>NC_140010.1:31124324-32429962 GCF_964263955.1 Coregonus lavaretus | reverse complement strand
CACAGTGCCTGGCTCTGACTAGATGTTATCTAATGGCTGGGCCTGCCTGCCCTGTATGCTGACACTATTTCTGTCCGACTATTTCTGAGTTCCCCCATACAGAAAGAAAGAAAGAAAGAAAGAAAGAAAGAAAGAAAGAAAGAAAGAAAGAGAGAGAGAGAGAGAGAGAGAGAGAGAGAGAGAGAGAGAGAGAGAGAGAGAGAGAGAGAGAGAGAGAGGCAGCAAATTACAATAAAATGAAAAAATGAAGAACAGAACGGTATATGTAGGATTGAGGATGATGGTAATAGCATCCTAAACAATGAGTCAGGTAGAGGAGTGTAGCCCATGGCAACAAGCGCGGTGGAAACCGTAGAGCATGGTAGGAACGAGGTAATGATGACAAGCAAGACAGAGACCTGAGGCTGTTCCTATAGGATGGATCTGGGTTAGACAGAAAGCAGAGGGTCCTGGGTAATCAAACTAGATACTAACACACATAAGACATAGATGGACGGACGGACGGACGTAATGAAACACAGACACACACAACTACAGGGTTCTCGCACACACACACACAGATTCGACAAGTACCAAGCTACATACTGATGGCTGATAAGAAACAGGTGTGTTGTTGAATGCCAAGCGAGAGAGAGAGGGAGAGGGAGAGGGAGAGAGGGGGAGAGAGAGGGACAGAGAGACTGAAGGCGCCACCTGATCTCCCCACTCTCTTCCCTCTCTTTGTCTCCTAACCCCTTTACAAACACAGCAGCACATAGAGGGCCTCTCAGCGCCCAGGACCCAAAACAACACAGGTCTTGTACTACCTATTAAGGGACATCATCAAATTGTCAATGAAACATTAGCCCCATGTTGGACCGTCGGATCCCTCTGTGTCTGTGGAGAGAGAGAGGGAGGGAGAGGGAGAGAGAGAAACAGAGAGAGAGAGAGAGCGAGAGCGAGAGAGAGGTATTGAGAAGGGAGAGCTACGGCTCATCTCCCGGCAGGTCTTAGTTCCCTGGAGGAGACGCAGAAGTGGATACTCAATCTATTGAGCACCGCTTGTGCTACAGACACTGTACATTCTATAGCACTGAATGAATAAACATCAGTTCATGTGGCATCACCCCAGACAGACAGCCTAACTTGGTCTACTGAAGACGTTTTTATGTCTCTCTCTTCTATATCTGTCTGTCCATCTATATGTCTTCCCATCTGCTGTCTGTCTGGCTGTCTGTCTGTCACCCATCCGTCTGTCTTGTCTGTCTGTGGTGTGAATCCCCATATGAACTGAGGCTGATTTATTCAGTAATATTAGGAAGTCTCAACACTGATACTGATGATAATGAGTACTACAGAGAACACCAGTAATTAAATCACACTGCCATCCCAGTTCTATACAGTTTCGGGGCAATTAAGAGGGCGTGAGTAGGAAGGAAGTGTGCTAGTGTTATATATTGATGAATAATGAACAAGGTATAACTGGGAGACTTTTTTTTCGGAGGAATCAGACCGTTTTTTTCACATCCTCTTCTTATTATGCTGCTGAGTATAACACAGAGACATCTGTTTCAAAACATGTGTCTAAATGTCTTACTACAACATCGTTTTCCTGTTATTTTCAAATGAACATACAGTATCTCACAAAAGTGAGTACACCCCTCACATTTTTGTAAATATTTGAGTATATCTTTTCATGTGACAACACTGAAGAAATGACACTTTGCTACAATGTAAAGTAGTGAGTGTACAGCTTGTATAACAATGTAAATTTGCTGTCCCCTCAAAATAACTCAACACACAGCCATTAATGTCTAAACCGCTGGCAACAAAAGTCAGTACACCCCTAAGTGAAAATGTCCAATTTGGGCCCAATTAGCCATTTCCCCTCCCCGGTGTCATGTGACTTGTTAGTGTTACAAGGTCTCAGGTGTGAATGGGGAGCAGGTGTGTTAAATTTGGTGTCATCGCTCTCACACTCCCTCATACTGGTCACTGGAAGTTCAACATGGCACCTCATGGCATAGAACTCTCTGAGGATCTGAAAAAAATAATTGTTGCTCTACAAAAAGATTGCCTGGGATATAAGAAGATTGCCAAGACCCTGAAACTGAGCTGAGCACGGTGGCCAAGACCATACAGCGGTTTAACAGGACAGGTTCCACTCAGAATAGGCCTCGCCATGGTCAACCAAAGAAGTTGAGTGCACATGCTCAGCGTCATATCCAGAGGTTGTCTTTGGGAAATAGACGTACAGTGAGGGAAAAAAGTATTTGATCCCCTGCTGATTTTGTACATTTGCCCACTGACAAAGAAATGATCAGTCTGTAATTTTAATGGTAGGTTTATTTGAACAGTGAGAGACAGAATAACAACAAAAAAATCCAGAAGAACGCATGTCAAAAATGTTATAAATTGATTTGCATTTTAATGAGGGAAATAAGTATTTGACCCCCTCTCAATCAGAAAGATTTCTGGCTCCCAGGTGTCTTTTATACAGGTAACGAGCTGAGATTAGGAGCACACTCTTAAAGGGAGTGCTCCTAATCTCAGCTTGTTACCTGTATAAAAGACACCTGTTCACAGAAGCAATCAATCAATCAGATTCCAAACTCTCCACCATGGCCAAGACCAAAGAGTTCTCCAAGGATGTCAGGGAGAAGATTGTAGACCTACACAAGGCTGGAATGGGCTACAAGACCATCGCCAAGCAGCTTGGTGAGAAGGTGACAACAGTTGGTGCGATATTTCGCAAATGGAAGAAACACAAATTAATTGTCAATCTCCCTCGGCCTGGGGCTCCATGCAAGATCTCACCTCGTGGAGTTGCAATGATCATGAGAACGGTGAGGAATCAGCCCAGAACTACACAGGAGGATCTTGTCAATGATCTCAAGGCAGCTGGGACCATAGTCACCAAGAAAACAATTGGTAACACACTACGCCGTGAAGGACTGAAATCCTGCAGCGCCCGCAAGGTTCCCCTGCTCAAGAAAGCACATATAAAGGGCCGTCTGAAGTTTGCCAATGAATATCTGAATGATTCAGAGGAGAACTGGGTGAAAGTGTTGTGGTCAGATGAGACCAAAATTGAGCTCTTTGGCATCAACTCAACTCGCCGTGTTTGGAGGAGGAGGAATGCTGCCTATGACCCCAAGAACACCATCCCCACCGTCAAACATGGAGGTGTAAACATTATGCTTTGGGGGTGTTTTTCTGCTAAGGGGACAGGACAACTTCACCGCATGAAAGGGACGATGGATGGGGCCATGTACCGTCACATCCTGAGATGTGTGCAAACCTGGTGGCCAACTACAAGAAACGTTTGACCTCTGTGATTGCCAACAAGGGTTTTGCCACCAAGTACTAAGTTGTGTTTTGTAGAGGGGTCAAATACTTATTTCCCTCATTAAAATGCAAATCAATGTATAACATTTTTGACATGAGTTTTTCTGGATTTTTTTATTGTTATTCTGTCTCTCACTGTTCAAATAAACAGGGGCAAACGTACAAAATCAGCAGGGGATCAAATACTTTTTTCCCTCACTGTAGGCCTACTTTGTACCGCTGTTTTGTTCTGTTCGCATTCATGTCGGTATTTTAAGCCAAACTGCTATTCAGTATTTTTGTTTGCATGTTTGAATAACTAGGCTACTACTTTCAGCATTTATTTTACATTATTTTGGTAAGACAGCTGTGTCTTGTTATTCTGTCTCTCACTGTTCAAATAAACCTACCATTAAAATTATAGACTGATCGTGTCTTTGTCAGTGGGCAAACGTACAAAATCAGCAGGGGATCAAATACTTTTTTCCCTCACTGTATGAGTGCTGCCAGCAATGCTGCAGAAGTTGAAGGGGTGGGGGGTCAGCCTGACTGTGCTCAGACCATACGCCGCACACTGCATCAAATTGGTCTGCATGGCTGTCGTCCCAGAAGGAAGCCTCTTCTAAAGATGATGCACAAGAAAGCCCGCAAATAGTTTGCAGAAGACAAGCAGACTAAGGACATGGATTACTGGAACCATGTCCTGTGGTCTGATGAGACCAAGATAAACTTATTTGGTTCAGATGGTGTCAAGCGTGTGTGGCGGCAACCAGGTGAGGAGTACAAACACAAGTTTGTCTTGCCTACAGTCAAGCATGGTGGTGGGAGTGTCATGGTCTGGGGCTGCATGAGTGCTGCGGGCACTGGGAAGCTACAGTTCACTGAGGGAACCATGAATGCCAACATGTACTGTGACATACTGAAGCAGAGCATGATCCCCTCCCTTCGGAGACTGGGCCGCAGGGCAGTATTCCAACATGATAACGACCCCAAACACACCTCCAAGACGACCACTGCCTTGCTAAAGAAGCTGAGGGTAAAGGTGATGGACTGGCCAAGCATGTCTCCAGACCTAAACCCTATTGAGCATCTGTGGGGCATTCTCAAACAGAAGGTGGAGGAGTGCAAGGTCTCTAACATCCACCAGCTCCGTGATGTCGTCATGGAGGAGTGGAGGAGGACTCCAGTGGCAAGCTGTGAAGCTCTGGTGAACTCCATGCCCAAGAGGGTTAAGGCAGTGCTGGAAAATGATGGTGGCCACACAAAATATTGACACTTTGGGCCCAATTTGGACATTTTCACTTAGGGGTGTACTCACTTTTGTTGCCAGCGGTTTAGACATTAATGGCTGTGTGTTGTGTTATTTTGAGGGGACAGCAAATTTACACTGTTATACAAGCTGTACACTCACTACTTTACATTGTAGCAAAGTGTCATTTCTTCAGTGTTGTCACATGAAAAGATATACTCAAATATTTACAAAAATGTGAGGGGTGTACTCACTTTTGTGAGATACTGTATATGTAACAACCTTTTTATCAGGGATGGGCAACTTGTAGGCCCCACAGACCAATTTGTTTTGTGTATATATATATACAGTGAGGGAAAAAAGTATTTGATCCCCTGCTGATTTTGTACGTTTGCCCACTGACAAAGACATGATCAGTCTATAATTTTAATGGTAGATTTATTTGAACAGTGAGATACAGAATAACAACAAAAAAATCCATAAAAACGCATGTAAAAAATGTTATGAATTGATTTGCATTTTAATGAGGGAAATAAGTATTTGACCCCTCTGCAAAAAATGACTTAGTACTTGGTGGCAAAACCCTTGTTGGCAATCACAGAGGTCAGACGTTTGTTGTAGTTGCCCACCAGGTTTGCACACATCGCAGGAGGGATTTTGTCCCACTCCTCTTTGCAGATCTTCTCCAAGTCATTAAGTTTTCGGGGCTGACGTTTGGCAACTCGAACCTTCAGCTCCCTCCACAGATTTTCTATGGAATTAAGGTCTGGAGACTGGCTAGGCCACTCCAGGACCTTAATGTGCTTTTTTCTTGAGCCACTCCTTTGTTGCCTTGGCCGTGTGTTTTGGGTCATTGTCATGCTGGAATACCCATCAACGACCCATTTTCAATGCCCTGGCTGAGGGAAGGAGGTTCTCACCCAAGATTTGATGGTACATGGCCCCGTCCATCATCCCTTTGATGCGGTGAAGTTGCCCTGTCCCCTTAGCAGAAAAACACCCCCAAAGCATAATGTTTCCACCTCCATGTTTGCCGGTGGGGATGGTGTTCTTGGGGTCATAGGCAGCATTCCTTCTCCTCCAAACACGGCGAGTTGAGTTGATGCCAAAGAGCTCTATTTTGGTCTCATCTGACCACAACACTTTCACCCAGTTCTCCTCTGAATCATTCAGATGTTCATTGGCAAACTTCAGACGGGCCTGTATATGTGCTTCTTGAGCAGGGGGACCTTGCGGGCGCTGCAGGATTTCAGTTCTTCACGGCGTAGTGTGTTACCAATTGTTTTCTTGGTGACTATGGTCCCAGCTCCCTTGAGATCATTGACAAGATCCTACCGTGTAGTTCTGGGCTGATTCCTCACCATTCTCATGATCATTGCAACTCCACGAGGTGAGATCTTGCATGGAGCCTCAGGCCGAGGGAGATTGACAGTTATTTTGTGTTTCTTCCATTTGCGAATAATCGCACCAACTGTTGTCACCTTCTCACCAAGCTGCTTGGCGATGGTCTTGTAGCCCATTCCAGCCTTGTCCCTGACATCCTTGGAGAGCTCTTTTGTCTTGGCCATGGTGGAGAGTTTGGAATCTGATTGATTGATTGCTTCTGTGGACAGGTGTCTTTTATACAGGTAACAAGCTGAGATTAGGAGCATTCCTTTAAGAGTGTGCTCCGAATCTCAGCTCGTTACCTGTATAAAAGACACCTGGGAGCCAGAAATCTTTTTGATTGAGAGGGGGTCAAATACTTATTTCCCTCATTAAAATGCAAATCAATTTATAACATTTTTGACATGCGTTTTTCTGGATTTTTTTGTTGTTATTCTGTCTCTCACTGTTCAAATAAACCTACTGTCACGGTTTCGGCCGAGGCTGCCTCTCTTCCTTGTTCGGGCAGGCTTCGGCGTCCGTTGTCTCCGGAATACTAGCTGCCACCGTTGTATGTTTCATGTTCGTTTGCTTTTGTCTGTTTGTTGTGACACCTGTTTCTCGTTTTGCGTAATTAGTGTCCTATAAGTTTCTCGTTGTGTTTGTCTAGTGTTGTGTGTTATTGTATTATTTGCTGTCGTTGTGTTGCTTGTTTGTTGCATTCTCGCTCGGTTGAGCTTCACTCCACTACGTTGGAGCATTTTCGCACATGTTTAGTGCGCCGTTATTTTGTCGCCTTCGTGCGTAATTTCGCCTTCGGGCAAGTGTGTTAATATTTTCCTTGTTGGAAATATTACTAAAGTCTTTTGGACTATACTTCGGTGTCCTGCGCTTGATTCCACCACTACACCCACCTACAGCACGCTTGACAGAATAACACACCTTTAAGAATGGAATCAGCAGGAGCCGCAGCAGCCCAGGCGACGCTGGAGGACAAGGTCCGGGAACAAAGTGACCAGATCCTGCAGATGGGGACCGCACTGCAGGAGGTGATCACCACCATCCGAGGCTGGGGGACGCCTCCACCGCCATCCTCCCTGCCAGCACCATCGGCCAGTCAGCCCATTCCCGCACCAGAACCCCGAGGAGTCGGACTCTCGCTCCCGAGGGCCTACGATGGGACCGCGGCCGGGTGTCAGGGATTCCTTCTCCAGGTGGAGCTGTACCTGGCCACCGTGCACCCGGCGCCCTCGGGACATGAGAGCGTGTCCGCCCTGATCTCCTGCCTTTCCGGGAAGGCGTTGGAATGGGCCAACGCGGAGTGGAGGAGGATCGACGCGGACACCATCACGTACGACGAGTTCTCCCGCCGCTTCAGGGCGGTGTTTGACCATCCCCCGGAGGGGAAAGCGGCGGGGGAGCGTCTGGTCTTCCTCCGGCAGGGGAGGAGGAGTGCCCAGGAGTTCGCCCTAGAATTCCGTACTCTAGCGGCAGATGCAGGGTGGAATGAGCGGGCTCTCGTCGATCACTACAGATGTAGTCTACGAGAGGACGTCCGTCGGGAGCTGGCCTGTAGGGACACCAGCCTCTCGTTCGACCAGTTGGTCGACATGTCCATCAGGCTGGATAACCTGCTAGCCACCCGCGGACGTCCCGAGGGGGGTCCGTCCATTTCACCCTCCAGCGCCTCCGAGCCGTGCCCCATGGAGCTCGGGGGCGCTGGCGCTAGAGAGAGGAGGGGTCGGCTTTCTAGGGGGTCTATCTCCTGCACCAACTGTGGTCGGGGAGGACACACCGCGGCTAGGTGCTGGGGATGGCCTCCTAGGGGAGAGGACGACCTGTATGTTAAGGCAGAGAAGTGTCTGTTTTTCCAGGAGTCGGTCTCCTTTTTGGGGTATCAGTTGTCTGCGTCAGGGGTGAAGATGGAGGTAGACCGGGTGTCAGCCGTGCGTAATTGGCAAACACCAACCACTGTGAAGGAGGTGCAGCAGTTTTTGGGGTTTGCGAATTACTACCGGAGGTTTATCCGGGGTTTTGGACAGGTGGCAGCTCCCATCACGTCTCTTTTGAAGGGGGGTCCGGTGCGTCTGCAGTGGTCTGCCGAGGCGGACAGGGCGTTTGGGAGGCTGAAGGACCTGTTTACCTCGGCCCCGGTGCTGGCGCATCCGGATCCCTCTTTGCCATTTCAGGTAGAGGTGGACGCGTCTGAGGCCGGTATAGGAGCCGTGCTTTCACAACGGTCAGGCGCGCCACCTAAACTCCGCCCCTGTGCTTTTTATTCCAAGAAGCTCAGTCCGGCGGAGCGAAACTATGACGTAGGGGACAGGGAGCTGTTAGCCGTGGTACAGGCCCTAAAGGTGTGGAGGCACTGGCTTGAGGGGGCTCAACACCCTTTCCTCATTTTGACGGACCACCGTAACCTGGAGTACATCCGGGCAGCGAGGAGGCTGAACCCTCGCCAGGCGAGATGGAATATGTTTTTGACCTGGTTTACATTTAAGATCACGTACATCCCTGGGTCACAGAACGGTAAGGCAGATGCACTGTCTCAGCGGTATGACACGGAGGAGAGGTCCGTGGAGCCCACTCCCATACTGCCGGAGTCGTGTCTGGTGGCACCGGTAGTGTGGGAGGTCGATGCTGAGCTCGAGCGGGCGTTACGCACCGACCCTAGTCCACCGCAATGCCCGGAGGGTCGGAAGTACGTTCCGCTCGAGGTTCGGGATCGATTGATCTATTGGGCTCACACGTCACCCTCCTCTGGACACCCTGGTATCGGCCGGACAGTGCACTGTCTTAGTGCCAAGTACTGGTGGCCCACGTTGGCAAGGGATGTGAGGGTTTATGTTTCCTCCTGCTCGGTGTGCGCCCAGTGTAAGGCGCCTAGACATCTGCCTAGGGGTAAGTTACTACCCCTGCCCGTTCCACAACGACCATGGTCTCACCTCTCGGTGGATTTCCTTACTGACCTTCCTCCTTCTCAGGGGAATACCACTATACTGGTCGTTGTGGACCGGTTTTCTAAGGCCTGTCGTTTGCTCCCCATGCCGGGCCTTCCTACCGCCCTGCAAACTGCCGAGGCACTATTCACCCATGTGTTCCGGCACTACGGGGTACCCGAGGATATTGTGTCTGATCGAGGTCCCCAATTTACCTCCAGGGTCTGGAGAGCCTTTATGGAGCGGTTGGGGGTCTCGGTGAGTCTCACCTCGGGTTACCACCCGGAGAGTAATGGGCAGGTGGAACGCGTGAACCAGGATGTGGGTAGGTTTCTTAGAACATACTGCCAGGACCGGCCGGAGGAGTGGGCAAGGTACGTTCCCTGGGCCGAGATGGCCCAGAATTCCCTACGCCATTCCTCCACTAACCTAACCCCTTTCCAATGTGTGTTAGGTTACCAGCCGGTTCTGGCACCTTGGCAGCAGAGCAAGATCGAGGCTCCTGCGGTGGATGAGTGGGCACGGCGCTCGGAGGAGACATGGAACGCTGCACACGTCCACCTGCAGCGGGCCCTCCGACGTCATAAGGCGAGCGCCGATCTCCACCGCAGTGAGGGACCGGTGTACGCACCTGGTGATCGAGTCTGGCTCTCTACCAGAAACCTGCCCCTCCGCCTGCCCTGTCGGAAACTGGGTCGGCGGTTTGTAGGGCCATTTAAAGTCCTGAGAAGGTTGAACGAGGTGTGTTACAAATTACAACTACCTGTTGAATATAAAAGTATTAACCCCTCGTTCCATGTGTCTCTTCTCAGGCCGGTGGTAGCTGGCCCACTCCAAGAAAGTGAGATCAGGGAGACTCCTCCGCCCCCATTGGACATCGAGGGGGCACCGGCGTACTCCGTGAAGTCCATCTTGGATTCGAGACGTCGGATGGGGGGTCTCCAATATCTAGTGGAGTGGGAGGGGTACGGTCCGGAGGAACGGTGCTGGGTGCCGAGGAGAGACATTTTGGACCCGTCTCTCCTGACGGAATTCCATCGTGGGCACCCGACGCACCCTGCTCCGCGTCCTCCTGGTCGTCCCCGAGGCCGGAGTCGGCGCACGTCTGGAGTCGCGCGTCAAGGGGGGGGTACTGTCACGGTTTCGGCCGAGGCTGCCTCTCTTCCTTGTTCGGGCAGGCTTCGGCGTCCGTTGTCTCCGGAATACTAGCTGCCACCGTTGTATGTTTCATGTTCGTTTGCTTTTGTCTGTTTGTTGTGACACCTGTTTCTCGTTTAGCGTAATTAGTGTCCTTTAAGTTTCTCGTTGTGTTTGTCTAGTGTTGTGTGTTATTGTATTATTTGCTGTCGTTGTGTTGCTTGTTTGTTGCATTCTCGCTCGGTTGAGCTTCACTCCACTACGTTGGAGCATTTTCGCACATGTTTAGTGCGCCGTTATTTTGTCGCCTTCGTGCGTAATTTCGCCTTCGGGCAAGTGTGTTTATATTTTCCTTGTTGGAAATATTACTAAAGTCTTTTGGACTATACTTCGGTGTCCTGCGCTTGATTCCACCACTACACCCACCTACAGCACGCTTGACACCTACCATAAAAATTATAGACTGATCATTTCTTTGTCAGTGGGCAAGCGTACAAAATCAGCAGGGGATCAAATACTTTTTTCCCTCACTGTATATACAGTGGGGAAGAAAAGTATTTAGTCAGCCACCAATTGTGCAAGTTCTCCCACTTAAAAAGATGAGAGAGGCCTGTAATTTTCATCATAGGTACACGTCAACTATGACAGACAAAATGAGAAAAAAAATCCCGAAAATCACATTGTAGGATTTTTAATGAATTTATTTGCAAATTATGGTGGAAAATAAGTATTTGGTCAATAACAAAAGTTTCTCAATACTTTTTTATATACCCTTTGTTGGCAATGACACAGGTCAAACGTTTTCTGTAAGTCTTCACAAGGTTTTCACACACTGTTGCTGGTATTTTGGCCCATTCCTCCATGCAGATCTCCTCTAGAGCAGTGATGTTTTGGGGCTGTCGCTGGGCAACACGGACTTTCAACTCCCTCCAAAGATTTTCTATGGGGTTGAGATCTGGAGACTGGCTAGGCCACTCCAGGACCTTGAAATGCTTCTTACGAAGCCACTCCTTCGTTGCCCGGGCGGTGTGTTTGGGATCATTGTCATGCTGAAAGACCCAGCCACGTTTCATCTTCAATGCCCTTGCTGATGGAAGGAGGTTTTCACTCAAAATCTCACGATACATGGCCCCATTCATTCTTTCCTTTACACAGATCAGTCGTCCTGGTCCCTTTGCAGAAAAACAGCCCCAAAGCATGATGTTTCCACCCCCATGCTTCACAGTAGGTATGGTGTTCTTTGGATGCAACTCAGCATTCTTTGTCCTCCAAACACGACGAGTTAAGTTTTTACCAAAAAGTTCTATTTTGGTTTCAACTGACCATATGACATTCTCCCAATCCTCTTCTGGATCATCCAAATGCACTCTAGCAAACTTCAGACGGGCCTGGACATGTACTGGCTTAAGCAGGGGGACACGTCTGGCACTGCAGGATTTGAGTCCCTGGCGGCGTAGTGTGTTACTGATGGTAGGCTTTGTTACTTTGGTCCCAGCTCTCTGCAGGTCATTCACTAGGTCTAGGTGTGGTTCTGGGATTTTTGCTCACCGTTCTTGTGATCATTTTGACCCCACGGGGTGAGATCTTGCGTGGAGCCCCAGATCAAGGGAGATTATCAGTGGTCTTGTATGTCTTCCATTTCCTAATAATTGCTCCCACAGTTGATTTCTTCAAACCAAGCTGCTTACCTATTGCAGATTCAGTCTTCCCAGCCTGGTTCAGGTCTACAATTTTGTTTCTGGTGTCCTTTGACAGCTCTTTGGTCTTGGCCATAGTGGAGTTTGGAGTGTGACTGTTTGAGGTTGTGGACAGGTGTCTTTTATACTGATAACAAGTTCAAACAGGTGCCATTAATACAGGTAACGAGTGGAGGACAGAGGAGCCTCTTAAAGAAGAAGTTACAGGTCTGTGAGAGCCAGAAATTTTGCTTGTTTGTAGGTGACCAAATACTTATTTTCCACCATAATTTGCAAATAAATTCATAAAAAATCCTACAATGTGATTTTCTGGATTTTTTTTCCTAAATTTGTCTGTCATAGTTGACGTGTACCTATGATGAAAATTACAGGCCTCTCTCATCTTTTTAAGTGGGAGAACTTGCACAATTGGTGGCTGACTAAATACTTTTTTCCCCCACTGTACATTACACAAGTATTGTACAGTGGGGGAAGTATAACAAGTATTTGATACACTGCCGATTTAGCAGGTTTTCCTACTTACAAAGCCTGTAGAGGTCTGTAATTTTTATCATAGGTACACTTCAACTGCGAGAGAAAAATAAATGCACTGTTGGTTAAGGGCTGTAAGTAAGCATTTCACTGTAATGTCTGCACCTGTTGTATTCGGCGCATGTGACCAATAACATTTGATTTGATTTGATTTGATTTGAACTGCCTGGTACTCAGCACTCTATTGTCCCTCTAATCACTCTGACATCAATGCAAATGTAATCGAAAATCTAATCAAACACTTCATGAGAGCCCATGAGCTCATGTTGCGCAACATTTCTATAGGCTAAGCAATTGCGTGAGAAAACATGGTGATGGCCTCTATTTAAAAAGAGGAGGATCCCATCAGCTTTCTATAGGCTAGGCCTACTATATTTATTTCTCAACCTTCCTAATATTAAGCACATTGCTTCTAAAACAGGAGTATAGCCTACCTGGCTGGCAGGAAAGTGAACTACGGGAAAAGTGTCCTCCATTTGCTATTTAAGTGCATAGATGACAGGTATTTTTTTTCCGTTGCCCCTGTTTCGAGACAGGTGCATGATAATGGTGCATTCTTAATCAAAACAAATGTCACACATATATTATGTAGTATATGTAAAGACAAGATTAAATCAAGAATAGTGTGATGGGTGACAATATTAGCCTATCAATTGTGAATGATATATTATCACTTGATGCCCAGCTTAAGGCAAACAGTGCATGCTTTTTATTTGGCTACTTTTTCAAATCATAGTCACACACCTCATGTAGCCTAGCCCATAGGCCTATACAGTGGGGAGAACAAGTATTTGATACACTGCCGATTTTGCAGGTTTTCCTACTTACAAAGCATGTAGAGGTCTGTAATTTTTATCATAGGTACACTTCAACTGTGAGAGACGGAATCTAAAACAAAAATCCAGAAAATCACATTGTATGATTTTTAAGTAATTAATTTGCATTTTATTGCATGACATAACTATTTGATACATCAGAAAAGCAGAACTTAATATTTGGTACAGAAACCTTTGTTTGCAATTACAGAGATCATACGTTTCCTGTAGGTCTTGACCAGGTTTGCACACACTGCAGCAGGGATTTTGGCCCACTTCTCCATACAGCCTTCTCCAGATCCTTCAGGTTTAGGGGCTGTTGCTGGGCAATACGGACTTTCAGCTCCCCCCAAAGATGTTCTATTGGGTTCAGGTCTGGAGACTGGCTAGGCCACTCCAGGACCTTGAGATGCTTCTTAAGGAGCCACTCTTTAGTTGACCTGGCTGTGTGTTTCGGGTCGTTGTCATGCTGGAAGACCCAGCCACGACCCATCTTCAATGCTCTTACTGAGGGAAGGAGGTTGTTGGCCAATATCTCGCGATACATGGCACCATCCATCCTCCCCTCAATACGGTGCAGTCGTCCTGTCCTCTTTGAAGAAAAGCATCCCCAGAGAATGATGTTTCCACCTCCATGCTTCACGGTTGGGATGGTGTTCTTGGGGTTGTACTCATCCTTCTTCTTCCTCCAAACACGGCGAGTGGAGTTTAGACCAAAAAGCTTTATTTTTGTCTCATCAGACCACCTGACCTTCTCCCATTCCTCCTCTGGATCATCCAGATGGTCATTGGCAAACTTCAGACGGGCCTGGACATGCGCTGGCTTGAGCAGGGGGACCTTGCGTGCGCTGCAGGACTTTAATCCATGATGGCATAGTGTGTTACTAATGGTTTTCTTTGAGACTGTGGTCCCAGCTCTCTTCAGGTCATTGACCAGGTCCTGCCGTGTAGTTCTGGGCTGATCCCTCACCTTCCTCATGATCATTGATGCCCCACGAGGTGAGATCTTGCATGGAGCCCCAGACCGAGGGTGATTGACCGTCATCTTGAAATTCTTCAATTTTCTAATAATTGGGCCAACAGTTGTTGCCTTCTCACCAAGATGCTTGCCTATTTTCCTGTAGCCCATCCCAGCCTTGTGTAGGTCTACAATTTTATCCCTGATGTCCTTACACAGCTCTCTGGTCTTGGCCATTGTGGAGAGGTTGGAGTCTGTTTGATTGAGTGTGTGGACAGGTGTCTTTTATACAAGTAACGAGTTCAAACAGGTGCAGTTAATACAGGTAATGAGTGGAGAACAGGAGGGCTTCTTAAAGAAAAATGAACAGGTCTGTGAGAGGCGGAATTCTTACTGGTTGGTAGGTGATCAAATACTTATGTCATGCAATAAAATGCAAATGAATTACTTAAAAATCATACAATGTCATTTTCTGGATTTTTGTTTTAGATTTCGTCTCTCACAGTTGAAGTGTACCTATGATAAAAAATTACAGACCTCTACATGCTTTGTAAGTAGGAAAACCTGCTAAATCGGCAGTGTATCAAATACTTGTTCTCCCCACTGTATATATATATATATATATATATGTAATGAATACTCGGACAGAGTGGTAAGATCCAATCGCAGAATTGCGATGCTTTATTAGAGTACAGACAAGGGAATAGCTTAATCGTGGTCAGGCGCGCTGTGGTCAAAACCGGGCAAGGCAGAGACAGACAGAGGTACCAAGGGAGCGGGCGTAGTCGTAGTCGAGGGCACAGGCACAGGATCAGAGTACGGTAATCACTGGGATAGACAAGCAGAGGATTAAGCAATTCGGGGAGTCAAACAACGAGGCACAGGTCGGATACACGGGTAATCAAAAACAACAAACTCTCTCTCTCTCTCTCGGTACAAAACGCTTAGCAAGTCACAATGGAACAATACCTCGCACCGACTGAACTTCTGAGCACACCTTATATCCTACACTAATTACTGACAAGTGTGCTCAGAACTCAGGTGAACCAGATCGAGTCTGATGACTCCCCCTCTCTGTAGATCGGGGAAGTGTCAGACTCTGTCTAGACCCAGCCAACCCCCGATCCCTTACAGTATCCCCCTCCCCAGGGCCGGCTCCTGACGGCCTTCTACCTCTACCGGGTGGTCTTCCTCTGGGTCGGGGTCCTGGATGATCTGGGTGTTCAGCGTGGAAAGTGGCCTTGAGAGCGGGATCCAGTATGTCCTTAGCAAGGACCCAGGACCGTTCCTCAGGTCCATATCCCTCCCAGTCCACGAGATATTCGATGCCCCCTCGTCTCCGTCTTGACTCCAGTATCTCGTGGACTGTATAGGTGGTGTCCTGTTCATCCTCCAAAGGTGGTGTAGTAGGTTGTTGAGCGATTGGGGGGTACATCGGGCTATAGTGGACAGGTTTCAACAGGGAGACGTGGAACGTAGGGTTTATCCTGTAGTGTCGAGGGAGTAACATACGGTAGGTGACAGGGTTAATACGTCTCTGTACTTTGAAAGGACCGATGTACCTGGGTTGGAGCTTCTTGCAGCTCCGTCGGAACCGCAGGTCTCGGGTAGACAGCCACACTCGTTGCCCGGGTTGGTAAGTGGGAGTAGGTCTCCGGCGTCGGTCGGCGTAGGTCTTTTGCTGTTGTGAGGCTTGACTGAGATGTTGATGGGCCGTCTCCCAGACCTGCGCACTCCGACGGAACCACTCGTCCACAGCCGGTACCATCCCTGGTGCGGTATCCCACGGGAACAGTGGTGGTTGATACCCTAGGACACACTGGAAGGGCGTTAGACATAGGGAGGTGTGAATGAGTGAGTTCTGAGCATACTCTACCCAAGGAAGGAATCGACTCCACTCTTGCGGCTGCCGCGAACATTGTTGCCGTAGATATTTCCCAATTTCCTGGTTGAGCCGTTCTGTCTGCCCATTGGCCTGGGGATGATATCCGGAGGTGAGGCTCACCGAGATACCCAAGCGTTCGCAGAAGGCCTTCCATACCCGGGATACAAACTGGGGTCCCCGGTCGGAAACAATATCCTCCGGAACACCAAACTGCCGGAACACCTGGTTAAACATCGTCTCAGCCATCTGAGTGGCGTTAGGTAAACGGGTCATGGGTACTAACCGGCACATCTTGGAGAATCGATCGATGACCACGAGAATTACAGTATGGCCCTCTGATTCTGGTAGATCGGTAACAAAGTCCATAGCAATGTGCGACCAGGGTCGTTGAGGAGTAGGCAATGGCATCAACTTACCCTCCGGTAGTGCACGAGGCGCCTTGGACTGAGCACATACGGGGCAGGATAATACATAGTCTCTGACGTCATCTGTGAGGGAATCCCACCAGTATTTTCGGCTGATGAGTCGTGTAGTTCGAGTGATTCCGGGATGACCAGATCCCAGCGACGTGTGGCACCATTCCATCAGTTGAGGTCGAAGCGAAGCTGGTACAAACACCTTAGACACCGGGGTTTCTGGAGGGGCTGGTTCCGCTTGTAGGCTCTCCTGAATAGTGTCATCGATAGCCCACCTCACAGGACCAGCACGGCAACTCATGGGGAGGATAGGTTCTGGCTCCACGGGTCTTTCCGCGCGCTCGAACCGTCGGGAAAGCGCGTCCGCCTTACCATTCTTGGACCCGGGGATATAAGAGACAGTGAATCGGAAACGGTTGAAGAATAAAGACCACCTTGCCTGTCGGGAGTTCAGTCGTTTGGCACTGTGAAGATACTCCAGGTTGCGGTGGTCCGTGAGCACTTGGAACGGATGCTCTGCTCCCTCCAACCAATGTCTCCACTCCTCCAGTGCTAACTTCACCGCCAGTAATTCACGATTACCCACATCATAGTTCTGCTCGGCCGGATTCAGTTTCCTTGAAAAGAAAGCACAGGGTCGTGATTTAGGCGGCTCACCTTGGCGTTGGGATAACACGGCTCCCACTCCAACCTCCGAGGCGTCCACTTCCACGATAAACGGCAAGGTAGGGTCCGGCTGACATAAAATAGGAGCGGTGGTAAAGCGTTGTTTCAACGTCTCAAACGCACGCACTGCCCCCTCCGTCCAGTTCAGACCGCGACCCTTGTAGCTGGTCATCGCCGACAGGGGCGCTGCGGTTGTGCTGAAATTACGCACGAACCGTCTATAGTAATTGGCAAACCCTAAGAATCTCTGGAGCTCTTTCACCGTCTGGGGTTGAGGCCAGTCTTGTACCGCTTGCACCTTGGATTCATCCAGTTTAACCCCGTCGGGAGTGAGTATGGCCCCAAGGAAGGAAATCGTAGTGACATGGAATTCACTCTTTTCTGCCTTCACGAACAGAGAATGTTGTAGGAGCCGATCCAGAACCTGTCGTACATGGGACACATGTTCACTCAGAGAGTTAGAATATATTAGGATGTCATCAATGTACACTATAACAAAGCGATCAATCATGTCCCTGAAAATGTCATTCATGAACGCCTGGAATACTGAGGGCGCGTTGGTAAGTCCATAGGGCATGACACAATATTCGTAGTGTCCTCGATGTGTGATGAAGGCGGTCTTCCATGCATCCCCTTCTCTAATGCGCACCAGATTGTACGCACTCCTGAGGTCCAGTTTACTGTAGATTGAGGCCTGCCCCACCTGCTCAAGGGCTGCTGGAATCAAAGGAAGAGGGTAACGATTTTTGATGGTAATATCGTTCAAACCTCGATAGTCTATACAAGGACGCAGTCCGCCATCCTTTTTCTTCACGAAGAAAAAACTGGATGCGGCGGGAGACGTAGATGGGCGAATGGCCCCTTGCTGTAGCGCCTCATCAATATACTTGCTCATCGATTCTCGTTCCGGCTGTGACAACGGGTAGATTCTTCCCCGAGGAGGTGTAGCCCCGGATAGCAGATCAATCGCGCAGTCCCAGGGCCGATGAGGTGGTAACATGGTAGCCCTCTCCTTGGAGAACACCTGCGCGTAATCCTGGTATTCTGTAGGAACAACAGTAGACACTGCACCCTGCGCATCCTCCACAGTAGACATTTTGCACGGTAAATTGAGGCACTCTGCCCTACATACCTCACTCCAAGCAGTGATATCTCCAGATTTCCAGGAGATGACCGGATCATGGGTGACGAGCCAGGGGTGGCCGAGAACTAGCGGCTCCCGTGGCGCGTAAATGACGAACAGAATGATGTTCTCATGGTGTATGGAGCCCACTTGTAACTTGATTTCCTCGGTACGGTGCGTAATGAACCCAGTGCCCATGGGCTCACCGTCTAGCGCGTTGACTCGCAGGGGAGGTTGAATTGGGATAAGTTGAACTCCCAATTCCTCAGCGAGACCCACATCCATAAAACTGGCAGCCGCCCCGGAATCAATAAGACCTTCCAACCTGCGCACTCTCTCTCCAACAGATAAGGTAACTGGCACATACATTTGTTTAGATGTAATGTTGAAAACGTGAGTCTCACTCACCGGTTTGGCAGTTCCGAGGCGATATTCTGGGGTACGGTTTGGTCGTACCGGACATTGCCGAATGAAATGACCCGACTGACCACAATACAGGCATAGTCCGTCTTGCCGACGTTGTTGTCTCACCGAACCCTGTAGAGGTGACCGTCCCAGTTGCATGGGTTCCTCCTCAGATTCTCTCCTCCGCTCTGTCGATTGCTTAGGACCAGTGACCGAGAGCTCCTGGACTGTGGATACCTTGTGTTGCACTATCAGATTATCAATAGAGATGGCGATGTTGATAAACTCATGTAGCGCAGTGATATCTCCCCGACAAGCCAACTCAGTCTGTACTTCTTTGCGCAGCCCTCTTCGGAAAACGGTGAGCAAAGCAGTCTCGCTCCATCCGCTACCGGCTGCTATAGTACGGAACTCTAAAGCGTAGTCGGCTACTGTGCGACGGCCCTGCTGAAGTTCACATAGTTGGTCTCCCACGCTACGCCCAGATACTGGGTGGTCGAACACCTCTTGGAACAGTCTCTTAAACTGAACTTCCGCATTTAACTCGGGGACCTCAGCTGCCCAAAGCGCAGTAGCCCAATCCAGTGCTCTTCCCGTTAGCAGAGAAATCATGAAATCCACCCTGCTACGGTCATCGGGAAACATAGTACGATTATGGGACATATACAGGGACGTCTGGAGTAGAAACCCCTGACATTTGCCAGGTTCCCCGTCGTACTTAGTCGGTAGAGAAATCGGAGGTGCCTGACAAGGACTGACCGTGCTCGGAGTGGTGCCTTCAGCCGTACCAGCGTTGAGTAGCTGCAGGAGTTCATCCATCCGTTTCTCCTGTATCTCCCATCGCCTCTGTAATTCCGCTGGATCCATGGTTGGGCGAGGTATTCTG
Source organism: Coregonus lavaretus (assembly GCF_964263955.1). NCBI lineage: Eukaryota > Metazoa > Chordata > Actinopteri > Salmoniformes > Salmonidae > Coregonus > Coregonus lavaretus. Next base: position 32,410,584 of record NC_140010.1, on the reverse strand, counting down.
TAATGAATACTCGGACAGAGTGGTAAGATCCAATCGCAGAATTGCGATGCTTTATTAGAGTACAGACAAGGGAATAGCTTAATCGTGGTCAGGCGCGCTGTGGTCAAAACCGGGCAAGGCAGAGACAGGCAGAGGTACCAAGGGAGCGGGCGTAGTCGTAGTCGAGGGCACAGGCACAGGATCAGAGTACGGTAATCACTGGGATAGACAAGCAGAGGATTAAGCAATTCGGGGAGTCAAACAACGAGGCACAGGTCGGATACACGGGTAATCAAAAACAACAAACTCTCTCTCTCTCTCTCTCGGTACAAAACGCTTAGCAAGTCACAATGGAACAATACCTTGCACCGACTGAACTTCTGAGCACACCTTATATCCTACACTAATTACTGACAGGTGTGCTCAGAACTCAGGTGAACCAGATCGAGTCTGATGACTCCCCCTCTCTGTAGATCGGGGAAGTGTCAGACTCTGTCTAGACCCAGCCAACCCCCGATCCCTTACAATATATATATATATATTTTTTTTTAATGGGGGGGGTTGGGGACTCAGTCGTGGTCTCAACTTACTGTTGAGAGTCAGAATAATATAATACACAACGTGCAATTTTTTAATTTTGTTGTGTATCAGCAGTCACTCAATTAGCCCATGTCAGCGATTGTTTTGGGGATTGGTAATTTAGTCTAGCAGCCAGCTATCTATAAAAAAATATATATATATGCCATTTAGCAGACGCTTTTATCCAAAGCGACTTACAGTCATGCGTGCATACATTATTTGTGTATGGGTGGTCCCGGGGATCGAACCCACTACCTTGGCGTTACAAGCGCCGTGCTCTACCAGCTGAGCTACAGAGGACCACAATCTAAACTTGTAGCAAGCATGTTTGAATTACCGAACGGGGTGGGGCCCATTGATCATCAGTTATCATATTAAAAACTACAAACATTTGCCTCCACCCTATTGCAAAATGTTTAGAATTGTATGGAATTAGCTGTAAACCTTCTAATTCTTCTCTCCGCCCAATGGCAAAATGAGTAGAATTGCATGAAATTAGTTATAAAATTGCAAAACCTTCTCTCCGCCCCATGGCAAATGTGTATAATCGCAGGAAATTAACTTTAAAACCAAAATTGTTTCTCTTCGCTGTAACGAGGGGGGCCGCTAAAATGTTTTGCTCGCAAGGTGGGGGGCGTATATGGATGTGGGTACGCAGACCCACGAGCCACTGCGGCCCCTCATGAGTCTGCTTTTTTGTGGCCCCCACCCCCATCAAAGTTGCCCATCCCTGAACAAATATGGTCAGCATTGAGAATGATGTCAATGGTGTAATAACTCATGAAGAGAGATGATATGTCTATTACAAGTTCTACTACTCAGGTTTAGAGTTGCGGATTTACCTGATGTTTCTAGTTCTGCTGTTACAACACCAACAGTATTGTCCTATTTTGGCCAAAAGAAAACAGAGTAGCTTTTAATAGTGAAGTTATCCTCAGATAGCCTGGCATAAGATAACATGGTAGATGACATGCAGCTTAAATACACCTTAAAGTTGTTTGAAATGCATGAATGGTGCTTTTAAATGCAGATTGTCAGTAATCATATAGCCTCAAACCATTCTCTTGCATTCTCTGAGAGGCTCAGTCAGTGGACGAGAGTATTAGTAGCCTTGTATTGTCAAAAGGGCTGATCCCAAGTCAGCCTTCCTAATTACCATTGGCAGTGAAAACCCTAATGACTTAGCCACATGACTTCTCATTCTCTTTGACTGCTTGCTGCAAGAAGAGATCAGCACACTCACAGTCGTGACCATAGAGCCAATATGTCTGGTTCCTACTCAACTAAGATGTGTTCTGCCATTGCATTGGGGGGCAGCAGGTAGCCTAGCAGTTAAAGCGTTGGCCCAGTAACCGAAAGGCGATAAGGTGAAAAAAATCTGTTAATGTGCCCTTGAGCAAGGCACTTAACCCTAATTGCTCTTGAGCAAGGCACTTAACCCTAATTGATAATGCCTAACCCTGGCCGTGACCCCACTCTCTGAGGGTGTCTCAGGGGGAGTTGGGATATGCAAAAAACACATTTCCAATTCACACATGCATTAAATCCACACTTGTACATGTGTGAAATAGGACAAAGATCCCACAAAATTATGATTATACATGTTACTAGTTGTCTAATCAATTAAATCTATCAATCAATTAACGCTTTGGTTTTATTAGTAAAGTATTTTTCTAAGTTAACTTTCAATGTCCCCTAGGAGCTGCTGAATATCTCTCACATTTTCAGTTTGGTTGTACTATCCAGGTAGACCCAGTAGACCTTTTCCTCTTCACTGATACACACATCCCACTGGGCACAGACATCATTTCAACGTCTAGTTTTGATTGACATTTTATTGAGTTGTCAACTAGCGTGAATTCAATGTGAAATCAACAAGAATTTTAACCATGTCATTTGATTTACTGTAGGTTAAAAGTTGGGTGAAAGAAATACAAAATCCAGAAATTCCTTTACATTGACGACTTTTCACAAATCCAATCAGTTTTCCAACATCATCACATTGATTTATTTATTTTGTTGAAATGACGTGGAAACAACGTTGATTCAACCAGTTTGTGCCCAGTGGGATAAGAGCAGGAGTCCAACCAATGCAAAGTTCAAATAAAGCAAAGTTCACTGTTGCAGAGGAGACACAACAGGGGATGAACCCATAAAGACAAACTTGCCTAACACTGATTTGTTCACATGACTAAACCCTAGAGAGAGACAGAGAGAGAGAGAGAGAGAGAGAGAGAGAGAGAGACTCTGCATGCAGAATTCTGCAAAAATATCCTCTGTGTACAATGTAAAACACAAAATAATGCATGCAGAGCAGAATTAGGCCGATACCCGCAAATTATCAAAATCCAGAAAAGAGCCGTTAAATTCTACAACCACCTAAAAGGAAGCGATTCCCAAACCTTCCATAAATCCATCACCTACAGAGAGATTAACCTAAAGAAGAGTCCCCTAAGCAAGCTGGTTCTGGGGCTCTGTTCACAAACACAAACAGACCCCACAGAGCCCCAGGACAGCAACACAATTAGACCCAACCAAATCATGAGAAAACAAAAAGTTAATTACTTGACACATTGGAAAGAATTAACAAGAAAACTGAGCAAACTAGAATGGTATTAGGCCCTAAACAGAGAGTACACAGTGGCAGAATACCTGACCACTGTGACTGACCCAAATTTAAGGAAAGCTTTGGCTATGTACAGACTCGGTGAGCATAGCCTTGCTATTGAGAAAGCTCTCAAGAGAAGACAGGCTATGTGCACACTGCCCACAAAATCAGGTGTTGCAATATGAGCATGTAATTACACAAAACTGAAATGCATGAGGAAATAATGTGTTGGAGACTTTCAGAATAATTTCTACTATAATAGTAGGCTGTCATTTAATGTATGCATGCATTCATGTTTGTTCTGGTAATAATCCCCTAATTTAGAGGGCAACACTCTTCATGGTTTTCTTTGAATGTGTGGTTTTCTTTGAATGAATTATTTCTTGACAATTGGTGATGTTATAGTAGTGTAATAATGACCTATATTTTCAGACTCTAAAATCTAAATATGCATAGGGGAACGATATAGTAGGCTGTATCATGCGAGGACATGCAATAGAATATAGAATAGACTAGAAAATAATATGTATTTCCAATACAAAGAAAGAATAAGTCTTTGGGACCACATGGCTGCTTATTCATTGCTTGTGGAGTGGCCACATTGTGGTTATTTGATAGAAAGAATTATGATGATTCAATAATAGAACAATTTCAGCCAATTAAGAGTAGCCTACTAAAGTAAAAAAGTATTAGACTCTCTCACGGTGGTCTTGTTGACCTTTTCTCGAGAACAGCGATGAGGTGGGTGAATGTATCAGGCTGTCGCATGGATAAGCACTTCTTTGCCAAGCCAGACTCATAAATAAGACGCAGCGAACAGTTTAACAAGAGGCGCGTTAAAATGGCCATAAATTACATAAACGCAATAAAGTGCCAAACCCCGACCCTGACTAAGAAAATACGCTATCAGCTGACTTGTGCATTGGCACTGCCTTCTTGTCAATAGGCCTATACATTAGGCGCGGGACAAGTGTTAACTACATAGATAAATAACATTGCCACGCGAGATTTATTGCCAGGGGGTGTAAAGTCAGCTGTGCACAAAGAATTCAGTTTATTAAACGACACATTATTGCCCAAACAACGCAGAGAACTGAGCAGCCTATTCGGGATATAACCTACCGCTCGTGTCTGAAGACTTTAAAAAGAGAGGGAAAGCATACTTACTTAGATGTAGACATGATTCATTATTATCCATAACTGGATGGAAGTTATTTCTATTGTCCGTTTTTTCTCTCAACTATGGATGTTCTTGTTTAGCCGTCAGAGCAGCATCTCTGTGAACGCCGTTCCCGGCTTGACTGATTCTCTTCTCACTGTTGCCTGGCTGGACTACCACACACGGAGGGGGCCAGTGGAGGGGGTGGTTGAAAAATGGGATTCTCCAAAATGATAACGTTATTCGCTTAATCTGCAGACACAGATACACCATGCAAAACCATAGTCCACTAAACACAGCGACAGATGTTGATAGTGCGCGCAGCCTGTCAATGCATTTTATTATGTCAGAATAAAAACTAACATATAATGGCATTTTAATTGCAGATATGGATTAAAACATCTTGCTATTTGATTTATCACCAATATTAAGAACGTTACATGGAAAGAGTTTGTGCTTTAAAATAATGGCATTGAATGAGAATTGAATGAGAATCCCATTCATTCAATGTGAGATCCATGTGCTATCAAATTTGGTTTCTCTTTATACACATTTGGCTACTTGTAAACTAGGGCTATATTTAACAATATGCTATTAGGCTACATTTTGGGCATTCCAAAAGAGGACGAAATGTCTTCAAATTTTTTTTTTTGCACAGCTAAATATTTAATCAGATATTGTCAATAAGTAGGCCAATATGCTAATACTTCATTGAGGAATGGAAGTGAAAATTCCTCAAATTCCAAAGGGATGTAGCTATAGTAATACTACGTTTGACTACTGATGGAAGGTCTGAAGACCCCCTTGGACCCGCCCAAGAACTTTCTAAAGAGTGAGGAGGGGTCATTTAAGGGTGTTCTCCCACTACCCTGGGAGGTTATTAAGAAGTCAATGGCATTCACAGTCTTGAAATCTTGTGGGGGGACAGGGACGCTCCGCGAGCACCGCGGCTGACCACTCTGACAGTTCAGCCGCTCTGCTCTGCTCCATGGCTGGGCAAGCCCCCATAGCTCCCCCTTCTTGTAAACCAACCCATAAAAGAACACAGGAGGATGCTAACAAAGATGAATAGCCTTTCTTCAAACTCATTCCACACTAATCGGGCCCCTTTTCATTTGTCCCCCGTTAGATAATGTAAATTCATGAAAGTCAAAGAAGGGGACTAAAAATACTATTTATCAACCTTGCTTTTATCTCACTAATGGAGCCACATGGTCTAGGTCTAGGACATTGTCCTCTGTTACTCAGTGTCATTTCACAGCATGGTATTAAGTGGCAGAAGACTATTATATTTTCAATCATGTTAACCATCAGATAAACTATAGGATTATTTATGGTTCAAAATCAAAACAGGAGGGGACATCTGTGAATAACAATCAATATACAAAGTTTGTTGTTTGTGGTTGCGCGTGTGTGTGTGGCCGTGTTTGTGTGTGTGTGTGTCTGTGTGTGTGTGTCTGTGTGCGTGCGTGCCAATGTGTGTTTCTCAAATCGTAAAAAATTACATATAGGCCTGGCTTTAAATCTTTAGAAATAAAACATCTCAACATAATCAAATAATGTGACTTAAATCATTGCAGAAGTGGTTTAAACAGGAGCAAACATTGATGCTTGTCCCCAACAATAGGCTGTGTGAAAGCCATTGAAAAGCACAGAGGCAACAGACCCCACCCTCAACACCATCTATCATCACCTAAGATGAAGCATTAACCCAACAGAGAGCTGAGAAGGACAAGTGACCACCACAGCCCTCACTGTCCCTCATATAGCCCAGTGAAGCAAGCTCACTCAATAGCGTCCTCATTGGGTAAAGTACACAATGAATAGTTGTAGCTAAAGAGGATGATTGTGCATGATGATTTATTTTATTTTATTCCATTACTGCATTTTGCATCTGCCCACAATATGTGCAGAATAGCTTTATTTCCTCTATTGTCTGTGTTACAAAGGTGTCAGTCTGGTCTGTTACACAACGTGAGCATTATAGCCACCACAGTTGAATCACCCTCCCTCAACTGGTTAAATAAATATGAGGCTATGAGACAGGGATGTTTGTGTGTGTGTGTGTGTGTGTGTGTGTGTGGATCTTCATGCATATGGATTTGAGTGTGTGATTTTCAGTGTGTGTGTGTTGTTTGTGCATCTATATTATAGATTTGAGTGTGTGCTTGTGTGTGTGTGTGTGTGTGTGTGTGTGTGTGTGTGTGTGTGTGTGTGCGTGCGTGCGCACGCGTGTGCGCGCGTGTGTGCGCGTGTGCGCGCGTGTGAGTGAGTGGTATGACTGTATGTGTATGTGTGTGTTCGACTGTCTGTGTGTGAGTGTGTCTTAAAGTGTGTCCTGTGCATCTGCTTGTGTGTGTGTTTGTGTGTGTGAACGGTTGGTTTGGTTGGCTGGGTCTTCTCCATCTGCCGTGAACTCATTATCGGAGTCTCATCATGCCTCTATGAGCTTCCTCCCCCTCCTCCATCATCAACCCCCCACACTGCTGCTGAGTGCATCCCTGACGCACAGCACACAAGGACTGGGAACAGACCGCACAGGCGTGTAGAACATCGTCAATCTCATACATCATCAATCTCCGAGCACAAAAGATGAAACGTGCAACTCAACTTTCCATTGTGAGCTCTTTCTTTGGCATCAGCTAAGTTTCCATGCGTCCAGTCAAGTTAAATAGACACTGAAACAAAAAACAACCATGTCAGTGACAGTTTCAGGCTAAGAGGGTGTATGTTGAGATCTATAGCTCCAGTAAAGCGTTTTGAATATGGAGCTTGATGAGGCTAACGGACAGTTGGGGATTCCATTTCGGTTTGGTTTCTCATCAGCGTTTGAAAAGATGGCCGTCATTTATCAAGGAACTCTTTGTCCTTCCTTGATGGGACCTTTGCTCTCCTCTGAAGTCTCGTAAAAGGGGCCACTTCTTCTTTAATTTGCTGTATCTGCCTCTCTGTGTTTGGCCAAATCAATAAAAGTAGTACAGAAATACTACCCTTCAGGGACAGGTGAGTCAACATATTGAGTCAACATGGCCGGATGAAGACACTTTGGTATTTCGAGGTGAAAGTGGACATTCAAGTCTGTGGAAATTCGAAATCGCAACCAGCTTGTGTCATTCTAAGATCTTGACTTGATAAAGATGAGCAAGAATTGTACTTACTTATCTCTAATATCGTCTTTTTTGGTAAGCACCAAACAGTTTTTTAACAAACAGACAGAAAAAGAGACATTGCGGTTACTTTGAGACACCGTCTTAACGTTAGTTTTACTGGAGAAAGCCCTGGGCTGACCAACAGGAAAGACACCTAGAGCAGCATTACCTCACGACTGGCGTCTTGTTTCAGCACTCCAATGACACACAGGAAGTCCGTCATGAATCTTACTCAACAGATCTGTCAGCCGGACTCATGGGACCTGACCCATGACATGCTGATCAACATATGAGCACTCCACCATGGGCCCAACGCTCAACCCTGAGGAACCTCAACAAAGCTGGAATTGTTTTCCAGTCCCCAGGTCATCCAACAACGTATCCAAGATGGATTGTAAACTAGAGCCGGGCATAAAAATGTTAGTCCAATTCATCACATTAGAAAACCAGCGGACTTTCTGAGGTAAACATTACAGGGAGAGTGTACATCATTAGCAATCAGCTAATCCCAATGGAACTAATGGAGGTTGTGGGGCCTATGGGTTTATGTGCTCCTTTCATCCAAATGAGCTTTGCTTCAACAAAAAAACCTTGAGCAATAACTCAGAGGCAGCGAGACAAAAGGGGAAGCCAAGTCGGCGAAATATTGTGAAAGCCAGCTGAGCAGCTAACCAGATGGATAGCATGCTCTGGCCATTTAATCAGCAGAACAACCGTTGGAGAGATCCCATGCAGTGAAGTAAGGGAATGACCGAGAGGACGAAATGTGTCTGCCCGGTCCTTGTTCAGGCTTCCATAGTCTCTTTCAACAGCTGCTGTGACTTAGGAAGTGAGCCTATGAGTCTGGTAAATTAACTAACAGCCCGTCCCAAGGTTAACTGACAGCCCGTCCCAATTTGCTTCCTTTTCTTACCCATTGGCCTACCAACCCCTCAATGTTTGCTGGTCCAAAGGGTCTGGATAGATATAAGGGAGATATAAGCAGTGTATTGGCGAAACGTCCACCATATTGCTTCCACCTTACAGATTTGTAAACATTCAAGGGTTAGGACTAAGAGGAAGGCGTAGGGAGGCTTACGAAAACAACTACAGTTCCAGCAAACAGACCAAACAAAGAGTAAATCTCGGAACAATTGGGAGACAAACAACAGGAAATCACCTGGCCCTTCCCTTGAGACGTCCACCTGAAGCACATAACAGTGGCCAAACAGTGGGCTAAAACAGTCATCTTAAAGAGGACATTTGACAGGAAACAACAGATCAAAATCAATAGGGCCTGAAGAATGCCAGAAAAGGCGACCTGGGGGCACACCATGAACTAACAGTGGAAGAGAGTACTCGCCGCTGCCAAATTGGAGGAACACTCAAGCCTCTTCCTTTATAAACAAGATAGTTGCCAGAATAATTATTTTAAAAAGTACAATGACAGTGAAAGCCTGCGACAACAACAGGTCCGAAAGTAGCAGTGTAGTGGATAACAAAAGGAGAGCAAGTGATATCCTGGCATTTTGGAGGAAAAAGCAAATAAGTGCCATGTGCTGACTGTATCTTAAATACTGTATATCACAATTAATTAGGGTCAGGAGTTATAGTTATAGAAGAAGATTGAAACATTTACCACAATAGTATTTTGTAGCCTCCTTTTCGTTTAATGGAATTTCATATTCACATGCCATCTACACATATTTTGGCAACTACAAGAGCAATATGTTTATACTCTATGAACCTACAGTATATGTCTGTGTCATATATTTTCTGTGATGGTATATAACAAGGTGGTCATGAGTAACTGTTACTTTTCCTGTATGTAGGCCTTTGCTATTCAAGAGTGGTGGTCAGCCCACATGCAGCATTCTTTAAAAAAATATATGTCTTAGAGTCTTTTCCTATAACATTGAACCATGAAAACATGCTGTATGTTTGTGTTTCCACCCACTCCAAGGACCAACCCACTGGGCACAGACGTCAATTTAACGTCTATTCCACGTTGGTTCAACGTAATTTCATTGAAATGACGTGGAAACAATGTTGATTCAACCATTGTGTGGCCAGTGGGAAGGCCATCCATTGACATCTCCAGAAGGCCTCTGAAACATGAGTGATTCCTATGGCGACTCCTCCAAGTCCTAATCCATTTTCCACAGGTGTTAGCTCAAAGGGAGCATGGTCTGTCTCCACATTGTATTAACTTGTTAATCCCCAGGTTCTATAGGGTTAACAGAGATAATTACAGTAAGATGAGAAGCCAACCAGACCATAGATAAGGACATCAAGGATGTGTTGATGTGGTCCAGTCCTAACTGACCTAAGAATAACCACAACCACTATTTGAACGATCTTTAAAGTCGCCCAAACAAAAGATATACAACAATTAGACACAAATAAACCGGAAATGTCACAAGAATCCCGTCACATTGCATCGTATATGCGTGCAAAGAATTCCGGATCTGCGATTTGGCTTAGCGCCATGGTTGTAAAAGAGGCGGCTGGATCAGGGATTCACCGAGACCACCTCAGGTTAAACTGGAGCTGTCCTGAAGGGACCAATCAGATTAGGGCCCGGAGACACCTGCTCCGTCGTGTCACGCTGGTCTGGTCTGCTGTGACCTATTTGTTTGTTTAGTTTTTTCCTCAAAAGAGCATGTTCCACCCTCAGTTTGTAGTTTCCCCCACTATACTTTATTTACACAGTTAGGAAGGTATAGAGGGAGACAGAAGGGGATGGACAAAGTGGAATCCGCCCAGCAGGGATTAGAACCCAAGTTGCAGGGGGGCCACGTGTGGTCTGGAATCGGCTGTGCAGACCTCTACACCCAAAGTCCAGCACAGCTGTGACCTGTTTATGTGAAATGTAAGAGTCAACTGAGTTTGTACCGCAAAAAAAGCACACCATGTTTTCCTGGAAGTCTAACTCCCTGCCAGTGCAGCCTGATTGAAGACAGGTCAAAGATGTTAGCTAGGACAGATCTTATTGGCGTATCAGTGTACCATTACGCTACTTTTACCCAGTAGAAAATGTATGTCAAAAAGATAATCTCCTTTAGAGGATGCTCTTGACCAAATGGCCATGTAAAAAAATTTTTTTTACACAGCTGGATATGATATTGAAGCAAATTAGTTTATTTTGCTAGAAGGCACAGCGTCATCAATGTGCCTCATTAAGTCTGACCGTCAGGTCACTACACTTCTTAAGTCAGTTCTTTTTATTCAATGTTACTACAGCCTTATTAGACGTTAATGTTGGCAAACTTTGTATACATATCTATATAACTATCCATTTAAATATATGTATATCACTCTGATTGCATTCACATATGTTGCAAGATATTCATCCAGTTTATCAGTTTACTGACCACAACATAAAATTTCACTACTACTGCAGCTTGGTGTATGGATGAGTTTTTGGGTTAAAATGGATGTCAGTTTTGTCAAACACGTGTGATAACTATGATTTTTAGATCAGAGCCGCTCTGCATGCCCGAGTCCACATCAAGGCTGCAGAGGCCCTTGAAGAGTGACTCACACTTGCTCAAATGCCATCATGTAAGCTTTCACATCACATTTAAGACAGTCAAAACTAAAGCAAAAGGGCAGTATTACTTCTAGCAAGTAACACTCAATTTTTAGATACTTGTGGGAAAGAAATATGAAAGTGCATCATCATATTTTACTGTCAGAATCACAGCGTCTCCTGTGACCAAACCAAGATGAAATGTCCAAACTGGACACTGAAGGCCTACTTTTCAGCAAGGACAATAAATTGAGGGTAGCCTAACCCTGTCGTCACGCCCACTAAGAACAGCTTTCTGTACTATTTATAATGTAAGTCAAGGGGCTTATTGGAGACGTTCGCTGAAATTGGAGAGCAGACATGAACTGGCATCAAAAGATCAGACTTGATCAATAACAAAATGGATGTTGTTGAGTTCAGAGTAAAGTATATAGAGTAAAGTATACGATAGCATATGCAGTCTACTTTGTAAACAAGTGACTATTTTATATCAACACCGTGACATGAATATACTGCTGAATCATCATTTTCACAAACAAACACTTCAAATTGTTGATGCATGTCTGCATGGCATCCATACCATCTATGTTGAGTGGACCAAATGGTTATAAATGAATATTCTTTTTGACAATCAAGATATTCTGTAGATTTGCAGTCACCACCTGCATGCATCCATTTAAAATGTATATTTGCTGCCACCTATTGAAACATATGTGAAAACATCTTACAAGGGGGAGACATATTTTAAGACTATGTGTAATCAAAATATTTGCATTGAATTTTGAATGAAACATAATATCTTTATGAGGCAAGTTCACATAAATTGCATGTCTCATATTTGCAGCATCTCCCAAGACCAAAATGTATTGTCATGCCACCAAAACAGTACATAAATCCCTGCATTACACTGAAAGTAAAAAGTAACCTCCTGCAGCCCAGGTTCCCTGTGTAATGTAAAAATCTTCCCAGAGTGAAATAGTTCCCAACCATTCTGATTGTAAAGTAATGTTGTAAAATTCTGAGCTCCTCCCTCTCTCCCTCCCTCCCTCCCTTTCCCTTTATATAGCTAGCTAGCATAATTAGGCAGGGTTGAGGTCCATTTGAATTGACCACACCCTACAGGAAGCAGCATCTGAATTGAATTTGAATTGAAGGAAGTATAATTTAATTGAAAGCAATTCAAACTAATTCAACTGAGACATGAAACATGAAAGTCTCATTCATTTGATAAATGTTTTATCAAAATGATCTGCCACTTATTAATGCAAAGAGAATATACATACCATTTCTCAAATATTATTTAGATTCACTCTAAGACGTCTAACAGTATTTTTCATTGTCATGAGATGTGTGATGAGGTGATTTTGAAGGAGTGAGGCGCAGGAGGGTTAATCACAGAATAACAGGATTTATTCTGAACCACAGAGTTATGCAGTAATGCATAAAAACACTCTAGTGCGCAAAACAGGCGCACTGGAAAATACAAGGCACACAGGAAATATTCCTGCCGATACAAAATACACGGAGCTCCACCGAGCTTCTCTCTCCTCCACAATAAACAATCACACACAAAGACAAGGGGGCAGAGGGAACACTTATACAGGTACTGATGAGGGGATATGAACCAGGTGTGTGTAATAAACAAGACAAAGCAAATGGAATGATGAGATGAGGAGAGGCAGTGGCTAGAAGGCCGGTGACGACGAACGCCGAAGCCTGCCTGAACAAGGAGATGAGGCAGCCTCGGAGGAAGTCGTGACAGTACCCCCCCCCCCCCCCCTTGACGCACAGCTCCAGCAGTGCGCCGACACCGGCCTCGGGGACGACCAGGAGGACGCAGAGCAGGGCAAGCTGGATGGTGACGGAGGAAATCCCGCAACAGGGAGGGATCGAGGATATCCCTCACCGGGACCCAGCACCGCTCCTCCGGACCGTACCCCTCCCACTCCACGAGGTACTGAAGGCCCCCCACCTGACGCCTCGAATCCAGGATGGAACTGACGGAGTACGCCGGGGCCCCCTAGATGTCCAGAGGGGGCGGAGGGACCTCCCGCACCACAGACTCCTGGAGCGGACCAACCACCAACCTGAGGAGAGACACTTGGAATGAGGGGTTAATGCAGTAATCTGGTGGGAGTAGTTACCTATAAGTAACCTTGTTTATTCTCCTCAGGACTTTGAACGGCCCCACAAACCGCGGGTTCAGCTTCCGGCAGGGCAGGGCAGGCGGTCAGCGTTGGCCTTTTGGCGACGCACGGCGCGTTGAAGGTGGACATGAGCAGCGTTCCACGTCTCCTCCGCGCGCCAAAACCAGTCATCCAGCGCAGGAGCCTCGGTCTAGCTCTGATGCCACGGTGCCAGAACCAGCTGATAACCTAAAACACATTGAAATGGCGATAGGTTAGTGGAGGAGTGGCGGAGAGAGTTCTGGGCATATTCGGCCCATGGCAAAACCACCGACCACTGCGGTCCTGGCAGTAGGACGGCAGGAACCTACCCACATCCTGATTAACCCGTTCCACCTGCCCATTAGACATGGGGTGAAAACCAGAGGTCAGGCTGACCGAGACCCCCAGACGTTCCATGAACGCCTTCCAGACCCTGGATGTGAACTGGGGACCCCGGTCAGACACTATGTCCTCTGGCACCCGGTAGTGCTGGAAGACGTGTGTAAACAGGGCCTCCGCAGTCTGCAGGGCCGTGGGGAGACCGGGCAGAGGAAGGAGGCGGCAGGCTTTGGAAAAGCGGTCCACAACGAATAGGATGGTGGTGTTACCTTGAGAGAGGGGAAGATCAGTAAGGAAGTCAATACACAAGTGGGATCATGGCCATTGTGGAACTGGTAAGGGCTGTAACTTACCTGCTGGGAGGTGCCTTACTCTGGGCGCACACCGAGCAGGAGGAGACATACACCCTCACGTCCTTAGCCAAGGTAGGCCACCAGTACTTTCCGGTCAGGCAGCGCACTGTTCGACCGATACCTGGGTGACCAGAGGAGGGGGACGTGTGTGTCCAATAGATCAGACGGTCACGGACAAGAGAAGGCACGTACTGCAGCCCAGCTGGACACTGAGGTGGAGATGGCTCTGTGTGTAACGCCCACTCTATGTCCGTGTCCATCACCCATACTACCGGCGCCACAATGCAGTAGGCCGGGAGTATGGAGTAATGACAAGATGCTAGTTTGTTCCCTTTCATATGGCAGTGTTTGATCTAATGCATTCTGGAAAATGTATTTTTTTTCTGATATTTAAAAGATTAACGGAATTATGAATTATTATAAATAATATTTCCAGACCACGATAATTATTTAGAATGTCAAAATAAACATTTGTGTAGTGCAGAATAAATAAGCCATTGGAATTTCATGAAATGGCATTGAATTCAATTCTACTTCCTTTAATTCAAATGTAATTCAAATTCTGCTTCCTGTGGGTGTGGGTGTGGCAAATTCAAATTCAGTTCAAATTCAAGAATTGAACTAGAATTAAAGAGCAATTCACAGACAATGATGTACAGTGAGGGAAAAAAGTATTTGATCCACTGCTGATTTTGTACGTTTGCCCACTGACAAAGACATGATCAGTCTATAATTTTAATGGTAGGTTTATTTGAACAGTGAGAGACAGAATAACAACAAAAAAATCCAGAAAAACGCATGTCAAAAATGTTATACATTGATTTGCATTTTAATGAGGGAAATAAGTATTTGACCCCCTCTCAATCAGAAAGATTTCTGGCTCCCAGGTGTCTTTTATACAGGTAACGAGCTGAGATTAGGAGCACACTCTTAAAGGGAGTGCTCCTAATCTCAGTTTGTTACCTGTATAAAAGACACCTGTCCACAGAAGCAATCAATCAATCAGATTCCAAACGCTCCACCATGGCCAAGACCAAAGAGCTCTCCAAGGATGTCAGGGACAAGATTGTAGACCTACACAAGGTTGGAATGGGCTACAAGACCATCGCCAAGCAGATTGGTGAGAAGGTGACAACAGTTGGTGCGATTATTCGCAAATGGAAGAAACACAAAATAACTGTCAATCTCCCTCGGCCTGGGGCTCCATGCAAGATCTCACCTCGTGGAGTTGCAATGATCATGAGAACGGTGAGGAATCAGCCCAGAACTACACGGGAGGATCTTGTCAATGATCTCAAGGCAGCTGGGACCATAGTCACCAAGAAAACAATTGGTAACACATTACGCCGTGAAGGACTGAAATCCTGCAGCGCCC
The DNA here is from genome assembly GCF_964263955.1 of Coregonus lavaretus. NCBI lineage: Eukaryota > Metazoa > Chordata > Actinopteri > Salmoniformes > Salmonidae > Coregonus > Coregonus lavaretus. The sequence goes on along the minus strand of NC_140010.1, from coordinate 32,395,364 downwards.
GCAATGTCCCCCTGCTCAAGAAAGCACATATACAGGCCCGTCTGAAGTTTGCCAATTAACATCTGAATGATTCAGAGGAGAACTGGGTGAAAGTGTTGTGGTCAGATGAGACCAAAATCGTGCTCTTTGCCATCAACTCAACTCGCCGTGTTTGGAGGAGGAGGAATGCTGCCTATGACCCCAAGAACACCATCCCTACCGTCAAACATGGAGGTGGAAACATTATGCTTTGGGGGTGTTTTTCTGCTAAGGGGACAGGACAACTTCACCACATCAAAGGGATGATGGACGGGGCCATGTACCGTCAAATCTTGGGTGAGAACCTCCTTCCCTCAGCCAGGGCATTGAAAATGGGTCGTGGATGGGTATTCCAGCATGACAATGAACCAAAACACACGGCCAAGGCAACAAAGGAGTGGCTCAAGAAGAAGCCCATTAAGGTCCTGGAGTGGTTTAGCCAGTCTCCAGACCTTAATCCCATAGAAAATCTGTGGAGGGAGCTGAAGATTCGAGTTGCCAAACGTCAGCCTCGAAACCTTAATGACTTGGAGAAGATCTGCAAAGAGGAGTGGGACAAAATCCCGGACAAAATCCCTCCTGAGATGTGTGCAAACATGGTGGCCAACTACAAGAAACGTCTGACCTCTGTGATTGCCAACAAGGGTTTTGCCACCAAGTGCTAAGTCATGTTTTGCAGAGGGGTCAAATACTTATTTCCCTCATTAAAATGCAAATCAAAATTCTGAAATTGCATTTTTGTCCCCCCCAGTTTTATCATTGCACTGTGATACAAAAAGGCAACAGTGTGCTTTAGAACCATGCAGACACCTCAGAGCGGTCGGGTAGGCTGTTTGGCGGTTTCAACCAAACCAAGTGGACATCACAGAGCACGTGAACAGAGGCAGCTGTTGTCTGTGTGTGTTGTACTTTTTCTCCGATTTGTGATTTTTCTCCGAGTTGTAAAAGCAAGCAGAGCAGAAACTGGCTACTCTTTATTTGACTGATGTAGCTAGCAAGGTAACTGCTGTTTGACTTAGCAGAAATTTTTTATTTATTCCCAGTGCTGAGCTAGTAGTGTAACTGACATGTAACGTTAGCTAATGTTTCATCCCCTCTCGACTGAAGTTAGCACAGTAGATACCACAGCCAGTTCAGCACTAGCCTCTAGCTGTGTGTCAGGTAGCAGTATCTAACAGCTGTTGTGTGTAAATTAGCTTGGCTAGTTTTTGCCAGTTGATGTAACAAACGTTAGCTATTATTTTTGCCTCAAACACACTAGACCTGAATCAAACGATGAAACCAGTGGCTAAATGTTTGAAGACTAATATTCTGACATTTTTTACCAGCGCAGTGTGAGTTTTTATTAGAGTCAGTATAGCAATGTAACGTTATTGATCTGTCAGTTTCCTTAGGTAATTCCCTACTTTTCACACTGACACGGTATAAACAGCTCTACAGGCTTCACTGTCATGGTGCACAGTCAGTACACAACACTATGCTCATCATGTCTTAGCAGGATCAGATGGTGACAGGGGTCTCAGCAGGGTCAGACTGCCAGGGAAGACCAGTCTGTGACCACTGAGGTGAACTTTTTCAGATGCAACACTTTATTCTATCTGTGCAGCAAACACTGGACAAGCCAGAAGCTTCAAAGATTGAAACTATTTTAAGGCAGACTGAGAAACCTCTATAGTTGATTTCCAAACTGTATCAAGGGTTGATAGAGGCTTTTCCTGATGACACAAAACATGTCAAACTAAAATCTGAGGAAGACCTGGGAGACACTATTGATGATGATGAATGGATACAGATATGTTTGAATGACCAGTCACGTTCATATAATCTCAGACATAAATTACGGCAGCTTAAGACCATCCATAGAACATACTATATGCCAGTGAAACTGAATATCATGCACTCAGAAATGTAATTCCTCTTCTGGAGTTGTAAAAAACAAAAGAGGACATACTGTATTTGCATATGTTATGATCTTGTGAAGGATGGCTGAATTCTGGCAAAGAGTGTGTTCTTTTATCTCAGCGTGTCTACAGATTCTCCCTTCTCCCTGTTTTTGTTTGCTTTGAAATGTTGATACTGGAGACTGTTATAAGAAGGAAATGTGTAACCTAGCATTTATAGCGGCAACGAAATGCAATGCCATTAATTGGAAGGTTGGTTATCCTCCCACAATGGATGGAAGAAATGTCAAGTTATGTATCACTAGATTAGATTTATTACAAGATTAAGGGTATACTGTACAACTTTCATAAGGTCTGGAATACTGTATGACAAAAGCGGTCTGTATTTAAAACATTAGGATTTATTTTGTCAAGCACTCACAAATAGATAAAAAAATGTTCATGGCACACGAGACACCTGTCTGATTTGCGTCGGTCTCAGTGGACTAATCCATTGAAGGGGCTGCGGGGATGCCACGGTCCAAGAATATGGGGAATGTGGCTCAGATGCACAAGACACTTCTCTCTCCAGAATGCGCTCTCTCCCGCCATTTCGTGGGTATTATTGTTTCATAACTTCATTGTGTGCATTGTTTGCTATGTATATCAATTGCCCATTACACATATCACCAGTAGTAGCCTATGTTTACCGTTAATTCCCATAATTTCTAATCAGCAATGTTTATTTAGTTACGGTAATTTCTGATAATGCATTCAATATATTATTATTACAGCCATTTACCGTTCTCATTGTTGGGATGGACATGTGTTTTGCAGAACTCGCAACCTACTGTATGCTACCCTTGTGAGAAACAAGTCTTTATTTATTTCATTCCATTTATGAGTTTTGTCAATTTATTTGACTATCCTGTCAATCTTGAGTAAGGACACACACCTGATTACGCATATAGAAGTAGGACCAGTCTACCTGGTCTGCGCGCAAATGTAGGAATATAAATGTGCCCATTTGGGGATGTCTAATAGTATTTCAGATTGTCTTAACTCACCACCACTAATGAGCTGTGGAGCTTCTTAAAGTAATTTTGCTTCACCTCAAAACAGCAATAAACAAAGTCTGTTATTAGAATCAATTGAGAACGACAGTATTTCCAGCTCTTTTCCTTTCGATAACCACTCGGCATGAAAAGGAAAAAATGTAATGCTCTGATCCAGTGGAAACATCATTAAATACCTGATTACTTCTTATCTCTTGCACACATAGCCTACAGCTGTGTCAGTGCTTAGCTCACTGGCGTGGTAAACTTGGAGGGTCCAGAATATTTTATACAATGTTTCATGTTTGCTAGCCCGAGTTTCTGGGCGACTCAGTTAATCGTTGGTACAATGTTTCGAGTTTGTTGCAGACAGGCCAGGAGTAGCCAATGTGATTTATAGGATATTTATTTTTATCAGGATATTTTCTGCCTGCAGGCTACAACATTTTTATGTGTTGGCTTTATGTAGGGTATTTTTACATAGTTGGCAATGGCAATAAAAGTTACTTTTAGATGTGTATAATTTAGATTTAGATTTAGATAGAATGTAGATTAACCACAGACAATGATTTTGAGATACAAAGACTATTATAAATTCAGAGAAACTGTTCCACAAAATCATAATTTCCACGTAGATTTGTAGAAATGGTAAGATAAATTGGCACTCCAAATGAAAAAGGTTGAAGATCGCTGGTGTAGCCTATTACGGTCAACTTCAGGAGCAAAGGCCAGTGGCAGCGGGAGAAAGAGGGTCGGAAACAGGTTTTTTTCTTCTGGTTAGGCTATCTTGATCTCAGGCTCCCTCTTGAGTCAGTTGTGTGTCTTAATTATTTAATCAAACAGCATGCTTAAAGCATCAGACAAGTTCAGTACATATAGCCTAGTTGATTTTATTAAAACACATAGGATGTGTCTATAAATGGAAAAATACATGTTTTAAAATTTAGACCAATCGATTGGTCCAAAGAAAAGACTACTCTTGGTCGACCAATATTTTTTTTTAGTCGGGTACAGTACTAGTAGAAATGCAGGAAATTAATTTAGATGCCACAAAATATTGAGGAAGGACCCCCAGACCCCCTGGGTCCCTCTGTCCCCCCCACTTCTAAAACCAAAGTTGCACCCCTGGTAGCCAATATCAGGGTTACAGTCACCAAAGTACATGCATACAAGCAACAGTACACCCATCAACAGTAGTTTCATCGAAAAAAATAAACAATCCTTAATTTAGTAACTGAAAATGTACAATTATTTTGTGTGAAACTCTCTATGAAACCAGAGAGGAAGAGGCCCAACTCGCCGGAAAATCTGTCTCCCTCCAGCAGGTGGTGTTTTTTCGTTGTTTTGCCCACCAAGCAAGGAGTTTTTGTATGGCGGTCAGACTGTGTCGAATTTGGTCACCCAAAAAATGTATGGCTTGTTTGCTGCATGAGGTTTATTTGATCTAATAGAAGTTTCGTAATGCTTAAGTTGTTACGAGTGTACTGATATAAGTAGGACACGTGACATCTCGGCAACTTTTAGAAAAAACACTTTATATCGGAGTTGTCTCGAGATGGCTATGCATATTCATGACATGAGGCAGGTAGCATAGAATCTCTCTCCATTGAATACAGGCGGTTGACTTCAAAAACCCTCATCGAAAATACAAAACAGGATTACATTAATGAGATGTATCCACCAATCCAAAGAAAGCATAGGCGGGAGCTAGACAACGACTCCCGTTGTTAGAGCGGAGAGACATGTATCTTGTCAGTATATCCATAATCTTTGATACAGCCTCTATGAATACAACTCAGACTCATCTGGCAAAGACAGAAGAGTATGAAGATAGGCTAAAATGGTTTCTCCAATAGACATCCCCGATCACACTTGTAGGCGATGTCATGGCGACGTTGGCTAGCTAAGCGCATGCGCAAGAAGAGACAGGAGTCTAGAGGCAGGAGTCTACATCGGGGCAGCATTCAACCTAAAAGATGCCCAGAATGTCCCGAAGGAGGTGTTTGCAGTGGACCCTTCCCTAAGTACCTGTTAGGAGGTGGTCTACAGGTGTAAGAAGTGTCAGTAAGGAAATTGAATGAGTGAATGAATACACACACCCTACTGTTTCAGATACTGAACAGAGCCTGAAGTAATAGTGAAAATAAAGGCTGTTTGCAAGCAACATAAATGATCATGACGTTCACCGTCAGGTGTTACCCCCTCTGTCATACCCTCTAGACGGACGCTGTTCCGTGGTTCCAGAATCCTCAGTCACACTATTGGCAATAGGCCGAATGCGTTTGGCCATTAGAAGATGGATAACCTACAGAGTGATGAAAAATCCCATTGTACCTCCTACTTCACTGAGCCTGTCTAGTGGACGGAACAGCCCTTGTTAGGGGTGATGGATGGACAAGTAAAAATGACAAGGCGCTTTTAAATGGAATAGTTATTCTTAGTTAATAATGGCATGGAACTTTCTGACATTTTGTTCAGTTTAAGTCCATTTTTGTCACATTGTTCAGTGTAAAATAAGAATGCATTTGATTTTTGTGCATTTATTATGTTTGAACATTTGGTATTATTATTCTTTCATATTCATGAATCTTAGCACAATATAACGCAGACTTACGGCTCTACTACATTTAGCAGATAAATTCATTAAACAGAATACAAACTCCGAGACTATTGATTGAGTGCTTTTGAAGTGAAAGGTTGGTGCGAAATCTGTAGCCTATCTTTGCTGCGCTGTATCAGCACAATGGACAGCACCCTACACGCTAAAGTAAGGCTGTTTTGGGAATATAGGCTACAAGATAGAAACAGTGCCTTCAGAAAGTATTCAGACCCCTTGACTTTTTCCACATTTTGTTCGGTTACAGCCTTATTCTAAAATGGATTAAGTAGTTTTTTCCCCTCATCAATCTACACACAATACCCCATAATGACAAAGCAAAAACAGGTTAAGAATGTTTTGCAAATGTATTGTTTATAAATATTACATTTACATAAGCATTCAGACCCTTTACTCAGTACTTTGTTGAAGCATCTTTGGCAGCGATTACAGCCTCGAGTCTTCTTGGTTATGACGCTGCAAGCTTGGCAAACCTGTATTTGGGGAGTTTTCTCACATTCTTCGCTGCAGATCCTCTCAAGCTCTGTCAGGTTGGATGGGGAGCGTTGCTGCACAGCTATCTTCAGGTCTCTCCAGAGATGTTCAATCAGGTTCAAGTCCGGGCTCTGGCTGGGCCACTCAAGGACATTCAGAGACTTGTCCCGAAGCCACTCCTGCGTTGTTTTGGCTGTGTGCTTAGGGTCGTTGTCCTGTTGGAAGGAGAACCTTCGCCCCAGTCTGAGGTCCTGAGCGATCTGGAGCAGGTTTTCATCAAGGAGCTCTACGTACTTTGTTCAATTCATCTTTCCCTCGATCCTGACTAGTCTCCCAGTCCCTGCCGCTGAATAACATCCCCACAGCATGATGCTGCCACCACCATGCTTCCCCGTAGGGATGGTGCCAGGTTTCCTCCAGACGTGACTCTTGGCATTCAGGCCAAAGAGTTTAATCTTGGTTTCATCAGACCAGATAATCTTGTTTCTCATGGTCTGAGAGTCTTTAGGTGCCTTTTGGCAAACTCCAAGTGGGCTGTCATGTGCCTTTTACTGAGGAGTGGCTTCCGTCTGGCCACTCTACCATAAAGACCTGATAGGTGGAGTGCTGCAGAGGTTGTCCTTCTGGAAGGTTCTCCCATCTCTACAGAGGAACTCTAGAGCTCTGTCAGAGTGACCATCGGGTTGTTGGTCACCTCCCTGACCAAGGCCCTTCTCCCCGATTGCTCATTTGTTGGTACCCTTCCCCAGATCTGTGCCTCGACAGAATCCTGTCTCGGATCTCTATGGACAATTCCATCGAATTGTCTATAGGCTTGGTTTTTGCTCTGACATGCACTGTCAACTGTGGGACATTATATAGACAGGTGTGTGCCTTTCCAAATCTTGTCCAATCAATTGAATTTACCACAGGTGGACTCCAATCAAGTTGTAGAAACATCTCAAGGATGATCAATGGAAACAGGATGCACCTGAGCTCAATTTCGAGTCTCATAGCAAAGGGTCTGAATACTTATGTAAATAAGGTATTTCTGTTTTTGTTTTTTTATACATTTGCAAAAAATTCTTAAAACCTGTTTTTGCTTTGTCATTATTGTGTGTAGATTGCTATGCTTTTTTTATTCAATACATTTTAGGTTAAGGCTGTGTAGTGTATTAAGATTATGACTTTGATAAGATTTTAAGTGGAACTTGAGAGGATGTTTATTTAGAAGAAAGAGAGCCGTTTTTAGGGTGACAGTAGAGGGAGCCACCCATATTTTGGGGAAGATTATATATACTGGATGGAGACAAAGAAGACCAGAGCAGACATTGTAATTTGGGAAACACTGCTCTCCGGATGATATATACATCTGTACACTTATGCTGAAATCTTGTGATATGAATAAAACTTATGATCAAAGTTCAGTATAAGCGGACTCCTTTGTTACAGCATTATTAGCAACATTGACTCGACACTACAAAATGGCGTCACGAAAAGGGACGGTCTGCGTCTCTCCTGTGTTCCATTCATGAGCAACGACGTGACTCTCGCTCAAGATGCCGGCATAAGGTGAGATTTCTCACGGTCTTGGGTGTGTGTTTCATTCGTTAGCTTCTGGGTATGTGCGCTGGGGAGATGTACCGTTGGGGACCGATGTGTGCTTTGTGTTGCTTTTGTTGCTGTTGACTATAAGGGGTCTGGCCTAACCATTATACATTTATTTGCACTGGTAGACAGCGCAAAAGGGGGGAGAGAGCCTATAGAGTGTCTATAGAGATATTTGGCTTGAATAAGAGTTCAAGAACAATCGATTGAGAGAGGAATAAGGAATGAGGCCTAGGCAGAGATGTATGTAACTTAGAGCCGCTGTGGATCATGGAAAAGCCCTGGTAGACAGGCGACCTCTTTAAGGTGGGCCAGAAATCCTGATAACGCGTTAGATGTGTTTTAGGTGAGTCCTATGGACTGGAGACCGTGGTATATCGATAATGTATGTTGCCCCTCAGCTGGCGGTTGACTTGTTTGATGTGATCTCTCGTATCGATTCCACAGATCTCGTGGTAGCACAAATTTAGCTAACAAATGGAATTTTACGGCACGGCGGAGGGAGAAATGCTAACGTGGCCTGCTAATTATGCTTCATGCTACATGCCAATGCTAATGCTAATGCTAAATGTTAATGCTAATGCTAATTCATGCTACATGCCAATTTTTGATGCGGGGTTATGATTAATATTTGTTCCTTGGTGGTCCATAGGAATGGGACGAGCCACCAGAAATGTGTTTAGTTAGCTTGGGCTTGGTGCCTGGTGTCTTGTGAACTGTTAAGTGTTATTGTTTGTCTATAAGGGGTAAAAGAGAGGAGCTATAGCAGAATGCTAACGTTCTGTTGTCTGGAGCTGCTTCCACGGTGAAATCGTAGTGATGAATGTACTGCGCATGCGTGTGATTTTACGACACTAGATTACGACACGTGTGATTTTACGACACTAGAGTGACATAGGGGTAAATAGGTCACTCCTCTGTTACACTGTGCTGCGGGGAGACAGACGAAGGAACAAAGACAGAGACATTTAGAGTCTAATGGTGTATTCTGGTTGTTACATCGGCTGTTGTTTGAAGATGAAACTGTTTTCTTGAGACCTATTGAATTGATAAATGAGAGAGAGATGTTGACGGATTAAAAATAAAAATAATTAAGTAAAAAATAAAATAAAAATGTTATTGAGCTATTTATGCGATTCCTGAGTTAATTCTTAGAGCGAATGTGACTGGAGGAATATTGAATGGTTGAGGTGACTCAGTGATTGCATAAACTACTAAATTCTTGTCTGTTTCTTTGTTCTTTTGTCATATGAGAGGAAATAGGAACGATAGGAGAAAGAGGAGAGAGAGGAAGTGCTGACGTGTACATCACGTGACAGGGTGTGACGCGACAGAGGCTGCGACAGGATCAAGTCAAATATCAGGCTAGTGCTGTTCTGTTTACAAAGTCTTCCCCTACAGGATATTTGATGTTATGACAATTTGACAAAGACTTGGCAGAAGACTGATCAATTGATTAAAATAAAAAATTGCGTATTGGAGTTTTTGTGCATGAGTGGGTTTGATTAGAGTTCTGTTGGGAATCGAGTACTGACATTATTCTGTAAGATTGAGGTCATTTGGTGCTTATTAAATAATTGGTTTATAAGTACTGTAGTGTTGCTGGATTATAGGTATTATACATACTTTTCCTGATTGAAGGTGGTAAGATAGCCACTAATTGATAAATTAGTAAAATAGGAAATAGAAATAAAAATTATTTTTGATTATTCATAAATTTATTGATTAATTGTTTAATAAAAATAAAATAAATAAAAAACTTTAAATAATTATTTTTGAATATTCATATTTTTTATTGATTAATTTTTATTATTTAGAAGAAGAAAAAAAAGAAAAAAACATGGCCAGTGGAAGGGACTCTTAACCCTGACATAATCAACATAATGAAAGTGCTTCTGTCAATTCATAAAGCAGCTCAAAAGAAAGGGAAAAAAGGGGAACAACGTAAAGGAAAGAGACAAAGAGAGCTGGGTGTTCTTAAGTTGTCCTTCATTCTTAAACAAAAACTGATAAAAGATGCCAACGATAAGATAAACAAAGGTATAGAGAAAATTGTGAAACAACAAGGAAAGGTGACAGAAAAACTAATGGCAGAAGTCAGTACACCTTTCTCACATACGGATTCAGCAAAAAGACCCCCACCTTATGAGAAAGAAGTAGAGCTTAAGGACGTCTATCCTCAGCTTCCGGTGATCGTTCAGGAGGGTGATTATTGCATCAGAGATGAAGATGAACGAATAATAGAGAGAGGACAAGCAGAAATGACCATAAAAATGAATCCAAACCTCCAGAAGTAAGAAAAAACCGAGATGTCTGGAAACTAAGAGAAGAATGAGATTCGAGTTCTGATAAAAGCGAAGATGAAGACAGCGATAAAGAGTGGGAGAGTAAGGGTGCTTCATATTCAAGAGGATTTTATCCAGCAATGACTAGCACAGAAGAAATAGAAAGAGATATAGATCGATGCGTCTCATGCCTGGATAAAGCGACTAGTTTAGAAGAAGTAAAAGAACTGGAGGAACAACTCAAGAAGCTGAAGATAGAGAAGAGAAAAAGAAGCTGCTGAGAAAAGAATCCCAAGAATCTGAGAAGAAATATACATTGAGGCCAAGGAAAGAGGGCACTAGTAAGAAAATTATGCCGGTGATCATTCGAGGTCAAAACTTAGAATATAAGCCTTTGCAAAGTACCGATATGTCAGATATACTTGAGAAGTTGCCTACTCTTCAAGATGGAGCCTATCCTTGGATTTCAAAATGGGAAGAAATTACAGTGGGAACACAGTCTGCTATAGGAGATATTAAGATACTTTTTGCTAATCTCCTGGGGATTCCAGGTATGGAAGAAATTTTTCAGAGAGCGGGACTGAATAGATATGTGGGGACTGCAGTGAATGATCCTGAATTGTTGGCTGCAAGTAGGAATCGTCTGTGGAGAGCATTGAAAGATACATTTCCAACAAATGTGCATCCTGATAATATTCTGATTGACCCACTAGGACAACAAGAAAATCCGAGAGCCTATGTGTCAAAAGTCCATCAAGTGTGGAGAAATATTACTGGAAATGATCCAGATGTGAGTCAAATTGAGCAGTCAATTTTGAGAGCTAAATTGCAGATGGGACTGCCCTCACCAGTAAGGAGTAAAATGGCAGAGGTGGTTGGACTTGGAAGCATGACAAAAGGTGTCTATACAGATCATATAGCCCATCAAGTGGATTTGTACAGAAAAAAGGAACACAACCAGAAAGAACAGGACCAAGAAACTCTCAGAAAACTCAATCAAATACAGCTGGGGGAGAATAAGAAGGAGAAGAAGCAAGCTTTGGTTATGAAGAATCAGAGTGAACCAAATCAACAATCACTGCCACAGCTTCAACAGGACCAGTTCCAATCGCAATTGTATCAGCCACCAATAGCGGTTCCAGTTGTTCCATATCCACAGCCAGTTTCTGGACAGACACAGAATTGGAGAGGAAGAGGACGAGAAGGCTTAGAAGGAGGAGGAAGGTGTCAGCCACACTTCCAGCAACTTTCAGAAGAGTGTTATAATTGTGGACAGTTTGGTTACTTTGCCTGTGAGTGCAATGCGCCAGGAGGAAACAACAGAGGAAATTTCTGAGGAAGATAAAGGAGCAAGTGAAGATCATCTGGAGGACAGGTGAACCCTTAAAGGAGCAAGGATTCTAGAGTGCCTAGAAGATCCGAAGGGGGGTGTCAGCTGATAGCACCGATTAGGAAGAAAATATCCAACAATTGAAGTGAAAATAAAAAGGACTAGGAGAAGTGATAGTGGAAAAGCTTTTATCTGTGTTGAGCCTAAAGAGGTTAAACATCTCACTATGTAAAATTAACTAATTAGGATAGGGATTTGAGGGAGTAAAACAGCTGATTACTCTTAAGGAACCAATTGAGCTCTGCTATAAAAAAAATCAAAGAGAAATTAAAATACACATACTGGTATTAGAACATATACCTATTGCATTGTTGGGAAAAGATGCATTGTCTAAATTGAACTGTACAATAAGATGTACACTAGACGGCTGTCTGGTAGAAGATTTTAAATGAGTAGGGTTTTTGGGAATCTATTAGACTGCCTATTAGACAATCTGTCTGAAAAATAAAGTTAAAAGGGGTGACTGTTATTCTTGGTTACATTCCTACACCAAGAGGTGCAGGAGATTTCAAACTAGGCTAAAAGATGTTCGATCGTTTGCCAAGTCTGTGTGTAAAGAAGTCTAGACAGGGGATTACCCGATCACACATTCTAAAAATTGGTGGTAAAGGCTTTTGTGAATAAATCAGTGGAAAAGGTTTTTAAAGGTTAGGAGAAAAGATTAGATTAAAAAAGTTAGGAAAACTAGGGTTGAAGGAACTCTAGGACAGTAAGCTAAGTTTCAATGTTAGTAGGAAGAGAGAGTGAATGTAGTGACACTAGTGGTGATAGATGGAAATACAAGTAAGGAGTTAAAAGTCTTAGGGAGAATGGATGAAGTAACAACAAGGACATCAACACTTCAGTCTATTATAACAACAGTGGGAAGCAATTTAACTCTTTCAACATTGATAGTTATTAAAGCCATAAATATATCGCATTTGATTACAAGAGAGCAGATAGCTCCAACATCAATTTTAGAGGAATTTCATGGTCTGGGAAGCCTATCATTGGAGGATAAGTCTAAGAGAGAAGTGGGGGATTTTTCCATGGTATGGTGTAAAATTTGGGAAGATCATATTGATAATATTACCTATACTTTGATTCCAGATAGTTCAGATAATATCACTAGTGTTATAGATGCATTGAAGAATATAAGGGATGCATTTGGTAGATCTGAAGGAGCTGGATGGTCAGTGAAGTCTTGGTTGCAAGATCAGTTAGGCCCAGTGGGAGCAGTGATGGTTTAGATTTAATAGCAGCTTTGATGGCACTGTGTGTGATGTTTTGCTTTTGTAATTTGTTACTGACCTTTGCGAAAGCTATGATATTGAGATGGGTTGGAGTTGTGATGCCTGGAGACAACACTCAGATGCCGTTGTTGACTGTTCCTGATCTGGATGAAGAGGGACAAGTGGGACTGGATGGAGTATTGATGGATAAATATCCTTTTTTTTGTGATTATTTGATCATTTTTCAAATGTTTTTCAATATTAGTGTGATTTTAGTATTTTGTTATGAATCAAAGGGGGGAAATAGGATATATTGATTCATATATCATTTATATATCATTTTTATATTCTTAGTTGATATTGATGTTTTAATTTGAAAGTGTTGTTTTGCAAAAGATACTGTTTGGTCTTTTCTTATCTTCCAGAAGCATTTGGGGGAATATGTAGAGATTGAAATACTCAAACAAGGACAATATGAAGGGACAATATGAAAGGAGAATATGAAGGGACTGGAGGAGATGGAACAAGGAAGGTGTGGAAATGTTCCAATTCCATCATCGAAGATGCATTGGAAGAGGAGACTACGGAGGAGATGAAGTGTAGTGGACTACATTCCAATGTCTGCAATGAAATATAGACATATTTGCATGTGTAATACATAATTTGTGTCATATTCTTAGGTATTAATTTTTGTAGAATGATATTTGATGTTATTGAATACATGTGGGAATCTTAGATGTTTTTGTTTATTTCGTGGAAGCTTAGGGACATGGAGTCTAGGCAGGGATAGAGATAATCCACCGTGGGGTCCGATGGGTCGACCAGCCTTAGTGTGGATATTTTTTGGATAGTATTTTGTTTGCAGGGGCTTACATGTGTATTTAATTGCATCATAGTTTCAAATGCATTGATAAAGATTTATGAATTGATCTGGAGTACCTAGGTGGTTGCCTGGGGCAGAGGGGCCGTGAGATAATTTTACTGTCTTGATTGATGGATGGATATTTGGAAAGAAGGCTGCCAGACAGGTTTTTCGCTCTCACACTTCATAAAGATTTATTCATATTTCATAGTAATGTATTCACACTTCATAAAGATTTGTTCATATTTCATAGAAAGGTATTTACACTCCAGAGAAAAGTGTTTTGGGTTTATTGTTAAAGATACTCAATAAGAGAAATTGTTACTTGTCATAATCCTATTATTTTTGTTTTCGAGACTTTTAGTTAGTCTCGAAGGGGGGAAATATGTAGTGTATTAAGATTATGACTTTGATAAGGTTTTAAGTGGAACTTGAGAGGATGTTTATTTAGAAGAAAGAGAGCCGTTTTTAGGGTGACTCCCCATACAAGACAGGGGATTGGACAGTAGAGGGAGCCACCCATATTTTGGGGAAGATTATATATACTGGATGGAGACAAAGAAGACCAGAGCAGACATTGTAATTTGGGAAACACTGCTCTCCGGATGATATATACATCTGTACACTTATGGTGAAATCTTGTGATATGAATAAAACTTATGATCAAAGTTCAGTATAAGCGGACTCCTTTGTTACAGTATTATTAGCAACATTGACTCGACACTACAGCTGTAACGTAACAAATGTGGAAAAAGTCAATGGGTCTGACTACTTTCCGAAGGCACTGTAGGGTTATTCACCTATTACAAACAGCCTATGTGAATGCAGCCATACATACAGCTGTCTTATCAAAATAATGTAAAATAAATGCTGAAAGTAGTAGCCTAGTTATTCAAACATGCAAACAAAAATACTGAATAGCAGTTTGGCTTAAAATACCGACATGAATGCGAACAGAACAAAACAGCGGTACAAAGTAGGCCTACAGTGAGGGAAAAAAATATTTGATCCCCTGCTGATTTTGTACGTTTGCCCACTGACAAAGAAATTATCAGTCTATAATTTTAATGGTAGGTTTATTTGAACAGTGAGAGACAGAATAACAACAAAAAAATCCAGAAAACGCATGTCAAAAATGTTATAAATTGATTTGCATTTTAATGAGGGAAATAAGTATTTGACCCCTCTGCAAAACATGACTTAGTACTTGGTGGCAAAACCCTTGTTGGCAATCACAGAGGTCAGACGTTTCTTGTAGTTGGCTACCAGGTTTGCACACATCTCAGGAGGGATTTTGTCCCACTCCTTTTTGCAGATCTTCTCCAAGTCATTAAGGTTTCGAGGCTGACGTTTGGCCACTCCAGGACCTTAATGTGCTTCTTCTTGAGCCACTCCTTTGTTGCCTTGGCCGTGTGTTTTGGGTCATTGTCATGCTGGAATACCCATCCACAACCCATTTTCAATGCCCTGGCTGAGGGAAGGAGGTTCTCACCCAAGATTTGACGGTACACGGCCCCGTCCATCGTCCCTTTGATGCGGTGAAGTTGTCCTGTCCCCTTAGCAGAAAAACACCCCCAAAGCATAATGTTTCCACCTCCATGTTTGACGGTGGGGATGGTGTTCTTGGGGTCATACGCAGCATTCCTCCACCTCCAAACACGGCGATGCCAAAGAGCTCAATTTTGGTCTCATCTGACCACAACACTTTCACCCAGTTCTCCTCTAAATCATTCAGATGTTCATTGGCAAACTTCAGACGGGCCTGTATACGTGCATTCTTGAGCAGGGGGAACTTGCGGACGCTGCTACCCACCCTTCAACAAGCACCGTCAGGATAATAGCCCCTCACGTGGAGGTAGCTGGAGCTCGGCAGCATCATCGCTGCTGGGCTTGGCGGCGGCCTAGGTGGTTTGATGCTGCTGCTGCTCATGGCTCTCCGTCTCCTCCAATAGCCATTGTGGAAGATTAGCTGGTTCGAGCTAGCTAAATAGGCTAAGGCTAATAACACTAACGCTTTGTATGGCTAGCTAAAAAGCTAACTACTCTATGGGGGGTGATAAGAGACAGAATTAAGCATTGTGATGCTACTGATACCTCTCACCAAGTCACCTGACGTCTTCCTAGTGGCATAAAATACTGCCATTAATTAACATGGGGCTACTGAGTGGCACAGCGGTCTAAGGCACTGCATCTCAGTGCTAGAGGCGTCACTACAGACCCTGGTTCGATTCCAGGCTATATCACAATCCGGCCGTGATTGGGAGTCCCATAGGGCGGCGCACAATTGGCCCAGTGTCGTCCGGGTTTCGCCGGGGTAGGCCGTCATTGTAAATAACTATATATTCTTAACTGACTTGCCTCGTTAAATAAAATAAAACATGGACTGGCAATGGATAACTTTTTTTCTAAGGTATCAAACTGCTGATGCATTCACGGCACGTTCATGTCATGTGACACGTGCACATCATGTAGACGTAGTGTTCACGTCATGTAACGTGGCACTGGCACGTGTCAATTTGCTTGTAAGTTTATCATGAACGATCTTACCATGAACGCCTTAAAAACGTCTAGATGTGTAACGCGTCACGTGTTAGTTTAAGTGTCTGTTTAGTTTATTATTAAAGATCTCACCATGAATGCCTTACATACGTTTACATGTACATGATTTTGCAAAACATATTTTTCATTACCAGAGTAATCTAATCAATTTCATTTGTCAATTTAGCTCAAATAGGCATATCACCTCAATAGAAAAATTATTCGGCTAGTTGATATCGCAGCCAGCCACCATTACTGTGTAGATATACCTATTTCTCACATCAATACAAACACAATGGCTTCTTTGATGGAGGTAGCCCTATTCAGAAATAAGAGGTAGCCTAGGTCTCTAGTGGCGCAATCAAAACAACTCGGAACTCGGCAATCTCTGACTTCCGACTTCAGTGTGTTCAAGACAACTGGGAACTCTGAAAAAAACGAGCTCAGACTGGGAAAAATATTTTTGAATGGTCATCGAACTCGGAATTCCAATTCAGAAACTCTGGCATCTTTCTCTGACCTGAAAATCACTGATGTCATGATTTGACCTCGTTTTTTCCCCAGAGTTCCCAGTTTACCGGTTTAACAGACACAATCACTGTCACCATGCAATCCTTAGGCTATACATTTCTGTGGAGATGTCTTATGGTTAAAAGCAGGACTTTAATTGAGGGGGTATGTGAGGATATAAGCCTAACCCTTGTTATAGAGACAGGTAAAAAGCATATGCTACCCCTTGTTAGTTTAGCCTTAGAAAAAACAACGGTCCAGATTATGTAAAGCGATCTAGGCTATAACAATGATTAACTCCACGATTATTTCTGCATAGTCTACTAGCCTATCGAAGGTCTTGCTCAGCCTCAATATGGTTTCTTGGTAGACCCATAGGCTTATGAAAACATTCACTTTTAAATGAAAAGCAAGTGTCACTATCACAGGAAAATATGTTTGTTTTATTAAATGCTCAGCAATGCATAATATTAGTGGTAGGCTATGCCTACAGCAAAATACCAAAAAGATAGAATCGGTATGGGTCTATCCATAGACCAAACAGTTTAACAGATAAACACTTTATTATTCAGGAGAATCGCATTGAATCAGGCTATTCAATTCAGTGCAGTTGCATTCTTACGCATAACCTTAGTCTAAACTGAACCGAAAACACCCCAGCCTGTTTTGATGAGAGATCATGATAAAGCCTGAACATTTCAGCTATATTTGTAATTGATTTAGCCCACAATCGCCTACAGATTTGATATACATGAAGGCCTATATTTACTCTGGATTTGACAAACAATAGATTGACTAGGATCCGTTGACTTTTCCCCACGTTATATTTGTGTAAGGTTCTGTATATATTTTCTTAGTTCACCTTGTGTTCTTGAACGTAGCCCTGTTTCTTTGTGTTCTTGAACATGGCCCAGTCTTTCATTTTTGTTCATTGATTTCACCTGTGTTAGTTACTCACCTGGTCTCATCAGCTCCTTATTTAGTTCAGTTCTTTCTGTTTGTGCCTTGTGATGTATTGTTCGTTTTGACTCTACGATGCCTTTTCCTAGCTCGTTTGTGAGAAGCAGTTATAACCTTCAGTGCTAGTTTTGTTTCACCTGCCTGTTTGCCTACCTGTGTATTTTTTATTTCACCTTTATTTAACCAGGTAAGCCAGTTGAGAACAAGTTCTCATTTACAACTGTGACCTGGCCAAGATAAAGCAAAGCAGTGCGATTAAAAACAACAACACAGAGTTACATATGGGGTAAAACAAAACATAAAGTCAAAAATACCACAGAAAATATATATACAGTGTATGCAAATGTAGCAAGTTATGGAGGTAAGGCAATAAATAGGCCATAGTGCAAAATAATTACAATTAGTATTAACACTGGAATGATAGATGTGCAAATAGAGATACTGGGGTGCAAATTAGCAAAATAAATAACAATATGGGGATGAGGTAGTTGAGTGGGCTAATTTCAGAAGGGCTGTGTACAGGTGCAGTGATCGGTAAGGTGCTCTGACAACTGATGCTTAAAGTTAGTGAGGGAGATAAGAGTCTCCAGCTTCAGAGATTTTTGCAGTTCGTTCCAGTCATTGGCAGCAGAGAACTGGAAGGAATGGCGGCCAAAGGAGGTGTTGGCTTTGGGGATGAACAGTGAGATATACCTGCTGGAGCACATACTACGGGTGGGTGTTGCTATGGTGACCAATGAGCTAAGATAAGGCAGAGATTTGCCTAGCAGTGATTTATAGATGACCTGGAGCCAGTGGGTTTGGCGGCGAATATGTAGTGAGGACCAGCCAACAACAGTGTACAGGTCATAGTGGTGGGTAGTATATGGGGCTTTGGTGACAAAACGGATGGCACTGTGATAGACTACCTCCAATTTTCTGATTAGAGTGTTGGAGGCTATTACGGTAGGATAGTCAGTTTTACGAGGGCATGTTTGGCAGCATGAGTGAAGGAGGCTTTGTTGCGAAATAGGAAGCCGATTCTAGATTTCACTTTGGATTGGAGATGCTTAATGTGAGTCTGGAAGGAGAGTTTACAGTCTAACCAGACACCTAGGTATTTGTAGTTGTCCACATACTCTAGGTCAGACCCGTCGAGAGTAGTGATTCTAGTCGGGTGGGCGGGTGCCAACAGCGTTCGATTGAAGAGCATGAATTTAGTTTTACTAGTGTTTTAAGAGCAGTTGGAGGCTATGGAAGGAGTGTTGTATGGCATTGAAGCTCGTTTGGAGGTTTGTTAACACAGTGTCCAATGAAGGGCCAGATGTATACAAAATGGTGTCGTCTGCGTAGAGGTGGATCTGAGAGTCACCAGCAGCAAGAGCGACCTCATTGATATACATGGAGAAAAGAGTTGGCCCAAGAATTGAACCCTGTGGCACCCCCATAGAGACTGCCATAGGTCCAGACAACAGGCCCTCCGATTTGACACATTGAACTCTATCTGAGAAGTAGTTGATGAACCAGGCGAGGCAGTTATTTGAGAAACCAAGGCTATTTAGTCTGCCAATAAGAATGCGGTGGTTGACAGAGTCGAAAGCCTTGGCCAGGTCGATGAAGAGGGCTGCACAGTACTGTCTATTATCGATCGCGGTTATAATATCGTTTAGGACCTTGAGCGTGGCTGAGGTGCACCCATGACCAGCTCGGAAACCGGATAGAATAGCGGAGAATGTACGGTGGGATTCGAAATGGTCAGTGATCTGTTTGTTAACTTGGCTTTCAAAAACTTTCGAAAGGCAGGGCAGGATGGATATAGGTCTGTAACAGTTTGGATCTAGAGTGTCACCCCCTTTGAAGAGGGGGATGACCGCGGCAGCTTTCCAATCTCTGGGGATCTCAGACGTTACGAAAGAGAGGTTGAACAGTCTAGTAATAGGGGTTGCGACAATTTCGGCGGCTAATTTTAGAATGAAAGGGTCCAGATTGTCTAGCCCAGCTGATTTGTAGGGGTCCAGATTGTATTGCTCTTTCAGAACATCAGCTGTCTGAATTTGTGTGAAGGAGAAGCGAGGGGGGGCATGGGCAAGTTGCAGCGGAGGGTGCAGAGCTGGTGGCTGGGGTAGTGGTAGCCAGGTGGAAAGCATGGCCAGCCGTAGCAAAATGCTTGTTGAAATTCTCGATTATTGTAGATTTATCGGTGGTGACAGTGTTTCCTAGCCTCAGTGCAGTGGGCAGTTTGGAGGAGGTGCTCTTATTTTCCATGGACTTTACAGTGTCCCAAAACTTTTTGGAGTTAGTGCTACAGGATGCAAATTTCTGTTTGAAAAAGCTAGCCTTTGCTTTCCTAACTGATTGTGTATATTGACTTCCCTAAAAAGTTGCATATCGCGGGGGCTGTTCGATGCTAATGCAGTACGCCACAGGATGTTTTTGTGCTGGTCAAGGGCAGTCAAGTCTGAGGAGAACCAGGGGCTATATCTGTTCTTAGTTCTGAATTTTTTGAATGGTGCATGCTTATTTAAGATTGAGAGGAAAGCACTTTTAAAGAACAACCATTGACCATTGCCTGCCTGTGACCACGATTCCTCCCTTCTGTGAAGGCGAAATAAACACCTGCCATGCTTTGCGCGTGAATCTACACCTTTTTCTCCCTGAGTATTCATTACAATTGGTTTCCAATTAGGCTAAATGAAGTCCTATTAATAAGCTTTTAATGTTTTCCTATTAATTTGCATAGGTTAACCATTGTGATTAATGATATTTACTATCTTCTGATTTTTATTAATAAACAGGCATTGATGCTCCGCGAAGGCCCTTTGATTTTTCATTTGTTTTCCATGAATGATGACTGTAATAGAATAATGCGAGAAGGCGATATACTCACGACTGGTGACTGGCTTGTGTGCGAAGCCCAGCATGACGACTCAATCACGATTTATTACATTGTCTGGATGGTTCAAACATATCTTATCTGTGGCGATCTCTAAGAAGAGACGTTGTCATGGGAGTACTTGGGCACTGACGCAAGGAGAGGTGTGTAGACAGATGAAAACGTGAATCAACTAAATTAATGTTACTGTGTGAATTAAATGGTCATGTTTGAATTTTTCAAGAGTTCACAAAGAGCTAAGAATTTTTATATATTTTATTGTACTGTAAGTGCTATGGATTTATTCTTACTTACAGGGAGTGTTATTTTGTTCGTCGGGCAGCGGATAGTTCAAAGAGGGAGCGACACAAGGATGCACTCCTATCATTTACATTGAGTTGATTAGATTCGAATAAGGCTGTGTTTTCCAGTCTTTTGTTTTAACTAGCAAAGTGCTAATAAATGTTAATTCAGGTTGGGCGTGAGTTTCTTATTGAATTTGGTTAAAAGGACAGTGAATTTGTTCTTACTTTGGGAACTTGCTACCAAGCTCCTGTGTGTATCGGACATACATTGTGTTTTCTCTTAGAGATTATTCTGAGCTGAAGACACGTGTTACCAAGTATTTTTAGTCTTTTGGTGATAGTAATGTATAATGGATTTCATGTACACTGTAATTTTTTGAGTGTTAATTCTTTCATCCTATTAGTTAAATAGAGTAACTGCATTCCTCGTTTTACAGAGTAATTATTTGATTGACTAAATGCTTATCATTTAGTAGGTATATTGGTAGTTGTTATTTACACTTTACACATACTGTAGCATATTCTTGGGTACCACCTTGACATCGCTGATCTGCTTGCCTTAATTAATTAATGCTATAACATTGGTCGCCAGGATTAGCAATTTGTATCTAGCCTCTAAATAATTGCATAACGGTGCAAGTTAGACATGTTCATTATAGTAAAACCGAGTCGGTGATGCAATGATTCGCTATCTTGCTTGATCCTCCAGAGCCGCACAGGGCCTGTTGTATGTTTTTAAACGGAAAACCACGGAACCACCACTGCAATAGGCCTACACTCAGAAAAAAAGGTGCTATCTACAACCTAAAAGGATTCTTCCGCTGTCCCCATAGGAGAACCCTTTTTGGTTCCAGGTAGAACCCTTTTGGGCTCCATTCCACAGAAGGTTCTACATGGAACCAAAAATACTTCTACCTGGAACCAAAAAGGGAACTCCTGTTGGAACCCCTTTCTCAAAGAGTGTCCTCAACAAGTTTAGCCTGTTAAGTTCACTCCATTTCATTCTGTACTCAAACATCTGCCTGGTATTTAAGATAACACACAACATAGCACCACCACCACTTTTGAAGGTTTTCATCAACCTCTGCTCAGACTTAAATAGCAGTGTTCCAAGAACCTCCACCAAACAGATAAAAAGGAGACAAGAGGGCACCCCACAATCATTTTAGATCCCAAGCGGTCTTTATTTTCATACTGTATGCTCTCACTCATCACTATCTCCTTTGCCATCTTCTCATGTCTTTTCTTGGAACTCCATCCACACACACACACACACACACACACACTAACACTCACACAACCATAGCATCTTGTTTACATTTCTCACATTTTAGGCGTCCAGCTTTGGCCTTGGATGGATCATGTTGCAATGAGATGGGCACAGGGGTATGTATGTACAGTCCTTTTCAGTGTGGCGGCAAATGAGTTGAACAGGAGAAGAGGATGTGTTTGCTTGTGGAGGGAGAGCAGTGTGGGTGGTGGGTAGACCAGCTGCAGTGATGCTGATTGGTTGCTCTGGCTCATCACTTCTTGACTAAAAGAAAGACAGATTTAGAAATTAGTTCAACCTTGCTATAGTTCAACAGCTGAAAAGCCTTCATTAACACACTCCCAGAGATAGCAATACATTCAGTATTCACTGAATGAAGTAGCCTACCCATCCCAATTTACAATTTCATTCATCAATTAAATAAATTATACTATAGCACATTCAATTACATTATTATTGTAGACTATAGGCTACTCCTGTATCTACCTTGTACAATACCGTAATCATTGAATGAAGTAGCATACACATCCACATGTACAATTTCATATATCAATTTGATAAAAAATACTAGCACATACAGTTACATTATTGTAGAATAGGCTACTCCTGTATCCACACTATATTAGGATACCATTATGATTTCATTGGTCTTGTCAGGCATGGTTTTAAGGTCTTCGATCGTTCCCTTCTTCAGTGAAAAGTAGTTATGCATCCCCCATTCAATTTAGTTTGAGTGTGAATGTGTAGGCCTAGTGACAGTGGAAAAATAAACCCAGAGCTCCAGCACACAATGGCATGTAGGTGTAGTGTATTACAATGTAAAATATGTATATATCCTATAACACAATGTGTGTATATTTTCATTTACAATTTAATTAATCCATGAAATAAATAATACTAGCACATCAAAATACGTTATTATTGTACACTAGCCGACTCCCCTATCGACACAGTAAATAATATTGCTTAAGTGCTTTCCACAATACGTTATCAAGTCCTTATCAACAAAAAGTAATTATTTTCAAATAAACAAAATTTGCCTTATCAACACAGTAGGCCTAAATATTTCCTAACAATATCACTACTTAAATATAGCCTACTTACTCCTCAATCGGATCAAGGACATCTGGTCTCTAAGGAAACTATCTGGGGCAAACACTCTCGAAAATCTCGTCTGCCGCTTGTAAAAAAAAAAAAAAAAAAAAATGAACCTCTGTGTCTCAGTTGAGCTCTCAAATACCGCGCCTGTCTCTCACTCTTTTTTTAATCTTTTTTTTTTCTTCTTTTTTTCTTCTTCTTTTTTTTATTAAACAGTAACATGTAAAACACAAAACACAGAACAGCCAGAGGGATTACACAAATAAATAAGGAAGAGAGAAAACATTAAAACAATTATACAAATCCACATTATATCAAATCAGATACAGACATGTAAGGAATACATTTTTTTTTACATTTTGTTTTGTATATGTTTTAATGATGTTTTCCAAATCTGAGATTTAAAAAATACATTTTCCTAATAAAATAAAGAGATTGATGACATACTAACTTTCAATTGTGCAATCAGTGTAGTAAAATAATGTCAAACTTAGATGTTTCAAACAGTTTCCCATGCTTGTTCAATTAACCATAAACAATTAATGAACATTCACCTGTGGAAAGGTTGTTAAGACACTAACAGCTTACAGAGGGTAGGCAATTAAGGTCACAGTTATGAAAATGTAGGACACTAAAGAGGCCTTTTCTACTGACTCTGAAAAACACCAAAAGACAGCTGATCGTCCTCGCAGTGGCAGACCACGTGTAACAACACCTGCACAGGATCGGTACATCCGAACATCACACCTGCGGGACAGGTACAGGATGGCAACAACAACTGACTGTCCGCAATAGGCTGAGAGAGGCTGGACTGAGGCTTGCAGGCCTGTTGTAAGGCAGGTCCTCACCAGACATCACCGGCAACAACGTTGCCTGTGGGCACAAACCCACCGTCGCTGGACCAGACAGGACTGGCAAAAAGTGCTCTTCACTGACAAGGTTTTATCTCACCACTGGTGATGGTCGGATTCGCATTTATCGTCGAAGGAATGAGCGTTACACCGAGGCCTGTACTCTGGAGCGGGATCGATTTGGAGGTGGTGGAGGGTCCGTCATGGTCTCGGGAGGTGTGTCACAGCATCATCGGACTGAGCTTGTTGTCATTGCAGGCAATCTCAACGCTGTGCGTTGTTAAGATGCAGGCTCATCTTGACATGACCCTCCAGCATGACAATGCCACCAGCCATACTGCTCGTTCTGTGCGTGATTTCCTGCAAGACAGGAATGTCAGTGTTCTGCCATGGCCATGGAAGAGACTGGATCTCAATCCCATTGAGCACGTCTGGGACCTATTGGATCGGAGAGTGAGGGCTAGGGCCATTCCCCCCAGAAATGTCCGGGAACTTGCAGGTGCCTTGCTGGAAGAGTGGGGTAACATCTCACAGCAAGAACTGGCAAATCTGGTGCAGTCCATGAGGAGGAGATGCACTGCAGTACTTAGTATCTGGTGTGGCCACCAGCTGCATTGTCTGTTACCTTTGTTCAGGGACACATTATTCAATTTATGTTAGTCACATATCTGTGGAACTTGTTCAGTTTATGTCTCAGTTGTTGAATCTTGTTATGTTCATACAAATATTTACACATGTTAAGTTTGCTGAAAATAAACTCAGTTGACAGTGAGAGGACGTTTCTTTTTTTGCTGAGTTTAGTTGTACATCAGTCCAGAACACCTCACTATGTAAACAATAGTTCAATAGATTCAGTTTCTAGTTCACAAAAACTGCATTCACTAGTAACATCAGGTATATACACTGCTAAAAAAAATTAAGGGAACACTCAAATAACACATCCTAGATCTGAATGAATGAAATAATCTTATTAAATACTTTTTTCTTTACATAGTTGAATGTGCTGACAACAAAATCACACAAAAATGATCAATGGAAATCAAATTTATCAACCCATGGAGGTCTGGATTTGGAGTCACCCTCAAAATTAAAGTGGAAAACCACACTACAGGCTGATCCAACTTTGATGTAATGTCCTTAAAACAAGTCAAAATTAGGCTCAGTAGTGTGTGTGGCCTCCACGTGCCTGTATGACCTCCCTACAACGCCTGGGCATGCTCCTGATGAGGTGGCGGATGGTCTCCTGACGGATCTCCTCCCAGACCTGGACTAAAGCATCCGCCAACTCCTGGACAGTCTGTGGTGCAACGTGCGTTGGTGGATGGAGCGAAACATGATGTCCCAGATGTGCTCAATTGGATTCAGTTCTGGGGAACGGGCGGGCCATTCCATAGCATCAATGCCTTCCTCTTGCAGGAACTGCTGACACACTCCAGCCACATGAGGTCTAGCATTGTCTTGCATTAGGAGGAACCCAGGGCCAACCGCACCAGCATATGGTCTCACAAGGGGTCTGAGGATCTCATCTCGGTACCTAATGGCAGTCAGGCTACCTCTGGCGAGCACATGGAGGGCTGTGCGGCCCCCCAAAGAAATGCCACCCTACACCATGACTGACCCACCGCCAAACCGGTCATGCTGGAGGATGTTGCAGGCAGCAGAACGTTCTCCACGGCGTCTCCAGACTCTGTCACGTCTGTCACGTGCTCAGTGTGAACCTGCTTTCATCTGTGAAGAGCACAGGGCGCCAGTGGCGAATTTGCCAATCTTGGTGTTCTTTGGCAAATGCCAAACGTCCTGCACGGTGTTGGGCTGTAAGCACAACCCCCACCTGTGGACGTCGGGCCCTCATACCACCCTCATGGAGTCTGTTTCTGACCGTTTGAGGAGACACATGCACATTTGTGGCCTGCTGGAGGTCATTTTGCAGGGCTCTGGCAGTGCTCCTCCTGCTCCTCCTTGCACAAAGGCGGAGGTAGCGGTCCTGCTGCTGGGTTGTTGCCCTCCTACGGCCTCCTCCACATCTCCTGATGTACTGGCCTGTCTCCTGGTAGCGCCTCCATGCTCTGGACACTACGCTGACAGACACAGCAAACCTTCTTGCCACAGCTCGCATTGATGTGCCATCCTGGATGAGCTGCACTACCTGAGCCACTTGTGTGGGTTGTAGACTCCGTCTCATGCTGCCACTAGAGTGAAAGCACCGCCAGCATTCAAAAGTGACCAAAACATCAGCCAGGAAGCATAGGAACTGAGAAGTGGTCTGTGGTCACCACATGCAAAACCAGTCCTTTATTGGGGGTGTCTTGCTAATTGCCTATAATTTCCACCTGTTGTCTATTCCATTTGCACAACAGCATGTGAAATGTATTGTCAATCAGTGTTGCTTCCTATGTGGACAGTTTGATTTCACAGAAGTGTGATTGACTTGGAGTTACATTGTGTTGTTTAAGTGTTCCCTTAATTTTTTTGAGCAGTGTATTTAGAAATCAGGCTATTACATGCATAGAATCTATGGATAATCTTAAAGGAGATCTCCTTTACTTTATTGGTCACCATAAATATGTGTGGAGTGAGTCAAGTACGGCTATATTACAATTTATTTTTATAATCCACATGATTAAGTTACTTTTCTATATAATAATATGCCATTTAGCAGACGCTTTTATTCAAAGCAATTTACAGTCATGCGTGCATACATTTTTGTGTATGGGTGGTCACGGGGATCGAACCCGCTACCCTGGCATTACAAGCACCGTGCTCTACCAGCTGAGCTACAGAGGACCACAAGGCTACATATGACACAATGAATTTCCAAGCAGATTGTTAAAATTGTGGATGTCAGGTGTGCTGCTAGTTCAAATAGTTTTTTAGTTTTGTCAAGAGCAGCATCTGAGAACAATTGGTTTGTAGTCAAATGTCCCTCCTCGTGGTCCGTACTAATAGCAGGACGTGTTGGTTTACACAGCGGTTTACAGCAGAGGGGTGACAGTAGAGAACGTAGAGATAGATAGAGGACTCATCATAGCTATAACTTGTTTTAACATGGACATTGCCATTGAGGGTTTCCACCATTTTAAAGTAGCCAACTGGGTGGGGATTTCTATGGGTTGGGAGCAATTAGCCAATGCAGAAAAAATGTACTACTTAAAAATTGAGATGGCCTCAATGGCGCTGCCAATGCTGTCACAGACGCCAAAATGGCAGAGATACGAAGATGAGTGCTCTATCTATCTCTATGGTGGAAAGTCGACAGGAAATGTGACGTATCCTTTGTTGTGACGATTTTAAGAATTCTTAACATTAGTAAAATGGCAGAGTTACGGTTGGATTCAGACAGTCATTTACAGTATGGCCCTTTTGGCAGCGATTTAGCGGATATTTGCATTGATCAGGATGGTGAATGGGGTACGTGCGATGTTTATAATCTTTGTTATTAAATAAATAGCTGCGTTGTAAACGCTAGCTACATGCAACCCCAATGATGTGTATAAACCCTATACATCATTGCGTGCAACTTCATTGACTGTCAGGAAATGAGATGGCACTAGCGTATCAGTAAACCGTATACTTATTCCAGTGCTTGTCTTGGACTGAAATAGGTACCGGTACTGTTTACATTTAGATGCAGGAGCTCCACAGTACTTTTGAGCCAACATTAAATAAGAGGAACAGGAGCTCAAACAGGAGAACATTTGAGGTGCGGGTATTCGGTTTCGGTGAGCTCCTGCCGAAGTCAATCACTGCTGTGTTCAATATATAACATGCGTTTTGATGCTCATACTCAGCAGTACAAACCGAACGTTTTGACTGGGTTGGTCATACGTAACTTTTCCCCCATCTTGCTGCATCTTTGAATGTATTGAAGCTGCTTTGGAAACTTTGACTGATCTCTTGCAACTGTGGTGTCCGAACAACGATGCTGCGATGATGTGTTGATAAGAAATCCGCTGACACTGTACTTCAGCATCAATTTACAGACTCTGCAGAATCTGGAGAGCAACGAAACCAATCCCAAATATGATTACTCTCCTTGTCCTTTTGTTAAAACATGATATATATATCCTATGCTTTATGTAACATAAGATGGCGTGATTTGAATAGACCAATCCCTGGCCTCCACATATCCGAATCTCCACTGTTTTAGGGGGCCCCTATAGTAACACTTTCCAGATGTTTGAGCAAAGTAGAGTAAAGTTCATCTAACCAACAATATGAAAACCTCAGATACTACACAACCTTGAAACATACATAATTATCGACTGTCATCCTTCACTGATCTCTTCCTCTTGCAACATTGTTACAGACATCAACCTGTTTGAAGAACTTGAGAACCTAAGTGATGCAGAGGAACTCCTTCAAGAATTTGAGTTCTCACCACATAATAAAACAACATGGAAAGAGGTGAAACAACATATTTCCCCTCTATGTAATGCTATGTGTTATTATCCTACTGTGTGACAGCTAACAAGACTGCACGTTTCTCAGGTGAATGACATTAATCTGTTACAATGGAGATCCTTCGCCAGTGGAGATACTGACGCTTGCTGCACAGGTAAAAATCATCAGCATTGCATCACTTTCAGTTAACCTATAACAGCAATGACTCAAGATTGGGTTGTTGGCCCCATGCCAAGGCAAAGTAAGTGAAGACGACTGGTAATAGATTAGAAAGCATATACAGTACACA
Source organism: Coregonus lavaretus (assembly GCF_964263955.1). Lineage (NCBI taxonomy): Eukaryota > Metazoa > Chordata > Actinopteri > Salmoniformes > Salmonidae > Coregonus > Coregonus lavaretus. The sequence continues at coordinate 32,366,912 of NC_140010.1, read as the reverse complement.
CACACACACACACAGTCCCTCTACGTAACCTGGTCACCCCCATGTCAGTAGACATTAGGTGGCTGTCTTTGGCGTGGGAAAGCTGCACCTGTGAGGCCCCCGTACTGTGTTGGGTAGAATGACTTCATTCACACAGGATGTTAAAGAGACACTGTAATGTGATGCCTCTGCTAACAGACAGTTGGATTGAGTTCCTATTGTTTTGTTGGCAGGTGTTGGAGTGCCTGGGTCCTCCCTATCACCTGGATCTGCACTCAGTGATACCTCCTCACTGTCACCACTGTCCCTGAAAGTAAGTCTACACTTCACATAACACTCTCCCCCTATGTACAAGTAGAAGGCTAACCACTCACTACTCTCACTTACTTCTCTCTTGTGCATGCATCTCCCTACCAGCAGGAGGATGCTGTGTCTATGCAGCCTTTGCCGACTATGCTCACTCCCCAGAGGGTGTCCATCCAGCCCAAACCGCCCCCCTCTGTCCCCCTCACACACCCTGTGGCCCCTTTTCTCAAAACCAGGACCATTGTCATCCAGCCTGTTGGCCTACAGACTGTGGTCTCAGTGGTCAAGGCACCATCACCTGTGACGGTCCATGCTACTGCCCCCTCTACTGGTGAGAGACAGAATGTTCATTCTGTTGTAGGCTTGTGTTGACTTGATACAATGAAATGTCTTTACGAGTGATTTAAATAATGTGCACAGTTTGTTGTCAATAATGTCCATCTATATTGGTGAGTCTTATTCACTGAAGTAATTCCGGTTATTCGGCTTGCTCAGTCCAATAGTCCTTTGATTTGTTCCCTTGTATCTCAGTTGGTAGAGCATGGCGTTTGCAACGCCAGGGTTGTGGGTTTGATTCCCACGGGGGACCAGTATGACAAAAGTATGAAAATGTATGCACTCACTACAATAAGTCGCTCTGTATAAGAGCGTCTGCTAAATGACTAAAATGTAAAAATGTACACATTTGATCTAGTGACCCATTTCCCTATCTTAAGTGGATAAGTGCATATTGTCTATATTCCTGATTGTGGCATTTGAAAGAAAAGTAAAAGCAGAATCAACATTCTGTGGACAACACCAAAATGAAAGAGGAACAGTTCTATGCGTTTGTATCTTCTATGACTGCACATGTTGCTCTTGACCACAAGGTGTCCTCAGTCTGTTGTCTCTTGTTCAAATAAGGCTACTGCCTCCTCCTCAAATACAGCAACACAGTGTCCAGCCTATGATCAGTGTATACCATGCAGTAACCTCAAGGACAGAGTTTTCCACTGTGTGGAAATATTAATGTTTAAAAACATATATTTCATGAACGTCAGCACAGAGCACACTCATATCGTGTACCTGCCGTAACCTCTAATTTCTATGCCAATGATCAAACAGATACATCCATCATATAGGTATTGATGTCATCTGTACAACTACTCACCTCCTCCAATGTTTCCTATTCACAGGAGTCATCCATGTTCTCTCTGAGGCAGTAGCATCATGGCCCATTAGTAGCCCGACTAAAATACTTTAACCTCAGTAGGACCTTAGGGCTACTTTTATTATTACAGAGTAATTAGCATGGGAGCGTTCTCCTCTGCAGGCCCCTACTACAATCCATTAGACTTCACTAGGGCCAGGGCTTTGAAGGTGACTGTGGCAGGGCTTTATTGTTTGATAATGGGTCCTTGGAAGACAGCTGAAGGGGTCTGAGGGAGGGACAGGCTCTCAGCAGTAAATTAGTCTGACTCTGGACATGGAGTGGGATGGATCTGGGGTGTTGATGAGTTTATGGGGGTCAATACAGATGACCTGACATCCTTAGTGATCGTGGGTGAGGATGAGGAAATTTTTTCACAGTCTGGTTAGAAAGAAAACAAATACTATCTGAATCCAGGTCTGATCGTATGAGATGAGCATTGTAAAGAGCTATTGTACATGTTCCCCAGCTGAAAAATGCTGTCTACTATGACAGTATTCCATCAATTATTACAGGGATGTACTCTGAGTGGAAATGGCCCCAGTGGGACATAGGATGGTCTCAGATCTGGATGTGCTTTAACTCGTCTTACTCTGTCATGCCATAGTCTAAAGCTAATCCAGGTCTGGGACAAGGCTAAAACAGACAGACAGAAGGGTTGACCTCTTTCATAACTCTGTATCTGGTCTTTGTCATCAGCAGGTCACACAATGCATCTCAAGCCGAGACAGTTGATTGGACCACAGATCGCTTCCCCAGCCCCTGCCCTCCTCACTGTCACCAACCAGGTGGTTACCATGCCAACCGTCCCCCATCATGTTACCATGGGGACCACTGTCCTCTCTGGCCCAGCCCATCCCATGACGGTGACCTATCACAACACAGCAGTGGACACTGAGGTATGTTTGACATTGAAATGGATCTGACCTCCGTAGAGCACTGTATGTGTCTGCTTTCTATTGACCTTTTTGGAGAGTAGCTTCCAGCATAGTGTTCTGGCTTATTCCATGATTTATTCACTCAGATTAGATGCACACAGTGGTGACACGTCTAGCCTAAAGTCATATCTTACTCCAGTCAACAAGCCCGGGTCTGCCCAGTGTCCATCCAGACATCTGGAGGGAGGTGGGAGTCATCAAGAGATATGGGTGTCTACTGCCTGGGGGGCTTGGTGGTCCCAGACAGGTGGAGGAGGGAGGAAGCTGGTAGTTAGGAGGGCACTGCTGCTTTAAAACCCACAGGCCCTGAGAGTGGTCAGACAGAAATGGAGCACCTGGATTTTTACTGTGGTAACACTTACCTGGGGAAGTTTGTCTCACGGATGGAACACATCCGTGAGACACTCCCCCAGGGAGTAGAGTGGTGGGATCTGTCCTTATGTGGTTGGTAAGTTAAATATTTATAACAGTGACATTTTGCAGCCTAAAATAGGTCAATAACATGATGTGGTGAGGAGACATTAGAAACATCTAGAACAATGTTTTCTTGTAACGTAAAACATATATCTAAAACATATACCTGTCTCTTAACAACTGGGATATTTCAGCTTGTTCTTAAAAAGGTCCCTCAAGTGAAGATATATTTAGATTTGGCGTGTTGGCACAGTGTTGCGTCATCGCTGAGTAAATGTTAGTAGAACTGGGGATGGAGCGCTGGTGCCTGGTCGTTCATGTGACATCGGAAACCCCCTCACATTAGGCTACTCACCCATCCCAACAAGGTGACATAAGGACAGCTGGGGTGACTGGTTTATTTAGCCTTGTCTTGAAGGAAAAATAACGTATAATGGTTAACCACTGTTTAGGACCATGTGTAGCACTGTGGTAATGAAAATGATATTATTTGACTTTTCTAAAATTGAAGAAAGTGGATAAGCTGAATATAGAAGAATTGAAAAATATCTTATTGTTGAGGCAGCAGTTTCTCCAATACAATTTCTAATTATTTTGTCTGTGTCATGCTACAATATTTGGGTTTTACAGTGTTAAAGCTTGCCAAAAATCTTTGACCTGTTAGTAGCCCTAGTAGTAGCTATCGAGTTGTTGGCTCAGTCAGATTATTTACAGCTTGTTGAACATGACTGGAAATGATGAAAATGAAATATTTATATAGTAGCTCAACAGACGTTAAACAGTGTAAAAAAAATACTTTCATAATGATTTCCTACTTCCTCAATATGATGGTGCTATTTTCAGATCACATCAAGACCCCAGCTGAACTCTTAGACTATCTCAGAAAATTTAATTACTTCAGTCTCTAATTAATTGCAGTGAAATTGGGTATCCCAAGAGCTACCCGTTTGAAATGGAAGCCAAGGGCTGGATGGACATCTTCTTGCAAAACCTTCTTTGAGTCTCACTCTGTGTTAGAACTGTTAGCCATCTCCAAAGCTTACGTGGCTATGTGATGGCCAGAATGTAGTGGCGGGAATTTTGCTGTGTCATGGCTTTTTGCCTTGCTAGTAGACAAGGATGGCTTTTTTGTGTGTGTGTGTGCGTGTGGGGGGGGATAGGAAATTGAAGAAGAGTGTCTTCCTCCTCCTCCCACCCCTGAGGCTCATGTAAGGCTGGTAATGACCTTTAACCCCCTGGGAACCTCAGTAGGGCACATTGTCTGAATGGGTCTTTTGAAAGGCCTAACTGTCTGTGGCTGTGCCCAGACAGTGAGGACAAGGAGGCCCACAGGAAGATGGGTGAATTATCTCCCTGTTTCAAATGAAAGAGGAGATAAAACAATCGTTGACATCACCGGTAAAACATGACAGTGGCTTCTGGCTTCGCCTTGTACCTAATATCACCCCTTAGCCCTGATATATTTAAAATGTAGCTCAACCTATCACAGCCTCTCATTCTGTTACTAATTCTGTCATACATGACCATATGCAATGGTTATAGTTTTAACTTAAGGGTCGTTCCGCCTCAAAAAGCACAAGAAAGAGGATTTAGACACCCACCAACTCCGATTGTTCTGAAATAATTTCTGTAGTTAGTAACAGATACATTCCTGAAACATTATTTTGTTGAAATATAATTTTATCTCAGAAATTAGGCTAATTGATTGAACCCAAATTGGCAATTTAAATGTATAGGTTTCAGATAATATTCAATGAATGTAGTACCCAAATACGATTTGGACCAAACATCTTCCTAGCAATGAGTAAGACATGAGGAATCCAAAAACATGGTCAAAAGCCACCCACGGACCCCCCACACCACATGCCAATCCCACCCTAACAATCAGTATTCAGTATTAGTTCTCTATGTTTGACAAGTTGTATGAAGCTGTGGCTTGGAGTATTGCTTCTCTGTACTATGTAATGTATTCCCTGTTAATCTGGTAATGTTTTTTTGATAGCAGGAACATAGCATTGATATTTCATATCAATTTATGGCCGTGCTTCTACAAAGCAGGGGCAGGCTATGTAGTGACGCTGCTAGATATTCACAGTGTAATGTAGGAGGCCAACTTCCTGCCAAAATGTCTACTATATGCTCATGGGAACTGGAAGCGACGGCCAAGGAATAGGATGAATGGTCTTCAAAAAGCAGTTTTTGAATCTTCATTCAGAAAAACGAACAGACAAGTACAGTAGGGATGTATAGATAGATAGATAGATTGATAGATCATTTGTATGGCTCATGGTGGAGAAGGCTCGAAAAGCCTTTGCTGGATCCTAATTCACTGCCTTTGAAGAAATACAGTTCATGTATTGTACTGTAAGTCTGTGTACAGTACAATAGCATAGGGCTTAATTCAATCAAACCCACATTGTAGTATTTGCTGTACGCAGTAGCTCTTTTCCTGTGATAAAATAAAATCACTGGATGGATTTGGGTACTGTTAAAACCAATTTTTACTAGTACCAGGTAGACATCCCTCACAGGTAGATGCCAATTCTCAGATTAAGACGTGTGCTTGTGCATGCATGCACACTCGTGTCTGGGCAGTAGTTTGTAAACAAAGGAACTGCTTAAAAATGGCTACGGCAATTTAAAACAATGGCGTAAAACAATAACTTCATGGTCCTGCGAGCTTGATGTTATCTCACCGCACAAAAACGGCTTATTTCCCCATTTTCCCCCCCACCGCCCAGAGTGTTACAACAATCATCCCATCCTCCAATCAACAACCACGCTGTAATCTACATTTCTTGACAGCGCCAACTCATAGTTTCATATAATTCTAATTTTCAGCGTCTGATTTAGATTATGTTCCCGACTCCCTGTTTTCGCCACGGTCACTGAAGTGCTAGAATGCTGACTGTCTACCATTGTGGAGCAGGGGGAGTTTGTACTGTTGGCAATGTAGTAGTTACTAAAGGCAGGGTATCATTTTCCCCTTGCAGGACACGTATCCTCCCCCTCACCGATGGCCCCCCCCCAAAATACATCTGTTTCTACGGAGACCAAATAAAACTGTGTGGTCTGAATTTGCATAGCTCCGAAAGCTGTGCTATTAGAAATGTTACGAAGCATGGCCTCAGAAATGGGGTGCAGCAGTGGTCTATGGCTCAGTGGTAGAAAGACTCAGAGAGGGCATTGGAGGACATCAGAATGTATGCCAGTTACTAAACTCTGAGTGTCTGGCTCTGGGTTTACATAAACAATGGCTGTCTGCCTTCTAAAAATACAATGGAACTGTTAGGCTTAACCTGTGCGCTATATTCTGTTTCATTTAATCAAATTGATTATTTTCCTAAAACATTGCAAGAGCATTCCTCTCATGGTCATTCTTTAACACTCAGAATGTCCTGTCCCCTTCTCTCCTCTCTCCCTGTATGGTCGTCCTTACATAATCCCACCATTAATTATGTCGGCGTCTTAACAATGTCCGTCCAGCTCCCAGCCCACTCCGACATGGGAAAAGGCAGTGTGTGCGTGCAAGTGTGAAGTTAGGACGAATTAGGTCCGTTCTGGGGAAACATGCTGGAGTCATTATCAGCTTGTAATTGATGATTCCGGGTCACTTTTTCCATCTTTCGCAGCAGCTGCACCTGTTGAGTTTGACTGAGTGAGTATGTGACTGAATGTAATGTGCTCTGTTAGATAAACAAATAGCCTGCTCTGTCTGAGCAGTCAAGATGGCGTCCAAAAGGTGTTACTGTCGGATATGGCTTATGTCTGGTGTAACTGGCGTCACCAGATTGGTTTTGTAAACACACAGCCAATGCCATCTGCATGCCCAAGCCAATGTACTCGTATCATATAATCTTCAAGTTCTGCTGTGTTGCGGACATCCATTTTGAATTGTTAATGTTTGTTCTGAATAGGTGGAGTTGGTTTAAGCATGGTGTTTGCGAGTTGGTGTGGGTTTGATTCTCACATGGACCACATACTGCTGAATATGTGTGGTAACTTTGAACTTATAAAAGCCCCTGTCTTATGACCATGTCACATTATTATATCAGTCCCCCCTTCTCCACCTGTCCAGGTGTGTGCGGTGCGGCGGCAGCAGAGGATGTTGAAGAACCGTGAGTCGGCCACACTGTCCAGGCTGAGGAGGAAAGAGGCCCAGCAGGCCCTGGAGGCCCGTCTCAAGGGTGCACTGTGTGAGAACCAGAGGCTGCTCCGGGAGAACGGATCCCTCAGAACCCAGCTGGAGGGACTGCTTACTGAGGTGAGGGACGGCCCGGTTTGAACACCTTCAAATTGCACCCTTCCTTGAGAAAATCACAGATCTAAAACGTAAGATAAGTGGAAACAATGGGGTGGAAACCATGACTTTATCTTTTCACTCACTTACATAGCAGTGATTATCTTAAGGAAAGGAGGAAGCAGGGTTGCGTTTTGAAGGTATTTGAACAGTGCCACAGGCTCAGACAGGCACTAAGAGCAGGGATGTGTTTAATTCCAGGAAGTTGCTTCGTCCCTTGTACTCTTGATCACTTTGGGGATCTGATAGGACTAGAAAAGTGTCTAGCCCCGTATATTTCAGAGGAATTCATAGGTGAAGCATTAAGCAATATGGTAGTAGCCCCACCTTGGCCTATGATAAGCGAGAGGGGATTTTTGCCACATTGTTAACACCTATCCAATCCTCTTGGACCTCCGCAAGTGCACAGGGGCGGGGCGCTAAGGGTCGATTCATTTTATTGAAGTAATCACTGATCTAGCATGATTTGATAGGTGAACGTTTGTGCCAATGCATAGCTTGCGTAGAGCCAGCTAGGTTAAATCCGTTTTTTGGTCTCTTTCTCCACAGAACACTGTTCTGAAGGTGACGGCTCCAAAGAGACGAGCTGTGTGTCTCATGGTCGTCCTGGTCTTCTTCGTGCTTAACACTGGTCCCATAAGGTGAGCACTGGTCACTGGTGTGTGTTTATGTGTGTGTCACTACAACCCTCCACAACCCCTCATGCAGTGTCTCACTGTAGTATCTGTCACAAACAATGTGTTTGAGTCTCTCTCCTCCAGTTTCCAGACTTAAATTCAACCACATTCACATATGATCATCCATCCAAATGAATGATCTATCAATGGGCGGCTTTTATGTCAGCCAGTCAGTCAGTCAGCTCTTTGCTATGTCCAGATCTCGATAATTCACCAACATGCTGTATAAATTAGGCGTTTTCCCCCAATGTCTTGGAAAAAGTGCCACATCCCCCCCCAAAAATTCCCTCATGAAGGAAGGCTTCGGAAAGTTGGATGAGAGTCGGGAGAGGAGAAGGGCTTCGAGTTTTCCATACGCTCAAGCTTCCCAGAATTAGGAATGTGGGAGCGTTGCTTCCCTTCCACGCCGGCCGGCCGGTTTGGAGACACAGCCTGGACATCAGCTTATTTATTTCTACACTCTAAATGTAATAGATCACTCCGTTCTGAATGGACATGTCCCTTTAAATCCTCTCACAAGTATTTGTTCAATAAACCCTGGCCAGGAGCTGAGTGAACGTTCGCTAATGTTTCCGGCTCATGGTGAGACTAGTTTAATAAAAACAACACCAGTATTTCCAGTCATAGCTTAAATCATCATCAAATGTTTTTTCAATGAATAAGGTCCTGCTGCTGAGTTTATATTTTGTCACTCACACGTTTGGTTTAATTTGCAGGCATTTGAAGGGTGTAAGGTTTTTTGTAACTGTTTTAATTTGATACTACTGCACAACTTGTCCATATAAGGAGCCCATAGACGTGTGTCTTTGTGTTGAGCGCTTCTCTCAGGTCTTTACAGGGTCTGGTATTGTTTGGGCTCAAGTAGGAGACCACACAGTGTTATCCTCTTCTCTCTCTCTTTCGCTGTGTGTGTGTGTGTGTGTGTTTGTGTGTTTTAGCCAAGAGTGCCATCCCTCTCCTAAGCCACATGAAGCTCTTTGTGGTTTTCAGTCTGTTGTCTGGCCACAATAACCAATCCTCTGCTTCCTGATCTGTTGTTGAGATCAATCTTCCTCTTGTCTTCATCGCCCATCTTTGTTGTTTCATGCTTGTGTAGGCATTTTGACCATTTTGATAAAAAGTTTGACTTCTTTAGGAAAAATGTTTGAAGAGCCTTTATGGATTCATAACAAATTAAACACTACCATCAAATTGTCAAATTGAAAACAGTTTTCAACCACTGTGTGTGTGTTTTTGTGTGACCGATTCACTACAGAACGTTCCTGTCCTTAAAGGGAAATACTTTAAAGTCTCTAATGCTCTAATAATGTTCTAATCAATGTGTGTGTGTTAGTCCATATTGTTCTTGCTGTGTTTGGCCTGGCTTATGTAACTGAAGGCCTTGCCCTGTCCCTCTGGTCTCAGTGTGTGGGAGTCAGAGCCCAGCAACTTCAGCCTGTCCACTGGGAAGCCACAAAGCAGCCGACATCTGCTCAGCTTCTCCCCTGACCAACAACTGAGGAGTGGGGAGGAAACACCAGCCCCCCAGTCCCCACTGGAGCCCCTGGATGCCCAGTACCCACAATCCCACCAATCCCAGGACAGGTAATTAACACAACATGAACATGAGGGTTTCCTGACCCAATATACTTATAATACTGTTTATACATATGTTCTCTCTAAAAATATACAGTATGTGTGCATGCACGTACACACACACACACACACACACACACACACACACACACACACACACACACTACCCTTGTAACTGAAAACGCACAGTTATCCTATTTTTTGTTCCCAGGAGTTTATTTTCATTTTTCGTTAGTGTTTTAGTTTGTTTCCTTTGAATTGCTTCTAAATGCGGTCTGCTGCCATGACAAACTGATTCATTATCGGTTTGTCTTGGACATCTGTCACTGTCATTTCCTGCCCACAATGATTTAAAAACCTAATCTATAACAATTTGTTCCACTCACAGTCTCACACCAGGTGGTTCCTTCTCATATAAGGATAAGTAAAACCAAAGAACCATTAGCACAGCACTCTAGCCCTATAGGAAACGTGATGCACCGTTATGTATCAACGAGAACCAATGGTTTCTGCTAAGTCTCTCACTGACTTGTGATTGTACCTCAGTGTTCTGGCAGAGCCTGTCTCGAGACACTCGTTTCCCAGAGCCTGAAGAATGACTTAAGGAAATAGATGGGATGCGCTTACTGTACGGGAATGTAAATTACTGTAATCATATGTCTGGGGTACACCCTAGACTCGTTAATTCATTGGAGAGGGACCCAGTTTTCAGAAGTACTTTGCTGTTTTTATGGACTAACGGAAAATCAACTAGAGGTGTGAGGTTGCATAAGTGTTTTCAGTGTTCAGGTACTCTTTACAAATGACAATTATCTCACAATTCACGTAATCTTGGTTCCCAGAATAACAAAATCTTGCATGCACGCTGACAGGAATTACACTATTTACACACCATCGGCCAGATCACGCGCAATAAAAGAGTTTAGATTGATAGGCTTTAAAGCTGGAATTCTTAATTGGTGAAACTTCCATGTCCGTTAGGGATATTACAACAACAAAGTAGTTACTGCAAAAGTAGTTACATGCCATGAGGATGAGAGGAAATGTTGTAGTTTTAAAGCAAATTTCCTGCAATTCTACACATTTTTCCATTGTTTCTAAAATAGATGTTAAAGAAATTGTTTGGAGGGACAAATCGACCTGTGGCAATTTCGCCTATGCTTTAAAGCTACATCTTTGTCTTGGAAAAATGCTCACGAACCAGGAATAAGATTTGTAAAAAAAAGAATCATGCTGAATTGAAGAAAAGTGGGTACACTCAAGTGTTTTACCAGGCTTCTGGAGTAGAATCAGATGCATCCAAGAGCACTTCATTCTGTCCAAAAAAAAAAGAACTGTAGAGGGGTTGGTCTGTTGTTTCTGTTTGAATAAGCGTCTATTTCCAGCCCTTCTTTTTTTGAGGGGAATGGAGAGATTGTTCATTTTATCTTGGTGATAATATTTACATCCTGTTATACAGGACTCACATATGTTTACCTTATTTAGACACATCATTCTGTGGTGAAAAATCTGTGGGTTGAATTGGAGTGTTACAAGCAGAGCACAATAAAATAGTATTACAAGGGGTGTGTCTTTTTAGTGGCCAGTTTAATTTGACAGTCACCACTGGTCGTCCCCATGTGTCCAGCTACCCGCTACGAAGTACTACATCATCTACTTCAAATAGCCTGCTTTGAGCAGATGGTAGTACAGTACTAGGCTAACTCAAACTGCTCGGTGAAGAGCATTGTGTGGTAACGGGCCATTCGATATGAGAAGTCGTAGAACATATAGCCTGGTCATCATAGGAGTTAGCTAGGCTACATAACATGAGCAGATCTGGGACTAGGCTATAGAACATATACACAATACTGCATTTTTTGGCTAATGGGCCGTTTAATGCCCGTATTCTCCACCCTATTGTGGCCTTCTGATCTGGAGCCCAAGGCTCATCTGGTTAACAGTTTTTGAAATGGAACAGACCATTTATCAAACTATTCCCAGGAGACATCCAGTCCAACGTCTCCTGCTGTGTGCGTGAAGAAGAGAGGTCACTGGCTCTGCAGGTTATTTTTGCAGGTCACTGCGTAAAACTCAACTTAACCCCCTTCATTAACTTATGACCTAATTCATCAACTGAGGGGAAATGTTTGGCTATCGAGTCATCTGCAGAGTTGTTTGTTCCAGATGTGAATCAGCTGCTCGTTTAGAACTGATGAACACAGGGCCTCCCGAGTGGCGCAGCGGTCTAAGGCACTGCATCGCAGTGCTAGAGGTGTCACTACAGACCTGGGTTCGATCCCAGGCTGTCACAGCCAGCCACGACCGGGAGACCCATGAGACGGCGCGCAATTGGCCCAGCGTCGTCCGGGTTAGGGGAGGGTTTGGCCGGCCGGGGCGCACGCACGCTGACTTCGGTCGCCAGCTGTACAGTGTTTCCTCCGACACATTGGTGCGGTTGGCTTCCGTGTTAAGTGAGCAGTGTGTCAAGAAGCAGTGCGGCTTGGCGGGGTCGTGTTTCAGAGGACGCATGGCTCTCGACCTTTGCCTCTCCCGAGTCCATATGGGAGTTGCAGCGATGGGACAAGACTGTAACTACCAAATAATTGATGAACACCTGGGATGGCCAGAGTAAGTAACTGATTATTCCGGTTAATATTCCAGTCCTTAGGCCACAAGGAAAAGCCACAGCATACACCAGCATATCAGCAGCTGGATCACAACGAGATCACAACGAGGGGAGGTGAATGTGTTGTCGGTGTTGATTAATCTCTCTCTCTCTCTCTCTCTCTCTCTCTCTCCCCTCACCTCCCTCTCTCTCGCTCTCCTCTCTCCACACCTCCATCCCTCTCTCCTCTCCTCTCTCTCCCTTCACCTCCCTCCCTCTCTCCTCTCCCCTCACCTCCCTCTCTCCTCTCTCTCCCCTCACCTCTCTCCTCTCTCTCCCCTCACCTCTCTCTCTCTCTCTCTCTCTCTCTCTCTCTCACCTCTCTCTCCCCTCACCTCCCTCTCTCTCTCTCTCCCCTCAACTCCCTCTCTCTCTCCCTTCACCACCCTCCCTCTCTCCTCTCCCCTCACCTCCCTCTCTCCTCTCTCCCCTCACCTCACTCTCTCTCTCCCCCCTCACCTCTCTCTCTCTCTCTCTCTCTCTCTCTCTCCCCTCACCTCTCTCTCCCCTCTCTGTGCAGTAGGTGGGAGGATTATACTCCAGAGGAGATGGCTCTAGCTGTGGTCAAGAAGGAGCCTCTCCTGTTTGGGTCACCCTCCTCGCCCCCCTGCCAATCCCACTCTCCTGTCTCTAGGTCCAAGTCCCTCCGGTCAGTACTAACCAAGTCCATCTGATTAGTAGCCTACTAACAGCCGAGAATTTGGTTCTACTTAGCCTCAATCTTCCAGCCTTCTTGTCTCGATCACCAGTATGGAAGCAAGATTAGAACATCTGGCTACATAAGACTAGTGTACCTCGATTTCAGAATTATAATTCCATATTGAATTCACTGTATTACCTACCTGAATTGAGTATAAATGAGTCCACTCAGTACTCTGTAGAAGCTAGCCTTTGTCTTTCTCATTGCTAACTAGACACTAATGTGTGATCCATGTTGGCTGCTCATCAAACCAAACTGTTCACCAGTCGTTTTGACGCCGTCACAGTGGACTGAAAAGGTGTCTGGAACTGTGAAACTCACTCAATCTTCAATCCATCGTCATTTGAGAGGGATGAGGTTCATATGAAAGCTAGCAGCTGCCTTCAACAGTTCTTACATTGAAGTTAATAAAGTATGACTTCTAACGGAATATTCCTCCTTCCCCTATAATCCAGTCTGGCTCAGAACTTGCGAGGCTGGGTTCATCGACACGAAGAGGAGAGGACCAAGTCCACACGTTCAACCACTGATCAGTCCAGACATACAACAACTGATCAGCACACAACCAAAACTGTCCTGGTAGGTTAGACACTCTTCTATGACCTGCTTGCCTACAAAACAGCGAAAAAGCTATACTAACCAGGTCATTGGTTTTCCCTGGTCAGGTCCCATGGCCCTAATAGTGAGATGTTTTAAAGTGTGATCAAACGTCCGTAATGGTCATTGCAATTTTTTTGGACAGGTTATTAAGCAGTACCTCAGAGGATATTTAAACTGTCAGTACGTAGGCCGATGTCTACTCCAATAGAGGTTTCAGGTTTCAGGCGCGTGTCAAGACAGCTCTCCATGATGACTCATTTAGGAGAGCTGCCACAGGAACATAAACAGTTTAGTGAGAATGTGTATCTTTCTTGCTATGAGGTCACAGCTGCCGTCATCTGACTCAATTTGGCTAATAGCTAAATATTTATGTTTTTGTTATAGGTAACACTGAAATTGAATTTACGGTTATAAAGCCTTTCTTGTGTTAGATCCTGATATTAGTTGATGGCATTTTACTTGTTTTTGCTATAACACTTTTTTGGGGCCGAGGCTGCGTATTCGTAGGTAACCGTCACGCCCCCGTCACCACCCCGCCCCCCCTGGATCCCTTTTCCACAGAGCTGAAGATCCAAATCACGTTCTGTGCATGTGTTTCTTTACGCACACATTTTTGTTGTCACCCTCCCTTCACATTTCTCACTGTCAATCTTGAATTATAATTCTTCATGTTTACCAGTGGAACATCCAAGAAGCATCTGCATACCAACCATTTGATCCCAATCAGTTTCATGGGGATATGCATTTAGATATTCTTGAGTTATACAGTGTTGTTTCAAGTAGCCTACAGTGTTTTGAATTATGTAGTGAGCGAATTGCAGAACAGATGGTGTTAACAAACTGTAGCATAGCCTGCCTGTGCTTTGTTTCAATCAAAGCACATATTTTGTTTAGTGGCACGCTGTTGAGTTATGGCCACATGAGAAACAAATGCGACCATTCGCACAATCATCCAAAAAATCTCATAAGAAATGAGGTGGTGTTTTGTTTTACAGTAACGTTATACTATGCTATAATATTTGGTTCTGTTATGTAGAACACTATCATTATGTGACCTTGCAGACATTGATTCAGCTTTGATCTAATGTTATTAAAACAACCATTATTCGCTAGAGTAGCCAGTTCTCTATGAGCAGAGACCACTGCCATAAAGTAGAGAATCCCGCACGTGCAGAAGTTTCGCGACCTTAAGCTGTCAGGAACAAGGGTCCAGAAAAGTTGGATCCACAGCCACTCCGTATTTTGTTATGACATCTGTTATGTGCCATCTATGACAGCCTAAATAGAGAGGTTTGAAGACTGGGTGCTATAGACCGTATTATTGTTTTAGACTGACTTCCATTTGAACCCAGTGAGTCAAGTATGCTGCTTCAGAAGGTGAGGAGCCCAAATCATTAAATCAGTTTTACAGGCTCCTTCAGCCGGTTTACATTATTATACAGACTGAGCTGCCGGAGAGGACCGGGATCTATAAAGGAGCTATATAGCTCCGCAAATGTAGTCCTAAAAAGTTGGTCCCACTTAGAAACAAAATAATGTGAATTTGAGTGCTTGGCTGTTTTAACCCTTTACGCTAGTGGGAATTGGCCTATATGGATGGGGTTAAATTGAAATGTTTCTTACAGAAGAAATATGAAATGCATATGCATAACCATGGTAGCAATTGAAAGGGAGCAGTTTTGAGATTTTATTAGACCAAAGGTGAGGACACAACAGTTCACATGACACAAGATTGAATGTAAACATTAAACTGTTGATTTTATGTGCATTTTACATTTACTGTACTTTTCTCCACATTTGTTGATAACGAAATCTGAAAATACTCTGAATACATTCAGTAACATAAGAATATTCCTGGAAAATGTGTTGTAGGTGCAACATAAGCTTGTTCTATTGCCAACATGACTAGCTAAGTTATAAAATATGATATTACAGTGGTAGGCTTTCACACAATTCAGGGAAACGGATCGTAATGTTGGTGTGCATAGAAAGGATTACAGTAGACAAACAGGCTCATTCTGTTCAGAACAACCCAGGGTATGACACCATGTCATCTTGTAACTGTACATCAAACATAATGATCATAAACGTTGACACTGTACATGACATGACATTTATTTATATTTACATCATTTACCAGACGCTCTTATCCAGTATTTGTCTAATTTTTATATTTTTTCTTATTTTTAGAGTATATTTTAATTTTTAATTTGTTTTATATATATATATATATTTATTTTTATTTTTATTGGTATGTATTTATTTTTTTGGGGGGTGGGTAGAAGGATTACTTTTATACTATCCCAGGTATTCCTTAAAGAGGTAAGGTTTCAAGTGTCTCCGGAAGGTGGTCAGTGACTCCGCTGTCCTGGCGTCGTGAGGGAGCTTGTTCCACCATTGGGGTGCCAGAGCAGCGAACAGTTTTGACTGGGCTGAGCGGGAACTGTGCTTCCGCAGAGGTAGGGGGACCAGCAGGCCAGAGGTGAAAGAACGCAATGCGCTCGTTTGGGTGTAGGGACTGATCAGAGCCTAAAGGTAAGGAGGTGCCGTTCCCTTCACAGCTCCGTAGGCAAGCACCATGGTCTTGTAGCAGATGCGAGCTTCAACTGGAAGCCAGTGGAGTGTGCGGAGGAGCGGGGTGACGTGAGAGAACTTGGGAAGGTTTAACACCAGACGGGCTGCAGCGTTCTGGATGAGTTGTACGGGTTTAATGGCACAGGCAGGGAGGCCAGCCAACAGCGAGTTGCAGTAATCCAGACGGGAGATGACAAGGGCCTGGATTAGGACCTGTTCTGCTTCCTGTGTAAGGTAGGGTCGTACTCTGTGAATGTTGTAGAGCATGAACCTACAGGATCGGGTCACCGCTTTGATGTTAGCGGAGAACGACAGGGTGTTGTCCAGGGTCACGCCAAGGTTCTTTGCACTCTGGGAGGAGGACACAACGGAGTTGTCAACTGTGATGGCGAGAACATGAAGCGGGCAGTCCTTCCCCGGGAGGAAGAGCAGCTCCGTCTTGCCGAGGTTCAGCTTGAGGTGGTGATCCGACATCCACACTGAAATGTCTGCCAGACATGCAGAGATGCGATTCGCCACCTGGTTATCAGAAGGGGGAAAGGAGAAGATTAATTGAGTGTCGTCTGCGTAGCAATGATAGGAGAGACCATGTAAGGATATGACAGAGCCAAGTGACTTGGTGTATAGAGAGGATAGGAGAGGGCCTAGAACTGAGCCCAGGGGGACACCAGTGGTGAGAGCACGTGGTGCGGAGACAGATTCTCGCCACGCCACCTGGTAGGAGCGACCTGTCAGGTAGGACGCAATCCAAGAGTGAGCCGCGCCGGAGACGCCCAACTCAGAGAGGGTGGAGGAGGATCTGATGGTTCACAGTATCAAAGGCAGCAGATAGGTATAGAAGGATGAGAGCAGAGGAGAGAGAGTTAGCTTTAGCAGTGCGGAGAGCCTCCGTGACACAGAGAAGAGCAGTCTCAGTTGAATTACCAGTCTTGAAACCTGACTGGTTTGGATCAAGAAGGTCATTCTGAGAGAGATAGCAGGAGAGTTGGCTATAGACGGCACGCTCAAGAGTTTTGGAGAGAAAAGAAAGAAGGGATACTGGTCTGTAGTTGTTGACATCGGAGGGATCGAGTGTAGGTTTTTTGAGGAGGGGTGCAACTCTCGCTTTCTTGAAGATGGAAGGGACATAGCCAGCGGACAAGGATGAGTTGATGAGCGAGGTGAGGTAGGGGAGAAGGTCTCCGGAAATGGTCTGGAGAAGAGAGGAGGGGATAGGGTCAAGCGGGCAGGTTGTTGGGCGGCCGGCCATCACAAATCGCAAGATTTTATCTGGAGAGAGAGGGGAGAAAGAAGTCAAAGCATAGGGTAGGGCAGTGTGAGCAGGACCAGCGGTGTCATTTGACTTAATAAATTAGGATCGGATGTCGTCAACCTTCTTTTCAAAATGGTTGACGAAGTCATCCACAGAGAGGGAGGAGGGAGGGGGAGGAGGAGGAGGATTCAGCAGGGAGGAGAAGGTGGCAAAGAGCTTCCTAGGGTTAGAGGCAGAGGCTTGAAATGTACAGTGGTAGAAAGTGGCTTTAGCAGCAGAAACGGAGGAAGAGAATGTAGAGAGGAGGGAGTGGAAAGATGACAGGTCCGCAGGGAGTCTAGTTTTCCTCCATTTCCGCTCGGCTGCCCGGAGCTCTGTTCTGTGAGCTCGCAATGAATCGTCAAGCCATGGAGCAGGAGGGGAGGACTGAGCTGGCCGGGAGGATAGGGGACATAGAGAGTCAAAAGATTCAGAGAGGGAGGAGAGGAGGCAGAATCAGGAGATTGGAGGGAGAAGGATTTAGCAGAGGGAAGAGATGATAGGATGGAAGAGGAGAGAGTAGCGGGAGAGAGAGAGCGAAGGTTGCGACGGCACATTACCATCTGAGAAGGGGCAGTGAGTAGTGTTGGAGGAGAGCGAGAGAGAAAAGGATACGAAGTAGTGGTCGGAGACTTGGAGGGGAGTTGCAGTGAGATTAGTAGAAGAACAGCATCTAGTAAAGATGAGGTCAAACGTATTGCCTGCCTTGTGAGTAGGGGGGGACGGTGTGAGGGTGAGGTCAAAAGAGGAAAGGAGTGGAAAGAAGGAGGCAGAGAGAAATGAGTCAAAGTATTTTATGATATGGAAAAGTGCACATTTGGACTCAAGGGTGTTTGGCTCACTTGTATGACATCAAAGCAGTATTTATTATAATCCTCAATGTCTCATCTTTCAAAATACACCGGGTCCTCTTAATTTACAGCATTTCCCTCACTCAAGTCAACAAAAAATTTGCTAAAGTTGCTCAATCACCGGGAGGGATGGGGGCACTTCTTGTTGCGCTCGGTGCTCAAGCTCAGAACAGCTGTCAGTCAAAACCTAAACAGCGCTGTGAAGATCTGAGCCTGAGCTCTGAAGTCATGTATAGCATGTTACTGTACAGCCACTGCGTTTCAATTTAGCCGTTTTCGGTTACGAGTGTAAAGGGTTAACATTGGTTGAGAGAGTTCACATAAAGCTTTTAACCATGTCTTCATACAGTGTGCGCTGCACAAAACTGCCCTTTGTTACTGTATGCACCACTTACTGTAGAGAAAAACATACTAGGGAAGACACCCAAAGAAATGCTGCCACTAACATTAGTTGACATGGGACGCAAATGATAACCAGATCAAATACAAACTCAGACGGCTGATTCAGATTTAGCTTGCTTTAGACACTTACAATAGTCTATCCACTCAGAAATCGACTGCTTGGAATTTTGATTTTGGGAAGATTCCAAATGTTTCTAGCTTCCTGTGTAAGATATATTTAAGGGGGTCGCCTAATTGGAAGTGGGGGTTTTCCACTGTTAATGACACCCTCTGGGTCTTGCAGGAAGTTGAGTGAATTCTCTGTGATGATCGTCGTGGTAGGTAGAAGGAGGGAGAGGATATAAAGCTGTGAATGTTTTATAAAGTTGGAGTTGTACAGCGTTTCATGCTCAAGGCTAAGACCTCTCACAAACAGATGGAAACTGGGAGCAGACCGTTCCAAACTATTTACAGGCACTTCTACCACCATCTCTCCCATGCACGTAACCCCCAGGGCTAGACCTGGACTCAGCCTTTCTTCTCACTAGCTGTGTCTCACATGAAACGCTACTCACAAGGAAGTGCACTACTTTTGACTAGAGCCCTGTTGCATTGGTTACATACAGTGTGAGTGATCAACTCTTCTCAAGGTACTCTTTTATACGACTCAGATAAATACATTTCCTACGGTACTTCTTTGGATGTGTTTAAACGTTAAACTCTTCCAGACTTTCCTGTCCTTTGGAAAACCCATATGCATTTTCCTCTATCTGTAGCAGAACGAACTGAAAAGAGGTAGAGACCTGTGATTTCTCCGACCTGGAGATTTGATCTATCCTAGTTTTGCAGAATATTGGCACCTCCTTAGCGCTTTGACCTCATGCTCTTTCTTCTGGGTTCCCACGTTGAACCTACAGCATAATTTGATGAGAAGAAGCTAGAAGACTCATAGGGCTGACTATTTCATTCCAGTAAAGTGCAGGGCAGAGGTTGAACCCCAGACTGTAAGTTTATTACAGTGCAGCTGAAAAACCCCACTGAGCTCCATGAAACGCACGGTGAAGCACAGGCTTGGAGAGCCCTCTACGCGTTGGACGAACCCATCTGTAACTCTCTCTCTCTCCATCCTCACCAACCTGCTGTGTGGAAAGACAAGAAGGGACAAAGTGGAGATAATGTTTGTTGTTGTCATATTTCCTGTGATATCACTTTAAATATTAGACTAGAGTGTCTTACCAGGTCAGGCCGGATTCGTTGCGGAGCGGGTCTTGAAAACCGCCTCACTCCACTCTTCTAGTCCCACAGGAATGAGGCTAGCACGCATAGTTTGAGGAGGGATATTTCAGGTGAAAAGGGAATTAAATCTACGGTACAGACTGTACATCCTACAGTCAGGGTAAATACCAAACTCAAGCTGTTCATGAGTAATGCCACTGTCTCAGATTCTGCAGTGAAAGCAAATCAAATGTTATTTGTCACATGCGCCGAACAGGTGTAGACCTTACCGTGAAATACTTACTTCCAAGCCCTTAACCAACAATGCAGTTTTAAGAAAATAGATTTAAGAAAATATTTACTAAATAAACTAAAAGTCAAAAATGTAATAAAAAAAGTAACACAATAAAATAACAATAACTAGGCTATATACAGGGGGTACCAGTACCGAGTCAATGTGCGGGGGTACAGGTTAGTCGAGGTAATTTGTACATGTAGGTAGGGGTAAAGTGACTATGCATAGCTGATTTCTATTTTGTACTGGAGTGACGTTTTTGGTTTTCTATGGTGTCCGTGTCGAAATATGTCTGCGTTTGGTTTATCTTGACCTCTCGGTCTCTGTGGAGAGTATGTCCTGAATGGAGAAACTTGGCACAGAAAAAGTGATGTTTCTATCGGTCTCTGTATCGCACATCTGTGTGTGAGACTGATTTCGATAGCACCTAACTGGCTGAATGATGAAGAGAGTTGGACGAGCGTCTTCTAGATTTACCATCACTTGCCTCTCTATTTCCTTTTGGTACAGAGCAGATAACCCAGTTAGATATGAAAGTCTAGTCACTCCTGCTTAGTCACTTTACCCCTGTCTACATGTGCAGATAGTGAGCTCCAAAAGTGTTGGGACAGTGACACATGTGTTGTTGTTTTGGCTCTGTACTCCAGCACTATACAATGACTATGAGGTTAAAGTGCAGACTGACAACTTTAATTTGAGGGTTTTTTCATCCGTATCGTAGTCAAAGTAGTCAAAAGTTTAGTATGTGGTCCCATATTCCTAGCACGCAATGATTACATCAAGCTTGTGACTCTACAAACTTGATGGACGCGTTTGCTGTTTGTTTTGGTTAAGAATAGAATATGTTTCTAAACACTTCGACATTAATGTGGATGCTACCATGATTACGGATAGTCCTGAATGAATATTGAATAATGATGAAAGAGAAAGTTAGACGCACAAATATTATACCCCCAAGACATGCTAACCTCTCACCATTACAAAAACAGGGGAGGTTTTTATTTTTTGAGGGTATGATATTTGTGCGTCTGTAACTTTCACACTCATCATTATTCACTATTTATTCAGGACTATCCGTAATCATGGTAGCATGCATCCACATTAATGTAGAAGTGTTTAGAAACATATTATATTCTTAAACAAAACAAACAGCAAATGCGTCCAACAAGTTTGTAGAGTCACAAGCTTGATGTAATCATTGCGTGCTAGGAATATGGGACCACATGCTAAACTTTTGACTACGATATGGATACTTTAATACACATACAGTACCAGTCAATACCTGGAATGCATTTCAATTAACAGGTGTTCCTTTGTTAAAAATTAATGCGTTAGAGCCAATCAGTTGTGTTGTGACAAGATAGGGGGGGTATATCATTACTTTATGACATGAAGGTCAGTCAATCCGGAAAATGTCAAGAACTTTGAAAGTTTCTTCCAGTGCAGTCGCAAAAACCATCAAGCGCTATGATGAAACTGGTGATCATGAGGACCGCCACAGGAAAGGAATACCCAGAGTTACCTCTGCTGCAGAGGATAAGTTCATTAGATTTACATTTTAGTCATTTAGCAGACGCTCTTATCCAGAGCGACTTACAGTTAGTGAATACATTATTTTTATTTTTTATTTTTCATACTGCCCCCCCCCCCCTGGGAATCGAACCCACAACCCTGGCGTTGCAAACGCCATGCTCTACCAACTGAGCTACATCCCTGCCGGCCATTCCCTCCCCTACCCTGGACGACGCTGGGCCAATTGTGCGCTGCCCCATGGGTCTCCCGGTCACGGCCGGCTACGACAGAGCCTGGATTCGAACCAGGATCTCTAGTGGCACAGCTAGCACTGCGATGCAGTGCCTTAGACCACTGCGCCACTCGGGAGACATTAGAGTTAACAGCCTCAGAAATTGCAGCCCAAATAAATTATTCACAGAGTTAGTCACAGACACATCTCAACATCAACTGTTCAGAGGGGACTGTGTGAATCAGGCCTTCATGGTCGAATTGCTGCAAAGAAACCACTACTAAAGGACACCAATAAGAAGAAGAGACCTGCTTGGGCCAAGAAACACGAGCAATGGACATTAGACCAGTGGAAATGTGTCCTTTAGTCTGGAGTCCAAATTGGAGATTTTTGGTTCCAACCGCCGTGTCTTTGTGAGACGTGGTGTGGGTGAACGGAGGATCTCCGCATGTGTAGTTCCCATCGTAAAGCATGGAGGAGGAGGTGTTATGGTGTGGTGGTGCTTTGCTGGTGACACTGTTTGTGATTTATTTAGAATTCAAGGCACACTTAACCAGTATGGTACCACAGCATTCGCAAGCCATACGCCATCCCATCTGGTTGGGCCTTAGTGGGAATATCATTTGCTTTTCAACAGAACAATGACCCAACACACCTCCAAGCTGTGTAAGGGCTATTTTACCAAGACGGAGAGTGATGGAGTGCTGCATCAGATGACCTGGCCTCCACAATCCCCCGACTTCAACCCAATTGAGATGGTTTGGGATGAGTCAGACAGCAGAGTGAAGGAAAAGCAGCCAACAAGTGCTCAGCATATATGGGAACTCCTTCAAGACTGTTGGAAAAGCATTCCAGGTGAAACTGGTTGAGAGAATGCCAAGAGTGTGCAAAGCTGTCATTAAGGCAAAGGGTGGCTATTTGAAGAATCTCAAATATAAAATATGTTTTGATTTGTTCAACACTTTTTTGGTTACTACATGATTCCATATGTGTTATTTCATAGTTTTGATGTCTTCACTATTATTCTACAATGTAGAAAATAGTAAAAATAAAGAAAAAGCCTTGCATGAGTAGGTGTGTCCAAACTTTGGACTGGTACTGTAAGTGAATTTGTCCCAATACCTTTGGTCCCCTAAAATGGGGGGAAAACGGTTCACCTGATATGGATGAAATTACCCTCAAATTAAAGCGGACAGTCTGCACTTTAACCTCATTGTCATTGTATCACTGTATCTACCTCAAGTACCATGTATCCCTGCACATTGATATGGTATTGGTACTCCTTGTATATAGCCTACATTCTTTTGTGTTTTTATTGTCTTTATTTAACTATACATCGTTGAGGAAGAGCTTGTAAGTAAGCATTTCACTGTAGGTCTACACCTGTTGTATTCAGTGCATGTGACAATAAAATGTGATTTGATTTGAAGTCCCCTCTGTCTATCCAATCTCATCTCTGCTCCACACCAGGATACAGTTCAGTATGTTCTGAGTTTCTGCCATGTCCTAAAACGTCTGTGGTAAACTTGTACTACATTCGGTAGGATTTATCGCAGACTAGAATTACTGTCTCAATGGAATCCTAATCCCCCTCATCTGTACTGAGGTATGGTGTATTCAAATTAAATCAAACTTTTGTATTTTGTATTTTACTACAGAACATAAGAGGATAAAAAACAAAATAATAACAATAACAACTGAATGACTAAAAAGCACCCTAAGGAAAAACAAAGCTAAAAAGGTGTGTTTTAAGATCTCTTTTAATTTTCCACAGTTTCGACCCCCCTCAGGTGTACATTCTAGGACACCCTCAGCCTCATGCCTCACCCCTCCTTAAGTCAATTGTCTACCCCCCTTGAAGTGTGAGGCTGAGGCATAACGATTGACTTAAGGAGAGT
This sequence comes from Coregonus lavaretus, assembly GCF_964263955.1. Classification (NCBI taxonomy): domain Eukaryota; kingdom Metazoa; phylum Chordata; class Actinopteri; order Salmoniformes; family Salmonidae; genus Coregonus; species Coregonus lavaretus. The sequence goes on along the minus strand of NC_140010.1, from coordinate 32,343,338 downwards.
TGTTGATTGACTCAGTGAGGGGTGAGGTTTGAAGCTGAGGGTGACCTAAAATGTAGATCACTCTGGGCACAAATCTCCAACCACAGTGAAACATGAAACGCCTTTTCAGAGCCTCGGAATGTCCCGAAGTGCTAGGAAGACTAATTTCTCGAAATGAGCCTGATGGTGTTTGCACAGCTGCAGGCCACCCATGACCCGTTGAACTGGCGTGCCTGGACTCACTGTCATGATCTTTGATTGGCTTTAGTCAGTTGTTTTTAAAGTGTTAATTTCATCCCAGCCTTGTTGGTTTTTATGGTAATATTGCATGTGTCATCCAACGATATGGGTTGTATCAACTTATTCCTGAAGTGCTCAAACATGACATAAAAGAAGCTAACTGATATGTTTTTAGATTTTGATCGGAAAGTTTGAAAGGGGAAGTGTCTTATATTTTAAAGGAAAACATTTCAGCTTACATGTATTTTGAAAGGGCAACTGTCTGAGTTTGCATGGTGACAGGTTATATGTGCTTTAGTTTCAGATGTAGTTCACAGGCCATATGTATAGCAGAGATAGGATGAGGATCAGGTTCTGAGGGTCTACAACAGAGCATTGCTCTCAGAGAGCATCCTGAAGTCCATTCATGTTGCATACTGGCTAAGGAAATGGTAAACTACAAAAGAATATCACATATATCATTTATTTGTCTCTTTTAAGTTCTACTTGTTTTTTATTTTGTCATCAATCAGCCAAGACAAAATACAATATGGTATTCCAATCTTCAGTATATGATTAACGTTTCAGAATTGAACAGAAATTACTCACTGACCAGCATTTTATCACTTTTTCACAGAAGTCACCTGAGGAGAGACCCCAGACGAACCAGTCCAGTAACTCGGTTGTAACAGTCCGCTACTCTGAGTAAGTATTTATCACAAATGGCAGAATTAATTTGGGGTTTTGTGCAAATACTTTTTAAATGGACCCTACAATATTTTCGATGTCTCACTTTCCCAAACTCTTCAGATGTTCACAATATTTCTCTCCAAATTATTTTATGGTCATGGTTTTCTTTCTGGTTCCACTATTGTTTCTTCAACAGAATGAGAGGCCATTCCAGTGGTGTTGCTATTTAGCTGCCCAACCACAATAGTAGCCTTTGCTACCAAGTCACCAAATGGTAGACCTATGCTACATGAATCCCACTGGACTCTAAGATGTTTGTGTTACACTGTGAGCTGAGAACTTGGAGTACTATTACTAGCTGACTAACTTTAAGCATCAGTTGTCAGAGCACCTTACCGATCACTGCACCTGTACACAGCCCATCTGTAATTAGCCCACCCAACTACCTCATCCCTATATTGTTATTTATTTTGCTCTTTTGCACCCCGGTATCTCTATTTGCACATAATCTCTTGCACTTCTATCATTCCAGTGTTAATACTAATTATAATTATTTTGCACTATAGCCTATTTATTGCCTTACCTCCATAACTTGCTACATTTGCACACACTGTATATATATTTTCTGTTGTATTTTTTTTTGACTTTATGTTTTTTTACCCCATATGTAACTCTGTGTTGTTGTTTTTATCGCACTACAATGCTTTATCTTGGCCAGGTCGCAGTTGTAAATGAGAACTTGTTCTCAACTGGCTTACCTGGTTAAATAAAGGTGAAATAAAATAAATACAGTAATAGGCATAATAATACCATTGTAATAATGGTTAATGTAAAGGAGATGGTGATTTTAGTTACAGTAAATGTAGTTACTGTAAATTTCATCAACATGTTCTAGGTCTCTGACTGTTGTCAAATCAAATCAAATGTTATGTCACGTGCGCCGAATACAACAGGTGTAGACCTTACAGTGAAATGCTTACTCACAAGACCTAACCAACAATGCAGTTTTAAGAGAAATAAGTGTTAAGTAAACAATAGATGAGTAAAAAATAAAAGCAGTAAAATAACAGGAAAAATAACAGTAGCGAGGCTATATACAGTACATATATATGTCATAGATATTGTCAGACTCTCTAAGATGTCAATTAACTTTAATTACATATCAGATTTATATTATGTTAGATTTAGTTTTGATATTTGAATGTCATATAGTGTATTTCACTGTCACCTCTGTCTCTCTCTCAGTAGACCAGGGAGGGAGGTTCAGGTGTACTACTCACGCCATCAAAGCTACAGGGACTTCTTTGATGAGTTAAATCGACGAGGCGACACTTTCTACGTGGTGTCCTTTCGCAGGGTGAGTCACTCCATGCATATTCCATACCATTTTCCATAGAAGCAGGCAACAATGTGTCCTTCGGATTGTGACTGTTTCAAGGCCAATGGAGATCGGGTCTGTGACTGTTTCATGATGCAGTATTGCCATCAGCATGTCTTCAGCAGATGAAACTGCTGAGTAGGAAAGAAAGCGGTCATGAAACAATTTTGAAGCGCATATGGAGCATGATCCAGGGTACCAACTTTCTGTCTTAATTGAAGGCGGAAAGCCCCGACTGAAAAAGCAGATGTTCTTTTGAAGCTTAGGAAAATATTTCCTTTTATTTCCTTTTCTTTTTACTCCCAAATGCATGAATGAATGAGGATTGAAAAATGTCTGTGGCTGATTTTAAATATGTACATTGGCATTTCAATCGTCACAAATGAGCATATGTAATGCATTTGTATGTGATTTGTAGCTTTAACAGTATACAGTTAATGACTGACCTATTGGCGAGTTTCATTCGTGTGTTTGATGTATTGAATTCTGAGGGAGCACATTCGGAAGGAATTTTATGGCTTTCAGTCACCTAGGGCGTGTAGACCTTATGAAATTGGCATCCATATGAAATGATCTAGAACAATAAAGAAGTTACTTGAGGCTGTTCTTATACTCCTTTTATTCTGTGTGGTGTTTTGGTAAAATTACCGTTTATGGTTACCGACGGAGTCCGTTTCTCGTAAGCTATAAGATTGGAATTTCACTTTTTTATTTGATGTAGCCTAACCACAGATAATCTTTAGATTTATTGATTAAGCACATATTCCTTCCGTCCCATACATTTTGACATCTTTTGTCTGGTCAATTCAAATGATGTATCCATTGTACTGACACATCTCCAATACATTTACATTAAAGCAGAAATCAAAATAACCTGTTTATCGGCAACCTCTGCCAGGAAAGTGTCTTCGATTACCAAATTGAACATACCTCCGTTTTCATAAAAGTACCACAAACTATGAACTCTGAGACCCCCTAGATCTGTTAGTCCTTCTCCTCTGATATGTTTCCAGACTTTCCATAAGACATATCATAGAGCGAAACCTGTAAAGTCTTCAGAGGCTTCGTAAAAGCATTCTCATGATGCTAATCGGCTGAATCCCTTCTTAGTGCTGTCTCTGTTACACTGAGAAGGCTTTCATTGTCATTCCCAACCAGAAGGACTGACTGTCTTATTCCAATGCACCCCTAACACTGCCCCCCCCCCCCCCCCCCCCCATTAAATTAGCCATCTATTCAGAAAGTCTTAGGTCTGATTTGCAACATTATTCCAACCTGATGACTGCTCAGGAGAATTAGCAGGGACCATTCTCTCTGATGGCCTGCCAACGTCTGTTTTGTGAGAACCTGAGAGCGAGAGAAACAGGCAGAGAGAGAAGGAAAGTGAACTCTGATCACAATCTCTCCATTTGGACCATCAACTCCCAGGGGCACCTCTTTAGCTATTTTGTGTGCCCGTCAGTTCTGCTCTCTGAGGGCCCTTTATCCAAGGACCAGATATCTGTTTCCTGAAGGCCCTGTTTACTGAGCCACAATGGGGATTCAACCCACCCACCACCTGCCTTCAGACCTGCCTACATCATTCAGACCGGATAAGAAACTCTTATTCCATTTTTTTTGTATCATGGCCTCAATGGAAACCCTTTGCTGGCAAACCAAGTATGCTCCTTTCCAGTAGTTACTGTACATAAGCTGTACATTGAGAGCTGTTGTCAATGTGTCAAACCCTCCACACTTTGACGATCTTAAAATAACTTTTCAAAAAATGTAATTCATCATCTCCAGCACCACCCCAACATCAACATATGTGAAAATGGCGCGTTTCTATGTTTTGTAGTAAAACAGATAGAGAAAGAAGTGTTTCCAATTTTTTACATTTTAGTCATTTAGCAGACGCTCTTATCCAGAGCGACTTACAGTTAGTGAGTGCATACATTTTCATACTGGCCCCCCGTGGGAATCGAACCCACAACCCTGGCGTTGCAAGCGCCATGCTCTACCAACTGAGCTACACGGGGTCCAATTACATCATCAACCAATTAGTAGGCAAGGCCTATGATGCACACCGATGATGTAGTTGGAAACACGTATCTTTTTTTCCCACAAAACATAGAAACACGGCATTTTCACATATGTTGATGTTGGGGTGGTGCTGGATTTTTTTGAAAATGTCCTTTAAGTTCGTCAAAGTGTGGAGGGTTTGACACATTGACAACAGCTCTCAATGTACAGCTTATGTACAGTAACTACTGGAAAGGAGCATACTTGGTGAACATTTTCCTTTTAAGCGAGTGTCACGCATTTACAGTAACTGAATGAATTACACTGGGTTAACTGGAAACAAGAGTTGTGACGTTATTGGACGTGGCTGCCGGCTTCTGTACGATCTGTACTTCTAGCCCTCAAATGGGTCATTCAGCCAGCCATTGGATTGGAGTCCTTCTACCAGTAGACAAGAATGTACAGTAGAGGAGGGAGTGACTGATTGCACAGCTGCAGCCGGCTCTCCTAAGCCTAAGCCCTCTCTCTGGCCTGATGGAATGAACAGAGCAGCTTCTGGTTTCATTGGCCTTTCCCAAAGCACACGCCACAACGCAAGTGATGGAAAGAGCAGAACACTAACTTGATGTACATGGTTAGACCTGGGCTGCTGTGGAAAGGAAAAGCAGAACCCAAAGGTTTTGTAGGTGAATATATTCATACCTTCACTCCCTGAATCACTTTTGTTGAGGATAATTGGCTCACTGGGGTAAGTGAAAATATGTTTTTGGACAAAATTGTAGAATTTCTTTCCACTTTTTGGGGGGGCAAAACTCATGGAAACGTGTGGTCTCTTAGAGTTCAGGCCTACCTGCTTTTACAACCTCTGCCAAAGAGCCGAATAGGGGGTTGGCCTACTGTATTCCCATGTAGACAGCTAGCATGTGTCATTTTGAAGACTGCTAGCACCAACGCAACCATACTCAATCCTCTTTCAAGACAAAGTCAAGAATCATTTTCCTGAAGGTGGCTGTTGATAGGCTGTATTTGTATTTATTACTCTTCCTGTGGTCCAGCAACATTAAGGCAGTTATATACAATAAAAAATATTACATGACATTACATTTCATAACACTTTTCACAACACATTAAGTGTGTGCCCTCAAGCCACTACTACCACATATCTACAATACCAAATCCATGTGTACGTGTGTGTAGAGTGCGTTTGTTATCATGTGTATGCGTGTGTCACTGCCTGTGTGTGCTGTGACTACCCAATGGGGAACAGTGCCTGGTGTGTGTTTTACACTAAGCGCCTTAGTTCTGTCAGCTTCTTCGAACTGGTGTTGTTTTGAAGGGCTGGATCAGAACCAGAGTCTCAGTCTATTTCAAGTGCAGTTGACCCTGGCTTCCATGTCTCCACCTACTTACACTGTTGTTTAGACACTGTATTGTGCTGATCCGAACTAGGGCTGTTGCGGTGACCGTATTACCGCCACACCAGCGGTCACCAGTCATGAAGGCAGTCAAATTCCACGTGACCGTTTAGTCACGGTAATTAGGCTTCTTCAAGTTCTGATGCTGCTGCTGGTCATTAATAGCCTACCAAACTTGCTAACTGCCTGGTACTCAGCACTCTAATGGAACATTCGCGCTTATAGCCTACTACCATGTCCGCATTGCTGCGCTTATAATGTGAAGAAATAGCCTAAAAGTTTATCAACATTTTAAGCCAAACGTTCTGATCTGTTGCGTCAGGCACATTGCGTAAAAAATGTTTTTTGATGCAAGTGGTTGTATTAATTTGGAATCTATAGCATCCCACAACTGTCCCGGACTATGTTTGGAATATTTATTTCCCCCACAGAATAGAATAGGTTGACTTTTGTACTATGGGGGATAGTAAATTAACATAGGCTAGTGCTTTTGCTGTTCGTTAGGCCTACTCATCTTGTTGGCTGACAAAAAGTAAATATGGACAGTTCTTCCAATATCTTCAATATGCACCTCGGAATTGGATAAGGTCGTGCGCAGTTGCGTCCCCGATGTGTCTATCTTCACTTGTAGCCTGTGAGAAAGACCTGATCACGTGATGGAGAGCCATGTGAGTGAGAGGTGATTCGGAGCGCTCAGCACTCAGGAAGAAGGGCACAACGGACACTGGCTGCAATAGGCATGGATTTGTTTAGGGGGCATTACGGCCACACAAAGGGGATACCGCCGTGAAATTCTAGGCATTATCAAGTGCTTGTTAAATTGTGAATGAGTGTGTACAGCTTGCGCAAAAAACAAAGGAGAGCTCATGCCTTTCAAGCGACTTTTTTTCAAAATCATCATTAGAGTCGCGTCATGCAGCCTTACAATGTATTAAAAATCTAAACATATAGCTCAACGTTTGTAGAACAACTAAAGTTACATTAATAACTCTAAATTAAGCATATAGGAATACCTATTTCTTTGTTAACCGCTCAACACAGTATAGCTGCATGTGCGCACTCCCTCAAATCGATTGGAGAAAATATCCTTTCTATTTTATTCAGCTTTGTTCAATTGTATTCTTCATACTATAAAATAATGCCATGGAATTCTAAGCAAATCTTGTCTGCTAAATAAACTACTGTAGCCCACAGCCATTTGGCATAGCCAGATCAGGACCTAACATAAGGACAACTCAGAGTATGTTATTCTGTTCTTCTGAAAATAGACTACATTTTCTTCATATCATGCTTTTTTAGACCTGTCTAAAATAAATCATGTATTTATTGTGAAGGCTATATTAAATGGATGTATTCGACTTTTTTGAAATGTAGATGTTCCAAAGGTCTGCATCAGTGGCTTGTAGGCTGTGTGGAAGCCAGGAGATGCTAAATGTATTTATGTTAATTACGGTCAATTAGCGTGAGTCCAACAGTTAGTTATTTGCTTGACAATCACCGGCTGACGAAATTTCGTGACCTCCACAGCCCTAATCCGAAGCATTCCATACTGGCTCAGATATTTCACTCAGAAGCAGACCAATCATGTAGCTAGCTACTTTTAGCAGATGCTAACATTTATGTTAGCCATCTATGTCCATCTGCGGTACAGTCATATGTACCCCCCACAGTGGCAGCTGGCTTCAAAACAAAATATTGTGTCTGTGCCGTCAATCTAGTCTACTGTAAATGTCTGACTTTTTTAGTCTTTTGAGTCTTTTGGTATGTTAACTAGTCCTTGGGAGCCCTAAATTCAATGATGCGTTGAGCAATCCTAATTGACCCCATAGCTCCTCAAAGCCTATAGGCCTACTTTACTGTATATCTGTTCTACATCAGTTCCTAGTTTTTCCATGACTTCTTCTCTTCATCCAGGAACAGCTCTGTTTTCACTCTTTAAAAACTTTTCAAATACTTTAGCTGGGCTTGATTGAGTTTGCCTGCCGCAATGGAACCAATAGAATAGTCGCAAAACCCACCCACCTAACATCCCAGGAAGGCTAAATCAAACATGGAAAGTACTTGAAAGATTTCAAATAGTTTTTGAACCCAGATCGGGTTTTTGCTGCTGCTCTGTCCCAACTGAGAGCGGAGCGGTCTGGTCTGGTGAAGCTGGTGACAGCGGTCTCTCAACCATGCATGGGTCTCCTCTCCCAAACCACCGATGTTTAACAGGACTTTGAATTACTGTGTTTATGCCTCTAATAAAGTCTAGGGCTCCATGGAGGGGACCTAGATGACTAGCTTATCAGACAGCATGTAGCTGCATTTGAACTCTACCAAGTAGCCTTGGTTTGAGTCAAGAAATTACTGTCTCTGATATGGTCAGTGTTTTAATGGCCATGTGCTTGATTTGTGATTATTTCTTTGAACAATGGATGGCTTGTCTATCCAATGTGCCAATCATTGATTATTTTCATAGAGCCCCAGCTGTCTGCTTTAAAATACATTTACAACCACATCGTTCTCCTGTTCTTTTTATGTATATGTCACAACCTGCTTTCCAGGTGTCAACGCTGTTGTTAACTACTGTTTTGGCCTGTCTCTTCACATAATGACTGTCTTTACACCCCAAACAGTGAAAATGTTGTACAGTCAAAGTTATGGTCAGAGGTCAATGTATGTTGAGATTTATTAGCATTTATGACGTTTCTTTGTGAATTCCGGACCTCTTGTGCCTTGTTGGGTTCATGCTGCGTGTACTTTAGAGTTATGGCCGCAGTGGCCACTTAAGGGTCTGGATGTTTCTGGTCTGTCATTACGTGTATTTCTTCAGAATCCAGGGAATCTTGTTGTCAGCCTAGAGGTGGACAGAAAGTGGCTTGAGGCATTGTTTCGGTTGTAGGCACTGCCCTTGACCAAGGCACCCATGACTGTAAATGATGTACATTTATTGATGCCAGGTCTCCCTTGGGAAAGAGTTCTTCTGAGCTCAATGGGACTACATAGTTAAATAAAGGTTAAATCAAATTCAGTCCACATGCATAGTCCTACTGGGATTTGTGAGAGAACATCTGCCCTGAACAGCACAAAATCTCTGTCAAATGTATCTCCTTATTGCCTAAAGACCAGGTCAGCTCTTGAGTAATGACTCACTGCATTAACGCTCTAATCCCCCATTCTCTGTCTGTTTCTCTAGGATCACCTTCTGCTCCCTGCAACCAACCACAGCAAGGGGAGCAGGCCAAAGATGTCCTTGGTGTTACCAGCAATTAATGTGAATGGTAAGGGCCAGGAGACGATGTGCGACTGAGCAACAGCATGCCAAATATAAACGTTTGACTCTAAACTCGAAGGAAGTTTATTGATGTAGTTTTGGAGCAGAGCTTTCACGTAATCAGAAGCCACAGACAATTTACACCTCCACCTACCCACAGTGTATAAACAGAAAACCTACACTCACCATAACTATAGTCATCAGTTTAGTTTAGTGAAAGCTTGAACCAGCTTCAACAACTGATTGTTAGTGGGATGGATGAATACTCACTTTTTCTTCTAGTCTTGAAAGCTTTCCTCTGTATTTACTTCCTATTGATTTAGTAACAGAAATAGCTTTCATGGGTAAGCTAAACTCTTTGTATTTCTGGCATGTGCAATGAATTAGGCTATTTTGCTGAGGGGAATTGTATTGGTCTGTTGGTGTCCCTTCTACCCTGAAGAAAAGGAAAGGAAGTGGGATACAGATGATAGCGGAACGCTGTTGTAGTTTCAATGCCCCTTTAAGGAAAGAATATATACTTCCTGGAGTTCAGAGACATTTGCTTTTCTAATCTTTGGTGATTTACTGTCTCTCCAGTGACCCGGTAGGGTTACGTTTCAGAGAAGTGCTTGTCTGGTGGGGACGGATAAACTGTTTGAAAATATGAGTCAGATTTTACTAGGTCATGGCATGGGGCTCCCAATAGAACTTACTCACCCTCCTTTGTTTGGGCTCTGTCCCCTCAGGCTTCAGAATGTGTTTTTTGTGTGCAGTAATGATTCATTATTGATGAATTTTATAGATCTGTATTTTAAGCTACTAAGTATTGCCCTAATATGTACTATGATTAGCATTCAAACAGTTTGTTGTTAAGATGGATAAAGTGTGAAAATTCCAAATTAGAAAGCAACCACTGCACTTGATTGTCATAGCGTCTGAGGTTTCCGATGTACAGTTTCTCATAGACATACTATGCTCAGCACTAAGTGTTGTGAGACCACCGTGCTCTGGAGTTATTATCATGGTTCATTCATTCCACCCCCATACTGTCTCCGGCCAAAGGAAAACCTTCCTCCCTGGACACCTCTGGGGAACGGCTGCCCCCAATCCAGAAGCCCCACCGTCATGGCCATCAGCCAGGCCCTTGTGAACATACGTTAGTGGGTCTCAGAGGCCCCCCAGTACAGAGCACTGCAGAGGCCCCTCTTACCCTCCTCACACTCTTAATGGTCTGAACATTTCCAATACCTGTTTTCTGAGTCGTATGGATCAACCTTGTTATGCAAACGTGAAGTGCATCATCCTACAAAACATAACTGTATGCTGACTGCTTGTTGACGGCAGTTCATATTTTTCTGAATCTGAAGTTCAGTTGGCATGTTACTGTGTTTTTGGAGGGAATAAATTATTCATGCTCTTTGTTTGAGGTCTTGGCCATTAGAGTTTGCCACACTGTTTTGTATCAATCTGCCATTACGTAATTTGATAGATGGGTGAAAATGACCAGATTATAGTTTTAGAATGATAAAGATATAAACCGAAGCATTCTCTCTTCAAATTATGACAATACGGCATTGTATAATAATAAATAATTTGGTAGGTGCTTATATTTTTCCTATTTCACACATGTACAAGTGTGTATTAATAGGCATGTGTATATTGGAAATGTTTTTTTGCATATCCCAACTCTCCCTGAGACACCCTCAGAGAGGTCACGCCAGGGTCAGGCATTATCAAAGGCCACCCTGGAGCAATTACCTTTCTCAATGGCACATCAACAGATTTTTTACCTTGTCGGCTCTGGGATTCAAACAAGCAACCTTTCGGTTACTGGCCCAACGCTCAACCGCTAGGCTGCCTGCCACCCTGTTGTGTTCCATCAGCACCCTTCTTGGGTATGACGCTACAAGCTTGGCACACCTGTATTTGGGGAGTTTCTCTCATTCTTCTCTGCAGATCCTCTCAAGCTCTGTCAGGTTGGATGGGGAGCATCGCTGCACAGCTATTGTCAGGTCTCTCCAGAGTTGTTCGATCGGGTTCAAGTCCGGGCTCTGGTTGGGCCACTCAAGGACATTGAGACTTGTACCGAAGCCACTCCTGCGTTGTCTTGGCTGTGTGCTTAGGGTAGTTTTCCTGTTGGAAGGTGAACCTTTGCGCCAGTCTGAGGTCCTGAGTGCTCTGGAGCAGGTTTTCATCAAGGATCTCTCTTTCCCTCGACCCTGACTAGTCTCCCAGTCCCTGACGCTGAAAAACATCCCCACAGCATGATGCTGCCACCACCATGCTTCACCGTAGGGATGTTGCCAGGTTTCCTCCAGACGTGACGCTTGGCATTCAGGCCAAAGAGGTCAATCTTGGTTTCATCAGACCAGAGAATCTTGTTTCTCATGGTTTGAGAGTCCTTTAGGTGCCTTTTGGCTAACTCCAAGCGGGCTGTCATGTGCCTTCTACTGAGGAGTGGCTTCTGTCTGGCCACTCTACCATAAAGGCCTGATTGGTGGAGTGCTGCAGAGATGGTTGTCCGTCTGGAAGGTTCTCCCATCTCCACAGAGGAACTCTGGTGCTCTGTAAGAGTGACCATCGGGTTCTTGGTCACCTCCATGACTAACGCCCTTCTCCCCCGATTGCTAAATTTTCTCTAGGAAGAGTCTTGGCAGTTACAAACTTTTTCCATTTTAGAATGATGGAGGCCACTGTGTTCTTGGACCTTGAATGCTGCAGACATTTTTTTGGTACGCTTCCCCAGATCTGTGCCTCGGCACGATCCTGTCTCGGAGCTCTATGGACAATTCCTTCGACCTCATGGCTTGGTTTTTGCTCTGACATGCACTGTCAACTGTGGGACCTTTATATAGACAAGTGTGTGCCTTTCCAAATCATGTCCAATCAATTGATTTTATCATAGGTGGACTCCAATAAAATTGTAGAAACATCTCAAGGATGATCAATGGAGACAGGATGCACCTGAGCTCAATTTCGAGTCGCATAGCAAAGGGTCTGAATACTTATGTAAATAAGGTATTTCTGTTTTTTATTTTTAATACATTTACAAAAATATCAAAAAACCTGTTTTTGCTTTGTCATTATGTGGTATTGTGTGTAGATTTAGGAAACATTTTAATGTAATCAATTTTAGAATATAGCTGTAACGTAAAAAACATGTGGGTCTGAATACTTTCCGAATGCACCGTAATTGCCACAGAGTGTGGTTGTTTAGAAAGACCCCTTTTGCCATAAATAGCTTCCATCTGTAGAAATGTCTTTGATATTCCTTACTACTCTAATAAAACAGTGGATTTGTCTTGCGAATCACTCTTTGGGGCTGCAACATACTGTGCAAAAATGCCAATTGGCCTTTTGGGTAACCTTATCATAACCAATTGGCCTCAGTTGAAGGGACTGCATGGTATGTGGAGGATAATGAAGGGCAAATAAGTATTTTCCTTCTCATGATTTGAAATACGCCATTTCACTTTGCCGTGTTGACAGGACGAGTAACCCCAAAGGGATGGAGAGCTGACAGAAATGTTTTTTTTGGTGAGGGAGGTGAGGGAGAGAGGGGCTGTGGGCTGACTCCGCTCTATGCTGTTGAGTTAGTAGACCTGCCTGGTCTGTATCAGAAAAGGTGATATTTTTTGCATTCGGTTCCACTGTTCCGACCTGCAAAATATAGTTCTGAACCGGTTCGAACCCAAATAAAGTACCGGTTTATATCGTTCCTTTCTGTTCCTTTTTAAGCTCGACAGTAGATTACTTCACCAATCAGTGTGGATAGAGCAGCTTGGTGCGGGCACGCTATAGTTATTTACATGCATGGTGGACAGACAATTGTAAGGCGTGAGATGCGACTGACATTTTGCAGGTGGGGAGAGTGCGAGAGAGGGTGGAGGAGGCTTAGCTTGAAGTGTTGGACATCTTGTTATGTCATGCATGATTTGAATTAGGCCCACATAATTACAGTGTGGGAAAAAAGTATTTGATCCCCTGCTGATTTTGTACGTTTGCCCACTGACAAAGACATTTTAATGGTAGGTTTATTTGAACAGTGAGAACAAAGAAATCCAGAAAAACACATGTCAAAAATGTTATTAATTGATTTGCATTTTAATGAGGGAAATAAGTATTTGACCCCCTCTCAATCAGAAAGATATTTGGCTCCCAGGTGTCTTTTATACAGGTAACGAGCTGAGATTAGGAGCACACTCTTAAAGGGAGTGCTCCTAATCTCAGTTTGTTACCTGTATAAAAGACACCTGTCCACAGAAGCAATCAATCAATCAGATTCCAAACTCTCCACCATGGCCAAGACCAAAGAGCTCTCCAAGGATGTCAGGGACAAGATTGTAGACCTACACAAGGCTGGAATGGGCTACAAGACCATCGCCAAGCAGCTTGGTGAGAAGGTGACAATAGTTGGTGCGATTATTCGCAAATGGAAGAAACACAAAATAACTGTCAATCTCCCTCGGCCTGGGGCTCCATGCAAGATCTCACCTCTTGGAGTTGCAATGATCATGAGAATGGTGAGGAATCAGCCCAGAACTACACGGGAGGATCTTGTCAATGATCTCAAGGCAGCTGGGACCATAGTCATCAAGAAAACAATTGGTAACACACTACGCCGTGAAGGACTGAAATCCTGCAGCACCCGCAAGGTCCCCCTGCTCAAGAAAGCACATATACAGGGCCGTCTGAAGTTTGCCAATGAACATCTGAATGATTCAGAGGAGAACTGGGTGAAAGTGTTGTGGTCAGATGAGACCAAAATCGAGCTCTTTGGCATCAACTCCTCGTTTGGAGGAGGAGGAATGCTGCCTATGACCCCAAGAACACCATCCCCACCGTCAAACAGGGAGGTGGAAACATTATGCTTTGGGGGTGTTTTTCTGCTAAGGGGACAGGACAACTTCACCGCATCAAAGGGACGATGGACGGGGCCATGTACTGTCAAATCTTGGGTGAGAACCTCCTTCCCTCAGCCAGGGCATTGAAAAGGGGTCGTGGATGGGTATTCCAGCATGACAATGACCCAAAACAAATGACCAAGGCAACAAAGGAGTGGCTCAAGAAGAGGCACATTAAGGTCCTGGAGTGGCCTAGCCAGTCTCCAGACCTTAATCCCATAGAAAATCTGTGGAGGGAGCTGAAGGTTCGAGTTGCCAAACGTCAGCCTCGAAACCTTAATGACTTGGAGAAGATCTGCAAAGAGGAGTGGGACAAAATCCCTCCTGAGATGTGTGTAAACCTGGTGGCCAACTACAAGAAACGTCTGACCTCTGTGATTGCCAACAAGGGTTTTGCCACCAAGTACTGAGTCATGTTTTGCAGAGGGGTCAAATACTTATTTCCCTCATTAAAATGGAAATCAATTTATAACATTTTTGACATGCGTTTTTCTGGATTTTTTTGTTGTTATTCTGTCTCTCACTGTTCAAATAAACCTACCATTAAAATTATAGACTGATCATGTCTTTGTCAGTGGGCAAACGTACAAAATCAGCAGGGGATCAAATACTTTTTTCCCTCACTGTATACCTATGGAGGAACGGCTTCTATGGAGGAACTTTGAATGTCTTTGAACTTCTGAGAGTTTGATTAACGTTGGACCAGAGCTAGATAGCAAGCTAGCTAGCTAACAAGCTTGTGTGTGCAGAGTGGCACCAGAAATAAAAACACGTCAGAACGTTTTGTAAGGAAATAAATCCAATGTGAAACGTGCTAACTAAAGTATCCTTAACTAGCATTGAAAAAATGTATCCAATTAAACATCTCTCCCTAATTTCTGAATCATGCTTGTAACGTATTGTAAGCTACAGTAGCCTACGCTTCCGAGGGGCAGGTAGCCTACACGCACACACTGGCAAAGATTTTCAGCTGGCAGGCAGACACTGGAATACGTTTCTGAGTGACAGTGAGAGCATTGCATAGGCACTTTGTTTGTTGCATTTTTTTGTGGGACTGAAATAAATGCCCGGAACATAAAATAACATTATTAAATGATTCCCATGCTTTTAACATAACATTTCTGTTCCGGAACAGTGTAAATCACTTTCGTTCCCGGTTCTGATTCTGTTCCTCGAAAGATGTTGTTATTTTCAGGTTTTTGGTTCTGTTCCCTAACCCGGTTCCAACCCCAGGTTTGTATCAATTCACAGGTGTGCCATAAGGAATAATAATCTTTCTCCCAAACAACTGAACACCTTAAAACTGTCATCTCGAGACAATGCAGGTGTTCAAAAACTCTGATTCACTGCACAAAAATACTGTCGGATTCAGCACTCATGAAAAAGAACAGTGACAAAAGAATGTGTTAAATTCAATGTAATTTAATGTACAAGGCATATTTATCTCACTTTATTGGGTAATATTTTTATATAGTGGATTAGCATGAATGCAGGTATGCATCGTCTTTTATAACTTGTATACAGCTCCGTTTTACATAAAGTCTTCACAGTTGACGGTCATGGTTTTCTCTGCCGAGTGCGCAACTCTTTTCTCTCTCAATCAATGTTCATATCAGAAAGTCCAATCACAAACGTAATACAATTGTCATAAAGTTTGAAGGACCATCCAAATCAGCTTTATTCTTATCATCAAACTTACAGTAGAAAACACCCACATAATTCCCTCGAACTACAGTACCACGTGTCCGCAAAATTCACCGCTTACGTAACCTTTTCGATGTAATTTCCGTATGCATTAATCACCTTTAGATCCAAAACCTGATCCCTCCATGTGCCAGTAAATCCCTCCTGCTAGCTAAGCCACGTGGACCTGGCCGGTCTTGTGGCTTATGGCTTCAGCAGGTGTTCTTCTAGGAGCTGGGGTTCACCCTCCAGCAGTAGTAATGCAGGCTCCTCAGTCACCTGACGCCAGACAGGGTCTCCGGGAGAAGGCGGTGAACCAGATAATGACTATTGCATTTGGGATCTAGAGTACAAAGACGACAGACTTAGGGATGGGATCGTTTTGGAGAGACAGTATAAGGGGATCTCCTCAGGAGATCCTCTCAAATGGCCTTTACAGTGAAACTCAAAATCCAAACATTGGATGTCTACTAAGAAGTGCTGATGGTGCTGTAGCTGAGGCTTGTATTACATGAAACTTCAGATGTGGCAACTGACTGTTGAGGTATCTAGACTCCGGATGACTGAATATAAACTAATGAATGGTTTTGATGTTCATTATAATCATATTTTTGACTTATTGTATTTCATTACAGACTCTGTTATCAAGGACAACACATTTGAGGTGATGATGCAGATTGACTGTGAGGTCATGGACACCAAGATCCTCCACATCAAAACCTCCACCATCCCAGAGTTCCTACGTGCCAACACCACTGACTTCCAATCCACCCATGCCAACGGAAAGTCAGCAGCTTCGGTTGGTGTTCTATCAGACTCTGCCTGAACTTGGCCTTACCTAAAAGGCCTGGCAATCTGAAAAACTATCCTTTTAACAACCTTTTGGTGTATTAATAAACTGTGACAAAAAATCTAGCCTTGTCTTCCTCTCTGGAAATGTTCCTTGTGCCTCTGATGTTCCAACTCAATTAAGACCTATTAAGAAGTTGTCCAGTAACTGTTTACTTCCATACTGCTTGGTTTAGAGCGTCTGGTTCATGTTAAATGGACAGGCTGCCAACGCAGGCATCTACTGTAGGTCAATTGGTAGAATAAATAGTGGACTTCAAGTTGAACCCTGTGGAACCCCTTAAAAAATCCTTCACTGTCTTGAACCTACAGCTATAGCACTCTTTTAGTTGCGCCAAAATGGAACTAAATTGAAAAAAGCTTAATACAAACATTAATTGATTCTGGACCCTATTGATGGATTTAAGCCATGTTAACAATATCCTTTGCACATATTTAAAAGTTAATAGACCTATCCTGTGGCGTTATGATTGTTACTTTTTAAGCCATGGTGAGTGAGCAAAAAGAAACATTCAAACAATATATGCAAGACTCATTAGTATGTATCATACAAACATGATGTAAATGTAAATTATAATGTGGCCATTATTTACAGAAATTTGTAAAATGAGGGTGTAATAATGACTTAATTTTGTTTGAGTTGCTTAAGGGTTTGTCATGGTATTTGCAGCACCTTAAAAATGTTTTCAGAAATAAAACCATGGACAATACAAATCCTAATATTGATGACTTGTTTGTGTGTCAGCATTCATGTTTGAATGCATATTTTATTAAAAGTTGTATTTTAAATTACAGTATATACAACATATACTTTAAACTTCTAACAAGCAGTAAGAAAATACCTTGTCTTGCTTCGCTGAATGATGTTGCCTGCTGCATTTTTGGGCAGTTAAAGACTGTGACCATTATATAAAATACAACAACATGCGCTGGGACAACATGGACATTTTTAGCAATAAAAGACAGAGCAACAAAAATGGGATTATACAGTACAAAACATGATGGCCCTGTAGACTGCTCTACAAGCCACTAAGACATACATTTTTATTTTATTTTTACTTTTATACAAAAAAGTGCTGGTCCCTTTTTATTATATCACTACTCCACAGGTTTTAATATGCAAATATAACATCGTAGGTCACCTGGTGACCGTTGTCCCATGTGTACAGCTTTTTGTCCTTGGGGTTGTAGTCGATTTGCGTCGTGTACGTGTAGTTGTTCGTGAACGGTAATCTGGGGATCATCTGGGTGTGTGTATGTGTGTCAAAGGCGTAGGATATATTGGCGTGGATACGCTCATAGTTGTCCACCGCGTACAGGACGCCACAGATGACAAAGGAGTTTCCGTAGAAGTGTCTCCTCAGGCCTGTTCTGAACGTACTCTGGAGGCTGAGGTCAGCCGGGTTCACACGGTTTAGCATGATTACTTCCTGGTGGAAGCCCTCCTCGTCCAGCGCAGGGTACACCAACCACAGTCCGCTCTCGTCCACCCCAAAGTCGATGTCCGAGTGTCCTCGCCACCTCCATGAGGTGTCCTCCTCCTCGAACACTGCATCGTGCAGCGTTGTCCAGGCCGCAACGTAGCGCAGACGCAGGTCAAACTTGATGATGTCACGGGAGAAGGCCCGGTTGTAGTAGAAGGCTCCATTGTATACGACGTGGCCCGTGCCGATCCAGTTGTACGGCAGCTTGTAGGAATTGGTGAAGCGTCCTGACAGGAAACAAGACAATGCAGAAATAAGAGTATTCTAAATACTGAGCAACGCACATTGCACAAATCAAATTCCACCATTACATTAATCTATTGCCATGTTTGTCTTGTAATCTTGGCACCCAGAACAAAAACAGCTACTCGGTTTTGGGACTAGTCAATTGTGAGAATACCTTGTTTGAAGGTGTCCATGTCGCGGAATTCCAGTAGGTTGTTGCCATAGTAGTAGTTGGTGACATAGATTACATTTCCGTTGCCCTTCGGGTCCTTCATCCAGGCCCCTTCCTTCCGGCCGTAGGTATTATGGGTCACTGGGTCAGAGATGGTGGCCAGAGTGTCTTTGCACATGCCTGTAAGTAAACATACAGAGATAAAGACAACATCTGTACTTTCTTCAAGTATTTAAAGATCGAACAAATAACACTCTTTTCCCCCTGAAAATATCAATATGGTGTATAACACACCATAAGGCGATATTTCAGCATCAAATTAAAATGTAACTTTGGAAAATCAAATCGACCAAATATATTTTTTTACCAGGGACTTTAGGGATCGCCGAGGGAACCTCTGAGTGGCCCTCTGTCCAGCTGATGTGATGCTTGGGTCTGGGCGCACTAGTCACCTTGCTGGGTGGGGCTGTGGTGCTGTTGACATGTCGCAGTGCAGTGGTTGGAGACGTGGTCAAAACAGACAAGGTTTCAGGTTTTCTAGTGGTCGCTGGTTGAGTGGTGGTTGTGGTGGGCGCAACCGTTGTGGCAGTGGTGGTTGTTGCAGTCGTAGTTGTGGTTTGAATGGTGGTCGGGATGGACACAGTGGTTGATGGTGTCCCGTTAGCTCCAGGGGCAGATGTAGTGGGATTCCTTTGGGGACTAGGGGCTGTTTTGGGGGCATGAGTGGCCTGGTCGTCTGGGTTCCCCTTCCTGTCTTGGGATGCAGGTGTCGGGGGGCCTGCCACAGGTCTGGGCTGGGTGGGTCTCAGGAGCTGGTCATCGATGAGCAGGTCCATGGAACCATCACCGCTCAGGGCTTCCTCTGCTGCTGGTGGTGAATGAGCAGCACAAAGGGTTAAGAAGCATCTACACCAATGTACTCAAGAAGCCTCTCCAATGTCCTATTAAAAACACAAAACAAAACATGTCTATAGGCACAGCCCCAATGTAGAGACCCCCCAAAAGAAGCCTTCAACACTAAAATCAATGGGAAGATTTGCTGTATGTTCTGAACTGGATGGACTACTGCTATGTTAGTTATTCTAGTATGTCCAGTATATTAATGGACTTACTGAGCTCCTCAGCGCCTCCATCGTCCACTGTGTTGGCCTTGTAGAAGGTCACCCCTCTGATGACCATGCCGTTGGGCCCCACCTTGCCTTTCAGGGGCCACTGGGGCTCCTCCCTGTCCTCCGGCTGGCTCCTCTTCAGCATGGGCCTGGTGGCCCCCTGGCCCTTGGCCCCCACGTAGCGCTCCTCATACTTTTTCTATAGGAGGATCCAATCACAAAGGACCAAATCACACATGTTATCGTAAAGCTTTTAGTGAGACAACTGTACTATACAAGTTGAACTTTAACTACACAATAAATTCTTAGCAACCATTTGTTTGTTGGATGGCAGTAAAGGTTTCTGTTTCTGATTCTAAATTGTAATACTAGGCTACAGAACCAAATGTTATGCTTTTGATCGCATTGGTTTTGTGAAAATTAATGCAGTCGAGGTTCAAAGTAAGACAATCATTTTATTGTCAAATACTCTGAGGTCAAATTGTTTTCTGGGCTGTCTGGAAACTGTTGTAGTCAAGAAACCAGACTACTTTGGAACTTGCCACACTGTATTAAAGACGCTGCCAGGCTACTGGCTACCTTAATGCCTTGCCATCGTTTCCACTCTTAAGTCTAGAGTGGCTGACAGCCTTGGTTACCTCTGTGTTAGCATAGTGTGTGTGTGTGTGCGTGCGCGTTACCTCTGTGTTAGCATAGGCTGCGGCCGTATCCTTCTGCAGGGATGGCTCCAGCTCAGTTAGACGTTTTCTCTTTTCCATCCTCTGCTGTGCTCTTCTCTCCTTCTCTCTCTCATTCTCCTCGCTAGAGCGACTCCTCACACTCACTTTGTCCTTCTCCGTGTGGTTAGGAGAAAAGGTCTGGACACCCACAGAGGCAACGCAAAAGGGTGAGAAGCCAGTACCACAAACACAGACTTTAAGGTATATAAGCTATGACTGTGAAATGCGTATGAGTGTCAGTATACAAACCTTTTCTATATTGTCAACCCTGTTGAGGAGTTTAGTTGTAACTGAGTGTAACTTTAACAGATCCATCCCGTAAAACGCTCCCTCCAGTAACTCCATTATTGTTGAGAGCTGTAAAAGAAAGATCACAGTAGTCAGAATCATCACAGTACATTTTTCCCTGTTATTTTAGTTGTAAAGTCTTACTGTCATGTATGCTGTATTCAATAACCGCTTATGATGTGGACATTTCCATCAGATCAAATACAGTATGAGGAAATATTCCATTGGAAAGGGACATGGGGTAACTCCTTGTTTGACAAAGATAATACACAGATGGGGGTTGTTTTAAGAGGGAACCAGTGTCATGTTGTTTCCCCTCAGAGAGTGGCAGGTGCTTGTGTATTACCTTGATGTCATCTTTCCCGGCTTCCTGCAGCTTCTTGAACCTGTAATCTCCCTCGCAGGGATTCAGAGCAGAAGGCGGGGCTATACATGTACACTTTTTACAGTTGGGCCCTGATGTCACAGTCTCCACTGTGTAAAAGTCTTCAGCCTTTGCGGCACCCTCCTCTATCCGCCTGCAGGCACTTCTGCTCAGGGGTCTGACAACACATTTACAGCGACAGTCAGAGCCTTCCGACAGCGTTTTCACTTTGTCATAATCACCCAGCAGCTACAACGGAGAAGAGATGGGTAGAGCATGGGTAGTCCACCAATGAGGAGCACAGCATTACACAATTCACACAGTCACAAGGCATTGACAGACACATGCATTGGTGCAATTACTTATAGGATATAAGGAACTATTTAAATTGATTACTTATATGGATCAACACAGCATATTAATGAGAATGCATACATTTAACTCTACATAGGGAAAACTACCATCTCATCTCTCAGATACCAAATACTCTATGCACACTGCACATTGAAAATGGTTTAATGACTAAAAATCGACTAATGTCGAACAAATACTGTTGTTTTAACCACTTACAAAGTAACTACCAAGCAGACCGGGACCATTCCCAGGACATTCGCTAACATTCCCATAAAGTAAGGGCTTTATCTAGGATGATAACATCTCAAAAACATTCAAATTATGTTTTTGATAACAAAATGTTTTTTCTTCCTTCCCAGAAAATGTTTTAAATGAAATATCTTTGGAATGTTCTCCTAATGTTCGCTAAAATGTTGTGCACAACATCTGTCACAACCACCACAGAACATTCCCCTAAGGTTCTTATTAGGTTTCCAGGTAATGTAATAACAAAATGGGTTCTGGGAATGTTCTTGCAACATCAGGCAAATGTTTAATACAAACATTGTATAATCATCAGCACAACTGGACCGTTTTTGTGTTATAACTTTTGGGGCAACCTAATGAATGCTCTGGGAACGTTCACAGAACCAATTCTGGTTTGCTGGGCAAAACAACCACCTTCAACTTATCGCTTTGCAGATGCTTTATGGTTCATTGCAAAACGCCAATACTGACTAAAATGGCAATGCGCTGAGTGCATGTGTAATTACGCATGATAAGTGCGCAACATAATAGTTAAACTTTTCCCAGGCCAGTATTC
This sequence comes from Coregonus lavaretus, assembly GCF_964263955.1. NCBI lineage: Eukaryota > Metazoa > Chordata > Actinopteri > Salmoniformes > Salmonidae > Coregonus > Coregonus lavaretus. The sequence continues at coordinate 32,321,465 of NC_140010.1, read as the reverse complement.
ATAGACTATCAAGTATCAATTATTAATATTCTATACTCAAACGGTATTATAATGCTTGGGAAAATGTCATTTTTCTTCCTCACCCCTGTTCTCATGAACTGCCTTACCTGGCTTTGGATAGGTAGGCTATGTGTAAAACTAGCCTATCTAATCAATCCGAACAAATCCAGAGCAAGGTCGTAAATACCTGAGTTAAAACGTTCTCCTGGTTGTCCATTTCATCATCCAGAAGTGGTCTGTCGGTCTGTTCTAGTTGCTCTTTAATTCCATCATGGACATCTGTCAAAGAGTTCTCCATCACATCGCTGGATGCGACTGGTGCCCAAGTAAGAGCAATGGCGCACCACAACAGGAGCAATTGCTGCAACCTAGACATCATCTCCTAAATTACCAGGTGCCTAATTGATAAGTTGTCAATCAAAAATCTATGCCTTTGAAACTATCTGCAGCGAATTCTAAAAGAAATCAAGTAGTTTGAAATATCCACATTTTATAAGAAAATGGCCATGATTAAAGAAAATGTCAGTGATCTCTCAATGGAAATTAATCCGAAATTAATTTGGAATCCTCTCAGGTGAAAATCATTGTGTTGCCTTCGCTGTAAGTGATAGGTATGATCCCAGTTGGAGGTGAATGAACAGACAAGTGAAAATTCTTATGGTTGATTATGGATAGGTGGGAAGGACTTGACCATATTGGATACAGGGTGGAGTCTGTCCCACAGATTGGATGTGAAACAATAATGTTACAAGGGATGTTCTTTCTTCTTAATTTTATACTCCCATCTAAATTGTAGCCTAAATGCCTCTTGGGAAATGTTTGTGAATTCAATTAAATTCCTGGCTAGTAGGCGATATTATTTTACTGACTGCAGACTAACTCATCACATACGCTGCTGCCTAGTCACTTTACCCCTACATTTTTGTCATTTAGCAGACTCTATTCTAGAGAGATTTACAGTAGCAGTTTGGGTTAAGTACACATCATCATTTTAACCTAGCTGGCTTGCAGATTCAAACCTGTGACCTTTCAGTTACTGGCCCAACGCTCTTAACCGCTAGGCTACCTGCCGCCCAACCTATATGTACATATCTACCTAAATGTCCTCATACCCCTGCACATTGACTCGGTATAGCCTAGTTATCATTCCTTATTGTGTATTTATTCTGTTATTATTTGTAAATTATTTTTATATTTTTCTCTCTGCATTGTTGGGAAGTAAGTATTTCACTGTTAGTCTACACCTGTTGTTTATGAAGCATGTGACGTATACAATTTGATTCGATTTTGATTTAAAATCATAAAAGCTCATATCTGACGTATTTTTGCATTGTTGTGGTAAAAATATAGTGAAAATGTGTGAGGCCATACCTTACCCGATGGCGGACCTTACCCGATAGCGCCATCTAGAGGATTATTTCTGTCGGCATCGTTTTATTTGATGGAAATTATTCTCCCACCATTCCAGCAGTGTGGGAATTAAGATAAGTGAGTATTATTCTTTAGTGAACAGCCATAATACAGGGTGTATTTCATAATAATGTGCCCCCTCTCCCACCCCCACCCGGTATAATGGTCTTGATACCCAGGCCAAAGGTCTTGCAATCATTACAGACCACTAGGAGGCCTTTAAGCTAACTTTTCTCATGCACAGTATTGTACTCCAGAAGTAGGGACACGAATGCCAATATTGTATGATTTACTTGCAACATAATTTTGATTCTCTTGTTTTGGGTTAATGAACTCTTGTTTCTCAAATCATATAATGTCAGGGGGCCAGAAACAGTAATGTATTGTCATGTCATTTAATCTCACCTTGGCTCCAACTAAGACACTTTATTCTGTGTTCTAGTTCTAAAAGTGTATCTTAAAAATAGAATAGCCTAGTCTCATAGACTAGACGTAACATATAGTAGTAAACAAAAATCCGGGACACTCAAATTAATATGGTATGTTACGTTTGGTATGGTTACATTAGACAGAAGGTTACTTAACGCAAAAACCAAAATATAATGCAAACGTCTAGCAACCCAAAGTTTGTGTGTTTGAATCTCATCACGGACAACTTTAGCTAATTAGCAACTTTACAACTACTTAGAACTTTTTTAGCTACTTTGCAATTACTTAGCATGTTAGCTAACCCTTCCCCTAACCCTAGCCCTAACCTTAACCCTTTAACCTAACTCCTAACTCTAACATCACTGAGCCTCTCACATTAAACAATCGTCTTTCCTGTAGTTTTTTGTCTTGCCAACGTAGTGGCACAGACAGGGGTCACACACTACATGATTTTTCATTTGATCGTGATGATTCTCGATACCACGCTGTCTCGCAGAAACAATGATGTGATGACATGATTAGATTGGTAACGTAGCTAGATAGAGCTGTGGCTCAAAGCAGCCTCAAACGTTTTCAGTCAGACAGTCACGCTTGCCATACAGAGTTGAAATATCTAGCCAATACATTTTTTATTGAATGACATTGCTTGTGAACTTCAGAGCTGTAACGATTTGACGCTTTGGTTAAAAAGTATATATACTGTATTCTAGTCATTGAACACTGGTCAATTTAATAATGTTTACATACCGTTTTACCCACTTTATATGTATGTACAGTTGAAGTCGGAAGTTTACATACACTTAGGTTGGAGTCATTAAAACTCATTTTTCAATCACCCCAAAATGTCTTGTTAACAAACTATAGTTTTGGCAAGTCGGTTAGGACAGCTACTTTGTGCATGACACAAGTACTTTTTCCAACGATTGTTTACAGACAGATTATTTCACTTATAATTCACTGTATCACAATTCTAGTGGGTCAGAAGTTTACATACACTAAGTTGACTGTGCCTTTAAACAGCTTGGAAAATTCCAGAAAATGATGTCATGGCTTTAGAAGCTTCTGATAGGCTAATTGACATCATTTTAGTCAATTGGAGGTGTACCTGTGGATGTATTTGAAGGCCTACCTTCAAACTCAGTGCCACTTTGCTTGACATCATGGGAAAATGAAAAGCAATCAGCCAAGACTTCATCCTTGGGAGCAATTTCCAAACGCCTGAAGGTACCACGTTCATCGGTACGAACAATAGTACGCAAGTATAAACACCATTGGACCACACAGCCGTCATACCGCTCAGGAAGGAGAAGCGTTCTGTCTCCTAGAAATGAACATACTTTGTGTGCAAAAAGTGCAAATCAATCCCAGAACAACAGCAAAGGACCTTATAAAGGAAACATGTACAAAAGTATCTATATCCACAATAAAAACGAGTCCTATATCAACATAACCTGAAAGGCCGCTCAGCAAGGAAGAAGCCACTACTCCAAAACCGCCATAAAAAAGCCAGACTACGGTTTGCAACTGCACATGGGCCAAAGATTGTAATTTTTGGAGAAATGTCCTCTGGTCTGATGAAACAAAAATAGAACTGTTTGGCCATAATGACCATCGTTATGTTTAGAGGAAAAAGGAGGTTGTTGCAAGCCGAAGAACACCATCCTAACCGTGAAGCACGGGGGTGGCAGCATCATGCTGTGGGGGTGCTTTGCTGCAGGAGGGACTGGTGCACTTCACAAAATAGATGGCATCATGAGGAAGGAAAATTATGTGGATATATTGAAGCAATGTCTCAAGACATCAGTCAGGAAGTTAAACATCGGTTGCAAATGGGTCTTCCAAATGGACAATGACCCCAAGCATACTTCCAAAGTTGTGGCAAAATGGCTTAAGGACAACAAAGTCAAGGTATTGGAGTGGCCATCACAAAGCCCTGACCTCAATCTTATAGAAATTTGTGGGCAGAACTGAAAAAGCATGTGTGAGCAAGGAGGCCTACAAACCTGACTCGGTTACATCAGCTCTGTCAGGAGGAATGGGCCAAATTTCACCCAACTTATTGTGGGAAGCTTGTGGAAGGCTACCCGAAACATTTGACCCAAGTTAAACAATTTAAAGGCAATGCTACCAAATACTAATTGAGTGTATGTAAACTTCTGACCAACTGGGAATGTGATGAAAGAAATAAAAGTTGAAATAAATCATTCTCTCTACTATTATTCTGACATTTCACATTCTTAATATAAAGTGGTGATCCTAACTGACCTAAGACAGGGAATTTTTACTAGGATTAAATGTCAGGAATTGTGAAAAACTGAGTTTAAATGTATTTGGCTAAGGTGTATGTTAAATTCCGACTTCAACTGTATATACTATATTCTACGGATAGCTCATCCTATATAACTACTGCTGTACACACATTCTTTTAATGTTGTTCTATTGTAATTTGTACCCCCTTTTTCTCCCCAATTTCGTGATCACGATCTTCTCATCGCTGCAACTCTCAAACGGGCTCGGGAGAGGCGAAGGTCGAGTCATGCGTCCTCCGAAACATGACCCGCCAAGCCGCGCTTCTTAACACCCGCTTGCTTAACCCGGAAGCCAGCTGCACCAATGTGTCAGAGGAAACACCATTCAAATGATGACCAAAGTCAGCCTGCAGGTGTTTTCACAAGGAGTCTCTAGAGCGCGATGAGCCAAGTGCAGTGCCTTAGACCTCTGTGCCACTCGGGAGGCCTTGTACACATCTTTTCTATTCATATACTGACTTTCTTTACACACCTTTATATGTATGTGTATATATATATATTTATATTCCGGTCTCTGACATTGCTCGTTCTGATATTTCTTAATTTCATAATTGTTCTGGATTATGTGTGTATTGTTTTTTCATTTTTTTATTGCTAGGTATTATTGCACTGTTGGAGCTAGAAACACAAGCATTTCGCTGCACCTGTGATAACATCTGCAAATCTGTGTACGCAACCAATAAACTTTGATTTGATTTGAAGGATAGTTCTTGTGGTTGAGTAATACTTGATTGATAATTCCCTGTGCTATGGAATGTGCATATGTCAGTGTTTATGTAAGTGTGAGAGGTGCAGATCCGTTTAGCTTGGCACCCCTCATTCAACGCTGTTAGAACAACAGTCTATTGTCTAGGTACAGGGCCCTCCAGCAGTAGGTGGCAGCTCGGAAGGTTGCCTTGTTGCTTTGCCACAGCCGCTAGAGGTCCTCTTTAACCTCTTAAGGACCCGTATACGTGACACCGATCCCGTAGAGGTTAATGGGTACCTGTGTGTGAGTGAAATCACAGATCCTTTTTGTTTCAAAGGTACCTGTAACAATATGTGCCAGGGAGTGTAGATACTGATCTGAGGGATACTATTTTATTTTATCATTGGGGTTGGGGAACTTTGAAGAAAAGTAGGAAATGAGTGTAGGAGGTTAGAGTTGTTTATTGGGTATAACGTCTTATTGATTTACTTCTTTCCTTTTAGAAGTAATAAAAAAGTCATAAGTTATGGGAAGATTTATTGAGATTTTGAATCTGATAACAGACACAGATTGGAGAGTTTGTGGTATCTAATAATAGTCAGCCAAACACTTGTCCACAGATTTGTTCTAGGGCTGTTTTAAAATTCCTCCCCCAACAACTTTGAACATTATAGATTACTTTTAAGTTCAGTTTTCTGCATGGTATTCCATATGATGTGTTCAGTGAACCACACATATAGTGAATTCCTAAAAGAGGGATTCTGACAGGAAAGTTTTTTTGGGTGAAACGTCTGAACATGCCTCTCCAGTCAAACCTCTATATTTACGGTAACACAAGAACAAGCTTGCATTATCCTAGGTGGTATACTATTGTCTGGTTGTTCAGATGGGATGGTGCAACCATGGGAAAGATATTCAGCAGATTACCTAAAGGGGAAATCTCCTGCAATCTGTTCCTTAAAGATACCTCATCAAAGCCCTCCATAAATATTACATTGGCCTCTATGTAAGACCTTTGGGGGAGTATGAAATAATTCACATACAATGATAACAAGAACTAATACAAAACATACAAATAAGTCCCCCTTGTCTTCTCAACTCCCTCTTCTTACATCGCTCCATATGGAACAGCTTATACACATTGATGGAAACATGGAGAGATTTGGCCAGAAAACCAAGTGAAACATAGCTGCAGGCTTTATTTCCAGTTGTTGGGGCTGGGTTTGATTTCCATAAGACTATTTAGTAGAATATACCGTTTTCATAGATTTTCGGCTTTAAGTGGAACAGTTGTTGGGGTTCTATTCAATCAAAGTCCGTAACCATGTTTCCTGAGGAAGACAAAAGCAACATTCTTCTAGAGCTGAGAGAATGAATGTGAGTTTAGGTTTGTGTTATCAATAAAATAATATAAACAGTATGACCTATATGAAACAAAATAAACTTTTACGGCGTATTATTTCAAACATGCTTTCTCACAGCATGGGAAGAATTATATTTTGCCTTCGCTGTGGAACTCAAACCACTTTTTACTGGCATTAGACACGTTGGTCTTGTACAGTATATCCTATGCATTGTTCACTCATTGCCAGAAACATTGTGTATGGGTTTATAGGATTTGTGAGACATTCTTTTCTTGAAAAGACCAGGACAAAGAGGATATGCTCTCGAGGAAACTTAAGGTTACTTGCGTAACCCCAGCTCTCTGATATTATAAGTGAGATATTTCACTATAGGATTCACCAGAATCTCTAAGTAGCTCGAAGAACCAATCATACACGTCTGTCACCCGCCCTCTGGTCATTCTCGAGCATGCTAAACGTCCTCACACTCTTGCGAGTAGAGAAATGTGGTGAGATATCTCACTCATAATATCAGAGAACCGGGGTTATGCAAGTAACCTTACGTTCCCTTTCAATTATTTGTTTCTATATCTCACTGTGGGATATGGCCAACTCCCGTATCGCACATGCTCTCCGAAGCCAGGTGGTCTCACGTATCAACCCTCAGAGGCCCCGACACTGAGGACAGTATGCACCAAAGAAGGAGCAGTGACATCTAACCGATAGAACCTCATATAAGTATGAGGGGATGCCCAACAAGCCGCATCGCAAATCTCCTGTAAGGAGATGCCCTTGAACAGTGCCCAAGACGTAGCCATACCTCTGGTGGAGTAAGCCCTCAGGCCTTCCGGAGGCTGTAACCCTTGCTATTATAAGCCAATATAAGAGCTTCCACAATACAATGTGAGAACCGTTGACGAGAGAGGGGCCACCCCTCGCAGGGAGGCGTCCAGGACACAAAGAGTTGGTTGCGCTTGCGCAAAGCTCTCGTCCTATCCAAGAATATGCGCAATGCGTGTACTGGACACAAATGATGGAGTCGCTCCTCGTCAGTAGAAGCGAAAGGCGGCGGGTGGCACACCACAAGCTCCAAGGCGAGACAATTGTAATTGCCGCTGACTTTATGCATAAAGGCGGGGTTGGGCAACAAGGTAACCTTGGAAATGCCCCGGTCAAACTATAGGCACGAATGGTGAACTGACACTGCATGTAGCTCCCTCACTTGCTTTGCGGATGTAAGGGTGAGCAGTAAAGCGGTGTTAAAGGAGACATATTTCATCTCCCTGCTTTCCAGTGGCTCAAAAGGCTGCTGTGAAATAGCCTCAAGGAAAATAGACAAATTCCTTGACAGAACTAAACGCTTGGGAACTAGACGTAAGCGACGCGCCGCGTTCATGAACCGACATACAGTGGGGGAAAAAAGTATTTAGTCAGCCACCAATTGTGCAAGTTCTCCCACTTAAAAAGATGAGAGAGGCCTGTAATTTTCGTCATAGTTACACGTCAACTATGACAAACAAATAGAGAATTTTTTTTCCAGAAAATCACATTGTAGGATTTTTAATGAATTTATTTGCAAATTATGGTGGAAAATAAGTATTTGGTCACCTACAAACAAGCAAGATTTCTGGCTCTCACAGACCTGTAACTTCTTCTTTAAGAGGCTCCTCTGTCCTCCACTCGTTACCTGTATTAATGGCACCTGTTTATACTTGTTATCAGTATAAAAGACACCTGTCCACAACCTCAAACAGTCACACTCCAAACTCCACTATGGCCAAGACCAAAGAGCTGTCAAAGGACACCAGAAACAAAATTGTAGACCTGCACCAGGCTGGGAAGACTGAATCTGCAATAGGTAAGCAGCTTGGTTTGAAGAAATCAACTGTCGGAGCAATTATTAGGAAATGGAAGACATACAAGACCACTGATAATCTCCCTCGATCTGGGGCTCCACACAAGATCTCACCCCGTGGGGTCAAAATGATCACAAGAACGGTGAGCAAAAATCCCAGAACCACACGGGGGGACCTAGTGAATGACCTGCAGAGAGCTGGGACCAAAGTAACACAGCCTACCATCAGTAACACACTACGCCGCCAGGGACTCAAATCCTGCAGTGCCAGACGTGTCCCCCTGCTTAAGCCAGTACATGTCCAGGCCCGTCTGAAGTTTGCTAGAGTGCATTTGGATGATCCAGAAGAGGATTGGGAAAATGTCATATGGTCAGATGAAACCAAAATATTACTTTTTGGTAAAAACTCAACTCGTCGTGTTTGGAGGACAAAGAATGCTGAGTTGCATCCAAAGAACACCATACCTACTGTGAAGCATGGGGGTGGAAACATCATGCTTTGGGGCTGTTTTTCTGCAAAGGGACCAGGACGACTGATCCGTGTAAAGGAAAGAATGAATGGGGCCATGTATCGTCAGATTTTGAGTGAAAACCTCCTTCCATCAGCAAGGGCATTGAAGATGAAACGTGGCTGGGTCTTTCAGCATGACAATGATCCCAAACACACCGCCCGGGCAACGAAGGAGTGGCTTCGTAAGAAGCATTTCAAGGTCCTGGAGTGGCCTAGCCAGTCTCCAGATCTCAACCCCATAGAAAATCTTTGGAGGGAGTTGAAAGTCTGTGTTGCCCAGCGACAGCCCCAAAACATCACTGCTCTAGAGGAGATCTGCATGGAGAAATGGGCCAAAATACCAGCAACAGTGTGTGAAAACCTTGTGAAGACTTACAGAAAACGTTTGACCTGTGTCATTGCCAACAAGGGTATATAACAAAGTATTGAGAAACTTTTGTTATTGACCAAATACTTATTTTCCACCATAATGTGCAAATAAATTCATAAAAAATCCTACAATGTGATTTTCTGGAAAATGTTTTCTCATTTTGTCTGTCATAGTTGACGTGTACCTATGATGAAAATTACAGGCCTCTCTCATCTTTTTAAGTGGGAGAACTTGCACAATTGGTGGCTGACTAAATACTTTTTTCCCCCACTGTAACAATGGGTGTTTTCTCACTGTTTTTTTGTCGAAGCCTATATGAAAGGCAGAGAAAACGGCTAGATAAACCTTAACAGTGGAGAAAGCCTTCCCTCTGTCCAAAAGGTCCTGCAGAAAGCATTAAACCTTGGATACAGAGCACTGGTAAGGAATGATCTGTTTTTGGTCACACCACTTCTCAAAAACGCACCACTTGTTTCCATACAGTGAGCATGTAGAAGAATCCCTAGCACTCTAGATAGTCTCAATGACTCCGAGAGGCAGGCCTGTTGCATCCACATTACCTCTCAATGGCCAGGCCCACAGGACCATGGGTCCGGGTGGGGGTGGAAAATCTCTCTGTTCACTTGGTTACGGGAGTTGCCGAGGCTCGTCGTACAGCAGGATAATGATCTCCACTCTCCAGAGCTTGCCTTGCCATCGAGGGGCCATTGAGGGGCTACCAAGATGAGGGATAAACCTTCTTCCCTCAAGCTGGCTAGAGTGGGGAGTATGAGGCTGAGAGGAGGAAAAGCGTAAAGCAACACCCTCGGTCAAGGGTGTGCCAGTGCATCCACCCCCAGTGGTGCGTCTCCTGCTAGCACAAAGAACAACGGGCAGTGCATGTTTTCTTGAGATGTGAAGAGATCTACAGATGCTTGACCGTATCTCTCCCAGATCTGTTTCATCATTTGGGGATGGAGTCTCCAATCCCGTTGATGGGGATTCCCTCTGGACAATAACTCCGCTCCTACGTTCAGTGCACCTGGGACATGACTCGCACGCACAGTGAGGGAAAAAAGTATTTGATCCCCTGCTGATTTTGTACGTTTGCCCACTGACAAAGAAATGATCAGTCTATAATTTTAATGGTAGGTTTATTTGAACAGTGAGAGACAGAATAACAACAACAAAATCCAGAAAAACGCATGTCAAAAATGTTATAAATTGATTTGCATTTTAATGAGGGAAATAAGTATTTGACCCCCTCTCAATCAGAAAGATTTCTGGCTCCCAGGTGTCTTTTATACAGGTAACGAGCTGAGATTAGGAGCACACTCTTAAAGGGAGTGCTCCTGATCTCAGCTTGTTACCTGTATAAAAGACACCTGTCCACAGAAGCAATCAATCAATCAGATTCCAAACTCTCCACCATGGCCAAGACCAAAGAGCTCTCCAAGGATGTCAGGGACAAGATTGTAGACCTACACAAGGCTGGAATGGGCTACAAGACCATCGCCAAGCAGCTTGGTGAGAAGGTGACAACAGTTGGTGCGATTATTCGCAAATGGAAGAAACACAAAAGACCTGTCAATCTCCCTCGGCCTGGGGCTCCATGTAAGATCTCACCTCGTGAAGTTGCAATAATCATGAGAACGGTTAGGAATCAGCTCAGAACTACACGGGAGGATCTTGTCAATGATCTCAAGGCAGCTGGGACCATAGTCACCAAGAAAACAATTGGTAACACACTACGCCGTGAAGGACTGAAATCCTGCAGCGCCTGCAAGGTCCCCCTGCTCAAGAAAGCACATATACAGGCCCGTCTGAAGTTTGCCAATTAACATCTGAATGATTCAGAGGAGAACTGGGTGAAAGTGTTGTGGTCAGATGAGACCAGAATCGAGCTCTTTGGCATGAACTCAACTCGCCGTGTTTGGAGGAGGAGGAATGCTGCCTATGACCCCAAGAACCCCATCGCCACCGTCAAACATGGAGGTGGAAACATTATGCTTTGGGGGTGTTTTTCTGCTAAGGGGACAGGACAACTTCACTGCATCAAAGGGACGATGGACAGGGCCATGTACCATCAAATCTTGGGTGAGAACCTCCTTCCCTCAGCCAGGGCATTGAAAATGGGTTGTGGATGGGTATTCCAGCATGACAATGACCCAAAACACACGGCCAAGGCAACAAAGGAGTGGCTCAAGAAGAAGCACATTAAGATCCTGGAGTGGCCTAGCCAGTTTCCAGACCTTAATCCCATAGAAAATCTGTGGAGGGAGCTGAAGGTTTGAGATGCCAAACGTCAGCCTCGAAATCTTAACGACTAGGAGAAGATCTGCAAAGAGGAGGGGGACAAAATCCCTCCTGAGATGTGTGCAAACCTGGTGGCCAACTACAAGAAACGTCTGACCTCTGTGATTGCCAACAAGGGTTTTGACACCAAGTACTAAGTCATGTTTTGCAGACGGGTCAAATATTTATTTCCCTCATTAAAATGCAAATCAATTTATAACATTTTTGACATGCGTTTTTCTGGATTTTTTTGTTGTTATTCTGTCTCTCACTGTTCAAATAAACCTACCATTAAAACTATAGACTGATCATGTCTTTGTCAGTGGGTAAACATACAAAATCAGCAGCGGATCAAATACTTTTTCCCTCACTGTAGTGACAGTAGGTGTGCTCTGCTCCACTGAATAATCCTGACAGATAGTCTGTGTAAGCGCAGGGAGTGAGTGCCACCCTGGCGGTTGATGTATGCCACAACAGTCATATTGTCCGTTCTGATCAAGGAGCCATGGGCGCAACTTTGGTTTTAGAAGTGGGGGGGGACATAACCTGGCAGGGGTCCTGGGGGTCATGTCGCAGTATTCATAGTGGCCTGAGGTAGTGCTGAATGCCGTCTTCCACTCGTCTCCTTCCCGGATTCGGATCAGGTTGTAGGCACTCCTCAGGTCCATCTTGGTAAAGTACCGGGCCCCTCGCAGCTGCTCGATGGCCGACGGAACCAGAGGGAGGGGTTACCGGTACTTGGTGGTGACTGCGTTCAGCCCCCGGTAGTCAATGCACTGTCTCAGTCCTCCGTCTTTTTTGGCCACAAAGAAGAAGCTGGCAGAGGCAGGACAGATAGAGTGTCTGATGAACCCCTGTTTCAGGGTCTCCGCCACATACTTCTCCATGGCCTCAGTCTCCGCTATGGAGAGGGAGTAAATGTGACTCTTCGGGGGATGTTGTCCCTCTAGCAGGTCAACGGCGCAGTCCCAGGGCCTGTGAGGAGGGAAACACTTAGCATTGGAGGCAGAGAAGACATCGGAGAGATCTCACGTGGAATGTTGGGCTGGAGGGCAGACTCCGGACTCTCCACTGATGTGGAACAACAAACCACCGGCAGGCAGGTCCTCCAGGATGAGGGGGTTTGAGGTGACGTTGTGTACACAGACACCCCAACGCTGGAAGTCTCTCATCCTCAGTAGGCCGAGAGGTACTAATGAGATGGTGGACGCCATCAACCCCAACACTCACAGGCACGTCTTGAACGAATGGAACAGCGAGGTATTCGTAGGCTGTGCCTTGAAAAGCAAACCTTAGAAACCTCCTTAGTGCTGGCAGGATGCTTATGTGAAAATAAGAATCCTGCAGATCGACTGAGGTGAACCTGTCGCCTCGCTGAATAGAGTGAGACAGCACGTTGAACGTAAGCATACGGAACATGAACTTCTTCAGATAGCTGTCGAGGACACGTAGGTCCAGAATGGGGCGAACCCCTCCCCCTTTTCGGGGAAGCAGGATGTACCGGGAGTAGAAACCGAGGTGGCTCTCTTCCGCTGGTATTGCCTGATAGGCCCTTTGCTTAATAGAGAGGAGATTTCCTGCTCTAGCATGCGTGCCTAGTCGCCAGTCGCTACTGATTCCAAAATTCAATTGAAAACAGGTAGTCTCAGAGCGAACTGCAGTCTGTACTAAAGGTTGACACGGGAGTGAACATTCATTCCTTTCCCATCTTGTCCTGTAATTTCCCCCCCTGTACTGTCCTGATCTGCAGCAGTTCTATAACCCTGGAACTTTCCTGCCCGTTCTCGATAAAATCACTCTCGTCCCGTGCTCATTTTTGCAGCAGAAATATAGGCTATTGTGTTTGTTTAAGAAGTATTGAAAATAATGTATATAATATGCAACTGTGATACAGTGGGGAAAAGTATTTAGTCAGCCACCAATTGTGCAAGTTCTCCCACTTAAAAAGATGAGAGAGGCCTGTAATTTTCATCATAGGTACACGTCAACTATGACAGACAAATTTAGAAAACAAAATCCAGAAAATCACATTGTAGGATTTTTTATGAATTTATTTGCAAATTATGGTGGAAAATAAGTATTTGGTCACCTACAAACAAGCAAGATTTCTGGCTCTCACAGACCTGTAACTTCTTCTTTAAGAGGCTCCTCTGTCCTCCACTCGTTACCTGTATTAATGGCACCTGTTTGAACTTGTTATCAGTATAAAAGACACCTGTCCACAACCTCAAACAGTCACACTCCAAACTCCACTATGGCCAAGACCAAAGAGCTGTCAAAGGACACCAGAAACAAAATTGTAGACCTGCAACAGGCTGGGAAGACTGAATCTGCAATAGGTAAGCAGCTTGGTTTGAAGAAATCAACTGTGGGAGCAATTATTAGGAAATGGAAGACATACAAGACCACTGATAATCTCCCTCGATCTGAGGCTCCACGCAAGATCTCACCCCGTGGGGTCAAAATGATCACAAGAACGGTGAGCAAAAATCCCAGAACCACACGGGGGGACCTAGTGAATGACCTGCAGAGAGCTGGGACCAAAGTAACAAAGCCTACCATCAGTAACACACTACGCCGCCAGGGACTCAAATCCTGCTGCGCCAGACGTGTCCCCCTGCTTAAGCCAGTACATGTCCAGGCCCGTCTGAAGTGTGCTAGAGTGCATTTGGATGATCCAGAAGAGGATTGGGAGAATGTCATATGGTCAGATGAAACCAAAATAGAACTTTTTGGTAAAAACTCAACTCGTCGTGTTTGGAGGACAAAGAATGCTGAGTTGCATCCAAAGAACACCATACCTACTGTGAAGTATGGGGGTGTAAACATCATGCTTTGGGGCTGTTTTTCTGCAAAGGGACCAGGACGACTGATCCGTGTAAAGGAAAGAATGAATGGGGCCATATATCGTGAATTTTTAAGTGAAAACCTCCTTCCATCAGCAAGGGCATTGAAGATGAAACGTGGCTGGGTCTTTCAGCATGACAATGATCCCAAACACACCGCCCGGGCAACGAAGGAGTGGCTTCGTAAGAAGCATTTCAAGGTCCTGGAGTGGCCTAGCCAGTCTCCAGATCTCAACCCCATAGAAAATCTTTGGAGGGAGTTGAAAGTCCGTGTTGCCCAGCGACAGCCCCAAAACATCACTGCTCTAGAGGAGATCTGCATGGAGGAATGGGCCAAAATTGGGCCAGCAACAGTGTGTGAAAACCTTGTGAAGACTTACAGAAAATGTTTGACCTGTGTCATTGCCAACAAAGGGTATATAACAAAGTATTGAGAAACTTTTGTTATTGACCAAATACTTATTTTCCACCATAATTTGCAAATAAATTCATAAATAATCCTACAATGTGATTTTCTGGATTTTTTTTTCTCATTTTGTCTGTCATAGTTGACGTGTACCTATGATGAAAATTACAGGCCTCTCTCATCTTTTTAAGTGGGAGAACTTGCACAATTGGTGGTTGACTAAATACTTTTTTTCCCCACTGTATGTGGTTGTCTTATCTATTTTAGTTAAATGCACTGTCTGTAGGCCTAAATCGCTCTGGATAAGAGCGTATTCTAAATTACCTAAACGTATATCGATTAAGGCTGAAGGATGAGGACAGATCTCTAGCCTACAGCTGAGCACTGCGCACATATAAACATTTACAACACATGAACATTTACAACATGAGCGGCAGTACTGCATTAATCAATCTATTTTTATTTCACTCTTCACCTCAGATGGCACGGGATTAGTTAAATACGCGAACAATTGGGCTTGACGGTAAAGTGTGTAGAGCAGCTATGCCGCTTCAGGCCGCTTTTCCCGCTCTCCAGTTGGTAGCCTCTGATTAAACCGCAGCATTATTTTACAAGCCATGTACTACTGGAACGAAGCACGAGAGTGAGTCAACGTAAACTATATTAGGCCTAGCCTACAAAGTTGTTGTTTTTATGAAATGCTCCACACATGACATATTTCCTCCCAAAAAACTCTGTTTATAACTATTCCTGTACTGCCCGTTCCTGTAGACTGTTGATCCTGTCCTGTCCTGTCCCAAACTTGACTGTAGAACTTCATTCTCATTCCTGCCAGAATGAGACAGCCTATAGGGAGGAGGTCAGAGACCTGGCCGTGTGGTGCCAGGATAACAACCTCTCCCCCAACGTGATCAAGACAAAGGAGATTATTGTGGACTACAGGAAAAGATGGACCGAGCACGCCCCCATTCTCATCGATGGGGCTGTAGTGGAGCAGGTTGAGAGCTTCAAGTTCCTTGGTGTCCACATCACCAACAAACTATCATGGTCTAAACACACCAAGACAGTCGTGAAGAGGGCACGACAAAGCCTATTCCCCCTCAGGAGACTGAAAAGATTTGGCATGGATCCTCAGATCCTCAAAAGGTTCTACAGCTGTACCATCGAGAGCATCCTGACTGGTTACATCACTGCCTGGTGTGGCAACTGCTTGGCCTCCGACCGCAAGGCACTACAGAGGGTAATGCATACGGCCCAGTACATCACTGGGGCCAAGCTTCCTGCCATCCAGGACCTCTATACCATTCGGTGTCAGAGGAAGGCCCTAAAAATGGTCAAAGACCCCAGCCACTCTAGTCATATACTGTTCCCTCTGCTACCGCACGGCAAGCGGTACCGGAGCACCAAGTCTAGGTCCAAAAGGCTTCTTAACAGCTTCTACCCCCAAGCCATAAGACTCCTGAACAGCTAATCAAATGGCTACCCGGACTATCTGCATTCACTGGAACATGGGGACAATGCTTGGTGGGGGCTGACAATTAGTCTTTCTGCTGTGGCTGATTGAACTAGAGCCAGGGGGAGAGCCATGGCACGGAGGGAACTCAGAGTGGATTCCCTCTGTTTTCCTTGAGAGCGAACACATGAGTATGGGTCGCTGCACAAAGGGAAGTGTTCTAGGAGCAGAGATGTGCCTCTCCCCCATTGTCTGTGCTCCACCTGAGAGATGACAGGCCAGAACACGGGGTGAACTGTTGGCTGCCCCTCTCCGCTGCAGGGGGCGTACCCCTAGGTCGGGCGCCCCTTCTCCCTGTAGGGGAATCAAATGGGCGGGACTTTGATGCAGCTGCAGCGCAGGACCGTTTCCCCACTGTCGGACCCTCTTTGGGGTTCTGAACTGTGGGGTTAATGCCCACTGTGTTGCTGGGGGCTTCCCGTGGAAAGCCTTGATGCCAGTGAATTGGCCTCTTCCTGCCACGAAGCCTTGGTTAGTGGAGGGGTAGGCCGGGTAGCCACAATTCCTGGGTCTACGCGGCAGGCAGAAGTTGAAGGCTTTCCTTTCCTTCTTTCAATTATTATGCATCTCTAGCATGAAATTGGCCTGGTATGCCAGCAGTAGGGACATAACTTTCAACACCTGTACAGAATGTGCAGCAGACACAGACCTTTTGGTAGATGGACGTGGAGAAGTGGTCTGTCTTACCAGGGAGAGAAGTGCCTGTTAGTGACGGCACTGGGGTTGAGGTGGTTGGCCAGTGACGGCTCGACCACCGGTGGCTTGCCGAGGCCCAGCTCCTCCATGTCCTTGACATTCATGCTTGCAAAAAGTCTGGTGTGGACTTTGCCGGTCAAGGGTTTGTCGCAATTGCATTTGGCTTCCACCATGCAAGCTGGGATAGCTGGGAGGAGTTGCATGCCTGGGACGGGGAGAGAGGGGAGTTTCCTTCTGTCGTACCAGTTCCTGTCTGCACTGCCACCCCCCATGGGTTCGGGCCACTCAATGCTGAGTATGGTCGCTGCCCGTTTGAAGACATCAATAAGCAAATATCTGTAATCCGCCATCGATGCCCCACTTGCGCCTCCTTGTCCTCTTCCTCCTCTGCTGAGACAAGGTCCCCTTCCCCCTCCTCTGGGGCCAAGCCCTGGAAAAGTAGGTGAAGATCCTTGGGATAGCCATCCATGTTGTCGACCCATGAGGGCTTGGTCTGTGAGGTAGTCTCCCCACTCGAAGGCAGTGTGTGAGACAAACCACGTTGGGCTGCTCTGTGCACTCTCCGACGGAGGGTTTTAGCAGCAAAATCCCTACAATGGATGCATGACTGGGGGTCGTTGAATGCTGCTTCCGCGTGTTCGAGACCCAGGCAGACGTGTCCTTTCCTGATATGGTTGACCTGCATGGACATGGATGTGCTGGGACTGGAGCCTTGCTCGGTACCCCTAGGGCTGAGCTATCAGACTCCATGGCTCCAAATAACAGCTAATCTGAGAACAAAGTGAAACGTAACTAGCGTTTGCTAGTAGTCTAGATAGTTTGCACAGTGCTAGCTGGAGAAGCTAATCCTTTAACAATGTGAACATAGCCAGTGTTCGCCTCGTGGGCTAGTAGCCTAGCTAGTTAGCCCAAATGTAGCCAAAGGAAGCTAGCGCTATGTTGGTCTTGTGACAAACTAAAGCGTGGTTCTTGACCGATAAGCAGTGAAGCTAGGACGGTTGGTCTAGTTAACCCAGCACGGTAGTGGGTTGAGTTAAACAAGAGAGTGAGCTAGTAATTCTACCCTTCCAGGTAGAAAAACGTCGATAGGGTAGCTAGCCTTGTGTCGAGCTAGACGGGTTACCTTGCAGCTAAGCTAGCCAAGTCTCAGCAGCTAGACGTGTAATGATATCTACCACAGGAGATAAAGGGAAGAAAAAGCAGCTTCTAATTCTTACCAGAAGCAAAACTCTCCTTTCGGTAAAGTCACCCAATACAGAAGACGAGAGCTGAATAACCTGTGCTCGGCAGCATAACCTTGCGGCACACCTTCGAACAGTTGAAATGCTGAGCGCTCCTGCCAACCTGTAGCATGTCACAAATGCTTCACAATTTCTTGAAATAATAATATAGCCTAAATAATTCATTTTTGTTCCTTCCTAGGCCACCTGACTTGCTCCTGACGGATTTAGAGTTAGTTTGTTGTTTAATATAGCCTGTTGAATTGTTGAACGTCAATTGATAGTGATAAAATCACACATATGCATCGCAGTCACGTCTTTCCCCGGCATTTTACAGCTTGTTTCTAGCATAGAAAATAATGTTATAGATCGCTTTATGTAATCAGGCCCATTTTTTCTTCTTCTAAATCTTAAGCTAACAAGGGGTAGGCCTATGCTTTTAGCCATTTTCTTTAACAAAAGCCACAATACCCTCACATACCCCTCAATTCGAGCCCTAGTTTTAACTTAACACACCAAGCCCTTCACTCACTGACACTAAGATATTTAAGGAGTGCATGATGACTGACGGAATTGGTTGACAAAATCTATAGATAGTAGACTATAATTTTGTCTGTCAAACAGGTAGGCCTACCTCTTATTTCTTGAATAGGAAGAAATAGGCTCCAACACAAAGCCCTCTTGTTGTTAGTAGCCTAAAGTCATATTAAAATGACTGTTTAAATGAATTAGGACTTCTCGAATTAGCCAACTTTCAGCACCCATGCACTGTCCATCTCCGTGGCTGCTGCTTCATAGTAATGTAAGTTATGTAAATTACTCGAATATCGCTTATTGTGAGGTCAATAACTCTGATAAATAGCTTCATTATGGGCAACTAAACATGTTTTTTATTATAATCAATTATAGCAGCTTACCTCTGGTCTTCCTACTCATCTTCGCGCTCTCCCTCTCAAACTGAGCAGGACATCAGTCAGGTTGGTAAAACCGCCTCCATGATGTAGGCTACGTGTGTCCATGCCCATCATGAAATGAGAGATGAGAACCTCGGTGAATACCGGTAAACCTCATAATTTTGAAGTTATTTTCCTGTAACAATTGCTTGTTTCCCATTTCCCATTTTTTAAACCCAAATCCCTCTGTAGGCTACCCTTACCCTAGGCCTACTATAATGAAGGCTGGTTCAACAACAATGCATTGTCTTTTTTTATCCTGGCGATTTTATGATATCATTACATTTTACATTCATTTATTGTTGTTGTTGGAAAAAACTAACAGATTGCTTGTTTTTCGTTGAATTTTATTCAAACCAAACTTAGAATGATTCACACTGTCCTGGTTATATGGTGAGAACGTCCATGATGTGCATGTGTAGTGTTTAAACAGTTTATGACTTTGTTGATGTTTGCAAATGGTGTGTTAGAGGAAGTCTGTTAGGTGGCCTCCTGGGATTGGTTTATGGGAAAACACCCATATTATGTTACATAGGGCATAGGATATAAATACCACGGTTAAAACAAAGGAGGACAGAACAACATATTATTTTGAGTCCGTTGTTCTCCAGATGCCTGCAGATGTCTGTCAATTTACGCTGAAATCTTGTGATATAAATAAACCTTTATAATCAAAGTACAGTGTAAGCAGACTCTTTGGTCTCACAGCATAATTAGCATCATATTTTTAGATACCACAGAATGGCGACGAGGGAACGTTTGGGGTGTGATGCGTCTCTCCAGTGTTCCATTCATGAGCTGCGAAGTGACTCCCGCTCAAGACGCCGGCTCATAAGGTGAGATTTCTCACAATTTTTGTGCGTTGGTCAGTTCGCTTGCTTATGTGGGTGTGTGCGCTGGAGAAATGTACCGTTTAAAAGACTTATGTGTGCAATTTTTGCTGTTATTTGCTGTGGGATAGGAGTCCGTTCTAAATTTCTAAATGTGGTTGCGCTGGTAACAACGCAAACAGAGGGGAGTGTCTATAACTATTGAAGAATAGAATGAAGGAATAAGGCCAAGGAAAAATGTATACAAATTAGGACATTGCGAATCTATGGAAGCCCTCTAACGAGGCGATCATTAGGATGGGCCGAAAATCCTAAAAGCACATTAGGTGAATTTAGGTAAGTCCCGGGGACTTGGGGTTGTGGTATATATATTCGTTTGCAAGTTACCACTCAACTTATAGTTGACGAACTATATGTTTGATGTAACCGCTCATCGGATGTCCGCGAACTTGTGGTAGCATAAATTTAGGAACAAGGAAAAATACGGCGCAATGGAGGTAGAATACTGCCTTAGAGGTCCGTAGGAACGGAAAAAAACCTCTTAAACTGTGTACGTGTGTGTGTGTGGGAGAGAGAAAAATAAAATAATAAAGACGTCTCTGTTGTGTTTAAACTGTGTGTCGACTCATGTTAGGATAAGATTTATGTTAGAGATATATACATATATATGTTTTGGTTGAGGATAGGGGTTTTTGTTTTTATAAGGAAATATGTAAGTTAAGGTTAAAAAATCTTATGAGTCTCCGTTGGTGAGAACGTTAATAATTGTTAACTATATATGAGCCCCCTGGAAGGACGTTAAGGTTAAAAATCTTATGAGTCTCTATAAAAAGAGAACGTTTACTAACTATTAGAATATCATGAGCCTACAGGGAGGAGTTTTAACAGTGTATAGAGATGTTTTGTAATGGATAAGAAAATAACTACATCTGCAGATTAGGATAAGTGAAGTTAAGAAACTTCAAAGTAGAATTTGTGTTTTATGTTTTATGTTGGTTTGTGAGTTCTGTTAAGTGTTACTGTTTGTCTATGAGGGGAAAGAGAGGAAGTACAGCAGGACTGTCTACTTTCTGTTGTCTAGCTGGGAGAGAGCTGGGAGAGAGCTCCCTCCACTCTGAAATCGCACTGGTGAATGTACTACGCATGCGTGTGATTTTATGAGTTTAGAGTTACGTAGAGCAAATGTGCCACTCCCCTGCCTGCACTGAGCTGCTGGGAGACGCAGACTCAGAGCAGACAGAGAGGGTGGAGGAGATTTAAACACTAATAAAGTGTTCTGTTTGTTAAATAGGCTGTTGCTTAACGATGAAACTATTTGATTGAGATCTATTGAATTGATAAATGAGAGAGATATGTTGACGGATAAAAAATAAAAAATAAAATAAAAATAAAAAATATGTTATTGAGCTATTTATACTATTCCTGAGTTAAGTTATTTGCTTATTTCTTAGAGCGAATGTGAACAGAGGAATATTGAATGGTTGAAATAACCCAGTGAGTGCATAAACTACTAAATTCTTGTCTGTTTCTTTGTTCTTCTGTGATATGAGAGACGATAAGAAGGAGGAGACCGAGAGAGAGAGGAAGTGCTGACGAGTGCATCATGCGACAGAGTGTGCTGCAACGGATCAAGTCAAATTAAGGCCAGTACTGTTCTATTTACAAAACTTACCTTCCCACAGAGGATATTTTGGGTGCCTAGCATATTTGATGTTATGACAATTTGACAAGGACTTGGCAACAGACTGATCAATTGATGTAATTAAGAATTGCATTTTGGAGTTTTTTGTGCATGAGTGGGTTTGATTAGAGTTGAGTGGGGAAATCGAGCACTGACATTATTCTGTACAATTAAGGTAATTGGGTGCTTATTAAGCAAGGGGTTTGTGAGTGCGGTAGTGTTGCAGGATTAGAGGTCTTTATTTTTTGGATTGCTCTGAAGTTGACTACTTTCATTTACTTTTTCCTGATTGGATGTGGTAAGATTGCCACTAATCAATAATTTGGTAAAATAAAATAAAATAAATAAATTGATGAATTAATTAATTAATTAATTGATTAATTAATTAATTTGAAAAAAATAAAAAAAGAGGGAACAATAAGCTACATAGTCTAAAATAATGAAATAATTCACAATAAAGGAATATAAAAGAGTTGTTACAAGGGGGGAAAAGGACATCAAAACTATGAAAGTAATTACTCCTGTTGATGTAGTAGAAAATAGTAATCCTTTAGTTAATGGTATTGCAAGGTTATCTGGAAAAGGGGATAAACGTTGGCATGACATTGAACAACCATGGCTAGTGGAAGGGACTCTTAACCCTGACGTCATCAACATGATGAAAGTGATTGAATAATAGAGAGAGGAAAAGCAGAAACGACCATAAAGATGAATCCAAAACTCCAAAAGTAGGAAGAAAACGAGATGTCTGGAAACTAAGGGTGGAGTGAGGTTCAGGAAGATGGAACTTGAAGATTATGATGATGATGATGATGATGATGATGATCAGAGTGATTGAGAGGAGATCATGGGTGGATATGACTCTGTGATCAGAAGGAAGTTGGCAAGAGAGGAAAGAAGGGGTGATGGAAGTTGAAGGAAGAAGGATACTAGAGATTTGATCTCTGATGAAAGTGAAGATGGAGAAAGTGATGAAGATTTGGAGATGAAAGGTGCTTTATGTTGAAGAGGATTTTATCCTACAATGATTAGCACAGAAGAAATAGAAAGAGATATAGACCGATGCGTATCATGCCTGGATAAAGCGAATAATTTAGAAGAAGTAAGAGAACTGGAACAACAACTCAAGAAGCTGAAGATACAGAAGAAAAAACTGCTGAGAAAAGGATCCCAATAATTGGAGAAAAAGTATACATTGAGGCCAAGGAAAGAGGGCACCAGTAAGAAGATGATGCCAGTGATCATTCGAGGACAAAACCTAGAATATAAGCCTTTGAAAAATACCGATATGTCAGATATACTTGAGAAGTTGCCTACTCTTCAAAATGGAGCATATCCTTGGATTTCAAAATTGGAAGAATTTACGGTGGGAACACAGTCTGCCATAGGAGACATTAAGAGACTTTTGGCTAATCTCCTTGGGATTCCAGATATGGAAGAAATATTTCAGAGAGCGGGACTTAATAGATATGTGGGGACTGCAGTGAATGACCCTGAATTGTTGGCTGCAAGTGGAAACTGGCTGTGGAGAGCACTGAAAGATACGTTTCCAACAAATGTGCATTCTGACAACATTCTGATTGATCCACTAGGACAACAAGAAAATCTGAGAGCCTATGTGTCAAGAGTTCATCAAGTGTGGAGAAATATTGCTGGAAATGATCCAGATGTGAGTCAAATTGAGAAGTCAATTTTGAGAGCTAAACTTTAGAGGGGACTGCCCTCACCAGTAAGGAGCAAACTGGCAGAGGTGGTTGGACTTGGAAGCATGACAAAAGGTGTCTATAGAGATTATATAGCCCATCAAGTGGATCTGTACAGGAAAAAGGAACACAACTAGAAAGAACAGGACCAAGAAACTCTCAGAAAACTCAATCAAATACAACTGGTGGAGAATAAGAAGGAGAAAAAAGCTTTGGTTATGAAGAATCAGTGTGCACCAAATCAACAATCACTGCCACAGCTTCAACTGAACAAGGTCAAATGCAATTGTGCCAGCCACAACTAGTGGTACAAGTTGTTTCATATCCATAGACAGTTTCTGGAAAGACACAGTATTGGAGAGGAAGATACAGGAGCAAGTGAAGATCATCTGGAGGACAGGTGAACCCTTATAGGGGCAAGGAGCAAGGATTCTAGGGGTGCCTAGAAGATCCGAAAGGGGGGTGTCAACTGGTAGCACCAGTTAGGGGAAAAAGATCCAACAATTGAGGTGAAAATAAACAACGGACCATGGGAAGTGATGATGGATAGTGGAACGGCTTTTATCTGTGTTCAGCCTGAAGAGGTTACACATCTCACTATGTCAAATCAACTAATTAGGAGAGGGATTTGGAGGAGTGAATATCAGCGATTTCTGAAAATGATGATTTTGGCTCAAGGACAAGGAGAGTCATAAGCTGTACGGATGAGACATGAATCTATTTGCAGTGTGAAGATGGATTGAGAATCTAATAAAGAGGAGATGTTGCAAAAAGTTCAAGAATGTTTGTGATATCAAAGTAGTACTGATATTGGATTTGTGAAATCAGCCCAATTGAGGTGAAAGTTGAACTTCGACGAGGAGGAAGACCTCCTTGGAAGAATCAGTATCCATTGAAAGATGAAGCAATCCAAGGGATTGAACCAGAAATTGAAGGACTTTCAAAAGCAGGTGTTTTGAAGAGAAGAGAAAAAATCCTTAGAGTAGGAATCAATTGTTGTCTTTGGGAGAAACCATGAGGGGGTGATAGTAGCGCCTCTGGACCTATTAGGTCTGATGATTTAGGAAGCTAGGGGTTAGCTAATGTTGCAAGGGGGGAGATTAGGAGAAAGATTACAAAGGAGTAGGGTTTTTGGGAACCATATTTGCTTGAATAGATTGACTATGTCATAGGAAGGTGGACAATCTGTCTGAAAAGTAATGTTTAAAAGGGGGTGACTGTTATTCTTGGTTACATTCCTACACCAAGAGTTGCATAAGATGTCAAACTAAGCTAAAAGATGCTCAATCGTTTGCCAAGTTTTTGTGTAAAGAAGTCATAAGCAGGTGGGGACTTCCGGATCACATATCCTAAAATTAGTGGGAAAGGAATTTGTGGATAAATCAGTGAAATGGTCTTTGGGAAAAATTAGGGAAAGAGTCAGACTAAAAAGTTATGAAAACTAGGACAGTCAGCTCAGCTTCAATGTTAGTTAGTAAGAGAGAGAGAACAGTGGTGAAGGGAAATTTAGAGTTCAGTGGGAAGATAGGTATGGCAGGAGTTTAGATCTGTTAGGAGCAGTTGCATTGAGAAAGTATGCGTTGTTGAATGATAAGAGAAGAGTGAAGATTGAGGGTGATTGCAGTATCTATATTTACAATTCCCAGCAGGAAGATCAAGGTGATTATAAATGTATTTTTTATAATCAACAGTTTGAAAGTGAGGGATTAGAGTTGGGACTGAGAGTTAATGTAGTGACACTAGTGGTGATAGATGGAAATACAAGTAAAGAGTTCAAAGCTTTAGGGAGAATGGATGAATCAACAACAATGACATCAACACTTCAGCCTATTATAACAACAGTGAGAAGCAATTCAACTCTTTCAACATTGACAGTTATTAAAGCGATAAATATATCACATTTGATTACAAGGGAGCCAATCGCTCCAGCACCAATTTTAGAGGAAAATACTGTCATTAGGGTTAGGATGGGTGGTACAGCTCATCTTCCTTGTAGATGTGAGAGATGGAGTGGGGGTGGTGACGTTCCTCCCACATGGAGAGATAATTATGGAGAAGAAGTGTTGTTATCAGGACCAGAAGTAGAAGCTGTGCCCCCTAGTCAAAGGAAGTATATTTTGTACAACGATATGAAGTGGAAGAGGGTTATGAGTGATTGCTCACTTATTTTGTGTAATGTTACATGTAAAGATCAGGGAGAATATATGTGTACTTATTTAGTGCAAGCATTAAAATTTGTTCCGGTTAAGAATTATTGGTTAAAAGGCTATGTAACTCGTAAGGTGACGCTTATGATGGAAGATTTGAAGTCTGTTGAAGCTTGCACAGTCACCAAAGGAGTTCAGGAGAAGTATATTACAGTAGCCACTCCAACAGTAAATAATACACAGAGGATACCTGTAACTTTCCCACTGGAAATAGTTAAGAGTGTTAATACATCAACTAAAGCAACTATTTTAATAGCAACTTTGAAAGAGATTAATGGTACGACGGCAATAACAAATTTAGGAAATATGACACAGACACCAATAACAACTTTTCTGAAACTAAAGGATGTAGCAAGAGTGACTCAGGAGTTTATGATACGGATGGAGAGTGCTGTCAATGGTAGTAAGGATAGTGTTGAAATAGGAGAGCAGATGGTAGTAGAGAATGATGTAGATTCATCTGAAATAGTGCAGAATACTATCATGGAGGTACAGGATGAGTTGTTTGATTTTAATGGAAGACAAGAAGATATATCTGATCAATACCGCTCGTTAGGGAAGAGAGAAACTAAATGGAAGGCATATGGATTTGATTCTTCTGTTTGCAAATTAAAGATGGATGGGCAGGTAGGAATCTTTAGTTCAAGAAGTTACCTCATTCTGTAAGATCAGTGAGGAATCTTGAGGGTCCATGTCTGTTGAGAATTTCAGCACAAGGAACATGGGGTTGAATCTTAGAGAAGGTAGCTCAACCTCTATCAAGTATGTGTCAATCTTATGCTTTATCATGGCTGTTGTATCAGCAACAATCATTAACAGATACAATAATGTCGTTATCGAAGCAATTGTTTAGGCCTAGGTTTAATTGTTCTTGGTTAAATTAATTACCCTATGTGAATTTGTTAGATGGGAAGGAAAATCAGTTAACAGCGATTCCTGAAGCATTGGAGGTGAAACCAGTGAGGGCTAAAAGCTGTTTTTGTTCTAATAAAACATATGATGGAAAGAGGATGTTTAGGGGAATATCAGATGGTGATGATTATATGATGACTTTGGGTAAGCAGGAACATAAGGTTAGTAATGAGAAATATAATGTAACTTTTGAGGTTTAATTTAGTAAGAAGAGAAGTACTTTGATGGGGAGAGAGAAGTTTTTGCATGGTAATGTGACTATTGGGAATTTTAGAGATATTTGGTGGGTTTGTGGTGATAAAGCGTATATATTCTTACCCTATGGATGGAAATGATGTTGTTACATGTTGAAGTTGAAGCTTCCATATGAGGTTTTAAAATTAAAAGAGGGGAAGCACGGGGAAAGAGATAAATCTGATTCTGAAAGAGAGAAGTTTAATAGTCTGGGAGCCTACCATTGGAGGATAAGTCTAGGAGAGAAGTGGGGATTTTTTCCATGGTATGGTGTAAAATTTGAGAAGATAACATAGATCATATTACCTATAATTTGAAGGGTTTTGCAAATGAAATGATAAGAGGGTTTAACCTTCTGTCAAGACTCAAAGGAGTATTGATGGATAGATATCAATTTTTGAATTTTTCACAGGGTTTTAAATATTATGGTGATAGTTAGTATTTTGTGATGAATCAAAGGGGGGAAATGGAATGTGATTCATTTTATATATAATTTTATATATAATGTTTAGTTGATATTGATGTTTTAATTCGAATGTGTTGTTTTGCAAAAGATACTGTTTGGTCTTTTCTTTTCTTCCAGAAGCATATGGGGGAATGTGTAGAGGGGATTCAAATACTCAAACATGGACAATATGAAGGGACAATATGAAGGGACAATATGAGGAAGTGGAACAAGGAAGGTGTGGAAAGGTTCAGATTCCATCATCGAAGTTGCATTGGAAGTCGACACTACTGAGGAGATGAAGTGTAGTGGACTACATTCCAGTGTCTGCAATGATATATAGACATATTTGCATGTGTAATACATAATGTGTCATATTCTTTCTGTATTAATTTTTGAAAAATGATATTTGCTGTTATTGGGTACATGTGAGGATCTCAGATGTTTTTGTTTATTTCGTGGATGCTTAGGGATATTGGGTCTAGGCAGGGATAGAGAGAATCCACAGGAGGGTCCGATGGGTCGACCAGCCTGAATGTGGACATTTTTGATTGTATTTTGTTTGCTGAGGCTTTCATGTGTATTCAAATTGCATCATAGTTTAAAATGCATTGATAAAGATTTATGAATTGATCTGGAGTACTTAGGTGGTTGCCTGGGGCAGAGGGGCCGTGAGAGAATTTTACTGTCTTGATTGATTGATGGATATTTGGAAAGAAAGCTGCCAGACAGGTTTTTCGCTCTCACACTCCATAAAGATTTGTTCATATTTCATAGAAATTGATTTGGACTCCATAGAAAACTGTGTTTTTGGTTTATTGTTAAAGATACTCAATAAGAGAAATTGTTATTTGTCATGTTGTTCTCCAGATGCCTGCAGATGTCTGTCAATTTACGCTGAAATCTTGTGATATAAATAAACCTTTATAATCTGTCACGCTCGTCGGGAACAGAGGAGGACCAAGGCGCAGCGTTGAATGCGAACATATTTATTTAATTAATGATCACACGATCAAAACAACAAAACGATGACGTGACAGTCAATGGTCAAACACAAACCAACACGAACAAGAAACCACAATGAATGAATGCCTAACGGCTACCTAAGTATGACTCCCAATCAGAGACAACGAGCTACAGCCATCTCTGATTGGGAGCCACCCTGGCCAACATAGATATACACCAACTAGAACCAACACACATGAAAACTCACACCCTGGCTCAACATACTAGAGTCCCCAGAGCCAGGGCGTGACAGTACCCCCCCCCTAAAGGCGCGGACTCCGACCGCGCCAACCAAATACCACAGGGGAGGGACCGGGTGGGCACTCCGCCTTGGCGGCGGATCCGGCTCCGGGCATGATCCCCACTCGCTCTCTAACCCCCCAAAGTACCCCTGGTCCGGTCTGGCCCTGCTGACCGGAGCTGGACTGCACACTGGTGGAGCGGATTGCTCTAGCTCCGGCGTGAAGCAGCTGACCCGTGCTGAACCAGGCACCAGTGGAACAGGCACGGGCTGTGCCGGACTGACGACGCACACCACTGGCTTGGTGTGGGGAGCAGGAACGGCCCGAGCCGGGCTGACGAAACGCACCCCTGACTTGGTGCGGGGAGAAGGAGCGGGCCGAACCGGGCTGACGAAACGCACCACTGACTTGGTGCGGGGAGCAGGAACGGGCCGAGCCGGGCTGACGAAGCGCACCACTGACTTGGTGCGGGGAGCAGGAACGGGCCGAGCCGGGCTGACGAAGCGCACCACTGACTTGGTGCGGGGAGCAGGAACGGGCCGAGCCGGGCTGACGAAGCGCACCACTGACTTGGTGCGGGGAGCAGGAACGGGCCGAGCCGGGCTGACGAAGCGCACCACTGACTTGGTGCGGGGAGCAGGAACGGGCCGAGCCGGGCTGACGAAGCGCACCACTGACTTGGTGCGGGGAGCAGGAACGGGCCGAGCCGGGCTGACGAAGCGCACCACTGACTTGGTGCGGGGAGCAGGAACGGGCCGAGCCGGGCTGACGAAGCGCACCATTGGCCTGGTGCGGGGAGCAGGAACAGGCCGGACCATACTGTGGACACACACCACTGGTCCTACGCAGGGATCTGGAATGGGCCGGACCGGACTGGTAACACACCCCAGTACCTCTCGCCGTGCCTCTACACCTTCCATCCCCTCTTCGACCAGTGGCCCCCGTAACCTGGCGGCCTCCTCTGCCAACCCGCTGGGCCGCTCTGCCACGGTCTCCTGCTGGCCCGTCGTCCACGGCGTTAGCCCCCCCCTAAAAAATTTCTGGGCGTCTCTCCTACCCGTGGACCAGGTCTCCATGTCCCTCGCCAGCCTTTCGCCCTTCTGCCTCCATGTCAAGCCCTTCTCTTCCTCACCCGGCTTGACCCAGTCGAGGAGGCGAAGGAGATCTGCTAGAGATCTCCCTGGCGATGGCTCCTGGACACGCTGCTTGGTCCAGTCTTGGTGGTTTCTTCTGTCACGCTCGTCGGGAACAGAGGAGGACCAAGGCGCAGCGTTGAATGCGAACATATTTATTTAATTAATGATCACACGATCAAAACAACAAAACGATGACATGACAGTCAATGGTCAAACACAAACCAACACGAACAAGAAACCACAATGAATGAATGCCTAACGGCTACCTAAGTATGACTCCCAATCAGAGACAACGAGCTACAGCCGTCTCTGATTGGGAGCCACCCTGGCCAACATAGATATACACCAACTAGAACCAACACACATGAAAACTCACACCCTGGCTCAACATACTAGAGTCCCCAGAGCCAGGGCGTGACATAATCAAAGTACAGTGTAAGCAGACTCCTTGGTCTCACAGCATAATTAGCATCATATTTTTAGATACCACACATGCAATTCAGCTTCTGGAGAAGTGTGATTGCGATCTGTAAGATGGTTCCAATATGTATACAAAACATTATATTTGGGAGCAGTATAAGGTGAGTGGACATTCTCCCTTTCTCTTTAAATTGGATCTTTGTCCAGCTACTGTGAAAAGTTTGGATGTGTTTAAAACCCTCCATAGTCTGCGTTGTTTTAATAGCCTATTATATGCCCACAGGTAGCAATTATGGTGCCTGTAAGTGTATTTAGACATAGACTATTTACAACAAGTTGTTTCGTTTTGTTTAGAATTTTATTATAATTATTTGCTCTGTTTTTAGGCCTTATCAATAATGAATTTTGTCTTGCTTATTGACAACGTTTGGCATGTCCATGCTCAGCCATAATGTAATTTACAGTAGGCCTAGCCCCTATATCAGTGTGAATGCTATGTACAGTTGAAGTCGGAAGTTTACATACACTTAGGTTGGAGTCATTAAAACTTGTTTTTCAACCACTCCACAAATTTCTTGTTAACAAACTATAGTTTTGGCAAGTCGGTTAGGACATCTACTTTGTGCATGACACAAGTAATTTTTCCAACAATTGTTTACAGACAGATTATTTCACTTATAATTCACTGTATCACAATTCCAGTGGGTCAGAAGTATACATACACTAAGTTGACTGTGCCTTTAAACAGCTTGGAAAATTCCAGAAAATGATGTCATGGCTTTAGATGCTTCTGATAGGATAATTGACATCATTTGAGTCAATTGGAGGAGTACCTGTGGATGTATTTCAAGGCCTACCTTCAAACTCAGTGCCTCTTTGCTTGACATCATGGGAAAATCAAAAGAAATCAGCCAAGACCTCAGAAAAAAAATTGTAGACAACCACAAGTCTGGTTCATCCTTGGGAGCAATTTCCAAACGCCTGAAGGTACCACGTTCATCTGTACAAACAATAGTACGCAAGTATAAACACCATGGGACCATGCAGCCATCATACCGCTCAGGAAGGAGAAGCGTTCTGTCTCCTAGAGATGAACGTACTTTGGTGCAAAAAGTGCAAATCAATCCCAGAACAACAGCAAAGGACCTTGTGAAGATGGAGGAAGGTACAAAAGTATCTATATCCACAGTAAAATGAGTCCTATATCGACATAACCTGAAAGGCCGCTCAGCAAGGAAGAAGCCACTGCTCCAAAACCGCCATAAAAAAGCCAGACTACGGTTTGCAACTGCACATGGGGTCAAAGATTGTACTTTTTGGAGGAATGTCCTCTGGTCTGATGAAACAAAAATAGAACTGTTAGGCCATATTGCCCATCGTTATGTTTGGAGGAAAAAGGGGGTGGAGGAAAAAGGAGGTTACTTGCAAGCTGAAGAACACCATCCCAACTGTGAAGCACGGGGGTGGCAGCATCATGCTGTGGGGGTGCTTTGCTGCAGGAGGGACTGGTGCACTTCACAAAATAGATGGCATCATGAGGAAGGAAAAATATGTGGATACAGTGGAGGAAAAAAGTATTTAGTCAGCCACCAATTGTGCAAATTCTCCCACTTAAAAAGATGAGAGAGGCCTGTAATTTTCATCATAGGTACACGTCAACTATGACAGACAAATTGAGGAAAAGAAATCCAGAAAATCACATTGTAGGATTTTTAATGAATTTATTTGCAAATTATGGTGGAAAATAAGTATTTGGTCACCTACAAACAAGCAAGATTTCTGGCTCTCACAGACCTGTAACTTCTTCTTTAAGAGGCTCCTCTGTCCTCCACTCGTTACCTGTATTAATGGCACCTGTTTGAACTTGTTATCAGTATGAAAGACACCTGTCCACAACCTCAAACAGTCACACTCCAAACTCCACTATGGCCAAGACCAAAGAGCTGTCAAAGGACACCAGAAACAAAATTCTAGACCTGCACCAGGCTGGGAAGACTGAATCTGCAATAGGTAAGCAGCTTGGTTTGAAGAAATCAACTGTGGGAGCAATTATTAGGAAATGGAAGACATACAAGACCACTGATAATCTGCCTCGATCTGGGGCTCCACGCAAGATCTCACCCTGTGGGGTCAAAATGATCACAAAAACGGTGAGCAAAAATCCCAGAACCACACGGGGGGACCTAGTGAATGACCTGCAGAGAGCTGGGACCAAAGTAACAAAGCCTACCATCAGTAACACACTACGCCGCCAGGGACTCAAATCCTGCAGTGCCAGACGTGTCCCCCTGCTTGAGCCAGTACATGTCCAGGCCCATCTGAAGTTCGCTAGAGTGCATTTGGATGATCCAGAAGAGGATTGGGAGAATGTCATATGGTCAGATGAAACCAAAATATAACTTTTTGGTAAAAACTCAACTCGTCGTGTTTGGAGGACAAAGAATGCTGAGTTGCATCCAAAGAACACCATACCTACTGTGAAGCATGGGGGTGGAAACATCATGCTTTGGGGCTGTTTTTCTGCAAAGGGACCAGGACGACTGATCCGTGTAAAGGAAAGAATGAATGGGGCCATGTATCGTCAGATTCTGAGTGAAAACCTCCTTCCATCAGCAAGGGCATTGAAGATGAAACGTGGCTGTGTCTTTCAGCATGACAATGATCCCAAACACACCGCCCGGGCAACGAAGGAGTGGCTTCGTAAGAAGCATTTCAAGGTCCTGGAGTGGCCTAGCCAGTCTCCAGATCTCAACCCCATAGAAAATCTTTGGAGGGAGTTGAAAGTCTGTGTTGCCCAGCGACAGCCCCAAAACATCACTGCTCTAGAGGAGATCTGCATGGAGGAATGGGCCAAAATACCAGCAACAGTGTGTGAAAACCTTGTGAAGACTTACAGAAAACGTTTGACCTGTGTCATTGCCAACAAAGGGTATATAACAAAGTATTGAGAAACTTTTGTTATTGACCAAATACTTATTTTCCACCATAATTTGCAAATAAATTCATTAAAAATCCTACAATGTGATTTTCTGGAATTTTTTTCCTCATTTTGTCTGTCATAGTTGACGTGTACCTATGATGAAAATTACAGGCCTCTCTCATCTTTTTAAGTGGGAGAACTTGCACAATTGGTGGCTGACTAAATACTTTTTTTCCCCACTGTATATTGAAGCAACATCTCAAGACATCAGTCAGGAAGTTAAGCTTGGTCGCAAATGGGTCTTCCAAATGGACAATGACCACAAGCATACTTCTAAAGTTGTGGCAAAATGGCTTAAGGACAACAACATTCTTAAAATAAAGTGGTGATCCTAATTGACCTAAGACAGGGCATTTTTACTAGGATTAAATGTCAGGAATTGTGAAAAACTGAGTTTAAATGTATTTGGCTAAGGTGTATGTAAACTTCCGACTTCAACTGTATATATTTCCACATTGAAGCCATATAATTACTTAGAACCATTTTGACTGCAAACAGGTTCAAGTTAAGATATTTAGCAAAGATGGGATGGGTCTACATTTTGTTATTTCGTTTCTGTAAGCGGTTTAACAAACTATAATGGACTAACATTGGAATTGGAGTTGATTCAAAGGCAATACATAAAAGACTGTAAATACACAACTTGAAGCAACCACATATTTAGCCATGGAGCACATTCTGATTGGCCAGTGAGGGGCCAAGTCTCGACACACCCACAACTGGTTTATTCATCAAAACCCAGCCCTTTTGCGCCACCAAAACTAGCAAACTAGCAAAAATATTTGTGACACACCAATCTAAGCGCTACCATTGCATTAGGTTTGTTAATTGATTACAAGTGACATGACCCTCCCCTGGACTACTTTAAAAAATACTAAAACCTCTCCCTGACTGAAATTGAAAAAGCATGACCCTCCCCCATTTTCCTCCAGGTAACAATTGTGTAAATTTCACTCCCTTATGCATAAGGGGACATGAGATTTGAGTTCAACTACCCTACCTCCCTATTCTGTGTTACATCATAACACCATAGGTCTTTCCCCTTTTTATACTATTAATAATTGCTTCTCTACACCCTATAAATATAGGCAAATCGATGTGAAAATGTTTATGGTGCCAAAACACTCTCTCTTGTTTATGGTGCCAAAACACTCTCTCTTGCTTATGGTGCCAAAATACTCACTCTCTCTCTCTCTCTCTCTCTCTCTCTCTCTCTCTCTCTCTCGCTCACGCACGCACGCACGCACGCACACACACACACACACACACACACACACACACACACACAGGAGAACTATCCCACTACCCCTGGTGGAGGTAGTCACTATTTAAAGAGCCAGAAGTGGGTTTCAGAGTTAGAGTACAAGGTTCTGCAAGTCTACAACGTCAATCAAAGCCGGCTTGACCAACCCCCTTTTCCCTTCGGGCCAGCAGGTTGTAAAGCCATTAAAGAAAGCATCAAGGATTTTCTTCCCAATAGACCTCTTAGTGCGAGCCTCCCTTTCAAGCTGTGGTTAAGGTTGGGGGGCGAGGTCTCCTTGTTCCTAAATGAACCATGTACTGTCTTTGGAGCGCAAGATTCGGTATTATTCTTATTCACAGCACTGTCGTGCTATTCGGTACTTTTGAGAGAGCATCCACCAGCAACATTAAGGTAAATCGCATATTTTTCATTCAAATAATCTTATCCATAAAGCCGTGCGCTTCAAACATCCTTGTTCTCAACGCAAATGTCTGCTCGTGTATGCCGGTACTTGTGTGAAAGCATTCAAATGGCAAGAGATTATGCGTTTTTCTAGACTAGCCTACTAACCCATGCTTGCCTGCAACAGTTTCAATCCATTCGGTACTGTAGGCTATTAGTGAAGTCTAGGTTTTGCGCCTTCTTTTCCGCTATCCGTTTCATGCCGAACTCCTTTTCAAGACTCTTTATGCTTTAAGATCAAAGCCCCAGCTGGAGTCTTTATTTCTGCCTGCCTGGCATTTCCGAAGCTGTTGAAGTAGCTGCACATTATTAGAGAGCTTCGTGGTCCACTGGATTTAAACTAATGAGGCAGGGTAGAAGACAAGGATACGGTACTGGATTGTACTTCAATTCAAATTGAAGGGAGGTAATCTGGAGACGTTTGACATGGGATATTACAAGATGATCCAATGGGCTAACAAAATAGCCTTGGCTAGCCTACCTCCCTCTAACCAACATCAGGGAACTATGTTAAAACACAGCTTCTGAAAAAAAAGTTATTGGAACATTTTACAGACATGCTTCAAACCGTCTACATACGTGAAAACAGCTTTTTTGAACCATATGGTTTTCCGTTTCCAAGGGTTCGTGTCCATTATTGATGGATGAGTAACAACTCAGCCTCTTGAATCATCCGCATGGCATCCACCTGACCAGTGCTCGGTCGCGGCGGCAGCAGACCCGCTAAACTCCAGTAACATTGTAATAAAACTGGCCAATGCCCAATTATTCCCCCGCCACCGGACGCCGGTCGCCGCCGCCTC
Organism: Coregonus lavaretus; assembly: GCF_964263955.1. Classification (NCBI taxonomy): domain Eukaryota; kingdom Metazoa; phylum Chordata; class Actinopteri; order Salmoniformes; family Salmonidae; genus Coregonus; species Coregonus lavaretus. The sequence continues at coordinate 32,286,339 of NC_140010.1, read as the reverse complement.
CATAAGTATACTAATTTGTACTTCCCGGGAGGTCCCTTGTTTGAGAGCCTGGTGCATTAAAACGTAAAAAAGTAAATAGTCTCTTTAGATTCCTAAATATCCAGAGGGCATTCAGACAAAACATATGGGGCTTGCACATTCTTGTTTGGACAAGCGTCACTCTAGTCCCCCTAGTTGATTTACAGAACTGTCACTCTTTTCGGATTTCTGTGCTTGTTTGTGATTTTAGCAAAATTGCTTTTTTTTCATTACCACTTCTTGTGTTGAAATGTGTGGTGTTGTAAAATGAGCTTGTTGTGAAATATATATGTCTGTCATATAGACTATAGGCCAGTAAAACATGCAAACACAAGTCTTCCCAAAAAGCAACCTAAAAATACCTCAAACAAATAGCTGCAAATCATTCAAAATGTACAGATGAATATAGGTTCTATAACCACAGTTTCTACTCTTGAGAACTATTGAGTGTGAAACATTAATCATTGGGAAGAAATCATACGCCCTACAACAGTGTGGCCAGCCATGGCAGTGTCTGTGTGCTGTTAATGCACTCTAATGGTCAGGTTTAGAGGGCTACGATTAACCTGAAGTCTAGACAACAGGAGTCAGCTTCAGTTACTTACAGACAGTCACTGGCCCTTTCATCTAGCACTCGTTTTAGCAGCCCTCAATCCTCCCTCTGTCTCCATTCGCCCCTCCCTCCTTCCATCTCTCCCTCCTCCTCCCGCCAGTCTCTGATCCACCCCTCTAACTCATCAAAAGCACAGTAATGCTCTTAAAAGTCTTGGCCTGTCTCTACCTCTGTAAAGAAAAGATATTCATAGCCAACCACCAGCTCTGTTTTGAATTTTAGTCTCTCTCGCTCTCTCTCTCTCTCTCTCTCTCTCTCTCTCTCTCTCTCTCTCTCTCTCTCTCTCTCTCTCTCTCTCTCTCTATCTCTATCTCTCTCCTTCCCTCCCTCTCTCTCCCCTCCTAAATGCATTACAGGTTTTGGTTAGGTTTCTGCTTTCCTTTAAGTCACAGAAGTAAACAGTTTTACCCCCGCATCTTTCACCACTTGGAATAAACCTTATCATCTATAGGTTTTAAGGCATACCCCAGAAGGTAGCAGCAGCCTTTTTGGACTCTGCTTTAGTCAGTGTATCCAAACACGTGTTAACAGGTTCGTCGGGTGGAAAGTGTACCATAGCACCATAAGTGGTCGCAATGCATTCACTGAAGGGTTTAGGGAAACACGCCCCAGTGTGTGCTTATTCATGTAGGTAGGACACACTTCAGGAATAAAGGAAGCATAGCAAAGTCAGTCATGTTACTGCGTTGCTTGCTGCCTTACTCTTGCACACAGAGACAGAACACTTACAATGGGAATCTTGTGCGAATGCCACCTAAAGTGATTTTTGGTCTTTTCGTTTTCCGTACCTGCTCGGGTTTAATGGAACAGTCCAGCCAGCTGCTGCTGCCAATTGCAGTCTGCACAGCAACCCTACTGTTAGAGCTACAGGGCTTTTACCAACACTTATAGGAAACAACACAACTGTCCCTTATGCCTTCCTTATGGGGGGAGAGAAGAATAGAAAACTGTTCTGGACAACCTAAACTACATCGAGATGGACATACACACGCAACAAGCACACACGCACACACACGTATGCATACTGTACATACAGTGTAATACACATGTAAAATACTCTGTCTCTGCCAGGACAGTAGTGACGGGAGGGAGGAGGTCCAGCGGCAGAGCCGGCACAGCCAGAGGCACCAGAGCCGGGGGCAGCAGCCCGACGAGGTGGCCCAGTGGTGGGGAGAGTGGAGCAGCTGGTCTACCTGCTCCAGGACCTGTGGAGGAGGGGTGCGCTCTCAGGAACGACACTGTCTGCAGCAGAGGTAAAGATACACCATCACTGACCTGACGAAGATCCACTCTTGGATTGAAACGTTGCCAAACAAAAAGGTATGTGCTGGAGCAATCGTGTGTGCGGGCCGTACATTATTTCTACAACATCCTGGGCCAGAAGTTTTTCCTGGTCAGGAAATACAGGAAACACTTGGGAACCTAACTAACCATCACTTCTCTAAAGCTGCCACTGCCTGCTATGGTCTTTAGGCAGGTAGAGAGCCAACCCAATGCTAGAATTAACTAGGCCAGTGGGACCAAGGAGTCAGGCTGCTAATCATTATGGCTACTCAAATTGGTTAAAAAAAGTTTTGAAAAGTCAGCTTGCCAACTCATTAATGTTGTTTGTGGAATACTCTCCTGGAGGAAAATTAGACCCAACACTTACATTTGTTTTTGGGTTATAACACACTGTATGAGATTTCTGTTAGAGTGACAATATTTCCCACAACATGCTAGCTATGATGACAGCTACCAAAATGAACTCCAATTCAATTGTTCCATACTCCAAAGTCTCATTCAAAAAGCCTGGAATTTGAGGTTCAATCATCACAGAGTCAACCAATCAAGACTTATAAAACGCTTCCTGTTTCCTGCTGTCACGAACTGTTACGACACGCTTTACACCATTACACTTATGACAGCCTAATGTAGGCATTACAACACACACACACTTACTTCCAAATGTTCCGGAAATGTCTCCCAGCAGTGGTCTGATCAGGCCTGACAAGCTGCAGTGCTGCTAGTACACACACACACACACACACACACACACACACACACACACACACACACACACATACACACACACACACACACACACACACACACACAGTTTGACCCTGAACTGAACCCACTCCTCATACTGGGGGGTGTCAGTCCTCATCAGCGGGTTTGACTCCAGAGCTCATTTAAATGGCTGGTAATTGGGGGCTCAATGATCTCCGGTCTGAAGTGTCCATGTTCAATCCTGCCCGACGGCCCCTGCTCTTGGTGTGTGACATAACATGTACTATAACATATACCATATAACATGTAAATGTGTTTTGTATGTGGAGTAATCAAGTAATAATGCTGATGGATTTATTTGAGAACTGGGTTTGTTAAATGGAAGGTGGATAGGGGTTTTCATTAACTTGACAGTTATGTGGATTAACAGTTTCTAGGGAGACAAATACATAACGTCATATTTCCATGGTTTAGATTAAAGTATAGGTTCTGACCCCACCAGTTTTCCTTAGAGAGAATAGGAGGTCGAGAAAGACAGCGAGAGAGAAAGAGAGAGGGAACGAAAGAAAGAGACAGAAAGAAAGACAGAGAGAGAGAGAGAGAGCGTGAAAAAGAGAAGTTTCCCCCTTGACAAATAACCTCTGGGGCACCCTCTTGCGGTCCGAGGAATGTCCTGTGGAATGAACATCAATCCCGGCGGTCAGCGGTTCCACATGACACGGGCCAGTCTGGCCGGAGTGACAGCCATATTTATAAAAGGGCTTTTAGTCAGGCGCTGGGCCATTTAGGGGGAGATTCCTCCCCAGATAAGCACCAGGGTTTGACTTTGAGCTGTTCCAGCTGGCGCCCATTAACACTCCCCCTGTGTGGTGTGGGGAGGGTGAAGGGGGGTGGGGCGAGAGAGGGAAAGAGGGAGATGTGAGTAAAGAGAGAGAGAGAGGGGAAAGGAGAGAGAGAGAGAGGGTGGTGGGTGAAAGAAGACAAAGAGAGAGACAGGGAGAGAGGGAAAGAAAGAGGGAGATGGAAAGGGGAAAATGGTGTGTTAGCTAGAGAGAATGAGAGAGAGAGAGAAGAGGAGACCCACATCTGGAGGGGAGGAGTGGAAGGGGTGTTGGGGAAAGCTCTGAAAAAGCCTGGGAAAGTTTAACATCTGGAGTCTAGGGGGGGCTATCTCATGTTAGTCCTGTGGAAGGTAGGCTAAACATGAAAGCCTTACTCCTTAAAGAGATTACCACAGTGGAGATACTAGTGTAACTCACCTTTTTCTTCCATTTACTTACTGTATAACCTGAGTTTATCGTGAACTGTGGGAGATCTTTTGAGGTCACATCAACTTTACACATCTTAAGGAGTACACTATAAGACCATTAACAAGGTTCAAACTAAGGTATCTTTATTGTAATATCACATTTTGTCTGCTCATGCAAGATAAGTATGTTTATGTTGAACCCTTTCTCTCCAGACTCACTGCCACACAGAACATCAACAGCTCCTTCTGTGTCGGATCTCCAAAGCAGTATCAGCTGTGTCCATTTCAGGTATGCATTTACACCAACACCATGAATTGAATTTTCTCCTCTCATTTTGGGAGTATCAACCGAGTCAAGTCTCAACAACAGTATTTGCTAGGCATCTATTAGCTTATGCACCATTGCCCTACCAATTTCTAATGGATTAAGTTTACAATGATTCGGCTCCCCTTTAAAGGGGCAATCTGCAGTTGCTACATAATTTTTGGACTTATAAATAAAGGATGTATACTCATTGATTCTTGAAGAATATACAGGTAGCTTATAACTTCCTGATGAGCTAAGATCAACTGTCATACCCTATCAAAATATAAGCTTGTTTTACATGTAAACAAACACTCTATAGCCTCCAAATATGCTCAAAACTGTAATTTTGATATCTTGGATGGTCAGTCCTTGCATCAATAGCTCTGTCTACTGTATGCATTTAAGAGTGGTTACATTTATCCAGGCCCATCCCTGAGCTTTTTACCAAAACAGAGGCAGGGTGAACCCTTTGTTATTGTTTTTAACTGCAGATTGCCCTGTTAAAGTGGAATATGAGCTTTAGACTGAAGATGTTTCAGTGTCACAGTGTCACAGTCTAGAAAACATGCATTGCCTACTCTACTTCCATTTGTTTCTGAGACTTGGTTTACTGTTGTCTCATCTTCCTCCCCAGCCCTGCTTCAGTACCAGTGTCAGCTTCAAACAGCAGCAGTGCTCCCAGTTCAACGCCAAAGCCTTTGGCAGGAGACACTATGAGTGGGTGCCCCTCTATCCAGGTAAGCAATTCATTAGTCATAGATGGTTTTCATTCTCTAATATGCTATTTTTCCTTGTCTATCTTGCTAGGTCCCAATTATCTCTCCTACCTATAGAAGTGTGCAGTTGTTCACCTTCACTGATTCGAAAGGAAATGACTGGTATAAGAAATATGGCGAAGACTCCCACTAGCCCATGCCTCCACCAATCCTATGCTTTTAGATTTGTGGGAAGTAATGATCATGTGCACACTTCAGGAGAAAGAAGCTTTTATTGGGACGCACCCTCTATTTCTCCTCTCTCCTTCTTCCTTTCTCTCTCAAGCTTTTGCCTAGTTGCATTAATTTGATGTTCATTTTTTGTCTTTCATTCTCTTGTCTGACTCGTTTGGCTTTTGCCTGTCGGAATCAGGAAACGAGTACCTTTCCATAGAACATCTTGCATCATGCTTTAAGGCCCCAGTCCAAGGCTTATGTCATCTTTAAACTCTGACTATTATGTCTCAGTTTCTAGGTAAATGACATATAGACATGACAAATAAAAACATTCTCATTCATATCTAATCGCATTTGGGTCAATTTCTCAATCCCTCTATAATCAAATCTCCATTCTAGACAATAACCTCAAGGACTGGCTTTTGTAGCTGGTGTCAAAACAGGCTTAACGTACTTAAGAGTATCTGAACATTTCTTTAAGTTGTTCTCTGATGTCACTTCCTGTTCCAGATGACTACATCAGTATCTCCAACAAGCCGTGTGACCTCCAGTGCACCACCACCACGGGGGAGAGGCAGCTGCTGGTCCCGGCCCACGACGGAACCTACTGCCGGGATGGCATCTACCAGGGCGTCTGCATCGAGGGCCAGTGTCAGGTGTGCCACAGGGATCGGTATTAGGACCATTCATTTTTTTTCGTGATCAACCGCTTGAGTCTCTTTTGGTTCAAAGCATCTGCCAAATAATGTCAATCAATGCACTTTGGGCCTAGGTCTGTAATGAGTTGTTGCCAGGAGATTTTATACCTAGTTTTTCCTGGTCAGGTCAAAGGGTTAGGAAAAGGATCCCAAACTAATGAGGACTTTCTTCTCTTCTCTCCCCTGGTTGCCCTGTACTACAGACGGTGGGGTGTGACGGGAAGCTTTACTCCAGTAAAACGGTAGATTCGTGCGGCGTGTGCGGCGGGAATGGCAGCTCCTGCTACAGAGTGTCTGGATCTCACCGGAAAGGGAGCACACAGTTAGGTATATCTTAAGTAGTATCAAGAGGTTATACAGTATATCCTACCTTTTTAAGTACCCTTTTAAACATCAATAAAATCAAAGAGCCTTAATCTCCATGTCACAATGTGCCTGGAAATAAAGGCACAACTAAAGTGGGTGTTCTTGTTTTTTCCTTTGGATCAGGTTATGTGTTTATCACCAACATTCCTGTCGGTGCCACCGACATCCAGATCATTGAGAGACGGAAAACAGAAAATATACTGGGTAAGATCCATATCATGTTGTATTGAATTTTATTGGGATACAGTAACTAGAAATTGTGAAACTTAACAAGCAGAACATGTTTTGGAGGACATACAACCTTACAAGTTTGGGTTTTAACGTCATAGTTACTAGAATTAAGAAATATGAGCTGTTGTTGATTTCCGCATGATTACCATAGGCCCTATCCAATCAAAACTTGTGCCTGGGTTTGTGGAATAAATCTGAAACAACATTAATTTAGCAAGAAAGTTGTTACAGCTGTTGTCCATAAGATTTTATTGCTTTCCTCCAGCCCTATCCGATGAAGCAGGACATTTCTTTTTCAATGGGGACACAATTATCGACAATCCCCGCAACTTCCGTGTTGCTGGCACAGTCTTCAAGTACAGGAGACCCGCTAACCTCTTATCAGATGGATTTGAGTATATCATCGCCCAAGGACCCACTGACCAGGGGCTAAACGTCATGGTAGGTATTTAGGTATGTACTGTCTGTAGGTAACTAGGGCATGTTTTCCAGTGATTCCTCAAATAGACAATTGACATGTTGGCTTTGTTGTATATGTGATTGAAAGGCCTCTTACTCTTTTATACAAGTACTACAACCTGAACGGAAAGATGCCCCACATCACATATGAGTACACCGTACCTCGCACCCCAGAAGCCCGCACAACAACCCCAGTAGCCTCACCTCCAGAGGAGGTCCAGATACGAGCACTGTCCGTCGTTGATTCAGTGGTCCCAGAACCGTGGCCAGAAAAAATAGCCAACGACACCGCCACAGAACTCTCCTTCAATGATAATGAGATTGAGGCCAGCGAGGACTATGGGAAGCTGGGAAACCATAGTGGTGTTCTGGCCCCAGACGAGCCCCCTGATGTAGACCATGACCTGGATCATGACCATGAAAGTCTTGTGTGGGAACTACAGGCTCCTCTCAACCTCAGTCACCCACCAGCCATGCTGGTGTTCAGACCAGTCAGTGAGATCTACCACAACAACCTGGAGAATAAACTAGGAGACCAGGGACATCCTGCACTGCCTAACTACAGTGAGTCTGAGTATGAAGTTTATATCTGGGCTGTGTATCCACTTGACTATTTTACAGAGAGTTTAAACTTTAAAATGTACAAACATTGTTGTATCTGTAACGGACAAGGACATTGGCCTGTAGTCTGTCACTTTTATTTGGGAAGTTTCTTAGAAGTATATTATTGCGGGATATCAGGAAACGGTTTTGATGCCCTTTTGTGATGGGAATGATCAGTATAATCTTTTATGAGATTTTAAATAATTTGTCTATGTATTTTACAAGGGACAGACTCAAACTTGATCGATGGCGACTCTCCCGGTCCCAACGGCACCCACCGACCATCCAAGCCCCTCCACAGGAGCCTGTTCCTGGACCTGCTATCTGAGCCAGGAGGCCCCAGACAACCCTGCCAGGATGGCTCCAATCTCTGCCCTCTCCTGGAACTCAACACTAGCTCTTCCCTGGACAACAGCCTGGCCCAGCTGGAGATCTACCCAGGCAGCCTCAACCTCCACGAGGGCACGGCTGTGGACAACGCCCCCTATGGACTCCTTTTTGAACCAGAGCCCAACGGGACAGAGAGTTCCAACCTCGTCAACCTCCACCAGGTAGAGCCGGTACAGGCTCCCGACACAGAGAGGTGAGCTGCCTTGGTGGACGGGTGGACGGAAGACTTTGGGGAGTGGATGTGAGGAGGGTCTGCCCCATTATATGTGCTTTTGTTGGTTGTTATTTGTTGGCGTGCTTTTTCCCCAATGGTACCTACCTTTATATTAAGTAGATACATTGTTAGGTTACATTTGGTAAGGTTCAATCACCTTTCTCCCTCTGTGTGTCTCTCTATCTCTTTCTTCCATTCTCCGGTTTTGTGCTTCTTCCTCCCTCTCTCTCCCAATGTGTTCCAGCAGCAATGAGTTTGAGGTGGGATTGCTAGACCATGACATCAGCCTTGCTGACATGTACAGATGGAAGGTATCTGCGTATGCACCCTGCAGTTCAACATGTACCACAGGTGCAGCTACCAGCCACACCACACATACTGTGTACACAGACACACACACATTGTACACACACTTTATACACATATTCTCACACACGTTCACATACATTACACAAACATAGACACATACCGGTACTGGCAAATCACTTAGTGTCTCTTTTCTCCAAATTGATCATACCTCTCACTAAATATACTTTAGTCTCATTAACCAAATTAACATAAAGGATACATGTTCACTGGGATATTTTGTTTAACCCTGATTGTTCAACAGCTTTGTGAGTTTCAGTATTATATTGGTCATGGTAGTCTATGTTTCCTTGCCAGGTATCAGTACGTCCTACGCCCTGTGTGTCCGCTATGACGGCTCTGAGGTGGATGAGACTTACTGTGACGCCGTGACCAGACCTGAACCCACACATGAGTTCTGCACCGGGAAGGAGTGTCCACCAAGGTCAGATATCACACATGATCAGTTTTCACTCCAACATCAGATTGGGGTCCTCGTGGACCAGTAAATAGTATTCTGAATTATATTCCGTTGGCTAGGACCTGATGCTGTGAGAATAATTACTGGATTTATAGCTCCTTTGATGCAATATGCCTGTTGGCATTAAGTCTGCCATTCTCTTCACACAAATAATAACTTTTCTCTAGGACAATTGTGACCGACTGGAGTTCGAACCCTGTTGTCCTGCATGCCATAAGATTGTGTTAGCCAGCGGAGCTAAAGCCTTACACTAACCATTATACTTGGGCTGACTGGGTCTTCATCCTGTGTTCAAGGTGGGAGACCAGTCGGTGGAGTGAGTGTTCGAGGACGTGCGGCGAGGGATACCAGTTCCGTACGGTGCGCTGCTGGAAGATGATGGCTCCAGGCTTCGACAGCTCTGTGTATGACGAGCTGTGTGTGGCTGCAGAGCTGCAGAAACCAATGGCACGCAAGGCCTGCAAGAGCAAAGGCTGTGGCCCACAATGGGAAGTCTCTGACTGGTCTGAGGTGCGTTTGTGTGTGTGTGTGTGTGTGTTTTTGATTGTGTATCTGACAAGAAATCTTTAAGATAGAAATGGATCTTAAAGTATGTGTTCTGGGGATCAGTAGGAACCATATGAAGTTGTAAAATGTTAGCTATCATACTCCATCTCTCAGGAATGAAGGATCATAATAGTGTGTTCTCTGAGCATTGATGGAGGGCAGTGTGGTTGTTTCTCTCTTGCAGTGCTCAGCTCGGTGTGGGGGACGGGGTTTGAGGAGTCGGGAGGTGCGCTGCTCCATGGAGACACGTCTGTGTAACGAATCCTCACGACCACTCAGTGAGAAGGAGTGTGAGGGACCGCCCTGTGACCGCAGGTGGACTGTTTCTGACTGGGGCCCTGTGAGTTAACCACCCTCAGCTGCACAAAGGTCTTAGCCTAGGCATAGCTAACACCCAGGGTTTTTCCTGGTCCAGTCACATGGTCAGGAAAAAACACCTTTACCTATATAGGTTCAGGAACTACACTCAGATCGTCATGTTATTAGGCTGTGACAGCAATAATATGGGCTGAAAAATAATCTTGATATTGTATTTTTGATAATATATAATTGATATGAAATCAATACATCTACTCTTGATCTTGAATAAGCTCTCCCTCGTTGTTACTTTGTTTCCCTCTATCCCGCTTTCTCATTTCCCTGTCATCACTTGTCTCTCTCATACACTCTTTCTTACTCTCCCTCCCTCTCTTTCCCTCCTCCCTTCCTCCCCCTGGCTGTCTGCGTACTCTCTAAGTGTTCAGGAGCCTGTGGCAAGGGTAGGATGACACGTTATGTGGTGTGTAAGAACAGCAACGGCAACGTGATCTCTGACGGCCAGTGTGACCTGGACCTCAAGCCCCTGGCTGTGTACCCCTGTGGGGACAAGAACTGCCCCGCACACTGGGTGGAACAGGAGTGGGAACAGGTGAGTGTACTGTAGCTTTATGTAGAAGAATGACTTGCCTAGCAGAGTATTCACAACAGCCTCTCAATACATGTCAGATCTTTTATTTGAGAGTTCAACATAGTTCAGCTTCAGTCGTTTCTATTTCATTCAACTTAATTCAATACACTTAACAAACATTTTCATAGTAGCTTAAACAAACATTGTCATAGTAATAACGCAACAAACAAGTCCAGGCTTTACAGCAAGGTCAAAACTTGTACCACTGTGTGAAATGCATGATTCACAGGGGAACTACATGTAAGATGACAGAGAACTCTCTGGCTGTGGTGGTAACAGTCTTCCTCTCTCCCTGTGTACCATCAGTGTAACGCCACCTGTGGGCGGGGGGTGAAAACGCGGCAGGTGGTCTGTTCAGGCCTGGAGGACGGTGTGTTCAAGGAGTTTCCCGAGCAGATGTGTGACTCTGCCCTCAAACCTGAGGAGAGCTCCGCCTGCTTCGAGAGGCCCTGCTCCAAGTGGTTCACCACTTCCTGGTCTCAGGTACCTGTCATTAGAGCAATCCAACCGCTGTCACTGTTACTCACTTACTTTGGACCATCAATGACTCCTCTCCATCGCACTCTGTTTTAGGCAGTCTCCTCTAGCTCATTCCACTGTCATTTAGACAATTCTATCAGTGTTTATGCCATAGTTTAGTAGTTTATGCTAAATAAATACGGCAGGGTTTGTGTGATGCTCTCACTCTCTCTCTTCTCAAGCACAATACAAAATGTGGCCGTTAGTCACTTTTTGTTCCTGCGTGTGAGTAATGTCATTGCTTTTCCTCTCCTCCCATCACAGTGCAGTAAGACATGTGGCAGCGGGGTGCATGTTCGGGAGGTGAAGTGCTACCAGGGGGAGGAGCTAGGCCACAGCTGTGACTCCGCCCTCAAACCTGAGGCCGGGCAGACGTGTGAGGTGCAGGCCTGTCCCACAGAGGCCCCAGGTAGGAAGAACGCTGTCTGTCTGGCTAACTGTCTGTCTGTCAAAATGGCCACTGTAATATTGTCCCCCCTCTTCTCCCCTAGTTGAAGAGGTGTGTCAGGACAAGGCGACGGCCAACTGTGCCCTGGTGCTGAAGGTGAAACTGTGTACACACTGGTACTACAGGAAGGCCTGCTGCCAGTCCTGTAAGAGCAAGGCCCCGTAAGGGCCAGGGGCCACAGGCCAGGGGCCTGCACTCACAATGGCCCCCCACAGAATGTGAAGACAGTCCCCATACAGGACACCTTGCACTGTGCCCTGGACTCTTTTCCTTTAGATTGTAGACTTGACCTATAGCCTGGTTCCAGAAGTTCTATGGCCTGTAGCCAACTCTGACTTGTTTTCATGCCATAGCTACAGGTAACTGCCGAAATAATGGAAACACCAACATAAAGTGTCTTAATAGGATGTTGGGCCACCACGAGCTGCCAGAACAGCTTCAATGTGCCTTGGCATAGATTCTACAAGTGTCTAGAACTCTATTGGAGGGATGTGACACCATTCTTCCATGAGAAATTCCATCATTTGGTGTTTTGTTGATGGTGGTGGAAAGCGCTGTCTCAGGCGCCGCTCCAGAATTTCCCATAAGTGTTCAATTGGGTTGAGATCTGGTGACTGAGATGGCCATGGCATATGTTTTACATCGTTTTCATGCTCATCAAACCATTCAGTGACCACTCATGTCCTGTGGATGGGGGCATTGCCATCCACTCCCATCAGGATAGAAATGATTCACCATAGGTTGAAGGTGATCACCATCGGTTGGCGTTTACCTTATAATATAAATAATATGCCATTTAGCAGACGCTTTTATCCAAAGCGATTTACAGTCATGTGCGCATACATTTTTACGTATGGGTGGTCCCGGGGATCGAACCCACTACCCTGGCGTTACAAGCGCCATGCTCTACCAATTGAGCTACAGAGGACCACACCTTGCCCTCTAAGGGGTTGAGTGGACATAAACCATGCCAGGAAAATGCACCCCACATCATAACAGAGCTGTCAGAACCCTCATTTACTCAAGTGTTTCCATTATTTTGGCAGTTACCTGTACATGTTTGGAATGGTAAGAAACGAACATTGCAGAGAGGGGTTCCATAAAGCACACATAAACCAGGCTAGAATTGTCCCCCAATCTCTCCTCCCTCCCTAACCACCTCCAGAACCTCACCCACTCCATCTTCTTCCCTAACCCAAGACCTTCCACCTCTCTACCCCCTTTCCCCCCAAAGCAAAAAACCCTGGGAGCCAGACCAACTCCCACCAAAGGTGCTATAATACCCTGGGCGTCGCTCAGTAACGTTACAACCCCCCAAAGGCAGCTCCTGTTACGTGACTGCATATCGAGCTGGATCCACAGCTCCACGGTCAGGAGAGACCAACCGCAGAGACTCACGGTCCGATCGTCCAACCGTGGCTCGACCACTCAGTACACGGTCTCTCCACCTCTTCTGCTGTAGAAGCCCTGTTCTCTTGATTCGCTTTTTTAAAATACTTTTACTGTACAGAGTTGTTCTAAATGTGTACTGTATGTCTCCAGCTGTTTTAGGAAGACCGAAATAAAAGCCAAGCTGTTTTGGAAGTTCCACAGTTGTTGTTTTTGAGTTTACACTGCTTTACCAGGCTACTATAGTACATTTCCTTGGACTTTTCCACAACAGTTGTAGAGCATAGTATGAGAACATAGTGGTTAGAGATAATACAATACACTTTGGTGGCCACAGAAGAACTACGGTATCTGGAAAGACGTTCATGAAATAATGGCTTCAAATGATGCGTTGTTTAGGATTTCAAGCACAGACTGAAATGTTAAGGCATTATCACTTAGACAGCCATGTCCTTTTTTCTTGACTGTTGAGTTGGAGATGCTGGGAAACAATAAAAAAACAAGTTATGACCACTTGTTTTGGCAAGTACACAGGATTAGTGTTTCATGATGTCATGAGTAATCTGAGCTCCAGTTCAACCCCACTTTGAGGACATTGTTAGTAAGTGGGGGGCAAGAGTTTAGCAATGACCTGCTTTTGTCTATTCAGTGTGAAGTTAACCCCTTCACTTCCTTTTTGTGCCGCCACCTGAAATTCAATCATTTGGTTTGAAAAGAGGAAATACTCGCATGGCTAAAGTCTCTCAACGGTTTTGGTATAGCACTTGGATACAGCACCACTGACCGACGACAACTGTGGGGTATTTCAGTATTGACTGTAAGTGTCTGTCAGTTATTTTTCTGTTCAATTACTCTGGGCAATAAGTCTGTATTTAAATTGTCTTGAATTATCTAGGTAGGTTACTGAGAGTGAATTTGTCTATAGAAAAAATCACAAGAAGATTGACATAATGATAAAGTAGGGCCTATTACATAACAATACCTTTTAAATCCGTATTATTGTATGTCAGAGGCATGTCATTGCAGTAGTCTTCTTTTGCATGTCGTAATGTAAACAAATGGTTTGGTGACACCTTATTAGCTGTATGTATGGTAAATGAACAATTTTCACAGCATTTTGTACATGAGAAATACTGCCAATTGTCTGTTGTAGGACAGTGATACAGTCTCCTTTTGATGGCTGTTTTTTAGATGCATCCACACGTTCTACCCATCATCCTGATATCTGCCTTTATGGAGGGAGCCCTGTCATTCCCCAATGGCTCTGTGGTCCCCTCCTGTGGGAGCATGGCCCCTCTGCACTACCTTTGGTCCCATGGCCACTGTGGCCCTGTACATAGTCTCAGCCAGCAGCGGCACCTACATCCCAGGGGCCAGTCTCACAGGTCAGAGGGGATCAAACCAGGGGCCTGGTCAGAGGGGATGGAAAATTGGGATATTATTTTACCATCATTGGACGGGGGAGAAAGGTGACTCTAGGTCTCATAACACTAGGGTTATCATATGCAGCCAATCATCAGTTTGGAAGGATAGTTCAACCTCGGATAAAGTGGAGCTAAACCACGTAGTAAGCAAGTGTATGGCAGTGTGCAGTTGATAGTTACATAGCAATTACTATTGTGTTACTGGTCATGGAAGATTTGTCTTAGAATAAGTACATAATGTTGATAGCTTGTTCATCTTGGTTGAAAGGGATGATTTGTATACTGGCGCTGACGAGGATGGCGGCCTCGCGATTAGCTCTTAGGAAACTTTGCGGTATTTTGTTTTTTTATATATTATTTTTTACATTATTAGCTCAGAAAGTGTTTTGTATCATTACATACAGCCGGGAAAAACTATTGGATATCAGAGCGGCGGTAACTCACCAGCATTACGACCAGGAATACGACTTTCCTTTGTTTGCTCTCCCCAGGGCAATTGAACTGATTCCAGCGGCTGACCCAAAACATCGCCGGCGGAGGAGAGGCACTCGGAGTGGCCTGCTGGTTTGACTTAGGAGGCGTGCACACCACCCGCCGCTTCCAAGTATACTACTCGCTAATGTTCAGTCTCTGGTTAACAAGCTCGACGAGCTCCGGGGAAGGATTTCTTTCTAGAGAGACATCAAGGCCTGTAACATACTTTGTTTCACGGAAACATGGCTCTCTGGGATATTCTGTCGAAATCGGTCCAGCCAGATGGGTCCTCAGTTCATCGCGCAGACAGGAATAAATATCTCTCCAGGAAGCAGAAAGGTGGAGGTGTGTGTTTCATGATTGTAGATGATACTAATTGTAGTAACATACAGGAACTCAAGTCCTTCTGTTCACCCAACCTAGAATACCCCACAATCAAATGCCGACCGTATTATCTCCCAAGATAATTTTCTTCGGTTATAGTCACGGCCGTGTAAATCCCCCCTCAAGCAGATACCACGATGGCCCTCAAAGAACTTCACTGGACTTTATGCAAACTGGAAACCACATATCCTGAGGCTGCATTTATTGTAGCCGGGGATTTTAACAAAGCAAATTTGAGGACTAGGCTGCCGAAGTTCTATCAACATATCTCGCGCTGCTAAAATCCTCGACCATTGCTATTCAAACTTCCGGGATGGTTATAAGGCCCTCCCCTGCCCTCCTTTCGGCAAATCTGACCACGACTCCATTTTGCTCCTCCCTTCCTATAGGCAGAAACTCAAACAGGAATTACCCGTGCTAAGGACTATTCAACGCTGGTCTGACCAATCGGAATCCACACTTCAAGATTGTTTTGATCACGTGGACTGGGATATGTTCCGGGTAGCTTGCGAAAATAATTTAGATGAATACACTGAAACGGTGACTGAGTTTATCAGGAAGTGTATAGGAGATGTTGTGCCCACTGTGACTATTAAAACCTACCCTAACCAGAAACCATGGATAGATGGCAGCATTCGCGCAAAACTGAAAGCGCGAACCACCGCATTTAACCATGGCAAGGTGACTGGGAATATGGCAGAATACAAACAGTGTAGCTACTCACTCTGCAAAGCAATTAAACTTGCAAAACATCAGTATAGACACAAAGTGGAGTCGCAATTCAACGGCTCAGACATGAGACGTATGTGGCAGGGTCTACAGACAATCACAGACTACAAAAGGAAAACCAGCCACGTCGCCGACACCGACGTCTAGCTTCCAGACGAGCTAAACACCTTCTTCGCCCGCTTTGAGGATAACACAGTGCCACCGACGAGGCCCACTACCAAGGACTGTGGCCTCTCCTTCTCCATGGTCGACGTGTGTAAGACATTTAAGCATGTTAACCCCCGCAAGGCTGCCGGCCCAGACGGCATCCCTAGCCGCGTCCTCAGAGCATTCACTGACCAGCTGGCTGGTGTGTTTACGGACATATTCAATCTCTCCCTTTCCCAGTCTGCTGTTCCCACATGCTTCAAGATGGCCACCATTGCTCCTGTACCCAAGAAAGCAAAGGTAACTGAACTAAATGACTATCGCCCTGTAGCACTCACCTCTGTCATCATGGAATTATTTGAGAGAATAGTCAAGGATCATATCACCTCTGCCTTACCTGTCACCCTAGACCCACTTCAATTTGCTCACCGCCCCAATAGATCCACAGACGATGCAATCGCCATCACACTGCAATTGCCATCACACTGCACACTGCCCTATCCCATCTGGACAAGAGGAATACCTATGTAAGAATGCTGTTCATTGACTATAGCTCAGCATTCAACACCATAGTACCCTCCAAGCTCATCATTAAGCTTGAGGCCCTGGGTCTGAACCCCGCCCTGTGCAACTGGGTCCTGGACTTCCTGACGGGCCGCCCCCAGGTGGTGAAGGTAGGAAACAACATCTCCACTTCGCTGATCCTCTACACTGGGGCCCCACAAGGGTACATGCTCAGCCCCCTCCTGTACTCCCTGTTCACCCATGACTGCGTGGCCAAGCACGCCTCCAATTCAATCATCAAGTTTGCAGACGACACAACAGTAGTAGGCTTGATTACCAACAATGACGAGACCGCCTACAGGGAGGAGGTGAGGGCTCTGGGAAGGAGTGTGGTGCCAGGAAAATAACCTCTCACTTAACGTCAACAAAACAAAGGAGATGATCGTGGACTTCAGGAAACAGCATCGACGGGACCGCAGTGGAGAAGGTGGAAAGCTTCAAGTTCCTTGGCGTACACATCACTGACAAACTGAAATGGTCCACCCATGCAGACAGTGTGGTGAAGGTGCAACAGAGCCTCTTCAACCTCAGGATGCTGAAGAAATTTGGCTTGGCACCTAAAACCCTCACAAACCTTTACAGAATCACAATTGAGAGCATCCTGTCAGGCTGTATCACCGCCTGGTACGGCAACTGCACCGCCCGCAACCACAGGGCTCTCCAAAGGGTAGTGCGGTCTGCCGAACGCATTACCTGGGGCAAACTACCCGCCCTCCAAGACACCTACAGCACATTTTTTACATTTTAGTCATTTAGCAGACGCTCTTATCCAGAGTGACTTACAGTTAGTGCATACATATTCATACTGGCCCCCCGTGGGAAACGAACCCACAACCCTGGCGTTGCAAGCGCCATACTCTACCAACTGAGCTACAGGGCACCCGATGTCACAGGGAGGCCAAAAAGATAATCAAGGACATCAACCACCCGAGCCACTGCCTGTTCATCCCGCTATCATCCAGAAGGCGAGGTCAGTACAGGTGCATCAAGCTGGGACCAAGAGAATGAAAAACAGCTTCTATCTCAAGGCCATCAGACTGTTAAATAGCCATCACTAGCACATTAGAGGCTGCTGCTGCGTATTGAAATCCCTGGCCACTTTAAGAAATGGAACACTAGTCACTTTAATAATGTTTACATATCTTGCACTACTCATCTCATATGTATATAATGTATTATATTCTATAATATTCTACTCTATCTTAGTCCATGCCGCTCTGTCATTGCTTGTCCATATATGTATATACTCTTAAATTCTTCCATTCCTTACTAGATTTGTGTGTATTGGGTATATGTTGTGAAATTGTTAGATATTACTTGTTAGATATTACTACACTGTCGGAGCTAGAAGCACAAGCATTTCGCTACACCCGCAATAACATCTGCTAAACACGTGTATGTGACAAATAACGTTTGATTTGATTTGATTTCAGTTTGCATGCTTTGTCTTTCTTAGCCTCTCACTTGAACTCTCTCCACTCCATGGAATACTGGAACTCTCATGTGTAATGTGGTCAAAGGTCAAGTGTTTAGGATTGGGCGTGACTCCTGTTTGAGACTGCCAAGGTCACCGCTCCACTCCTCAACTTTTCCCAACAGTGACTATGGAGACTGTTGGGAATTCCTTAGAATTCCAGGGTTTCCTGTTACAGGCCAGGGAGTTGGGAGGACTAGTCGCATTGGGGCGCAACAACGTCAACCAGTGGAGGCTCCTCAGAGGAAGACGGTGAGGACCATCCTGCTCAGTGAATTTCATAAGAATTTAAATAGTGAAACATTTCAAAAGTGATCATTTTTAGATAAAACTATAATGAATTTATTCATGTCACCAAATAACTGATTAAAACAGCACCCTCTAGGGTAGCACACTGGTGTAGCCGGAGGACAGCTATTTTCCATTCTCTTGACTTCAATACTAAACCTAGGAGGCTCATGGTTCTAACCCCCGTCCATATACTTACACAGTATTCATGATGACTTCCGGAGGACGTCCTCCAACCTATCAGAGCTCTTGCAGTACGAACTAACATCTTGTCCATCCAATCAAAGGATCAGGGAATTAATCTAGTACTGAAAGCATACGCTACAGCTAGCTAGCACTGCAGTGCATAAAATGTGGTGAGTAGCTCACTCAGAGAGAGAGAAAGACAATTCAACAGTTGAGAGCGCGTAGATGCGAGAAGGAATTATACAACGAACAAAGAGATGATGCTGTTTGTGGCTGCTATGAAAGTGAACTGTGTGTGATCAGGGGTGTATTTACTACTGCAGCGCCTGGTACGGCAACTGCACCACCTGGTACGGCAACTGCACCGCCCGCAACCGCAGGGCTCTCCAGAGGGTGGTGCGGTCTGCCCAACACATCATCGGGGGCACACTGCCTGCCCTCCAGGACACCTACAGCACCCGATGTCACAGGAAGGCCAAAAAGATCATCATGGACATCAACCACCTGAGCCGCGGCTTGTTCATCCCGCTATCATCCAGAAGGCGAGGTCAGTACAGGTGCATCAAAACTGGGAGCGAGAGACTGAAAAACAGCTTCTTTCTCAAGGCGATCAGACTGTTAAATAGCCATCACTAGCCGGCAAACATCCGGTTACTCAACCCAGCACCTTAGAGGCTGCTGCCCTATATACATAGACATGGAATCACTGGCCACTTTAATAATGTTTACATGCTGCTTTACTCATCTCATATGTATATACTGTATTCTATTCTACTGTATTTTAGTCAATGCCACTTCGACATTGCGCGTCCTAATATTTATATATTTCTTAATTCCATTATTTTACTTTTAGATTTGTGTGTATTGTTGTGAATTGTTAGATACTACTGCACTGTTGGAGCTAGGAACACAAGCATTTCACTACACCCGCAATAACATCTGCTAAATATGTGTTTGTGACCAATAACATTTGATTTGGTTTGATTTATGAAGCCGATTCTGTTGCAAAACGTTTCTTAAAAGGAAGCAAACAGAACAAAACGGGGAGGAACTTTCCTGAATTTGTCCAATAGAAACTTGTTTTAGTAGCAAAACAGAACGTTTTGCAAATGTTTGGGCTAATGACTACACCCCAGATCAGCTAGATGTGGTCCTCAATTGGTAGAGCATGGCGCTTGTAACGCCAGGGTAGTGGGTTCGATCCCCGGGACCACCCATACATAAAAATGTATGCACACATGACTGTAAGTCGCTTTGGATAACAGCGTCTGCTAAATGGCATATTATTATTATTTATTATTATTATTATTATGCAGGCAAGGCACTGTCTGTCACTTTGATTACTCCAATTTGTCTCTCGACCTTCGCACCTACGTTATAAAAGTTAATTTGTAGGCTAGGTTGTAGCAACCTCAAGATGGGTATAGGGCAAATTCGAGTATCATGTAGTAGCCTAAACCTATCGACGTTACGTTGAGCTAGGTAAGAAATAAGGCCATGCTCATAAAAAAATGGTTCTCACTCATCTTGAACGGCACCAACCGCCACTTACGTCAGGGTATGTTAGTGTGGGAATACTTTGTGCTACAAAGGTCATCAGGTCCAGGGTAGGTCAGACATGACACAACATATTGTAGAGCTCAAACCAATGCAGTCATGGTTCATATACAGTGCCTAGTGAAAGTCTACACACCCCTTGCACTGTCTTCACATTTTGCAGCCTTAAAATTCAATCTTAAAAGACATTAAACTGGATATTTCCTCTATAGATCTACACAACCTACTCCACATTTTTTCACATCACATTTACATAAGTAGTCAGACCCTTTACTCAGTCCTTTGTTGAAGCACCTTTGGCAGCGATTACAGCCACGAGTCTTCTTGGGTATGACGCTACAAGCTTGGCACACCTGTATTTGGGGAGTTTCTCCCATTCTTCTCTGCAGATCCTCTCAAGCTCTGTCAGGTTGGATGGGGAGCTTCGCTGCACAGCTGTTTTCAGGTTTCTCCAGAGATGTTTGATCGGGTTCAAGTCCGGGCTCTGGCTGGGCCCCTCAAGGATGTTCAGAGACTTGTCCTGAAGCCACTCCTGCGTTGTCTTGGCTGTGTGCTTAGGGTTGTTGTCCTGTTGGAAGGTGAACCTTCGCCCCAGTCTGAGGTCCTGAGCCCTCTGGAACAGGTGTTCATCAAGGATCTCTCTGTACTTTGCTCCGTTCATCTTTCCCTCAATTTAGACTGGTCTCCCAGTCCCTGAAAAACATCCCCACAGCATGATGCTGCCACCATCAGGCTTCACCGTAGGAATGGTGCCAGGTTTCCTCCAGACGTGACACTTGGCATTCAGGCCAAAGAGTTCAATCTTGGTTTCATCAGACCAGAGAATCTTGTTTGTCATGGTCTGAGAATCCTTTAGGTGCCTTTTGGCAAACTCCAAGCGGGCTGTCATGTGCCTTTTACTGAGGAGTGCCTTCCGTCTGGCCACTCTAGCATAAAGGCCTGATTGGTGGAGTGCTGCAGAGATGGTTGTCCTTCTGGAAGGTTCTCCCATCTCCACAGAGGAACTCTGGAGCTCTGTCAGAGTGACCATCGGGTTCTTGGTCACCTCCCTGACCAAGGTCCTTCTCCCCCGATAGCTCAGTTTGGCTGGGCGGCCTGCTCTAGGAAGAGTCTTGGTGGTTCCAAACTTCTTCCATTTAAGAATGATGGAGGCCACTGTGTTCTTGGGGACCTTCAATGCTGCAGAAATGTTTTGGTATCCTTCCCCAGATCTGTGCCTCGACACAATCCTGTCTCGGAGCTCTACGGACAATTCCTTTGACGTCAAGGATTTGTTTTTGCTCTGACATGCACTGTCAACTGTGGGACCTTATATAGACAGGTGTGTGCCTTTTCAAATCATGTTCAATCAATTGAATTTGCCACAGGTGGACTCCAATCAAGTTGTAGAAACATCTCAAGGATGATCAATGGAAACAGAATGCACCGGAGCTCAATTTCGAGTCTCATAACAAAGGGTCTGAATACTTATGTAAATAAGGTACTTCTGTTTTTTATTTGTAATACATTTGCAAGATTTTCAAAAAAACAGTTTTTTCTCTGTCATTATGGTGTATTGTGTGTAGATTGATGAGGAAAACAATATATTTAATCCATTTTAGAATAATGCTGTAACATAACAAAATGTGGAAAAAGAGAAGGGGTCTGAATAATTTCCGAAGCACTGTAGTTTTACATTTAGGCAAAAAAAAAATATCTTTGTCATGTTGTCTTGCAGTATTACTTACCGGCCTTGTTGCAAACAGAATGGATGATTTGAAGTGGATTTTTTAAATACAGGCTTCTTTCTTTTCACTTTGTCAAACAGGCCAGTAATGAGTGAATGCGATGTTGTTGATCCTCTGTATTTTCAAGTATTGTGGTGGCAGCATCATGTTATGGGTATGCTTGTCACCGGGAGGGACAGGGAAGTATGTCAGGATCAAAATAAATATGAAAGGAGCAAAGCCCAGCTAAAGAGTTAGAGGAAACCCTGCCTCAGTCTTCAGAATACCTAACCCTGGGATACAGTTTTATTTTTCAGAGGGACAATTACAGACATTTAAATGCCAAAGACACACTAGAATGGCTTTCCAATAGGTGTTAAATGTTCCTGAATGGTCCAGTCTCAGTCCTTAAGAGATACGCAATCAATACATCTTTATTTTTTATGAATTTGGAAAAATGTGCTTAGACAATGTGGAGTAGGTTGTGTAGATATGTAGGAAACCCCCTACAGTGCCTTCGGAAAGTGTTCAGACCCCTTCCCCTTTTCCACATTTTGTTACGTTACAGCCTTATTCTAAACTGGATTAAATATATTGTTTTCCTCATCAATCTACACACAATACCCCATAATGACAAAGCAAGAACAGGTTTTTTGAAAATCTTGCAAATGTATTACAAATAAAAACAGAAATACCTTATTTACATAAGTATTCAGACCCTTTGCTATAAGACTCGAAATTGAGCTCCGGTGCATCCTGTTTCCATTGATCATCCTTGAGATGTTTCTACAACTTGATTGGAGTCCACCTGTGGAAAATTCAGTTGATTGGACATGATTTGAAAAGGCAATGTAATCCTACTTTGGATTACATTTTAAGGCAGCAAAATGTGAAGACTGCAAGGGGTGTGTAGACTTTCACTAGCGACTGTATAGCCTTGTCTAGTCCTGTTTTGATTCTGCTCTACAGGATTCTGCTCTGAGTCAAGCATCTGGTGTGAAGAAAACCCAGTTCCAAGCTACCTTGACACCACTCTAGGAGACAATTTGGCAGTACTACATTATACAAACCAAATACTACTGCCTAAAAACTGTTTCTGGGGTGATGTTTAACACATTATGGTTACTATACATTTGCAGTGCCACGCTTGTGAGGGACTTTAAAGTGTTCTGGCCCAAGGTGAACCGCACCACAGTGACTAGTGGCCAGTTCGGCCCCAGTGAGTAGTGTGTGCCTGTGGATGGTGATTAACATGAATAATACATGTACTGAAATTCATGTGAATTTACACCCCTAAGTATTTCCTGAGCAGGTTTTTTTGTCTGATTGAGCTTATTGTTTCTTTTTCTCTTTTCAGGTGTTCTCTGCCTGTGTCTTGTCAGTGTTCGGGATCCCCCTGATATCTCTCTCCGTCTTCAATTGATCCTAAAGAACAGGACTAGAGACAGTTATTATACTGTAATAACCGATCTTCATGACATACACTACCAGTCAAAAGTTTGGACACACCTACTCATTCAAGGGGTTTTCTTTATTTTTACTATTTTTTACATTGTAGAATAATAGTGAAGACATCAAAACTATGAAATAACACATATGGAATCATGTAGTAACCAAAAAAGTGTTAAACAAATCAAAATAATGTATATTTGAGATTCTTCAAATAGCCACCCTTTGCCTTGATGACAGCTTTGCACACTCTTGGCATTCTCTCAACCAGCTTCATGAGATAGTCACCTGGAATGCATTTTAATTAACAGGTGTGCCTTTTTAAAAGTGAATTTTATGATTTTTTTTCCTTTGCTTATGTGAGCTGTTCTTGCCATAATATGGACTTGGTCTTTTACCAAATAATAGAAGATAGCCCTATTTGGTAAAAGACCAAGTCCATATTATGGCAAGCACAGCTCAAATAAGCAAAGAGAAACAACAGTCCATCATTACCTTAAGAATTTGATAACAGCGCCGGAGAAGATGGCTGCCGTTTTACAGCCCTCTAACCAATTGTACTATTATGTGTGTTTTTCCGCGTTATTTGTAATTTATTTTGTACATAATGTTTCTGCCATCGTCTCTTATAACCAAAAAGAGCTTCTGGATATCAGGACAGCGATTACTCACCTCGTATTGGACGAAGATTTTTTCTTCAACGAGGCGGCCGCGAAGGATATCATACAGACACCCGACAAGGCCCAAATCCCCGTCATTCGCTTGAGGAAGAGACGGAGATATCGTGGACGTAGATCGAGGTGCCTTGTAAGGGTCCGACGGCGAGCGAGTAAACTGCCTCTTCCATCAATCCTATTAGCCAACGTTCAATCATTTGAAAATAAATTGGATGACCTAAGATTACGGTTATCCTACCAACGGGACATTAAAAACTGTAATATCTTATGTTTCACCGAGTCGTGGCTGAACGATGACATGGATAACATACAGCTAGCAGGCTATACGCTACATCGGCAGGATAGAACGGCTGACTCCGGTAAGACAAGGGGTGGCGGTCTGTGTATATTTGTAAACAACAGCTGGTGCACAAAATCAAATACTAAGGAAGTCTCGAGGTTTTACTCGCCTTAGGTAGAGTATCTTATGATAAGCTGTAGACCACACTATTTACCAAGAGAGTTTTCATCTATATTTTTCATAGCTGTCTATTTACCACCACAAACCAATGCTGGCATTAACATTGCACTGAATGAGTTGTACAAGGCCATAAATCAACAGGAAAACGCTCATCCAGATGCAGCGCTCCTAGTGGCCGGGGACTTTAATGCAGGGAAACTTAAATCCGTTCTACCTAATTTCTCCAAGCATGTTAAATGTGCAACCAGAGGAAAAAAAAAACTCTAGACCACCTTTACTCCACACACAGAGATGCATACAAAGCTCTCCCTCGCCCTCCATTTGGCAAATCTGACCATAACTCTATCCTCCTGATTCCTGCTTATAAGCAAAAACTAAAGCAGGAAGCACCAGTGACTCGGTTAATAAAAAAGTGGTCAGATGACGCAGATGCTAAGCTACAGGACTGTTTTGCTAGCACAGACTGGAACATGTTCCGGGATTCTTCAGACAGCATTGAGGAGTACACCACATCAGTCACTGGCTTCATCAATAAGTGCATCGATGATGTCGTCCCCACAGTGACCGTACGTACATACCCCAACCAGAAGCCATGGATTACGGGAAACATCCGCACTGAGATAAAGGGTAGAGCTGCCACTTTCAAGGAACGGGACTCTAACCCGGACGCTTATAAGAAATCCTGCTATGCCCTCCGACGAACGATCAAACAGGCAAAGAGTCAATACAGGACTAAGATTGAATCGTACTACACTGGCTCTGACGCTCGTCGGATGTGGCAGGGCTTAAAAACTATTACAGACTACAAAGGGAAGCACAGCCGCGAGCTGCCCAGTGACACAAGCCTACCAGATGAGCTAAACCACTTCTATGCTCGCTTCGAGGCAAGCAACACTGAAGCATGCATGAGAGCACCAGCTGTTCCGGATGACTATGTGATCACGCTCTCCGTAGCTGATGTGAGTAAGACTTTTAAGCAGGTCAACATTCACAAGGCCGCAGGGCCAGACGGATTACCAGGACGTGTACTCCGAGCATGTGCTGACCAACTGGCAAGTGTCTTTACTGACATTTTCAACATGTCCCTGACTGAGTCTGTAATACGAACATGTTTCAAGCAGACCATCATAGTCCCCGTGCCCAAGGACTCTAAGATAACCTGCCTAAATGACTACCGACCCGTAGCACTGACGTCTGTAGCCATGAAGTGCTTTGAAAGGCTGGTCATGGCTCACATCAACAGCATTATCCCAGAAACCCTAGACCCACTCCAATTTGCATACCGCCCCAACAGATCCACAGATGATGCAATCTCTATTGCACTCCACACTGCCCTTTCCCACCTGGACAAGAGGAACACCTACGTGAGAATGCTACTCATTGACTACAGCTCAGCATTCAACACCATAGTGCCCTCTAAGCTCATCACTAAGCTAAGGATCCTGGGACTAAACACCTCCCTCTGCAACTGGATCCTGGACTTCCTGACGGGCCGCCCCCAGGTGGTAAGGGTAGGTAACAACACATCTGCCACACTGATCCTCAACACGGGGGCCCCTCAGGGGTGCGTGCTCAGTCCCGTCCTGTACTCTCTGTTCACCCATGACTGCATGGCCAGGCACGACTCCAACACCATCATTAAGTTTGCCGACGACACAACAGTGGTAGGCCTGATCACCGACAACGATGAGACAGCCTATAGGGAGGAGGTCAGAGACCTGCTGCTACTCTGTTAATTATTTATGCATAGTCACTTTAACTCTACCCACATGTACATATTACCTCAACTACCTCAACTAGCCGGTGCCCCCGCACATTGACTCTGCAACGGTACCCCCCTGTATATATATAGCCTCCCTACTGTTATTTTATTTTACTTCTGCTCTTTTTTTTCTCAACACTTTTTGTTGTTGTTGTTTTATTTTTACATTTTTTGTTAAAAATAAATGCACTGTTGGTTAAGGGCTGTAAGTAAGCATTTCACTGTAATGTCTGCACCTGTTGTATTCGGCGCATGTGACCAATACAATTTGATTTGATTTGATTTGAAGACATGAAGGCCAGTCAATACGGAACATTTCAAATACTTTGAACGTTTCTTCAAGTGCAGTCGCAAAAACCATCAAGCGCTATGATGAAACTGGCTCTCATGAGGACCGCCACAGGAATGGAAGACCCAGAGTTATCTCTGCTGCAGAGGATAAGTTCATTAGAGTTACCAGCCTCAGAAATTGCAGCCCAAATAAATGCTTCACAGTTCAAGTAACAGACACATCTCAACATCAACTGTTCAGAGGGGACAGTGTGAATCAGGCCTTCATGGTCAAATTGCTGCAAAGAAACCACTACTAAAGGACGCCAATAAGAAGAAGGGACCTGCTTGGGCCAAGAAACATGAGCAATGGACATTAGACCGGTGGAAATGTGTCCTTCGATGTGTCTGTGTCTTTGTGAGACGCGGTGTGGGTGAACGGATTATCTCCGCATGTGTAGTTCCCACCGTAAAGCATGGAGGAGGAGGTGTTATGGTGAGGGGGTGCTTTGCTGGTGACACTGTCTGTGATTTATTTAGAATTCAAGGCACACTTAACCAGCATGGCTACTACAGCATTCTGCAGCGATATGCCATCCCATCTGGTTTGGGCTTAGTGGGACTATTATTTGTTTTTCAACAGGACAATGACCCAACACACCTCCAGGCTGTGTAAGTGCTATTTTACCAAGGAGAGTGAAGACCTGATGACCTGGCCTCCACAATCCCCCGACCTCAACCCAATTCAGATGGTTTGAGATGAGTCGGATGGCAGAGTGAAGGAAAAGCAGCCAACAAGTGCTCAGCATATGTGGGAACTCCTTCAAGACTGTTGGAAAATCATTCCAGGTGAAGCTGGTTGAGAGAATGCCAAGAGTGTGCAAAGCTGTCATCAAGGCAAAGGGTGGCTATTTGAAGAATCTCAAATATATAATATATTTTGATTTGTTTTACACTTTTTTGGTTACTACATGATTTCATATGTATTATTTCATAGTTTTGATGTCTTCACTATTATTCTACAATGTAGAAAATAGTAAAAATAAAGAACAACCCTGGAATGAGTAGGTGTGTCCAAGCTTTTGACTGGTACTGTATGTTTGTAAATATTTGTAAGAATTCAAATTCAAATCTACTTCTGTCTTTGACCAGGTTTCTTTTGAAATGTGTATATATATTAAAAAACTAGATTATGTTTAAATAAATAAATAAAGGTTTTACTGTGTGCTGTGTCTTAACACAACCCAGAAACTGGGAGCTGGTGAACAGGCTACTCAGTCAGTAAAACTATTGTTTTCCTTCACCTCAACACAGACATGAAGACAAAGACACAGAATATGTCAGGTTGCAGACTGTTTATATACCATGACAACACTACGTAGACTAGCCACACTAAATCACACTATAAGCTGGACGCATGCTGACCAATAAAATGAGGCACCAGATTCACAAGGAGAGATGCATCACATTTAGAGTGGGTCATAGATTGAACATCAACTCTACAAGGCTTCAGTCACAGTGATAAGTTCCCACAGAGGTTTCTTTTTAGGGATCTAAACTCTAGTAAAATGCATGGAAGCACACGGCAATGGATCACCACTTGACTAACTTCATAGTACAGTACATTTTGATACAATCTTTAAAAGCATCACCAGTGACAGGTTAGCAGCTCAGGCGACAAGATGAACATTTATCTGCCTAGGAGGTAATCTGGTTTTAAAACAGTCGGTCTTCCATCCCTTACAATACTTAAATGTATCTTTAAATTCTTCCTCTTTAAGTGCGATAACATTAGCGCATATCTACTGTAACAGATAGGGATCATACCTTGACAACACTAAGTCAGGTGTCAAATGAGGCTGTGAACTACAATTTCCCAATGCCCTCCACAACCACTGTAAATTCTTGTGTTCACATGTTCACTAGGCATTAGCCTGCTGTATACTTGAGATCCCAGTAGGGTTAGTGCATAGGGTGTACATGAGGTCCAAAACAAGACAACAAAGACCACACTATGAAGGTGAAATAAAACAATGCCGGACTACATGAGATCATTGGGCGAGTCTCCGCCCACAGGAAGTGAGTTGTTGTTACATGTCGTAGAGGACTTCTAACACCGTGGAGATGGACCAGGCCTGTGATTCGCAGCTGAAGGGGCAGTACTGGCCATTCTCATTGGTCAGCTCTGGCAGACCCTTCCAACTAGACCTGGGGGGTTAGAAGAGACATGGATGGATGTTCAAATAGTGTGCGTAAATATGTGTGTTTGTGTCTTTGTGTATTTACCTCTCCAGGTGGACATAATGCTGAGAGAGAATGCTCTTCACCAGGTACACTGTCTGGTCATAGGTCTCCTTCCCAAGCTTCTTGGCAAAATAGAGCTTTGCTCGAAGGAAGTACCCAATTGGCCACAGCCACTCCTAAAAAACAAACAAGTGATTATACCCATCAGATCAATTCAATACAACTTTATTTATCCGCTCAGGAGCATTGCCATAAGAAGTTGAACAATAACTCCTCATTTAAGGTGTGGTACAACTCCAAATCCTGAGTGAGGCACACTCACTGGTCCTTGGTGGTAGTTGAAGCCTCTGGCCACATTGTAGTTGTCATTATCCAGGGCGTTGTCATAGACACCACAGTACACCATATCACTGGGGGAGAAATAAACGTGATGTCAGTAGTATATAAGCCAAGAAAATATATATAGAAAATTAATCAGTAAATGAAGAGGGGCCAGGAGCTTTTCCTGACCATATGACCTGAATAGGAAAAACTTCTGGCCCTACCAATGACTATTAATGGCTGTAGGTATCTTACTCTGGATCCAAGGTCTTCATTCCCAGAGGTCCTAGCAGCTTCTTCTCAGCGACCTCCAGGGCCTTCCAGGCTCTCTCCACCGTGAACAACTCAGGAGCCTCAGGGACAGAATAGAGAAAATATTCAACTCATTAATACCTCGCAAACTCCCCCCCCACCACTATAACCATCTTCTACCGACACAGTTCTTTAGATATATTTACACACAAGGGGTAGCCAAGAAAACAATGATTTATATATACACTAGATGACTGATAGAGGGGCGCTGTTTTGAAGCCACATTGTAAAAAACATTTTGGAAGCTATAGAAATGCATTTTAATGTCTATATTTGGTTTTGTCATGTTTATTCTATTACAGACACCTTAATGCATACTTTGACATTATATTATGTGAGCTAAACATAAAGACAGAAGATAGCCCTATTTGGTAAAAGACCAAGTCCATATTATGGCAAGAACAGCTCAAATAAGCAAAGAGAAACGACAGTCCATCACTTTAAGACATGAATGTCAGTCAATACGGAACATTTCAAGAACTTTGAAAGTTTCTTCAAGTGTAGTCGCAAAAGCCATCAAGCGTTATGATGAAACTGGCTCTCATGAGGACCGCCACAGGAATGGAAGACCCAGAGTTACCTCTGTTGCAGAGGATAAGTTCATTAGAGTTACCAGCCTAAGAAATTGGTCTGGAGTCCAAATTGGAGATATTTGGTTCCAACCGCCGTGTCTTTGTGAGACGCGTGTGGGTGAACGGATGATCTCCGCATGTGTAGTTCCCACCGTAAAGCATGTAGGAGGAGGTGTTATGGTGTGAGGGTTCTTTGCTGGCGACACTGTCTGTGATTTATTTAGAATTCAAGCATTCTGCAGCGATACGCCATCCCATCTGGTTTGGGCTTAGTGGGACTATCATTTGTTTGATATTTGACCAAGAAGGAGAATGATGGAATGCTGCATCAGATGATCTGGCCTCCACAATCCCCCGACCTCAACCGAATTGGGATGGTTTGGGATGAGTCACACTGCAGAGTGAAGGAAAATCAGCCAACAAGTGCTCAGCATATGTGGGAACTCCTTCAAGACTGTTGGAAAAGCATTCCAGGTGAAGCTGGTTGAGAGAATGCCAAGAGTGTGCAAAGCTGTCATCAAGGCAAAGGGTGGCTTTTTGAAGAATCTCAAATATAAAATATTTTGATTTGTTTAACACTTTTTTGGCTACTACATGATTCCATATGTGTAATTTACAATGTAGAAAATAGTAAAAAATAAAGAACAACCCTTGAATGAGTAGGTGTGTCCAAGGTTTTGACTGGTACTGTACAACATTGCAAGAAAAGGGCTAAGGCCTTGGGGGTGAATTCCATTTTAAATCAGTCGATTCTGGAAGTAAACTGAAATTCCAATGCTTCTCTATGAGAAAAAACATGAAACAGGGCATGAGCTGATGCCACTCTGATGGCAACTCACCACCACCATGGCGATGCAAAAGTTGGGCCTGAGCTGGTAGTCACACCAGGGGCTGGAGGCTCCGTGGCTGTCCTTGTAAATGCCTCTCTTGTGGACCAGGTCTGGGTGCTTCTCGTTGGGGTCCTTCTCATCATGGGACACATAGAAGTTCTTCTCAAAGTTGACCTGGATCTTATGGTTCCAATCCTCATAGGACACCTTCAACTCCTTACCTGCCAGGGAAAACAAATATAGAATAAAAATGTTTTCATTAAGTCTTATTAGAGAAAGGGAAGTCGTGTGCGTGTGTTTGCATACATTAGAATGTGTGTCTGTGTGTGTGTATATATCTGCACTGCATGTGTGTGTGTGTGTGTGCGTGCGTGCGTGTCCAGGCAGCACTCACCATCCCTGTCTATCTTCATGGAGCTGTGGGGGAACAGGCCCTTCTTATGGAGCTCCACCAGCCAGCGTACTGCAGACTTACTGAGGCCCACCATCTCCACCGCTGACCCATCTCTTGAGACACACACAACCAGGGACATGAGTCAAATCAGATCAAATGAAACATGAATTGAATGTGCATTTATAACAGCTTCATCTTTTATGAAGAAGCAGGAGAGAGGTCCAACTACTCTGGCTTTGCCTAACAGTTTGGTTTACATTGTATTGTATTGTATTGTATTCTATTATATTGGTGGTCTATGATGGTCTTACCTGGGTGTGGCAGGCATGCCCTTGTTCCGAGCTTTGTCGCTCTCTCCCATTTTGTCCATCCATGTTCCACAGTTGAAGCGGTTGCCACCGTACACAAAGCCAGTATAACGATGCACTTTGGCCACAACATTGAAGCCTGGGAGCAAGGAGAATAATAACATACCATGTTTGCTGAACCAAGACACTATGACAATGTGCACCATAAGAAAAACCTTAACCAACGAGAGCCACTTTAGGGAATAACCGGGACACATAATTTTTCAAAATCAGGTAACGTAATCAGGAAAAACTCCTGGTCCTACTTATTAACTCAAAGTATGACCGCAACCGGAGGTGACTGTAGCAGACTCACCCTCGTCCTTCATGTGCATGTCGATCTTTGGTCCGGCATTGCGCTCTCTGAAATCGATACCCTGCATGTGGCGAGTCATGGCCTCATGGATGACATCACAAAGGGACTGTGTGAACGAGAACTGAAACACACGAGGATGACGTTAGACTGTACCCCCGCTTGATGTACTGTAGGTGTATGTGTGGACATGTATGGATTTATGCATAATGTGTGTAGGTGATATGTGCGCATGTGAGAGTTTGTGGGATCGTGTGTGTGTGCATGTATTTATTAGGGATCCCCATTAGCTCTCCCTCTTCCTGGGATCCAAACACATTCAAGTACTTACATTATACATAAAACAAAAGATAAAACAGTTAATCATATAACATTATTACACCACTACATATCTACAATACAAAATGTATATTGCCACCATACAACAATATTACAATGTACGTGTGTGTAGAGTGTGTTTATGCATATGTGTGTGACTGTATATACTATATGTGTTGTATATACTATATGTGCTGTATATACTATGTGTTGTAGCCTCCTGTAGCTCAGTTGGTAGAGCATGGCGCTTGCAACACCAGGGTTGTGGGTTCGATTCCCATGGGGGTCCAGTATGAAAAATGTATGCACTCATTAACTGTAAGTCGCTCTGGATAAGAGCGTCTGCTAAATGACTAAAATGTAATGTAAATGCTGTATATACTATATGTGCTGTATGTGCTGTATATACTGTATGTGCTGTATATACTGTATGTGCTGTATATACTGTATGTGGTGTATATACGTGCTGTATATAGTATATGTGCTGTATATACTGTATGTGGTGTGTATACGTGCTGTATGTGGTGTATATACTGTATGTGGTGTATATACTGTATGTGGTGTATATACTGTATGTGGTGTATATACTGTATGTGGTGTATATACGTGCTGTATGTGGTGTATATACTGTATGTTGTGTATATACTGTATGTGGTGTATATACTGTATGTGGTGTATATACGTGCTGTATATACTGTATGTGGTGTATATACGTGATGTATATACACTGCTCAAAAAAATAAAGGGAACACTTAAACAACACAATGTAACTCCAAATCAATCACACTTCTGTGAAATCAAACTGTCCACTTAGGAAGCAACACTGATTGACAATAAATGTCACATGCTGTTGTGCAAATGGAATAGACAACAGGTGGAAATTATAGGCAATTAGCAAGACACCCCCAATAAAGGACTGGTTTTGCAGGTGGTGGCCACAGACCACTTCTCAGTTCCTATGCTTCCTGGTCACATTTGAATGCTGGCGGTGCTTTCACTCTAGTGGTAGCATGAGACGGAGTCTACAACCCACACAAGTGGCTCAGGTAGTGCAGCTCATCCAGGATGGCACATCAATGCGAGCTGTGGCAAGAAGGTTTGCTGTGTCTGTCAGCGTAGTGTCCAGAGCATGGAGGCGCTACCAGGAGACAGGCCAGTACATCAGGAGACGTGGAGGAGGCCGTAGGAGGGCAACAACCCAGCAGCAGGACTGCTACCTCCGCCTTTGTGCAAGGAGGAGCAGGAGGAGCACTGCCAGAGCCCTGCAAAATGACCTCCAGCAGGCCACAAATGTGCATGTGTCTGCTCAAACGGTCAGAAACAGACTCCATGAGGGTGGTAGGAGGGCCCGACGTCCACAGGTGGGGGTTGTGCTTACAGCCCAACACCGTGCAGGACGTTTGGCATTTGCCAGAGAACACCAAGATTGGGAAATTCGCCACTGGCGCCCTGTACTCTTCACAGATGAAAGCAGGTTCACACTGAGCACGTGACAGACGTGACAGAGTCTGGAGACGCCGTGGAGAACGTTCTGCTGCCTGCAACATCCTCCAGCATGACCGGTTTGGCGTGGGTCAGTCATGGTGTGGGGTGGCATTTCTTTGGGGGGCAGCACAGCCCTCCATGTGCTCACCAGAGGTAGCCTGACTGCCATTAGGTACCGAGATGAGATCCTCAGACCCCTTGTGAGACCATATGCTGGTGCGGTTGGCCCTGGGTTCCTCCTAATGCAAGACAATGCTAGACCTCATGTGGCTGGAGTGTGTCAGCAGTTCCTGCAAGAGGAAGGCATTGATGCTATGGACCGCCCGTTCCCCAGACCTGAATCCAATTGAGCACATCTGGGACATCATGTCTCGCTCCATCCATCAACGCCACGTTGCACCACAGACTGTCCAGGAGTTGGCGGATGCTTTAGTCCAGGACTGGGAGGAGATCCCTCAGGAGACCATCCGCCACCTCATCAGGAGCATGCCCAGGCATTGTAGGGAGGTCATACAGGCACGTGGAGGCCACACACACTACTGAGCCTAATTTTGACTTGTTTTAAGGACATTACATCAAAGTTGGATCAGCCTGTAGTGTGGTTTTCCACTTTAATTTTGAAGGCGACTCCAAATCCAGACCTCCATGGGTTGATAAATTTGATTTCCATTGATAATTTTTGTGTGATTTTGTTGTCAGCACATTAAACTATGTAAAGAAAAAAGTATATAATAAGATTATTTCATTCATTCAGATCCAGGATGTGTTATTTTAGTGTTCCCTTTATTTTTTTGAGCAGTGTACTATATGTGCTGTATATACTATATGTGGTGTATATACTGTATGTGGTGTATATACTGTATGTGTTGTACATGTGAGAGAGATGAAGAGTGTGTGTTTATGCATATGTGTGTGGGTGTTTATATGTGTACATGTGTGAGTGTGTGTACGAGAGAGATAAAGAGAAAGTGTGTGTATGCATTTATGCATATGTGTGTATACGGTATGTGTATAGCTGTGACCTACTGGAGTGCCAGGGGCGTGGGGCTCGGAGTCATCATGGGGGTACATCCTGACCACGGGGCAGTGGAGGATGGCAGTGCCCTCGGGCACCAGGGTACAGTAGTCCTGGATGCACTGCAGCCACCACCACACTGCGTCACGGCAGTTGAAGCGGGCACTGATGCCCTCGCCCAACAGGTTGGGGATAAGACCGTGTCTCAGGGTGCCTGCAAACGCCAGGATGATGTTTCTGTTCAAGAAAATAAACATTGAATGAACATATACAAATATATAAAATGATACCTAAGAAGTTCCATTTGGATTCTAGTACAATATAGAGAATACACACCTAGCCTCCAGGTGACGACCAGTGACCAGCATGAGTCCACGCAGAGCGATAAAGGTGTCTCGGCCCCAGCAGCGGAAGATTCCAGAGGAGAAGTGTGGCAGACCTGTGAAACAGGAAGCATGGTAGAGATGAATAAAGGAAGAAGATGGTTGAATAGAGCTGAAATTCTAACACCAATTCTCAAATGGTACAGAGATACAAATATGACTTTATCAGCTGATAGCTGCTGAATTGGTCATGAACTGAAGCTTATAGCTTAGTTTCATTAAAATACCAAGCGACTGACAATGATAGGCCATTTTGATGATTACCAATAGACATCAGTTATTTGGCTACTCAATGTAGTCCAGCATGATGGTTATTATCATTAGTTTCCAGAATATCAACAGAAAAATATTATGGGTTATTTGGGTGGCGTCCGACTACTGTTTACAGTATCCGACTACTGTTTACAGTATTAGAATTGATTAATATAAATGAGGGGTTGCTATGCAGACCTGCGGCCAGGGAGACGCAGCTCTGCTCCTTCTTGCCGGTGTCTTTGTTGAGGCTGTAGGGGACGTCGGGTAGCGCCAGGGACAAGGGGGGCAGAGCTGGGAAACTGCCAACACCACACATCTGGACCGAGCCCAGTGCCAGCAGTTTGACAAAGGTGGAGCCGTTCTGGACGAAACTGAACAAGACAGAAACACAGAGAAAAACATGGTTTTACATTAAAAACATTGTGCACCATTGCTGGACAAAACTGAAGAAACCACGAGAAAACACATAAGTTAAAAAAGTTTTCGGCACACCCTTAAAGGTACAGGGCCTTTTTAATACAAATATTCTCACTAAATCTAATTTAAGTATCTTCAATTGTTCTATTGCATCATTTTCGTAATGTATGTTGAGTGTGTGAGAAACATTTATAGGGTTGTTTCTGTGGGGACATACCTGGACATCTTGTTGAAGGTGATGTCCAGAGCCGTGGTGTAGGCTCCCACTAGGATAGCGTCAAAGTAGCAGGGGATGAGGTAGCGAGGGATGTGCTTCAGATAGTGGAACATCCCTTCGAGCCACTTCCCCACCTGGAAACATTTCGGACAACACATGCTATATGGATAACACCAACTTTGAAAATGATGACCATGGAAAATGGTGACAATGATGATCCTCATTTTACTACTACCACACTGGTAGATTTAAAACTCAGGTCTTGGATCTTAGATGGGCAGAGTTATAGGATGAATTTCTTTCTATTTAGCATCATTATTGTCAAGTTCATCAGACGGTCTTGTCTGTCTACTTTGTCATAAGGCCTATGGAAAATCAAGAGGGATTCATTCAGTTTGAATTACTGTCACTCAAACCGTACTCACCTCTCCTAGAGCGCCACCACAGGACACCAGCCTGTTGCTGACGTAGTCGATCATCCAGTCACCCTGTCTCAGGTTGTTACACACCGGGTGGCCCAAGTCATTCTTGGGACGAATGTCCGCCATCACTGACATCAGACCTGTATCAAAACAATGAAACACGTTTTTAATGTCTATGTCCAGTTTCAGATGCTCTTAGGCACAGATCTAGGATCAGCTTACCAACCCAAATCCTAGTGCTGACCAGGGTTGGGATCAATTCAATTTCAAATCAGTCAATTCAGGAAGTAAACTGCAAAATTCTCATTTCTATTTCAATTTACAGTGAATTGACTGAATTAAAATGGAATTGACCCCAACCCTGGTGCTGACTGGACCCCTCAGTGTGAATTGTACTGTACCTTGCAGGCCACTGTACTTGAAGCTGGTCCAGGAGGGGATGTTGTAGCAGCCTCCTCCTTCCTCCTGCTCCTCAGAGTCACAGCGGAACAGCAGCATGTTCATGTCGGCCAGGGTCAGCTTAGACATGATCCTGCATGGGGATAGAGGATGGGGTCACATAACATTACAACACACACACTCACCTTACTGGGCACAACTGGAGACTACAGATCCCCATTGATCAGTATGTTGATCAATTCCTCACTATACAAATAAACTCAGCAAAAAAAGAAACGTCCCTTTTTCAGGACCCTGTCTTTCAAAGATAATTCGTAAAAATCCAAATAACTTCACAGATCTTCATTGTAAAGGGTTTAAACACTGTTTCCCATGCTTGTTCAATGAACCATAAACAATTCATGAACATGCACCTATGGAACGGTCATTAAGACACTAACAGCTTATAGATGGTAGGCAATTAAGGTCACAGTTATGAAAACTTAGGACACTAAAGAGGCCTTTCTACTGACTCTGAAAAATACCAAAAGAAAGAGGCCAAGGGTCCCTGCACATCTGCGTGAACATGCCTTAGGCATGCTGCAAGGAGGCATGAGGACTGCAGATGTGGCCAGGGAAATAAATTGCAATGTCAGTACTGTGAGACGCTTAAGACAGCGCTACAGGGAGACAGGACGGACAGCTGATCGTCCTCGCAGTGGCAGACCACGTCTAACAACACCTGCACAGGATCGGTACATCCGAACATCACACCTTGGGACAGGTACAGGATGGCAACAACAACTGCCCGAGTTACACCAGGAACGCACAATCCCTCCATCAGTGCTCAGACTGTCCGCAATAGGCTGAGAGAGGCTGGACTGAGGGCTTGTAGGCCTGTTGTAAGGCATGTCCTCACCAGACAAACCCACCGTCGCTGGACCAGACAGGACTGGCAAAAAGTGCTCTTCACTGACGAGTCGCGGTTTTGTCTCACCAGGGGTGATGGTCGGATTCGCGTTTATCGTCGAAGGAATGAGCGTTACACTGACGCCTGTACTCTGGAGTGGGATCGATTTGGAGGTGGAGGGTTCGTCATGGTCTGGGGCGGTGTGTCACAGCATCACCGGACTGAGCTTGTTGTCATTGCAGGCAATCTCAACGCTGTGCGTTACAGGGAAGAGATCCTCCTCCCTCATGTGGTACCCTTCCTGTAGACTCATCCTGACATGACCCTCCAGCATGACTATGCAACCAGCCATACTGCTCGTTCTGTGCGTGATTTCCTACAAGACAGCAATGTCAGTGTTCTGCCATGGCCAGCGAAGAGCCTGGATCTCAATCCCATTGAGCACGTCTGGGACCTGTTGGATCGGAGGGTGAGGGCTAGGGTCATTCCCCCCAGAAATGTCTGGGAACTTGCTGGTGCCTTGGTGGAAGAGTGGGGTAACATCTTACAGCAAGAACAGGCAAATCTGGTGCAGTCCATGAGGAGGAGATGCACTGCAGTACTTAATGCAGCTGGTGGCCAGTATGCACTCACTAACTGTAAGTCGCTCTGGATAAGAGCGTCTGCTAAAATGTTTTTTTTTTTATAATGTAAAAATGTGGCCATACCAGATACTGACTGTTACTTTTGATTTTGACCCCCCCTTTGTTCAGGGACACATTATTCAATTTATATTAGTCACATGTCTGTGGAACTTGTTCAGTTTATGTCTCAGTTTATGTCTTAAGTTTGCTGAAAATAAACAAAGTTGACAGTGAGAGGACGTTTCTTTTTTGCTGAGTTTATATTACCATACAGATGTAGGATTTTAATTTGAGCAAGTTTGCTACAGCAGGAAAATACTCCTGCAGCAACAGGACATGTCAATTATTATGTGGATTATAATTAATGGACATTTTTGTAGGGGTTGCTACATTTTTCGTAAGGGAAAATCAAGTCTGAAATGTCAAAGTGGAAATTACAAACTTCAGAAGCCTTTTTAAACCTGAAATACAATACAATATTTTATTTTCCTGCATCAGCTCTTTTCCAATAGACTTGGTGTGTTTGCACAGCAGTGTGTGTGTGTGTGTGTGTGTGTGTGTGTGTGTGTGTGTGTGTGTGTGTGTGTGTGTGTGTGTGTGTGTGTGTGTGTGTGTGTGTAGCGGGACATTCGTGTGTACAGTGCCTTCGGAAAGTATTCAGACCCCTTGACTTTTTCCACTTTTTGTTCTGTTACAGCCTTATTCTAAAATGGATTTAAAAAACAGGTGCATCCTGTTTCCATTGATCATCCTTGAGATGTTTCTACAACTTGATTGGAGTCCACCTGTGGTAAATTCAATTGGTTGGACATGATTTGGAAAAGGCACATACCTGTCTATATAAGGTCCCACAGTTGACAGTGCATGTCAGAGAAACAACCAAGCCATGGGATCAAAGGAATTGTCCCTAGAGCTCCTGTAGCTCAGTTGGTAGAGCATGGTGCTTGCAACGCCAGGGTTGTGGGTTCGATTCCCACGGGGGGCCAGTATGAAAAATGTATGTACTCAATAACTGTAAGTCGCTCTGGATAAGAGCGTCTGCTAAATGACTAAAATGTAAAAATTATGAAACCAAGATTGAACTCTTCGGCCTGAATGCCAAGCGTCACGTCTGGAGAAAACCTGTCACCATCCCTATGGTGAAGCATGGTGGTGGCAGAATCATGCTGTGGGAATGTTTTTCAGCGGCAGGGACTGGGAGACTAATCAGGATCGAGGCAAAGATGAACGGAGCAAAGTACAGAGAGATCCTTGATGAAAACCTGCACAGGACCTCAGACTGGGGCGAAGGTTCACCTTCCAACAGGACAACAACCCTAAGCACACATCCAAGACAACACAGGAGTGGCTTCTGGACAAGTCTCTGAATGTCATTGAGTAGCCAGAGCCTGGACTTGAGCCCGATCTAACATCTCTGGAGAGACCTGAAAATAGCTGTGCAGCAACGCTCCCCATAGAACCTGACAGAGCTTGAGAGGATCTGCAGAGAAAAATGGGAGAAAATCCCCAAATACAGGTGTGACAAGCTTGTAGCGTCATACCCAAGAAGACTCAAGGCTGTAATCGCTGCCAAAGGTGCTTCAACAAAGTACAGAGTAAAGGGTCTGAATACTTATGTAAATGTGATATTTCAGTTTTATATTTTTAATACATTTGTAGAAATGTCTAAAAAACAGTTTTTGCTTTGTCATTATGGGGTATTGTGTGTAGTTTGATGAACAAAAAAAAACTATTTAATCAATTTTAGAATAAGGCTGTAACATAACAAAATGTGGAAAAAGTAAAGGGGTCTGGATACTTTCTGAATGCACTGTACAGTGAGGGAAATAAGTATTTGACCCCTCTGCAAAACATGACTTAGTACTTGGTGGCAAAACCCTTGTTGGCAATCACAGAGGTCAGACATTTATTGTAGTTGGTCACCAGGTTTGCACACATCTCAGGAGGGATTTTGTCCCACTCCTCTTTGCAGATCTTCTCCAAGTCATTAAGGTTTCGAGGCTGACGTTTGGCAACTCGAATCTTCAGCTCCCTCCACAGATTTTCTATGGGATTAAGGTCTGGAGACTGGCTAGGCCACTCCAGGACCTTAATGTGCTTCTTCGTGAGCCACTCCTTTGTTGCCTTGGCCGTGTGTTTTGGGTCATTGTCATGCTGGAATACCCATCCATGACCCATTTTCAATGCCCTGGCTGAGGGAAGGAGGTTCTCACCCAAGATTTGACGGTACATGGCCCCTTCCATCGTCCCTTTGATGCGGTGAAGTTGTCCTGTCCCCTTAGCAGAAAAACACCCCCAAAGCATAATGTTTCCACCTCCATGTTTGACGGTGGGGATGGTGTTCTTGGGGTCATAGGCAGCATTCCTCCTCCTCCAAACACGGTGAGTTGAGTTGATACCAAAGAGCTCGATTTTGGTCTCATTTAACCACAACACTTACACCCAGTTCTCCTCTGAATCATTCAGATGTTCATTGGCAAACTTCAGACGGGCCTGTATATGTGCTTTCTTGAGCCGGGGGACCTTGCGAGCGCTGCAGGATTTCAGTCCTTGACGGCGTAGTGTGTTACCAATTGTTTTCTTGGTGACTATGGTCCCAGCTGCCTTGAGATCATTGACAAGATCCTCCCGTGTATCTCTGGGCTGATTCCTCACCGTTCTCATGATCATTGCAACTCCACGAGGTGAGATCTTGCATGGAGCCCCAGGCCGAGGGAGATTGACAGTTATTTTGTGTTTCTTCCATTTGCGAATAATCGCACCAACTGTTGTCACCTTCTCACCAAGCTGCTTGGCGATGGTCTTGTAGCCCATTCCAGCCTTGTGTAGGTCTACAATCTTGTCCCTGACATCCTTGGAGAGCTCTTTGGTCTTGGCCATGGTGGAGAGTTTGGAATCTGATTGATTGATTGCTTCTGTGGACAGGTGTCTTTTATACAGGTAACAAGCTGAGATTAGGAGCACTCCCTTTAAGAGTGTGCTCCTAATCTCAGCTCGTTTCCTGTATAAAAGACACCTGGGAGCCAGAAATCTTTCTTATTTCCCTCATTAAAATGCAAATCAATTTATAACATTTTTGACATGCGTTTTTCTTGATTTTTTTGTTGTTATTCTGTCTCTCACTGTTCAAATAAACCTACCATTAAAATTATAGACAGATAATTTCTCTGTCAGTGGGCAAACGTACAAAATCAGCAGGGGATCAAATATTTTTTTCCCTCACTGTATGTGTATGTTTGTGTGTGTGCAAGCGTGTCTTTGTGCGATGTATACTCACTGTGCCAGGGGTGTCTCCAGTATGGTTGGTGTGTGCTGGTCGGGCAGACTGCCAAGCTTATACTTCGGGCTGAACTGGATCAGGTGATGTCTGATGATTCCCACCAGCTCTTGGGCCCTGGGGTCCAGACTCACCCTGATGAGGGAAACACAGATACATCTCAGAGAGGGAGACATATCTCCTGATCCCAGATCTGTTTGTGCCATTGGCCTGACATGAACATAGAAGTTGTCAAGACAGCATAAACAGATCTGGGACCAGGCTAGGAGACATACAGTCTGCATGGCTGGAGAGATTCCTCGGCCAAAAGGTTTTTTCCTTCAAGATGGATTTGAACCAGCGACCTACAAATCAATGCTATTTTACCTACAGTCCTCCGCTCTACCAACTGAGCTATCAAAGGGGTGAAGAGTCAACAGTATTACCTGTGAGCTGTGTGTGGACAATAGGAGGCCAAACTGACCAAAGAACATCCCCACCCATTTACATTTACATTTTAGTCATTTAGCAGACGCTCTTATCCAGAGCGACTTACAGTTAGTGAATGCATACATGTTTTTTTGTTGTTGTTTTTTTTCATACTGGCCCCCCGTGGGAAACGAACCCACATCCCTGCCAGCCAAACCCTCCCCTATCTTGGACGACGCTGGACCAATTGTGCGCCGCCCATGGGTCTCCCGGTCGCGGCCGGCTGCGACAGAGCCTGGACTCGAACCAGGATCTCTAGTGGCACAGCCTTAGACCACTGCGCCACCCCTCACTAACATTGGTGTGTGTTTTATTCTATTTAATGTGTGTTTATATTGGGCTGCTCATCATGACCTCTGACCTGAAGGCTATGACGCTGCCAGGGGTGAGGCGCTCGAAGACGATCTCCTGGACAAACTCACTGCTGCCCTTAGATGTCACGCCTGCATGTTTCACAACGCCACTGTCCTTCAGCTGGGGTGACAGGGGACACAAAAGACCATGGGTGAATAAAGTTTCACTACCTTACAAAACAGTATGAAGGTCCACAATGGGGTATTGAGAGGAGAGTTGAGGACAATTCTGAATTGGCTTTTGCTGGTCTATATCAATTATGTATATAAACACTGGATTGCTAATGCTAAGTATTGGCCAATGAGAGGCTTTGAAGCCACCTGTCGGCAGTCCTCCTTAGGAATGAATGGAATTCTACAGCATTGAAATGAAATGTTTTAAGGACAAAATTACATGTATTTAAGTATTTTGTTGTTGTAGTGGGGACAGTAACATTAGAACGTATACTTTTTTTAAATACAAAAAATGATACTTTAAGGTAATTTTTTGTACATATATTTTCAGTTGACATGTTAATGTTTAGCTCACATAATATAATA
Organism: Coregonus lavaretus; assembly: GCF_964263955.1. NCBI lineage: Eukaryota > Metazoa > Chordata > Actinopteri > Salmoniformes > Salmonidae > Coregonus > Coregonus lavaretus. The sequence continues at coordinate 32,243,648 of NC_140010.1, read as the reverse complement.
CAAAAATATGCATTAAGGTGCCTGTAATAGAATAAATGTGGCAAAAACAAATGTAGAAATTAATAAATGCATTTCTATAGCTTCTAAAATATATATTTTTTATAATGGTGGGGGAGTGCCAAGATGGAGGCGCAGTGTTTTCAAAACAGCACCTCCTTTCAGTCATCTAGTGTATATATATATAAATCATTGGTGTATACACCATTACCAAACGTTTTACTTTGACTAAATAGCAAAAAGTATATTGAGCGAAGCACATAACACTGAGTAAATAGCTATGTAAACTAAATGGCATTCAATAGAAACTCAAACAAGCCAGACAGAATACAGACACAATACCAGCTTGTGAAACGTAACCGGATGCCCAGGCTGAGAATGGATTTGTTTTGTTTGAGAGGAAAGACTTTACATCTCAAGCCCATTGTGACAGGGGGCCTAAACAACTGTAATTACCCATGTTCCCCGGCACTTGGCGTCACATTACCTGGATGTGCTCCTTAATCTCCACAGTGTACTCCGGCATGCCATTAATGTACTTCTCACATTTCTTGTAGGTGCCGGCTTGCCTGTCGATGATACGCGCCTCGAGAACCACCTCATCAATTTTACCTGGAGATGGAGAGAGATTAAGTTGATTGTGTTAAAATAGTAGGTCCTGCATCCAGGTCAGTAGTGTTCTCATGTCATCTCCTGTGCCTCTCTTGCCATTTGTTCCAATAATATTGGTTTGGAATTGATCCCTGACCAAGATGGCTGCCATTATCAGCACATTCTAGAGTTATGAAGATGAATGACATATATGAAGGTGAATGACATAGGCCACTTTAGTATTATTGTATTTCTATGGATGGCCCGTTCTGAGGACAGTGTCGTGTGTATGGTAACAGTGAAGCATCATACCAGGGATGAACATGGGTGGAACCTCCTTCCTGTACTGGTGGTGTTTGGGGTTGTGGAAAGCAGTGCGACACACGGCCACCACAGACTGGTGTGTGCTGGGACAGTGACGCGTCACCGCCACAACGTCCTCGTCCACCTGGTCCACATACACCTAGGAGGGGGACAGAGGAAATAACAAGTAATGTTCCACATAACTCTTATCACGCAAATACAGTGGGGAAAAAAAGTATTTAGTCAGCCACCAATTGTGCAAGTTCTCCCACTTACAGTGGGGGAAAAACGATTTAGTCAGGCACCAATTGTGCAAGTTCTCCCACTTAAAAAGATGAGAGAGGCCTGTAATTTTCATCATAGGTACACGTCAACTATGACAGACAAATTGAGAATATTTTTTCCAGAAAATCACATTGTAGGATTTTTAATGAATTTATTTTTAATGCAAATTATGGTGGAAAATAAGTATTTGGTCACCTACAAACAAGCAAGATTTCTGGCTCTCACAGACCTGTAACTTCTTCTTTAAGAGGCTCCTCTGTCCTCCACTCGTTACCTGTATTAATGGCACCTGTTTGAACTTGTTATAAGTATAAAAGACACCTGTCCACAACCTCAAACAGTCACACTCCAAACTCCACTATGGCCAAGACCAAAGAGCTGTCAAAGGACACCAGAAACAAAATTGTAGACCTGCACCAGGCTGGGAAGACTGAATCTGCAATAGGTAAGCAGCTTGGTTTGAAGAAATCAACTGTGGGAGCAATTATTAGGAAATGGAAGACATACAAGACCACTGATAATCTCCCTCGATCTGGGGCTCCACGCAAGATCTCACCCCGTGGGGTCAAAATGATCACAAGAACGGTGAGCAAAAATCCCAGAACCACACGGGGGGACCTAGTGAACGACCTGCAGAGAGCTGGGACCAAAGTAACAAAGCCTACCATCAGTAACACACTACGCCGCCAGGGACTCAAATCCTGCAGTGCCAGACGTGTCCCCCTGCTTAAGCCAGTACATGTCCAGGCCCGTCTGAAGTTTGCTAGAGTGCATTTGGATGATCCAGAGGAGGATTGGGAGAATGCCATATGGTCAGATTAAACCAAAATATAACTTTTTGGTAAAAACTCAACTCGTCATGTTTGGAGGACAAAGAATGCTGAGTTGCATCCAAAGAACACCATACCTACTGTGAAGCATGGGCGTGGAAACATCATGCTTTGGGGCTGTTTTTCTGCAAAGGGACCAGGACGACTGATCCGTGTAAAGCAGGGGTGTCAAACTCGTTTTAGCTCAGGGGCCACATGGAGGAAAATCTATTCCCAAGTGGGCCGGACCGGAAAAATCATGGTATATATAACTTAAAAACAACAACTTCAGATTGTTTTCTTTGTTTTAATACGATCAACATACAACATAAAGCTGGAGCCTGAGGACAGTGTGTCCAAAATAGTACAAGCACAACATCACTATTAATCATAAAACACGTCAAGTTTATTTGAAAATTCTAAAGAAAAAGTGACTTGCAACACAAAGCCTCCTGGTGCAAAATACAGTGAAAAGTCAAAAAATCACGTCCTCCATTTGCAGATTGCACTTTCTCTCTGAACTTTGTCACAACGCCTGCTTTTTTCCCGATCATTGAGGGCGCACCATCTGTAGCCAGGCTGACAGCACGGGACCAGTCCACTCCGACCCTGTCCAGCGCGCCGACGAGTGCGGTAAAAATATCAGCTGCTGTCGTTGTATCTGTCATCGGCACCAACTCCACGAACTCCTCGGTGACGGTCAATGTGTCATCAACTCCGCGGATGAAAAAATGGCCAGTTGTGCAACATCTGTAATGTCCGTGCTTTCATCAATTGCAACCGAAAACGCAATAAATGACTTTACTTTTTGCTTCAACTGGCTGTCCAAATCCACTGAAAGATCGGAAATCCTGTCTGCAACTGTGTTTCTTGTCAGGCTGATATTTGCAAAAGCCTGCCGTTTTTCAGGGCACACAATCTCCGCTGCCTTCATCATGCATGTTTTTACAAATTCACCCTCACTAAATGGTTTTGAAGCCACTGCGATTTCATTAGCAATGAGGTAGCTAGCTTTCACTGCAGCGTCACTGATGTCTCGGCTGTGAGTAAACACAGACTGCTGTTTCTTCAGACCCGCCAACAGTTCATTCACCTTCTCTCATCTCCGCTGTCCTTGAAAGTTGTCATATTTGTCGGCATGAAGACTCACATAGTGGCGACGAAGGTTATATTCTTTCAGCACTGCAACATGCTCTGAACACACCAAACATACAGCTTTCCCATTCAATTCCGTGATTAAATAGGATGACCATTTTTCTTGGAACACTCTGCACTCTGTGTCCACTTTTCTCTTTTTTGACAGAGACATATTGGGGCAATGAGGGTGCCAAAGCACATAATGTTAAAAGTAGAAGCCGTAATAAATATCGCGGGCAAAACAAAGTAGCTCATTGGCTGCACGTGCTTGACCTACTTGCTCTGCCCCGGTATAAACAGTTTGCTTGCTTAACACAATTGCTATTGCGCCATCCAGTGGACGCAATTGGAACAGCAGTTTATTTTATAAAAAAAAAAAAAAAAAAAAAAGTTTTTTTTTTTTTTTTTTTAAATCATCTCGCGGGCCGGATTAAACCCGTTTGCGGGCCTGATACGGCCCGCGGGCCGTACGTTTGACACCCCTGTCTTAGAGGCTTACCTAGAAAGACTCACACCTGTAATTGCTGCCAAAGTTGATTATAACATGTATTGACTCAGGGGTGTGAATACTTATGCAAATTAGATATTTCTGTATGTTGTGTAGATGGGTGAGAAAAAATCTATTTAATCCATTTTGAATTCAGGCTGTAACACAACAAAATGTGGATTAAGTCAAGGGGTATGAATACATTCTGAAGGCACTGTATCTGCACATATGTGACGTAGTACGCAATTCTCTGGGAACACTTTTGGCTCGTGAGTGCTACTTTCAGAACTACTGGCAAAAAAGTATACAAAAGTACAGAAGAATCTCTTTAATGTTTAACAATTTTTTTTCTCTGAAAAATATATTATTTTATCAATTAAATAATGTTGCCTATTGCATTTACAACACAACAGTACAACAACAAATCAAAATACCCCAAAAATAACTTGAAACATATGTTTTAAATGCAATATATTTTTATTACTATTCTAAAGAAATTAAATTACAAACAGAAAATGGAAGTCTTCAAAGGTGACAGTCTCCATGTGATCTCATTTGGAGATGTAATATCTGCAGCTTTTATTCAATATCACTTGGTTTAAGAAGTAGTCCTCAGTCTTAATTGACGCAAACCTCAGTGAGCCCAGACTGTGTGTAGCAGGGCTTCTCGGTTGCCTCGTAGTTGGATGCCTCAGCATTGTCAGATACAACTTTGGCTAGCTTGGTGTCGAATGGGTTCAATGCCACCTGGATGGCAGGCTCAGAGTCAGGCACAAGGAAGTTATCTGGGATGCTAGGCAGAGGCGGCTCACACTCTCTCAGGCTGACAGCACTCTTTCCAGGTCTCTTTTCCGACTCAGATTTGTCCTTAGTGGAGATGAACTCCTTTGACTTCTGCAACTCTTTTGCAGAATCGTCAGAAATGGGGGCACACTGTGGTGTGGATGATGCTTGTTTCAAACCAAACCGTGAAGAGATGCTCTCCCGAACTCTGGATGCCAGTGTCTGTGGTTCAGCGGTGGCTGGTTCCCTTTTCTTCAACCTGGCAGTGGCAATAGCATCAGATCGCCTTCTAGCCTCCTTGGAGATTCTCACAGCATCATAGAGAACCACTATTACGATGAAGCCATAGAAAACAAGCCCCAAAATCAGGTTCACCTTCACAAGTGGCTCGGAGTAAGAAGGGTCAGTCAATATGTTGACTCTGGGTTTGATCTTCAGGGTGCTCTTCTGAGCTTTTGGAGCTGGAGCCTGAAGATTTTCTTTGAAGACGTTGTTGTCACCTTGCAATGCTTTTTGCTTGTAAGCCTGTAGATAAGGAATACGTTTCTCCACAATCATCTGTGGGACTTTAGCTTTACCTGGGAAAGTATCATCTTTCATCCTCTGAAGTTGTTCCAGCATCTGGTCCACTTGCACCATTTTGGTCCATTTTGCAACATTGGGGATGTCCTGAACAGGGTGGTCCTTCACTGGCATCAAAGGCCTGTGCTCTGGAACAGAAATCAGGGGCTCTACAAGCTCCGAGGGCTCTTTAGAATTTTTTGAGGAATATCCTTTTGTCAACTGGCCCACGTTACCTGGAGAAGAATCGTCTTTCACCCGTAAACTCTCAAGTTGTTCCAGCAATGACTTAAAATTGGTCTCTTTTGTAGCATCAGGGTTGTTCTGAACAGAGTGGTCCTTCACTGGCATCAACGGCTTGTGCTCTGGAACAGAAATCAGGGGCTCTACAAAGTCCGGGGGGTCTTTGACATTTTTTGAGGAATATCCTTTTGTCAACTGGCCCACATTACCTGGAGAAGAATAGTCTTTCACCCGTAAACTATCAACTTGTTCTTTTGTAGCATCAGGGTTGTTCAGAATAGGGTGGTCCTTCACTGGCATCAAAGTCTTGTGCTCTGAAGACACCAACACATTTGCAGCAACAGGCGAAAGGAGACAGAAAATAACAGCCAACAATAACATCTTCATGTTGCACAGCCCACCCTTCTGGGAGAGCTGTGCCATTTTGATTAAAGAAATCGTCTTTCAAAAGTAGGCAGTACAAATTACAAGTCAAACTACTAGTTGGCTAGCTGTGCTTTGTAAAAGTGAATTGGGTTTACTGTTCACTGTCAAACATACACAAGATATGGACCCAACATGATGTAATAGAAGAATCTGATTATAACATCACGTGTTCCAGAATGTTGTAACCTGCTCCTCATTGTATTCATTAATTCAGATAATTCATTAATTCATCTCTTTGGATACATTTGGCAATTAGTTTGACGTGAAGTCCCTGTCCCTAAACTGCTTTCTCCTACGACTTTGGCAAATGCCCCCGTGACCTACAGCTCCTCATATACTACCAGGTCATGGTAGTATCTACACTGGTGCTGGTGCTTGCGATGACCCAGCTAATTATGAGCTTTCTGACCCAGGGAGTGAGACACTTTTTGGCCTTCCTCATGGCCCGCACTGCCCCCCTGGAAACCAAATGTTTAAAGACATGGTACTTTGGTGACTAAGAAAGTATTTTTTAAACCTCTCACTTTGGGCTGGATGCTTCAATGTCTAGTTCATACATGCATAATCTGAGGGAAGAATTACTGTTCAGAGAGAGAGAGAGAGCGAGAGAGAGAGATGACTTGTTGCACATACAGTGCCTTCAGAAAGTATTCACACCCCTGACTTTTGCCACATTTTGTTGTGTTACAGCCTGAATTTAAAATTTATTAAATTGAGATTTTGTGTCACTGGCCTACACACAATACCTCATAATGTCAAAGTGGAATTATGTTTTTGAAATGTTTTACAAATTAATAACAAATGAAAAGTTGAAATGTCTTGAGTCACTAAGTATTCAACCCCTTTGTTATGGCAAGCCTAAATAAGTTCAGGAGTAAACGTTTGCTTAACAAGCCACATAATAAGCTGTGTGCAATAATAGTTTTTTCTTTCAAAATCATCTCGCGGGCCGGATTAAACCCGTTTGCGGGCCTGATCCGGCCCGCGGGCCGTACGTTTGACACCCCTGGTGTAAAGGAAAGAATGAATGGGGCCATGTATCGTGAGATTTTGAGTGAAAACCTCCTTCCATTGGCAAGGGCATTGAAGATGAAACGTGGCTGGGTCTTTCAGCATGACAATGATCCCAAACACACCGCCCGGGCAATGAAGGAGTGGCTTCGTAAGAAGCATTTCAAGGTCCTGGAGTGGCCTAGCCAGTCTCCAGATCTCAACCCCATAGAAAATCTTTGGAGGGAGTTGAAAGTCCGTGTTGCCCAGCGACAGCCCCAAAACATCACTGCTCTAGAGGAGATCTGCATGGAGGAATGGGCCAAAATACCAGCAACAGTGTGTGAAAACCTTTTGAAGACTTACAGAAAACGTTTGACCTGTGTCATTGCCAACAAAGGGTATATAACAAAGTATTGAGAAACTTTTGTTATTGACCAAATACTTATTTTCCACCATAATTTGCAAATAAATTCATAAAAAATCCTACAATGTGATTTTGATTCTGCCTTGAGATCATTGACAAGATCCTCCCGTGTAGTTCTGGGCTGATTCCTCACCGTTCTCATGATCATTGCAACTCCACAAGGTGAGATCTTGCATGGAGCCCCATTGGAGGGAGATAGACGGTTATTTTGTGTTTCTTCCATTTGCGAATAATTGCACCAACTGTTGTCACCTTCTCACCAAACTGCTTGGCAATGGTCTTGTAGCCCATTCCAGCCATGTGTAGGTCTACAATCTTGTCCCTGATATCCTTGGAGAGCTCTTTAGTCTTGGCCATGGTGGAGAGTTTGGAATCTGATTGATTGATTGCTTCTGTGGACAGGTGTCTTTTATACAGGTAACAAGCTGAGATTAGGAGCACTCCCTTTAAGAGTGTGCTCCTAATTTCAGCTCGTTACCTGTATAAAAAGACACCTGGGAGCCAGAAATCTTTCTGATTGAGAGGGGGTCAAATTCTTATTTCCCTCATTTTTGATATGCGTTTTTCTGGATTTTTTTGTTGTTATTCTGTCTCTCACTGTTCAAATAAACCTACCATACAAATTATAGACTGATCATTTCTTTGTCAGTGGGCAAATGTACAAAATCAGCAGGGGATCAAATACTTTTTCCCTCACTGTATGCGTGGGAAGCTAACAGCCATTTATGTGTTGTATAGTTTGTGTTTTTGGGGATGTCACTTCATGCTACTGTGGGGCAGTAATACATAAGGTGACGAGTCAGGTCATAGGTTAGGTTACGTTTAAAGTAGGGCTGTGACAGTCATGGAATTTTCGATGACTGTAATTGGCCAGCCAAATGACTGCACTCACCATAATAACCGTTAGAATAGCAAAAAAGACACACATTTTCTCCTCTCCTTCGCTCCTGAATGCATGTCCTGCCATAGAAATATAATGAATAGAACGAACATCCCCATTCAAGTCAATGAAGGCATTATGGGTGGACTGGCAGCCATTGCGAGTGTACCCACAGGAGCAAAGTCTTGCATCGCTTTCATCTCAATGGGTGCGTTTCTCTGCTCAGACGTTGCTGACGCCTGCCAGATCTTACAACACCTGGATGGCTATTTTACGTACCTTTCAACCACATCATGGTCGTGTTACGCTGCTCAGACGTTGCATGCATCAACCAATGGTTGTGTGCCCCATCATCGACTGTGCAGTCGGGCACCAGACTGCTATAAAATAAAGTGGTTAGCTGATACGTAAAATACTTATCCAGGCGTTGTAAGATCTGGCATGTGTCAGCAACGCCTGAGCAGAGGAAAACGACCGACATGTTATAGCAATCTGGTGCCCGCAGGGGAATGCGACCAATATCTGCGGTGCCGCTCATGGCAATGTCATCTCGCTGAGTCTACCTTGAAATTAAAGTCAATCTTAATGTGACCCCGCCAAATTCAGAATCTTGACAACCCAATTAGAAAAAAAGCTTGAAAAGCCCATTCGATTTTTATTTAGTTTGAGTTTTTCAAACAGGTTTGTTAATGATTTAATTTCAGTTTACTAAATCGTTTTTATTTCAGTTTTCATTTACTTCCCAACACACCCACCTGGTTGAAGCCCTTCAAGGCCAGATCCTGGTGCATTTTATTGAGGGCCAGCTTGCCAGCGATAATACCCGTCTTCAGGTTGACCTCCCCGGGGGACGAGGCCTTGGCGTCAGGGTTCCACTTGGGGTAGAAACGCTCCTCCTTCACCACTGAGATCTACAGGCAGACACGCAGAGGAGATGGTCACTAAAGACCATAGTCATTCATCATCCATGGCTATTTACTGTACAATACTACTATAGTACCTACCATAATTCTAAACTTTCCTTTGGCTTTATACTTAAAGGGAAACTTCACAATTTTTCAACTTCATAATCTCCAGCACCACCCCAACATCAACATATTGTGAAAATGGCACATTTCTATGTTTTGTTTTAAAAAATAAGGAAAATAAGTGTTTCCTAGGGCATCATCGGTGTGCATCGTGTGATTTTGACATTTACATTTGTACATTTTAGTCATTTAGCAGACGCTCTTATCCAGAGCAACTTACAGTTAAGTGAGTGCATACATTTTTATAAAAATAAAAATAAAATCATACTGGCCCCCCATGGGAATTGAACCCACAACCCTGGCGTTGCAAGCGCCATGCTCTACCAACTGAGCTACACGGGGCCCAGTGAGTTGTGAGTAGGCATTGCCCACTAATTGCTTACTAATTGTCTACTAATTGGTTGATGATGTCATTGGAAACACTTATCTTTCTCTAGCTTTTTTACTACAAAACATTGAAACACACCATTTTCACATATGTTGATGTTTGGGTGGTGCTGGAGATGATGAATATGAAGTTGAAAATTTTTGAAATTTCCCTTTAAAGTGATTTGAGATATATATAGTGATGCTATAGTGTTGTATATGCATTTAACATATACAAATATCAGGATAAAAGTCATTATACTGTTATGACCGAGAAAAGGTGTGAGTGTTACCTGGTGGGGCACCATCTCATCATATCCCCTGGTGCTGCCAGAGCAACAGCAGGCCATTGAAACGATGGCAGAGCTGGGGAGCGAGTCGTAAGCAGAGCGGAGCTGGAACATAGACATCAAAAAAGGAATTGACACACCCAGGTTTGTGGTGCCCTACTTTTTTTTAATTAGGGGGAAATGTTCCCAGAGAATGAACAGGGACACAGCACAAAGGGGTACCGCTCCACTGCCTCACTGGAGTTTCATATAGCACTGGATTTAAGATTTAAACCCAAAGTTCATACTGAAATCAACCAGGTTCTGACCAGGTTCTATATTGTTTAACAATATGTATCAATGTACATACTAGCATACCACTTAGAATGCATGGCCAGTATATTTGCTTCATTCTAAGAAGTAGTATGCTAGCTACAGTAGTGTGCATATTGAAACATTGCCTAGATATGTTTTACAGCAATGAACTAGCAATGGCCACTATAATGCTATGCTGTACCTGAATAACGGAAGTCAAGAATAGGCTACCTAAATAGGCCACTTAAGAATAACGTACCTGGATGGGGCACTCGTTGTCGTGGGTGACATCCAGGAACATGGCGTGTGCAATGCTGGGCACCAGGGGCCGGAGGCTGGGCTGGACGAAGGCTCCGACGGGCTCCCCTCCATACCTGTACACCAGCCTGCCCTCCTCGTGACTGTCCCCTGCACTCATTGCCTCTGGAAGGGACAGGTAGAGGGAAAAAGAGGGAGGAAGGGATTTACAGTTACACCCCTGTATTACTTTGTAGTCTTTTCAATCACATACAATGGTGCCAACACGCAGGACTTGAGAATGCATGTTGATACCATTTTCCTTTCAAAGATGCAGTGATGCATTAACCTGGTCTCAGATCTGTTTGTGGTGTCTTACCAACTCCTTTGGTCATTCATGACAACGTCCAAAGGAGTAGACCAAACAGATCTGGGACCAGGCTAGTGGTGTGTAGTCCTACATCTGATGAGCGAGGTAATGCTTAGCTTATTTACAAAGACATTGTCCAGGTCCTCGCTGCCCGTAAACAGCTCAGCCACCACATACAGACTGCGCCTCGCCACACGAGCCACATCCAACATGTACTACATGTACACATCCACAGGCCAGTCAACAAGGGGTTAAATCATAGAGAGAGGGTGGAAAGAGGGGAAGGAGGGGGTGGAGGGTTAGGTTGAAGGAGGGAGAGAAAGGATGGATGAGGGGTAGGGAGAGGGAAGAAGAAGTAGAAATGAAGCTAAGCAGGAGAGGAGGTTAGTATGGAGGAGTGATGGGGGTCAAGGTCAAGGTGCAAAAGAAAACATCCCAAAATCCAAAACAGAAACCAAACAGAGAGACAGAAATATGAGAAGAGAACCGACAAAGGGGTGAGGGGGACGACAAAGTATAAAGGTCAAAAGGTAAACGAGGTGTTTAGACCAGGAAGTAAACGACAGGTGATATGTTTAATGCAAAACATTTTAGCAGATACTATGTAAAGTGAGGTATCAGGAATGATGAGATGAAGGTTGTAAATGGGAGTTATTAGAGAGATGTAGTGAGAGAGACACATAGAAAGAAACAAAAACAGAGATTTAGTGTCGTGCCTAAACAAAACATTTTTGGTAAAACTTTATTTTACAGTCCTAATATAGTACTTGTGTTTACTCTAAAATTATTTGGTAACCAACGATACTTTCCGGTACTTACTTTGAAGAAACAGGTACCAGATGATACAAATTGGTCCGTTTTTCAATTGATCTCAAAGACACCAAAATGTAATTATGTAAGCAAGTAAACACCAGATATGTAAAATAAAGTGTAACCTAGGGTTTAACCCCAACCACTCCAGTGCTTTGTCTACTTCATGTGAACGTCCGGTACCTCTGACAAGACTGGTTATCCCCAGGCGGTTAACAAACACATTATCAATGAGCTCGCTGCCTGTAAAGAGCTCCGCGATCACATACAGGTTGGGCCTGACAGCCCTGGCTGCTGCCAGCATGTGCTACGGAAAGAGAGTGGTTTCAGTAATTACATTGTTCCGTCCCTTTACAGCGAATGATCACTAACTTTATTCATACATCAAATGTATCAATTGTTACCTTGGAAGATCCTTAAATCTTATTCATTGGCCATGCAGTAACACTATATGGGTTTCATAGAGTGTGGAATGGTATGGGCTACATGGAGTGTAATAACAAACTCAAATGGCTCAGACTGAATGGAATGTACCTCAGCCACGTGCAGGGGGGTGGAGTGACAGTTGTCCAGGCGGACTCCGGCGAAGTGCTCCGCTGTGATCTCTGTGTACTTCTGCATGTGGGCCCACAGGTAGGGGCAGTCCTCGGGCTTGTCGCCGTAGCGAAGCTTGACGCTGTCGCCCCAGCAGATCAGCTCTCTCCTGATGTACACGTTAGAGCCTGGAAAGACAGAGAGGCATTAATTTCTTGACGTTCTCAGGGACTGGGCCTCTAGTAACACTGGGAATGATATTTACATCACACTGGCTCCCCCTTGTGGAAGGATCAGGTTACCACTGAAGCAGCATTGCTATTTCCAGCTTTTTGACTGTCTAAACTAAGCATTCATCTTTACATTCATCTATATCCCTTATGCTACACATGGTAATATATCACACATCTCCAGACTGTTTGCATGTCATTGACCAATAGAGACACACTGATCTTTGCCCTGATTAAAAAAGTGAGTGTAAAGTATGATCTTCCTTAGCGGAAAGCACTTATTGTAAGTTGATCTGGATAAGAGCATCTTTTTAAAAAATTATAATGTAAAACAATTGACTAAGCACCAACATCAGCAGAGCTGGGGCACAGTGGAGAAGACTGCCAGAAGTGGAGATACTTTTGTTGCTGCCCTATGTGCCAGCCGCGCACAATGGGGAGAAGTGAATGAATGCAAACCTGGCTCAGCAAAGTTTCTAAGAGGGTCGTCTCCCATCACCCAGCCGTTGTGAGCCAGGAAGTGACAGGCGTTGTCTGGCTGGTCCATCATCTTCAGGTCATCCTCCAGGCTCTTCTCCTCGAACGGAAAGGTGAAGTATCTGTCAACACACGCACATTTAATTAGTTGGATCCATAATGAAATGTGAAAACAAAGGACCCAAATTGTATCTGCATGTGCATTACTGCTTCGGCCCTAAGGAGGGCACTCCTGCTTAATAAGTTTAGCATGATATAATGTCTTATGTCACGGATGGAACCTTTTTTTCCACGGCCGAGGGTTCAATAAAGTGAATCTGCCTCTTTGACATTACAGTCATAATACTGTAGACCTTGTTTCTAAAGCCATTTTTTGTATTCATGTGAGTGAAATACACTAGGTCATGAAGCCTTTTAACATCTACATACAGTCAGCACACAGCCTACCTTCAAACCCCATATTTTCAGCCAGAATTTAGCTATATATTTTTTTGACGACCCCACTGCACTTCCCCCGACCCCGAGTTTGAATACCACTGGCCTACCTGGTAACAATAGGGTCTTTCCTGGTGACGGGGCCCAGTTTGGGTCCGTGGTCAGCCAGGCGCTCATAAACAACATTTCCCACAATGCAGTTAGTGGCCTGAGTGGAAAAAAAGAAGTAGAACAAAGAATTGTAAAATGGATGGACTACATTATCCAGACACGCATATGGAGCATACCAAAGCTACTGATGGGGGGGGGGGCTACCTGCTCCTGGTGGTGTAGCATCTGCTGGTACTGCTCTTTATTGATCTCCTCCAGTCTCCCCCACAGCCTGTTACAGGCCTCCAGAATGGCTTGTGTACTGTGGCTGGACAGGGAAAAGGATTGACATGTGCAGGATGAGACTTGGCTTTAGATTTGGGGGTCGATTCAGAATCCACTCAATAAACTGATGTAAAGTCAGGATCATCAACGTTGGCAATCCAAGTAACTAGAGGTTGGGGTGTCAAACATATGGGTCGCAGGACGGATCCGGCCCGCGAGCCTAAAGAAAACGTTTTTTTTTCTTTAAAATAATAATAAAAACGTACAACCTCAATCTACATTGAAATTACTAAAACCAAATTGAAACTGTGTATAAATGATAATGGACCTACATTTATACAGTCTCTTTACTCTGTCCAGCTTGTTAACATTCACCAAAACGAAAGCTAGACAGTCAGGGAGCATTGAAAATTCCCAAACCTATGGACTGTTTTCTGCACATTTTGATGGCAAGGAAATATTTAAAAAACATTGTGCGGCCCTCCGTACCTTGTTGAACACGAAATGCGTCCCTTCGGCAAAATAAGTTTGACACACATCTATAAAGTACCAAACACGCACCAGGGTTGGGGTCAATTGCATTTCAATTCAGGGAGTAACCTAAAGCATTGAGGAAATTGGAATTTCAATGTCACCACACACACCCACACACTTACCTGTGAGGCACAAAGGTCTCCAGAGCAGAGTCCATGTCCACTTCGTTTCCGAAGCGTCTGAACTTTGGGTCCTGAATGATCTTCAGTCCCTGTTTACCCCCAGTCTTCTTCTGGTCTGGTTTCTCTCCTGATTACAACCACATAATACCACAACCCATTCAATTAATCCATCAATACCAACACATTGAAACATTTACTCAATACCAAAACACATCATTTCTCTGATTGACAAGGGTGGTGGATTAGGAAGCATATACTGTAGCTGCCAAAATTAATCTTAAAATGAAAATTGGATAATGATAAAATCAACAATACGTTTGCTTGTTTAGGCCTCTTTGCTTCTGTTTGGTTCTTTATACCCCAGTTATTATAATGACACAACAGATGTCATGAACAGAAAGACAGAACAGTACAGTGCTCAGTTGAATGCTCTCACCATCTACAAGCAGGTCCCTGAACTCCTCCACAGCGCTCTCGATTCTGACCTGGAAGAACTCCCACAGCTTGATCTTGGGGAACACCTGCCCCCACAGAACATCGCGGATTGCCTGAGAGAGATTAAAAAATAAAAAATAAACAGGTTCAAGGTTCAGGTCTTCCCCAAAGGAGCTCACAATTTCATTAAGACAAACCCAATAAGGTGATATGTGTAAGGCCCTGAGTTTTTCCTGACCACATCGTGGCATGATCAGGAAAAAACTCTGGACCACTGTGGCCAGGGTTATAAAATTCCATAAACTTTCCGGTTTGAGGATTTCCTTCCTGCTTATTCCATCCTGATAAGTTCCCGGTAGGAGGATTTTCGGAAAACATGGGAATTTTGGGAAGGTTTCTGGAATGTTGCAACCCTAGCTGTGAAAGTGACCTTCAGACACTCACATTGAGGTGCCCCTCATTCTTGACCAGGGCGGGAAGGCCGTTAGTAGCGTACTTGGCGTCAGCCATGTTGCAGGTCATGTGCCATATGGCCCGGTCCAGGACCCAGGCTGGCCTCAGGTGGGGGGAGTTGACCAGGTTGTAGCCACACTCAGGGTGCTCCTTGATCCATGGGCTGTTGGCGGCTGCACATGGGAGGGGAAGGGGACAATGCAAGAGTTACCACACAGAAATCTAACTAACTGTTATGGAGGACATTGAGGCCTTTTGTCAAGGAATATTACTAAGGGCAATGAAGGTTAATGGACTCTCTCTATGCAGACACTCCCTGATGATATCAAAGCTAACCTTCTGTCAGTGGTAGGATAACCGTTGGGCATATGAACAAAATGGCTGTTGTACAGTCGTGGTCAAAAGTTTTGAGAATGACACAAATATAAATTTTCACAAAGTCTGCTGCCTCAGTTTTTATGATGGCAATTTGCATATACTCCAGAATGTTATGAAGAGTGATCAGATGAATTGCAATTAATTGCAAAGTCCCTCTTTGCCATGAAAATGAACTTAATCCCCCCAAAAAACATTTCCACTGCATGTCAGCCCTGCCACAAAAGGACCAGCTGACATCATGTCAGTGATTCTCTTGTTAACACAGGTGAGAGTGTTGACGAGGACAAGGCTGGAGATCAATCTGTCATGCTGATTGAGTTAGAATAACAGACTAGAGGCTTTAAAAGGAGGGTGGTGCTTGAAATCATTGTTCTTCCTCTGTTAACCTTGGTTACCTGCAAGGAAACACGTGCCGTCATCATTGCTTTGCACAAAAAGGACTTCACAGGCAAGGATATTGCTGCTAGTAAGATTGCACCTAAATCAACCATTTATCGGATCATCAAGAACTTCAAGGAGAGAGGTTCAATTGTTGTGAAGGCGGCTTCAGGGCGCCCAGCAAGCACCAGGACTGTCTCCTAAAGTTGATTCAGCTGCGGGATCGGGGCACCACCAGTGCAGAGCTTGCTCAGAAATGGCAGCAGGCAGGTGTGAGTGCATCTGCACGCACAGTGAGGCAAAGACTTTTGGAGGATGGCCTGGTGTCAAGAAGGGCAGCGAGGAAGCCACTTCTCTCCAGGAAAAACATCAGGGACAGACTGATATTCTGCAAAAGGTACAGGGATTGGACTGCTGAGGACTGGGGTAAAGTTATTTTCTCTGCTGAATCCCCTTTCCGATTGTTTGGGGCATCCGGAAAAAAGCTTGTCCGGAGAAGACAAGGTGAGCGCTACCATCAGTCCTGTGTCATGCCAACAGTAAAGCATCCTGAGACCATTCATGTGTGGGGTTGCTTCTCAGCCAAGGGAGTGGGCTCACTCACAATTGTGCCTAAGAACACAGCTATGAATAAAGAATGGTACCAACACATCCTCCGAGAGCAACTTCTCCCAACCATCCAAGAACAGTTTGGTGATGAACATCGCCTTTTCCAGCATGATGGAGCACCTTGCCATAAGGTAAAAGTGATAACTAAGTGGCTCTGGGAACTCCCTAGACCTTAATCCCATTGAGAACTTGTGGTCAATCCTCAAGAGGCGGGTAGACAAACAAAAACCCACAAATTCTGACAAACTCCAAGCATTGATTATGCAAGAATGGGCTGCCATCAGTCAGGATGTGGCCCAGAAGTTAATTGACAGCATGCCAGGGCAGATTGCAGAGGTCTTGAAAAAGAAGGGTCAACACTGTAAATATTGACTCTTTGCATAAACTTAATGTAATTGTCAATAAAAGCCTTTGACACTTATGGAATGCTTGTAATTATACTTCAGTATACCATAGTAACATCTGACAAAAATATCTAAAAATACTGAAGAAGCAAACTTTGTGAAGACCAATACTTGTGTCATTCTCAAAACTTTTGAACACCACTGTACAGTGCCTAGTGAAAGTCTATACACCCCTTGCACAGTCTTCACATTTAGCTGCCTTAAAATTAAATCTAAAAAGGGATTAATTTAGATTTTTTTCCTACAGATCTACACAACCTCCTCCACATTTTCAAAGTGAAAAAAAGTAAATACATTTTTCCAAATGAATTAAATGAAGAAGAAAAAAGTTGTCTTGATTGTGTATGTCTTCACACCCCAGAGTTAATACTTGGTCGAAGCACCTTTGGAAGCCATTACAGCTGTGAATAATTTTGAATAGAATTCTAGCCAGGGTTGTGGGTATGAAAAACATTCTAACCATAGTTATGATATGAGCACATATGACAGATAAGGGGAAATCTAACAAAGGTAACCATGTCTTAATGTTACATCAAGTAACAGCAGAGCACACCCATTGGTTCACCATGAGCTGCACTGAGCACACAGCACACCAGTAGCCAGGTCGGATGTCAGCTAGCACATGGCCTTTAAGCTGCCATGGAGATAAGGTTTCTCTGATCATCCGACCTTTTACAATACTGGGCCTGGGCCAGAGAATGCTGCTCTCAAGCCTTTATACTCTCCAAGCTTTACCTAGGTTTCTGAAGCAGACTAACTACACTGCACTGTAATAAATGACCCTTATTAGATAAACTTGTAAATCAAAAAGTATACAACTGCACTAAACAGGAACAAGTAGACAATAGAGAAACAACTCAACTACCTCCATATAAGCACTGCACTCAAAAACTGAGGACAAAATAAACCAATTCTGAACCAATGGCAACGAGTCCATTTGACGCAGGTTCTATTCATAACACATCTAATCAATTGGAGCATGAGTTAATTATTTCATTCTCCCTTCTTAGTTTAGCATGCTTGTCACAAAGACTCCACATAGTGTCTGCCTGAACTGCTATACAACAGCTTGACTGCAGGGCTGCACATAGTGACTAGGTTTAAGTTCACCCATAACTAAGTTGTGCAGAATTATCTAGGGAGGGTATTTTTAACACGGCACTCATCTTTAAAGCTTGCACTGGATTCGAGGACCATGACTCGTCATAATTTTTGCGACTGTGGCATTTCAATAGTGGCCTTTCCCTAGTCTATATTCAGTGTGAAACATGCAGTATGCACACCCATTGTGATATTGGGAGTTCTGCTATGGCAACCAGTAAGGTACATTTAACAACACAGTAGTATTAAACAATCTCTTGACAGGGGATGTTACAGACACAAACCACTGATTCGAAAAAGGCCTTAGTCAACACACTTGACACTATACAGATAAACTCCCCCACCAAAAAAAAAAACATTGTACATGTAGAGGGATATTAGGGATGACTACTAAACTATGAATTGTGAGACCTGCCTGGCTTGCTGACAAATTCTGGTTATTTTTCCCTGAACTATGAGAGGAACAAACTGCTCTTTAGGTATGGCCTCATTGTAACAGACTGTGATGCAATTGTTGTAACCTACTGGACAGCTCATCGTTCAACCAAAGAGAGGGAGACACACACCCACACATATGTCCACGCCCCATCCCACAACTACAAACACACACCTGTATGATTGTAGACCACGTCAGTGATACAGATCATATTCCACTCTTTCTTCAGTTTCTGCACCAACTCTCCCACATCTGTCCATGTGTAGTTCTTTCCCGGTGGCGAAAACTCTGGGTTCAGGCTTAGTTGGTCAGCTAGGGAGTAGCAGGACCTAGATTTACCGAGCTTCTGCAGAGGCGTGAAGTGGATCATGTTGTAGCCTGGGAAACAAACAAACTACATTATATCAACAATGTAAGAAATTAGTACTATAAGAAATAACATATTATAAGATATTAGAAGACATATTCTAAGAAATTAGCTGAATGTTCTTTATTCACATATATTTTTAGTTTCATACAAACAAAAAGCATAAGCTGGAGCACACCCAGAGAAAAGTATTTTGTGTAGAGGTGCTGACTAATGGCGAATAAACTGTAAGCTATATGAATAAATAAAGAGAGTCGCACAACCGCTCTCTCTGAAAGTATTCAGACCCCTTGACTTTTTCCACATTTTGTTACGTTACATCCTTATTCTAACATGGATTAAATAAATACAAAAATCCTCAGCAATCTACACACCAAGTGAAAGCAGGTTTTTAGACACTTTTACAAATGTATTAAAAATAAAACCGAAATACCTTATTTACCTAAGTTTTCAGACCCTTTGCTATGAGACTCGAAATTGAGCTCAGGTGCATCCTGTTTCCATTGATCATCCTTGAGAGCAAAAACCAAGCCATAAGCTCGAAGGAATTGTCCGTAGAGCTCAGAGACAGCATTGTGTCGAGTCACAGATCTGGGGAAGGGTACCAAAACCTTTCTGTTACATTGAAGGTCCCCAAGAACACAGTGGCCTCCATCCATCTTAAATGGAAGAAGTTTGGAACCACCAAGACTCTTCCTAGAGCTGGCCACCCCGCCAAACTGAGCAATAAGCAATCTGGGGAGAAGGGCCTTGGTCAGAGAACCCAATGGTCACTCTGACAGAGCTCTAGAGATCCTCTGTGGAGATGGGAGAACCTTCCAGAAGGACAACCATCTCTGCAGCACTCCACCAATCAGGCCTTTATGGTAGAGTGGCCAGACAGAAGCCACTCCTCAGTAAAAGGCACATGACAGCCCACTTGGAGTTTGCCAAAAGGCACTTAAAGCCTCTCAGACCATGAGAAACAAGATTCTCTGGTCTGATGAAACCAAGATTGAACTCTTTGGCCTGAATGCCCATGTGTCACTTCTGGAGGAAACCTGGCACCATCCCTACGGTGAAGCATGGTGGTGGCAACATCATGCATGTTTTTCAGCGGCAGGGACTGGGAGACTAGTCAGGATCGAGGCAAAGATGAACGGAACAGTACAGAGAGATCCTTGATGAAAACCTGCTCCAGAGCGCTCAGGACCTCAGACTGGGGCAAAGGTTCACCTTCCAACAGGACAACGACCCTAAGCACACAGCCAGGACAACGCAGGAGTGGCTTCAGGACAATGCTCCCCATCAAACCTGACAGAGAAGAATGGGAGAAACTCACCAAATACAGGTGTGCCAAACTTGTAGCGTCACACCCAAGAAGACTCAAGGCTGTAATCACTGCCAAAGGTGCTTCAACAAAATACTGAGTAAAGGGTCTGAATACATATGTAAATGTCATATTTCCAGTTTTTTTATTTTTATAAATTTGCAAACATTTCTAAAATGCTGTTTTTGCTTTGTCATTATGGGGTATTGTGTGTAGATTGATGAGGAAAAAAACAATTTAATAAATTTTAGAATAAGGCTGTAACCTAACAAAATGTGGAAAAAGTCAAGGGGTCTGAATACTTTCCGAAGGCGCTGTGTGTGTGTGTATATATATATATATATATATATATATATATATATATATATATATATATATATATATATATATATATATATATATATATATATATATATTGTATATACAGTACCAGTCAAAAGTTTGGACACACCTACGGTTGGAAATATACATAAGGAGATAATACGTTCACCCACACCGCGTCTCACAAAGACATGGCGGTTGGAACCAAAAGTCTCTGATTTGGACTCCAGGCCAAAAGGACAAATTTCCACCGCTCTAATGTCCATTGCTCCTGTTTCTTGGCCCAAGCAGGTCTCTTCTTCTTATTGGTGTCCTTCAGTAGTTGTTTCTTTGCAGCGATTCGACCATGAAGGCCTGATTCACACAGTCTCCTCTGAACAGTTGATGTTGAGATGTGTCTGTTACTTGAACTCTGTGAAGCCTTTATTTGGGCTGCAATTTCTGAGGCTGGTAACTCTAATGAACTTATCCTCTGCAGCAGAGGTAACTCTGGGTCTTCCATTCATGTGGCGGTCCTCATGAGAACCAGTTTCATCATAGCACTTGATGGTTTTTGCGACTGCACTTGAAGAAACAAAGTTCTTGAAATTGTCCGTATTGACTGACCTTCATGTCTTAAAGTAATGATGGACTGTCATTTCTCTTTGTTTATTTGAGCTGCTCTTGCCATAATATGGACATGGTCTTTTACCAAATAGGGATATCTTCTGTATACCCCCCCCCCCCCCCCCCTCCACCTTGTCACAACACAACTGATTGGCTAAAAAGCATTAAGAAGGAAAAATAATATTTAAGAAGGCAAACCTGTTAATTGAAATGCATTCCAGGTGACTACCTCATGAAACTGGTTGAGAGAATGCCAAGAGTGTGCAAAGCTGTCATCAAGGCTAAGGGTGGCTTTTTGTCTTTACTATTATTACTATTATTCTACAATGTAAAAAATAGTAAAAAAAAAGAAAAAGGAAAAAAAAAAGAAATTTGACTGGTAGTGTATAAACTGTATATACAGTTGAAGTCGGAGGTTTACATACACTTAGGTTGGAGTCATTAAAACTCGTTTTTCAACCGCTCCACAAATTTCTTTTTAACAAACTATAGTTTTGGCAAGTCGGTTAGGACATCTACTTTGTGCATGACACAAGTCATTTTTCCAACCATCGTTTACAGACAGATTATTTCACTTATAATTCACTGTATCACAATTCCAGTGGGTCAGAAGTTTACATACACTAAGTTGACTGTGCCTTTAAACAGCTTGGAAAATTCCAGAAAATGATGTCATGGCTTTAGAAGCTTCTGATAGGCTAATTGACATAATTTGAGTCAATTGGAGGTGTACCTGTGGATGTATTTCAAGGCCTACCTTCAAACTCAGTGCCTCTTTGCTTTACATCATGGGAAAATCAAAAGAAATCAGCCAAGACCTCAGAAAAATAATTGTAGACCTCCACAAGTCTGGTTCATCCTTGGGAGCAATTTCCAAACGCCTGAAGGTACCACATTCATCTGTACAAACAATAGTACACAAGTATAAACACCATGGGACCACGCAGCCGTCATACCGCTCAGGAAGGAGACGCGTTCTGTCTCCTAGAGATGAACGTACTTTGGTGCGAATAGTGCAAATCAATCCCAGAACAACAGCAAAGGATCTTGTGAAGATGCTGGAGGAAACCGGTACAAAAGTATCTACAATAAAACGAGTCCTATATCAACATAACCTGAAAGGCCGCTCAGCAAGGAAGAAGCCACTGCTCCAAAACCACCATAAAAAAGCCAGACTATGGTTTGCAACTTACATGGGGACAAAGATCGTACTTTTTGGAGAAATGTCCTCTGGTCTGATGAAACAAAAATAGAACTGTTTGGCCATAATGAACATCGTTATGTTTGGAGGAAAAAGGGGGTACTTGCAAGCCGAAGAACACCATCCCAACTGTGAAGCACGAGGGTGGCAGCATCATGCTGTGGGGGTGCTTTGCTGCAGGAGGGACTGGTGCATTTCACAAAATAGATGGCATCATGAGGAAGGAAAATTATGTGGATATATTGAAGCAACATCTCAAGACATCAGTCAGGAAGTTAAAGCTTGGTCGCAAATGGGTCTTCCAAATGGACAATGACCCCAAGCATACTTCCAAAGTTGTGGCAAAATGGCTTAAGGACAACAAAGTCAAGGTATTGGAGTGGCTATCACAAAGCCCTGACCTCAATCTTATAGAAAATGTGTGGGCAGAACTGAAAAAGTGTGTGCGAGCAAGGAGGCCTACAAACCTGATTCAGTTACACCAGCTCTGTCAGGAGGAATGGGCCAAAATTCACCCAACTTATTGTGGGAAGCTTGTGGAAGGCTACCCGAAACGTTTGACCCAAGTTAAACAATTTAAAGGCAATGCTACCAAATACTAATTGAGTGTATGTAAACTTCTGACCCACTGGGAATGTGATGAAAGAAATAAAAGCTGAAATAAATCATTCTCTCTACTATTATTCTGACATTTCACATTCTTAAAATAGAGTGGTGATCCTAACTGACCTAAAACAGAGCATTTTTACTAGGATTAAATGTCAGTAATTCTGAAAAACTGAGTTTAAATGTATTTGGCTAAGGTGTATGTAAACTTCCGACTTCAACTGTATACACTCCCAGTAATTTATAGGGTGAAACGTTGGTGTTTTACCCTATAAATTACTGGGATATATATATATATATATATATATAGAGAGAGAGAGAGAGAGAGTGTGCAACTCTTTTTATTTATTTTTATAGCTTATAGTTTCATACAAACGACACAGGGAATACTGTCTATCATATGGCATAATTTTGTATGCATTTTGAGACCCACCTGCATGTTGATGATTTCCCTAGCCCTCTTTCAAGAATGGAATATTGCAGAATGACAAGGTGAAATGTAGTGTAAACATTGTCTTGGGACCTTGAACTACACTGGTGTCCATATGTGACCTAAGAAATGGACACCAACCCTGTTCATTGTTCAAACTTCCAGGTAAGACAATGCACTAAAATAGTATTCTTCGGTCTTGACCCTGGAAGACTGCAGTGTGTGCAGGCATAACACACATGATCCACCTGATTTGGTTGATGACTAGTTGAGAAATTGAATCAGGTATTATAATCCAGGGTTGGAACAATTAAAGCCCTACACAGACTAGACAGCCCTCAAGGACCAGGAGTGAAGAACACTACACGTAAAGGCAGGCTTGCATAAGGATGGACCCCTGCCTCCTGCTCTCTCACCGGACTCTTTAGCCACCCTCAGTCTGTCTGGCCAGTCATCCAGGTGTCCGAGGCATTTGGACAGGTAGGTCTGGATGGTGATACAGTCCAGATGGACGTGGTGGTTGTCAGCTCCGGCACGCAGCACTGGGTCCACCACCAAGTAGCCACCGCCTGACTTCTCCTCATGGCTGGGGGTGAAAACAATGAATATGTAGTTAAAGGATGAAGCTCCAGTGATGTTGTGTCTCATACAGAAATGGAATATGAATACTGGTCTGTAACACAATAGTGTCTCACCCGTGACCAAAATTGTATTGGTACGATCCAGCGATCTGTAGGTCTAAAGAGCAGAACTTGTCAGAGTCGTCCTCTCTTCCCGTGGGGTTGTGCCAGTCCAGGGTTCGGAAGGTGTGACGGTCAAAGTGTTCCCCTGGGGCGGGGTAGTTAGTCTGCACACACACATGTTTCCCCTGGAGAGTAGGGCCCAGACGGAACTGGAGCTCAAAGCCTTAGAAGAAACATATAGTACAAACAGGCCTGAGGATACAAGACATCTATATGATACATTCCATAGCATATGATAAAAGTACACAACTTGACAGAGATATTTTCTCAGGTATTATTCAGGTAACATCCCCAGACTGTAAAGGCAGATCTAGCCAAAAGCATGGAGCAAGGCACATGGATCGAGTTACGTCCCCCCTTTCCCCATGCTTTTGAATGCACCGCTAACTGATACAACCCCTTTCAATTTTCAATTGTTACTCATTCTCCAAAAATGCTACAGGAAATTTAGCACATTGCCATTAATGAACCAGCTAACACATTTGGGACCAGTTTCCCAGACACATATTTAGCCTAGTCCCAGACTAAAAATAATCTTAAATGGAGACTCTCTAATGAGATTACTTTTTAGTCCAGTATTTAGCTTAATCTGTGGAACCCACCCCTTAATCCAGGAAACCACCCCTTAAAGTCTAGTTGCCACCATGCCTGCTTTTGAAACCCTGACCTTAACACTCTAACCCTGTTGCCACTTATGGTAATTCAACACTAAGGTCAGGAATGTATGATCTCTAGGAGCATGTCTTTAGTAGTTACACCATGCCTGCTAGAGAGAACTCAATGATAGCCTACAGTGTTGCTACCCTTTATGAACGGGTTAGAACGGGTTTATAAATATTTACATTTACATTTACATCCAGTCGCTCTGGATAAGAGCGTCTGCTAAATGACGAAAATGTAAAAGTAAAATGTATAAATACTGTGTAGACTATCAGTTATTAGTTAATAGATAGATATAGGAATAACAAATTAGTACGTTTACATGCACACTAATAATTCAATATTAAACTGATTATGGCATAAGGCAGAGTATGGCATTAGTCACGTAAACACCTTACTCTGCTTATCTTAATCGGCGTGAGGTCATAATTGAAGTAAACATACGCTGATTAAAACACATGGTTTCTGAGTAAACTTTAAATTATTAGGACATGCAAACACCTTAATCAGATTACATTAAAATCAGATCCAACAATAATATCAAGGGCCTAGAAATCCAGGGCTTAAAAACAAAGGTGTCATTGTATGCTGATGATTCATGTTATTTTTTTTTTAATCCACAATTTGGATCCCTCCACAGCCTCATAGATGATCTAGATACTTTTTCTAACCTCTCTGGATTACAACCAAATTATGATAAGTGTATTTACTATATTACGTATTGGATCACTAAAAAATACAACTTTTACATTACTGTGTAGTTTACCAACATAATGGTTTGACGGTGAAGTGGACATACTCGGTATTCATATCCCGAACGAAATAAATGATCTCACTACAATACATTTTAATAGAAAGCAAAAATAAATAAGATCTTGCTACTGTGGAAAGGAAAATACCTGTCTATTTGTGGAAAAATCACCTTGATTAACTCTTTAGTCATATCCCAGTTTACCTATTTGCTTATGGCCTTGCTTACACCTAGCGACTTGCTTTGTAAATTATATGAGCAACAAATATTCCATTATATTTGGAACGGGCCTATGTATATAATTAATATGAATTCGGAGGGCAGAAATGATTAAATATCATAAAACATTAAACCTCTCACTAAAGGCTTCAGTCATACAAAAGTTATACTTAAATCCGAACTTGTTCTCTAGCTGATTAGTAGGAATGTCTCACCCCATGTTCAAGAATGGCCTTTTTTCCCTTTATTCAGATTACAACCTATAACTTTCGGTTATTAGAAAATGTAATCATCTCTGAAATATCGCTATTTTTAAAATAAGCCACATTAAGTTGGTTGCAATTTCAGTTTAATCCACCAGAAAAGACAGAAAAAATATTACAACAAATATTATGGTTAAACTCAAATATACGAACTGATAAAAAACACACAATATTTTTGGAATAAAAAATAAAAAAGGTATAATCTTTGTAAATGATATCATAAATAGGACTGGTGGAGTGATTTCACACATGTAGCTAACAAAAATTTATGGAAATGTCTGCTTTACTCAATATTACAACCAACTAATTTCAGCATTACCACAAAAATGGAAGGGGGAGAAAGTAAGGAACTTGTCTGTCGGCCCTGAATTAAAGAGCAAAATTGGCAAAAAAATTGTATACAAGTTTCATTTAAGGACTAAATAATTGACAGCTGTGCCATATAGATGGCAAAATAGTTGGGAAGAGATTTTCGATGTACCGATTCCATGGCACATGGTTTATGAACTGATACAGTATGAAAAATGTATGCACTCACTAACTGTAAGTCGCTCTGGATAAGAGTGTCTGCTAAATGACTAAAATGCAAATGTAATACACAAAACAATGCTGGATTCAAAACGTAGTGTTTTTCAATTTAAATTATTATACAAAATTATTGCAACCAATAGAATGTTAAATACAGTTGAAGTCGGAAGATTACATACACCATAGCCAAATACATTTAAACTCAGTTTTTCACAATTCCAGAAATGTAACCGTAGTAAACATTCCCTGTCTTAGGTCAGTTAGGATCACCACTATTTTAAGAATGTGAAATGTCAGAATAAAATTAGAGAGAATGATTTATTTCAGCTTTTATTTATTTAATCACATTCCCAGTGGGTCAGAAGTTGACATACATTCAATTAGTATTTGGTAGCATTGCCTTTAAATTGTTTAACTTGGGTCAAACGTTTCGGGTAGCCTTCCACAAGCTTCCCACAATAAGTTGGGTGAATTTTGGCCCATTCCTCCTGACAGAGCTGGTGTAACTGAGTCAGGTTTGTAGGCCTCCTTGCTCGCACACGCTTTTTCAGTTCTGCCCACACATTTTCTATAGGATTGAGGTCAGGGCATTGTGATGGCCACTCCAATACCTTGACTTTGTTGTCCTTAAGCCATTTTGCCACAACTTTGGAAGTATGCTTGGGGTCATTGTCCATTTGGAAGACCCATTTGCGACCAAGCTTTAACTTCCTGACTGATGTCTTGAGATGTTGCTTCAATATATCCACATAATTTTCCTTCCTCATGATGCCATCTATTTTGTGAAATGCACCAGTCCCTCCTGCAGCAAAGCACCCCCACAGCATGATGCTGCCACCCCTGTGCTTCACGGATGGGATGGTGTTCTTCGACTTGCAAGCCACCCCCTTTTTCCTCCAAACATAACGATGATCATTATGGCCAAATAGTTATATTTTTGTTTCATCAGACCAGAGGACATTTCTCCAAAAAGTACGATCTTTGTCCCCATGTGCAGTTGCAAACCGTAGTCTGGCTTTTTTATGGCGGTTTTGGAGCAGTGGCTTCTTCCTTGCTGATTGGCATTTCAGGTTATGTCGATATAGGACTCGTTTTACTGTGGATATAGATACTTTTGTACCCGTTTCCTCCAGCATCTTCACAAGGTCCTTTGCGATGGCTGTGTGGTCCCATTGTGTTTATTGTTTGTACAGATGAACGTGGTACCTTCAGGCATTTGGAAATTGCTCCCAAGGATGAACCAGACTTGTGGAGGGCTACCATTTTTTTCTGAGGTCTTGGCTGATTTCTTTTGATTTTCCCATGATGTAAAGCAAAGAGGCACTGGGTTTGAAGGTAGGCCTTGAAATACATCCACAGGTACACCTCCAATTGACTCAAATTATGTCAATTAGCCTATCAGAAGCTTCTAAAGCCATGACATCATTTTCTGGAATTTTCCAAGCTGTTTAAAAGGCACAGTCAACTTAGTGTATGTAAACTTCTGACCCACTGGAATTGTGATAAGTGAAATAATCTGTCTGTAAACAATTGTTGGAAAAAATTACTTGTGTCATGCACAAAGTAGATGTCCAAACCGACTTGCCAAAACTATAGTTTGTTTACAAGAAATTTGTGGAGTGGTTGAAAAACGAGTTTTAAATGACTCCAACCTAAGTGTATGTAAACTTCAGACTTCAACTATATATGGGGGATACAACGATCCCAGCGCTTCAGATTTTGATGCAAAGGGACAGAATAATTAGATCATTTGTTTTGGTACTGTCCATATTTAGCTTGTTTTTGGTCGCAGGTTCAGGAATGGCTGAAAAATTGCAACATTTACCTGGAGCTAACTCCGCAAATAGCACTGCTGGGTGATTTAAAAAGTCAATCGATCAATAATATAATAATACTCTTAGCAAAAAAAATTCTTTAATTTACAATATGTAGAATCTATGAAAATAGAAAGGTTCAGAACTTTTGTGAAACATCACAGCACAGTTTTAAAAAAATATGGCAAATCAAAACTGGATGGTGTTCAGAGATAGATGGGAGAGGTTGAGTGGAGCTGAAGGATGGGACTAAAAACAAAAGATAACTATTGTAAAATATACTGTGTCCGTAAAATGTATAATAGTACGTATAAGCTGGAAGTAGAAGCCTAAGTGTTGTTGTCCATTAGTTAACTCCAATTAGGGGAGGGATGGTAGGGTCAGGGGAAAATAATAAAGGAAAATATATTCAAAATATATATAATTTATACACTGCTCAAAAAAATAAAGGGAATACTTAAACAACACAATGTAACTCCAAGTCAATCACACTTCTGTGAAATCAAACTGTCCACTTAGGAAGCAACACTGATTTACAATACATTTAACATGCTGTTGTGCAAATGGAATAAACAACAGGTGGAAATTATAGGCAATTAGCAAGACACCCCCAATAAAGGACTGGTTTTGCAGGTGGTGACCACAGACCACTTCTCAGTTCCTATGCTTCCTGGCTGATGTTTTGGTAACTTTTGAATGCTGGCGGTGCTTTCACTCTAGTGGTAGCATGAGACGGAGTCTACAACCCACACAAGTGGCTCAGGTAGTGCAGCTCATCCAGGATGTCACATCAATGCGAGCTGTGGCAAGAAGGTTTGCTGTGTCTGTCAGCGTAGTGTCCAGAGCATGGAGGCGCTACCAGGAGACAGGCCAGTACATCAGGAGACGTGGAGGAGGCCGTAGGAGGGCAACAACCCAGCAGCAGGACTGCTACCTCCGCCTTTGCGCAAGGAGGAGCAGGAGGAGCACTGCCAGAGCCCTGCAAAATGACCTCCAGCAGGCCACAAATGTGCATGTGTCTGCTCAAACGGTCAGAAACAGACTCCATGAGGGTGGTATGAGGGCCCGACGTCCACAGGTGGGGGTTGTGCTTACAGCCTAACACCGTGCAGGACGTTTGGCATTTGCCAGAGAACACCAAGATTGGCAAATTCGGCACTGGCGCCCTGTGCTCTTCACAGATGAAAGCAGGTTCACACTGAGCACGTGACAGACATGACAGAGTCTGGAGACGCCATGGAGAACGTTCTGCTGCCTGCAACATCCTCCAGCATGACCGGTTTGGCGGTGGGTCAGTCATGGTGTGGGGTGGCATTTCTTTGGGGGGCCGCACAGCCCTCCATGTGCTCGCCAGAGGTAGCCTGACTGCCATTAGGTACAGAGATGAGATCCTCAGACCCCTTGTGAGACCATATGCTGGTGCGGTTGGCCCTGGGTTCCTCCTAATGCAAGACAATGCTAGACCTCATGTGGCTGGAGTGTGTCAGCAGTTCCTGCAAGAGGAAGGCATTGATGCTATGGACTGGCCCGCCCATTCCCCAGACCTGAATCCAATTGAGCACATCATGTCTCGTTCCATCCACCAACGCCACGTTGCACCACAGACTGTCCAGGAGTTGGCGGATGCTTTAGTCCAGGAATGGGAGGAGATCCCTCAGGAGACAATCCGCCACCTCATCAGGAGCATGCCCAGGCGTTGTAGGGAGGTCATACAGGCACGTGGAGGCCACACACACTACTGAGCCTCATTTTGACTTGTTTTAAGGACATTACATCAAAGTTGGATCAGCCTGTAGTGTGGTTTTCCACTTTAATTTTGAGGGTGACTCCAAATTCAGACCTCCATGGGTTGATAAATTTGATTTCCATTGATAATGTTTGTGTGATTTTGTTGTCAGCACATTCAACTATGTAAAGAAAAAAGTATTTAATAAGATTATTTAATTCATTCAGATCTAGGATGTGTTATTTTAGTGTTCCCTTTATTTTTTTGAGCAGTGTATATATATTTACAAAAAATATATATGGGGAATTGGAAATGATGCAGACAATTACATTGATGGAAGCCACAATCTATCTGCAACATTAAAGCTGATCTACCTCCCCCAAAAGTAAAAAAAAAAAAACCCACCTTAGTCAGAGTTGATCAAAGTCCCATCAGGTAGCCTGATTTCAGATGTGTCCATGTAAACAGGATTATTACAAAAATCTTTCTTCTTGCAAAGCATGTAAACATTTAAATCAAACTATTACAGTGCATTCGTAAAGCATTCAGACTCCTTCCCTTTATCCACACTTTGTTACGTTACAGCCTTATTCTGAAATGGATTAAATAAAACATTTTCCTCATCAATCTACACACAATATCCCATAATGACAAAGCAAAAACAGGTTTTAGGAATTTTTGCAAATGTATTAAAAATTAAAAACAGAAATACCTTATTTATATAAGTATTTTTCAACTCTTTGCTATGAGACTCGAAATTGAGCTCAGGTGCATCCTGTTTCCAATGATCATCCTTGAGATGTTTCTACAACTTGATTGGAGTCCACCTGTGGTAAATTCAATTGATTGGACATGATTTGGAAAGGCACACACCTGTCTATCTAAAGGTCCCACAGTTGACAGTGCATGTCAGAGCAAAAACCAAGCGATGAGGTCGAAGGAATTGTCCGTAGACCTCCAAGACAGGATTGTGTCGAGGCACAGATCAGGGGAAGGGAACCAAAAAATGTCTTCAGCATTGAAAGTCCCCAAGAACACAGTGGCCTCTATCATTCTTAAATAGAATAACTTTGTAACCACCAAGACTCTTCCTAGAGCTGGCCGCCCGGCCAAACTAAGCAATCGGGGAGAAGGGCCTTGGTCAGGGAGGTGACCAAGAACCCGATGGTCACTCTGACAGAGCTCCAGAGTTCCTCTGTGGAGATGGGAGAAACTTCCAGAAGGACAACCATCTCTGCAGCACTCCACCAATCAGGCCTTTACGGAGCAAAGTACAGAGAGATCCTTGATGAAAACCTGCTCCAGAGCGCTCAGGACCTCAGACTGGGGCGAAGGTTCACCTTCCAACAGGACAACGACCCTAAGCACACAGACAAGACAACGCAGGAGTGGCTTCGGAACAAGTCTCTGAATGTCCTTGAGTGGCCCAGCCAGAGCCGGACTTGAACCCGATCCAACATCTCTGGAGAGACCTGCAAATAGCTGTGCAGCGACGCTCCCCATCCAACCTGACAGAGCTTGAGAGGATTTGCAGAGAAGACTGGGAGAAACTCCCCAAATACATGTGTGCCAAGTTTGTAGCATCATACCCAAGAAGACTTGAGGCTGTAATCGCTGCCAAAGGTGCTTCAACAAAGTACTGAGTAAAGGGTCTGAATACTTATGTAAATGTCTTTTCAGTTTTTAATTTTTTATACATTTGCTAAAACTTCTAAAAACCTGTTTTTGCTTTGTCATAATGGGGTATTGTGTGTAGATTGAAAAAACTATTTAATCCATTTTAGAATAAGGCTGTAACGTAACAAAATGTGGAAAAAGTCAAGGGGTCTGAATACTTTCCGAATGCACTGTATATTAATCTGACTATTCACAATAATCATATTATAGTGTGCATGTAACCAAATGAGTTCTTTCTAATCTTTGAAAATAGGTTCCGCTAATAAGCTCAGCAGCAGCTGCCTTATCAAGTGTGGTTGAGCCTGCACAGTTGCTCAACTGGAGAATTTGAGTGAAACTTGATCTCTACATGTTCAATCCCGTTGTCACTGTGCAACTGTAGTTGTGGTTTATGAAAATAATAGACAATGAAAGAGGTTATTCAAATCCTCTAAACCAGAATCTCTTCTTAAAGAAGAGATATGTCTCATAATAGTCTCATGTTACCAGATATCACAAATAATTAAAATGACTGAATGGCTGGGATCAGGCTATTATTCACACAATGTATAGTGTGAGTGCTATCTAGAAAACGCTGTTTGATTTCGTATAATGGAAATCTTGGGTGACCAAAAGGTGTCTGAATCCATGCAATAATTTGGACTATAATAAACTAAAAGACAACTCTCACATCACAACAACAACAAAACAACATGTTCAAAAACTGCAATGCAACAAGACTGAGACTGTGTACATGTCCGCCTGCAACCACACTCCCCATTGGCCATCTATAGAACTAGCACATTAGCATATTTAAATACTTAAATGATCACATTATTCTCATTCTCAATAAGTCAATACCATGGTAACCTAAGCCATGCATAAAAGGGAAATAATGTCCAGGTACCTTGGTCCAGGCGGAAGAGTGTCCTTTCCAGCTGTTCCATATCTTTGAGGACCAGGACTCGGACTTGGTTTGCCTGGAGGGACATTTTGACTTTCCCTATATAGGACGCCCTTTACTGTACAGGGGATGATGCTTTGGAATTTTAGTTCTCGAGACCCCCTTGTGAAAAAAAAAGAGAGTCATGTGTCACCAGCCATCAGCAACGTACAAGTAGGCAACTGTAGCCCATGTTTCCAAATACATTCATATTGAAATTTGACTCACATCTTTCTCGCTCCTCATAGGCTACACATATTTCTGAACATTAAACAACATTTTCATTCCAGTCTATTCCTCAGAACATGCATGGCTACATAACAACCAGTTGAAAATTGAAGCAATTAACAGAAGTTCTATTCCAGCTGTCTAAAAATAGTTACATTTTAGCAGCAGCCTATTACAGTTTGTAACATAATATTGTTGACACATTGTGACAGCTCACATGCTGTGGTTGAAATTGGACTAGAGGATCCAATTCTTAAAGATCAATGCATTTGTAATTTGATAAGTCACTACAAAGGTTAAGTTCTTAGAAGTGGAGCTGTCAGCCTTATTCAAAAGTGGAAACCATGTGCCAACTAAATCAAAACATACATACAGTTTAAGTTCTTTCCATATCAACTAAATTCGTAAGACTTAAGTTTTCATCCCTTTTAGTTCACTGCAAGTATCCAACGGCTTCTCTCGCATACAACACACACTGTCAACAAACGCCTACTTGATTTTGCACAGTGTCCATATTTAAAGAGCAATTCCACCACTTTTAAAAATCATATTCATAATCTTCAGCACCAAACCAGTGTCTACATATGTGAAAACAGCGCGTTTTTATGATCTGTGGTTAAAAAGATAAGGTCCTAAAAAAATGATTCTCTGTGACATAGCAGGGTAGGATTAAAAGTAAAAAACTGTGATTTCTTTCTCCCTAGGTCACAGCAAATCTCAGTGTTTGATTAACATTGATGTCATCAGGTATAACTTTTTAACTTTACATTTGTTTCTACAAAACTTTGAAATGCGCCTTTTTCATATATATATATATATATATATATATATATATACAGACAATGGTATTGTGCTAGAGATAATGAAAACGAGATTGAAAAGTGGTGGAGTTGCCCTTTAACTCATAACTCATTCTGGATAAGGTCGACAATTCAGTCGGTTAAAAGGCCAACAGTGCTATTTTAAATGCTCGGTCTACCGTGTGCAGTCTGTCTGTCCCTATATAAGGACCGAGCAGGCAATTTGCTTCGTCCCGCAATGAGCCATTGTTTGTAAACAATTTCTCGTTGCAAACCGAAAGAAGCAGGCAACCACAAAACCTGACTCTGCAAGACGCGCACACAGTACACAAAGTAGTGTTGAAGCATTATGCTTAGTTTACAAACTGTCAAAAAGCAAACGTTATGCATCTGTTACATCCAACTTCAAATACTCAATGCATCGTTAAGAGTCGCTTGAGCGCCACTTGTAAAGATCCAGAGATTACAGGCTTAATTGTTCCTAGTTTGAAGAAGAGGCTTGGCATCTGACGGGAGCGTGTCAATGTTGCATGAACCTTTACCCCGACTACCGTACATGTACGAATATAAGAAAGCATTAATATAATTTATTGTAGACAGATGCAGTGCGAATTCTATCCGTTTGGCAACATTATCTGGGGTTATTGCATAGCACAATTCGTCTGAATCACCAAATGTTGCAATGCAAAACATTAAATAAGAAATGATACACGATAAAACCGTGAGCAAATGCTGCGCTGCTTTTACATGAACGGGACATGTGTTACGCCTGTCTATTTATTCATGTAGTAAATATGTACTATTTTCTGCAGCACTTTTCACACTACAAGATCATTTCCATTTTGACTTAGATCTGACTTTGCCTTACAGACTGTGTCATCATCTGATAAATATGTATGTAATCATAGGACAAAATGTCCTTGCCCCACGTATGCCATATAATTTTATTTATAGAATCAATACAATCACGTAAATTATATAGTGTTATTTACACTGGAATTGTACAATTATGATCATATGATTATTCAGTACATTGATTAGCATGCAGAAATACAGTACCAGTCAAAAGTTTGGACACACCTACTCATTCCAGGGTTTTTCTTTATTTTTACTATTTTCTACATTGTAGAAAACTAGTGAAGACATCAAAACTATGAAATAACACATATGGAATCATGTAGTAACCAAAAAAGTGTTACAATGTAGAAAATAGTAAAAATTAAGAAAAACCCTTGAATGAGTAGGTGTGTCCAAACTTTTGACTAGTACTGTATGTTATATGTATTATAAACACTGATAGTGTTATGTATATCAGCTGAGCTGAGTGTTATGATTGGATAAATACAGATATTTTGAATTTCTCGTTTTCCACCACCACAAACATTGAATTTCTCATGGAAGAATGGTGTCACATCCCTCCAATAGGGTTCCAGACACTTGTACAATCTATGTCAAATTGTATTGAAGCTGTTCTGGCTCGTGGTGGCCCAACGCCCTACTAAGACACTTTATGTTGGTGTTTCCTTTATTTTGTCAGTTAACTGTAGATCCGCACACAGCGCAATGACCACAATACGGGGAAGGCTTCTAACTTGCATTATATCTAACTACAACGGCTACAATGTATCTAGATAACTGGCTAATCCAGTCGATAGTTGATAATGAAAGTCCCCACAGTATGGTGTTGTTTGTTTGGTAACAATGTAACAAGTGTAAAGATAATCTTCTTCAGGGCATGCTTGTCTGAATGTTCACTGTCAATCATAGGCATTAGCGCCACCGTCAGCGCAGGAGAAGCCTATACAAGCATTCCACATTTCCACTGATCCTCATCCCAGCAGCATACCACCCTGCATTCCACTGTTGGCTTGCCCCTGAAGTTACGCAGGGTTGGTCCAGGTCAGCCTCTGGATGGGAGACCAGATGCTGATGGAAGTTGTGTTGGAGGGCCAGTAGGAGGCACTCTTTCCTCTGGTCAATGAAAAAAAAATCCCAAACACCCAGGGTAGTGATTGGGGACGGTCCTGGTGCTTGCTGGACTTTCTTGGGTGCCCTGACGCCTTCTTCACAACAATTGAACGTCTCTCCTTGAAGTTCTTGATGATCCGATAAATGGTTGATTTAGCAGCAATATCCTTGCTTGTGAAGCCCTTTTTGTGCATAACAATGATGATGGCACGTGTTTCCTTGCAGGTAACCATGGTTAACAGAGGAAGAACAATGATTTCAAGCACCACCCTCCTTTTAAAGCTTCCAGTCTGTTATTCTAACTCAATCAGCATGACAGAGTGATCTCCAGCCTTGTCCTCATCAACACTCGCATCTGCACGCACAGTGAGGCGAAGATTTTTGGAGGATGGCCTGGTGTCAAGAAGGGCAGCAAAGAAGCCACTTCTCTCCAGGAAAAACATCAGGGACAGACTGATATTCTGCAAAAGGTACAGGGATTGGACTGCTGAGGACTGGGGTAAAGTCATTTTCTCTGATGAATCCCCTTTCCGATTGTTTGGGGCATCCGGAAAACACCTTGTCCGGAGAAGACAAGGTGAGCGCTACCATCAGTCCTGTGTCATGCCAACAGTAAAGCATCCTGAGACCATTCATGTGTGGGGCTGCTTCTCAGCCAAGGGAGTGGGCTCACTCACAATTTTGCCTAAGAACACAGCCATGAATAAAGAATGGTACCAACACATCCTCCGAGAGCAACTTCTCCCAACGAATGCCTTTTCCAGGATGATGGAGCACCTTGCCATAAGGCAAAAGTGATAACTAAGTGGCTCGGGGAACAAAACATCGAAATTTTGGGTCCATGGCCAGGAAACTCCCCAGACCTTAATCCCATTGAGAACTTGTGGTCGATCCTCAAGAGGCTGGTGGACAAACAAAAACCCACAAATTCTGACAAACTTCAAGCATTGATTATGCAAGAATGGGCTGCCATCAGTCAGGATGTGGCCCAGAAGTTAATTGACAGCATGCCAGGGCGGATTGCAGAGATCTTGAAAAAGAAGGGTCAACACTGCAAATATTGACTCTTTGCATAAACTTTATGCAATTGTCAATAAAAGCCTTTGACACTTATGGAATGCTTGTAATTATACTTCAGTATACCATAGTAACATCTGACAAAAATATCTAAAAACACTGAAGCAGTGAACTTTGTGAAGACCAATACATGTGTCATTATCAAAACTTTTGACCACGACTGTACAGTACCATTCAAAAGTTTGGACACACCTACTCATTCAAGGGTTTTTCTTTATCTTTACTATTTTCTACATTGTAGAATAATAATGAAGACATCAAAACTATGAAATAACACATATGGAATCATGTAGTAACCAAAAAAGTATTAAACAAATCAAAATATATTTTATATTTGAGATTCTTCAAATAGCCACCCTTTGCCTTGATGACAACTTTGCACACGCTTGACATTCTCTCAACCAGCTTCACCTGGAATGCTTTTCCAACAGTCTTGAAGGAGATCCCACATATGCTGAACACTTGTTGGCTGCTTTTCCTTCACTCTGCCGTCCGACTCA
This sequence comes from Coregonus lavaretus, assembly GCF_964263955.1. Lineage (NCBI taxonomy): Eukaryota > Metazoa > Chordata > Actinopteri > Salmoniformes > Salmonidae > Coregonus > Coregonus lavaretus. The sequence continues at coordinate 32,206,717 of NC_140010.1, read as the reverse complement.
TCCCAAACCATCTCAATTGGGTTGAGGTCGGGGGATTGTGGAGGCCAGGTCATCTGATGCAGCACTCCATCACTCTCCTTCTTGGTAAAATAGCTCTTACATAGCCTGGAGGTGTGTTGGGTCATTGTCCTGTTGAAAAACAAATGATAGTCCTACTATGCCCAAACCAGATGGGATGGCGTATTTCTGCAGAATGCTGTGGTAGCCATTCTGGTTAAGTGTGCCTTGAATTCTAAATAAATCACAGACAGTGTCACCAGCAAAGCACCCCCACACCATAACACCTCCTCCTCCATGCTTTACGGTGGGAACTACACATGTGGAGATCATCCGTTCACCCACACCGCGTCTCACAAAGACACAGCGGTTGGAACCAGAAATCTCCAATTTGGACTCATCAGACCAAAGGACAAATTTCCACCGCTCTAATGTCCATTGCTTGTGTTTCTTGGCCCAAGTAGGTCTCTTCTTATTATTGGTGTCCTTTAGTAGCGGTTTCTTTGCAGCAATTCCATCATGAAGGCCTAATTCACACAGTCCCCACTGAACAGTTGATGTTAAGATGTGTCTGTGACTTGAACTCTGTGAAGCATTTATTTGGGCTGCAATTTCTGAGGCTGGTAACTCTAATGAACTTATCCTCTGCAGCAGAGGTAACTCTGGGTCTTCCATTCCTGTGGCGGTCCTCATGAGAGCCAGTTTCATCATAGCGCTTGATGGTTTTTGCGACTGCTCTTGAAGAAACTTTAAGTTATTGAACTTTTCCGTATTGACTGGCCTTCATGTCTTAAAGTAATGATGGACTTGGTCTTTTACCAAATAGGGCTATCTTCTGTAAACCCCCCCCCCTAAAGTTGGGGGGATGCTTAAAGTTGGTGGGAAAATGTCTTGGTTTGAAAGGTGTACTGACACCGACCCATGAAAAGTAGAGTAGAGTAAAGTATAGGTCATTACAATTTAGTACAGTACAGTACACTAGAGCCCAATTGTCACGCCCTGGCTCTGGGGACTCTTATATGTTGAGCCAGGGTGTGGTTTTTCTATGTTTTGTTTTCTATGTTTTTGTTTCTAGATCGTGTTGATCTATGTTGGCCAGGGTGGTTCCCAATCAGAGACAGCTGTAGCTCGTTGTCTCTGATTGGGGACCATACTTAGGCAGCCTGTTGGCACCAGTTTATTTGTGGGATCTTGTTCCGTAAGGTTTGTTTTGTGTTAACCTAGGACTTCACGTATCGTTTGGTTTGTTATTTTGGTTCGTGTTCAGCACAAATAAAATGTACGCTTATCACGCTGCGCCTTGGTCCGTGTCTTCCTGTAACGATCGTGACACCAATAGAGTAGAGTACAGTATAATTTGCAGTACAGTAGAGAACAATAGAGTAAGAGTACAGTATAATGTACTGTACTTTACTGTATTGTACTGAACTATACTCTAATGTATTGTGCTGTTCTCTTCTATTTGATTGTACTGTACTGTACTGAACTATACTCTAGAGTTCAGTAGAGATGATGAACTAAGAAATGTTATCCATTACAAATGAATGACAATTGCGTTCTGGGTTAATTTTTTAAAAGAGATTTTATGATTAGAGTACTATACTGTGCTGTACTGTGCTGTACTGTGATGTCCAAACTTGTGAAACCTAGACGTCTATGATTAGTACAGAATTGGTCCTGTGCGGACCAACCAAATTTGGTCTTGTTTGGGGGTGGAGCTCATTAGAATAATACCCAAACATGCAAAGGAGGATATTACAATTTTCTACCTTTGTGTACCTATTCAGGATACTTCCCCATGAAGAGAATAACATGAATAATGATGCATTTCTGTGTAGTACAGAAAGGGACCCATGATGTCATTCTGTTTCCATCATTCTGTTAATCCACTTCACTTACTATAGTTCAATAACCAAAATAGATGTTATCCCCTTCTTTCTGCAGACATCTTTGAATCTCAATTCAGAGTTGATATTTATAGTCGTTTTTGGAAAACATGGTCACAAAAAAGGGAGGGAGATTTGACCGTCATTCTGTTACCAAACTTACATCTGCACTGTTGGCACTGAAATCACTCCATAGTAGTCCTTCTGCATAGAGTTTGTACAGTATAACTTTGCAATCAATGGTTTAAGTTTGGCTTACTTTTAAAGTGAAAAAATCAGAGTCTCAGTGTCTTTCTGTTACTGTTGAATTGCCCACTCCCTGACCAAGTCCCTTCACCCCAGATTGCTCAGTTTGACCGGGCGGCCAGCTCTAGGAAGAGTCTTGGTGGTTCCAAACTTCATCCATTTAAGAATAATGGAGGCCACTGTGTTCTTGGGGACCTTCAATGCTGCAGACATTTTTTGATACCCTTCCCCAGATCTGTGCCTTGACACAATCCTGTCTCTGAGCTTTAGGTACAATTCCTTCGACTTCATGGCTTGGTTTTTGCTCTGACATGCACTGTCAACTGTGGGACCTTATATAGACAGGTGAGTGCCTTTCCAAATCTCAGGTGGACTTCAATCAAGTTGTAGAAACATCTCAAGGATGATCAATGGAAACAGGATGCACCTGAGCTCCATTTTGAGTCTCATAGCAATGGGTCTGAATACTTATGTAAATAAGGTATTTCTGTTTTTTATTTTTAATACATTTGCAAAAATTTCTAAAAACCTGTTTTTACTTCGTCAATATGGGGTATTGTGTGTAGATGAGGAAAAATTCAATTATTTAATTTGATCCATTTTAGAATAAGGCTGTAACGTAACAAAATGTAGAAAAAGTCAAGGGGTTTGAATACTTTCAGAATGTACTGTATATTCCAGCATTTTGGATTTGAGATCAACTGTCACCTTTTATTTGAGGGTATTTTCAGACATATCTTTTTTACTGTTTAGAAATTAAAACACTTTATGTATCTAGTTCCCTGATTTGAAGGTGTCATAAGTATTTGGACAAATTAACTTATAGTGTATTCAATTTAGTCAAAAGTTTAGTATTTGGTCCCATATTCCTAGAACGCAATGACTACATTGTTTTGGTTGTGTTTCGGATTATGTTGTGCCCAGTAGAAATGAATGTCCAATAATGTATTGTGCCAATTTGGAATAGCATAAGAATAGCATATGTTTCTGAACACTTCTACATGAATGTGGATGCTACCATGATTAAAGATAATCATTAATAAATCACAAATAATGATTACAGAGGCATGATGATTACAGAGGCATAAATATCATACCCCCGAAAAAATTGTAACCTCCCCTGTTATTGGTAATGGTGAGAGGTTAGCACGTTTTGGGGGCATGATCTTTGTGCATCTGTAACTAACTTAAATGGGCGGACTAGATACATAAAGTGCTTTCATTTCTAAACGGTAAAACTGATATGTATAAAAATACCCTGAAATAAAAGGTGACATTCTGTACTGTCGCCTCATATAAAACATTTGATCTCAAATCCAAAATGCTGGAGTATAGAGCCAAATTTAAAGTTTTAGCTTCACTGTCCAAATAAATACATTGGGGAGTGCAGGTCGAGTCAGCGTTTTTTCAAATTGTCATTGTAATTTTATTTTGCGAACTGTTTTGTGGTAAATGGCAATCCAAGCCCGCCAGCATACATCCTTGTGTTAGATTAATTGTAATAAAATCTATTTTTTGTGATAATCCTGTATGTGTTGCGTTTCCATATCCATTACCTAGTTCAGGTCTCCATTAACTCTGCCCTACCCAAGAACCTGGTTGATAAAGTACGGCATCACCACTCCCTGTACTCCATGTCATTGCTAAAGAGACTGGCCTTTCTGCCATCTTCAATTATGAACATTCTATCATTAATGAGCATGAGGAGAACAGAGGACTTGATCCTGATTCGATCACCCTCATTCTATCAAAAGTTAATAGAATCATGTCTAAATTCTCAAACAACAATTCCAACCACAAAAGGTGCCTAGCTAACAGCTAAATATTAGTTTTTTACTTTGTTATACATTCTAATTCTATTTTTGAGGCTCCACATGTTGTCATGGAAAATATTAATGTTATTTCCAACAACCAATGAGCAACTCCGCTGTAAATCCAGTGCATAACTTGAACATTGAGATTGCAGAAAGGACAGTCTCTTTGGCAATAACAAGGAGTGGCAAGGAGTCGAATGTTAGCTAAAGAGACCGGTAGTCAGACTATGTAGGCCATGCCTCTTCCCATACAAGGCAAGCCCACATTGGATGAAGAACCGCCCTGGGCATGAGCTTTAAAAAGCCTTGCTCAGGTAATAAAATGCATACTTTGCTTTTCGCAAGCATGCTGGAGGTGAGTACATGGTCCGAGTTAAGTTCTTTGAGAAATGTTCTTTAAACTGTCTTTTGTCCTAGTTTGTCACTTCTCATACTGCTTTCCATTGGTTTGAAATGACCACATGCTTTATTTGGATTACTTAAAGCTTACTGCTAGAATGGTGTTTATTCATTGGTTTTCTCAATGCTATGTCTGTTGAAACTTTCACTGTCTTAGGCTCTTGAACGTGCCACATGCTAAATGAGAAATACACTATATACAGTATACACAAAGTACAGTTGAAACGTACAGTTGAAGTCAGAAGTGTACATACACTTAGGTTGGAGTCATTAAAACTAGTTTTTCAACCACTCCACACATTTCTTGTTAACAAACTATAGTTTTGGCAAGTCAGTTAGGACATCTACTTTGTGCATGACACAAGTAATTTTTCCAACAATTGTTTACAGACAGATTATTTAATTTATAATTCACTGTATCACAATTCCAGTGGGTCAGAAGTGTAAATACACTAAGTTGACTGTGCCTTTAAACAGCTCTGGAAAATTCCAGAAAATGATGTCATGGCTTTAGAAGATTCTGATAGGCTAATTACATTTACATTATTTAGCAGACGCTCTTATCCAGAGCAACTTACAGTTAGTGAATACATTTTTTTTTTTTTATACTGGTCCCCCGTGGGAATCAAACCCACAACCCTGGCATTGCAAACGCCATGCTCTATCAACTGAGCTACATCCCTGCCGGCCATTCCCTCCCCTACCCTGGGCCAATTGTGCGCCGCCCATGAGTCTCCCGGTCGCGGCCGGCTGCGACAGAGCCTGGATTCGAACCAGGATCTCTAGTGGCACAGTTAGCACTGCGATGCAGTGCCTTAGACCACTGCGCCACTAATTGACATCATTTGAGTCAACTGGAGGTGTACCTGTGGATGTATTTCAAGGCCTACCTTCAAACTCAGTGCCTCTTTGCTTGACATTGTAGACCTTCACAAGTCTGGTTCATCCTTGGGAGCAATTTCCAAAGGTAACACATTCATCTGTACAAACAATAGTACGCAAGTATAAACACCATGGGACCACGCAGCCGTCATACCGCTCAGGAAGGAGACGCATTCTGTCTCCTAGAGATGAACATACTTTGGTGCGAAAAGTGAAAATCAATCCCAGAACAACAGCAAAGGACCTTGTGAAGATGCTGGAGGAAACAGGTACAAAAGTATCTATATCCACAGTAAAACTAATCCTATATCGACATAACCTGAAAGGCCGCTCAGCAAGGAAGAAGCCACTGCTCCAAAACCGCCATAAAAAAGCCAGACTACGGTTTGCAACTGCATATGGGGACAAAGATCGTACTTTTTGGAGAAATGTCCTCTGGTCTGATGAAACAAAAATAGAACTGTTTGGCCATAATGACCATCGTTATGTTTGGAGGAAAAAGGGGGTTGCTTGCAAGCCGAAGAACACCATCCCAACCGTGAAGCACGGGGGTGGCAGCATCATGCTGTGGGGGTGCTTTGCTGCAGGAAGGACTGGTGCACTTCACAAAATAGATGGCATCATCAGGAAGGAAAATGATGTAGATATATTGAAGCAATATCTCAAGACATCATTCAGGAAGTTAAAGCAAATGGGTCTTCCAAATGGACAATGACCCCAAGCATACTTCCAAAGTTGTGGCAAAATGGCTTAAGGACAACAAAGTCAAGGTATTGGAGTAGCCATCACAAAGCCCTGACCTCAATCCTATAGAAAATTTGTGGGCAGAACTGAAAAAGCATGTGCGAGCAAGGAGGCCTACAAACCTGACTCAGCTACACCAGCTCTGTCAGGAGGAATGGGCCAAAATTCACCCAACTTATTGTAGGAAGCTTGTGAAAAGCTCCCCAAAACGTTTGACCCAAGTTAAACAATTTAAAGGCAATGCTACCAAAAACTAATTGAGTGTATGTAAACTTCTGACCCACTGGGAATGTGATGAAAGAAATAAAAGCTGGAATAAATCATTCTCTCTACTATTATTCTGACATTTCACATTCTGAAATGAAAGTGGTGATCCTAACTGACCTATGACAGGGAATTTTTACTAGGATTAAATGTCAGGAATTGTGAAAAACTGAGTTTAAATGTATTTGGCTAAGGTGTATGTAAACTTCCGACTTCAACTGTATGTGGACACCCCTTCAAATTAGTGGATTTGGCAACTTCAGCCACACCCGTTGCTGACCGGTATATAAAATCGAGAACACCACCATGCAATCTCCATTGCCAGTAGAATGGCCTTACTGAAGAGCTCAGTGACTTTCCAACAAGTCAGTTCGTCAACTTTCTGCCCTGCTAGAGCTGCCCCAGAAATATGCTTGCCTTCTAGGGCATGTATTGGAGTGTTTTATTTTTGTGTATTTTCTTTTTAGATGGGTGTGAGTCTATGGAGCAGCTTGCTGTTAGTTCAGACTCTTTGTTTGACATCAGTTGATGCCTACCCCAATGGAGAAGTGACTGAATCCTGTGGGAATATGATGCCAAAACACAGTCATGCCCCCAATACCACCCACTGTCCCTACACTCTGGCTGTCAATGTCACTCAATTCAGTTCAGGAGATTACATCCAAGGTAATGATAACAGTTTGGTAATACAATAGAATAATATATTCAGCAATTATTCTAAGACAATGGAAATAGAAAGCTTCTTAATTATTAAATCCAATGTATTTTGGGGTGTAACCTTCATCAGGGTATTTCCAGACAGAAGTTAAAGGAGGTTTGTCAATACATTTCACATCCTCTGTTTTTCTATAGCTCCTGTGTACAATAAGCTGAACAGAAACATGCTAGGATCAAAAGAGAGGATGTGAAATATCCAGAGGACTAGACATGCACCCATTTCATCAGCCTTTTATTCAATTGTCATTGAAATAATTGTTCTGGGTCCAACACATGCACACTCATACATTGTCATGTAATGTCCCTAGTTACCATATCTGGAACGACATACTTTGAGGGCTTCCTGCTTGAGGCTCGGAATGCATCCAATCCAGACTCTGATGCTGTCGGCTCCTTCACCCTAACCAATCCTAAAACCACACAACTGTTGAAATGTGGCCACACTCCGGTAGGCCTACTTACCTTTACGCAAAGAGGTCAATGGATTTATTTTCATTTGGCTTAGAATGAATCATTTACAATGACCTTAGGTTACGCATGGCCTCAATACTCTAAATTTCTTGCAATTTATTGTAGTTATTTTTCTGTTTTTGTTGCTATTTAGGGTTCAGCTGTCAGTCACACAAGTGATGCCAGACAGACAAAAATCGTGGTAATCTGGAACGCTCCCCAAAACTCTCCAGATGCTGTCGAATTTCTGTGAGTGTTTAGAGTCCATCTGATTCCCTCTGCATTCCCTGTCTCACACATGCATTTCCATTACATGCTATGGTCTCTTACGCTCTACAGCTAAAATTATATCCTGAGTGTACAGTTAACAATGCATTTGTGTGTTTCTGAATTAAGTGTGACGGTAGTGGCTCATTACAATACTTTCTGGGTGAAAATCCCCGGTCCGGTTGTGTCTCAGAGTGGGGTGCCTCCCATCCCACCTAAACCCACCACACCTTCCACTACCATAAAGACGTCAACTCCCTCTGTGTTGCCCAGACCAGTAAGTCATATTTAGTAATATAATGGAATATAAATATACTGTACATTACTGTATGTTTTGGTACAGAAACCCCCCTTTCATGCTCTCTCTGTCTGTCTGTGTCTCTCTCTGTTTGTCTTTCTGTCTGTTTCTCTCTCTGTTCTCTCTCACTGTCGCTCTCTCTCTCTTCCTCTCTTTCTTGATGCCTCCTCCTGTCTCAGTTCAGCTCAGTGGGTTGTGGCCAACAGAAGTCCTGCCTGTTGGACCCAGCGGGATGTAACCCTGAAAAAGATTCAACGTGCTTCTTCCTGTCGTTCGCCCCCAAGGGACAGTCTGTGGAGTTTGAGCTCAGTGGGCCCTCAGATGGCTACATTGCCTTCGCCCTCTCCCATGACACATGGATGGTAAGTTAGCATTTTAGCATCATTGATAACTTGCTAGGTAAGTTACTGTAGCATTATGCTGTAATGGTATGCTTTTCCTTCCCTCCTTTTTCTGTTAATAGGGGGATGATGACGTGTACCTATGTGTGAGGGATGACAGCTCGGTGGATGTGAGCGCAGCTTATGTCAAAGGAAGGTCCCACCCAGAGGAGGCCTCTGAGGTGAAACCCCACAGTATATGACTTTAATTATACGTCTCTCTTTTATAGGCCTACCTGTTAGGGTTGAATATTTTCCCGATATTTTACAAATGTTCCATCCCGAGAATAAATCACTTTTTTCCCGGGTACCCGGTATTTCCCACCAAAACCGGAAGTGTCATTCAAAAGCATTATAAAGCATATAAATAGGCCTATGTCTGGATTTGATTCGAGCTTTGATCGAACATTCAAGCCTGATGCTACCTGAGCCTGATGAGCCATACATTAAATACATTTATAAGCCCTACATTAAAAACATTTAATGAGACCAAGCCCAAAAAGGCCAAATGATTGTGACGTTATCCAATACATATATGAAATATAATATGGCCTATTTGTATAATTATTAGGCTGACGCATATATACCTTTTATAATATTTCCCCTAATGTTATTACCTACCTCCTCTCTCTCTATTGTTGCTTCATTCCTTACTCACTTTCAATAGTTAAATGATATACAGTTGAAGTCGGAAGTTTACATACACCTTCGCCAAATACATTTAAACTCAGTTTTTCACAATTCCTGACATTTAATCCTGGTAACAATTCCCTGTCTTAGGTCAGTTAGGATCACCAATGTGCAATGTCAGAATAATAGTAGAGATAATTATTTATTTCAGCTTTTATTTCTTTCATCACATTCCCAGTGGGTCAGAAGTTTACATACACTCAATTAGTATTTGGTAGTATTGCCTTTAAATTGTTTAACTTGGGTCAAACGTTGCGGGTAGCCTTCCACAAGCTTCCCACAATAAGTTGGGTGAATTTTGGCCCATTCCTCCTGACAGAGCTGGTGTAACTGAATCAGGTTTGTAGGCTTCCTTGCTCACACACACTTTTTCAGTTCTGCCCACACATTTTCTATAGGATTGAGGTCAGGGCTTTGTGAAGGCCACTCCAATACCTTGACTTTGTTGTCCTTAGGCCATTTTGCCACAACTTTGGAAGTATGCTTGGGGTCATAGTCCATTTGGAAGACCCATTTGCGACCAAGCTTTAACTTCCTGACTGATGTCTTGAGATGTTGCTTCAATATATCCACATAGTTGTCCTTCCTCATGATGCCATCTATTTTGTGAAGTGCACCAGTCCCTCCTGCAGCAAAGCACACCCACAGCATGATGCTGCCACCCCTGTGTTTCACGGTTGGGATGGTGTTCTTCAGCTTGCAAGTACCCCCTTTTTCCTCCACACATAACAATGGTCATTATGGCCAAACAGATCTATTTTTGTTTCATCAGACCAGAGGACATTTCTCCAAAAAGTACGATCTGGTCCCCATGTAAATTGCAAACCGTAGTCTGGCTTTTTTATGGCGGTTTTTGGAGCAGTGGCTTCTTCCTTGCTGAGCGGCCTTTCAGGTTATGTTGATATAGGACTCATTTATTGTGGATATATATACTTTAGTACCTGTTTCCTCCAGCATCTTCACAAGGTCCTTTGCTGTTGTTCTGGGATTGATTTGCACTTTTCGCACCAAAGTACGTTCATCTCTAGGAGACAGAACGCGTCTCCTTCCTGAGCGGTATGACAGCTGCGTGGTCCCATTGTGTTTATACTTGCGTACTATTGTTTGTACAGATGAATGTGGTACCTTCAGGCATTTGGAAATTGCTCCCAAGGATGAACCAGACTTGTGAAGGTCTACAATTTTTTTCTGAGGTTTTGGCTGATTTCTTTTGATTTTCCCATGATGTCAAGCAAAGAGGCACTGAGTTTGAAGGTAGGCCTTGAAATACATCCACTGGTACACCTCCAATTGACTCAAATTCATTTTCTTGAATTTTCCAAGCTGTTTAATGCACAGTTAACTTAGTGTATGTAAACTTCTGACCCACTGGAATTGTGATACAGTGAATTATAAGTGAAATAATCTGTCTGTAAACAATTGTTGGAAAAATTACTTGTGTCATGCACAAAGTAGATGTCCTAACTGACTTGCCAAAACTATAGTTTGTTAACAATAAATTTGTGGAGTGGTTGAAAAACAAGTTTTAATGACTCCAACCTAAGTGTATGTACACTTCTGACTTCAACTGTACGTTTCGTTGTCCTTATCTTCATCATTCTAAAGACATCCTTGAATAATATAGGACTAGAATCAGATGCAGAAGCCGTTCACTTCTCTTCACAAAGATTTAAAGGTCATGGGTCTGAATAAATAACTGCTAAAGCCTACCACCATCCTGCGTTCGTTCTTCTTTCAAACCACCATCGTGAGTTCTATTGGCTGCTGTATTTAAGATTCAGCAAACAAGAGCTTGAGTCCCTCTTCGAATAGTCTATCGGTATAAGACATGCAACAACAACAAAAATGGCCAGCAAGCTATTCCAGTCTAGCTTTTCCTGCATGGGACTCCAAGAGTTAAGGAGCGTTTTTTAAGGAAAGAGGCCAGCTGAGCACAGGTGCGTGCATTTTGCGCAAGCGACAGAGGCTATAAGTTAGAAGCTTATTATGCATAACCCATCATTAATTAGTTAAACATAAGGCTAATACTGCATTGAATGTATTACCTGAAAGAGGTAGGCTAGGACATCTATATATATATATATATGTATAGGGCTATATATCAATCTAGAACAGGATTATCTATTTTGGATGCAATTTGAATGGAGTTGATGGAGAGAGAGACAAACTGTGAGAGAGTGCTTGTGCGTGCACTGATTTAAAGCAACAATATTTGAGTGACAGGCTGTTTTATAACTCTGCAGCTGCAATATCTATCTTTACAATAAAAAAATAAAGTAAACCCCAAAAGCCAGATGGAGATCTGTAAATCAGACGCTCATTCGGTCTTTATATTACGCGGCAGCAAATGTAGGCCTACCTGTCACAAGAACAAAGGTTACCATGATGAGATGATAGGTCTACATGCATTGTGAACTGCGCTCCATATTGAGATGTGCTGTCTGTCCCCACCCTGAGAGTTGATGATTCATCATGCAGAGGCCGTAGAGAAGCCAAATTTAGACATCGCATATAATTTAACAGTTCCATTTCACACCATGCTGTTCATATAAATAATATTTATAATTTACCGGTTTCTCACAGTTATTTATCCTGGGAAAAAGGAGTGGTTTTGGGCGATAAATCCCTGTAAATCTCGGTAACCGGGTTTCCGTCATTCAACCCTGCTACATGTCCTCTAGTTCAGCCTGCTATATGTGTAGCACTGTAACTGTTGTATGGCTGACTTGGCCACAAGCTAGAATTCCTTGAATGCCTGAAAATGAAACCTTCCTCAATCAGCATCAACTCATCAATATGAGTTATGATAATCAAACATGACATTACTATGACTTATTAGATCAGGCGTATTATAATCATTTACTTAAACTGAGTATCTTATATAGAAGATATGTATAGACACGCCATTGTTTCCTTTTCCTATAGAATGTTCTTACAGATGTGGCCTGGAGATTGGCGGATGGAGTAATTCAGTGTCGGTTTCGTCGACGCGTTCTTGTCCCACAGGACGCGACCCGGTTTAGTCTGGACGCACAGTACTACCTGTTCATGGCATACGGTGAAGCTGAATACGGTGAGTTGCAATATGATATACGATCACGGTAAGGTTTTGTACCTGTCCAATAAGATAATGTCCAATATGATAAATAAGAGTAACCCAAAAAAAGAAAAAAGGGCAGAATGCTAAAAACATATAGATTAGATTTGAGCATACAGGTATAGATTGGACCTGTGATATAGTTTTTAATGTAGTAGTGTTGTGTGTAACTGCCTGTGTAACTCCTGAGTGGTGCAGTGGTCTAAGGCACTGCATCGCAGTGCTAACTGTCCCACTAGAGATCCTGGTTCGAATCCAGGCGCACAATTGGCCCAGCGTCGTCCAGGGTAGGGGAAGGAAATGGCCGGCAGGGATGTAGCTCAGTTGATAGAGCATGGCGTTTGCAACGCCAGGGTTGTGGGTTCGTTTCCCAGGGGGGGGGGCAGTATAAAATATATATGTATTCACTAACTGTAAGTTGCTCTGGATAAGAGTGTCTGCTAAATGACTAAAATGTTGATTTGAAATTGAAACCCTCTTAAGCCATGTTTCCACTGGCACTTAAAATTAGGGTCAAATTCGAGCTGGCTCAAATGGAATTCTCAAATTCGAGCTGTGTAGGGGGAAACCAAATAATTTTAGACTTTTACTCAAGTAGTATTTTACAGGGTTACTTTCACTTTTACTTGAGTAACTTTCTATTAAGGTATCTATACTTAATCAAGTATGACAATTACTACTTTTTCCACCACTGGACACAACGTTTAGCTAGCTCGTCTGGGCTTGTTGCTGTTAGCTAGCACGTCTGGGCTTGTTGCTGTTAGCTAGCACATGGACAAGCAGTACTGCAGTAGTCAGACATGACATGAATTACCACCATAGCTGGATTCTTCATTCATTTTTGCGCTACACAATAAACTTTTATGAGAATAGTAAGCCCTCGAATGCTAGCTACCTAACGTTAGCTAGGAAATCAGAGTTGAAACTAGTTAGCCAGCTAATGTTAGCTAGCAGGAATTTTAGCTGACCAGGTCGTATTGAAAGCTAGCTAGCTACGTCATATCAAACCTGTCTTCTGGTTTGCTTGGTTAGCTAGTTAGCTAATAGCCAATGCCATGGCAAGCAAGGTATGAATTAAGCTAGACAGCTAGCTAGCCTGTTATGCTAGCGATGATGCTAACTGTTTAGCTAGCTAGCTAACGTTAGCAAGCAAAACATATTTGCTAAATACATGGTTCTGAGTCTGGCTGGCAGTGGCAGTAGTATGGGGTAAAGTTAGTTACAGCATGGCGGGTGAATAAAATTCTTCAACATCTTGCTACTGTAGCTAGCTAGCAACATTAGCGAAGCCAGCTGCACAGTCACGGCTACCTAGCAACATGACATCTTTTCTAATTTCTGGAGGCAGTAGAAGCCCGGGTTGACTTCAAAGGGTCAATGGCAACGGGCCTTTATAGTTCTGCATGTATAGATGCCCAATGACATATCATGTATTTCACACAAAGGTTATTATAGTAAACTAAAACTAAAACTAAAACGAATAAAAAACTATTTAGGAAACTGAAATAAAATAATTAAGAAACACATTAGAAAAAATAAAACTATACTGAAACTACTATCTTTGACTCCAAAATTAAGTAAAATTAAATAAAAACATAAGAAATTATGTTCCGTTTTTTCTCTTTTAAACTTTGGCCAAAAATCTGTTTCAAATAGTTTGTGCATCACCATCATTAGCTATCTCTTTAGACAAAAGGCTTGCCTCCAACAATTTAACAATGTTCCAGCATACGACATGTCTTTACAAGTACCTGCGTCATTTGGGACCTTCATATATACAGTCATTGGTTGGGACAGAGAGGAGTCAGAACAGGGAAGACCATCACTGCCTTATCTGGTGACGTCACTGTCTCATCCACTTGTTGCCCTAGCGTTAACCTAATGTAGTATCGAGTTAATGTGGCTAATTATGCTCTGAAACAAAGGAGTCTGCTTATACTGAGCTTTGATCATAAGTTTTATTCATATCACAAGATTTCAGCATAAGGTTACAGATGTCAAGATCATCCGGAGAGCAGTGTCCGAAAAGAATATGTCTGCTCTAATGTTCTTTGTCTCTAGCCCATACTTATAATCTTTACAAAAATATGGGTGGCTCCCTCTACTGTCCAATCACCTGTCTCCAACAAACAGACTCCCTCTGTTCTATGAGGTGTCACTCTAAAACGGCTCCCTCTGAAACTGAATAAACATCCTCTCAGGTTCCACTTAAAAACATTAGCAAAGTCATAATTCTCCATATACTACACTAACGTAGCAGGAGTAAAAAGACGCCTGAGCGGAGTCCCCATATCTGTTTTTCAGGGGAAATTAAAGTTAGGTTGAAAATTCTGTATCCCTGAAAACCGAAAGCATTCGCTTTCTGCAGACTTCGCGGAGAGTGCCCCGAGCTTAAACATCCCAGCTGGACACAAAGTACTAGCTAGCGAGATGGGGAATGCAGAGGTTATTTTCAATAAGTGCATTTCACTAGTTTGCATTGTAGTGTCTGAGGGTCTATGAATTTGCTGACATTTGCAAATGGTGTAATGGATGAACTCTACTCTGCTTTGCTGAAATATCTGGAAAGTATTACTACATAGGCTTCTTGGAATAGAGGACATTTGGACATATGTGGAAGCCGGGGATTGGTCTGTCAAAAACCACCCATCTTATGTTACATAGGATATAAATACCATGTTTTGAACAAAGGACGGGGAGAAACAACATATTAACAGATTGGGCCGTTGTTCTCCAGATATCTGCAGATGTCTGTAAATTGATACTGTGATCTTTGATACAATAAACCTTTATAATCAAAGTACAGTGTAAGCGGACTTCTTATCATCACAGCATAATTAGCAACATATTTTGAGACACCACAGCATCTTCTACCACTAAAACCTAGGCAAATGTTTTGCCTGCAAACTTTGGTTTCGAATCGCAACATTCTGAGATGTCTGCCTACAGGCTACGGAAAGAATTTGATTTTTTCAGGCTTAGCCCGCCTACCCAAACTCGTGATTTGTTGGGAGAGTTGTCTGTCTGAAGAGGACCCCTTTTTTATGTCCAAGAGAATCTGACATCCTCCCCAGACCTTGGGCTGATGCTCTAGGCCTGGGATTTCCGAGACTACTAGCTATCACTAGCTAACAGGGAAGAACTAGAACCTACAACACATATATGGCTCCTAGCCTCCCAGTCATAGGAGCAATTCCATGGTAACGAAATTATGCTGAGACTCTGATTTTTTACTTTCAAATGTATGCCCCCAAAAAACATAACTTTAACTTTGGTTACAAGGCTTCCTCGCCTGTCATTTTACTGTTGCATCGTACATACACAATCTATGGGCTTTGGTGGGGAAGTGGGAACAAGGTCTTTCACACATTTTAGTAGTTATCTAATTACTGTACAAGGAAGGGCTGCATTGTAAATTGTTTCCTTTATGACATCCATTAGCAGATTGTATTTTGCACACATCTACATATCTTTGTACAGTACATCATAAAATATAAATGCAGAATGCAACTTCAGATCCGGTCTTCCGGATCTAAACTTTAGATCTAAACTCCCTGTCTTTACTCTAGTTATCTCCTAGTTCACAAAAATGTAATGTGTCAGTGTTTTTCTGTCAAATGAGGTCAAGGAGTTTGTGGTTTATGAGGTTGGCTTGAGTTATTGCCCTCAAGGTAAAGTCTCATAACAAACATTTATTTCACATTATTGTTTAATGACACCGACGCTTCCGCAACTGACTACCATGACAGTAAATGTCAGATCAATTCTGTGGTATAAATAAAATATTTTAGATTCTAGATTGAGACTTTCTATCATTTTAGGGGCATTGTGGGAAAAAAAGAAAATACTTTTCCCCTTAATGGCCACTTTATGACTTGTTTATGACGGAAATGATAAGACGTGAAAGAAGTGACAATATAGATGAAAGGTTTTGCAGATGAGGATAGAGAAGCGAAGAGTTTCTAATGCTGGCTCTGAAATGACTTCAACTCGTGCTGTCACACAACAGCATGCATCCTTTGAACTGTAGGTCCTATTTCTATAGATGGAGTCTTCCCGTTATAGCCCACTGAGCACAGATGTCAATTCAACATCTGTTCCACGTTGGTTTAAAGTAATTTCATTGAAATTACATGGAAACAACATTGATTCAACCATTGTGTGCCCAGTGGGATGTCACCTTCACTGACATATCAGTTGTATGTCATTCATGGTGACATATTACCTATATGAGAAACCTATAGCTACTGTAGGTGACTTGCTGCTAACTCGTCTCTCTCTCAAACCATTGTCTTGAGGCGAGGTGCACAGGCATGACCGCCAACCCCTCATATCCTCACAGCAGTCAGTCATCAACGGCCCAGCAGAGATTCTCACTGGCTCTCGATCACCACTCCTCATGAAATTTCACAGTGAGTGGACTGGAGACTGAAAATGATAGGCAAACAAATGTATAATTCTGTAACTACATAAAACCAACATTCAGCTCTATGAGCAATACCAAGTAAATATGTCATGTCAGACGGTCCACAATTTGATACATACAGTATTTCTTGACTTGATTTATGAATGATTTTGGCTCCTGTTAAAGTTTTTAGTCTGATGCCCATCTGTAATACCTGTTATCTCTTTTGTAATATCAGGCGTTCTGATGTTAATTGCATGGATGTTGGCTGGAAGCACAGGTACTTTCATAGCCAGCTACTTCAAGCCTGATTGGCCAGAGAAAACACTGTTCGGTCAGAAAATTTGGTTCCAGGTATGTAAAAGAAACTGATAAACTAACATCTGTGGTAAAAGTTGTCCTTACATTGATATGTCACTGCTTAAAGGTGATAAGCATCAACGTGTCCTGTGTTTGTCCAGGTGCATCGAGGGTTGATGATGTTAACAGTGCTGCTTACCTGTGTGGCCTTCACTCTTCCCTTCATCTACAGAGGAGGTTGGAGTAAGGTAAGCTACTAAGCATTAGCACACATAAAGTCCCTCTTATTCTGCCTCACGCTTGCGATGTTATGCACTGCTTTAACCTTGTTTAGCCAGCAGAGGGCATTGCATCTTGTTGTTGGATGAGGAGGATTTTCCTTAATTTTTCTATTTTGATTTTGAGTGCCTGATTATAATGTAACTGTCATGGAACGATTCAACCAAATCTATCTTAGAAATGTTTATGCAGCAGGGCTTTGTTTATGCTACTGACTGGATACTGTAATGCAGGTTAGATTAAACAGAGGCTTCAGCTGAAAAGTTGTTCAAATCAAATTTTATTTGTCACATGCTTTGTAAACAACCGGTGTAGACTAACAGTGAAATGCTAAATACTTACGGGTCCTTTTCCAACAATGCAGAGTTAAAGATAAAAAGAAAAGAAAACAGAAATAGTGGCACGAGGAATAAATACACAGTGAATAACGAAGAACAACAACGAGTACAAATAACATGGTTATATACAGGGAGTACCAGTACTGAGTCAATGTGCAGAGGTACAAGATAACTGATGTAGCTAGGTAGGGGTAAAGTGACTAGGCAACAGGATAAATAATAAACAGTAACAGCAGCAGTGAAAGTGTGTGTGTGTGTGTGTGTGTGTGTGTGTGTGTGTGTGAGTGGTGCGTCAGTGCATGTGTGCGCGTGTTATCTGTGTGTGGGCATATGAAGTGTGTGTGTGTGTGTGTGTGTGTGTTGGGTGTCAGTGTAAGTATGTGTGAGTGTGTGGGTAGAGTCCAGTGTGTGTGCATAGAGTCAGTGCAAGAGAGTTAGTGAAAAAAGTGTCAATGCAGGTAGTCCGGGTAAAAAAGTTGTTTGATTGCATCGAGGGCTTTAGTGTTTAATACAGAGGGTTTGTATGTCTTTCTCCAGAGTGCTGGGGCCCATCCCTACCTGGGATGTACTGTACTAGCCCTGGCTCTCCTTCAGCCTATCATGGCCACTCTCAGACCTCCCCCTGACTCCTCCAGGTAAAACCCTATCCACAGCCCAATTGACCACCAACCATCTCACATGGCCATACTCAAGTACTACATAATGGAAGATTCCAATGCTGGAAATGCTTTGCTAAACTGCTCGTAAACATTATTACATAGACCTCATACTAAATGGTTTATAATACACACATTTGCTGATATTGAAATAAAATATGCACTTGAGCAAATTATTTATAAAATGTTGATCATGGAATAGGTTAAAAACAAATGAAGTGCTACCATTTTGCATACAAGTAATGGAAGGGTTTTATATTGAATCTGGTGCTGTTGTTTTCTCTATCCATTCCATGGCTGTGATATACTAAGTGTTATTCTATTATTAGGCTGTATTCTTACCATTGATTAGCTGTTCTCTCTATGCAGGAGGTGGGTGTTTAATTGGCTGCATTGGGGAGCTGGGACTGTTGCTGAGATTATGGCTGGTTAGTCAACCATCTGGAAATTCTTCTGTTCTTTTAGTACATATTTGATAGTCAAGCTAAATAACTTAAAACGCATACAAAGTCCTAATTTTGTCTTATTGAATGTTACTGTTACTGAGTAGCTAGCTGATGTGGACCACTTCCCATCATTGAGTAAATCCTGTTTAGGGCCAGGAGTTTTTCCTGACCATGTGAATTTACCAGGAAAGGCTCTGGGTCGTATCTATAACTTGTGATGCGTTCCCGTGCTGTCGGAGTTATCAGAAATACAAAGTTTTACTTGAACAACCCTCCAAGTCATCATATCAAGATTTGTTTTTACCCGAGTTGCCGAGTTGTAACATTTAACCACTGATCTTTCACCTTTTCAACCAAAAGATGTGGATAATGTAGATAGTTTGACCATATTGTCAAGCTAGCTTACTGTATTATTAGCAACGTTAGCTATCTTATCTAGCTAGCTTGAATGTTATTGGTTGAAGAATTGTTCTGACTTCAAAAGCACTTGAACGGAATCATGTCGGACTTACAACTTCCATTTTGGGAGGGTTCCCACTTCCGACGAGTACGTGAATGCAGCATTGGGCCCAGAGTTTTTCCTGGTCAGGTCACATGGTCAGGGAAAACTCTTATCCCTTCTCATGTGATACTCACTTCCTGTTGTAATGCAGTGGCGGCCATGTTTTTGGGGATGGGCCAGCAGTCTGTGCTCCTGCCTCACCCCTGGTACCTGCTGGTTCTGGCTGGGTTCCTGGCATGGGTCGTCCTCTTGAGGGTGA
This sequence comes from Coregonus lavaretus, assembly GCF_964263955.1. NCBI lineage: Eukaryota > Metazoa > Chordata > Actinopteri > Salmoniformes > Salmonidae > Coregonus > Coregonus lavaretus. Next base: position 32,187,401 of record NC_140010.1, on the reverse strand, counting down.
TCCTTGGGCTCCATAAAAAAGGCTACATTAAAACACGTAAGGAATCGGCATGTTGTTGATCTCCATTAGTTGTGACGTCAGTGAGAATTTGTGAGAAGTTTTCTTTTATAGCTGACAAGTTGAATCTTTCATCAAACTATGAGGTGCAAATACATTAGTTCCATTCTTGCTATATGTCAGTTTAGTGAATTCTTGAAATTACCAGTTATCATTCATATGATTAGTATATCTCTGATGTTAAGACAATGCACATCTTCACATTTATTTCAACCTACATAACAGGTCGTATATGTGTTAATAGCCTATATGCTATTTTAGAAGCTATATTCCTTCAAGGTAAATATCTTTTTAGCACCAATTTCCTGTTTTGTGATTCTGTGACCTTGATTCCACAGCGAGTGACACTGATGACCAGCAGAGGATTCTTGCTGACCACTCAGAGGGCAGCGCTTGGGTAAGGCCATAAGCACAGATTTAAGGGTTATCTCTGTGAAGCTTTGAAGTGATTTGAAGTGTAAGGGCCAGTAAGAGTTCAGATTTAAAGCCAGAGATAGTTAAGATGGAACTCTCTTCCTGGACATTATGTTTAAATGAGTTAATGTATGTGATTTACTAGCAACTGCTGGTGCAAGGTAATCTTGGCACCCAGAACCAAATCAGCTGCTGGTTTTTAGCTACTCATTTAATATTAAGATTGGTTCAGAATGACCATTTTTATTTGTCTGATATCATAATATTGTGCACTTTTGACAGTTTAATATAATGGCATCCTTTTTCTCCACAGGATGCATGGTTCAAAATCGTTGCCCTTCTTGCCTTTATTATTGGGAATAGCGGGTTCCTGATCAGCTTCATTTACACCATCAGTGGATTGTGATGAATCTGTGAGAATGGCCATTCCATGGTACATGACAACTCACTGGCTGTTAGAATGATGGAGGATCCTGATTCTTATTCAAATTCAGGACACAGCCAGATCAAGGCACTGAACCAGATCTAAAGCTATAAATGGAGTGACAGGAAATGGTAGGGAATATGTAAAAAAAAAAAAAAAAACTGGATAGATTATCCATTTCACACACATACCAAAAGTATTTATGCACTATTGATTTTGCACTAATGTTATTATCCCAACTTCTCAGGGAAATGCAGTTGTACACTCAGTGGCCAGTTTATTAGGTGCACTATTTGATACCATTCCACTAATACCGCTACAGCCATTACCACGAACCCATCCTCCCCAATTAAGGTGCCACCAACCTCTTGTGGCATCGAGGCATTCAGTTATTGTTCGATTTAACATTAGAATGGGCAAAACGAGTGACCTAAGCAACTTAGAGCGTGGTATGATCGTCGGTGCAAGGCACACAGGTACCAGTATCTCAGAAACAGCCAGCCTCCTGGGCTTTTCACGCACGACAGTGTCTAGGGTTTACCAAGACCGGGTTCCACTCCTATCAGCTAAAAACAAGAAGAAACAGCTCCAGTGGGCACGTGATCACCAACACTGGACAATTGAGGAGTGGAAAAATATTGCCTGGTTTGACGAAACCCGGTACCTGTTGTGTCATGCTAATGTCAGAGTCAGGATTTGGCATAAGCAGCATGAGTCCATGGAGCCATCCCACCTAGTGTCATCGGTACAGGCTGGTGTCGATAGTGTAGTGGTCTGGGGAATGTTTTCTGGGCACACGTTAGGTCCCTTGATACCAATTGAGCAACAATTGAATGCCAAAGCGTATCTGAACATTGTTGCTGACCAAACTCAAAAGTGCATCTTTGGGATGAGATGGAATGGGCTGTTCGCAGCATGAATGTACTGCCATCCAATCTGCAGCAACTGTGTCATGCCATCGCGTCAGCATGGACCAACATCCCTGTGGAATGTTTCCGACACCTTGTAAAGGGGGGTCTGACCCGGTACTATAAGGGTGTACCTAATAAATTGTATATAAATTATTGAAATGCATTATCTCGATACAGCCTTGTCCCATATGAGTTCATGTTTATTACATTTCTTCGAAGTGTTGCTGAATAGCTGTAACGGAGAATGCACAATTTATTCCCACAATCAATTATTGATATCTTAATGAATAACTATAAATTCACTTTTTTTGTTGAATTTTTATCTGCGGGTCAGTTATGTTTCTGAAACTGAAATTATCCTGTAGTAAAATATCAGTAAAAAAAAAAAAGATTGTTAAATAAATGAATGATGCATTAATTTGGAAAGATAACTATCCCTTCCTGTGACTGTACATGTGATTTTATTTGATTGGCTTTACAGCTAGCTTCCCAGTCAATAACCCAATAAATACACACACCCATACACATTGACAGGCACACACATTTCTAGGTAACAAGAGGACACAGCCAATTATTGTCCTTAATGTCAATCCAACTTTATTTTGGTGCAGCATTATCAATTGAGAATAACAAAAATAAAACAAAAACATTCACCATGAAACATCATAACACTTAAAATAATCAAGAATTCCATTTAAACGATAAAGTATTCACCTTGGAGTTTTGTGCTAGTCTAGCAAGTAATACTAGACCAGCTGCAAACAAAAAATATGACGTAAAGGATTTTTTAAAAAGTCATAGTTGAAAAGGCATCTCAAAATGGCAATGTCTGGTCAAGCTTAAAATATCCTATACTATAAGTGGCTATCATATTAAACATTTTGAATTAAGTTAATTATACAGGTAGTCATAATATACATACTTTATTTTAGACCAGCGATAGATTCGTTTTTTTACAGCTTTGTAATACCACATTTGTCATAATATTATTATAGCCTTTTTAATTTAAAGTCTGTTTAGAAGAAAATACAATACAAAAATGCAATAAATATCTTTATTTTGTATAACCAAGACAGTACTTAAAAATATGTACAAATCTTAACCGGACAATATAATAACTTACTCATCACATTCAAAAAGCATCTGGTAGTCCATCTATGTTCATTACATTGTGTCATAATCTCTTACATTTCCATGTACATATTTTTGTTTCACAATAACTTTAAAGCTACAGTACCGGTAATGAATATATTCGAACTGTATCAATAGCAGAACTGGAAAACATCTAGAAAAGTTCAGGAAGTTGGCATCTGTAGTAGTATGGAATGGTATTATTCTGGTTTGATGTTCTTTACTCTTGTTCGTGGTTGACAAATAGTCCTGCCTCCCATCTCTGAGCGATGGCATTCTTTTTCCTTGGTCCTGGGGATAGTGATTCTGGTAACTGGGGGAAAGAGTTTCACCTGTAAAACTGCATGCAGTTTCCGGTTTCAAGGTGAACATGGATGGTGGTTAAAATGGTTAATGGCTAAATAGTATTGGAAAATGTAAAGACCACACTTAAACATGAGCACATGCAATGTTATTTTTGTTGAGGCATTCCGATGACATTTCGTGAGGCAATCAGATGATAAAGAAGCCTTTTTCTAGCCTGGTAATGTTTGGCAATTGACATGACAACGAACACCACAGGTGAATTGACAAAGCACAAACATTTGATCAGGTGACTAGGCTAGCATCTGTTCTTCACACAAATTCTGTTCAATTCTGATGAATTATTATTGGAGGAGATAGGACCTACCCTATGGTCACATGACAGGGTGGAGCGGTCCAGCTTTCGTGTCCTTGATGGTGATGAAGGGGAAGACACACATTTCAGTGGCACTTCTGAAAAAGAAAGATAAACAATTAATACTCATACATTCATATGCTAAGAGACCTATATCATGAATTTGGACTAATTGGGTTTGAGAAGATCACGATATCCTCAGTGTGCTGTAAGTATAAGCCAGGTCAGATAAAAATACCACTAGTGATGCAATGAAAACACAACACAGCTACAAAACACAAACTCTTTTCCATAATGACCATGCACTTCATCAGTAATCAGCACATACCTGCTTTATCAAAGCTCAGGTTCTCCAGGAGGTTGGGGGACACCAGGACGGTGTCGTACTTCTCCCTGGTCTGCGTCTGGCTTCTCTGCCTCCTCCACTCTTCCTCCCTCTGGTTCACCATCTTAATCTCCTGGTCCACCAGGGACATGGAGCTCCGTGAGCGCAGCTTGAAGAAGGGGTTGTTGACAAACGTGCTCTCCTGGGTCTCCTGGCAGGAGGCCGAGCTCAGGCAGAACTCAGAGGCACTCCGGATGATCAGGTTGGACGTCTCCAGAATGATGACATTGGCTGACGTCTCCAAGGGCCACTCGCTGTATCGGCTGGGCCCCGGAGAGAGCAGGGATCCCCGGGTGCGGTGTCTTGGGCTGGTGGGGTAGGAGTCTGGCTCCAGGATGATCACGTTTTGGGCGGTCATCTCATGGTAGGTTGCACCCCTTGGTGTGGGCGATGGGGAGGTGGATATGGAGACGGTTGGGGTCTTTGCGTTGGGAGACCTCAACGGCCTGCATCCGGGATCAATAGAGTCAAATATCTTCCGTTTCTCCTCCACCTCCTGGCAAAGACCTTTGCCGTACTTGCCGGGGTAGAGAGTAGTTGGTCGGGTTTTGGAATGTGCAGATGATTCTCCAGCTTGACCCTGTTTGGCAATCTCTCTTTCACGCCTGAAGTTCTCCTCACGCTCTATGGTCTGTCGTATCTCCCTTTCGACAGGGTTGTCTGAGTCCTCGTAAAGGGACCTGTAGCTGAAGTCATCCAGACCTGAGTCTTCTGAACATGGGCTGAACTGAGTGTGTTGAAAGTCACCAAGGGCAAGGCTGTCGATTTCGGGTTCCCTCCTGGGTCGGTCAATGTTCCTGACGGGTGTGTACATGGCGCTGTGACCTCCCTGGCATGTCCCCTGCTGTCTGGCAGTGGGCTGGTGGACCTGGACCTCTCCTTGGGTCTGCTCCTCCATTTGGCGCCACTGCTTCCGAGCCCCCTGGAAGTCCACATGCTCTGTACTAATGTTCTTGCTCTTCATTTCTTGTATCACACAGTAGTCTTGAGGAACCTTCTTGTCGGGGTCAGAGCTTGCAGAAGAGCTTGCAGATGTAGAACGACTCACTTTGCGAGTCCTGCCTTGGCTGACTTCTTCTTCATCCTCTGGGATGTTGGATAAGCCCTGGAACTGGCCAGAGGACATATCTTGGTCTTGGATATCGCATTCTGTCAGGCAATCTGGTTGTTCAAGAATGTGAGGACTATCTCCAGTTTCATCCTTGGCCCCATTCTCTGCCTCCCCTGCGGCTCTGTCCTTCTCGAGGGCATCTTGAGCATTTCCGTCACAACCTTCCTCCTTGCTGATTGAAGAGGCAAAAGTGGACCTCCATTGGTCGTCAGCCTCGCTATCTGATGATACGATGGCCATTTCTACCTGGAGACAGTCACTCAGGTCGTCTCGGTCAAGGTCGTGACAGGACCCTGTTGAGACGTCTGAGGAGACCACCTCTCGGATGCTCTGCTCCAAGATGGACTCTTGTGTCACTGTCACTTCTGATGGAGAAGAGTTGCCCATGTGACCTTGTGCAAGCAGGTCTTCCACCTTACAAATGGGTTCACTACCAAATATACTTGAGGGGTTGAGTAACTCTGTTAGACTGAAGTCATTTCGTCCTGTCTCAAAGTTATGAGTCTCCTCCTCCTCTTTGTTCACCTCAACACTTTCATCATCCTCGTCTGGTTCATCCACTGACGTTTTTATGTTCTCTTTTGTTCCTCTGTATTCTGCGAAAGGTTCTCGGTCACATTCTTCCTCGCTTTCGCTAAGCAGCAGAGGACTCTGGTCCTCTGTTTCCCCAGAATCAATTTTATAGTCTGTTAGGTTCGCCATCTCTGAAAGCTGGCTGGTCTCCATGGCTATGGCCCCAGAATGGGATTCTTGTTCTTCTTGTTTCCCTTGTGGAGTGTCGCTGGCACTGCAGCCCTCAATCACTTCATTCCCCTTTATCCTCTTCACTCCAGCTGTGGCTCTCTATGGAAGTCAAATAAAACATGATCAGAGGAGAATAAGAGGGACACAGAAAAAACATGACTTCTCTGAATACATCAATGAACCTGTTTTGGTATGAGGTATTTCTAATATTTTTCTTCCTTCAATGGCTCTTTTAATGAAGTGTGGTGGTGAGTGGAATTCATTAGATATTGCATCTCAAATAATGAACCCCTTATACCAGCCAGAACCCTCAGTTCTGTGTCAAAATTAAGAGTTTCATTCCAAAATGCTATATATCAATTTTCAGAAATGTTGGTAAATTAACCTTTTGATTAAATAACTTATTAAATAGATTGGTGCGTTTTTTTTTCACCCATCAAATCATGGCATCGGGTTGTTAAATGACAGACATGAATTTCTTTGAAACCTATAACTAGATGGTTTCATTTCAGAGAGGCAAACGATCACATTTTGTTGCAAAATGAGATATATCCACCTTACTATATATATATATATATATATATATATATATATATATACAGTGCCTTCGGAAAGTATTCAGACCCTTTGACTTTTTCCACATTTTGTTACATTACAGCCTTATTCTAAAATAGATTAAATAAATTAAAATCCTCAACAATCTACACACAATACCCCATAATGACAAAGCAAAAACAGGTTTTTAGACATTTTAGCAAATGTATTAAAATCGGAAATACCTAATTTACATAAGTATTCAGACCCTTTGCTATGAGACTCGAAATTGAGCTCAAGTGCATCCTGTTTCCATTGGTCATCCTTGAGATGTTTCTACAACTTGATTGGAGTCCACCAGTGGTAAATTAAATTGATTGGACATGATCTGGAAAGACACATACCTGTCTATATAAGGTCCCACAGTTGACAGTGCATGTCATAGCAAAAACCAAGCCATGAGCTCGAAGGAATTGTCCGTAGAGCTCCAAGACAGGATTGTGTTGAGGCACAGATCTGAGGAAGGGTACCAAAACATTTCTGCAGCATTGAAGGACCCCAAGAACACAATGGCCTCCATCATTCTTAAATGGAAGAAGTTTGGAACCACCAAGACTCTTCCTAGAGCAGGCCGCCCGGCCAAACTGAGCAGTCAGGGGAGAAGGGCCTTGGTCAGGGAGGTGACAAGAACCCGATGGTCACTCTTACAGAGCTCTAGACTTCCTATGTGGAGATGGGAGAACCTTCCAGAAGGACAACCATCTCTGCAGCACTCCACCAATCAGGCTTTTATGGTAGAGTGGCCAGACGGAAGACACTCCTCAGTAAAAGGCACATGACATCCCGCTTGGAGTTTGCCAAAAGGCACCGAAAGACATTCAGAACATGAGAAACAAGATGCTCTGGTCTGATGAAACCAAGACTGAACTCTTTAGCCTGAATGCCAAACGTAACGTCTGGAGGAAACCTGGCACCATCCCTAAGGTGAAGCATGGTGGTGGCAGCATCATGCTGTGGGGATGTTTTTCAGCGGCAGGGACTGGGAGACTAGTCAGGACAGAGAGATCCTTGATGAAAACCTGCTCCAGAGCGCTCAGGAACTCAGATTGGGGCGAAGGTTCACCTTCCAACAGGACAACGACCCTAAGCACACAGCCAAGACAATGCAGGAGTGGCTTCGGGACAAGTCTCTGAATGTCCTTGAGTGGCCCAGCCAGAGCCCGGACTTGAACCCGATCGAACATCTCTGGAGAGACCTGAAAATAGCTCATGCTGAAAGACCCAGCCACGTTTCATCTTCAATGCCCTTGCTGATGGAAGGAGGTTTTCACTCAAAATCTCACGATACATGGCCCCATTCATTCTTTCCTTTACACGGATCAGTCGTCCTGGTCCCTTTGCAGAAAAACAGCCCCAAAGCATGATGTTTCCACCCCCATGCTTCACAGTAGGTATGGTGTTCTTTGGATGCAACTCAACATTCTTTGTCCTCCAAAAACGACGAGTTGAGTTTTTACCAAAAAGTTCTATTTTGGTTTCATCTGACCATATGACATTCTCCCAATCCTCTTCTGGATCATCCAAATGCACTCTAGCAAACTTCAGACGGGCCTGGACATGTACTGGCTTAAGCAGGGGAACACGTCTGGCACTGCAGGATTTGAGTCCCTGGCGGCGTAGTGTGTTACTGATGGTAGGCTTTGTTACTTTGGTCCCAGCTCTCTCTTGTGATCATTTTGACCCCACAGGGTGAGATCTTGCGTGGAGCCCCAGCTCGAGGGAGATTATCAGTGGTCTTGTATGTCTTCCATTTCCTAATAATTGCTCCCACAGTTGATTTCTTCAAACCAAGCTGCTTACCTATTACAGATTCAGTCTTCCCAGCCTGCTGCAGGTCAAACTTTTGACCTTAAGTGTATATATATATATATATATATATATATATATATATATATATATTTATATATATATATTTTTATCAATACAGTAATATGAGATCTGGATTCTGGTCAGAAGCAGTGCACTATATTTGGAGTAGGGTGTCATTTGGGAGGAGGACTAACTCTAACCAAACATGAGGCTAGATTTATGATGTTGAATTTATATGTTAAATATACAGTATATGAACATTCCATTCCAGCTAAACAATGGATATATAGAGTTTTGCAACAAAACCAATTGCAATGCACTTCTAAAAGCTATAAATGAAAAATCTGAGGACACCCACTGGGCACAGACGTCAATTCAACATCTATTCCATGTTGGTTCAACGTAATTTCATTGACATTACGTGGAAACAACATTGATTCAACCAGTGTGTGCCCAGTGGGCAGTACTATTTTACACACATATAAAGGTACCCATAAACATTAATTTCTGATTGGTGGATATAGCGTTTTGGAAATAAACTCTTCAAAGATAATTTCTCCTTCTTGGTAGTATAACCTTCAACACTCACAATTAGAAATTGGTTAACAGGTTATGACTTTGGTTCTCTGTGATATGACACACCAGGGTTTCACCATGCCACTTTCATTTCATCAAAACATCATCTTCACGCTGGTGCTCACCGAGGGTGGGAGGAAATCTTTTGATAGCATAAGTCATGATGAGACATGCTGCAAACCAAGCATGGCATTGCTCTAAGTGGGTTAGCATGATTTCCTTAGTTTCACAGCCAAGCATGTGATTCTGCAAGGGATAACACGTGGATGTCAACGAATATGCTGCTGACAAACATGTAAAAAAAAAAAAAAATGGCTTGGTGATGGGAGATTGGTGTCTTTAGATGAACATTTGGATGAGGTTTTCATGCAAAACATGCATGCTATGAAATATGGTGCACAGACCATTTTCTGTGACCCTTAATTTCAGTTTACATGTGATTGAAACTGACTTCTTATTATCATTTATTTTACCCCGCTTTTTTCTCCCCAATTTCATGATTACAATCTTGCCTCATCGCTGCAACTCCCCAATGGGCTCGGGAGAGGCAAAGGTCGAGTCCTCTGAAATATGACCACCAAACCGCGCTTCTTAACACTTGCTCGCTTAACCCGGAAGCCAGCTGCACCAATGTGTCAGAAGAAACACTGTTCAACTGACGACCGAAGTCAGCCTGCAGGTGCCCGGCCCACCACAAGGAGTCGCTAGAGCACAATGAGCCAAGTAAAGCCCCCCCCTGACAAACCCTCCCCTAACCTGGATGATTGTGCAGCGCCCTATGGGACTTCCGGTCACGGCCTGTAATGACACAGCCTGGGATGCCTGAAACTGACTTCTTGATGAGGGGAGGTAAGCAAATACACACAATTCAGCCTATGCAGAAACCCCCCCACACAATAGCCCTGACCAACATACAGTACATATTGCTAAGACAACATGTATTGCATGTTGAATACACCCACACACCCATACTGCCAATTCACACCATTGAAGTTGGCATGGGCTACTGTCCACCAGTTGACAGCACTTATTTTTAAAGTCAAGCTTCATAGCGTGTATATTGCTTAAGTTATGTGAAAGCTTGGAGACCACATATCTGCAAAGAATCAACTGTTGCTTTATCTGGAGAGAAAAAAATACATACAATTACAGCGTTGTGTGTATGTGTGTGTGTGTGTGTGTGTTTGTTTGCGCACATGTGGACCTGCATACTGTGACTGTAATGGTGTTTGGCAGAGAACGGAATAAACCCATCTGAAAGAACAAATTGGATCCATTATGTAAGGACTAAATACCTCGCCCCCGCCATTTCGGTTGTGTTCCCCATAGCGTTTGAACATCAGGTCCTGGTACTACAGAACAGGAAATCAGTACATTCGAGCCCTCAGGGCATCCAGCCCAGCCTCCATCCACAACCCTATACTAAGACCTGGATTCAACCTGTACCAGTCATTTATCTATAATGTGGTAGCAATCTTATAGTAGATCGTTGGAGTAGAGTACTGCCTGTATAGTTTCCAGTGGGAAGCTCTTAACGTGGTTTTGCTTCTCCAATCTCCAGTGCAGCACCATACATGCTATTCGTCCCTAATTGCTGTCAAGCACATCTACAGTGGCTTGTGAAAGTATTCACCCCCCTTGGCATTTTTCCTATTTTGTTGCCTTACAACCTGGAATTAAAATGGATTTTGGGGGGGGGTTGTATCATTTGATTTACACAACATGCCTACCATTTTGAAGATGCAAAATATTTTTTGGGGTGAAACAAACAAGAAATAAGACTAAAAAACTGAAAACTTGAGCGTGTATAACTATTCAACCCCCAAAGTGAATACTTTGTAGAGACACCTTTTGCAGCAATTACAGCTGCAAGTCTCTTGGGGTATGTCTCTATAAGCTTGGCACAACTAGCAACTGGGATTTTTGCCCATTCTTCAGGGCAAAACTGCTCCAGCTCCTTCAAGTTGGATGGGTTCCGCTGCTGTACAGCAATCTTTAAGTCATACCAAGATTCTCAATTGGATTGAGGTCTGGGCTTTCACTAGGCCATTCCAAGACATTTAAATGTTTCCCCTTAAACCACTCGAGTGTTGCTTTAGCAGTATGCTTAGGGTCATTGTCCTGCTGGAAGGTGAACCTCCGTCCCAGTCTCAAATCTCTGGAAGACTGAAACAGGTTTCGCTCAAGAATTTCCCTGTATTTAGCGCCATCCATCATTCCTTCAATTCTGACCAGTTTCCTAGTCCCTGCCGATGAAAAACTTCCCCACAGCATGATACTGCCACCACCATGCTTCACTGTGGGGATGGTGTTCTCAGGGTGATGAGAGGTGTTGGGTTTGCGCCAGACATAGCGTTTTCCTTGATGGCCAAAAAGCTCAATTTTAGTCTCATCTGACCAGAGTACCTTCTTCCATATGTTTGGGGAGTCTACCACATGCCTTTTGGCGAACACCAACGTGTTTGCTTCTTTTTTTCTTTAAGCAATGGCTTTTTTCTGGCCACTCTTCTGTAAAGCCCAGTTCTGTGGAGTGTACGGCTTAAAGTGGTCCTATGGACAGATACTCCAATCTCCGCTGTGGAGCTTTGCTGCTCCTTCAGGGTTATCTTTGGTCTCTTTGTTGCCTCTCTGATTAATGCCCTCCTTGCCTGGTCTGTGAGTTTTAGTGGGCGGCCCTCTCTTGGCAGGTTTGTTGTGGTGCCATATTCTTTCAATTGTTTTTATAATGGATTTAATGGTTCTCCGTGGGATGTTAAAAGTTTCAGATATTTTTTTATAACCCAACCCTGATCTGTACTTCTCCACAACTTTGTCCCTGACCTGTTTGGAGAGCTCCTTGGTCTTCATGGTGCCGCTTGCTTGGTGGTGCCCGTTGCTTAGTGGTGTTGCAGACTCTGGGGCCCTTCAGAACAGGTGTATATATACTGAGATCATGTGACAGATCATGTGACATTTAGATTGCACACAGGTGGACTTTATTTAACTAATTATGTGACTTCTGAAGGTAATTGGGTGCACCAGATGTTATTTAGGGGTTTCATAGCAAAGGGGGTGAATACATATGCACGCACCACTTTTCCATAATGTATTTTTTTTATTCTTTTTTAACACATTCTTTTTTTCACTTCACCAATTTGGACTATTTTGTGTATGTCCATTACATGAAATCCAAATAAAAATCCATTTAAATTACAGGTTGTAATGCAACAAAATAGGGAAAACGCCAAGGGGGTTGAATACTTTGGCAAGGCACTGTACTGGTGTCCCTGACTGCTTTATGGTTGAAGATCAAGTCCACTTGATGTGAATCTCATATTCTCGAGCCAACATACTGTATATAAATATACTGTAGCTTTGGAACGGTTGCCTAGAAACTTGCTGATATGAAAATCCAAGCCCTCCTGGGGACAGCTTGTATAGTGTAAGAGATGCTTTTTCGTATCTTTCATCCTCTGGGTCAAATTACATGTACATAGAGCTTTGTTAAATGTACAGCTCTCTACCATTACCATAATGCCTTGATTTATCAGATGGACCAGATTTATCTTGAAAGATACAGCAGGGACAGATGTTGAAAATTAGCATAGCCTAAGCTATACACACACCATCAATAAATGTACATTTTACTGAATATCCATTAATAATTATGAATGTTGTACAGTATGGTCGAAAAAACGAGGAAAACATGGTTCTTTGATTGCTTTGCAGTCAGTCAAAAAACAACAGGCCTGGCAACTCATTTCACCTTCACAGCCATGTATCTTTGTATGTCCATGTCATGTGTACTGTTATATCATGACCACAAGGCCCATGATATGAACCTGTAGGCTACACATCACAACTGATAGGAACATGGAATCTTCTCTATGCACAGCCTTTGATTATCTGCAGACACAACAAAGATGAAATCAACAGGTTATAGCAAGATGAGATCCCTCAGTTCTCCTGTTATGTGGGGGGTTGAAAATCCAACTAAAAGATGACTTGATTGATGAGTATAAGGAGATCCCCCCCCAACATCCTCTCCCTTGTTACATCAAAAGCTGATGTACTCTGAATAACCTGTTCAACATTTTCCTAGGATACCCAACCAATGGGAAAAATAGCCATCATTGGCAGTGATAGGATGTGAGAGAAAATATATTTAACAGAATGAATGCTTTGCTGACAATAAATGTGTAAAATATCTTAACGTAAAGTTACTATTTTCATTTTCATAAAGGCAAACCACCTGTCAAATGGCTGAGGACCGAGAATATTTAGGATGTCAGCTCCAAAAGTCACGCGCAAAATGCTTGGATACCCCACTGCGCAAATTACAGACATTTCAACCATTCTGCAACGGGAATGTAGATAGATAGTAAAGGCAGACAAATGCCCAGAATCGTGATAGATAAGCTCACATATCAAGCAAAATTCATGCGGTTCATGTACCCATCCAAGCCTTGAGCATGCTGCCAATAAAAAATAAAACTGTCCATGGCGAACAGATGCAGCATATGTGGATAGCATAACATATCTGGTACCTACCAGCAGTCTCCAACAGAGCAACCAGAAGGATATCATCTCCAATTTACCGAGGCGCCTACATATTATTTGAACTACACTGACAAGTGGAGAACTCAACCATGCGGCCACCCGTCGCGAGTAATTCAGGTTTGATTTGGAGCGGGAACATATTTGCGTTTCTGTGGGTGTGTGTGGTGGGTTTCGGTTGGAATGATCGATCTGCATGGCACATTTGTCTGAAGTTAACTAGAGCAGATGCGATAAGTATTGGCATAAACGCCACTGAAATGCATTGCATCGCACGCGACTCACCGCTCTTCTCTCGCAGCATCCTCCCCAGTCCCCATACAGATAGATACGTTGAGCGCGCATGCATCGACTTCTGCAGCATCCAGCTATCGCCCCCAGGCTCCATCTCTTTCAAGGACCAGCTATTGAGCGTTTGATTTTGCCCACGCACATTTTAAAACACTGTCGATCTCCATGACCAAGGTCACTGTTGCTCTCAGAATCATAAGCTCACTGATTGATTATTTATTGTGGTCCAATAATTTTGTTCTGTAAAGGGCTTAGTCTTATACCTTAGCTGACAACTTTTTTCAATGTTTACCTTATCTAAACTCTTTCTCTGAAATGTGAGTGAACCATCTCTGTCTGGTTTTGTCCATACATTTCGTTCCTATGACCCCTAAGGTCATGTGTTGGTCTGGCTGGGTTGTAGTATTAACATGCTGTGGCTACAAGTGGAGAATTAGAACATCTGTAAATCTTTCCATGAGAAATCCGCTTCAGCTGTTTCAAAGATAAGCCAGAGCTGAGTGGTGCCAGTGAAGCCTCGGGTGATGACATGTATTTAAGACTAACCCCTAGACACATTTGACTCACTGCCATTAAAAAGCCATTCAAATCTGGATAAATTATGGATTTTTAAGTGAGGTGGATTCTGTTCTGTGCCCAATGTTTGGGATCAATTGTTCACTTTAGACACTTTGTGATAAACGAGACATTCAGTTTGGCACACACACAGTATGTCTACCATTAAAGGTGTTAATTAATTAAAATAGGAAGATAACCCCATAAACCACCATATCTACCACATACCTACAAAAAATAAATACAACACACAGTTAGTTCTAGTGGCCCAAATTGGTTAAAATGATATACCCTTTATATATCCCTATCTTTTGTAATGAGAATGGCCTGTAAACTCTGACCTTTTGGGTTCCAGGGTGCATTCCAGCTGTACAAAATACCTGAAACTGTATGTCAGAGTAGCTTTCAAAAGCTCTTCCTCAACTCTAAACAACTTTGCTCAGCCATCCATCCAGCAATAAAACCTATAAAACTAATAAATAATTTAAACCAATTATACACTTGACAACCTCTCCAGTGTGTGCAGGAAAGCACAGTGCTGCTGTGAGTGTTTCTACAGTTTAATCCACCGTCTTGTATTTTCTCCTCAGCTCAGCTGGCTCACTGGAGCAGAGATTTTTTCTATCCACTTCACCCACACACTGAAGCCACAGCAAGAACAGAATCAACCAAATATCAATAACACAACGTATTTTGTTTAAGCGTAGCTCTCTCTCCCTCTCTTTCTCTCTCAATTTGTCTCTCTGTATCTTTCATTTTTTCTCTCTGTTTCCCTGTTTCTCTTTGTCTCTATTACTCCTTATCACTCTTTTTACCTTTCAGAACACTGTCCGAGCAGTATTTACTCAATACTCTGAACTGTTAACCATTTCTAGAAAACTGTAAAGTGCGAAGCAATTTAGTGAACTTCCTACTTTGGTCACTGTCTCTAAAGTGCCTGTAATGATTATCAGCCTGATGCTGAATAACTAGGTCATGACCAAATGTCATGGAAACAAAGTGAGTGTTGTGTTGCTGCTCTCTTACCTCTCCGGGTCTTTCCACAGTGATTCAGGTTTTGGCTGGTCCAGTGGTGGAGTGATGAAGTGGAGTGTGCTTGTCTGTATATGTCTGACACACACACACACACACATGCCACAGCGGCAGGCAGCGACACAAATCGGGTGCGTGGGAATCAGCCAATCACAAAACAGCAGTTTTGGTGACAGTTGTTACAAACACATACTATTTGATGTGGTATTACAAGCATGTCACCAACAGCTGGGATGAATACAAAGACTCCCCCACACAGCCTCCTACACAGCTAGCTGTTAGCTACTCCCCCACACAGCCTCCTACACAGCTAGCTGTTAGCTACTCCCCCACACAGCCTCCTACACTGCTAGCTGTTAGCTACTCCCCCACACAGCCTCCTACACTGCTAGCTGTTAGCTACTCCTGTCAGGGATTTTGAATGGTAGAAGAGTCACTAAATTTCATGAATATGGATTTTCTCTAGCATCACATTTTATCTTTCCTCTATAAGATCAGTGAAGATAATTATATTGGTCAGTAAGAAACAGTGGGGTACTAAAAGTAATTCTAGATTTCTGTACAGTATTTTAAAATGGATATTGACATATACCCATAGCGTCCTCCCCTTATGCTTAAAGTTAATGTCACATTATAACCACATTCTAATTAAATCTAAGCCTATATCAAGTGACTTAAGAAAAGCTCAATTTCATTGCCTTTGTAATATAACAACAGTAAAACACCCAGATGTATGACAATTTGCTTTTTTATTATTTTGTTAGCATGATTATCTTTTACAAATATGCTCCCATGTTACAGTTTCAACAGCATATAATATTGAGGCACTCCATAAAGGTTTATTAGCATATCAAAAGTGCTGACTAGTAGCTGACAGCAGCACCAAAGGCTAGAGAGTACAGTAAACATCAGAGGCACTTATATCTTCAGGAACATTGAGCAGATTTAACATTTAAGATCAGAGATTAATTTCAAAAGTCTACTTTTCGGGTGGTTTCTTTCTCTCTAAATGACATCATTGGTCAGTTTTCAGCTGTGTAAGGAAACATTATGAGAGTATTAGCCACATCCTTATATTGACAATATATTGAGAATATTTTGAGAATTATCCAAATACAAGGCTCTGGTTTTAGCTACTGATGGCATTACAGAAGTGCCCTTTTTGCTGTTAGTTGAATGTTTTGTGCAAAGTTGATTTTCTTCTTCTCATGGAACTTGTAGGGTTGCTGAGTCTTGCATGGTGTATTTTTACACAAACTGTTCAGGTTTCTCCATGCTTGTAATTGAAGCTGTGGGGAATGTAAGAGAAAATGACACACATTTACCATATCACCTCATATCACATCAATTAGGACTAATTCAGATTAGTTGTGCTATGTTTCTATTAATGTGACTCCTGAAAATAACCTCATGACAAAAATATGGGACAGGGTTGTGTTCAGTTCGACAGAATGGTGTGCAACGTTGAATTCAACAGAAATGGTAGAAGAGTCCAGTTAAAAAAGGTTGTGATACCAAATGGTGGGGCATATTGACCACACGGTCAAGCAACGTAGTAAACATTGAAGCGAACTGAACGCACCCCAGCTCTTTCTGTGAAGTTTGGTAATACCCACCTTCCCATAGCCTACTCACCAAGCAGACACAGTTGTTAGGAAAAGGACTGTCTGAACCAACCACAAGACTTGTGAGCTAAGATTGGTGTATGTCCTCAGTTATGTGTCAAAAGCCTATTAGTTCGGGAGACATCCGTGTCTAATGATCTGATTGATGTCTGGACTGTTAAGACCATTAAGGTCCAGACCGTCCACTGTCCGTCTGTGTGCTCAGAAAGATTATGAAAGGTGACAGAGGGTGAGAGTGTTATTGGACACATGGTTGTGTTTGTTTGTGTGTGTGTAGTCTCTGTGTGGTGACATGCATTAATGATAAATAAAGCAAACATTGAAATATGCACAAAATAGTTCAGCAGCACACACACACACATACACACACACACTATATGCACACACCCATGTACTCACACAATCAAACAGATCATTGTTACACAAGAGGAGTAAGCCAGCTAATAATGAGTACATTATTGTTTAAGTTACAGGGCAAGCAATCATGCATACTACTGTAAGTATACAGAGGACAGTCATGGCATACCAGCATTGTAATGTAGAAAAGAGATTCTAGAAAACACACACACAAATAATTAATATTAAGTTAGTACAAAACAATTATTTAGTCAGAGCGTAATTTGATTTGCAATGTACGTTCACACTAGTGATTTACAATATGTCAGTAAAAAAGTCAATTTTATCTTTGTTACCCAAAAGGAATAAACAAAAAAATATCAAATCATATTTTACATATTATACAAGCAGTCAAAGACCATTTGGCCTCACGTAGGAAACATAAGGTTACTTGCGTAACCCCGGTTCTCTGATATTATGACTGAGATATCTCACATGATGGATTCAGCAGAATCTCATCAGCTCTAAGAACCAATCAAACATGTCTGTCGGAGAGAGACAGGTCGAGTGGTGAATGAGGTGAGCCCCTTCCCTCATACTAAAGATGAAGGGATGCCCAACGAGCTGCATCGCAAATCTCCTGTAAGGAGATGCCCTTGAACAGCGCCCAAGAAGTAGCCATACCTCTGGTTAGAGGTCTTCACAGGTCCAAAAAGTTGGACTCATTCCGAAATGGACCTGGGGCTTTCCCACCCAGACCCGCTATGCATAAATAAATGTACAAAATATAGAGACCCGTTCCGAAAAACTAGACTTGCTTCGAGGCAAGCAACACTGAAGCATGCATGAGAGCATCAGCTGTTCCGGACGACTGTGTGATCACGCTCTCCGTAGCCGATGTACGTAAGACCTTTAAACAGGTCAACATTCACAAGGCCGCAGGGCCAGACGGATTACCAGGATGTGTACTCCGAGCATGCGCTTACCAACTGGGAAGTGTTTTCACTGACATTTTCAACCTGTCCCTGACTGAGTCTGTAATCCCAACATGTTTCAAGCAGACCACCATAGTCCCTGTGCCCAAGAACACGAAGGTAACTTGCCTAAATGACTACAGACCCGTAGCACTCACGTCTGTAGCCATGAAGTGCTTTGAAAGGCTGGTCATGGCTCACATCAACACCATTATCCCAGAAACCCTAGACCCCACTCCAATTTGCATACCGCCCCAAAAGATCCACAGATGATGCAATCTCTATTGCACTCCACACTGCCCTTTCCCACCTGGACGAAAGGAACACCTACGTGAGAATGCTATTCATTGACTACAGCTCAGCGTTCAACACCATAGTGCCCTCAAAGCTCATCACTATGGGGTCGGTGTGGAAGACAAACCACATTGTGCTACTCTGCGCACTCTCCGATGGTGGGTGTTAGCAGGAAAATCCCTACAATGATTGCAAGGCTCTACAAGCGTGGTACGCTCAGCCGAATGCACAATTGGGTGCTCACTGCCTGCCCTCCAGAACACCTACGACACCGGTGTCGCAGGAAGGCCAAAAAGATCATCAAGAATCTCAGCCACCCGAGCGACAGCCTGGGTTAGTAGCCTAGCTAGTTAGCACAATGTTAGCCAAAGGAAGCTAGCGCTATGTTGGTCTTGCGATTAACAAAAGTGTGGCTCTTGACCGATAAGCAGTGAAAGCTAGGATGGTCGGTCTAGTCAACGCGGCACGGTAGTGGGTTGAGCTAAACGAGAGAGCGAGCTAGTAATTGTACCCTTCCAGGTAGAAATAACAGTCGGTAGAAAAACCAGTCAGTAGGATAGCTAGCCTTGCAGCTAAGCTAGCCAAGTCTCAGTAGCCACCACAGGAGACAAAGGGAAGAAAAGGCGGAAAAGCTAATTCCTACCCAAAGCGAAAACGTTCCTTTTGGTAAAGTCACCCAACACAGAAGACAAAAGCTGAAAAACCTGTGCTTGGTGGCCTAACCTCACAGCACACCTACGAACAGTTGAACAGGAAAACAAAGTCATGCTAAGGAGAGCTTAGAGTAGTACTCTACATGAGGAAGAGAGGTGAGAATGACCAGAGGGCGGGCAAGTAGCTCTTTAGTATGAGGGGAGGGGCTCACCTCATTTGCCACTCGACCTGTCTGTCTCCGACAGACGTGTGTAAATGGTTCTTCGAGCTTATGAGATTCTGGTAAATCCTTCATATTAGATGTTGAAACAAATACTTAAAAGAGAACCAAAGATACAGTACAACTGCCTCTCAGACATTAGAGGGAGGCAGAATGCCTCTCAGCCACTAGAGAGAGGCAGAGTTTGACTTCAAGCATCAAAACAAGCTCTCGTATGGATACGCAACATCACTATGTATTTATACAGTGATAAATTGTGATTAGAATGAGAGTTTCAGGTCAGTCTGTGTTGCAATGGTTAAGACAAGGAGAAACTGATGCAGCGAAGAAGCCAAGTAACCAGCATACAGTTCAACACACTAGCCAGCCAATGAGAGACCTCAAAAGTGCTGTCAGTCAAAGCAAATTAAGTGACATTTGTTAGTTACAGTAGTGTCAGCAGTTGCAGGTTGGTTACATGAGCGTGCAGCAGGGCTTTGTTCTCTTTTTAATCTTTTTTATATTTCTGATACCTGGGGCAGAGTGCTTCTCTGTCCTGTCCTCGTCGGACTGTTCGTCTGAATACAGGTAGTGTGCCTCTTTGGCCTGTTGACCAGGGTAGACCAAATTCTTTGACGCTGTGTACGGTGAAGCATTGTTTGAGTTAAAATTTGCTGTGGGCTCTGCCATGTATTTTATTAAGTTCTGTTGAGGTTGACAGTGATGGTAGCCCCGGTTGTTGTAGCCATCCGGGGTGTAGGTGTTGAACTGAGGGTTACTCTTGTCCACCCCATCCTCGTCGCCAATGACGACAAGCTCGGCCCGGATGGATCCTTCATAGCCAAGACCACGTCCGCTGTCATCCTTTGCGGTCTGGTAGCCCATAAAGATGGCGGTGACAGGCTCGGACGTGTCCATGGTGTTCAGGATACTGAAGTGCGAGTCTTCCTGGTAGATCGGGGACGGCTTCCGGTCCATTTCAGCCAACGAGTCATAGAACATCCCGCCTCGCTGGCTCTCTCTAGGGATATGGTAGGAGTCGTGGGTGGTGAACCCTTTCTCCACACCGTAGGTGAAAGGATTCTGGCTGTACCCGTTGTTTGGCTGGTAGTACTCCTCGTCCTGCCTGCCAATGAAAGAACGGACTGGAATGTGAGGGGAGGAGGAAAGACTCTCCGGCCCTGAGTAGTGGACTCCATCAATATAGTGGAGCTCCTTCCTGGAGAGGACATCACGCTTATACGACTCTTGCTGATACCCGTTCCCGTTGGTTCCGTGGATGACTTTAGCATGACTCTGTTGGGGTCTGTTGGGGGCTGAGGCCCTCCTGCTGCAGGTGTTGGAGAATGCAGGCACTGATTCCTGGTGGCCCCGGTGGTCTTTTGGGAAAGCCCCGCTTTGAGGCATCTTCTGCACTGTAGCCTTTCGGAGCTGCTCCTCCACCTCCACAGGGCTGAGTCCCTGATGGCCCCGAACTCCACAGGGGGTGGAGAATGCAGACATTGATTCCTGATGGCCTTGGTGGCCCAGTGGGCTGCGTTGAGACTTCTTCTGCTCTGTAGCTGCTCTGAGCAGCACCTCCACCTCCATAGGGCTGAGCTCGTCCACTCTGTTAGAACCATCCCCCAGCTGAGACTCATCAGACCGCAGGGCATAGACAGACTTGCGGCCGTCGTCATAGACTTTGACCCCTCTCTGCTGGAGCTCCTGGGGGGTGACGGTGGATGTGGACAGGACCTGAGTCTCCCCAGTACGGCGGTCCTTCTGGACGTTGATCTCCATGGCAAACATGGCTGGAGGAGGAGAGAGGGAGGAGAGACAGAATGGAAGAGGAAGGGAGAGTTGGATTGAAGTTAGATAAAAATAGGGTTGTGTCAGATCTATAGTACATGCTAATGTTGTAATAAATGTTACTATGAAGTTTCTTACTTTGTTTGGGTGTGTCCTTATTAGATTCAAAGGACTGCTTCTTTGAGATTAGAGATTTGTAGGACTTTGGGGCATCTGGAATAGCTGGGGTGATATGGATTGGCTCTGCAAAAGAAAAGGAGCAATGTTTATTTTTGTATTGCCAATGATTTATGTATATAATTTAATATGTTTGAACAAATACAGTCATGACCGACATTATTGGCACCCTTGATAAAGATGAGCAAAAAAGACTGCATAAAATAAATAATACAAATACTGAGCTATATTGTATGCACAACAAAATCGGAAAATTTGATTATGTTATACTAATACAATTGCTCAGAGAAATATATATATATATATATATATTTATTCTCAAAAAGATTGGTCAAAATTATTGGCACCCCTGTTTTCAATATTCCGGCACCCTCCCCTTTCAAGAATAACGGCACTGAGCCTTTTTCTGAAATGTTTTATGAGATTGGAGAACAGATTGGGATGGATCTTAGAACATTTCTCCATACAGAATCTTTCCAGATTCTTGATATTCTTTGTGTGCGCTTATGGACTGCCCTCTTCAATTCAGATCAAAGGCTTTCAAAGGGGTTCAAGTCCAGAGACTGCGATAGCTATTGCAAAATGTTGATTTTGTGGTCAATTAACAATTTATTTGTGGAATTTGATGCTTGCTGGGCCTAGTTTCAGCCTCCTGCCAGAGGCAACTAGGTTTTTGGCTAAAATATCCTGGTGCTGGGTAAAGTTCATGATACCGTTGACCTTAACAAGGGCCCCAGGACCAGTGAAGGCAAAATAGCCCCATAACATCAAAGATCAACCACCACATTTTACAGTAGGTATGGGGTTATTTTCTGCTTATCACATCCTTCTTTCGACGCCAAACCCACTACTGGTGTGCGTGGCCAAAGAGCTCTATTTTCATGTCATCTGACCATAGCACCGGTTCCAATGCTAGTGCCAATGCTGTTTAAAAAACTTCAGCCATTTACATTTGTTAGTTGACATGAAAATAGAGCTCTTTGGCCATGCACACCATTAGGAACCTGTAGGACATAGTCATGACCTTAGGGGCGAAGGCCATATTAGGACGCAATGTCACCTTAGAGTCGCCAGGGGCGAACTGAATACAGGAACGGTGTACGGATAAGGCATGGAGATTCCCAACGTGTTTAGCCGAGGCGAAAGCCACTAGCAAGGAGGTTTTGTAGGAGAGGATCTTCAGATCCACAGACTCCAGTGGTTCAAAAGGGGGCATAACACAGAACATCCAAAACAAAAGCTAAATCCCAAGTGGGCACAATAGGTTTAGAAACCTGTCTGAGACGGCGCACACCCTTTAGGAACTGCACCACCAGGGCACGAGCCACAGACCCCAAATCTCTGGCCGAGGGACCCAAAAATCCATGACAAGCCCTCCAGGCGCACCCTCCCCAACGTGGGCCGAATCAGCTCCACGGGGGTAAATGCATAAAGGAGGGTCCGAGGCCTCATCGAGAAAAACAGACGACAGTTTGTATTCTCGCAATGCTGAGCATTTCCTACATTTGACCGGTTACAGGATCTGAGGCGTTTGAAGCTGGTTCCTACTTCACAGTAGGGCCATAAAAAAATAGTTTTTTGTTGCAGAAATGCCTTCTTGAACATGTGAACTTTCATGTGCATTAATTACAAACTTGTATGGGATCTGTAAATATTAATACAAATGTTAAATGCTCAGCCTAGTTGAGCCAAGGAGAAAGCACTGAGCTATACAGGGAAGATAGGATCCTTCCTGGCTATTCATGATTGGCTGAGATAATGGCGTGGTTGGACATGCAGAGAGATGAGCCCTGATTGGTCTGTCATGTCAAAGGCTTCTGTCTATAACAGAATGGGCTCTTCCCTGGTCAGTATATAGCTAATACTTGCTATCGCCGATTTTTTGAAAGATACAGTATAGCTATCGACAACTGGAAAAGTGTTGCTGCAGCTCGCAAAAACATTGCTGCCCTGAGTTTAGCTGGGTTTAAGTAGAGAAACTACTTTTTGGAGGGCAATGCCATGCTGACTCACATGCTTTTACATGTGTGGGTGGGGCTAAGGCTTATGTGTGGGTGGGGCTAAGGCTTTCCATACACACAAAAAAAAAATGTAAGCACCCATGACTGTAAGTCGCTTTGGATAAAAGCGTCTGCTAAATGGCATATATTTATATATATTTTTAAGAGGGTATGAACGATGCTGAATGGGCGTAAACAAAGAAGAACTCTCTAGGAAGTGTAAAAATCTCACCAAAAGGGCATTTTCTCCTGCTTGTCTTTTAAGTGGGATAACAGGTTGATCAACTTTTAAAGCAGCATAACTTTCCTATGTTTCCTCCAACTACAGTGTACGATATACAATTTTGAAGCCTGCTTCGGGAGAAGGTAGGATATTTTCTCCCTCAAAACGAGCGCTGAGACCTCAGGAACAGTCGACGTGATAATACTGCAGAAGCGCAGGACACACACAACAAATTATAGCCCGTACCCCAACATCACTGTTCTCATGATCCAGTGCGACACTGCATGCAAACTAATGGTCAGAGCAGACAGTGAGCCTCCCGTGAAGTGCCATCTGAAGGGGTGAGACGCCACCTTGTGGACTGGGAGAGAATGGTTATTTTTGACATCCGTGTGTCTGAATTTGGAGAAGAGACACTTTTAATTGAACTTACATGATGGAGACAGAACACTTTCGACACCCATGAACCCTGTGGAACCTGGGGTTGAAAAAACAGTGTTTTTCTGTGCTACGGTTTGCTTAAAGCCTGGCCCACTCTGGGTACAACGGCTCCGGCGATCAGCGACGTACCCCAATTGGCAGTGTCACTTGGAGGTACTGTTGTCACAACAAGCCTCACTTGGTTTAGGCAGTAAGATGTGTTCTGGTAACCGGCTGGCACCCAGTGTAGGACCACATGCATTATAAATAGACCCAGGGAAAAATCTGTTATCATGGAGGTTACGCTACCAACCAGTCATGGGTACTGGCGACTAAGCGTCTTGTAACCCACCCGGGAATGGGACAGACAGCTCTGAAAAATTGACCCATTCTATGGTAACAGACAGGGGCAATTCGTAATTGAATCTAATTCCCAGGAATTAAAAGTGTTGAGCTGGAGACAGACAGCTCATTTCGGGGTTCATAGGAACCACAGAGACTGTGTGTGGGATAATAGCATTGTCGGGTTCAACCCTCGACTCTGCTACCAACAACCAATCACCTATAGAACCCATAACCTGCATCACTAGATACCTCATAGGGTCTAGTGAGCTACAGGCAGGAATCAGCAATGAATCCCAGTAATGAGACACCTATGGGGGAGGGGTGCCCCCTTATTACTCTCACTCTGGGGAGATCAATATGCCCCTTGAACCCCGTGGAACATGGAGTAACAGAGGGGGCATTAAACATGGACAAGCTCCGGCAATGGCTACATATTATCCTGTTTGGCCGTAACCAAATGTCGGGGCACTGTTGTCATAGCAATGTTTTTGTGGAAGGGCACACTGGTTGCTCAGACCCTCACTTCGGGGGTTTACCCGAACCAAGGGCTCGGGGGCTGCTTCCTCCTTGGAGGTGCACGCAAGCCCCGCTTCCTCCACCTCCAGGAATTGGAAATAGGAATGGAGTTGTCATAATTTACATTTTAGTCATTTAGCAGACGCTCTTATCCAGAGCGACTTACATGAGCAATTAGGGTTAAGTGCCTTGCTCAAGGGCACATTGACAGATTTTTCACCTAGTTGGCTCGGGGATTAGAACCAGCGACCTTTCGGTTACTGGCACAACGCTCTTAACCACTAAGCTACCTGCCGGGCTGGCACGGTTATAAGCTTTGCTTGACGTACCGATTGGTTTCATACAATCACTCGCAACACTGCAGCAGACTTCCTCGTTTGTTTTGTGTTGAATTCAGGCATAACAGTGACCTCTCACAGAAGTCCTCCACCTGTGAATCCGAGGCCATGATTGGGCACAGAAGTCCTCCACCTGTGAATCCGAGGCCATGATTGTGCTTCCATTGTGGATGTGGTAGATAAGCAATCTTTATTTGCATGCAATTAACATATATTAATATGCATGGAATTTCTTCTGACAGTGGAATAACTATTCTGGCGCGCTGCATTAAACAGAGGCATGCTTCACCCGCACCGTTCCCAAAGAGCAGCAGAGGCTGCTGAATTATCGTCAAAACGAGGCCAATAATTTGGACCCCTATTTGTCGTTTTTTAAAAACTTGTTAAACAAAATCTCTTTCTCTGAGCAATTGTATTAATATATTAATATATATGTGGAGCATACAATATAGCTCAATATTTTGAGACCTTGTAACTATAAGGTTCTATCTGACATTTTTGTCAAACATTTGTTAGTCACATATAATTGATCTTTAGATGGTTCTTCATAAGTTAGATTTTTTTATAAGAACATTTTAAATTTAAATTTATACTTTATCTACATAGCCCAGAGTCAGATGAACTCGTGGATACCATTTGTATGCCTCTGTGTCCAGTATGAAGGAAGTTAGAGGTAGTTTTGTGAGCCAACGCTAACTAGACTTAACCCAATAACGAGACTTCTAGCGCTAAGCAGCAACTTCCTTCAAACTGGACATAGAGACATAAAAATGGTATCCACGAGTTCATCTGACTCTGGGGAAGTAGATAAAGGGCCTCACTGCCAAAATCCCTTAGAATCCCTTTAAGTGAAAACATTTCAAAACTAGAAAGTTCTATCTGCATAAACCCATTTGAACTTGGCACTATAAGGTTCTAGCTTCAATCCAATCACAAGCCTGAAAAAATACAGATGGACCATCTCCCTCTAAGTATGGACTAGGGGGCTAGTCTAGCCAGCAATAATGGCACGCAAGCAAAAAACCAACACTGTCAGAAATCTTAAAAGTAAATGATGTTGTCACATTGTTGTTCAGTGATGACAGTAATTCGTCTGATGATCATAATACATGTTATGTATTTGATTATGTGTTCTGACTCTATCTTGGTAAAATAGTGTTATTCTATCATTTATGTATTCAAATAGCTACAGTTTTCTTAAAAACTGAACATGTCTAATTCAGAGGTGTCAGATAGAACCTTATGGCTGAACCCAGATTGACATTTCAGAGCCATAAGGTTCTGTCTGCGATTCCACCCCCCTAAAAAACAAATTTACAAATGTCTCACGATTTTGATACTCTGCACTTTAGCTACCTTTAAGGTGTGGATATGGGTTATGAAAGAAGAATTCACTACAAAAACAGATCTGAGATCTGGGATGTGAAAAATGTGATGCTGAATATCTCAGAACTATGCTTTGCACAGATATAACCTTATCAACAGCTTGTCTGTCATTATTGGCACTAATGTGAAGTCACGATTTGTATTATCTATTTTGTACAGTCTTTTTTGCTCATCTTTGTCAACGGTGCCAATAATTTCGGTCACGGAAACGTAATCAGCAAGCTAGCAAAAGGACTTACCTTCTTTGAAATTCTCCTTTGCTTCCTGTAAGATAACATAAAACAAGATACTAAAAGTCACCAACCTCAAATAAAACTTTCAGATACAACAGTGTTAGATCTACATCTACAGTACTCTAATTATGGCCAAAGCAAAACATCTAAGACAGAAATAGCTCAATGTCAATAAGTACCATACTGTCCAAGTACCTTTATTATCTCCTCAGGTGTTTTCTCGATAGCTTTCAGCCTCTTCAGTATGAAGCCCTCATTTTTTGAAATCATTGTCTCTTCCCTCTCCAGAGCCTCAATCTCTTTCTCAATCCTGCAAGCCCAGACAGAAAGGGTCAAAGGTCATATCACCTCATAGACGAGCGGAGTAGGGGTGAGGAACGGATCAGTGAGCTGACTGTTTTCTCATCTTCTGAAAACTTTCTGTTCTGACTGTAATTTCATCAGAGGTGTAACTTAGCAAACTGATCATGGCTGGCATCAGACAGACTTTGGGTCAACGGCCCCGGTATCCCTCCTCTGCCAACCCCATCAAAGCTGTGCCATTCCAGCCAACTGGTACAACCCTGCCACTTTGACACCTACAGTCCAAATGGCACAACCCCAAAGCGGTACCACCCTAACAGATTGGCACCTACTCTGTGAAATATTAACAAGTGTCTATTGAGTGGAAGGGGGAGTGCAGAATGAGTCTATTTGTAGATGTCCTTCTCTTTTAGTAAAGAAACAAAAAAGGCCAGAACACTATATCACTCCTTATGCCACCTTTTAATAATGACAAATGTTTCAATCCTAGGTGGTTTTCGTTAGGTAAAAACAATTTTTACTTCCATCTCAGTTACGGGAGTTGGTGGACCTAAAGATCACTCTGCTGCTGTCTTATTACCAGCACCTTTTCAGGGAACGCACTGACGGTCACTTGGTCAAATTGGTACACATCTAAGGGATTTAGGTCTAACTGGACAGTGGATGGACTGCCCTTCACCACAGACAGTCCAATACATGTTGTCTTCAGGGTGTTGATGCAGTGTGATACAGTGCCTGGCCCTTGAGCATAGAAATCAAATAAATAGAACAGGCATCCCCATTTACTTCAACTACCTCTACTAGCCGGTGCCCCCGCACATTGACTCTGCACCGGTACCCCCCTGTATAGCCTCCCTACTGTTATATTATTTTACTTCTGCTCTTTTTTTCTCAACACTTTCTTGTTGTTGTTTTATTTTACTTTTTTATAAAAAATAAATGCACTGTTGGTTAAGGACTGTAAGTAAGCATTTCACTGTAATGTCTGCACCTGTTGTATTCGGCGCATGTGGCCAATACAATTTGATTTGATTTGATTTGATTTAAAAGCATCACTTGACTGTAAGTGGTACAGATGTTTTAAATGAGTAAGATATATAACACTTAACCAGCACAAATGAGTAAGATTTATAATACTTAACTAGCACTTGCATATAACACATAACCAACATTTGCTAAAAACATTTCTCAACATAATAAGGCCTATATTCGATCAGGCAGCCATGTTAAACCAGCAATGTAAACATAGATCAACATAAACATAAACATAAACATTAAAAAAACATAAACATAGATAAACATGCACAAATGGAGTATGTTGTCTTGGCTTACTGTACCTGTGGATGCTGGTCTGGAGGAGTTTAGTTTGCTGTTGATCTCCCCTCAAAGTTTCTCTCTGCTGTGGGCTTTGGTTGCTCGCTCCATCCATGAGCCACTGCTCCCTCAGAGACTTTTTCTGTTCAAAGCAGATGAGGAAACATTATGGCTTAAGTGTCATGGCTGACATATTATTTTTTACGTGCTGATATGTCTTTTAATGGACTGCACAACTGCAGTGACTATAAAATATAAAACTGTCAGCAAGCTTTAATGCCTGGAATTCTCACTGTCATTAGATATTGATTTACGAATTCATCCAATGTTGTTGAAATTATGTGGTCTGACTATTTATAAAATAAACTATAATTTGATCACTTCATCACATTATCGTACTGTACCTTTAAGTGCTGAAGCTTTAACTTTTCCTTGTCTATTTCCAGCTTTTTATGAACAATGTCTTCTTGGACTTTTCTCTTATCCTGCAGATACAATATAGTTATGAATCTTACTACAGTACTTGAAACAGGTATTATTCAGAAGTTGATTTGCTGTAAGAGGACCAGACTGATTCCAGATCAGTTTACCGTTATTGCTTGGAGTCGGTCCTTTACCAGTTCTGCCTCTTCCATACTGACCCTGGATCAAAGAAATTGAAAAGTGAGGGGAGGAAAGATAATAGAAAAACTAGAATAAAAACAGTATCTAAAAAGTGATGATTTGACACGGACACCACTATATACACTACCGGTCAAAAGTTTTAGAACACCAACTCATTCAAGGGTTTTTCTTTATTTTTACTATTTCTACATTGTAGAATAATAGTGAAGACATCAAAACTATGAAATAACACATATGGAATCATGTAGTAACCAAAAAAGTGTTAAACAAATCAAAATATATTTTATATTTGAGATTCTTCAAATAGCCACCCTTTGCCTTGATGACAACTTTGCACACTCTTGGCATTCTCTCAACCAGCTTCATTAGGTAGTCACCTGGAATGTACTTCAATTAACAGGTGTGCCTTCTTAAAAGTTAATTTGTGGAATTTCTTTCCTTCTTAATGCGTTTGAGTCAATCAGTTGTGTTGTGACAAGCTAGGGGGGTATACAGAAGATAGCCCTATTTGGTAAAAGACCAAGTCCATATTATGGCAAGAACAGCTCAAATAAGCAAAGAGAAACGACAGTCCATCATTACTTTAAGACATGAAGGTCAGTCAATACAGAACATTTAAAGAAGTTTGAAAGTTTCTTCAAGTGCAGTCGCAAAAGCCATCAAGCGCTATGATGAAACTGGCTCTCATGAGGACCACCACTGGAATGGAAGACCCAGAGTTACCTCTGCTGCAGAGGATAAGTTCATTAGAGTTACCAGCCTCAGAATTTGCAGCCCAAATAAATGCTTCACAGAGTTCAAGTCACAGACACATCTCAACATCAACTGTTCAGAGGGGACTGTGTGAATCAGGCCTTCATGGTCAAATTGCTGCAAAGAAACCACTACTAAAGGACACCAATAAGAAGAGACTTGCTTGGGCCAAGAAACACGAGCAATGGACATTAGACCGGTGGAAATTTGTCCTTTAGTCTGGAGTCCAAATTGGAGATTTTTGGTTCCAAATGCTGTGTCTTTGTGAGACGCGGTGTGGGTGAACGGATGATCTCCGCATGTGTATATCCCTCCATAAAGCATGGAGGAGGAGGTGTTATGGTGTGGGGGTGCTTTGCTGGTGACACTGTCTGTGATTTATTTAGAATTCAAGGCACACTTAACCAGCATGGCTACCACAGCATTCTGCAGCGATACGCCATCCCATCTGGTTTGGGCTTAGTGGGACTATCATTTGTTTTTCAACAGGACAATGACCCAACACACCTCCAGGCTGTGTAAGGGCTATTTTACCAAGAACTAGAGTGATGGAGTGCTGCATCAGATGACCTGGCCTCCACAATCCCCCGAGCTCAACCAAATTGAGATGGTTTGGGATGAGTTGGACCGCAGAGTGAAGGAAAAGCAGCCAACAAGTGCTCAGCATATGTGGGAACTCCTTCAAGACTGTTGGAAAAGCATTCCAGGTGAAGCTGGTTGAGAGAATGCCAAGAGTGTGCAAAAGCTGTCATCAAGGCAAAGGGTGGCTATTTAAAGAATCTCAAATATAAAATATATTTTGATTTGTTTAAAACTTTTTTGGTTACTTTATGATTCCATATGTGTTATTTCATAGTTTTGATGTCTTCACTATCATTCTACAATGTAGAAAATAGTAAAAATAAAGAAAAACCCTTGAATGAGTAGGTGTTCTAAAACTTTTGACCGGTAGTGTACTACTTGAAAGTATTCAAAGACTATTTTCAAAAACCTGGATTAAATGCAGGGGAGTGTATTTGAGTCAGTGTATTTGAGTATTTTCAAATACTTTCTAAGAGTATTTCTAAATACATTCCAATATTCAACTACTTGTCTTTTCAAAAAAAAAATATATAAATACATACTTCCAAAGTCATTTAAATACCCTAAATAGTATTTGAACCCAGGTCTGGAAGCCTGCCTGACCAGACCTGAAACAAGAGTCTGGTCTAGCCACTAGCACACTCAACTGTATTTCTGGTCTGAGAGAGAATGGCATTCAAACCCCTCAGATCTTACTCCAGAAATGTTCTGGCGTACAAGGCAAGAGTCTCCAAAATCGCTATATCAATTGGGAGTGGTATTGATTTTGCTGTAAGTCGAGTCAACTGGTATGCCGATACGCATACTTACAAACATCATGAGGTGCAAAAATGCATGGACTTTATGGACTCTGTCACATGCTGTCAAGGGTGCTTATGTGGTGCTTCTGTGTGGTGATAGTGACTGGGATGACCTATGGGCCTGAAATGGCATGCCAGCACCTCCCTGATCTCCTTACATCTTTCCACGAAACTCTAGCCTTGCTGCAGACTTCCTGTCTCTCACCATGCCCCACAGATATTCTAGCCAGGCTATATCCTCAGACAGATAGCACCTTAATGGGATGACACAGCAGCAGCCTCCACATCTGCTCTTCACATAGAGGTATGAACATGAAAGAGATAGCAATCTGATAGGTGAGTGGAGTATGGGGGCCTTCCAGATACTGTCAAAATAATTCTGTACATAACTGCTTATTCCTTTCTGATTCTGCTAGTCCTCTAACCGGGAATTCTGAAAAACCTGGGAATTTGCAATTTACAAACATTATGAACACCTGCTCTTTGCATAACATAGACTGACCAGGTGAATCCAGGTGAAGCTACGCTCCCTTATTGATGTCACTTGTTAAATCCACTTACATCAGTGTAGATAAAGGGGAGGAGACAGGTTAAAGAAGGATTTTGAAGCCTTGAGACAATTGAGAAATAGAGGGTGAATGGGCAAGTCAAAAGATTTAAGTGCCTTTGAACGGGGTATGGTAGTAGGTGTGTCCAGGCATTGTGTCCAAGCACTGTGTCCAGGCATTGTGTCCAGGAATTGTGTCCAGGCATTGTCAATATGTTTTAATCTGTGCAGACCCAGATGCACCACATTATACTTCTCAGTCTAGAGCCAGATGAGGATAGAACAGTATTTGGTCCAACACCATAGTAAACTAGAATTAGAGAGTCAGACCAAAGTCTTGCAGTTACTAGAATCTAAAACAGCATGAAGTCAGTGGTGGTCGGTGCCGTTTAAGATTAGGGAGAATTATACTTTTTTTTATGAGCATGGCCTTATTTCTATTACAGTCCAACATCAGTCCAACTGTTGCAAATGGGAGTTTCTATGGACAAATGTATCCCGTTTGCTTCTGTTTAAGAAACGTTTCTCAACAGAATCGGCGGAATGAATACACACCTGATCAAACGCAAACACAGTTCATTTTCATAGCAACCACATAAAAACAGCATGATCACTTTGCTCGTTGTATATATAATTCCTTCTCACTACCATCTACGTGCTCTCCTCCTCTCACCTTTTCCCTTAGTTCCTGTCACCTTTTTCCTTCGCTTGTGGACTTCAGTGGACAACACATCAGCTGTCTCTGACCAGACTAAAACATATTTCCAAGCCAAACCTTCATATCATGACTTCTAACCGCTACACACAGCCTACATCATTGTCACATAATAGTCAACATATCTACTAGAACTAACGCATTAGTAAACCCGCTACAGTCATGCAGTACAGTGTACAGTCAGAAAGCAGTTTAGCAGTTACACCGGCGGGCTCCGGTGGCAATAAATTAATAAAACCAAAAGCTTACCTTGACTTGGAAAAGTTCCAGTGTTGGATAGCCATAGCCAGTTAGCTAACATAGCATCCCTCTCTGTTTGAGCCAGGTGTTTGAATAGGCTAAACAAGCTAGCTGCATTTGCTAGCTAAGTGAAAGTAAAAATAAATACAACCAAATATAGCTAGCTCTCTCTCTCTCTCTCTCTCTCTCTCTCTCTCTCTCTCTCTCTCTCTCTCTCTCTCTCTCTCTCTCTCTCTCTCTCTCTCTCTCTCTCTCTCTCTCTCTCTCTCTCTCTCTCTCTCTCTCTCTCTCTCTCTCTCTCTCTCTCTCTCTCTCTCTCTCTCTCTCTCTCTCTCTCTCTCTCTCTCTCTCTCTCTCTCACTTCTCCTTAATTTTTGAAGAAATTAATTTGTTCAAAACTGTTAAACTATTGTCTTTCTCTCTCTTTGAGTCATCTACTCATCACATTTTATGCACTGTAGTGCTAGCTAGTTGTAGCTTATGCTTTCAGTACTAGATTAATTATCTGATCTTTTGATTGGGTGGACAACATTTCAGTTCATGATGTAAGAGCTCTGATAGGTTGGAGGACGTCCTCTGGAAGTTGTCATAATTACTGGGAAAGTTTATGGAAGGGAGTGAGAACCATGAGCCTCCTAGGTTTTGTAAGTCAATGTACCCAGAGGAGGATAGAAGCTAGCTGTCCTCCGGCTACACAATGGTGCTACCCTACAGAGTGCTGCTGAGGCTACTGTAAACCTTCATTGCAAAACAGTGTGTTTTAATAAATTATTTGGTGACGTGAATATATTTAGTATAGTTTTATCTAAAAAATATAAAGTTTTTAATGTTTCACTATTTTTATTTTTATGAAATTCACTGAGGAGGATGGTCCTCCCCTTCCTCCTCTGAGGAGCCTCCACTGTATGAAGTCCATATGGAATGGCATTCTGTCAGATCAGAGAATGATTGCAATGAGGAGCTATATCTGTATGTATATCACATCCAATGTCTCCGGTCTCCCCCCAACATTACTGAGGCTGGGTGAGGTACGGTGCTGCTCAGAAAAGACCTTGACAACAAGCCAAGGGGTGGGAATCACTGTGGTAGAACATGATAAAGATGCTCCCATCATTATGTCCTCACCAACACAATATGCCAGAGGAGCACCAATTGCCATCTTTCACCACACAACACTCAATGTTTCCCATGAGGATGAAATGGGGAGAGGCATATACAGTACATGCAGGGATACAGGGATGCAGGGATACACATTGGATGTGATACAGGGGTGAGGCATCTACATACAGTACATAGAGGAATGAGCTGGCCAAACCACGCCTCTTGCATTGCATGCTTATATACTGAAGCTCTGTCTAAAAATAAGAGGTCAAAACAGCAAGTGCTGCATTCTGCTGCGAATAATGTGTCTGTCTGTCTCTTCAAAACAGAGATAAGCAAACAGGTGATATCACTGTTTAGAACTGAAGTACAGTTATTGTTCTTCATTTACATGTTATACATTTATTTTGGTTCTTCTGTCAAGGCATCGGAGATACACTATTCTGATATCGTAGGATGAAATTGGGTGATGTAGAAACATTTGGGCTGCTGTTATGGTTATAGTAGCTATTACATGTTATTGACATAAAGCCTTTGTGATTCAATATTATCATGTGGCATACAGCCAGTTATGCCTATCATTATTACAACACGTATCATCATCACACAGCTCTGTACATCAGCTTTCAGCATAAACAATTAAATTCAAGAATTGAAAAATCCTTCCCTGGTGAAAAATAAAATTCAAAATAAAATTTCAAACAAGAAAAAAGCACAAAATCCTAATTGAAAATGAATGGCACTTTTCAATTATTTAAGTGGAATTTCCATTAATCTCCTGGATAGACTAAATTGAAATGGTACTCACTGACCCCAACCCTGGTCAGCATTGTGAAGTGTGCGATATATCCTCCCACGTGTGACTAATTAAGCTAGGCACCCTTTTGACCCTTAGGTCATCACTTCTGTGAAGTATTGGAAAGTTTAAAACCTGATGAAAGACCTAAGCAACAATGCATTTTTTACCTGGCCTGATACATCACACTCAGGGCTGGCTCCAGGCATAAGCGTCATAAGCGATCACATAGGCCCAACCCAATGTTTCTCTTGTTGTCAGTCACTGACAGTTACTCAATTAGCCATGTCAGCTAACAGAGCCGGCCCTGATCACACTTGGTAGCATAGTACACTATACTGCAATACGCAGACTCTTAATTGCTTTTCTTTCCTTTTCTTATACTTGAATCCCCAGCAGCTGCCCAGAACAATCTGATGTGTTTCAATCTCCCTATAGTGAAGAGTGGAAGCTCTAAATTGTGATGGTCAGTTCCTTTTAAGCTGCCTGCCCTAAGCTGATCACTGGTGACTTATCCAGGCAGCAAATCTGCTGGGGCATCTGCTTCCACAACAATAACTGCATGGACACATGGCTTTTAAAATGGCACATGGATGATAGTCAAGCAGTATTCAAAATGTAGTAAACAATTAAATGTGCACTCTTCCTTCATTTTCTTTATGCTATTATTTGATGGGTGTGTATTTCATTCCAATGGCAATATGACTGATAAGGGCCCATGCAAAGCATTTGTCAATAATATAGCCTGAATGCCAATTAACCAATTAACCAATTATGCACAAACAATGAGACAGAAGTACTGTATATCCTAGGCCTATTATGGTACTTTTCCAAAGTCATATACAAATAGCCTATACATACAAGTAATCAAATAAGGGGAGAACAAGAGCTTGACAAAGTGACTAAGATATAGTCGAATGTGAGTGTGCAGTTCTCGCATGAGTGAAACAAGTGTCCCAAGTAAAAGTTCCTATAAGATTAAATCCCCATGCCTTCGCATGCTATGACAGGTTCTGAAGACACCCAACAGACGGCGAAAACTGAAACGGTTTAAGTGAAGCATTAAGAGATTATTGGAGACCCCGCAGTGCCCCTGTCCAATTGTTTTATATAGGCAGGCATAAAGAAAGAACAATTGAACATAAGAGTGAAATTATGTTGAAATCATTAAAAAGTATAATGTACATAGGTTAAAACCTATACAAAGGTATAACGTATTGCATAGTTAATATAACGTATTGTAATGTGCTAAACTTAAACTATTCTTCATAATGACAGCTATCAGTGTGCGCTGTGCGCTCGTGCCCAAATTCTACAACATTGCCGAACAAAAAGTAACGGTTTTAGAAAATAGCAAGAACACTCACCAGTTATATACGTGAACAAGTGCAGGATATAGTTCACTATACTTCTCAAAAGGACAGCGCTCTGTCCCGCACAACGCGATGGTCAGGTACAGTGTGTGGGGATTGACCAGAGCCAGGGTTACGCATGATTGGCAGCTTGCCTTTACACCAATAGCAACAGGGCAAGTTCAATGACTGGCGGGTTTAACTGAAGCATTGAGAAAGCCATGTGCTCGCTCTCATCATCTCACCAGTGAAACAAAGCTCCTCTTTGCTTTCTTTGTAAAGTTCCACATTTCCAACCTTTTCTCAAAATGTGCGCAGCTGTCTTTGCTTTGGTCCTCCTTGACCTTGACAGAGGTGAACAGACACCTAGAAAATTAATTATGTGAGAAATGGCGTGGAAACGCCTTTATGCGCAAATATTGATATAATATTAATATAATAATCATCATATTGAAGTAAACTGTTAAGTTTGTTAAGTAAAAAAAAATTAAAGCAGTAGGGAGGCTATATACAGGGGGGTACAGGTGCAGAGTCAATGTGCGGGGGCACCGGCTAGTCGAGGTAATTGAGGTAATATGTACATGTGGGTAGAGTTAAACTGACTATGCATAAATAATAAACAGAGTAGCAGCAGCGTAAAAGCGTAAAAGAGGGGGGTGGGGGTGGGGGGGCAGTACAAATAGTCTGGGTAGCAATGATTAGCTGTTCAGGACTCTAATGGCTTGGGGGTAGAAGCTGTTGAGAAGCCTTTTGGACCTAGACTTGGCGCTCCGGTACCGCTTGCCGTGCGGTAGCAGAGAGAACAGTCTATGACTAGGGTGGCTGGAGTCTTTGACAATTTTGAGGGCCTTCCTCTGACACCACCTGGTATAGAGGTCCTGGATGGCAGGAAGCTTGGCCCCAGTGATGTACTGGGCCGTACGCACTACCCTCTGTAGTGCCTTGCGGTCGGAGGCAGAGCAGTTGCCATACCAGGCGGTGATGCAACCAGTCAGGATGCTCTCGATGGTGCAGCTGTAGAACCTTTTGAGGATCTGAGGACCCATGCCAAATCTTTTCAGTCTCCCGAGGGGGATTAGGCTTTGTCGTGCCCTCTGACTGTCTTGGTGTGTTTGGACCATGATAGTTCGTTGGTGATGTGGACACCGAGGAACTTGAAGCTCTCAACCTGTTCCACTACAGCCCCGTCGATGAGAATGTGAGCGTGCTCAGTCCTCTTTTTTTCCCTGTAGTCAACAATCATCTCCTTTGTCTTAATCACATTGAGGGATAGGTTGTTATCCTGGCACCACACGGCCAGGTTTTGGACCTCCTCCCTATAGGCTGTCTCATTGTTGTCGGTGATCAGGCCTACCACTGTTGTGTCGTCAGCAAACTTAATGATGGTGTTGGAGTCGTGCTTGGCCATGCAGTCATGGGTGAACAGGGAGTACAGGAGGGGACTGAGCACGCACCCCTGAGGGGCCCCCGTGTTGAGGATCAGCGTGGCAGATGTGTTGTTACCTACCCTTACCACCTGGGGGCGGCCCGTCAGGAAGTCCAGGATCCAGTTGCAGAGGGAGGTGTTTAGTCCCAGGATCCTTAGCTTAGTGATGAGCTTTGAGGGCACCATGGTGTTGGACGTTGAGCTGTAGTCAATGAACAGCATTCTCACGTAGGTGTTCCTCTTGTCCAGGTGGGAAAGGGCAGTGTGGAGTGCAATAGAGATTGCATCATCTGTGGATCTGTTGGGGCAGTATGCAAATTGGAGTGGGTCTAGGGTTTCTGGGATAATGGTGTTGATGTGAGCCATGACCAGCCTTTCAAAGCACTTCATGGCTACAGAAGTGAGTGCCATGGGTTGGTAGTCATTTAGGCAGGTTATCTTTGTGTCCTTGGGCACAGGGACTATGGTGGTCTGCTTGAAACATGTTGGTATTACAGACTCAGTCAGGGACATGTTGAAAATGTCAGTGAAGACACTTGCCAGTTGGTCAGCACATGCTCGGAGTACATGTCCTGGTAATCCGTCTGGCCCTGCGGCCTTGTGAATGTTGACCTGCTTAAAAGTCTTACTCACATCGGCTACGGAGAGCGTGATCACATAGTCATCCGGAACAGCTGGTGCTCTCATGCATGCTTCAGTGTTGCTTGCCTCGAATCGAGCATAGAAGTGATTTAGCTCGTCTGGTAGGCTTGTGTCACTGGGCAGCTCGCGGCTGTGCTTCCTTTTGTAGTCTGTAATAGTTTTCAAGCCCTGCCACATCCAACGAGTGTGAGAGCCGGTGTAGTACGATTCAATCTTAGTCCGGTATTGACTCTTTGCCTGTTTGATGGTTCGTCGGAGGGCATAGCGGGACTTCTTATAAGCATCGGGGTTAGAGTCCCGCTCCTTGAAAGCGGCAGCTCTACCCTTTAGCTCAGTGCGGATGTTATCTGTAATCCATGGCTTCTGGTTGGGGTACGTACGGTCACTGATGCACTTATTGATGAAGCCAGTGACTGATGTGGTGTACTCCTCAATGCTATCTGAAGAATCCCGGAACATGTTCCAGTCTGTGCTAGCAAAACAGTCCTGTAGCTTAGCATCTGCATCATCTGACCACTTTTTTATTAACCGAGTCACAGGTGCTTCCTGCTTTAGTTTTTGCTTATAAGCAGGAATCAGGAGGATAGAGTTATGGTCAGATTTGCCAAATGGAGGGCGAGGGAGAGCTTTGTATGCGTCTCTGTGTGTGGAGTAAAGGTGGTCTAGAGTTGTTTTTCCTCTGGTTGCACATTTAACATGCTGGTAGAAATTAGGTAGAACGGATTTAAGTTTCCCTGCATTGAAGTCCCCGGCCACTAGGAGCGCTGCCTCTGGATGAGCGTTTTCCTGTTTACTTATGGCCTTATACAGCTCATTGAGTGCAATTTTAATGCCAGCATCGGTTTGTGGTGGTAGATGGACAGCTAGGAAAAATATAGATGAAAAGTCTCTTGGTAAATAGTGTGGTCTACAGCTTATCATGAGATACTCTACCTCAGGCGAGCAAAACCTCAATACTTCCTTAGTATTAGATTTTGTGCACCAGCTGTTGTTTACAAATATACACAGACCGCCACCCCTTGTCTTACCGGAGTCAGACATTCTATCCTGCCGATGTAGCGTATATCCTGTTAGCTGTATGTTGTCCATGTCGTCGTTCAGCCACGACTCGTGAAACATAAGATACTACAGTTTTTAATGTCCCGTTGGTAGGATAACCGTAATCTTAGGTAGTCCAATTTGTTCTCAAATGATTGAACATTGGCTAATAGGATTGATGGAAGAGGCAGTTTACTCGCTCGCCGTTGGATCCTTACAAGGCACCCCGACCTACGTCCACGATATCTCCGTCTCTTTCTCATGCAATTGACAGGGATTTGGGCCTTGTCGGGTGTCTGTAGGTTATCCTTCGCGTCCGGCTCATTGAAGAAAAAATCTTAGTCCAATACGAGGTGAGTAATCGCTGTCCTGATATCCAGAAACTATTTTTGGTCATAAGAGACGGTGGCAGAAACATTATGTAAAGAATAAATTACAAATAACGCGAAAAAACACACATGATAGTACAATTGGTTAGAGGGCTGTAAAATGGCAGCCATCTTCTCTGGCGCCACTTTGTCAACTCACAGGAATGGTGAAAGTGCACGGTGATCTTGATGCTCCTTTCCAATAAATATTGTGGCTCTTATTCTGGTGACATGATGATCGATGCTTGTCTATCATTTGACAAATACAAATATCCTCGCTCTTATCCATAATAATCTCATAATGTAGACTAGCCTACCCGTACAGCCTACTCACAGCGTACCCGCACTGTATCTGCTAGCTGTTGGCTAGAGCGCACGGGCCAAGAGAGTAGGCATGTTTGCTATTTAATGCAACAGTTTTTGTAACAAACTATGGTAGAGTTGAAAATGCGATGGAAAGACATTAAACATTCTATTTTTATTCGGTACATGAAAAGTGAAGCGAAAAAGTACATTATTGTGTGCACTATGTCATCACACAGTGATTTGTATCAGCCACAAGTCCTTTTGGTGCATAGCGAATGATAGATGCCTCTAGTGTCCAAAAGGCTGTTTAAGTGTGGGCATCGCCATTGAGGGCTTCCACCATGCTTCTGACATTTTAAAGTAGTGTGGATTCCTATTGGTTGTAGCCTCAATGGCGTTGCCACAGACTCTATAATGGCACAGATATAAAGATGAGTCCTCTATCTATCTCTGTGGTTTGGTGGAAACACACCACTATTGGTGGGAAAATTCACATATTTTCTTTATGCGGATTCAAGAATATTCGCATGAAAATCTGTTTCCAATTGAATGGAAACAATAGTTTTTACGCACAGCCATTCTGTGTGTAAATGTGATACTGCAGTGCAACCCCCCCAATGTTTTATTTCAGGATTTTTCCATTTCTGAATCTATTTCATATGTCATTCAAGGGAATGTTTTGGAGTTTTTTATTAACTGCTTCCACCCTGGGACAGACAGTGTCCACCCATAGCACATGCATGTTTACTGCCAAGTCATTAAAGAGGCCATAAATAACTGACACTCTCTCCAAGCAGAACCATCATGCAGGCATGAGGGGACAGGTGTGGGAGTGTAGCTATGGCAACAACACACAACTCTCCAAATACCCATGTCTTGTCTGTGTGTGATGTTATCAAGTTTTTCACTTGTGGCTTCTCTCTCTGCCTGTTTTCTCTTCGGTGCTCAGTGTATTTATTTATGTTTGCGAATTTCCAGGAATGCATTTTTGGGCTATGTTGTAGTCTAGCCTGTTTTGATATAGGCCGAATTGTTTGAATTGTGTGGTACCTTGCCTTGGGTTGGGGGCCTATTTGGTCAGATAAACTGCTGATGAAAATAAATCTTCAATCACTGATTTTTGAAATCCTCCTCTTTAATACATCTAAGGCATTCCCTTGTATGGGCGTGTGGCAACCTCTTCCTTGCCACTCTAGACCCAACCCATATATGTTCAATTATATTGTACAGAGTCAATGCAATATCCAGCTCTATGTGCTCATCTTTCTCTCATCTCAGTGGAACGTCCAACAGTGAGCTCATAGGTACAGAATATCCCTGCTGGTCAAACAATAACACGTTCACAAATCACCTCAGCATGGGACAGCTCACAGAACACACCTAGGTGGGAGACATTCCCACGTGGTGTTGCGTTTATTTGCGCTCCCATAAAAAAATGTCACCCTCGGGGACATGGGACATTCTCAGTGCAGCCTCTAATGAGCAGGAACACATTGGAACACTGGCAGTGACACGCACGCTCACACGCACACGCGCACACACACACGCGCGCACACACACACACACACACACACTGTGTGACTGGTCGTTCAGGGGAGATTGAGTTACACTGTACTATACATCCCTTAGTTCTCTTGGATTCATATAACAGTATTCCTATTCCTCAAAACTATCAAATATCTTGATGATTGATGATACAGAAAGGGCAAATTGTATGTAATCATACAGGTCTATGCTTCATAAAGATGCACAACACAAAACAGTTGATTCTGAATTTTCCAAAAGGTACCACTCTTAACAGAGGTCATCCAAGTACAGGCATCACCTTACAGCACAGATGTCAAAGTCATTCCACAGAGAATCGAGTGTCTGTGGGTTTTCGCTCCTCCATTGTACTTGATTGATGAATTAAGATCACTAATTAGTATGGAACTCCCCACACCTGGTTGTCTAGGGCTTAATTGAAAGGAAAACCAAAAACATACAACTAGGCCCTCCATGGAATGAGTTTGACACTCCTGCTTTACAGTGTTCTGTAAATATACTCCAGTGACATCTAAAGGTTTTTGTTGGCCAGCAGGTTTATTGTCCCCTTCAATGACAGCTGCAGTCAGACCACCCAGAGAGAGCATCTGTCACCTTCCCTACCCGATCTCATCAGTGAGGCGATTGCACAAGGAAGGGACACATAGCTAGGGCTAGGAGTTTTCCTGTCCATGTGATCTGACCAGGAAAAACTCCAGGCCTTACAGTAGTCTATATAGAGAACATAGTTTTTCCTGTTCAGGAAACGTTGTCAGGAAAAACTCCTGTCCCTATGTATGGTATAGCTATAGATTACATAGCTTGGACATTCCCCTGACTGTAAGGACAGACACTGGGAGACGAGAAGCAAGTACAGAGGAGTGAACATTTAATATATACAGACATGAAACAAAACACGGACAGCGTCTGGACAGGGGAAACATAACAACATTAATGCTGACACCGGGATTACAACTGAGGAACAGACAGATATAGGGGAGGTAATTAAACAGTGATGAAGTCCAGGTGAGTCCAGTGAAGCACAGATGCGCGTAACGATGGTGACAGGTGTGCGTAATGATGGGCAGCCTGGCGCCCTCGAGCGCCAGGGAGGGGGAGCGGGAGCAGGCGTGACACCTGAGTATCTGTAGATAGCTATAGATTACATAGCTTGGACATTCCCCTGACCATCATGAGGGTTTAGCTATAGAATTACAACCCAGGGCAAGGAGGTCATGGCCAGGATTACACAGTTCACAAGTTCAGGCCTCGTAGAGAGAAATTATATAGACCACAAGGGATTCCAAAAGAGTGTGTGCGTGTGTGATTGCGTGTGTGGTGTGTGTGCTTGTTTTATTTTGGTTTTGGTGTACAGCGACGTCTGTGACCTGTAATATTTAAGCATAAGTACCATCAGACTGTCACATCCTGTCAAGCTCAATGTCTGGCATGATACGTACACTACCAGTCAAAAGTTTGGACACACCTACTCATTCAAGGATTTTTTACATGTAGAATAATAGTGAAGACATCAAAACTATGAAATAACACATATGGAATCATGTAGTAACCCAAAAAGTGTTAAACAAATCAGAATATATTTTATATTTGAGATTCTTCAAATAGCCACCCTTTGCCTTGATGACAACTTTGCACACTCTTGGCATTCTCTCAACCAGCTTCATGAGGTAGTCACCTGGAATGCACTTCAATTAACAGGTGTGCCTTGTTAACAGTTAATTTGTGGAATTTCTTTCCTTCTTAATGCGTTTGAGCCAATCAGTTGTGTTGGTAAAAGACCAAGTCCATATTATGGCAAGAACAGCTCAAATAAGCAAAGAGAAACGACAGTCCATCATTACTTTAAGACATGAAGGTCAGTCAATACGGAAAAGTTCAAGAACTTTGAAAGTTTCTTCAAGTGCAGTCGTAAAAACCATCAAGCGCTATGATGAAACTGGCTCTCATGAGGACCGCCACAGGAATGGAAGACCCAGAGTTACCTCTGCTGCAGAGGATAAGTTAATTAGAGTTACCAGCCTCAGAAATTGCAGCCCAAATAAATGCTTCACAGAGTTCAAGTCACAGACACATCTCAACATCAACTGTTCAGAGGGGACTGTGTGAATCAGGCTATTACTAAAGGACACCAATAATAAGAAGAGATCTGCTTGGGCCAAGAAACACGGAGAATTGACATTAGACCGGTGGAAATGTGTCCTTTGGTCTGGAGTCCAAATTGGAGATTTTTGGGTCATCCCGCCGTGTCTTTGTGAGACGCGGTGTGGGTGAACGGATGATCTCTGCATGTGTATTTCCCACCGTAAAGCATGGAGGAGGAGGTGTTATGGTGTGGGGGTGCTTTGCTGGTGACATTCTGCAGCGATACGCCATCCCATCTGGTTTGGGCTTAGTGGGACTATCATTTGTTTTTCAACAGGACAATGACCCAACACACCTCCAGGCTGTGTAAGGACTATTTTACCAAGAAGGAGAGTGATGGAGTGCTGCATCAGACACCCTGGCCTCCACAATCCCCCGACCTCAACCCAATTGAGATGGGGTGAAGGAAAATCAGTCAACAAGTGCTCAGCATAGGTGGGAACTCCTTCAAGACTGTTGGAAAAGCATTCCAGGTGAAGCTGGTTGAGAGAATGCCAAGAGTGTGCAAAGCTGTCATCAAGGCAAAGGGTGGCTATTTGAAGAATCTCAAATATAAAATATATTTTGATTTGTTTAACATTTTTTGGGTTACTACATGATTCAAATCAAATCAGCTTTTATTTGTCACATACACGTGTTTAGCAAATGATATTGCGGGTGTAGCGAAATGCTTGTGCTTCTAGCTCCGACAGTGCAGTAATATCTAACAAGTAATATCTAACAATTTCACAACATATACGCAATACACAGAAATCCAAGTAAGGAATGGAATTAAGAATATATACATATATGGACTAAGATACAGTAGAATATTATAGAATACAGTATATACATATGAGATGAGTAATGCAAGATATATAAACATTTTTAAAGTGACTAGTGTTCCGTTTCTTAAAGTGGCCAGTGATTTCAATAGGCAGCAGTAGCCTCTAATGTGCTAGTGATGGCTATTTAACAGTCTGATGGCCTTGAGATAGAAGCTGTTTTTCAGTCTCTCGGCCCCAGCTTTGATGCACCTGTACTGACCTCGCCTACTGGATGATAGCGGGGTGAACAGGCAGTGGTTCGGGTGGTTGATATCCTTGTTTATCTTTTAGGCCTTCCTGTGAAATCGGGTGCTGTAGGTGTCCTGGAGGGCAGGTAGTTTGCCCCCGGTAATGCGTTCGGCAGACCGCACCACCCACTGGAGAGCCCTGCGGTTGCGGGCGATGCAGTTGCCGTACCAGGCGGTGATACAGCCCGACAGGATGCTCTCAATTGTGCATCTGTAAAAGTTTGTGAGGGTTTTAGGTGCCAAGACAAATTTCTTCAGCCTCCTGAGGTTGAAGAGGCTCTGTTGCGCCTTCTTCACCACACTGTCTGCGTGGGTGGACCATTTCAGTTTGTCAGTGATGTGTACG
Source organism: Coregonus lavaretus (assembly GCF_964263955.1). NCBI lineage: Eukaryota > Metazoa > Chordata > Actinopteri > Salmoniformes > Salmonidae > Coregonus > Coregonus lavaretus. The sequence goes on along the minus strand of NC_140010.1, from coordinate 32,142,668 downwards.
CCAAGGAACTTGAAGCTTTCCACCTTCTCCACTGTGGTCCCGTCGATGTGGATTGGGGGGTGCACCTTCTGCTGTTTCCTGAAGTCCACGATCATCTCCTTTGTTTTGTTGATGTTGAGTGATAGGTTATTTTACTGGCACCACACTCCCAGAGCCCTCACCTCCTCCCTTTAGGCGGTCTCGTCATTGTTGGTAATCAAGCCTACTACTGTTGTGTCATCTGCAAACTTCATGATTGAGTTGGAGGCGTGCTTGGCCACGCAGTCATGGGATAACAGGGAGTACAAGACGGGCTGAGCATGCTGACTTGAGGGGCCCCAGTGTTGAGGATCAGCGAAGTGGAGATGTTGTTTCCTACCTTCACCACCTGGGGGCGGCCCGTCAGGAAGTCCAGGAACCAGTTGCACAGGGCGGTGTTCAGACCCAGGGCCTCGAGCTTAATGATGAGCTTGGAGGGTACTATGATGTTGAATGCTGAGCTGTAGTCAATGAACAGCATTCTTACATAGGTATTCTATCTATTTGGGCGGTAAGCAAATTGAAGTGGGTCTAGGGTGACAGGTAAGGTAGAGGTGATATGATCCTTGACTAGTCTCTCAAAGCACTTCATGATGACAGAGGTGAGTGCTACGGGGCGATAGTCATTTAGTTCAGTTACTTTTGCTTTCTTGGGTACAGGAACAATGGTAGCCATCTTGAAGCATGTGGGAACAGCAGACTGGGAAAGGGAGAGATTGAATTTGTCCGTAAATACACCAGCCAGCTGGTCAGTGAATGCTCTGAGGACGCGGCTAGGGATGCCGTCTGGGCTGGCAGCCTTGTGGGGGTTGACATGCTTAAATGTCTTACTCACGTCGGCCACGGAGAAGGAGAGCCCACAGTGTTTAGCTTGTCCGGAAGGAAGATGTCGGTATTGGCGACGTGGCTGGTTTTCTTTTTGTAGTCCGTGATGGTCTGTAGACCCTGCCATATACTTCTCGTGTCTGAGCCGTTGAATTGCGACTTGCCGAGTGAGTAGCTACACTTTCTGTATTCTGCCATATTCCCAGTCACCTTGCCATGGTTAAATGCGGTGGTTCGCGCTTTCAGTTTTGCCTGAATTCTGCCATCTATCCACGGTTTCTGGTTAGGGTAGGTTTTAATAGTCACAGTGGGCACAACATCTCCTATAGACTTCCTGATAAACTCAGTCACCGTTTCTGTGTGTTATTTCATAGTTTTGATGTCTTAACTATTATTCTACAATGTAAAAAATAGTTAAAATAAAGAAAAACCCTTGAATGAGTAGGTGTGTCCAAACCTTTGACTGGTACTGTATGTGTCAACAACACCCATTCTGCTTTTGCTAAGTGGTGGTGGCCAGTGTGGTTGGCTGTTGTCATGGACAATGCATGCAACACAACATCACATTATACAGTACATCCTCTTCCCCTGCTATTTTTCTCTCTCTCACTCTTTCTCTCCAGCCTGATATAAATTGGTAAGTGCTCTCTCAGTTCCAAAACAGTTCATTCGCTCAATGCATTCTGAGTTCATTTTGGCTCATTAGCGTCCTGCAATTGGTCTCGCTCTTGTGCTTCGGTACTGTGGGAGATACAATGGAAATTGCATTCCTGTGGTCAGGGTAGAGCCATCATGTTTGTATGGTGGCATTCAGACGTGTGGCCACTTAATCTACTTACAACCCTGATCTAATCAGGGCCTCTCTCTCCTCTCTCTCCAATGGGGAAGCAGTATTGATCCTGTAGAGAGACCGCAAGTCATAGTCCTCAGACACTATTCAAGACAGCCCTCAGGGAGTCTGACCTCTTACAAGACCCTCGCCCTCTTTCTCCTTGTCCCTTCTGCTTTTCTCTCATCCTCTACCACTCAATCTCTTTCTCTCGATCAACCTTTCCTACCTAATCTCCTCTGTTTCTACTACTCTCATGGTCTACTCTGCTTTTCCAGTTCTCTTCTATTTCTCTCCCTCTCTCATCCTCCTCTCTAATCATCTCTGTGTGTCTCCCTATCCATCTTTTACCTCTCTTTCTGTTACCTTGTTTCTCCTACGACCCTTCTCCAGTCCAGACATATAGATTTGGTCAGACAATGGCTGGCCAGGGAAGCCTTTGAGTTTGATCACTTCTCCTCTTCATCAATCTACAGAGGTCTGCCATAGAAGAAAAGCTAATGAGGCTTTTGAACTGTAGCCATTGTGAATTATGGATTCACAGATTTACTGATGCTAACATGTTTTCATTTGTCTTGAATATCTGCTGTAAAAGTTTTTGAAATATTGAAAAATCATTTTATTCATAGCATGACCTGTTCAAAGCAGTCAAAATTGGCTGAACATTGAGAAGCACAATTTCTAGACGCGTGGCTCTTCTAGCTTTTATGTCTCAATGATATCTTAGAACTCTGACCATAACTCCTTGTGTCATACTGACCATATGAGAGAGGTATGTGTCAGGTTAGTGGGAAACAACCACATGGTGTGGTCATTCCCATAAAAAACATCAAGCATCCAGGAGCTGGTATTTTTCTAGACTGTTACTAACTTTGTAGTCAAGGACGGTTGCATAAGAACTGTGACACCCACCCACTGTACTGTTGATTAAAATGCAACAACATTTTGGACTCAAAGAAACACTTGGGAATATTACGTCTAACCAGAAAAATATGATTAGTAGACTCCCTGTTTACATGCAAAATCAGGTCATCCCTCAATCAAAATTATGATGTGATTATATGGCTAGGAGCAGAAGTAAATCCAAATGGGAACATTATGAATTTGCACAAACCATATGAAAATGCAAGAGTAAAATGTTGAGTTAATAGGCAGATTCTACTATCTATACACTCTTAGAAAAAAGGGTTCCAAAAGAGTTATTCGGCTGTCCCCATAGGAGAAGCATTTTTGGTTCCAGGAAGAACCCTTTTTGGTTCCAGGTAGAACTCTTTTGGGTTCCTTGTAGAACCCTCTGTGGAAAGGGTTTTACATGGAACCAAAAGGGTTCTCCTATGGGGACAGCCGAAGAAAAGTTTTAGGTTCTAGATAGCACCTTTTTTTCTAAGAGTGTAGGCTGTCTACTGTATAGATCAGACACATTTATATACTGTCTATTGCTGTCTTTCGACCTCAAGTTCAAATGCAGGCTCTGTTGTGGCTGTTGTCATAGATACTGAATTCTATCGACTTGCCATTGACTAATGGGTCAATCTCGCAGCTGCGGCAAACTTGTCATTAATTGATTGTTTGCAAATGAGTGTCTGACTCCAGTTTTAGCAGGTTGTTCTGCGTGTGTGCCCTGTGACTGAATGTCACTATTTGAGACACATTTGTTATACATTTAGTCACTCTGTCAGACACCAGCCTGGCCTCAGAGCCATACTTGACATATTCCTGAGCACCTCCAAGACATATGATACCTTCTAATGGTCTAGTTACTTTAGATAGAAACAAATGTAGGGAGGTTGGTCCGGTAGGATGGGTTGGAGTAATACGCAACCTTCTAGCAATCCAAAGGTTGCATGTTGGAGTCGCGTCGGGGACAATTGTAGCATTTTAGCTACCCCTTCCCCTAACCCTTATTCTAAACTTAACCCATTTCATTTAACCCGCCACATAAATTATCCTAACCTTTGTCGTTAGTTCCCATAATCGCCATTGTAAATTCTCCCCTTCTCCCCATAATTCTCCTTTGTTGTTACAGCGTAACAAGCAATCTGGTCTCAGAGAAAGATGTATAATACTATACGTCCTCCAAATAATATGATAATGTACTTCATCCAATTCGTATGCTATTGTACGACTGGGTAAGACGTATGATACGTCCTATAATTTGTATGATATTGTACAACCGCTATTCCATTCATAATGTAACCTAACGTAATGTCAGATTTACATACAGAATAAGACAAATTGCCCTGAAACCACATTGCAGTCACAGGTCCTTGTGACTTATAAGAGTTGTTTCATTACAACTCTGTATAGCCTAGGGTTAAGTGCCTTGCTCAAAGGCACATCGACAGATTTTTCACCTAGTCGGCTCGGGGATTAGAACCAGCGACCTTTCGGTTACTGGCACAACGCTCTTGACCACTAAGCTACCTGCCACCCTAGTACCTTGTACCTATGACAGGTTTTGGCTGCTGTCAACAAAAACCAACTTCTCACCTACCTGGCTTTCAACACGGTCAAAACATTTAGGTATTTTTCAAGTCATGTTTTGACATGAGCTCAGTATACCTCAACACTCAGAGCATGGATACACCAGTGATATGTCTATGGGATAGACATGTAGAATGTCAAGTGGTTAACAGCAGGGTAAAGACAGATGACTAGGAATCCTTAGGAAGTAAAATACCAGAAATTAATATTTCAATTCATTTGTCCAATTCTATCAAATTGCTTGTGTTATAGCTTTATGATTATAAACACAGCTGATCCGATACTGGTGACACTTTAGGTGCTGTATTATCATATTGACCAGCAGGTGGCAGTATGATACATCTCATCTAACACTGGAGAGGAACACTGATCCAATGAGTATGGATAGCAGATAACAACCAGTCTTTCTTTTGAGTGACACCAGAGAGGAAGAGGCGACACAGAGGCAGAAGACCTCTCAAAATGTTTGTCCCCAATCCACTCAGCATGGGTGAATGAATAGAGCAGGGATAGTCAACTCCCGTTCTGCAGAGGGCCGAAACAATCCCGGTTTTCTCTATTTCTAATAAAGTGTTAATTCAGACCTGGGACACCAGGCGAGTGAACTCGGTTGCCAATCAGTGACATTAAATAAAAAATCAAATCAAATCAACAGCCTGGACTAGAAAATAAACTGCTACCTAAACCATATAGGGTTCTTCAATTGTGTCCATAGGAGAACCCTCTGCAAAAAACTAAAGTGGAACCCTTTCACTAATACAAGGTTCAACATGGAACCCTTTCACCACCAAAAGGTTCTAAGTAGAACCTTTTACACCACCAAAGGTTCTATCTGGAACCAAATAGAGTTCTCCTCTAGGAACAAATGAATAACCTTTTCTTTGTAAAGGTGTACAGCATACCACTCTAATTTTGTGACACCGATTTGAAATGGGACAACAGAATCTATCAGGGGAGACAGATTGTTGGCAGCTTGATAGCTCCAGCTACATCCTCCCTCTCTGTCTGTGGTTCAGCCTGTAAATTCTGACACCTTCTGATGAGAATGTCTCACCCTTGTTGTTGACTGTTCTGGGTTCAGCCGGGCTGAAATCAAATGGGATTAACCCCTGGGATTAGAGCAGTGCTGGCTTCTGAGTGGAGGACGGCTCATAATAATGGCTGGAACAGAGCGAATGGAACGGCATCAAACAAATGGATGTATTTGATGTATTTGATAACATTCCACCTATTCCGCTCCAGCCATTACTGCAAGCCCGTCTTCCCCAATTAAGATGCCACCAACCTCCTCTGGATTTGAGCCTCTGGCTACAGGGGGGAGCGGGGTTCATTTGGGATTGCCTGGAGGTTGAATGTTAACCACTAGGCAACAGAGATTGGGCTCATACTGTGTTCTCTGCTGTGGAGAACCTTAATCTGACATCTAATCAACTCAGAACCACTTACTCACGCAGATATATGCATACTGTATTGTATTGAATAGTCATGCACTCTCACTCTCTAAACTGTCTTGGTCTCTGCACACTCGCACACAGACATCTGCAGGACGGCAAGCACGCACGCACATACTTACCTATCCACGCAAACGTACGCACGCGCGCACACACACACACACACACCCACGCACATACATGCACGCATTACAGACTTGATATCTGAGTTTCTGATTGGTCCAGAAGTGGGTGTGTGTTCGTGTGTGTTTTTTGTGTGTGCATGTGCTAGCTTGTGTGTGTGCATCCATGCACACGCATGTGTGTGTTTGTGCATAAGTATTGTATGTCAGTGTGTGTGTTCGTAAGTGTGTGTGAGCTCTTTGAGTTGACTGCTCCAGCTTGCTGAGCTCACACTGTCTACGTGGCATGGTTGCCATGGTGAATTTCTACATGGGCAATCAAGGATTGCATGTTCTGCAGTGCCCTCCACTGTGTCAAGCAGCTTACTGTGGAGAGACCCACAGAAAGCAAAAAATCAGGAGAGGCCTCTGTAAAAACACGAAACAGCAGTCAACCTCTTCCCTATACATACAGTGTTATTAGAAACATCAGACTGTAACACCACAGACTGATTGCCAGCTTTCTGACTCGTTGGATACCAACATGGTAGAATATGTCAAAATAATGACATTAAACCATTGTTGTTATATGTCACCTACGCTGACATATTAGTTACAAGTCTGGACATGTCCATAATTTCACCTGTATAATTTTAAAATCACAAACAGTTGATACATTTAACATTAATTATTTCTGCCATTTTATGTTGTATTTACAATTTCCCAAAACATCTTATTACATGTATTAGTTTGAATCCTGTAGAATATAAGTAAATAGACATAACAGTTACTAATACATTTATACCTCTGGAACAGGTGAAAAGTCTAAAGAAATAAAGGGAACAGGTGGGTTTAAATGAAAACAGATGTCAATATAACGCACTAGAACAGAAAAACAACACATATGTTTACCTTTGGTCAGAGTGACATATAGATCATAGTGATAAGTTAATATAATATTGGATGCAATAATTATAGAACTGTGTTATAAATAAAATATATGGCAAAAATAATATATACTAGAAAATGACATTTCCTAAAGAAAATGTGTGTGCTTGCTAGTCTTTAGTATTTATGGTTGTGAAATAGTAGTAGTAGTAGTAGTAGTAGTAGTAGTAGTAGTAATGGCAGTGACTGCAGTAGAATTGGTAGTTGTAGTAATGGTAATAATAGGGTTGTCATCATAGCCGCGGGAAGTCGTTTGGTGGCGGCGGTCCTGACATCTTTTTTTGCCCGCGCTACAGAAGGCTATATCAGTCCGCTAATACAGGACTAGTAAAGGCCCAGTGCACTACTTTTGTGAAAAAAATATTTCAGCACCCTTACTTCCTGTGGCTATGGTTGTCATAGGCTTTGGGTTAGTTAAAGTGAGTTATTTTGCAGTGGTTTGTAAGTGAGGAGTTATTATAGTGTGTTATAATGGGCTAATTTAGCAGGCTAGAGGGAGTACTATAGTATTATAAACCATATGTGTTTTTAAACTCTCAAATTGTTTTAGTTTGAACATTCTGTGGCAGTGATTTCAGTTTAGAGTGTTGAAGCCTGAATTCCTCCATTGAAATGAATAGGGATACAACAAGTTTTATACAGATGTATGATCTTAATTGGCACAAATTTGCTAAAGCAGGAAAATAATCCTGCAGCAACAGGAAATGTGAATTATTATGTGGATTGTAATTAATAAACATTTTTGTAGGGGTTGATACATTTTTCATAAGGGCAAATCAAGTCTGACATTTCAGTGGAAATTAGAAACTTTTGAAACCTTTTAAAAACTCAAATACACTACAGGTTTGAATTTCCTGCTGTGCAGGAAAATTATCAGCAACAAAAGAGTGATCAAATTAAGATCGTTTACAAAGTATGATTGGTAGAAAAAGCATGTGTTCAAGCAATCTAAGTTGAATCAGTCTGCACATTTCAACATTGGGTTGGTGTTTGTAGCTTAAACGGTTCAAGGGCAGTGGCGGATCCAATTTTACCATTGAAGTTTATGGAGCGTTTATGCAAATGTCAAATGATCAACAATCTTTTGACACTCAATCTAAGTTGAGTCAGTCTGTACATATCAACGTTGGTTTGGTGTTTGTAGCTTTTCAAGAGCTGTGACAAATCCCAAAATCTCCCATTATAACCTATGGAGTGTTTGTGCATATTTAAAATGGTTATAGTTAAACAGTATAATGGTATCAAAAAGCTGTATACCAGCACACTATTCCAGATCAATCTGCACGTTTTAAAGTATGAATGGCGTTTCTAGCTTAAACAGTTGAAGACTAGTTACGGTCCAAACTTTTACTATTTTAAGCTATGGCCATTGAAATGGGATTGGGATTTATGTAAATATGGTGAGAGTGTGAAAACTATAAGTAGTATCAAAAAGGTTTTCATAAGCAAACTGAAGACCGTCAGCCTGGACATTTAAAAGTTGTTTTGGTGTTGGTAGCTTTTACGGTTTTGGCGCTATAGGTGGCAGTGGAAGGAGAATAATAAGAAGTATGTCCGATTTCTAAAGTTGTTCTTGCTTTCAGCAAGCACACCTAAGTAGAATTCTTAAACAGAGAGTTGGCAGGGGCATAAAACGTGACTATCTGACCACTTTATTAAAATGTCTCAATATTCCCTCCCTAAATCAGTCATCAGACTTATTTTAAGACAAACTTAATTTAAGACAAACTTCATCCTTCTTTGAACAGAGTTAAACTCTCCATTTTGAACAAGGTCTGGAAAAACCCCTTCATAGTCCTCATATCTGCATCCCAGATCTTCTGAAACTGGTGATTATCATCATGACTAATTCCGACAGTAGCAGCGGCGTTGTCTCTAAACAACGCTGACAGATTGAATTTGAAGTATACCTGAAAATCCTCAGATCCTCTCTTACTTCTTTAAAAGATCCGTTGACATAGATGCTTCACACACCACACACATAGCGTTAATGCTGGGCAGGCTCCCTCCACGAATATCACATTTATCCACATAGATAATGGTGAAAGAGCAGGGGAAACAACAACTGACTGGTCTATAGTTGATACAGTTGTCTATCAGCCAACATTTATAAATCACATGAATCAAACTGCAGTGGGAAGACTCTTGTCACTTAGGAGTCATTAATTATCATGAAGTTAAGAGAATATGTTGGAAAATGTAGCTTTCTTCTAACACAACCACCATACCTTTGTAGGGTGAAATATCTGACTGAACAACTGAAATAAATGAAGAGGTGAAGTGATAAACATACCTATTGGTTTGGAGTACAGTGGGGAAAAAAGTATTTAGTCAGCTTGTCAATTGTGCAAGTTCTCCCACTTAAAAAGATGAGAGAGGCCTGTAATTTTCATCATAGGTACACGTCAACTATGACAGACAAAGTAAGATTTTTTTTCTCCAGAAAATCACATTGTTGTCACGCCCTGGCTCTGGGGACTCTTATATGTTGAGCCAGGGTGTGGATTTTCTATGTTTTGTTTTCTATGTTTTTGGTTCTAGTTCGTTTTGATCTATGTTGGCCAGGGTGGTTCCCAATCAGAGGCAGCTGTAGCTGGGGACCATACTTAGGCAGCCTGTTTGGCACTAGTATTTTGTGGGATCTTGTTCCGTAGGGTTTTGTGTATAACCTAGGACTTCACGTATCGTTTGGTTTATTGTTTAGGTTCGTGTGTGTACACAAATAAAGAATGTACGCTTATCACGCTGCGCCTTGGTCCGCTTCATCTGTCGACGATCGTGACAGAAGATCCCACCACCAGAGGACCAAGCAGCGTGCCCAGGAGGAGAAGTTGGCGATGTCCCAGGTGGGAGAATGGTGGTCATGGGATGACATATTCACGGGCAGAGGGCCATGGGCAAAAGTAAATGCCCAGGCAGGAGAGGAGAAACGGCGCCAACCTGTCCCTGCTCCCCGCACCAAGCCAGTGGTGCGCGTCGCCAGCCCGGTCCGGCCCGTTCCTGCTCCCCGCACCAAGCCAGTGGTGCGCGTCGCCAGCCCGGTCCGGCCTGTGCCTGCTCCCCGCACCAAGCCAGTGGTGCACGTCGTCAGCCCGGTCCGGCCCGTTCCTGCTCCCCGCACCAAGCCAGTGGTGCGCGTCGTCAGCCCGGTCCGGTCCGTTCCTGCTCCCCGCACCAAGCCAGTGGTGCGCGTCGTCAGTCCGGCACGTTTCATCTTCAATGCCCTTGCTGATGGAAGGAGGTTTTCACTCAAAATCTCACGATACATGGCCCCATTCATTCTTTCCTTTACACGGATCAGTCGTCCTGGTCCCTTTGCAGAAAAACAGCCCCAAAGCATGATGTTTCCACCCCCATGCTTCACAGTAGGTATGGTGTTCTTTGGATGCAACTCAGCATTCTTTGTCCTCCAAACACGACGAGTTGAGTTTTTACCAAAAAGTTCTATTTTGGTTTCATCTGACCATATGACATTCTCCCAATCCTCTTCTGGATCATCCAAATGCACTCTAGCAAACTTCAGACGGGCCTGGACATGTACTGGCTTAATCAGGGGGACACGTCTGGCACTGCAGGATTTGAGTCCCTGGCGGCGTAGTGTGTTATTGATGGTAGGCTTTGTTACTTTGGTCCCAGCTCTCTGCAGGTCATTCACTAGGTCCCCCCGTTTGGTTCTGGGATTTTTGTGATAATTTTGACCCCACGGGGTGAGATCTTGCGTGGAGCCCCAGATCGAGGGAGATTATCAGTGGTCTTGTGTGTCTTCCATTTCCTAATAATTGCTCCCACAGTTGATTTCTTCAAACCAAGCAGCTTACCTATTGCAGATTCAGTCTTCCCAGCCTGGTGCAGGTCTACAATTTTGTTTCTGGTGTCCTTTGACAGCTCTTTGGTCTTGGCCATAGTGGAGTTTGGAGTGTGACTGTTTGAGGTTGTGGACAGGTGTCTTTTATACTGATAACAAGTTCAAACAGGTGCCATTAATACAGGTAACGAGTGGAGGACAGAGGAGCCTCTTAAAGAAGAAGTTACAGGTCTGTGAGAGCCAGAAATCTTGCTTGTTTGTAGGTGACCAAATACTTATTTTCCACCATAATTTGCAAATAAATTCATTAACAATCCTACAATGTGTTTTCTGGAATTTTTTTCCTCATTTTGTCTGTCATAGTTGACGTGTACCTATGATGAAAATTACAGGCCTCTCTCATCTTTTTAAGTGGGAGAACTTGCACAATTGGTGGCTGACTAAATACTTTTTTTCCCCACTATAATTTGGAATGTTCAGTCAATGAGCATTATGGGTAATGTAGTCATTCTATGGTTTCCAAATTGGCCAACAAATGCCTAGATCATATGTATTGTGACATCGTTGTGTCTCCGGGTTACGAAGATTCAGAAAACACAAAAACCGGGAAAATAAACAAAAATACAAAACACAGTAGAACATAAAGTGGAAAAGTGGCATGTAACAGAACAACATGCTCCTTTTGAGCCTAAAAGGAAGGAAATCGGCGCAAAATTGTAGGAGGAGATAGACACAATCTATTTGTATTTGAACACTCTGTAATGCTGCACCCTCCTGAATAGACCACTGGTATTGCTGTATAACATGGTGGTTGGCTGGGTGGGAAATAAGAGAGGAGAGATTTCCTCATTGAATAGCTTTTTCTGGAGGATAATCTGGCTGTTGAATAGAATGCTCGCTCTACGTCAGAGGAGAAGACACAGGAGAGATGATGCTATGCACCAATAGAGTGCCTTTTTGGAATTTGCACAAACCAAACTTCCGAAAAAACATGTTTTCCCATCTCAAGAGGTTAACAGAAAATGAAAACAGGTGTTTCTTATTGTCCAGGAAGTCCCTCCCTGTTTCAGTCTATTTTCTTCTGTTTTGTGCCTAATGAATACGACCCTGATCTAGTAGCCACATATTACATATTACAGTATGAAAATGTATGCACTCACTAACTGTAAGTCGCTCTGGATAAGAGCGTCTGCTAAATGACTAAAATATAAATGTAAATTACATGACTGCCTCCAATGCTCTGACAGAGATCATATGGGTTGTTCCACGAAAAAAGTGCATCCCTTTGATATTTGAAGTAGAAATTGTGCACCAATATTTAATTGTAAAAGCCTGTTATATTAAAGGAAGTGCTGTTTAATATAGACCACATGGAAAATTCAAGGTCTGTTTTTTTATATGAACAAAGAATTGCTAAAGTACCACAAATCAGCACTTTGTCTCCTCATGGTTTTCCAACTTCTAGGAAGATTTCAACCCACTTAACCCAAAAATGGAACTACATTTTTACCATCATTATAAAGCCCTAGTTACGTTTTTTGCTTTGACAAAGTCATTTCTGAAGATTATTATTTATTTTACGTGATTAGTGATTAATTAACATTTGTCCCTCATTTTAAGGTCAACGCTGTTACGTGAACTGAACTCTCATTTTAATATGGTGAAATGATTCCTTCTTAGATCATTTTTTCTAAAGAACCATTGAACATCTAATAGTCAAATTATAGTGTAAAAGCAGTTGAGCTGGTTCTACTCTATTTGGACATTTTCTGGTGTTTTGTGGTGGAAACCTGAGCAGGTCGAGCATAACGCTTCAACCCTGTTACCCACAGATAGAGTAAATAGGCTAGAAATGTTTTAACAATGACATTTTTTTGTGAAGCTTGCATTCAATTGCCCCTCCCTGTTGTAAAGCTCCCATTCCTCCTGTCACAAGGGGAGTTATGGCTAATTTAAGATGAACATTTAAACCCTGTTATGTCAACCCTGTTTCTGTTATTGGCACTTCCTATAGTAAAAATGTTTTATTTCAAAAACATTAAACGGTGTGTTCTAATGAATGCGACCCTGCCTTTCAATTATTTTATTATTGTTGTCTCTGGTCTTTGAACTTGAGAGGACCCACCAGTCCAGCAGGTATGCAGCAGACCTGTGTGCATTCAAACGAGCGTCATAAATGCCTGTTTAGTCAATCAATCAATCAATCAATCAATTTTATTTTATATAGCCCTTCTTACATCAGCTAATATCTCGAAGTGCTGTACAGAAACCCAGCCTAAAACCCCAAACAGCTAGTAATGCAGGTGTAGAAGCACGGTGGCTAGGAAAAACTCCCTAGAAAGGCAAAACCTAGGAAGAAACCTAGAGAGGAACCAGGCTATGAGGGGTGGCCAGTCCTCTTCTGGCTGTGCCGGGTGGAGATTATAACAGAACCATGCCAAGATGTTCAAAAATGTTCATAAGTGACAAGCATGGTCAAATAATAATCAGGAATAAATCTCAGTTGGCTTTTCATAGCCGATCATTAGAGTTTAAAACAGCAGGTCTGGGACAGGTAGGGGTTCCATAACCGCAGGCAGAACAGTTTAAACTGGAATAGCAGCAAGGCCAGGCGGACTGGGGATAGCAAGGAGTCACCACGGCCGGTAGTCCCGACGTATGGTCCTAGGGCTCAGGTCTCTCAGTTGGCTTTTCATAGCCGATCATTTAGAGTTGAAAACAGCAGGTCTGGGACAGGTAGGGGTTTCGTAGCCGCAGGCAGAACAGTTGAAACTGGAATAGCAGCAAGGCCAGGCGGACTGGGGGCAGCAGGGTGTCATCATGCCCGGTAGTCCTGACGTATGGTCCTAGGGCTCAGGTTCTCAGAGAGAAAGAGAGAACGAGAGAATTTAGAGAGAGCATACTTAAATTCACACAGGACACTGGATAAGACAGGAGAAGTACTCCAGGTATAACCAACTAACCCCAGCCCCCCGACACATAAACTACTGCAGCATAAATACTGGAGGCTGAGACAGGAGCGGTCCGGAGACACTGTGGCCCCATCCGAAGAAACCCCCGGACAGGGCCAAACAGGAAGGATATAACCCCACCCACTCCGCCAAAGCACAGCCCCCGCACCACTAGAGGGATATCCCCAACCACCAACTTACAATCCTGAGACAAGGCCGAGTATAGCCCACAGAGGTCTCCACCACAGCACAAACCAAGGGGGGGGGGGGCGCCAACCCAGACAGGAAGATCACGTCAGTAACTCAACCCACTCAAGTGACGCACCCCTCCCAGGGACGGCATGAAAGAGCACCAGCAGGCCAGTGACTCAGCCCCTGCAACAGGGTTAGAGGCAGAGAACCCCAGTGGAGAGGGGAACCGGCCTGGCAGAGACAGCAAGGGCTGTTCGTTGCTCCAGCCTTTCCGTTCACCTTCACACTCCTGGGCCAGACTACACTCAATCATATGACCTACTGAAGAGATAAGTCTTCAGTAAAGACTTAAAGGTTGAGACCGAGTCTGCGTCTCTCACATGGGTAGGCAGACTGTTCCATAAAAATGGAGATCTATAGGAGAAAGCCCTGCCTCCCGCTGTTTGCTTAGAAATTCTAGGGACAATTAGGAGGCCTGCGTCTTGTGACCGTAGCGTACGTATTGGTATGTACGGCAGGACCAACTCGGAAAGATAGGTAGGAGCAAGCCCATGTAACGCTTTATAGGTTAACAGTAAAACCTTGAAATCAGCCCTTGCCTTAACAGGAAGCCAGTGTAGGGAAGCTAGCACTGGAGTAATATGATCAAATTTCTTGGTTCTAGTCAGGATTCTAGCAGCCGTATTTAGCACTAACTGAAGTTTATTTAGTGCTTTATCCGGGTAGCCGGAAAATAGAGCATTGCAGTAGTCTAATCTAGAAGTAACAAATGCATGGATTAATTTTTCTGCATCATTTTTGGACAGAAAATTTCTGATTTTTGCAATGTTACGTAGATGGAAAAAAGCTGTCCTTGAAACAGTCTTGATATGTTCGTCAAAAGAGAGATCAGGGTCAAGAGTAACGCCTAGGTCCTTCACAGTTTTATTTGAGACGACTTTACAACCATCAAGATGAATTGTCAGATTTAACAGAAGATCTCTTTGTTTCTTGGGACCTAGAACAAGCATCTCTGTTTTGTCCGAGTTTAAAAGTAAAAAGTTTTCAGCCATCCACTTCCTTATGTCTGAAACACAGGCTTCTAGCGAGGGCAATTTTGGGGCTTCACCATGCTTCATTGAAATGTACAGCTGTGTGTCATCCGCATAGCAGTGAAAGTTAACATTATGTTTTCGAATAACATCCCCAAGAGGTAAAATATATAGTGAAAACAATAGTGGTCCTAAAACGGAACCTTGAGGAACACCGAAATGTACAGTTGATTTGTCGGAGGACAGACCATTCACAGAGACAAACTGATATCTTTCCGACAGGTAGGATCTACAATGACATTTTTTTGTGAAGCTTGCATTCAATTGCCCCTCCCTGTTGTAAAGCTCCCATTCCTCCTGTCACAAGGGGAGTTATGGCTAATTTAAGATGAACATTTAAACCCTGTTATGTCAACCCTGTTTCTGTTATTGGCACTTCCTATAGTAAAAATGTTTTATTTCAAAAACATTAAACGGTGTGTTCTAATGAATGCGACCCTGCCTTTCAATTATTTTATTATTGTTGTCTCTGGTCTTTGAACTTGAGAGGACCCACCAGTCCAGCAGGTATGCAGCAGACCTGTGTGCATTCAAACGAGCGTCATAAATGCCTGTTTAGTTACATCAATGTTTCAGCATGTCATCTTTTACACTGACAGCCTCCAAAAGGCTGTATAATTAATTGTTGTGTTCCTGAGATTAAATAAAAGCGACTCTCCCTCTGGAGGAGTCTGTGTGTGTGTGTGTGTGTGTGTGTGTGTGTGTGTGTGTGTGTGTGTGTGTGTGTGTGTGTGTGTGTGTGTGTGTGTGTGTGTGTGTGTGTGTGTGTGTGTGTGTGTGTGTGTGTGTGTGTGTGTGTGTGTGTGTGTGTGACTGATGTAGTATTAATGCCTGGCTGAGCCGTCGGAGGTCGGAGAGTACAGAAACACACTGGTCCTCCTGAGACCAGTTTCTCCTCTCAGAGAAATTCCACAGTGACTGAGATTATGTGATTCATGAAAACGACTCCATGAAAATACACAATGGAATCCGTGTATGATCTTAATTAGCCACAGATAAACATTACATCAGATCAAAGGGGTTGATTATTAGCTTTGATAGTGTTGTACTGATTGTGGAAAGATGGGTGAGATGTTTGAAAACATTAATTTTGCTACAAATAATATATTCCCAACAGTACAGAGCAATATGCTGTTTGCTGCATAGCCAATTTTCCTCTGTATTATTGGGGATATATTGCATACTGCATATGAGTGTTTTAACAGCACATTTTTACTACCCATAAAATGTCTCATTTGACTCTCTCTCTCTCTCTCTCTCTCTCTCTCTCTCTCTCTCTCTCTCTCTCTCTCTCTCTCTCTCTCTCTCTCTCTCTCTCTCTCTCTCTCTCTCTCTCTCTCTCTCTCTCTCTCTCTCTCTCTCTCTCTCTCTCAAACACATACACACACACACACACACACACACACACACACACACACACAAACACACATACACACACACACACATCCCTAACCCTTACTCCAGCTAAACTATTTAGTGTTCTGCTCCTGTGCTCCTGGATCTTAATGAATAAAGCCCATCAGTGAGTGAGAGCTCAGATCCTGGACCCTCTGTAGAGCAGCAGGCCCTGCCCCGTTCAATTAATCCCCTGTCATCTCCATCACCTCTGGCTCGGCTCTCCCTGGGGCCTCCACTAATATACCTCCCCCTCTGTGGAGCTCCTGCTATGGAGCTTATCCTGTGGAGAACAACTGATGACTGATCGTTGACCACAAATGCTGACCTGGCTGTTGAGTCAGACCATGAGACATTTCTTTAGTTTAACCCTCCTCTACCTATTTATACAGACACTTTGGGGAGTTGTTACTACTCACCCCAAACCCAGCATGTTGTGTAATACAGTATATCTTGTTATCTCACATTCTCTTTCCCCTCTTACACTATAGTCTAGCACCCCTGCATTGGATCAGAACTTCACTTTCCTTTCCAACTGTCCCTACGCAGCTTCTCACCACAGATCCCTAGAACAAGCTCTCCACAGGATAGTGTTTGAATCTCTGCCAGCGTAGTCTGACAATGCCTTCAGAAAGTATTCATACCCCTAGACTTTTTCCACATTTTGTTGTGTTACAGCCTGAATTTAAAATGGATTCAATTGAGATTTTGTGTCACTGGCCTAAACACAATACCCGATAATGTCAAAGTGGAATTATGTTTTTAATGTTTTAAGTTTCACAAATTAATTACAAATGAAAAGCTGAATTGTCTTGAGTCAATAAGTATTCAACTCCTTAGTTATGGCAAGCCTAAATCAATTCAGGAGTAAATTTTGCTTAACAAGTCACATAATAAGTTGCATGGACTCACTCCGTGTGCAATAATAACGTTTAACAGGATGTTTGAATGACTACCTCATCTCTGTACCCCACACATACAATTATCTGTAACGTCCCTCAGTCGAACAGTGAATTTCAAACACAGATTCATCCACAAAGACCAGGGAGGTTTTCCAAAGCCTTGCGAAGAAGGGCACCTGTTGGTAGCTAAAAAACTAATTTAAACAAACATTGAACAGCCCTTTGAGCATGGGGAAGTTATTAATTACACTTTGGATAGTGCATCAATACACCCATTCACTACAAAGATACAGGTGTCCTTCCTAACTCAGTTGCCAGAGAGGAAGGAAATCGATCAGGGATTTCACCATGAGGCCAATGGTGACTTTAAAACAGTCACAGAGTTAAATGGCTGTGATAGGGGAAAACTGAGGATGGATCAACAACATTGTAGTTATTCCACAATACTAACCTAAATGACAGAGTGAAAAGAAGGAAGCCTGTACAGAATAAAAATATTCCAAAACATGCATCCTGTTTGCAATAAGGCACTAAAGTAAAACTGCAAAAAATGTGACAAAGAAATTAACTTTATGTCCTGAATACAATGTGTTATGTTTGGGGAAAATCCAACACAACACATCACTGAGTACCACTCTACATATTTTCAAGCATGGTGGTGGCTGCATCATGTTATGGGTATGCTTGTTGGCAAGGACTAAGGAGGTTTTTTTTTGGATAAAAAGAAATGGAATAGAGCTAAGCACAGGCAAAATCCTAGAGGAAAACCTGGTTCAGTCTGCTTTCCAACACAACAGACACTGGGAGACAAATTCACCTTTCAGCAGGACAATAACCTAAAACACAAGGCCAAATCTACACTGGAGTTGCTTACCAAGACAATATTGAATGTTCCTGAGTATTGAATGTTCCTCAAAATGGCTGACATTCTCTCTCTGTTCTCTGAGTGGAATAACCAGTGGGAACAAAACAGATAATGACTCAGTCACTTACCCCACAAAGGGACTAGGAACAATTATTGTAATAGCTATATTAGCGGTAGCTTTTGTAAATGAAGATCAGTTAATGGATGTGCAGATTTTTCCTTAAGCGGTACTTTCATTCTCTTCTTCTTCTCTCTTCTCATTCACAGGATCTCTCTCTCATGGCCTGACCTACATTCTCTAGATCAACCCTCTTCTTCGTTTTAGAGAGAATAAACCCCCATGAATTTCCCAGACAGAATAAGACGTGATAACTCTATAAGAGGGATAGGAATCGTTTTCCATTCATTTTGGGTAGAACTGAAGTCTATGGGGGGAGCTTCAGGGCAATACAAATGCTGTTTATTACAACAATTGCTTGTAATGTTTACTGTTTTTATTTATGTGTATGTATGAAGTTGACATAATGCCATCATAAACATTAAAGCACCCATAATGCTCTTATTGACAAAAGTGATATCATCACTGATTCATACCACAGGGGTAGGCATGTCATAGAACAATCAGTACCTCTTACAGTATAATAGCTTTACAGTAATAGACCTATTACTGAGGCCAAAGCTGACAATGCAGAGATAATCTATAGCGCCTGCTTCAGTCTTCAGTTGCAGAGAAGAACTATTCTCTCTCTCTCTCTCTCTCTCTCTCTCTCTCTCTCTCTCTCTCTCTCTCTCTCTCTCTCTCTCTCTCTCTCTCTCTCTCTCTCTCTCTCTCTCTCTCTCTCTCTCTCTCTCTCTCTCTCTCTCTCTCTCTCTCTCTCTCCAGCCAGACAGAGATGAGCTTGATTGATGTCTGATAGAGTGTGCCACTTCATTACTGACTCAGTCTGAGGCAAGGTGTCTGGGCAATGACTGCCTTAGATTTGTATTGTGGGTTGAGAGGTGGCAGTGGAAGGATCGCATTCTCAGTCATGTCTGTCTGGTGACCTCACACTGAGACAGGAATAACAGAGAGGAAGAGAAGTGTGGTGATGACCAAATAAGGAACCAAGGAGCCATAGAACTCAACGATATATTTCAGGGGGAATAAGAAACAAAGGAAGGAGGAAGGATTTGTGTAACCCCGAGCTACGAAAAGCCTGGATGATGCAGTAGTGCATCAAAGTTGCAACATAATTTAACACCAGCAGTAAAAATCTAACAAGGACACGTATTATTTAAATACAGCTGTAATACCTTATTCACAAATATAATGTGCTTCATCCTGATATGTTGAATGAAATGTTGACCATTTTGGATTTCCAGGACTAATAAACCTAATTCTAGAGCAGAAAGTGCTTTCATTGGAGATTCTCAATTGGGTTTTAGTAAAGGAGTAAGCTTCATCTGGTCTTTTAAGGTTTTAGCAACATGTGTGCTAAAATAAAACTAAATTAAAAGCTAGTAAGGGATTAAAGACCTGAAGTTGAGCCTGAAGACCTTCCAGTACAGTGTCTTTAACCATCTGACAGAGACAATTATTTTAATGGTTCCATGTTGCAACCAGGTCACAACTATAAAATGACCCCTATTGCAGAGCTCTGATGATTTCACTCAGCTGTTCAGCGGCCCATAAGTACAATGCAGCGAGCGGCCAATAAGTGCAACGACAAGGTCACACCTGCGTCCCCCCACTGTAGGAAATTGATTCTATTACACTGTGTCAGGTGAGCAAAGAGAGATAAATATCCCACTTTACCATGGGCTTCAACAGAAACAGAAGGATCCCATGATTCCTCATTCACTCCGTATAGCCCTTATAGCATTGGAATGAATATAGCAGCACATTTATAATCAAGCGACATGCAACAAGTTATATGACACTGAGAGTGAATGCTTAGATATTTTGTTAGACTAACACACTGTTTTGTCGCCTACTTTTTAGGTGTAGAACACCTACATCCATTAACCTGCGAATAGGATGCTATGGAGTAAATTAGCGTGCTTACTTACAGAGCATAGAGTAAGTAATAGTCCCTGAGTAACACTGCCACTGCCAACTCACTAAAAGGGAAAAGATGTCTCATTGAGTGACGTGATTCCCCTGACCACGTTTGTTTGGCTCAGAGGTTGTGGGTGGCTAAATATAGAGCAAATTAATTACATTGTGGCGTACCGCGGACAAGCCACCAGGGGGAGACTCGTCGAGGCCTGGTGACAGATGGAGTCTACATCACGCGGCGGTGGCTCCCTCTGCTGAATGTGCCAGGTCTCGACGGGTCCTCCAGCCAGGACTAATTGGGGCTGATTGAGGCTGGTGAGTAATCAAGGGGCTGATTGCTCACCAGCTGTATGGGGCCCATAAAGCTGCCAGGAGGGCAGCACACGGGAGGGTTGGAGGTAGTGAGAGGTTGCTACCGGATAGACGTCCTCACAGTTTGCTTGGACCAAGGGGCTCGGTGTTCTACCCCAGAGGAGACAGCATTCCCCGAAGCCCAGAAGACGGTAACCCAGAAGAGGTCTCCTGGAGGAGACCGGTTTTCTTTTATTTTTTCTTTATTGTTTTAAATAAACACCCTTGAAACTGAGGGATCAGACTTGTGTCCGTGTCTGATCTGTGTAAACGTCTAGATCAAACCCCCTGGTCTGCCACAAGTGGTGGAGAATGCGGGCAATCTGACAATGTGGTCAGACCAGGATTGACGTTTATGCAGTATCAGCATGGACGAGTTGATAGCTCAGTTCGTTCAGCCCAACAAGCGCAAGAGGACATTCAGGAACGAACGCTGGAAGAACAGCATCTACAGAATGTCCACCTGCTTGAGGAAGTCAGAAGGCTGCGAGGAGAAACGCAGACCGAATCGCATCCCAATCAGTTTTTAATTAAGCTAATGGAGGACGACGACATCGAGCCCTACCTCTGCACGTTTGAACGGACAGTACTCCGGGAAGGATGGCCCAAGGCGAAGTGAGTCTGCTGACCCTGTTCCTGTCCGGAGACGCCCAAAAGGCGTATATTATGACCTCAACACCAAACAGGCGGCTAACTACGACTGTCTCAATAGGGAGGTACTCAGCCACTACCTGACCCGTCGGGCCCAGCTGGTCCATGACTGGAGTTTCATGGCCGAAGCTTCCCCCCGAGCCCAGATGGCGACCAACTGCGCATCACCAGGGCATGGCTCCTAACCGACGTAGCCACCCTCCCCGTTAACGACAAAGTGGTCATGGATCGCTTCTTATGGGCGTTACCTTATGACATGAAGAGGGCGGCGAGCCTACGCGCGCCCCAGAACTTGGAGGACCTCTTGGGAGCCGTGGAGACGCACCAGAATACAGAGGCCCTGCTGAAGGGGACGCAGGCCGAGTCCGGGATCCGTCAGAGGGTACGGAACGACGACCCCACCACCGTACTCCCCAATCCGACAGTCAGCCGGGCTAAAGGACTGCAGACGAGCTGGGAAAAAGAGTACGAGCCGGAGACCGACGAGAGCAGGGATGGACCGTCCCCTGTGTGGCCCGGAAGCAAGCGGTTGCCAACCCCGTGTCTACGGACCCGGAGTCGGGGTCCGAGGGGGCGCCGAAACCAACCTCACCTGGTGAACAACCGGAGGAGGATCCCATGCTCCCCCTCCTCGATTTCGAGGGACCCGCCGAGGCACCTGCCCTGAGCCCCCTGAGGGGGCAGTTCGGGACCGCCCACTGGGAGGATCCGAACTTGAAAGCTGCCACGGCCCAAGTGATAGCGGTAGATGGCCAGCTTCTTCCGGGGGTGAGTGACTGGTGATACCCCCATTTCCAAATAAATATAACCTTTTGTATCAGGTGTCGCATGAACTGATGGAACTTCAAGAGGTGCTGTTGCTGCGCCGCCAGTACGTCGGAACCGTTCTTCAGCTGGCCCACACCCATTTGTTGGGGGCTCACCTGGAAATGGAGAAGACCCAGGAATGGATCACTGTCCAGTTCCACTGGCCCAGGATGAGGCGGGCCGTGGGAGACTATTGCCGCAGCTGCCCAGAGTGTCAAATCACCGTCCCAAAAGCACACTTCCAGAACCCACTGGTTCCCATACTGATCATCGGAGTGCCATTTGAATGCATCACCATGGACGGCAGTCTCATTGGGAATCGCCCGGGAGCTGTTCCACCTCTTCAGCCGGGTGGGCATCCCGAACGAGATCCTGACCGACCAAGGTGCCGAGTTCATATCCCAACTGATGAAAGATTTGTGTGCTCTCCTACAGACAAAGCAGATCCGGACCTCTATCTTTCACCCGCAGACGGATGGGCTCGTCGAACGGTTCAATAAGACGCTGAAACAAATGCTGCAGAAGGTCATTGAACGGGACAGGAAGAACTGGGACCAGCTACTACCCCACCTAATGTTCTCGATCCGAGAAGTGCCCCAGGCATCCACTGGGTTTTCCCCTTTTGAACTTCTCTACGGGAGGAGACCATGCGGCCTACTGGATCTCATCAAGGAGGTGTGGGATGATGAGGTAGCGGATGACAGCCATATGGCCACTGGTAAGGGAACATATGGAGAAGGCCCAGCGTGCCCAAGCCAATGTCTACAATCAGGGGACCCAGCCCCAAGTTCCAGGTGGGTGACAAGCTGCTAGTTTGAATCCCCACCGCAGAAAGTAAGTTATTGGCAACATGGCACGGGCCGTACGAGGTGACAGAGAAGCTGGGACCTGTAAATTACTGCGTACGGCAGCCAGGGAGACGGAAACCCCAACAGATTTACCACGTGAATCTATTGAAGAGGTGGCATGTGAGGACAGCCTTGGCTGTGTTGTGGTCAAAACCTGGTACGTCGATGGGACCAGTGGTGGTCCCGAGCAATGAGGACCTTGGACCGGCCCAGAAGCAAGCGCTCTGGGAGTTCATCGATCGGAACACTGCCGTGTTTTCTGAGAAACTGGGCTGAACGAACACCACGTCCACACCCGGCCCGGAGAAATGATACGAAAGAGCTGGCAGGATACTATAACCGGTTTATCCCCAACTTTGCGGCTATAGCCTCCCCCCTTATCGATCTGACCAGGGCCCGCCTCCCGAAAACAGTGAAGTGGTCGGATGAGGCCGAAGCGGCGTTCAGGTGCCTGAAGGAAGCCCTGTGCTCCCATCCGATTCTCGTGACGCCCGAATTCCAGGTACCGATGCTGGTGCAGACGGATGCCAGCGACACAGGACTAGAGGCTGTCCTGTCCCAGGTACATGATGGGGAGGAACATCCCATCATGTACATAAGCCGGAAGCTGATACCCAGAGAAAATAAGTACTCGATTGTCGAGAAAGAGTGTCTAGCGGTGAATCTTAAGTATTACCTGTTGGGCACCCACTTCACCCTGGTCACAGACCATACTCCCCTGGTCTGGATGGCCAGGGGAAGGGACACAAACGAATGAGTCACCAGGTGGTTCTTGTCCCTTCAACGCTTCTCTTTTACTGTTTTGCACAGGTCAGGTGCGAAGCATGGGAACGCAGATGCCCTATCGAGAAGGGAGACGTACATCGCACTGACAACCGCCCCCTCCCGACAGGGCTAAGGCGGGGGTGGGGGGTGGCATACCGCAGACAAGAAACCAGGACGGCGGTGGCTCCCTCTGCCGGACGTGCCAGGTCTCAACGGGTCCTCCAGCCAGGTCTAATTGGGGCTGATTGAGGCTGGTAAGTAATCAAGGGGCTGATTGCTCACCAGCCGTACGGGGCCCATAAAGCTGCCAGGAGGGCAGCACACGGGACGGTTGGAGGTAGTGAGAGGTTGCTACCGGATAGACGTCCTCACGGTTTGCTTGAACCAAGGGGCTCTGTGTTCTACCCCAGAGGAGACAGCATTACCCAGAGCCCAGAAGGCGGTAACCCAGAAGAGGTCTCCTTTCTTTATTGTTTGAAATAAACACCCTTGAAACTGAGGTATCAGACTTGTGTCCGTGTCTGATCTGTGTAAACGTCTAGATCAAACCCCCTGGTCTGCCACAACATATAGAGAGAAATAAATCTATCTATTAATGCATTAGCAGTCACACTCAGGGGGTGGCATGTCGACTAATTGGAAAGGGAAGAGAGATGTATTGAAAGAAATGAAGAGATAGAGTAAGAGAGAGACTGACAGAGAGAGAGACAGCGACAGAGAGAGAGACAGAGATAGAAAAATAGAGTGAGTGAAGCCCTGCAGTATCGTATCAACCATTCAACATTCAAACGAATGCTCCAGACATATTAAAAGCAGTGAATGAAGCAACTAAATTTGAGTGGTTTGTTGTATCGACACCCCTGCCTTTGATCTAGTCATCACTGTACACTTTCATGACTTATCTAGGCCTCAATATCCTGCTGTTTATATACCTCCCTAGGCTCCACCATTATACTTCTCAGCGGCTCACCAGAAATGCAGAAATAAAAAACATAATCCCTCAGGAGGGATAATGGACTTGGTTTTCATTTTGTTTTTGCACCTCCGGGCCAGAGAGCACATTAGAGCTCTTGGATTATTTGCCTCTGATTTTGCACACCTCATAGAGTTGCTAAGACAGGTCAGGCTAGTATAGGGATGACTCTCTGTTTCAGCATCTCATACAGCCACTGTAGCCCACACACAGAGAGACTGACAACACCCACATCTTGAACTACAAACACCACAATTGTCTTGGAAAATAATGACATGTCCATGTTGACAGTCATCAAGCTTTAATCACAAGGATGAAATTCAACATGTCCGATTGGTTTGCTTTTGGATGCATGTGTGTGCACACGTTTGTGTGTGTGTGTGTCGGGTTTCACAATGCTACACACTCATGCCCATCTTTTGACACAAAGCATTGATTGGTAACGCTGTCTCTCTTCTATCTGGAGAAAACATACTAGAGCTCTCGTACTCGCCTCTCCGGGGTTGCCATGGCAACATGGCTGAGACAGCAAACTTGCGGTACTTCTCTCAGAGGCTGCTGCTGACGGCTAAATAGGACACTAGTGTGTGTACCCTGTTGGGAGAGAAAGAAGAAAACAAACAATGCAGTGGTAAAGAGTCCTCTCCCATGCTCATATCCATGTACTGTATGCTTGCTGCCCAGGAAGAAGATTGGGTTTACATGTTGTACATTATTGCATTTTACATTTCCATTTTAGTCATTTAGTATGACGCTCTTTAGGAGAGCGACTTGCAGTAGTGAGTGCATACATTTTCATTTATTGCATTCATGGTCTTTCTTGTTCCTCCAAGATGTCGACAGGATTAAATTGTTCCACACGACTGTGTCAGATACTGGAGCTGAGGAATCATGTACTGGCCCTGACAGTATTACCTCTTTGAAATCCATATGAAATATGAATATATGATTTAGACTACACCAGTACCCTTTGTGTAGTTCATCAATACTGCAATGAATAATTGAGTCCTCATAACATATTGGAAGTGATACAGGATCAATCAAGGCTATTGACATCAATTGAAAATAGATGAACTGTTTACAATTGTCTTGTTGCTATGTTATTTACTGTGTCTAAGGAAAAAAACATGGCAGAATACAGACAATTTGAAGTGTATGTTTATCAAACTGAAGGCCATTCGCTCTCACACTGGAAAATCTTTTCTCATTTTCTAATCTCAATTGGCATAATGGTTTCAGGGTTCTAACAAGGGCAGCTATCACTCTGTCCCTGAGCTCCATGAGAGGGCCTACTATTGCTCTGTCACATAGTTTCATCACAGGGCCTGCTATCGCTCCTCCACAGAACCCACTCCTTGTCCCCGAGCTCCATGACAGAGCCCACTACCTGTCCCAGTGCTCCATCATGGAGCTCCATGACAGGGCCTATTATCTTTCTGTCACTCTCTATCTCTCTGTGTTCCTTCATAAATCCCTTTGTCAATCTATCTCCATGACTGTAGTCTGTTCCATCAGTTGAGAACGTCTGGTGCGTTTATCTGCTAGAAATGTGATTAGTACTGGTACTCCCTGTATATAGCCATGTTAATTTTACTCGTTATTGTTAATCGTTATTCACTGTGTATTTATTCCTTGTGTCACTATTTCTATTTTATTATTTGTTATTATTATCTTTAACTCTGCATTGTTGGAAAAGGACCCATTTCACTGTTAGTCTACACCTGTTGTTTCCGAAGCATGTAACAAATACAATTTGATTTGATTTGATAATGCCTCTGAGATATCTTAAGAGGTACATTGATTTCTGCATCTCTTCTAAAGCTGCAGTGGCCAGTCTCTAACTCATGTGTTACTCCTTAGTTCCCACCAAAGCATCTCAAACGCGTGCCCCTCTTTTTCGCTCTGTCTCTTTTTTTCTCATAGTCTCTCCATCACCAGTCTCTCTCTTTTATCCCTCAGCACATTCCCTTTGGTCTTCAGAGATGCTTTTTAAGCTGGAGAGGAGCAGGAGCTCTCTCTTTCAATTTAGGTCAACTTTCTGCCCTACTTAAGACCTCCCTCTCCCCTGTGATAACTAGGCCACTTTCCAACATCACATGCCTGCACACACATGTGTATCATCTATACAGCAATACTATTAATTATGAATTATAAAGAGTACAGGATGTTATGGCAGCGAACAATCAGTATGGGCATTGGGGTCATGGATATGCAGAGGCTTGAGCTTGAGCTGCCATAACATATTTCTCTGGATCAGTATTATTTATGTATGTGCTTCTGTGACAATGTGACAAGGAAAAAATCACCTTGTAATTCTAGCACAAAGAAATGACATTGCATGTGCCTCTGCGACACAAACAACTGACATCAACATGTAAGTCTGTGATACTGAATTGACATCACAATATGCCATTGTGACACAGAGACATGACATCACAGTGTGCCTCTGTGCCACAGAGTAAAAACATCACTGCGTGCCTCTGTGGCATAAAGACATTACATTACAATGTGTCTCTGTGGCACAGGGAAATTACATCACTATGTATACCTGCAATACAAAGATGACATCACTATGCGTCTCTGTGACACAGATGAGACAGAAAAAGACATCACCATCAACAAACCCTTCTCCAGTTTGATATCAAACATTTATTTCAATATTTAGACATTGTCAACTCCATAGAATGGTGAAATACAGAGTATATCTGGCAGTATCATTATTCACAATGATTGGTTCATAT
Organism: Coregonus lavaretus; assembly: GCF_964263955.1. Taxonomy (NCBI): domain Eukaryota; kingdom Metazoa; phylum Chordata; class Actinopteri; order Salmoniformes; family Salmonidae; genus Coregonus; species Coregonus lavaretus. The sequence goes on along the minus strand of NC_140010.1, from coordinate 32,115,637 downwards.
TCACCCTCTAAATAGGAGCGACTTCTGACTGAGACTTCTGTTTCGTTAGCCACAAAGCTATCCACCAATCACCACATCTGTTGTGAAAGTGCACAGGCCAACGTTACAGATGTATAATACAGCCAACTGACCGTTCGACCATAGAAATAGAATGACTAGATTATATTTCAATAAATTCAATTTCTATGCCCTCAACTCTATACAAATACATCCTCAGTCTATTAAACATCAAACATCTTCTTCTGCCAAACATTATTTATTTCTGTAGATATGTTTTCCTACCTTCTCTACACTGTAACAACATTGTCTGCATGGCAAAGTTACAAAGATTGTATTTACAGTGATAAAAAGAATGAAGAGTTAATCAATTGGTTGATTGATTGATAAATTGAGTAGGTATAAATCAAGGTACCAGCCATAACTTTCAAAAGGTGTCATATACAAAAAAGAAGCCTTTAGATACAGTACATATCAAATGACCATGCAGATATGACCACAGTTTAAAGCCATCATGGAAGTATACCGGCAAATATAAAACCTTTGTAATGTTTATATAATATCAATTCAGTTTCAATTAAAAGAAAAACACAAACAAAAGTTTGATTATTGACGGAAATCTTTAACAATATCTCCATTTAATACATCCAGTCTTACGTTCGTATTATTGTGTACGAACACAAACAAGCTCAATACATTTCTTATCTTGGCAATCCAAATGCAACCGACATGTCATGACCACTGTAAAAATGACACTGTTGTAGATACCTCAAGTCTCATGTTACTTCATGAGTAGATAGTGTTCTATGCACATAACACTCTGTCAGGGGTCTCAAACTGGCGGCCCACGGGCATATTTAATGTGGTCTAACCTTGATTTAACCTGGTTGAAGACAAGAGAAGAGAATGTGGTCCCCGGAGAAATGGCTTTGAGACCCCTGCTGTATATGTACAGTAAGCTCTTGGCACAGTTTTGTAAAGGTATCAGCGTACTATACTATACATTTACATTTACATTTTAGTCATTTAGCAGATGTACTATACACGCCCTACTTACATTCATAGATTGTTGAATGGTTCTACCTTTGTACACAACAAACTGGATATAAATCATTGAATGTTTGTCATTGAACAATTATCTTGTTCAATGGCAGCATATCACACACATATGGATCATATGTGATAGTTACAGTGCCACTAACCAGTGGTAGTGAAAGTATTGTTATTTTTTCACTTACGTACTTTAGATCAAGGTTATAATAGTTTTGTGTTTTTATATTCATTTTTATTTCTATTTGTTTTAACATTTTTATTTGAAATTCAGTTTAGTTTCAGTTCGTTTTCAGACCTGATTTGGTAGTTTTTATTTAGTTTTAATTGTATAAAAATATTTATATTTCGTTTTTATATTATTTAGTGCTGGATTCAATCCGTATCGCCAAAGTATCGCCGAAGATCCGCATTAAAATGTAAAGGTAATTTCCGATTGAGCAGACATTTGCAACGTTTACCGTGAAAGCCGTCTCCGCACCCGTAGGAACTTTGCCTTTAATTGTCAATCGCACTATATAGCCTCTGTAGCTCAGCTGGTAGAGCACGGCGCTTGTAACGCCAAGGTAGTGGGTTCGATCCCCGGGACCACCCATACACAAAAATGTATGCACGCATGACTGTAAGTCGCTTTGGATAAAAGCGTCTGCTAAATGGCATCTTATTATTATAGCGGATCTTCAGCGCTACGGATTTAATAGAGCCCTTAGTTTTAATTTTAGTGTTAGGGACAGAAAGCATGCATGGGAGGCTAGGATTCATTTGTGATGCATAGTTTTTGGGGGATGTTGTCTTCTTGCAATTGGGAGGCAGTAATACAGAAGATGACTTTTAAGGTAATAGGTTAGGTTAGGTTTAAATTATTAAATTAAATTATTATAAATTATTAAGTCAATCTCAATGTGACTTGGATTTAAAAGGAATAGCGAAACATCTGAAATAGCAAAAAAGATGGTGATAGGAAACTTTCTCTTGAGTACGTTTACACCAATGCTTTTTAAATGTAGTAGTACTGTACATGTAAGAAGAATCAAGTTATCTACCTAGACTATTTTTTTCCTGTTAGCTAGTGATAGCTAGTGATAGTGATTAAAGATTATCTACAGTATCTGCATTGCGAGGATAACGACACTGAGCCTTTTTCTAAAATATTTTATGAGTTGGAGAACACATCGGGAGGGATCTCAGACCATTCCTCCATACAGAATCCTTCCAGATCCTTGATATCCTTCATCTGTGCTTATGGACTGCTTCTTTGTGGATTTTGATGTGTGCTTGGTGTTATTGTCTTGCTGGAAGATCCACTTGTGGCCAAGTTTCAGCATCCTGGCAGAGGCAACCAGGTTTTTGACTACTGGGTAAAGTTCATGATGCCGTTAACCTTAACAAGGGCCCCAGGACCAGTGGAAGCAAAATAGCCCCATAACATCAAAGCTCCACCACCATATTTTACAGTATGGGGTTATTTTCTGCTCATGCATTCTCATTTCGACGCCAAACCCACCACTGGTGTGCGTGGCCAAAGAGCTCTATTTTCATGTCATCTGACCATAGGTTCCAATCCAAGTGCCAATGCCATTCAGCAAAATGCAGGCATTTAGATCTGTTGGATGACATGAAAATAGAGGCACAAATACAGTGGTGTAAAGTACTTAAGTAAAAATAATTTAAAGTAATACTGAAGTAATTTTTTGGGGTATCTGTACTTTACTTAACTATTTATATTTTTGACAACTTTTATTTTTACTTCACTACATTCCTAAAATTATGTTATTTTTACTCCATACATTTTCCCTGACACCCAAAGTACTCGTTACATTTCGAATGCTTAGCAGGACAGGAAAATGGTCCAATTCACACATTTATCAAGAGAACATCCCTGGTCATGTCTACTGCCTCTGATCTGGCGGACTCACTAAACACAAATGCTTCGTTTGTAAATTATGTCTGCGTGTTGGAGTATGCCCTTGGCTATCCGTAAATAAAATAAAAACAAGAAAATCTGGTTAGCTTAATATAAGGAATTTGAAATTATTTATACTTTTACTTTTGATACTTAATTATATTTTAGCAATTACATTTACTTTTGATACTTAAGTATATTTAAAACCAAATACTTTCAGACTTTTACTCAAATAGTATTTTACTGAGTGACTTTCACTTTTACTTGAGTCATTTTCTATTACTTTTACTCAAGTATGACTACTGCGTACTTTTTCCACCACTGCACAAATAGTTTTTCTCAAAGTTGCCGGAATGCCACGCGAGTCCACTTACAGTACATTTGTAACAATGTAAACATTACGGCTATTCAATCAAATAAGCCTCACATAGCAAATTAGCAATTAAATTTTGTTTTGACAAAATTTGACACCTCCATACAACAAATCCCCACTTCCCCTGCATCTGCCTGTATTTTCACGTGGACAGAATTTGGGGCAGATTCAAGCCTCTCGCTTCGCCTCTTCCTCTCTATAGTGATTCACAAGCTAGGCCTATTTGAAATGTCGCCATCTCCTGGACGCATTTACCCACAAGATTCAAAAGCTTGAAAACCCTGTTGAACACCCAGTCCGTTTTGGAGTCAAAGATAATAGTTTCAGTGTAGTTTTAGTTTTTCAAACGGGTTTGTTAATTATTATATTTTATTTAACAAAAAAAAAAATCAGGATTCGTTTTAGTTTACTATAACAAACTTTCTTTAGATACCGAGTATGACTCCCTTGTTTACTATTCCTCTTGTGGGAGGGAGATTGATTTACATTTAAGTCATTTAGCAGACGCTCTTATCCAGAGCGACTTACAGTTAGTGAGTGCATACATAATTTTTTTATTTTTCATACTGGCCCCCCGTGGGAATCGAACCCACAACCCTGGCGTTGCAAACGCCATGCTCTACCAACTGAGCTATATCCCTGCCGGCCATTCCCTCCCCTACCCTGGACGACGCTGGGCCAATTGTGTGCCGCCCCATGGGTCTCCTGGTTGCGGCCGGCTACGACAGAGCCTGGATTTGAACCAGGAACTCTAGTGGCACAGCTAGAACTGCGATGCAGTGCCTTAGGCCACTGCGCCACTCGGGAGAATAATTTATGATATTGGCATTATACAACCTCTTCTCTCAAGCCTTATTTATAACTGCCGCTAACATGCGTTCTTTGTACTGATCTTGTCCACACTGTGCCCACATTTTCAGAAATGCGTCTAACGCGGTATTAAAATGTCTCGGCTACGTTTACACAGGTAATTTGTTTCACAAATTGGTCTTTTGACAAATCAGATCAGCTCTCAAAAATTTGAAAAACCTAATCTGTCCACTGTGTCTGCATTGGTACCAGATTTCCTGGTTTCTCCCTGTATGCAAATTTTTGACCGCTATTCTTTCAAAATAATGTTTATTTATTTATTTTAAGACACATATTGATGACATAAGTCAATGGTGCCATCTGTCAAAGATTTTAAAGTGCGAGATAATGATGATTTAAATGGTTGCACTGTCCACATCTGTCTACACTTGTGTGCCTGACTACCTCTGTGTATCTGACTACCTCCGGATGTGGGCTGAAAGATCTGATCACAATCCGATCACAATGCGTATTTTAATCATCTACACCGGCACAATCAGAATGTGAACAAGATCAGGACAAAGGATGCATGTTAGAACCAGGTATAAACAGGGCTTCAGTCGTGACTCGTACATGATACATTATAGACCAAGGGACACTAATGTATGATTTAATTTAATCTAACAGTACAACCAAAGTCCCCAGCATTGGCTTGGCTGTCACATTGTCCAATCTGGAAAATCAAACCGGATAATTAGACCAATTATTGTGCGCATAGCAATGGTTTGGGAAGAGAAGCCTCTCCCGAGAGTGATTTCCATTGTATTACACTCATCAGTAGATACATTTACTTGAAAATGAATTGAGCGCAAAGTAAGTAGCATTCATAACTTGTACAGGAGTTATAGATTTTAGTTGAAAAAAACTAACATTTTAGTAGAATTCACCATTCAGGTGGCTATAAGAGCTGATAGGAAAAAGGTTACTTTATCAAAATGTGGCTAACAGCGAATACTTGTTAGTATACTTATTTAAAAGGCAACAAAGGATACAAAGACCTTCTTGAATTTCCGGTCTTTAAGCAAAACAAATTTGATTAAGGTACTGTATCCACTGCTCCTAGTAAGCAATTATCTTACATAGTTAATCCACTGCCCCTAGTAATCAATTATTTTACATACTGTATCCACTGCCCCTGGTTGTCTATTAACATACAATATTTGCTATACCACTGTGAGCTAAGAAAAACAAATTATATTGTTTTCCAGAAATCACGGTTGGAAGAATCCTGGCGTTGGGGGGGAATTCACTCAGGATTTCTGGAAAACCTGGGCATTTTGGGAAAGTTTGCAACCCCAGCGATAATATTTGGGGATTTCTTTAAACATTGCTCTGTTATAAATCACCTGCCAAACCAATGCATATCCTGCTAAAGTTCCAAAAACAACAACTTTGAATAACAATAATTAGCAATAAGCAAATGAGGACATGTGAATATTGTTGGCAGCACAATCAGAGTACTATAAATATGTACAGTACAAAGCAAAAAATATAAACATTTATTTTCACAATTGTCAGGGTACTAAATGTATGAAAGTCGTATTATGAAAAGCACCTCTAGCGTTGCTATGCATTTACTATGCAGTTACTATGCAGTGCAACACACTATGACAGTCACATTACACAGGGATATTTATATGCTGAGAAAGAGAACAGAACGTCAATGGAAAAGGCCTACAAAATATAATGTCCATCAACTTAATAAACAACTTGCACGGCTCATTACCATCAAAGGCTCTTGCAGGGTGATAACAAATAGTATCAAATTCTAAGTTCAAACCACTATAGCCACTATATAAAAATAGTTAGACGTTGTGCTTCTCAAATGGATCAAAGTTTATATAATGAAATGATGGTTGAAAAGTGTGAGAAAAATTACCTTGTAGCGATTTTCCAGCATCTTCTGCATTCTTAAAGGATTATTGTGTGTGCTATAGTTTCATTTTCTCAAAGAACACACACCAATAAAGGTAGTCCGGTCCTATCAAACTAGGTCTAACAGTAAACAACTGCAAAAAATGAAGAATTATCCGATTTTGGGGAATGGAAAAACCACTATGTACCGTACAGTAGCCTTCCTGGACCAGAAACACTAAGCTAGTTCTAATGAACTATGACCTTTAGAATGCACTGTACAATTTAGTCAGCCCAGCTAACACCACTGAATCCATGATGGATTTGATAATATACAGCCGTTTATGAGCTGAATGTTCTCATTAGTCTTATTGTGGGCTCCAGACTAGATCCAGTGTAGAAGGCCACTCATGGGGGGGACAGACAGGGCCACCACATGGGCAGTAAGGGGGAATGGTAAGAATAAGTGTTGACTGTGCAGCTGTTCACTCCCTATACGCCAGACCCAGGGTGGGGGGCAGTGTGGGGGAGGTCCCTTTGAAATAGTTAATGGAGTTGTCCGGACTTGGACCTCTATCCGGGAGCAGGATGATTTTGCCTTTCTTCCGCAGGGTGGACTCCCGGTTGGAGGCAATGGAAACGGTCTCGGAGGCGGCCTCGCTGCCCCCTCCACTTATTCCCTCCACAGGGGTCACACGGATGGTGGTGATGCCCTGGTGGGGGTGGTGGTGGTGGTGGTAGTGTGGGTGGTGTACGTGGGGGTGACCCCCTCCCCCACCGCCATGCTCGCTGCCAGTGTCCGTGCCCGTCTGACTCATCCTCTCGTCAATGGAGCCGTAGCCATCCTTGAGCGAGTCGCAGCTCTCCGAGTCGCGGTTGAGGTCGTTGAGCTCAAAGGAGTGGCGGATGCTGCCCCGTTGCTCCTGCGGCTTCCACCTCCAGGAGCCACCGCCGTCCGGAGGCTTGATCACAGGCTTGTTCTCTGGGTGGGCCTCCACCCTCACGATGCCCTGGCCGGGCTCCTGGTCTGTCAGGGCCTTGTAACGGATGGAGCCTGTGCAGCTGCCCACGCTACCATCCTCAGAGCTCTTGGGGCTGCCGTGCTGGAGCAAACCTTGCTGCTTGGACATGGTGATGACCTGCATGATGCGCGGCTGGTTAGTTAGGCTGTTAGTCCTGCAGGGGGCGCCCTCTTTGGCCACCTTCAGCCACTTGGAGCGCACTGAGCCACCCCCGCTAGGGATCCCACTGCCGATGTAGTTATCCTCCCTGTCCTCGTCATCCTCATCCTCCCTGGTGGAGTTGCTGCTGTTGTGCTCCTGGGTCTCCTCGGGGATGTGGACCAGCTGGGAGGAGCCTGGCCGGGACTGGATGGAGACTCGGGCCCCCGTGGCCAGCCCGCTGCTGCCCCCGTTGTGGGGGAGGTGGTTGGACAGCGGCACGATGCTAGCTGCCAGCTTCATGTACTGGGCGGGGATATGGCCCTGAGCGCAGAGCTCCGCCTCCAGGCCCATGGCTGACGGCTCAGAGCTGCACCTCAGCTCCATGGTCCTCTGGGGCGAGGAGGAGGAGGATGTTGAATGGTGGCGTCCCACAACCACCCCACTGTCCATCACCTGCAGTGAGAGCTTGCGGTTCTCGTTCTTGGTCTTCCACTGTGAGAGCAGTTGCTTGGAGCGCGTGGAGTCCATGGAGGCGTGGATGCTGGCGTGGCGGCGCGGGACCCGGTGCTCCTCGGGGAGCGAGCCGCCGTGCAACCTGGGTAACGTGCTACTGTTAAAGGTCACCAGGCTGTCCTGTTTACCCAGGGTGCTTGACGTGGTGATGCACTCCACGTCAGCACTGGCCCTCTTCAGGTTGTTCAGGGAGCTGGACTCGCGGCGGGAGGGGACCCGGGTCAGGATAGTCGCGGGGTGGGTGGCGGTTAGGCTGTCGGCGGTGCTGACGCTGTTCAGGCTGTTCATGCTGTTGAGGCTGTTGGGCTGCAGGTGGCGCCCCGCGCTCTGGCTGACGTTGGGCACGGTGTTGCTCCTGGGGGGCTCGCGGAGTGGGGGAAGCTGGGGCTGCTGTCTGGACGTGTCCTGACTAGGCTGGAAGTTACCCACCGCATACAGGCCCTGAAGGGAGGACAGACCATGACAGCATACATTATAGGTTGAACTACCCATCTTGAACTACCTCTACCTACCTATCTATACCTAATATATCTGTATCTACCTATAACTGTCTAAAATTGTGTTAGGAGTCTCTAGACAGACATCAGTATACAATTCCAGTATTCCATGACGCTTTTTCAAGCATCATTCAGTGAATACATCTAAGACAAAAATACATACAGTGGGGAAAAAAAGTATTTAGTCAGCCACCAATTGTGCAAGTTCTCCCACTTAAAAAGATGAGAGAGGCCTGTAATTTTCATCATAGTTACACGTCAACTATGACAGACAAAATGAGACTTTTTTTCTCCAGAAAATCACATTGTAGGATTTTTTATGAATTTATTTGCAAATTATGGTGGAAAATAAGTATTTGGTCAATAACAAAAGTTTCTCAATACTTTTACCTATGATGAAAATTACAGGCCTCTCTCATCTTTTTAAGTGGGAGAACTTGCACAATTGGTGGCTGACTAAATACTTTTTTTCCCCACTGTAAATAGCCTAACCAAGAGCCAAGAGACATTCGTTCAACATGAGGTCTGCAAAATTTTGGCAATGGATTTGGTATGCCACTGATCATGTGACACATGTCTTAGTCACTGAGTCAGAGATAATGCATCAGCAAACTGTATTACTGTTGTGGTAAATTGTCAGTGGCACAATCATAGCCACATCATAGCCTCAATCACTTCTGATTAAATAATATTAAATGTGAGGATATTGTGTGGGTGTGTGTAGGCGGTGTGACATGAATGTGTGTGGGATGTGCATGCGTGTTATTTATACCTGTCTATGATCCTGTACCATGAAAATCCAATATTTTACCGCATATTGCTGAAATGGATTTGAGCAAATGCACAGTACTGTTCAGTATCTTTACCAATCGTAATCATGTTATGTATATCTGATGCTGCATATTAAGCTAATTCAATGCACATTTCATTTTGGTGACATATCCATTACCGTATAGCCTAATTATAGCCAACAGTTTTAAATAATGTTGAAACATTGACACCCTCATACAATAGCATGAATCATATTGCTCAAAACTAGTGCATCCTGCTCTGTTCAGCATGCCGGTAATTGGATTTCTGTAACCCCATTTACAAAAGCACCACAGACTCAACAAACAAGCTAGCAAAACATGCCACTACTCATTACATCCATCAATATACAGACAGACAGTTGCACCTTATCTAAGAGGCTACACTCTTAGAAAAAAGGGTTCCAAAAGGGTTATTCGGCTGTCCCCATAGGAGAACCCTTTTTGGTTCTAGGTAGAACTATTTTTATTTCCAGTTAGAACTCTTTTGGTTTCCATGTAGAACCCTCTGTAGAAAGAGTTCTACATGGAACCCAAAAGGGTTCTACCTGGAAACAAAAGGGTTCTACCTAGAACATAAAAGGGTTCTTCAAAGGGTTCTCCTATGGGGACAGCTGAAGAACCGTTTTAGGTCCTAGATAGCACTTTTTTTTAAAAGAGGCTAGAAGGAGATGAGAGGCTAGCAATATCAGAGGTGTGCCCTAGTATTAGAAATAATGGCTTCAATGAGATGAATCTTAAGATCAGTGTTCTTCAATCCTGGTCCTGGTGACCCACCGGGTATGCAGACTTTTATTCCATCATGATACTAACACACCTAATTAAACTAATCAATTTGACCTGTTATTTAATTTACAAGGTGAATTAGGTGTGTTACAACATGGACTGGAACAAAAACCTGCACCTCTTGTCGGTCTCCAGGACCAGGACTGAAGAGCCTAGGGATATGTCTTAAATGGCACCCTATCCCCTATATAGTGCACTTCTTTTGATCAGAAAAAGTAGTGCACTTTATAGGGGATAGGGTTCTATTTCAGATGCAGCCTAGATCTACAGTAGTAGAGTGTCACCAGGTAGTGTCCCCGGACCAAGACCTAGAAGATCAGTGATCAACTAGAGATCTACTAGATCTACTAGAGCATCTCACCAGGTAGACGGCGATCCCTCCTCCGATGAGGAAGCCACAGTAGACGTCAATGGCGTGGTTCTTGAACTGGATGATGCGGGTCAGGCCACAGATGATGCCACCCATGATGAAGGAGAAGACCAGCAGGGGCTTTAGCAGCTTGGAGGAGTCCGTCAACGTAGTGTTGAAGTACATCTGGAGGAGAGAGGAGAGATACCAGTGTCATTACTCAGGCATCCCTATTAGGAAGTCGCCAACTGAAAACTGTGGAAGTTTTGTCGGACAACTCACTGGCCGTGTCCGAATATCCATACTTGCATTCTAAATAGTATGCATTTTGGGTATGTGAAAAGAGAATGTTTTTTAAAAGTATGTGACATTTTTTATTTTGGCTTATCATCTAGTAGAATTTTCTGCACACTATAGAGGAAGATAATTTTATTTTCAGACCCACGTGCGTTTGACAACAGCTGATAATCAGAATATGGGACGCACTCTATAAAAATGAACGAATGGCGGGGAACAAGCCCGATTGCACATTAGATGACATTTGTAGTATGTTGACATTTGTTGCTTACTGCATTCGATTTTTACTAAACAATACATTCTAAACACTATGTAGAACGATTACTACACAATATGCCCTTTTAGTAGGTAGTAGGCAAGACGGATTTCGGACAGTTTTGTCTGACAACTGACGACTTCCTAGTATGGATGCCGTACAGCTAATAATTCAGCTGTCGTCTATACAGTTATCTATTTATCATATATCCAGTTAATTCAGCTGTCGTCTATACAGTTATCTATTTACCATATATCCAGTTAATTCAGCTGTCGTCTATACAGTTATCTATTTACCATATATCCAGTTAATTCAGCTGTCGTCTATACAGTTATCTATTTACCATATATCCAGTTGCATTAGAGATTTGACAAATTGCTCTTGTTTGTAGAGAGGCCTGGAATCAATATACCATTTTAAAAAAAAGGCTTTTAACTGTAAACGGAGGTAGCCCATGTCGAAACTTGATTTGCATTACGACTGCATTCCAATTCAACCATTCCAAGGAAAATGTATGTTTTGGTGGACATTAACAGAGACTGTTCAAACCAAAATACAGTAATATGGAAAACATTTGTAGAGTAAGACACATGGTCGTCATCCAGTGGATGAGGACCAGTTAGACTAGACTGCTGTGAGGCAGTAAGCTGAGGAGAGGGATGTGTATGTGTGTACGTCTATGTGTGTGTGTGTATGTGTGCTTGTAGCTGGATTACTTACAGAGATGTAGACAGCAGCGAAGGCGGCCAGAGTGGCATGCTGCGAGGGAAAGGACTTCCTAGAACGACAGGAGAGGGAGACAGTCATTTTAATCTTCCGCTTGAGAGACAGTGAGACAGACTAAAGGGAAATCCACCGTGAAGGGCACATCCCATGATCGATTTGCCACAGCAATGAGTTGGTTTTATTTGCCCCGCAAATCACTAACCATATTATGAGCAGTTTGACCATAAGCATTGTGAGTTATTGTCATATCCCTAGCCTGAGCCAGCTTGCCAGCGAGGAATAAAGTCAACAAACAGCTGTTTATTTACTTTATTAAAATGACAGCCAATCAGATTTCAGTAGCAGCACATACCTACTGTGCTGTAGCCATCATTTATCTATGGTCCTCCTCCAGACCCACTTGCCTTTTAAAGTATTCCATATCATACATCCTTTGTACAATACAAAAACAACACCCCTAAGGGACTTAAAACATATCCTAATCCTAAGAAATTCAACAACGTTTAATCTGACAACTGAGCGAGTTTTGTCTGACAACTGAGGGACCTTCAAAATATGGATTCCAAAGGGCCTATCTCCCTGCAAATGTGCACAGGCCAACTTCTCATCCTGAGAGGCTGGACAAAACAGAAGACACACAGTACAGATTCCGCATATTGATGAGTAAACAGAAACTGACAGCCTTGGTAAGAGTTGCCTGGTCTGTGTGTGGGTTCAGGCAGGTCTGCCACACATTCCCTGCTTTGCAAGTGTACCGGGATGAACTGAGTGGGCTGTAGGAAAGGCATCTCCGGTTCTCCTTGCTCTCCTCTTATTTCTGTACCGGCAGACCGTAGCTAGGACTGCTACATTGTACAGTGAGTCAGACACAGTATTTATTAAGGTAAGCCAGCAACTTGGTGGAGAGTGGAGACATTAAAATAAAAAGATTCACCCATTTTTTATGTTATATTGTTTTTGTGCATCTGTGAGCGATGTTCTATCAATTCCCAGGGTCATTTCATGTTTTCATGTGTATCGTTCAAGCAGCCAGAAATACAGCTGTTATGATGATATAACATTTAAAATGGGTGATTCTTTCCTTTAAGTGCCTTTAACAAACTAATGTCTCTGAGACTGGTAGCGAGTCACTCCTGAGGTAGAGGCTAGTGTGGGTGTTGTTTAGCAAGCTAGCACTGTTCTTAACATAGCATATTAGCATTTCGTAACATTGCTTTCCAATGTACAGTACTACATAGAGCCATGACTACAAGGAACTCTATTCCACATCAAGTAACTCATGCAAGCAGTAAAATTATGGAACAGCGGGGACTGTGAAGCAACACAAACATAGGCACAGACCCATGCATACAAACACACGATAACATACGCACTATACACACACGTACACATGGATTTTGTGTTGTGGATATGTGGTAGTAGAGTAGGGGCCTGACGGCACACACTTAATATGTTGTGAAATCTGTTGTGAATGTATTGTAATGTTTTTAAAAAATTATAAAAATGTATAACTGCCTTAATTTTACTGGACCCAAGGAATAGTAGCTTCTGCCTTGGCAGCAGCTAATGGGGATCCATAATAAATACAAATGTACAGAATATGAACAACAGATAGATGTACAGTAGGCATGTTGTTGGTTTACCGGCGGGAAAATGTGTTTGCTGTAATAATGTGTGAAACTTCTGTATATACAGTTTCAGACTTTACTACATTGGAGAGATATGCTAATGACCATCTGTGGAAACCCACGTAGCGTGCCACTTGCAGAGCACAATTTCAGTGCCTGTGTTTACAAACTCCATGGTGAAGTTTCCCCTAGGTTTCCCCTTCAAATCTAGGATAATGTTCCCCTCCACCAGTCCTAAAAATGCTAAACTGACCCATGATCAGTGTCTAGGGGCAACTTCACCCTTCACCTGTTTCCACAGACACAGTGGATATTATTCACAAATGCTTACTGTCATGGTGAACCACCTGTTCTATCAATAATCTAGTTACTTGTGAGGGTGAGGGTGATGGTGCATGCATCATTCAAATCTCAATGCATTTTTTTAAATCAATTTTCAAAACAGTCTGGGCCCGTATTCATAAACCAGAGTGCTGATCTAGGATCAGATCCCCCCTGTCCATGTAATCTTATTAATGATGATCTAAATGGCAAACATGATCCTAGATCAGCACTCTGACCTGCCAGCGTTGATGACGGCTGGGCCTGCTCCTCCAGAACAGAAGTCCTCTGTGATGAAGGAGCTGTCGTCACAGGTCAAGTTGAGCGTGGTGTAGTTGGGTTTACACACTGTCAGGAAGTATGGGGCGTGGTAGCCTGTCGACAGCTGGATGATGTCAGTGATGAGAGCCGTGATGCACAGTCCAAATACGTGGACCCCTGGTAGAGCGATGGGGGGGGAGGGGGGGATGGGGGGGGGGAAAGTGGGAGAGCAAGGGAGATATTCCTCAGCTAATCACCAAAAGACACGACAAAACACAAAATGTGGGTGTTCACTACACAGCTGGGTCAGTGTTGGGTGTTGTGAAGTTAGATACACATGTTTTCAAGATGTCCCGATTGAGAAAATACCTAAACTTACCAACAAACCGAACAGCACGCCGTATATACGAGTTGAAATTGCAGCCGGCTGCATTGATATTGGCCTCTGTTTTGACTCCAGTCTTTCTCCTAGACAGACAGCAATACAGGATACCTTCTCCTATCATTATCTAAGAAGAGAATCGACAGAAAGGACAGAAGAGTGTTTAATTAACATAGACCAGGGTTGGGGTCCATCCTAGTTCAGTTTCTGTATGTTGAATAATTGGACCAAATAATTTATTCATAGGATTGCAATTCCACTCCTGAATTGACTATAATTTATTTGGTAATGACGCCAACACTGACAGATAATTTATTCATAATCTCAGTTATAAATTGCCTGCGGATAGCATCATCTGTTAGGGAAAGTGAGATAGCTAAAGTGAATGCAGGGCTGCTCCACCACCTGAGCCTTCTGCCTCTGAGGCAGCCACAATAACTGACTGCCTCTGAGGCAGCTACACTAACTGGCTGCCTCAGAGGCAGCTACACTAACTGACTGCCTCTGAGGCAGCTACACTAACTGACTGCCTCTGAAGCAGCTACACTAACTGACTGCCTCTGAGGCAGCTACACTAACTGACTGCCTCTGAGGCAGCTACACTAACTGACTGCCTCTGAGGCAGCTACACTAACTGGCTGCCTCTGAGGCAGCTACACTAACTGACTGCCTCTGAGGCAGCTACACTAACTGGCTGCCTCGGAGGCAGCTACACTAACTGACTGCCTCTGAGGCAGCTACACTAACTGGCTGCCTCGGAGGCAGCTACACTAACGGACTGCCTCTGAGGCAGCTACTACAGTCTGAACCCTCCCCCGGCTCCCTGTGCCATGCTGAGGTAAAGATTGGTTACTACACAGGCCACAGCTGGGACAAACCACAGGACCAGCGTGGGAAACTCCCCACGACAGCTGGCACGTACTAACTCACCTGCGGGATGAGAAACAAATTACCCTGTTGGGAAACACTGAATATCTGGGTTGAACCATCTAAGCAGCGGGGGAAATATATCTACATGAGAACAGGTGGGAAACAACATACAATGACAGACTGTATGAGAAAGAGGAAAACATCAACATGGAGAAAACTGCAGGCGATAACTTCAATTATGTATGAACACATACAGTATGTGAGATTTTCAGAGATGCTTCGGAAAATGGTCACAACGGGGGACCAGCGTGTGTGTGTTTCAGGGGAAAGGGATGTACAGTGGGGAAAAAAGTATTTAGTCAGCCACCAATTGTGCAAGTTCTCCCACTTAAAAAGATGAGAGAGGCCTGTAATTTTCATCATAGGTACACATCAACTATGACAGACAAATTGAGGGAAAAAATTTCAGAAAATCACATTGTAGGATTTTTTATGAATTTATTTGCAAATTATGGTGGAAAATAAGTATTTGGTCAATAACAAAAGTTTCTCAATACTTTGTTATATACCCTTTGTTGGCAATGACACAGCTCAAACGTTTTCTGTAAGTCTTCACAAGGTTTTCACACACTGTTGCTGGTATTTTGGCCCATTTCTCCATGCAGATCTCCTCTAGAGCAGTGATGTTTTGGGGCTGTCGCTGGGCAACACAGACTTTCAACTCCCTCCAAAGATTTTCTATGGGGTTGAGATCTGGAGACTGGCTAGGCCACTCCAGGACCTTGAAATGCTTCTTACGAAGCCACTCCTTCGTTGCCCGGGCGGTGTGTTTGGGATCATTGTCATGCTGAAAGACCCAGCCACGTTTCATCTTCAATGCCCTTGCTGATGGAAGGAGGTTTTCACTCAAAATCTCATGATACATGGCCCCATTCATTCTTTCCTTTACACAGATCAGTCGTCCTCGTCCCTTTGCAGAAAAACAGCCCCAAAGCATGATGTTTCCACCCCCATGCTTCACAGTAGGTATGGTGTTCTTTGGATGCAACTCAGCATTCTTTGTCCTCCAAACACGACGAGTTGAGTTTTTACCAAAAAGTTATATTTTGGTTTCATCTGACCATATGACATTCTCCCAATCCTCTTCTGGATCATCCAAATGCACTCTAGCAAACTTCAGACGGGCCTGGACATGTACTGGCTTAAGCAGGGGGACACGTCTGGCAGTGCAGGATTTGAGTCTCTGGCGGCGTAGTGTGTTACTGATGGTAGGCTTTGTTACTTTGGTCCCAGCTCTCTGCAGGTCATTCACTAGGTCCCCCCGTGTGGTTCTGGGATTTTTGCTCTCCGTTCTTGTGATCATTTTGACCCCACGGGGTGAGATCTTGCGTGGAGCCCCAGATCGAGGGAGATTATCAGTGGTCTTGTATGTCTTCCATTTCCTAATACTTGCTCCCACAGTTGATTTCTTCAAACCAAGCTGCTTACCTGTTGCAGATTAAGTCTTCCCAGCCTGGTGCAGGTCTACAATTTTGTTTCTAGTGTCCTTTGACAGCTCTTTGGTCTTGGCCATAGTGGAGTTTGGAGTGTGACTGTTTGAGGTTGTGGACAGGTGTCTTTTATACTGATAACAAGTTCAAACAGGTGCCATTAATACAGATAACGAGTGGAAGACAGAGGAGCCTCTTAAAGAAGAAGTTACAGGTCTGTGAGAGCCAGAAATCTTGCTTGTTTGTAGGTGACCAAATACTTATTTTCCACCATAATTTGCAAATAAATTCATAAAAAATCCTACAATGTGATTTTCTGGAGAAAAAAAATCTCAATTTGTCTGTCATAGTTGGTGTGTACCTATGATGAAAATTACAGGCCTCTCTCATCTTTTTAAGTGGGAGAACTTGCACAATTGGTGGCTGACTAAATACTTTTTTCCCCACTGTATCTGAGATCCATCAGCTAGGACTTGACATTGGTTAAGCAAATCTCCCCATTCTTGCTCAATTTTGCATGCCTTCTTAAACAGCTACAACTGTATATGCTTTCGCACATCAAGTCTTCTCTTGAGTTGGGCTCGGGGATGGAACAACTGTTGAACGTCTGAGCTTGTGGTTGTTTGTGGGGGTAGGGTGGGGAGAGTTTGTGCCTTACAAAAGTATTCATCCCCCTTGGCGTTTTTCCTATTTTGTTGCATTCCAACCTGTAATTTAAATGGATTTTTATTTGGATTTCATGTAATGGACATACACAAAATACTCCAAATTGGTGAAGTGAAATGAAAAAAATAACTTGTTTCAGAAAATCCTAAAAAATAAATAATGGAAAAGTGGTGCGTACATGTGTATTCACCCACTTTGCTATGAAGCCCCTAAATAAGATCTGGTGCAATTACCTTCAGAAGTCACATAATTAGTTAAATAAAGTCCACCTGTGTGCAATCTAAGTGTCACATGATCTGTCACATGATCTCAGTATATATACACCTGTTCTGAAAGGACCCAGAGTCTGCACCACCACTAAGCAAGGGGCACCACCAAGCAAGCGGCACCATGAAGACCAAGGAGCTCTCCAAACAGTTCAGGGTTGGGTTATAAAAAAATATCTGAAACTTTGAACATCCCATGGAGCACCATTAAATCCATTATTAAAAAATGGAAAGAATATGGCACCACAACAAACCTGCCAGGAGAGGGCCGCCCACCAAAACCCACAGACCAGGCAAGGAGGGCATTAATCAGAGAGGCAACAAAGAGACCAAAGATAACCCTGAAGGAGCTGCAAAGCTCCACAGCGGAGATTGGAGTCTGTCCATAGGACCACTTTAAGCCGTACACTCCACAGTGCTGGGCTTTACGGAAGAGTGCCCAGAAAAAAGACATTGCTTACAGAAATAAATAAGCAAACACGTTTAGTGTTCGCCAAAAGGCATGTGGTAGACTCCCCAAACATATGGAAGAAGGTACTCTGGTCAGATGAGACTAAAATTGAGCTTTTTGGCCATCAAGGAAAACGCGCAAACCCAACACCTCTCATCACCCTGAGAACACCATCCCCACAGTGAAGCATGGTGGTGGCAGTATCATGCTGCGGGGATGTTTTTCATCGGCAGGGACTGGGAAACTGATCAGAATTGAAGGAATGATGGATGGCGCTAAATACAGTGAAATTCTTGAGGGGAAACCTGTTTCAGTCTTCCAGAGATTTGAGACTGGGACGGAGGTTCACCTTCCAGCTGGACAATGACCCTAAGCATACTGCTAAAGTAACACTCGAGTGGTTTAAGGGGAAACATTTAAATGTCTTGGAATGGCCTAGTCAAAGTCCAGACCTTAATCCAATTGAGAATCTGTGGTATGACTTAAAGATTGCTGTACACCAGCGGAACCCATCCAACTTGATGGAGCTGGAGCAGTTTTGCCTTGAAGAATGGGCAAAAATCCCAGTGGCTAGATGTGCCAAGCTTATAGAGAAATACCCCAAGAGACTTGCAGCTGTAATTGCTGCAAAAGATGGCTTTACATAGTATTGACTTTGGGGGGGGAATTGTTTTGCATGCTCAAGTTTTCTGTTTTTTTGTCTTATTTCTTTTTTGTTTCACAAGAACAAATATTTTGCATCTTCGAAGTGGTAGGCATGTTGTGTAAATCAAATTATACAAATCCCCCCAAAATCCATTTAAATTCCAGGTTATAAGGCAACAAAATAGGAAAAATGCCAAGGGGGGTGAATACTTTCGCAAGCCACTGTATGTATCCCATGTCTGTTGCTAAGGGGTAATGATGTTAGGGACAGTATACGATTAATCACAATAATTGTTTCCCATAAAATAAAATGTGGAGAAGGTGAAGGGGTCTGAATACTTTCCGAATGCACTCTACATATTTAAAATAATATTTATATTTCTTTAAAAAATATATGGGGAATTGGAAATTATGCAAACAATTACAATGATTGAAGCCACAATCTATTTGCAATATTAAAATACAGCAAATTAAAAATGATGAACACATATGTGAATGTGTATGTTTGAAATACTAGAAAAGTGTGTTCAATCTACAAATCATAAAAGTAGTAGTAGAAAACAGAATCCTCAAGGGGTGAAATTGTTTTGGCAGAAGAATCATTCATAAAAATGTAATTTCAACAAAGAAGACTTTGGACAAAATATACATTTCAAACATAACAGATAAATGATGACACTTTAACCTGTAAAAGCCCAAGGGCAGAACACTTCTAGAAGAGTGAGATACATTCATGCTACATAGGCATGCCCTCTGAATAAATTAATATCCATTGCCAAATTGTTTAAATGTTCTATAGCGGTTTACAATTTTCCATTTTATGAGTAATTACTACAGTACAGCCTATACCAGGGTTCTTCAATTCCGGTCCTGGAGGGCCAAAACACCTCTGTTTTTCATCCTCTCCTTCTAATCAGGGGCTAATTCAGACCTGGGACACCAGGTGAGTGCAATTAACTACCAGGTAGAAATTAAAAACAGAAGTGTTTCGGCCCTCCAGGACCGGAATTGAAGAACCCTGGCCTATACTGTATAATGTAAAGTGTGCGTTCTGCATGGTAGGAGGAACATGACATTAAATAGGTAATTGCATGCATTTACTTTAATGATGAGAGGATCAGCGAGTGGGAACAAATTATATAAGGCAGGATTCATAGTCCATCAATAATATCTCCTGTTGGGGGCCTTCCGAGTGGTGCAGCGGTCTAAGGCACTGCATCGCGGGTTCGATCCCGGGCTGTATCACAACCGGCCGTGATCGGGAGTCCCATTGGGCGGCGCACAATTGGCCCAGCGTCGTCCGGGTTAGGGGAGGTTTTGGCCGGGGGGGCTTTACTTGGCTCATCCTGCTCTAGCGACTCCTTGTGGCAGGCTGGGCGCCTGCAGGCTGACCTCGATCGTCAGTTGAACAGTGTTTCCTCTGACACATTGGTGCGGCTGGCTTCCGGGTTAAGCGGGTGGGTGTTAAGAAGCGCGGTTAGGCGGGTCATGTTTCAGAGGACGCATGACTCGATCTTCGCCTCCCGAGCCCGTTGGGGAGTTGCAGCGATAAGATAAGATCGGAATTGGGGAGAAAAAGGGGGTAGAATACAAAAGAAAACATTAACAAAAAGATCCTGCTACAGAACATGTATTTATTTATTTATTTTATTTAACCTTTATTTAACTAGGCAAGTCAGTTAAGAACAAATTCTTATTTACAATGACGGCCTACCAAAAGGCAAAAGGCATGGGATAGAAAATAGAAATATAGGACAAAACACACATCACGACAACAGAGACACCACAACACTACATAAAGAGAGACCTAAGACAACAACATAGCATGGCAGCAACACATGACAACACAACATGGTAGCAACACCACATGACAACAACATGGTAGCAACACAACATGGCAGCAGCACAACATGGTAGCAGCACAAAACATGTTACAAACATTATTGGGCACAGACAACAGCACAAAGGCAAGAAGGTAGAGACAACAATACATCACACGAAGCAGCCACAACTGTCAGTAAGAGTGTCCATGATTGAGTCCTTGAATGAAGAGATGGAGATAAAACTGTCCAGTTTGAGTGTTTTTTGCAGCTCGTTCCAGTCGCTAGCTGCAGCGAACTGAAAAGAGGAGCAACCCAGGGATGTGTGTGCTTTGGGGACCATTAACAGAATGTGACTGGCAGAATGGGTGTTGTATGTGGAGGATGAGGGCTGCATTAGGTATCTCAGATAGGGGGGATTGAGGCCTAAGAGAGTTTTATAAATAAGCATCAACCAGTGGGTCTTGTGACGGGTATACAGAGATGTTGATGTTATAGAATCTATTTATTTGATATATCTCAAATAAGGGGGATAATATGACGTTAATGACTCAAGGAGAGAGATAGGGAGTTGCATTAACCATCATAGCACATGTTGCTAGAGGTGGACACATAAGCCATTATACTGAAAGGATTTTAGTATGCTTTTGTATTATATGGCCGTCTGTAGTTTTTGTGTATAATACTAAAGATGTATAGTGACCTATTTCTTTAACAATTACAGTCACAGCTCAGTATCTGAACCATATTCATTTTGACTGCAAAGCCAGTTTCATAGTCCGATAATGTAGTCATATAGCTAAAGTAGAAGAAAGCTAAATAGAGAAACCAAGTGTAGATTCCTCTGTGTGTTTCCACCTCGAGACCAAGTAATGCAAGCATTAAAAAACACAAGTAAACCCTTCAGTGGAAAGCTGTTTTATAAAATCCATAAATGGTTTTAGCAGATGAATTTCAGCTATAACAATATTTGGCCTTATCATGGCTATGCTTTATCATAACCTACTGTCATTCTAAGCACCCCAAGTCCACCTGTTAAATATAGCATGCAGTAGGCTACTATAGGACTTCAAAAAACCTTCACCACATGACCCGACAAATTTCTGTCTCAGGTCTGTCTGTTTGTCTGTCTGTCTCTGTCTGTGTTGATGTTCAGACAGTGGCCCTAGGTGGGCAACAGTCCAATAGAAACTGACAGCGCCAGCCAAACTGTACGGGTCTGAGAGACAAAGCATGACACTGCAAGAAGCACAGGTTGCCTAGGTGATAACAGCCAAAAGAGAGAAAGAGAATGTGTCGCCAAGCGCGATGCTGTCAGAGGAATTTTTGCTGAGGAGCGTAGAGAGAGAGCAGCAGCAGAGTGATGCTAAGAATTGTATGAATATAACACGCCAAATGAATGTTGAATTATGACAATTATTAACCAGAAAAATCAGGAGATGTTTTGGAATGTGTAGGCCAACACTTTCCATAAAAGGTCCATGGGAAACTGTCTCACAGACACCGTCAGGTCTGTTGTTTTCTCACATTAACAGTGTCTAATACAGAGAAGAGACCATAGATAGAAAACCATAGAGATGTTATCTTTATGGAAGAGACTATTACAAAATCAAGACCTTTAGCAAAATGATGGCATTTGAACCCCTACAAGCCCAAAGCCAGAACACTTGAAAACAATGAAAACCTATTCTTTACTAGACCCTAAAGGTAGATCCACTGTACATGGAAAAACCCTAGGGAGTGTACACTTCTGGGTGAGTGAACCCTTAGAAGTGATCCTACAGTCTAGGAGTGAATTCATCTGCATGAGTAAACAAATTGTGACATACCATTGGGAGAAAATCCTTCTGAAAATAGTAAATCCAGGTAAATGAGCATTCTTTTTTGGAGTGAACCCCAGACAGTGTAAGTAAGCCCTTTGGATTCTCCCTGGACTCTCATTCAGCATGAATAAACCATATGTGACTACTGAAATGTGGATGAACCATTTGGAGGGAACACACTGAGTTTAAGGGCATGCTGGCCGTGAGTAAGCCCTTAGAAATGAAACACGAAGAGTGAATTTAGCTGGCACACTGAATATTGAACCCTTAGAGGGGGACTAAGCACACACACAGTGAGTAAACCAGGACGGAGTGAGTTTTCCAGCACACAGGCCCTAAACCCTAAGAAGTGATCACTTCAGAATACATTTGGGGAAACACTGACTGTGAGTTCACCTAACACCGGCATGAGAGTAAATTGAAGAGCACACTGATGCTACTAGCCTGGTCCCAGATCTGATAGTACTGTCTTTCCAACTTCTATGGTCATTGTTTGGCTTGACTAGGAGTTGGTAAGACAGCAAAAACAGATCTGGAACCTATGATGCTACATCCTTTAGGCAACCAATACGGAGCTAGAGAATGAGGTTTGTGGTTATACTGACCGTAGCTGCAGGTCCAGCGAAGGCCAGGCTGAAGAGCATGAGGAAAGGGATGACTTCCTCAGCGGGCTCGATGTAGGGCATGCTCAGACTGCGGTCATTGCAGCTGTAACCCGACCGCACCGGTTTGAACACATCGGTCAGCTCCAGGAAATACAGGCTGACCACAGAGGAGGCCAGGATCGGGAGCTGGAGGGAGAGAGGGGGAGGGAGAGAGAGAGGGGGGAGGGAGAGAGGGGGAGTGGTAGGGAAGACAGAGAGAGAGATGAGGTTGAGAGGAGGATAGAGGAAGACAGAAAGTGAAAGAGAGAGATAAAGCAGAGGAGGGTGATAGACAGATGTTTGAGAAAGAAAGAAAGAGAGAAATGAGAGACAGGTTAGAAGCTGTCATGATAACATATGGCAAGCAGCAGACAGAAAGCAAACTACTATAAGAGCCATGTCGGACAAGCCATCCAAAATACAACCCACTATTCTTCAAAATGACATCCTTCCTGAGCACTGAGATTTTTGCCTTTTAAACTGAAATAATCTTCCAGACAGGGCCACAAAGGGGCCACTGCTTCCATTCAGCGACTTAATTTAGCAAACTAAGAAACATAAAGAATACAATAATGATAAGTGGTTTGATATTAAACACTATTGTGCTAAGAGTGATTGGACCACAACAGAATTCCACAGTCTTAAGCGCTTTACCCTTAGTACTTGTTGATAACCAACTGTTACCCAAGCACAAAAACACTTTGTACCGCATTGCATAGTACACACAGAACCAAAATAACATAATGAACTGAACATGGAGAACACAAAATGAGTGGCTTATGAAAGCACAGTGATTACACAGGGTAGATTTTCCATTTATTCTCCATTTATAGTTCTCTCCACTTCAGAAAAATCTGAGTGCTCTGTGAGAACTGGGTTTCTACAGATATCACACAGGCAGTTTCCATATGCCTCTTTCAACGGAGATTACACATTATTACAACAGCAACAGAATGGCATAGCATGCAATCTGTTGAGAATGAGTAAGGACTATTGATAAAAAACAATGGAAGTGTAACATTTGAAGGGAAAATACATTTGAAGGGAAATGTTTATCTTTTTGCAGCTGACCAAGGGCATCTTCAGGAGCTGATGGCATTTACAGATCTTACACCAGTGAGAGGAACAATTCTCTGTTGATGGGGGTGGAGGTGTTAATATAGTAGGAGGGACTCTTATTGGTGGATGAACACAGAACTATAGTGTTGGGGTTTTCTTGACTGACTAGAACACTGTGCCTTGGATACAGTCTAGGCTACCACTAGGGCCCAGAGTTAAGGTCACATAGTAATGCAAAGGTTACATAGTAAGGAAACACTCCACTCCCCTATCCCTCATGTGGGTTTCTCCAGCTTCATGCATTGAATGAGCTCTAATTCAAGTAATTTAACACTTCTTCAACCCCAAGGTTGACAGTCTCATTCTGCAGCATGACAGTCTCATTCTATCCAGTCAATGGGTTGCTTCATCTTCTTCATGCATTTTAATCAGCTAATATGCCAGTGCTATAATCAATACAGTCTAGATTAGAATGATAATGGCTTTGCTAATATAATGAAGATCACGATTGATATAATAACTGTACCAACCACTGCAACAGCTGACAATGATACGAGGGCTGTACAGTCAACCATTTTACTCGCATATGCGCCTAAATACTTTGCTGTGCGATCTGAAAATGTAATCTAGAAGCACCAGTGCGCCTAGAAAAATTACGTTTTCTAGCTTTAATATTGTTCATTGTGCTCCTACATTTCTTTGTGTGCCCCTACATTTTTCAATTTAGGCGCACACATGCTCCTTGTAAAAAAGGCTACTATTACTAATACAACCAAACCACAGTCTACCTACGATTTATGCTCAAAATAATCAGAACTCATCGACAGTGGATTTAGAAAGCAAAGTACCTGTTTCAGATTATGTGGTCTTGTGAAAAAGTTAAGTTAGGAGTCTGCTGTTTTATTTACAGCAAGATTATAGTGGTAGGCTGTCAACTTTATATTTTACAAAGTGGATCCTAGAAAATAAGTAAAGCTAGAATAACTGTCTTGTAAACATTTCACAGTGTCCTACAGCTCCTTTACTTTAAAGCTGCACTCATAACAAGCATTATTACTATTGCAGAGGGACACGCAGATAACTTTTAGCAGTCTACCCTTTTCCTCCAGCCCTGAAGGTCTGAAACAAACTGTCAAAAATGTATCCTAGTTGCTAACTCTCCAACTGGAACGGGTCAAACCAACTCACTTCTACAGAGGTGACATTATCTTTCTAAAATACATCACAGATTTTACACTCCTAATAATAGCATAGAACCATACCTCAACCCAAAACAATAGAAACCCTAGACCCACTCCAATTTGCATACTGCCCCAACAGATCCACAGATGATGCAATCTCTATTGCACTCCACACTGCCCTTTCCCACCTGGACAAGAGGAACACCTACGTGAGAATGCTATTCATTGACTACAGCTCAGCGTTCAACACCATAGTGCCCTCAAAGCTCATCACTAAGCTAAGGATCCTGGGACTAAACACCTCCCTCTGCAACTGGATCCTGAACTTCCTGACAGGCCGCCTCCAGGTGGTAAGGGTAGGTAACAACACATCTGCCACGCTGATCCTCAACACGGGGGCCCCTCAGGGGTGCATGCTCAGTCCTCTCCTGTACTCCCTGTTCACCCATGACTGCATGGCCAGGCACGACTCCAACACCATCATTAAGTTTGCCGACGACGATGAGACAGCCTATAGGGAGGAGGTCAGAGACCTGGCCGTGTGGTGCCAGGATAACAACCTCTCCCTCAACGTGACCAAGACAAAGGAGATGATTGTGGACTACAGGAAAAAAAAAGGACTGAGCACGCCCCCATTCTCATTGACGGGGCTGTAGTGGAACAGGTTGAGAGCTTCAAGTTCCTTGGTGTCCACATCACCAACGAACTATCATGGTCCAAACACACCAAGACAGTCGTGAAAAGGGCACGACAAAGCCTATTCCCCCTCAGGAGACTGAAAAGATTTGGCAAGGGTCCTCAGATCCTCAAAAGGTTCTACAGCTGCACCATCGAGAGCATCCTGACTGGTTGCATCACCACCTGGTCTGGCAACTGCTCGGCCTCCGACCGCAAGGCACTACAGAGGGTAGTGCGTACGGCCCAGTACATCACTGGGGCCAAGCTTCCTGCCATCCAGGACCTCTATACCAGGCGGTGTCAGAGGAAGGCCCTCAAAATTGTCAAAGACTCCGGTACCGGAGCGCCAAGTCTAGGTCCAAAAGGCTTCTCAACAGCTTCTACCCCCAAGCCATAAGACTCCTGAACAGCTAATCATGGCTACCCGGACTATTTGCACTGCCCCCCCACCCTCACCCCATCTTTTTACGCTGCTGCTACTCTGTTAATTATTTACGCATAGTCACTTTACCTCTACCCACATGTACATATTACCTCAACTACCTCAACTAGCCGGTGACCCCGCACATTGACTCTGCACCGGTACGCCCCTGTATATAGCCTCCCTACTGTTATTTTATTTTACTTCTGCTCTTTTTTTCTCAACACTTTTTTGTTGTGGTTGTTTTATTTTACTTCTTTATAAAAAAAAAAAAATCATTGTTGGTTAAGGGCTGTAAGTAAGCATTTCACGGTAATGTCTACACCTGTTGTATTCAGCGCATGTGGCAAATACAATTTGATTTGATTTGATTTACACACTCAAATAACAAACAGAGAGAAACTAAACCCCTGCTCCAAAATATGGCACCTCCACACTGGGCAATGTGAATGGGCACCCAATCCAGCACGTTGTCTCCCCCTAGGACCGGAAGCACACATCGGACGTGGGGGAAACAATGTCACAATGAGTTGCCAATTAACATCTATAAAGTGGTCTAGCTAGCTACTGTTCCTGTTACCTACCAATATCCAATGTCTTCTTAGCATCTTGTATTGTTGCATTCAGATGGATAGGCCTAGCTAGCTACAGTATGAAGTCAAACTCACACTGGTTTTAGATTAGTTATTGCCACTAACCAGTACTTTTGGAAAACTGTATGGACTTTGAATACATGATTTACTACAGTAAAATTAGTTTATTGTTGCTGTAATACTTGTTCTTCAAACAGACTTGTTGTGTTACCTCGCCAAACAAGTCCCCAAATCCCACTTGATGTCTGAGGATGAGTGGGACTGGGAATGCAGCAGTCTCTTGGATGCGTTCACAATATGATTCATGATCCCCAGCCTCCCATTCTCCTGTTGAGACAACCACTACCAAAATGATCTACATTCGGGAACATTCCTTAGAACATTCCTTCCTGTCAACATTCTAATGTGGTATTCAGTGAATACTTGCTTTAGCTCCTGTTATTTTTCTGTCACTCTAATATACAGTGATGTTGTATGATTTCACAAAATTGCTGCATGTAAAAAAATGTGTATACATATCTAAAGTGAGTAATTTATTACTTTTAATGATAGCTAAATACGGACCATGTAAACTAAGAACTGTGTAATGTTTCTTAAACCACATGCTTGTGTGGGAGCAATTATTGACATGACAGTATAACCAAACAAACACAGAAGCAAGGTGAATGAAGTTGCACATTTCTTCAAACACAACAATGGCGACTTATATTAGTTAAATTACTTTGCAATGTTATAAATATTGGGCTAATCCTGCAGCATAATATGTAGCCTAATGTTATTAATAAACTCGGCAACAGGTAGAGTAGACAATCAACGGACGCAAGGCAAGCCACATCGTCACAGGTTCATTGAATCAACTGAGCCCCTTCCATAACATGAATGATGACGAAGGAGATATATACAATAGGCCTATAAACCACAGTGCCACAATTTCTGCTTCTCGATAATTACCATATTGTTCATCACATGCCCAATCCATCCATCCATCCATCCACATCCATTCATTTCTGAAGCATCTTACATTTGCCTAAAAACTATGGGTATAAACCTAATCACAAACAAACACCTTAGGAGCTGTGCTACATGGTTGCCCACCATACTGATAGCACTTTGCAACCTCATGCTCGTTTAATAAGAGCTTATCATGGAAGTCTGTTCCTGCATCTGTTCTATGACTGCAATCCAGGTTCTGTGTAGGCTCTCTGCTCATTATGACGACACCAGTTAATTTACTAATTGAGCTCCATAAAGAAGTTAACTGAATGATGATCTGCACGATCATCTTGCCTGTCCTTAAGCAATCGTAAATGAACATCAATGTAAATTGGCTGAAGAAGGGGCAACAGTGGGTTTTTCCCCACCCAAGGGCAAATGTAAAAAATCTCTCTCTCTCTCTCTCTCTCTCTCTCTCTCTCTCTCTCTCTCTCTCTCTCTCTCTCTCTCTCTCTCTCTCTCTCTCTCTCTCTCTCTCTCTCTCTCTCTCTCTCTCTCTCTCTCTCGCCTACCCAGGGCTATCCTTCTTGTTATTGTCACACATAGGCAGAGAGTTAGCCTTTATTCATATCCTGTTGAGGTTATTAATGCTTACTCAAGCATAGTAAACACAGTCGACATCAGCTAAAGAGAAGAGAATAGAGGAAGAAAGAGGCTGGAACAGAGAACACTCTGCTGACATTATACACTGTGTACCACTGTGTGGTTCTCCATTTTCATTACTTGTATCTTATTTATGCTCACCTTTCCACTGACTTTTTACTGATACCAGACATGTTGGGCATATTTGGGGATGGAGAAGGGAACCCAAATTTGGCCAAAAGCCAGCATTGCCGTCCACTACAGTCACTGCTTCCAACAATGGTATGGAATGGCATAGAATGGAATTAACTATTGAACTAACCTAACGTAGCAGGCATAAAATAAATGCCTGACACTAGATCCTACATCCCTCAAACTCAACTCTGGACCTCAAAGCCAGTTCCAATGCTTTTTTTTCATTTCCCCCCTCTAATCAGAGACTGATTTAGACCTGGAACACCAAGTGGGTGCAATTTATTATCAGGTAGAACAGAAAACCAGCAGGCTCCGGACCTCGTAGGGTAAGAGTTTAATGACCAAAAGCGAAAACTGCATCACAGGCTCTATTTCCATTTCCCCTGAAAACCGGAACATCCGGTTGTTGGGGACTCAGCAGAGGCTACTATTGAACTAAAGCCAGCTCTGTTATGAGTTGGACCGTTAAAGGTCCAATGCAGCCGTTTTTATCTCAATATCAAATATTTTCTGGGTAACAATTAAGTACCTTACTTTGATTATTTTCAATCAAAATGGTCAATAACAAACAAAAATAGCTTCTTAGTAAAGAACAATTTCTCAATCAAAAATGTTGCTAGGACTATCTGGGAGTTGTCTGAGTGGGGAGGGAAAAACTGAAAACTAGCTGTTATTGGCAGAGAGGTTTGGAACTCCCTTTCTTATAGGTCTATTAACATAATATAAATACTATTTACCACCAGGTGATGTCACCAGGCAGGCCAAAACTCCACCCCACCAAAACAGGCTGAAATTTCAGGCGGTCTTTTTAAACAGCTCTAATTCCAACCTCATCGTGTGGAAATATATATAAAACACACGTAAATCTAGTTTGTGACTGCACTGGGCCTTTAAGCCTGCACAGCCCACATATTCTCCAATCCAGACATACACTGCGTATACCAAACATTAGGAAGACCTTCTTAATATGGAGTTGTGGCCAGTTAAATAGTCAGAGCCACATCCAACTCATAAGTTAGCAGGACATTTATGTTGTTCATCCTCAACTCATATCTGTAGGGCTTATGTTTCCAATAGTGAGTAAAACCAAAGTCAGTGTTGACTTCCATCTCTTTGACGGACAAAGTGAAGAGAACCTCTGCATGTCAATGACATGTTTGCATTTCAACCCTCCTGCCTGCACTTTAGAAGCCCCATGAGAAAGCTTGTCCTGCTTAATATGGGCATCTAGCCCTCTCCAATGTGTACATCCAAGAACCAGGCCATATAGCCTACTATAGGGGGAAAACGTGACCAAAGGAGTCCATCCTCACCTTTTCTATCACCTGGTTTGGGTCTGCGTCTGCCCACTGCAAGGGCAAACTGCAGTGCATCGTCCGGTCTGTGGAAAGTCATCGGTTGTCACCTGCCCTCCATCAAGGACCTGCACGCCTCCAGGATAAGGAAGCGTGCAGGTCAGATCATCGCCGACCCTGCCCACCATGGACACCCCATATTTCAAAGACTCCTCTCTGGCAGACGGTTTAGGCCAATCATGACCAAAACCGCCCACCACCTGAACAGTTTCTTCCCCCATGCTGTGGCCCTCATCAACCGGCCATCGGGCTCATAGGGATTAAGTGACTTTGCATTGGGCCGATTACTGCACCTTGTCATCAATGACCTCGAATACCAATCTGCACTATACTGCAATGGCACAATGTACACCTCAGCACAACACTGTATATGCACTGTATATATTCGACACAGCAACATCCCTCCCTCTGCTTATATAGATATATCCCATATGTAAATGGTATATTCCCACTGTAATCAGCCTATAATATACTCTAGAGTTTTATGTTTTATGGTTAGTGTTCTGATATTGTATATTCTATATGATGTCTATGTGGACTTGTGTCTGTACTCTGTTTGTATATTGCTGGCAGCACCTTCTCACCAAGGCAAATTATGGGTATGTGTAAATGTATTTGGCGAATAAAGGTGATTCTGATTCTGAAATCCATTATTTCAAAGACCAACCTGATGTTCTTTTCAGGAAATCATCTATAGTTAATCATCAATTGATCTATAATAAATGGAAAACATGGTCTACATATTTGTTGGAGCATCATCAAACTCACAGTAATGGTTTGTAACTACACAGTAGTGTTCAGTGCCATGGAGAACTCCCAGATTCAGCAGATGCCATTAATACCTTTCTTTTCATTAGGCCTCTAATCACACAACATGCAAATGAATGAACCAATCCTTGGCCACATTAATATTTGACTTAGGTGTAACAGGCTGTTTAAAACAGTAGGCCTGCATAAACTAACATGGCATATTAATATTCATGATTTCCAGTTTCATCATCCATGATCACTGCTTTGGAGAAAACAAACAAGGCTAAACATGTTTCATTCCTTTGTTTCTTGAACGCAGCATTCTTTGGTAGTAATTTTTGCATAGTCCAACTAGTTTTTATGAACATTCTCTAAATGATGTGGGTGTTGAGTTATAATCAATGAAACAGAGATGAAACAAGAATGATGTGAGTATTCGGATCACAAGATGAGAGTGAAATTATTTATTATTTATCATGTTCAATACTTCACTTGATAGGCTACTGTATGAATCTGTGATGACACATGACAGAAAGACATGACGAGAGCCACCACCGCCAGCTCGTTAACCTTGAATAAGTAGTTTTAGGGCAACCTCATCATTAATCCTAGCCTTGAACGTGACTGCCATACCAATGCACAGTACCGTGACTGAAAATGACACACATTCCGCGCGGCTACCTGTAGGCTATACAAATATGATACAGCTGTATTTCGTTGCTTTTCCGCTGTCAGTCACCGCATATTCATTCAAAACACATTGTTTCTCTAGGCTACTCCAGCGCCAGCGGTTCAAGCGCATTGGAGCTGTCGCGGAATGGTAAAACTCACCTACCTCAACGAAATAGAAACAAGGCAGCAAGGTAACGCTGTCTTTGGTCACCTTCCCTTTTAATCTCTCTTTAGCAGACATGATGAACCTCCTGTCTCTCCTTTGAGAGGCCGGAGACAGAGAGTTGTATTTAATTCCGCCCGTAATTTTGGCAATGTAAGAGATTACGCTTCTGTAGCTGGTGATTTCAGCTTCATCGCCAAGTGTCGCGCTTGTGTTTAATGAACGGCTCTACTGCAGCCAGTCACTCGCGCACCAAATCACTATAGAAGCCAACCGCAAAACCGAATGGTAAAATAAAAAATGTTGTGCGTATTTAGGTATCTAGCGGGAAAGACTTGATCCA
The DNA here is from genome assembly GCF_964263955.1 of Coregonus lavaretus. Lineage (NCBI taxonomy): Eukaryota > Metazoa > Chordata > Actinopteri > Salmoniformes > Salmonidae > Coregonus > Coregonus lavaretus. Next base: position 32,083,963 of record NC_140010.1, on the reverse strand, counting down.
AATATTGCATTGTATTCCTTGAGAGTATTGAGTATTTTGCAGGTGACAACAACGATGTACAACCAGAAGGAAAATGCAAAAATATCGATGCAAGTGACGTCAGAACAAGTGTGCTTAAAACCTATTTTTCACACGGGTGGCACGCATGGGAGTACGCGCACACCCGAATGAATACACAGTGCATGGCAAGTGTTTGTATGTGCTACACATATAACGATTGTAGACCCTCTAGTTCTGCACTCATTGTTGATTTTCATGTCAACATCTGTCATTGAACACATTTGACATTTTAGTCATTTAGCAGACGCTCTTATCCAGAGCGACTTACAGTTAGTGAGTGCATACATTTTTCAACACAAAATACATGTCATCATTGAAGAGGGGAATTGAGGCAGAAATGCATATCTAGCCTACTGGTAATAGATAGATAACCTAAGCCTTTTATGCATATTTTGCTATAGTAGCCCAAGGGTCTTGAACAGAGAGAGATGCAGTAGACAGACAGATAGACGGACAGACTAACGGACACATACAAATACCCACCTCTAACTTCATTGCTGTACAACACAAACACATCATCAACTTCCCTTATGTGTTTCCTTTTATGCAGAATGCTTTCTAATCCAGTCACTTTAGCTGGTTTTCACTTGTTTGTTATTCCACACAAGATCTATAGGTGAGAGATTCCTGACATCTTCCATTTCTTATACCAATCTAGTGAATACTGGGGCAGTTAGCTGAATTGTGCCACCACGCATGGGATTCAAACCCTCAGCTCCAGCTGTGTTAACTGCTTCATATGGTCAGTAAATTCTGATCCTTTTCTTACCATTTCATTATTTGTTTCAATTTGTTCTTATGTGGTGGTTGTGGTGACAGTTGTATCATGGTATTGTTGTAAGTGTCATTTCAGCTTTATTCAGGAAGATGTAAACACTGGACATTCTAATGTTATTACAACAGATTTATGCAAACGAAAATGGCAACAACCCCACAAGCAACCAAATTTGAACTCTTTCTTCAATGGCTTTAAATATCAGATTCAAAACACTTGTGACTGATTAACCAAGGCCATAGTCTTTACATATCTTTTTTGATGAGATGTGTTTCACCTCAGGTGTCCACAATTCAGAGCTGGTAACTGCCGCCATCTAGTGCTAGAGCTTGAATATTACAATAGAAGGGAAGGTTTCATCCCAATTGTTATTGAACAGCCTCCTTTCCTCACTACTTTAGTACCTTCCCCTGATTACCAGTTATTTGAAACAACCTGATAAATATTGCCCTGAGAACTCTTGGTCCTTATGATAAACCACAATACTGCCGAGCACCCTGAGTTTTTCCTGGTCAAGTCACATGGTCAGGAAAAATCCAGGGGCCCTAACTGAAAGTTATATTATAAAGATTAATTCCAGTCTTTTCAACTGTCAGTGATTAGATAGTAAATAGTGTTATTCAATGGTATTGGAACATTGCCAATGGTGTGCTGTAAAACATGTAAGGTCCTTAACACCCACACACTCACATCTCAGAATAACCACCGCAGGAGGCAGCCTGGCAGGCAGGCAGACGCATGCCTTTTCATCTCCCTCTGTTAAATGGGAGCCAAATGGGTGTTAATGGTAGGCTACTCCATGAACAGGCATGACAAGGCACTTCATTAGCTTTTTAGATTAGAAATATTCATTTAACACTATTGTAAGATTTGCATTTTTAGATAGTGATATCTTCAATATAATTTATATCCATTGTAGTCCATCTCTTCCTCTTCCTATTCTTCCTCTTCTTCCTCCTCTTCTTCTTCCTCTTCCTCCTCCTCCTCCTCCTCCTCCTCCTCCTCCTCCTCCTCCTTCTCCTCATCCCCATGATGAATAGTGTTTGTACAGTAACCTACTGTATGTGTTGATCAACATACTGATCAATGGGGATCTGTAGTCTCCAGTTGTGCCCAGTAAGGTGAGTGTGTGTGTTGTAATGTTATGTGACCCTATCCTCTATCCCCATGCAGGATCATGTCTAAGCTGACCCTGGCCGACATGAACATGCTGCTGTTCCGCTGTGACTCTGAGGAGCAGGAGGAAGGAGGAGGCTTCTACAACATTTTCTAGTGGACCAGCTTCGAGTACGGTGGCCTGTAAGGTACAGTTCACTCACAGGGGGTGGGGTTCGGACACACTGAAGAGTAGGTAAATGTTGCCCCTAACCACCGTCATAATTGTCATGATACGACATTGTGTAGCAGTGATTCTTAAACAAGGGGACTAGGACCCCAATATTTGGAAGTTGTGGTTGGGATTTTAAAGAGTGAGTCAGACTGACATGAGTCAAAGCACACCTCCCCCCCCTGCCCGATGCAGGCCGTTCTGTTCCCCTTCTTCATCGGATTGCATCACGACCACCATCGCCTTGGGCAGCTCGATGGTGAGAGATTTTGGCCTGCTTGCGGCCTGTGGACCGACCAAGGTCCACTGTCACCTAGGCGCCCATTTCCAAGACATCAGCTCCCTCCTGCCCACAGTTCTAGCCAACTACTCTAATATTGGCAAAATTGTCACTCACGTTGTCTTTAACGACATTCACTTTCGGCAATCTGAGGAACTGGAGAAGGACTACAACATTCTCTTGAACACACTTGTTTGCACAAGGAAGAGAGCAGTCATCTCTGGCCCCCTACCGTATAGAAGGGTTTCGGAATGTTACAGTGGCCTTGCTGCCCTAAGCGAGTTCCTGAAGAAACTCTGCAAAGACAGGAATGTCTCCTTTTGTGACAATTCTGACTTGCTGTGGGAGCAACCAACACTCTTTAAAAGAGATGGGATTCACCCTAACTGCAGGGTTTCCAGGATTATCTTCATCAACATAGCTAATTGCTTTAGAGACTGACGGTCTGGGTTTGGTAGCGCTCTAGTCCTCCCTGTCATAATAAGCAACAGAGGACATGGAAATCGTATCATATCCCAAAGACATAGAAGTGCAGCAAATGTAAGTAACCTAATCTATGTTCCTTTAACTGTTAGCTCCGAGGTTATTATCTGCAATAATCATATGCACATATAATTGAATTCCACTATTTGCACTGAACATTCATATTCTGGCCATCTCTGAAACACACTTAGATAATTCCTTTGATGATGCAGTAGTAGCTATACATGGTAATAGAATATATAGGAAAGATAGAAATGCAAATGGAAGAAGTGTTGCCATGTATGTCCATAGTCATATTCATGTCAGATTATATGGAAGTAATATGGCTACAGGTTCATCTGCCTCACCTAAAGCCTATTCTCGTAGGAAGTTGCTATAGACACCAAGTGCTAAAAGTCAGTATTTGCACAATATGTGTGAAATGTTGGATAATGTATGTGATATCAACTGAGAGGTATATTTTCTGGGTGACCTAAATATTGACTGGTTGTCATCAACCTGCCCACTCAAAAAGAAGCTCCAAGCTGTAACCAGTGCCTGCAATCTGGTTCAAGTCATCAGTCAACCTACCAGGGTATTTACAAACAGAACAGGAACTAAATCATCCACGTGTATTGATCACATCTCTACTAATGTTGCAGAAATCTGCTCTAAAACAGTATCCACACCCATCGGATGTAGTGATCATAATACAATAACCATATCCAGAAAAACCAAAGTTCCAAAGACTGGACCTAAAATTGTGTATAAACGATCATACAAGAGGTTTTGCAATGATTCCTACGTCGAAGGTGTGAAAAATATTTGTTGGTCTGATGTGTTTAATGAGGAACATCCAGACGCATTTATGAAACTGCTTCTTCCGGTTACTGACAGGCATGCGCCCATCAAGAAACTGACTGTTTGAACTGCCAAATCCCCATGGATAGATGATGAATTTAAGAACTGTATGGCTGAGAGGGATGAGGCAAAGGGAATAGCAAATAAGTCTGAAGCCTCACTCATGCAAATTCAGTTGATTGTGGTGTACCGCAGGGCAGCCGGCTAGGGCCATTATTGTTTTCTGTTTTCACAAATGACCTTCCACTGACCTTGAATAAAGCCTGTGTGTCTACATACGCTGACGACTCAACAGTATACATGTTGGCTGCAACAGTAAAATAAATAAATGAGACACTTAATATAGAGCTCCAGTCTGTTTTATAATGGGTAACTAGCAATAGGCTGATGCTAAATATCTCAAAAACTAAAAGCATAATTTTGGAGACAAATCACTCACTCAATGCTAAACCTCGTTTAGATCTATTATTGAATAATGTGGCTATTGAGCAAGTTGTGGAGACTAAACTGCTGTCTGTAAAACTAGATAGCAAGTTGTCATGGTCAAAACATATACTCAATGGTTGCTAAAATGAGAAGAGGTCGGTCAATGATAGGGTGTTGCTCTGCCTTCTTGACATCTCAGTCGACCAGACAGGTCCTACAGGTCCTAGTTTTATTGCACCTGGACTACTGCCCAGCTGTGTGGTCATGTGCGGCAAAGAAGGACATACGTAGGTAAATTGCAGTTGGTCCAGAACAAAGCAGCACATATCGCACTTAGATGTACACGGAGGGAAAGTGTCAGTAACATGCATGTCAGTCTCTCCTGGCTCAAAGTTGAGGAGAGATTGACTGCATCACTATTGGTCTTTGTGCGAGGGATTGATTCATTGAAGGTACCGAACTGTCTGTTTAAGCAGTTGGCACACAGTTCAGACACTCATCGGTACAACACAAGACATGCAACCAGAGGTCTCTTCACAGTCCCCAGGTCCAGAACAGTGGCTGGGAAACGCACAGCATTAAATAGAGCCATGACTACATGGAACTCTCTGCCACCTCAGGTAACTCAAACTAGCAATAAAACCAGTTTCAAACAGATAAAAAAAACACCTTGCTGCACAAAGGGGACTGTGAAGAGAGCAATTTTATATATATTGTATTGTAATTTGCACTGTACTATGTATTAGACCTAGATATTGTGTGTATGTACTGATATGTAGACTATGTGTGAAGTTTTAAATGTATGTATTTCAGTCCTTGACTAATAATGTGCTAGACTATGTATTCCAGTGCCTTCGGAAAGCATTCAGACCCCTTGACTTTTCCCACATTTTGTTACGTTACAGCCTTATTCTAAAATGGATTACATAAAACAATTTACTCAGCAATCTACACACAAGACCCCATAATGACAAAGCAAAAACATGTTTTTAGATATTTTTGCAAATGTATTAAAAACAAAAAACGCAAATACCTTATTTATATAAGTATTCAGACCCTTTGCTATGAGACTCGAAATTGAGCTCAGGTGCATCCTGTTTCCATTCATCATCCTGAGATCTATAAGTACAGTGAGGGAAAAAAGTATTTGATCCCCTGCTGATTTTGTACGTTTGCCCACTGACAAAGACATGATCAGTCTATAATTTTAATGGTAGGTTTATTTGAACAGTGAGAGACAGAATAACAACAAAAAAATCCAGAAGAACGCATGTCAAAAATGTTATAAAGGTATTTGCATTTTAATGAGGGAAATAAGTATTTGTCCCCTCTGCAAAACATGACTTAGTACTTGGTGGCAAAACCCTTGTTGGCAATCACAGAGGTCAGACGTTTCTTGTAGTTGACCACCAGGTTTGCACACATCTCAGGAGGGATTTAGTCCCACTCCTCTTTGCAGAAGTTCTCCAAGTCATTAAGGTTTCAAGGCTGACGTTTGGCAACTCGAACCTTCAGCTCCCTCCACAGATGTTCTATGGGATTAAGGTCTGGAGACTGGCTAGGCTACTCCAGGACCTTGATGTGCTTCTTCTTGAGCCACTCCTTTGTTGTCTTGGCCGTGTGTTTTGGGTCATTGTCATGCTGGAATACCCATCCATGACCCATTTTCAATGTCCTGGCTGAGGGAAGGAGATTCTCACACAAGATTTGATGGTCCATGGCCCCGTCCATCGTCCCTTTGATGCGGTGAAGTTGTCCTGTCCCGTTAGCAGAAAAACACCCCCAAAGCATAATGTTTCCACCTCCATGTTTGACGGTGGGGATGGTGTTCTTGGGGTCATAGGCAGCATTCCTCCTCCTCCAAACACGGCGAGTTGAGTTGATGCCAAAGAGCTCGATTTTGGTCTCATCTGACCACAACACTTTCACCCAGTTCAGATGTTCATTGGCAAACTTCAGACGGGCCTGAATATGTGCTTTCTTGAGCAGGGGGACCTTGCGGGCGCTGCAGGATTTCAGTCCTTCACGGCGTAGTGTGTTACCAATTGTTTTCTTGGTGACTATGGTCCCAGCTGCCTTGAGATCATTGACAAGATCCTCCCGTGTAGTTCTGGGCTGATTCCTCACCGTTCTCATGATCATTGCAACTCCACAAGGTGAGATCTTGCATGGAGCCCCAGGCCGAGGGAGATTGACAGTCTTTTATGTTTCTTCCATTTGCAAATAATCGCACCAACTGTTGTCACCTTCTCACCAAGCTGCTTGGCGATGGTCTTGTAGCCCATTCCAGCCTTGTTTAGGTCTACAATCTTGTCCCTGACATCCTTTGAGAGCTCTTTGGTCTTGGCCATGGTGGAGAGTTTGGAATCTGATTGATTGATTGCTTCTGTGGACAGGTGTCTTTTATACAGGTAACAAGCTGAGATTAGGAGCACTCCCTTTAAGAGTGTGCTCCTAATCTCAGCTCGTTACCTGTATAAAAGACACCTGGGAGCCAGAGATCTTTCTGATTGAGAGGGGGTCAAATTCTTATTTCCCTCATTAAAATGCAAATCAATTTATAACATTTTTTACATGCATTTTTCTGGATTTTTTTGTTGTTATTCTGTCTCTCACTGTTCAAATAAACCTACCATTAAAATTATAGACTGATCATTTCTTTGTCAGTGGGCAAACTTACAAAATCAGCAGGGGATCAAATACTTTTTTCCCTCACTGTATCTACAACTTGATTACCTGTGGTAAATTCAATTGATTGGACATGATTTGGAAAGGCACACACCTGTCTATATAAGGTCCCACAGTTAACAGTGCATGTCAGAGAAAAAACCAAGCCATGAGGTCGAAGGAGTTCTCCGTAGAGCTTCGAGACAGGATTGTGTCTAGGCACAGATCTGGGGAAGGGTACCAAAACATTTCTGCAGCGTTGAATGTCCCCAAGAACACAGTGACCTCCATCATTCTTAAATGGAAGAAGTTTGGAGCACCAAGACTCTCCCTAAAGCTGGCCGCCAGGCCAAACTGAGCAATCGGGGGAGAAGGGCCTTGGTCAGGGAGGTGACCAAGAACCCGATGGTCACTCTGACAGAGCTCTAGAGTTCTTCTGTGGAGATGGGAGAACCTTCCAGAAGGACAACCATCTCTGCAGTACTCCACCAATTAGGCCTTTATGGTTTTTCAGCGGCAGGCACTGGGAGACTAGTCAGGATCGAGGGAAAGATGAACAGAGCAAAGTACAGAGAGATCCTTGATGAAAACCTGCTCCAGAGCACTCAGGATCTCAGACTGGGGCGAAGGTTCACCTAAGCACACAGCGAAGACAGTCTCTGAATGTCCTTGAGTGGCCTAGCCAGAGCCCAGACTTGAACCAGATCGAACATCTCTGGAGAGACCTGAAAATAGCTGTGCAGCAACGCTCCCCATCCAACCTGACAGAGCTTGAGAGGATCTGCAGAGAAGAATGGGAGAAACTCCACAAAAACAGTTGTGCCAAGCTTGTAGCGTCATACCCAAGAAGACTCGAGGCTGTAATCGCTGCCAAAGATGCTTCAACAAAGTACTGAGTAAAGGGTCTGAATACTTATGTAAATATATAATATTTCCGTTTGTATTTATTTTTTATTAGCAAACATTTATATAAAGCAGTTTTTGCTTTGTCATTATGGGGTATTGTGTGTAGATTGATGAGGGAAACAAAACAATTTAAGCAATTTTAGAATAAGGCTGTAACCTAACAAAATGTGGAAAAAGTCAAGGGGTCTGAATACTTTCCAAAGGCACTGTATGTCATGTTTCATGTGGACCCCAGGAGGAGTAGCTGATGCTTTTGCAGCAGCTAATGGGGATCCTAATAAATACCAAAAAACTATGCAGAGGTCTATTTTCATTTATCCTCTATTATGTACAGTTTTAAAGTTTGGGTTGAAAAGGTCAATATGGCTGCACATATTGGCTTCTTATGTTTTGGTTAGTGGGAAGTGGCTGCTCCTGATAAGGTCACTGTCCACTGTCCTTTAGTGCTGAACTTTGGAATTGTGATTTGCTTGTGGTCTCTTTCAATGGTGCTGAATTGGCGATTGTCGCTGTTACACCTTGTTTATTTTACCACTGACCTTTTACATTGTGACAACAAGGTCACCCCAGGAATGTCGCTCCGTGGGCAAAGCTTGAGACCCCCGAAATAGATGGCATATTAGCAGTAGGGAAGTGTCTGAAAATCCAATTTCACCACTGCGACCTTGTCAGTTGGTGTGTACACTGCAAGTCTACCCACACAATTTACAAGGAGGGATTGTGTAGTTCCCTTGGGTTTAGCTAACTCTAGGTCTATGTGAAGATGAAGAATAAGACTGTCGTGTCCTCTGGGTCCTTTGAGGAATAAACCATGCTTCCTCCAGTTAAAGACAAGGCTAAACCCTAAACCAGTCCCATAGCTTCCGATCAGCAATGTAACCTTTACATCAACACAACCTTATTGTTCTGTGAATGCTTCCTTGTTCCATTATTCATTATTTATTGCAATGGGGTTCTTAGGAAGCGAATGGAGGAGAATGTTTTCTAGGATAATTTGGTTTGATGCTTTATGTAGTCTACCCATGAGAGATTAGACTGGATCTGAAAAAAAAATCAGTAAATCTCTAGTGTGAAGTTCAGTAACAGCGAGGTCATCATCTTGTTAGGACTAGGACACAAACATTTACTTGTTCATCATATTCCACTAGAGGGCACACAGGCATGCCACAATATTGTTAAAGTGAGGGAACTAAAACCGACCATGATTGATAGTTGTTATCAAGAGCGAAATGTTCTTAGTTACATTTCTACAGTATAAAATGTTACTGAATATGGCTGGGATCTCCCTTCTAGTCAATCTGCTTGATTGTCAAGGTGATCTGAAAATGAGTGGTGTCAGCTTTTCTTGGTGAATATTGGACAGTAGTAAATGATAGTAAAACAAGATACTTCATCAGTCTTGTTGTTACTGTAGTATATAGTATTTCATTCCTCATATACTGTACATTCAATTAATTCACAGTAAAAGCATCTATATCCACTGAACCATGTGTCTGTGCTGTAGCATCTAAGGGAGACCAGCAAAAGCCAAGATAGTTTTATCATCACAAGAAGCTTGTGATCTAGACGATGAGGGGAAAGACAAAATAGTATCAAGATCTGATTTTTGTCATCCATAATCTGATAATTCATCATCTTAATCTGTGGGCTACTGTATTTCAGATCGGCTCCCTTTTGCTTAGAAAGTGAGCCTTGTTTATTATGTGAAAAAGCAAAAGAATAAAGAATTCCAGAGTTGCCACTCGATCAATACCTAATTTCCTTTGAAATAATCATGAGGTTGCTGAATAAATGATGGAGCATTCAGCTTGTTTAGCTGAGCCACAACTTTTTTGTGACAGTCACAGCACATTTAGCACATCTTAGGTTGGACTATTAGGAGCCACAGTCTCATTAGACCACCATCAGAAACCCTCTCTACATAAATTAAGTAGTTAGTAGGGGAACACTGTTAAAGATGATGACATCAACACGATTTATGTATACAGTGAGGAGGACAGTGGTGGTAACGGTGTAAACAACAATGCTGAAGAAGTAGAAGAAGACAGACGGACGGACATAAACACAAGGATATACTACGTTGGTCTATTGGCCTTCAGAGGGGCAAGTCCATGGTACACCCATCGAGGACCGGGTTGGTTCCCCCTTTGTCTCCAGAACAGCTCTTTGGGGCATGGAAACGTTGCTCAATTGATATTAAGGGAGCTAACGTGTGCCACCAGCCTGTATTGTTGACACCAGGCAGGATGGGACCATGGACTCATGATGCTTACACCAAATCCTGACTCTGCCATCAGCATTTTTATTATGTGTTATTATTTTTTTCACCTTTATTTAACCAGGTAGGCCAGTTGAGAACAAGTTCTCATTTACAACTGCGACCTGGCCAAGATAAAGCATGACGCAACAGGAACCAGGATTCGTCAGACCAGGTGATGTATTTCCATTCCTCAATTGTCCAGTGTTGGTGATCACGTGCCCACTGGAGCCGCTTCTTCTTGTTTTTAGTTGAAAGGAGTGGAACCCGGTGTGGTCGTCTGCTGCAATAGCCCATCCGTGAAAAGGTCTGACGAGTTGTGCATTCCGAGATGCCGGTCTGCACAACACTGTTGTACTGCGCCATTATTTGCCAGTTTGTGACCTGCCTGTTAGATTCTTGCCAAGAGTGTGCAAAGCTGTCATCAAGGCAAAGGGAACTACTTTGAAGAATCTCAAATATAAAATATATTTTGATTTGTTTAACACTTGTTTGGTTACTACATGATTCCATATGTCTTCACTATTATTCTACAATGTAGAAAATATTAAAAATAAAGAAAAACCCTTGAATGAGTAGGTGTGTCCAAACTTTTGACTGGTACTGTATGTAAATTGATATTTCTCTATTTCATTCTCAATAAATGTGCAAACATTTCTAAAAACATGTTTTCACTTTGTCATTATGGGGTATTGTGTGTAGATGGGTAAGACAAAAATCAATTTAATCCATTTTGAATTCAGGCTGTAACAACAAAATGTGGAATAAGAAGAGGTATGAATACTTTCTGAAGGAACTGTATATATTCAGCATAAGTCACAAAGACATCCATGATGCTGTCAATGCAATGGCTAGGAGTTCGCTAGTCCTTGATAATGACTCTCAGGTTCATTACATTACACATAAGAGTCATTGAATGAAGGCGTCCTCTGTAGGGGGGAGTTTTGTTAAGAGCCACGATGCTCGGTCTGAACATTAACACGCATCGCTTGCGATACGGTTTTGGAAGCATAAGGACCTTATCTTTTCATTTTCAAAAAATAAAAGGTTAAATCGATACCTTTATAGGGTTAGGCTTACAGTGCTTGTTTACGGAAAACAGACGGAAGACAGTGTGAACTACCTGTGCTAATTAGCTATCTGCAACTCCGAACACCGGTGTGTAAATGGAAGACAGACGTCACAAACTTGTTGTCACTGAAAAATACTGTCGGCTGCAACTGTGTTAAAACCGATTAAAACAGTGTACAGTAAGTGTGTATTTTGCATTTGTGATATGAAAGTAAAGAGATTTATTTTACCAGAACCGTACCGCAATTGAGAATCGATTCACGTTTAGATTGAGTATTTGGCTGTTTTAGCTTCCAGATCCAATTTGCCCTTTAAATAGAACATGTAATGTCCTTGGATTTAGGAGTAACGTTAGGCGCCTTTAGTCCAATATTGGGCTAGGGGTTTGCCTGAAATGTACCATTATATTTCATATAACAAATAAACTACTGTCATGCCTTTTCACAAAACCTCTATGTACACATATACAGTGCATTCGGAAAGTATTCAGATCCCTTGACTTTTTCCACATTTTGTTACGTTACAGCCTTATTCTAAAATGGATTAAATTGTTTTTTTCCCCTCATCAATCTACACACAATACCCCATAATGACAAAGTAAAAACAGGTTTTTAGACATTTATTAAACAGAAAAAACAGAAATATTACATTTACATAAGTATTCAGACCCTTTACTTTGTTGAAGCACCTTTGGCAGCGATTACAGCCTCGAGTCTTCTTGGGTAGGACGCTACAAGCTTGGCACACCTGTATTTGGGGATTTTCTACCATTCTTCCTTGCAGATTTTCTCAAACTCTGTTAAGTTAAATGGGAAGCTGCGTGAACAGCAATCTTCAAGTCTTTCCACAGATTTTCAATAGGATTCAAGTCTGGGCTTTGGCTGGGCCACTCAAGGACTTTCACATTCTTGTTCTGAAGCCATTCCAGCGTTACTTTGAATGTATGCTTGGGGTCATTGTCCTGTTGGAAAGTAAATCTTCGCCCAGTCTAAGGTCGTTTGCACTCTGAAGCAGATTCTCATCAAGGTCTGCCAGGTTGGATGGGGAGCGTCGCTGCACAGCTATTTTCAGGTCTCTCCAGAGATGTTTGATGGGGTTCTAGTCCGGGCTCTGGCTGGGCCACTCAAGGACATTCAGAGACTTGTCCCGAAACCATCTTAATCCAAGATCCAATCCAAGATGGCGTAGCAGTGCGTTCGTGTTCTCTTGTGTGTCCATGTAAATAGCAATTTTTTTGTATTTTTTTGTATCTTACGTATATATTTCCCTATCACACTTTTCATCCTTCTACTAAATATACTTTCCTGCAACCCGCCTCACTCAATGTGGAACGGATTCTATTATTTACTCACCTTTATCTAGAATCTCCAGTTGAAACTAGCCAGCCAGCTAACTAGCTAACTAGCTACTTGCTATTAGCCACCGTTAGTGGTTTTCACCCAGAACATCGGATGATCTGCCGGAATAACTGAGTCACTGGACCTTAACACCGGATCTAGCTAGCCGCAACCGAATGGATGTCGCTGTTGGCTAATCACCACTGTCCCAGAAGCACCAGTTAGCTTTGAGCCTTGAGCTAGCCCCGGCTATCTACCTCTCTGTCTACCGGACGGGAGTAGCCAGCTAACCAGATAACTAGCTACTTGCTATTAGCCACCGTTAGCGTCTTTTCTCCATTGTCCGTGGCCTGCACTACCTACCAGCCAGCTCTAGCCTGGACTATTATCCGCCAGTCTGCACTGTCTGCACAGCGCGTTATCGAACCAGAACCTATCAGATTTTCTGCCGGAATCACTGATTCACTGGACCTTTAACACTGGATAATCGCAACTAGCTAGCTGCAACCAAATGAACGTTGTTGTTGGCTAATCAGCCTTGAGTCAGGCACATCTCCCGGCTATCTACCTCTCTGTCAACCGGAGGGGACCTCATAGAGTCGACACGGAGCCCTGTCGATCCATCACGACTGGTCTGCCGACGTAATCGTCTGTGGTTTCAACAGGCTTCCCATTGCGACGACCACAAAGATCCATCTGCTAGCCCCGGCCCGCTAGCAAACGTAAACAACAACCGTGCTTCCTGCTCGCTATGCTGAAGCACCAATTCGAACTGCTCTCGGACTCACATATTGCTGTTCACTGGACCTTATGATCACTCAGCTGCACAGCTGATGCCTGCTGGACTGTTCCTTTACACAGTACCCTGTCCTGTTTATCTGTTTAGCCTCAGCCCAAACTTTATCGCCATTACCAGTTGTTGTCTTAGCTCTCTCTAATAACACCTGTGATTGCTTTATGCCTCTCTCCCATGTCAATATGCCTTGCTTATTGCTGTTCCAGTTAGCTCTTATTATACAATTTCACTGTAGAACCCCAAGTTCCTCTCAAACTGCCTCAAATAGTTCCTTTGTCCCACCCCCCATACACGCCGAGACCAGTGATGCTATCTCTTTCATTGTTACCCAACGCTTAGGTTTACCTCCACTGTACTCATATCCTTCCATATCCTTGTCTGTACATAATGCCCTGACTCTATTCTACAACGCCCGGAAATCTGCCCCCTTTATTCTCTGTACCCAATGCACTAGAAGACCAGTTCTTAAAGCCTTTAGCCGTATTCTTATTCTAGTCCTCCTCTGTTCCTCTGGTGATGTAGAGGCTAACCCAGGCCCTGCAGCCCCCAGTATCACTCCTACTCCCCAGGAGCTATCATTTGTTGACTTCTGTAACCGTAAAAGCCTTGGTTTTCTGCACGTTAATATCAGAATCCTCCATCCTAAGTTTGAGTTATTCACTGCGTTAGCACACTCCGCCAACCCTGATGTTCTAGCAGAGTCTGAATCCTGGCTTAGGAAGGCCACCAAAAATTCGGAGATTTCCATCCCCAACTACAACATTTTCCGTCTAGATAGAACTGCCAAAGGGGGTGGAGTTGCAATCTACTGTAGAGATAGCCTGCAGAGCTCTATCATACTATCCAGGTCTGTGCCCAAACAGTTTGAGCTTCTACTTCTAAAAATCCACCTTTCCAGAAATAAGTCTCTCACTGTTGCCGCTTACTACAGACCCCCCTCAGCCCCCGGCTGTGCCCTGGACACCATATGTGAATTGATTGCCCCCCATTTATCCTCAGAGTTCGTACTGCTTGGTGACCTAAATTGGGATATGCTTAAGACCCCGGCCATCCTACAATCCAAACTAGATGCCCTCAATCTCACACAAATTATCAACGAACCTACCAGGTACAACCCTAAATCCGTAAACATGGGTACCCTCATAGATATCATCCTGACTAACTTACCCTCTAAATACACCTCCGCTGTCTTCAACCAGGATCTCAGCGATCACTGCCTTATTGCCTGCGTCCGTAATGGGTTTGCGGTCAAACGACCACCCCTCATCACTGTCAAACGCTCCCTAAAACACTTTAGCGAGCAGGCCTTCCTAATTGACCTGGCCCAGGTATCCTGGATGGATATCGATCTCATTCCGTCAGTAGAGGATGCCTGGTTGTTCTTTAAAAGTAGTTTCCTCTCAATCTTAAATAAACATGCCCCATTCAAAAATACAGAACTAAGAACAGATATAGCCCCTGGTTCTCCTCAGACTTGACTGCCCTTGACCAGCACAAAAACATCCTGTGGCGTACTGCATTAGCATCAAATAGCCCCCGCGATATTCAACTTTTCAGGGAAGTTAGGAACCAATATACACAAGCAGTTAGGAAAGCAAAGGCTAGCTTTTTCAAACAGAAATTTGCATCCTGTAGCAACTACAAAACGTTTTGGGACACTGTAAAGTCCATGGAGAATAAGAGCACCTCCTCCCAGCTGCCCACTGCACTGAGGCTAGGAAACATTATCACCACCGATAAATCTACAATAATCGAGAATTTCAACAAGCATTTTGCTACGGCTGGCCATGCCTTCCACCTGGCTACTACTACCCCGGCCACCAGCTCTGCACCCTCCGCTGCAACTTGCCCATGCCCCCCCCCACTTCTCCTTCACACAAATTCAGACAGCTGATGTTCTGAAAGAGCTGCAAAATCTGGACCCCTACAAATCATCTGGGCTAGACAATCTGGACCCTTTCTTTCTAAAACTAGCCGCCGAAATTGTCACCTTACCGATCACTGCACCTGTACACAGCCCATCTAAAATTAGCCCACCCAACTACCTCATCCCCATATTGTTATTTATTTTGCTCATTTGCACCCCAGTATCTTTATTTGCACATCATCTCTTTCACTTCTTATCTTTCCAGTGTTAATACTAATTGTAATTATTTTGCACTATAGCCTATGTATTGCCTTACCTCCATAACTTGCTACATTTGCACACACTGTATATATATTTTCTGTTGTATTTTTGACTTTATGTTTTGTTTTACCCCATATGTAACTCCTGCGTTGTCTTGGCTGTGTGCTTAGGGTCATTGTCCTGTTGTAAGGTAAACCTTCGCTCCATTCTGAGGTCCTGAGCACTCTGGAGCAGGTTTTCATCAAGAATTTGTTGGTACCCTTCACCAGATCTTTGCCTCGACACAATCCTGTCTCGGAGCTCTACGCACAACTCCTTCGACCTCATGGCTTGGTTTTTGCTCTGACATGCACTGTCAACTGTGGGACCTTATATAGCCAGATGTGTGCCTTTCCAAATCATGTCCAATCAATTGAATTTACCACAGGTGGACTCCAATCAAGTTGTAGAAACATCTGAAGGATGATGAATGGAAACAGGATGCACCGGAGCTCAATTTCGAGTCTCATATCAAAGGGTCTGAATACTTTTGTAAATAAGGTATTTCTGTTTTTTATTTGTAATACATTTGCTAACATTTCTAAAAACCAGTTTTCACTTTGTCGTTATGGGGTATTGTGTGTAGATTGATGAGCATTTTTATTTAATACATTATAGAATAAGGGTGTAACGTAATAAAATGTGGAAAAAGTGAAGGGGTCTGAACACTTTCCGAATGCACTGTAAAATAGACACTTACCTTCAAGTTGATTGTTTTGGTTTTTTTCTAGTACCTCAGGCTGAGGAATAGCTAAAACTTTGCAGAAATGACTTGTCCTCTTTGCCTCTTCCTCTCTGGTTCAACCCAACCCCAGTTCAGACCTAACAATAGATGACATCATCACATTGTGCATTACTTGATTGGCTGGCTGGACTGTCATTTGAAGCAATGCATTTGTGGATCTTGCTGATTTTTCCAGTGGAAAAAGTCTCAAAATTAGGTAAACAAGGAATAGAGATCCACATGCACATTTTGATGTGCAAATGCACATTGCAAATGTTTTGGATTTCTTACAGTTGATGTTGAGATGTGTCTGTTACTTTAACTCTGTGAAGCATTTATTTGGGCTGCAATTTCTGAGGCTGGTAACTCTAACGAACTTATCCTCTGTAGCAGAGGTAACTTCATCATAGCGCTTGATGGTTTTTGCGACTGCACTTGAAGAAACTTTCAAAGTTCTTGAAATGTTCCGTATTGACTGACCTTCATGTCTTCAAGTAATGATGGACTGTCGTTTCTCTTTGCTTATTTGAGCTGTTCTTGCGATAATATGGACTTGGTCTTTTACCAAATAGGGCTATCTTCTGTATACCCCACTACCTTGTCACAACAGAACTGATTGGCTTAAACGCATTAAGAAGGAAAGAAATTCCACAAATTAACTTTTAAGAAGGCACACTTGTTAATTGAAATGCATTCCAGGTGACTACCACATGAAGCTGGTTGAGAGAATGCCAAGAGTGTGCAAAGCTGTCATCAAGGCGAAGAGTGGCATTTTGAAGAATCTCAAATATCAAATATATTTTGATTTGTTTAACACTTCTTTGGTTACTACATGATTCCATATGTGTTATTTCATAGTTGTGAGAGGTGATTTGAAGGAGTCAGGCGTAGGCAGGTAAATCACAGAATACAGACTTTATTCCATAGTACAAAGTTATGCTGGATAGCGTCAAACAGTCCAGTGTGCAAAACAGGCGCACTGGAACAAAACAGGCACACAGGGAAAATATACCCCGGCAATACAAAGTACACGTAGCTCAAACGAGTTACTCTCTCCTCACATTCAACAATCACCCACAAGGACAAGGGGGAAGAGGGAACACTTATACATGTACTAATGAGGGAATATGAAGCAGGTGTGTATAATAGAAAAGTCAAAACAAATGGAATGATGAGATATGGAGCGACAGTGGCTAGAAGGCCGGTGACGATGAACGCCGAAGCCTGCACGAACAAGGAGAGGAGGCAGCTTCGGAGGAAGTAGTGACAGTACCCCACCCCCCCCCCCCCACCCCCCTTGACGCGCAGGTCCAGCAGTGCACCGACACCGGCCTCGGGGACGGCCAGGATGATGCGGAGCAGGGTGAGCCGGATGGCGACGGTGGAAATCCTGCAAAAGGGAGGGATCGAGGATATTCCTCACCAGGACCCAGCACCGTTCCTCCCGACCGTACCCCTCCCACTCCATGAGGTACTGAAGGCCCCCAACCCGACGCCTCGAATCCAGGATGGAACGGACGGAGAACGCCGGGGCCCCCTCGATGTCCAGAGGAGGCGGAGGGACCTCCCACACCTCAGACTCCTGGAGCGGACCAGCCACCACCGGCCTGAGGAGAGACACATGAAACGAGGGGTTAACATTTATTTTTATTTTATTTCACCTTTATTTAACCAGGTAAGCCAGTTGAGAACAAGTTCTCATTTACAACTGCGACCTGGCCAAGATAAAGCAAAGCAGTGCGATAAAAACAACAACACAGAGTTACATATGGGGTAAAACAAAACAAAGTCAAAAATACAACAGAAAAAATATATATATACAGTGTGTGCAAATGTAGGAAGTTATGGAGGTAAGGCAATAAATAGGCTATGGTGCAAAATAATTACAATTAGTATTAACACTGGAATGATAGATGTGCAAGAGATGATGTGCAAATAGAGATACTGGGGTACAAATGAGCAAAATAAATAACAATATAGGGATGAGGTAGTTGGGCGGGCTAATTTCAGATGGGCTGTGTACAGGTGCAGTGATCAGTAAGGTGCTCTGACAACTGATGCTTAAAGTTAGTGAGGGAGATGTGTCTCCAGCTTCAGAGATTTTTGCAATTTGTTCCAGTCATTGGCAGCAGAGAACTGGAAGGAATGGCGGCCAAAGGAGGTGTTGGCTTTGGGGATGACCAGTGAGATATACCTGCTGGAGCGCATACTACGGGTGGGTGTTGCTATGGTGACCAATGAGCTAAGATAAGGCGGGGATTTGCCTAGCAGTGATTTATAGATGGCCTGGAGACAGTGGGTTTGGCGACGAATATGTAGTGAGGACCAGCCAACAAGAGCGTACAGGTCACAGTGGTGGGTAGTATATGGGGCTTTGGTGACAAAACGGATGGCACTGTGATAGACTACATCCAATTTGCTGAGTAGAGTGTTGGAGGCTATTTTGTAAATGACATCGCCGAAGTCAAGGATCGGTAGGATAGTCAGTTTTACGAGAGCATGTTTGGCAGCATGAGTGAAGGAGGCTTTGTTGCGAAATAGGAAACCGATTCTAGATTTAACTTTGGATTGGAGATTCTTAATGTGAGTCTGGAAGGAGAGTTTACAGTCTAACCAGACACCTAGGTATTTGTAGTTGTCCACATACTCTAGGTCAGACCCGTCGAGAGTAGTGATTCTAGTCGGGTGGGCGGGTGCAAGCAGCGTTCGGTTGAAGAGCATGCATTTAGTTTTACTAGTGTTTAAGAGCAGTTGGAGGCTACTGAAGGAGTGTCGTATGGCATTGAAGCTCGTTTGGAGGTTTGTTAACACAGTGTCCAATGAAGGGCCAGATGTATACAAAATGGTGTCATCTGCGTAGAGGTGGATCTGAGAGTCACCAGCAGCAAGAGCGACATCATTGATATACACAGAGAAAAGAGTCGGCCTAAGAATTGAACCCTGTGGCACCCCCATAGAGACTGCCATAGGTCCAGACAACAGGCCCTCCGATTTGACACATTGAACTCTATCTGAGAAGTAGTTGGTGAACCAGGCAAGGCAGTCATTTGAGAAACCAAGGCTATTAAGTCTGCCAATAAGAATGCGGTGGTTGACAGAGTCGAAAGCCTTGGCCAGGTCAATGAAAACGGCTGCACAGTACTGTCTATTATCGATCGCGGTTATAATATCGTTTAGGACCTTGAGCGTGGCTGAAGTGCACCCATGACCAGCTCGGAAACCGGATTGCATAGCGGAGAAGGTACGGTGGGATTCGAAATGGTCGGTGATCTGTTTGTTAACTTGCCTTTCAAAAACTTTTGAAAGGCAGGGCAGGATGGATATGGGTCTGTAACAGTTTGGATCTAGAGTGTCACCCCCTTTGAAGAGGGGGATGACCGCGGCAGCTTTCCAATCTCTGGGGATCTCAGACATAATGAAAGAGAGGTTGAACAGGCTAGTAATAGGGGTTGCGACAATTTCGGCGGCTAGTTTTAGAAAGAAAGGGTCCATATTGTCTAGCCCAGATGATTTGTAGGGGTCCAGATTTTGCAGCACTTTCAGAACATCAGCTGTCTGGATTTGTGTGAAGGAGAAGCGGAGGGGGCATGGGCAAGTTGCAGCGGAGGGTGCAGAGCTGGTGGCCGGGGTAGTGGTAGCCAGGTGGAAAAAATGGCCAGCCGTAGCAAAATGCTTGTTGAAATTCTCGATTATTGTAGATTTATCGGTGGTGATAGTGTTTCCTAGCCTCAGTGCAGTGGGCAGCTGGGAGGAAGTGCTCTTATTCTCCATGGACTTTACAGTGTCCCAAAACATTTTGGAGTTAGTGCTACAGGATGCAAATTTCTGTTTGAAAAAGTTAGCCTTTGCTTTCCTAACTGCTTGTGTATATTGGTTCCTAACTTCCCTGAAAAGTTGCATATTGCGGGGGCTATTTGATGCTAATGCAGTACGCCACAGGATGTTTTTGTGCTGGTCAAGGGCAGTCAAGTCTGAGGAGAACCAGGGGCTATATCTGTTCTTAGTTCTGTATTTTTTGAATGGGGCATGTTTATTTAAGATTGAGAGGAAATTACTTTTAATGAACAACCAGGCATCCTCTACTGACGGAATGAGATCTATATCCATCCAGGATACCTGGGCCAGGTCAATTAGGAAAGCCTGCTCGCTGAAGTGTTTTTGGGAGCGTTTGACAGTGATGAGGGGTGGTCGTTTGACCGCGGACCCATTACGGACGCAGGCAATAAGGCAGTGATCGCTGAGATCCTGGTTGAAGACAGCGGAGGTGTATTTAGAGGGTAAGTTAGTCAGGATGATATCTATGAGGGTACCCATGTTTACGGATTTAGGGTTGTACCTGGTAGGTTCGTTGATAATTTGTGTGAGATTGAGGGCATCTAGTTTAGATTGTAGGATGGCCGGGGTGTTAAGCATATCCCAATTTAGGTCACCAAGCAGTACGAACTCTGAGGATAGATGGGGGGCAATCAATTCACATATGGTGTCCAGGGCACAGCTGGGGGCTGAGGGGGGTCTGTAGCAAGCGGCAACAGTGAGAGATTTATTTCTGGAAAGGTGGATTTTTAGAAGTAGAAGCTCAA
This sequence comes from Coregonus lavaretus, assembly GCF_964263955.1. Classification (NCBI taxonomy): domain Eukaryota; kingdom Metazoa; phylum Chordata; class Actinopteri; order Salmoniformes; family Salmonidae; genus Coregonus; species Coregonus lavaretus. The sequence goes on along the minus strand of NC_140010.1, from coordinate 32,063,267 downwards.
ACTGTTTGGGCACAGACCTGGATAGTATGATAGAGCTCTGCAGGCTATCTCTACAGTAGATTGCAACTCCACCCCCTTTGGCAGTTCTATCTAGACGGAAAATGTTATAGTTGGGGATGGAAATTTCAGAATTTTTGGTGGGCTTCCTAAGCCAGGATTCAGACACTGCTAGAACATCAGGGTTGGCGGAGTGTGCTAACGCAATGAACAACTCAAACTTAGGAAGGAGGCTTCTGATATTTACGTGCAGAAAACCAAGGCTTTTACGGTTACAGAAGTCAACAAATGATAGCTCCTGGGGAGTAGGAGTGATACTGGGGGCTGCAGGGCCTGGGTTAGCCTCTACATCACCAGAGGAACAGAGGAGGACTAGAATAAGGATACGACTAAAGGCTTTAAGAACTGGTCTTCTAGTGCGTTGGGTACATAGAATAAAGGGGGCAGTTCTCCGGGCGTTGTAGAAAAGATTCAGGGCATTATGTACAGAAAAGGATATGGAAGGATATGAGTACAGTTGAGGTAAACCTAAGCGTTGGGTAACAATGAAAGAGATAGCATCACTGGAGGCACCGATTGAGCCGGTCTCGGCGTGTATGGGGGGTGGAACAAAGGAACTATTTGAGGCAGTTTGAGAGGGACTAGGGGTTCTACAGTGAAATAATATAATAAGAACTAACCCAAACAGCAATAGGCAAGGCATATTGACAAGGGAGAGAGGCATAAAGCAATCACAGGTGTTATTAGAGAGAGCTAAGACAACAACTGGTAATAGCGATAAAGTTTGGGCTGAGGCTAAACAGAATAAACAGGACAGGGTACCGTGTAAAGGAACAGTCCAGCAGGCATCAGCTGTGCAGCTGAGTGATCATAAGGTCCAGTGAACAGCAAAATGTGAGTCCGAGAGCAGTTCAAATTGGTGCTTCAGCACAGCTAGCAGGGAGCACAGTTGTAGTTTGCGTGTGCTAGCGGGCCGGGGCTAGCAGATGGATCTTCGTGGTCGTCGCAACGGGAAGCCTGTTGAAACCACATCAGACGATTTCGTCGGCAAACCAGTCGTGTTGGATCGGCGGGGCTCAGTGTCAACACTAGGAGGTCCCGTCCGGTTGACAGAGAGGTAGATAGCTGGGAGATGGGCCTGAGGCTAGCTCAAGGCTAACTGGTGCTTGCTATGGGGCAATGGTAATTAGCCAACAACAGGTTGCAGCTAGCTAGCTGGTTGCGATGATCCGGCGCTAGGGTCCAGTGATTCCGGCAGAAAGTCCGATAAGCTCTGGGTCGATAGCACGCTGTGCAGACTGGCCGACGAATTGTCCAGGCTAGAGCTAGAGCTGGCTGGTGGATAGTGTAGGCCACGGACAATGGTGAAGACGCTAACGGTGACTAATAGCAAGTAGCCATTCAGTTGCAGCTACACTAGTTTCAGCTTAAGGTTCTTGATGAAAGTTATAAAGAAATAATAGAATCCTTTCCACGTTGGGTGAGGCGGGTTGCAGGAAAGTATATTTAGTTAAAGAATGAAAAGTAAAATTGAGAAATATATACAAAATAGACCAAAAAAACAAGAAACGGGATATTTACACTAGGACAATGAATAAAACTTCGACCGCACTGCTACGCCATCTTGGACATGATAATCAAGGGGGAGTAATAACCTATAGGTAACCTCGTTGATCCTCCTCAGGACTTTGAATGGCCCCACAAACCGCGGGCTCAGCTTCCGGCAGGGCAGGCGGAGGGGCAGATTCAGGGTCAAGAGCCAGACCCGATCAACCGGTATGAAGACCGGGGCCTCACTGTGGTGGCGGTCAGCGTTGGCCTTCTGACGACGCACGGCGTGTTGGAGGTGGACGTGAGCAGTGTCCCACGTCTCCTCCGCAAGCCGAAACCAGTCATCCACCGCAGGAGCCTCGGTCTGGCTCTTGTGCCACGGTGCCAGAACCAGTTGGTAACCTAAAACACATTGGAATGGCGTTAGGTTACTGGAGGAGTGACAGAGAGAGTTCTGGGCATATTCGGCAGGAACCTACCCACATCCTGATTGATTTACCCGTTCCACCTGCCCATTAGACTCGGGGTGGAAACCAGAGGTCAGGCTGACCGAGAAACCCAGACATTCCATGAACGCCTTCCAGACCTTGGATGTGAACTGGGGACCCCGGTCAGACACTACAGTGGGGAGAACAAGTATTTGATACACTGCCGATTTTGCAGGTTTTCCTACTTATAAAGCATGTAGAGGTCTGTAATTTTTATCATAGGTACACTTCAACTGTGAGAGACAGAATCTAAAACAAAAATTCAGAAAATCACATTGTATGATTTTTAAGTAATTAATTTGCATTTGATTGCATGACATAAGTATTTGATCACCTACCAACCAGTAATAATTTCGGCTCTCACAGACCTGTTCGTTTTTCTTTAAGAAGCCCTCCTGTTCTCCGCTCATTACCTGTATTAACTGCACCTGTTTGAACTCATTACCTGTATAAAAGACACCTGTCCACACACTCAATCAAACAGATTCCAACCTCTCCACAATGGCCAAGACCAGAGAGCTGTGTAAGGACATCAGGGATATATTAATGTAGACCTGCACAAGGCTGGGATGGGCTACAGGACAATAGGCAAGCAGCTTGGTGAGAAGGCAACAACTGTTGGCGCAATTATTAGAAAATGGAAGAAATTCAAGATGACGGTCAATCACCCTCGGTCTGGGGCTCCATGTAGGATCTCACCTCGTGGGGCATCAATGATCATGAGGAAGGTGAGGGATCAGCCCAGAACTACACGGCAGGACCTGGTCAATGACCTGAAGAGAGCTGGGACCACAGTCTCAAAGAAAACCATTAATAACACACAACGGCGTCATGGATTAAAATCCTGCAGCGCACGCAAGGTCCCCCTGCTCAAGCCAGCGCATGTCCAGGCCCGTCTGAAGTTTGCCAATGACCATCTGGATAATCCAGAGGAGGAATGGGAGAAGGTCATGTGGTCTGATGAGACAAAAATAGAGCTTTTTGGTCTAAACTCCACTCGCCGTGTTTGGAGGAAGAAGAAGGATGAGTACAACCCCAAGAACACCATCCCAACCGTGAAGCATGGAGGTGGAAACATCATTCTTTGGGGATGCTTTTCTGCAAAGGGGACAGGACGACTGCACCGTATTGAGGGGAGGATGGATGGGGCCATGTATCGCGAGATCTTGGCCAACAACCTCCTCTCCTCAGTAAGAGCATTGAAGATGGGTCGTGACTGGGTCTTCCAGCATGACAACGACCCGAAACACACAGCCAGGGCAACTAAGGAGTGGCTCCGTAAGAAGCATCTCAAGGTCCTGGAGTGGCCTAGCCAGTCTCCAGACCTGAACCCAATAGAACATCTTTGGAGGGAGCTGAAAGTCCGTATTGCCCAGCGACAGCCCCGAAACCTGAAGGATCTGGAGAAGGTCTGTATGGAGGAGTGGGCCAAAATCCCTGCTGCAGTGTGTGGAAACCTGGTCAAGACCTACAGGAAACGTATGATCTCTGTAATTGCAAACAAAGGTTTCTGTACTAAATATTACGTTCTGCTTTTCTGATGTATCAAATACTTATGTCATGCAATAAAATGCAAATTAATTACTTAAAAATCATACAATGTGATTTTCTGGATTTTTGTTTTAGATTCCGTCTCTCACAGTTGAAGTGTACCTATGATAAAAAAATTACAGACCTCTACATGCTTTGTAAGTAGGAAAACCTGCAAAATCGTCCGTGTATCAAATACTTGTTCTCCCCACTGTATATCCTCTGGTTCCCCATACTGCCAGAAGACATGTGTAAACAGGGCCTCCGCAGTCTGCAGGGCTGTGGGGAGACCGGGAAGAGGAAGGAGGCGGCAGGCCTTGGAAAAGCGGGCCACAATGACCAGGATGTTGGTGTTACCTTGAGAGAGGGGAAGATCGGTAAGGAAATCAATACTCAGGTGAGACCATGGTCGTTGTGGAACTGGTAAAGGCTGTAACTTACCTGCTGGGAGGTGCCTAGTTGCCTTACTCTGGGTGCACACCGAGCAGGAGGAGACATACACCCTCACGTCCTTAGCCAAGGTAGGCCACCAGTACTTTCCGGTTAGGCAGCACACTGTATGACCGATACCTGGGTGACCAGAGGAGGGTGACGTGTGTGCCCAATAGATCAGATGGTCACGGATAAGAGCAGGCACGTACTGCAGCCCAGCTGGACACTGAGGTGGAGATGGCTCTGTGCCTAACGCCTGCTTTATATCCGCGTCCATCGCCTATACTACCAGCGCCACAATGCATGAGGCCGGGAGTATGGGGGTGTTGTCTCTGGGCCTCTCCTCTGTGTCATACAGCTGTGACAATGCGTCTGCCTTCGTACCCGGGATGTATGATAGAGTGAAATCAAACCGGGTGAATAATAAGGCCCACCTGGCCTGGCGAGGATTCATTCTCCTCGCTGCCCGGATGTACTCCATGTTACGGTGGTCCGTCCAGACGAGGAAAGGGTGTTTTGCCCCTTCGAGCCAGTACCTCCACACGGTCAGGGCTCGGACAACAGCCAGCAGCTCCCGATCACCAACGTCGTAGTTCTGCTCCGCTGGGCTGAGCTTCTTGGAGAAGAAGGCACAGGGGCGGGTCTTGGGTGGCGTGCCCGAGCGTTGAGGTAGGACAGTGCCTATCCCTACCTCGGACGCATCCACCTCCACTACGAATGGTAGTGATGGATCGGGGTGGGCCAGTATCGGGGCTGAGGTGAACAGACCCTTCAGGTTACTGAAGGCCCTGTCAGCCTCAGCAGACCAGCGGAGCCGAGACGGCCCACCCTTCATCAGAGATGTAATGGGAGCTGCGACCTTGCCAAAGGCCCGGATAAACCTCCGATAGTAGTTGCCAAATCCAATAAAGCGCTGCACCTCCTTAACTGTGGTTGGAGTCGGCCAATTACACACGGCTGAAATGCGATCTCCCTCCATCTCCACACCTGAGGTGGTAATGCGGTATCCGAGGAAGGAGACGGACTGCTGGAAAAACTGCCTCGGCATAAAGGTAATTTTCCAACAGTCGGGCCAGCACTTTGCGAACCAGGCACACATGCTCAGCACGCGTAATGGAATACACCAGAATGTCATCGATGTAGACCACTACACCGCGACCAAGCATGTCCCGAAACACCTCGTTCACAAAGGACTGGAAGACGGATGGAGCATTCATCAAACCGTACGGCATCACCAGGTATTCGTAATGCCCCGTGGTTGTGCTGAATGCTGTCTTCCACTCATCCCCCTCTCGGACACACACCAGGTTGTACGCACTCCGGAGATCTAATTTGGTGAAGAAGCGCGCCCCATGCATTGACTCGATCACTGAAGGAATGAGGGGGAGAGGATAACTAAATCGTATCGTCTCCTTGTTCAGTGATCGATAATCAATGCAAGGGTGCAGACCGCCATCTTTCTTCTTCACAAAAAAGAAACTTGAGGAGGTGGGCGAAATGGAGGGACGTATAAACCCCTGGCGCAAGGACTCTGTAGCTCAATTGGTAGAGCATGGCGCTTGTAACGCCAGGGTAGTGGGTTCGATCCCCGGGACCACCCATACGTAAAAATGAATGCACACATGACTGTAAGTCGCTTTGGATAAAAGCGTCTGCTAAATGGCATATTATTATATTACGTATGTTTCCATAGCCTCCGTTTCAGCCTGTGACAGGGGATACATATGACTCCTGGGATGCACAGCTTCTACCCAGAGGTTTATCGCGCAATCCCCCGCCCGATGAGGTGGTAACTTGGTCGCCTGCTTTTTGGAAAACGCGTGCACCAAATCGAGGTATTCGGGGGGAATACGCACGGTGGAGGTGCTGTCTGGACTTTCCACCGTGGTTGCACCAACGGAAACACAGAGACACCTACCCTGACACTCTCACAACCACCCTGCGAGAACCCTCTGTGGCCATGAGAAGGTGGGGTTGTGGAGTGCTAACCAAGGAATACCTAATACCACAGGGAAAGCAGGAGACTCAATAATAAAACAAGTGACTTGCTCGCAATGAGTCTCGTGGGTAACAATGGTGACTGGTGCTGTAACAAACCAGGACCCTAATGGTTGACTGTCGGCGAAGCCTGCCCGAACAAGGAGAGGAGGCGGCTTTGGAGGATGTCGTGACAATAGTTTTGATGTCTTCACTACTATTCTACAATGTAGAAAATAGTAGAAATAAAGAAAACCCTTGAATGAGTAGGTGTTCTAAAACTTTTGACCGGTAGTATATATATATATATATATATATATATATATATATATATATATATATATATATATATATATATATATATATATATATACACAATTGAAGTCGGAAGTTTACATACACTTAGGTTGGAGTCACTAAAAGTAGTTTTTCAATCACTCCACACATCTCTTGTTAACAAACTATAGTTATGGCAAATCGGTTAGGACGTCTACTTTGTGCATGACAAAAGTAATTTTTCCAACAATTGTTTACAGACAGATTGTTTCACTTATAATTCACTGTTTCACAATTCCAGTGGGTCAGAAGTTTACATACACTAAGTTGACTATGCCTTTAAACAGCTTGGAAAATTCCAGAAAGTGATGTAATGGCTTTAGAAGCTTCAAATAGGCTAATTGACATAATTTTAGTCAATTGGAGGTGTACCTGTGGATGTATTTCAAGGCCTACCTTCAAACTCAGTGCCTATTCGCTTGACATCATGGGAAAATGAAAATAAATCAGCCAAGACCTCAGAAAATAAATTGTAGACCTCCACAAGTCTGGTTCATCCTTGGGAGCAATTTCCAAATGACTGAATGTACCATGTTCATCTGTACAAACAATAGTACGCAAGTATAAACACCATGGGACCACGCAGCCGTCATACCGCTCAGGAAGGAGACGCGTTCTGTCTCCTAGAGATGAACGTACTTTGGTGTGAAAAGTGCAAATCAATCCCAGAACAACAGCAAAGGACCTTGTGAAGATGCTGGAGGAAACAGGTACAAAAGTATCTATATCCACAGTAAAACGAGTCCTATATCTACATAACCTGAAAGGCCGCTCAGCAAGGAAGAAGCCACTGCTCCAAAACCGCCATAAAAAAACCAGACTACGGTTTGCAACTGCACATGGGGACGAAGATCGTACTTTTTGGAGAAATGTCCTCTGGACTGATGAAACAAAAATAGAACTGTTTGGCAATAAAGATCATCGTTTTGTTTGGAGGAAAATGGGGAAGGGTTGCAAACGAAGAACACCCTCCCAACCGTGAAACACGGGGGTGGCAGCATCATGCTGTGGGGGTGCTTTGCTGCAGGAGTGACTGGTGCACTAAAGAAAATAGATGGCATCATGAGGAAGGAAAATTATGTGGATATATTGAAGCAACAAGATCTCAAGAAGTTAAAGCTTGGTCGCAAATGGGTCTTCCAAATGGACAATGACCCCAAGCATACTTCCAAAGTTGTGGCAAAATGGCTTAAGGACAACAAAGTCAAGGTATTGGAGTGGCCATCACAAAGCCCTGACCTCAATCCTATAGAAAATGTGTGGGCAGAACTGAAAAAGCGTGTGCGACCAAGGAGGCCTACAAAACCTGACTCAGTTACACCAGCTCTGTCAGGAGGAATGGGACAAAATTCACCCAACTTATTGTGGGAAGCTTGTGGAATGCTACCCGAAACGTTTGACCCAAGTTAAACAATTTAAAGGCAATGCTACCAAATACTAATTGAGTGTATGTAAACTTTTGACCCACTGGGAATGTGATGAAAGAAGTAAAATGTAAAATAAATAATTCTCTCTACTATTATTCTGACCTTTCACATTCTGAAAATAAAGTGGTGATCCTAATGGACCTGAAACAGGGAATTTTTACTAGGATGAAATGTCAGGAATTGTGAAAAACTGAGTTTAAATGTATTTGGCTAAGGTGTATGTAAACTTCCGACTTCAACTGTACAGTCGTGGTCAAAAGATTTGAGAATGACACAAATATTAATTTTCACAAAGTCTGCTGCCTCAGTTTTTATGATGGCAATTTGCATATACTCCAGAACGTTATGAAGAGTGATCAGATTAATTGCAATTAATTGCAAAGTCCCTCTTTGCCATGAAAATGAACTTAATCCCAAGAAAACATTTCCACTGCATTTCAGCCCTGCCACAAAAGGACCAGCTGACATCATGTCAGTGATTCTCTCGTTAACACAGGTGAGAGTGTTACATTTACATTTACATTTACGTTTTTAGCAGACGCTCTTATCCAGAGCGACTTACAAATTGGTGCATTCACCCTATAGCCAGTGGGATAACCACTTTACAATTTTCTTTTTTTTCTTTTTTTTCTTCTTCTTCTTCTTCTTATTTTTTATTTTTTGGGGGGGGGGGGTAGAAGGATTACTTTATCCTATCCCAGGTATTCCTTAAAGAGGTGGGGGTTCAAATGTCTCCGGAAGGTGGTGAGTGACTCCGCTGTCCTGGCGTCGTGAGGGAGCTTGTTCCACCATTGGGGTGCCAGAGCAGCGAACAGTTTTGACTGGGCTGAGCGGGAACTATGCTTCCGCAGAGGAAGGGGAGCCAGCAGGCCAGAGGTGGATGAACGCAATGCCCTCGTTTGGGTGTAGGGACTGATCAGAGCCTGAAGGTACAGAGGTGCCGTTCCCCTCACTGCTCCATAGGCAAGAACCATGGTCTTGTAACGGATGCGAGCTTCAACTGGAAGCCAGTGGAGTGTGCAGAGGAGGGGGGTGACGTGAGAGAACTTGGGAAGGTTGAACACCAGACGGGCTGCGGCATTCTGGATGAGTTGTAGGGGTTTAATGGCACAGGCAGGGAGCCCAGCCAACAGCGAGTTGCAGTAATCCAGACGGGAGATGACAAGTGCCTGGATTAGGACCTGTGCCGCTTCCTGTGTAAGGCAGGGTCGTACTCTCCGAATGTTGTAGAGCATGAACCTGCAGGATCGGGTCACCGCCTTGATGTTAGCGGAGTACGACAGGGTGTTGTCCAGGGTCACGCCAAGGCTCTTCGCACTCTGGGAGGAGGACACAACGGAGTTGTCAACCGTGATGGCGAGATCATGGAACGGGCAGTCCTTCCCCGGGAGGAAGAGCAGCTCCGTCTTGCCAGGGTTCAGCTTGAGGTGGTGATCCGTCATCCATACTGATATGTCTGCCAGACATGCAGAGATGCGATTCGCCACCTGGTTATCAGAAGGGGGAAAGGAGAAGATTAGTTGTGTATCGTCAGCGTAGCAATGATAGGAGAGGCCATGTGAGGATATGACAGAGCCAAGTGACTTGGTGTATAGGGAGAAAAGGAGAGGGCCTAGAACTGAGCCCTGGGGGACACCAGTGGTGAGAGCACGTGGTGCGGAGACACCTTCTCGCCACGCCACTTGGTAGGAGCGACCGGTCAGGTAGGACGCAATCCAGGAGTGAGCCGCGCCGGAGATGCCCAGCTCGGAGAGGGTGGAGAGGAGGATCTGATGGTTCACAGTATGTTGATGAGGACAAGGCTGGAGATTACTCTGTCATGCTGATTGAGTTAGAATATCAGACTGGAAGCTTTAAAAGGAGGGTGGTGCTTGCAATCATTGTTCTTCCTCTGTTAACCATGGTTACCTGCAAGGAAACATGTGCCGTCATCATTGCTTTGCACAAAAGGGCTTCAGAGGCAAGGATATTGCTGCTAATAAGATTGCACCTAAATCAACCATTCATCGGATCATCAAGAACTTCAAGGAGAGAGGTTCAATTGTTGTGAAGAAGGCTTCAGGGCGCCCAAGAAAGTCCAGCAAGCGCCAGGACCATCTCCTAAAGTTGATTCAGCTGCGGGATCGGGGCACCACCAGTGCAGAGCTTGCTCAGGAATGGCAGCAGGCAGGTGTGAGTGCATCTGCACGCCCAGTGAGGCGAAGACTTTTGGAGGATGGCCTGGTGTCAAGAAGGTTAGCGAGGAAGCCACTTCTCTCCAGGAAAAACATCAGGGACAGACTAATATTCTGCAAAAGGTACAGGAATTGGACTGCTGAGGACTGGGGTAAAGTCATTTTCTCTGATGAATCCCCTTTCCGATTGTTTGGGGCATCCGGAAAAAAGCTTGTCTAGAGAAGACAAGGTGAGCGCTACCATCAGTCCTGTGTCATGCCAACAGTAAAGCATCCTGAGACCATTCATGTGTGAGGTTGCTTCTCAGCCAAGGGAGTGGGCTCACTCACAATTTTGCCTAATAACACAGCCATGAATAAAGAATGGTACCAACACATCCTCCGAGAGCAACTTCTCCCAACCATCGAAGAACAGTTTGGTGACAAACAATGCCTTTTCCAGCATGATGGAGCATCTTGCCATAAGGCAAAAGTGATAACTAAGTGGCTCGGGGAACAAAACATCGACATTTTGGGTCCATGGCCAGGAAACTCCCCAGACCTTAATCCCATTGAGAACTTGTGGTCAATCCTCAAGAGGCGGGTGGTCAAACAAAACCCCACAAATTCTGACAAACTCCAAGCATTGATTATGCAAGAATGGGCTGCCATCAGTCAGGATGTGGCCCAGAAGTTAATTGACAGCATGCCAGGGCGGATTGCAGAGGTCTTGAAAAAGAAGGGTCAACACTGCAAATATTGACTCTTTGCATAAACTTAATGTAATTGTCAATAAAAGCCTTTGACACTTATGGAATGCTTGTAATTATACTTCAGTATACCATAGTAATATCTGACAAAAATATCTAAAAACACTGAAACAGCAAACTTCGTGAAGACCAATACTTGTGTCATTCTCAAAACCTCTGACCACGACTGTATATACAGTGGGGAGAACAAGTATTTGATACACTGCCGATTTTGCAGGTTTTCCTACATACAAAGCATATAGAGGTCTGTAATTTGTATCATAGGTACACTTCAACTGTGAGAGACGGAATCTAAAACAAAAATCCAGAAAATCACATTGTATGATTTTTAAGTAATTAATTTGCATTTTATTGCATGACATAAGTATTTGATACATCAGAAAAGCAGAACTTAATATTTGGTACAGAAACCTTTGTTTGCAATTACAGAGATCATACGTTTCCTGTAGGTCTTGACCAGGTTTGCACACACTGCAGAGGGGATTTTGGCCCTCTCCTCCATACAGACCTTCTCCATATCCTTCAGGTTTCGGGGCTGTCGCTGGGCAATACGGACTTTCAGCTCCCTCCAAATATGTTCTATTGGGTTCAGGTCTGGAGACTGGCTAGGCCACTCCAGGACCTTGAGATGCTTCTTACGGAGCCACTTCTTAGTTGCCCTGGCTGTGTGTTTAGGGTTGTTGTCATGCTGGAAGACCCAGCCACGACCCATCTTCAATGCTCTTATTGAGGGGAGGAGGTTGTTGGCCAAGATCTCGCGATACATGGCCCCATCCATCCTCCCCTCAATACGGTGCAGTCGTCCTGTCCCCTTTGCAGAAAAGCATCGCCAAAGAATGATGTTTCCACCTCCATGCTTCACGGTTGGGATGGTGTTGTTGGAGTTGTACTCATCCTTCTTCTTCCTCCAAACACGGCGAGTGGAGTTTAGACCAAAAAGCTATATTATTGTCTCATCAGACCACATGACCTTCTCCCATTCCTCCTCTGGATCATCCAGATGGTCATTGGCAAACTTCAGACGGGCCTGGACATGCGATGGCTTGAGCAGGGGGACCTTGCGTGCGCTGCAGGATTTTAATCCATGACGGCGTAGTGTGTTACTAATGGTTTTCATTGAGACTGTGGTCCCAGCTCTCTTCAGGTCATTGACCAGGTCCTGCCGTGTAGTTCTGGGCTGATCCCTCACCTTCCTCATGATCATTGATGCCCCACAAGGTGAGATCTTGCATGGAGCCCCAGACCGAGGATGATTGACCGTCATCTAGAACTTCTTCCATTTTCTAATAATTGCGCCAACAGTTGTTGCATTCTCACCAAGCTGCTTGCCTATTGTCCTGTAGCCCATCCCAGCCTTGTGCAGGTCTACAATTTTATCCCTGATATCCTTACACAGCTCTCTGGTCTTGGCCATTGTGGAGAGGTTGGAGTCTGTTTGATTGAGTGTGTGGACAGGTGTCTTTTATACAGGTAACGAGTTCAAACAGGTGCAGTTAATACAGGTAATGAGTGGAGAACAGGAGGGCTTCTTAAAGAAAAACTAACAGGTCTGTGAGAGCCGGAATTCTTACTGGTTGATAGGTGATCAAATACTTATGTCATGCAATAAAATGCAAATTAATTACTTAAAAATCATACAATGTGATTTTCTGGATTTTTGTTTTAGATTCCGTCTCTCACAGTTGAAGTGTACCTATGATAAAAATTACAGACCTCTACATGCTTTGTAAGTAGGAAAACCTGCAAAATCGGCAGTGTATCAAATACTTGTTCTCCCCACTGTATATATATATATATATATATATATATATATATATATATATATATATATATATATATATATATATATATATACAGATCATGGTTTTATTGGTAAAATATTTTTATATATTCACAGATCATGGTTTTATTTGTGAGTTATGGTGAATATACACATGGATTGTGGGACATTATACAGACAAAACATTGAGAATTTTCTCACTCCATACTAGATGACCAGGCGTGTGTTTGTGTGTGTTGTGTGTGTGTGTGTGTGAAGAACATTGTCCATATGATTTGTTTTTGCTGCCAGGATGATCTATCTAAGTCAAAGATCTCATGACCTGAAATGCACAGTATAGTAGATCATCAACATCAGGAACTTTTTGGTGTAGCTAAACACTGACAAACTGTGGACCACCAAAGATTTTTGTAAAAAAATGTTTTTTTTTGTTTTTAGTCAAAAAGACCACTAGGAATTCAGCCAAAAAAGTTGTTTAATTTGATAGTTCCCAATATTCCCACAAATAAAAAGAGATGTGATCATATCTCAAAATGCAATCAAGGTATTAAATAATGTTATTTTCAAATACAATCTATTTTTGGGCTTAGCTGTGGTCAATTTGCGATGGACAAATTATTATAATTATTTTATCTCCGACAAAAATCGGACTTTGGCTGAATCTAGTTGCCTACAGATGTAGCTGCGGAACACATTAACGTTAAGAAGTGTATGGGACTTCTATAAACGTCATGTGGCTCATGGTCATGGTTGGCACGCTGTCACTCATCATCGCTCAAGGCGGGAAGAAGTCTGCATGCCACGCATATCTCTCGCGCCACGGAAGGAGAGTGTATTCCATCCCACGCGCTCATGTTCTAACCCGCCCCACAGTCTTTTTCTATCCTAGCGCTCACTCTCGCATGGACCTCTGAGCGGTGTCAAGACTGAGCTCGCCTATTCACCCAACACAATGTTTTATGGATTATCTTCCATTGTAGTAGCGAGAGATAGATGTGGATGGAACGCGGAGCGAGGTGGAGTACTGGACGGGTTACAGCAGTAGCCTAAAAACCGGGCGGCTGTGGGTTCCATTCAACCGGGGTTTTCTGATGCCCGTGGATCTCGTGGGGCTCAGTTCGCTTCACCTCTGTGACCATGCTTTACTTCCAGCTGGTGATCATGGCTGGGACTGTCATGTTGGCATACTACTTTGAGTACACCGACACTTTCAACGTGCACGTCCAAGGGTTTTTCTGCTATGACAATGCCTACACCAAGCCCTACCTTGGACCCGAGGCGTCCAGCGCTGTACCTCCTGCCATACTTTACGCAGTGGTCTGCGGATTGCCGTTGCTTTTGGTGAGTTTTGGGAAATGGGCAAATGTATGGATAAGGAAGGCATAAACTAATGGACACACCAACTGCATAGGGATGAACCACACAAATGTACAACTTTAGGTTAAAACAGTAGCAGTGGAACAGGTCTCCTTTAGGAAAGAGGTATTCTGACCTCAATGGTGCAACCAGTCTAGGTAAACATTCAATATTTGTTTTGCTACATTGGTAAATAATCGATGGAGATTAGTCGTGCCAACCATATATCTTATTGATAAGCCATACACTATATCCCCGTTGCTCTTACATGCCTTATACTATGGAGCACTGTGTTGTACCCTTTTGACAGTCCCCCTGGATGTATTCAGGTGTTTCATGACATGTAACATTCTACTGGGCAAAAACTGGTTGAATCAACGTTGTTTCCACGTCATTTCAACAACAAAAAAAATCTATGTGATGAAGTTAAATCAATGTGGAAAACTAATTGGATTTGGGGAAAATGGTGCTGAGTTATTAGTGCTTTTTGAGGTCAGCTCCGTTCGATTATAAGAAAATTATCATTGTTTTCAAATGTTTTTATTTATTTAAACAACAACATTAAATGCACTATGCATTTTGTGGGTTGAATGCTGTAACAACACATGATAAAACAATTAATAAAATCCCCATGATGGTAGTGACTGCTCATTACTGCTTATTTACATTTGAGTCATTTTAGCAGACACTCTTATCCAGAGTGACTTACAGTTAGTGAGTGCATACATTTTGCATACTGGCCCCCCATGGGAAACGAACCCACAACCCTGGCGTTGCAAGCGCCGTGCTCTACCAACTGAGCTACAGGGGACTTATCACTTATTAAACATAGTTTATTCACATTACTTTACTTTAATAAAATATTTCAGTTGTTATGTACAAGGGTTAGAATGGTTCAGGGAACAGAACCTAAAACTGGAAAATAACGATATTGCTTGAGAAACAAAACCCACACCGGAAGCGAAAGTGGTCTATACTGTTCCAGAAGAGAAACATTATTTTAAAAGCATGGGAACCGCTTAATAACGTTATTTTACGTTCCGTGTATATTTTTCCTGTCCCACAAAAATCGCAACACAGCGCCTATGTAAAGCCCTCACTCTGTCACTCAGAAACTTATTCCGGCTTCTGCCTGTCAGCTGGAAATCTTGTGCCAGTGGGTGTGCTTGTGTGTGTAGGCTACATGCCCCTCCCCTCTGAAGCATAGGTTACTGTAGCCTACTGACCACGTTACAAGCGTGATTCAAAAACTAGGGAGAGATGTTTAGAATAATGCATTAACTTTTTCAATGCTAGTTAACGATACTATACTTATCACGTTTCACATTGGGTTTATTAACTCCAAAAGGTAAGACTTGTTTTTAATTCTAGTGCTGCACACACAAGCATGTTAGCTACCGTAGCTAGCTAGCTAACGTTTGCTCTGGTCCAACATTAAACCAACTTGGAAGTTCAAAGACATTCAAAGTTCCTCCATAGAAGCCGCTCCTCCTTAGGTATAATCTGTGGGCCAAATTCAGATAATGCATGTCATCACAAGATGCCCAGCTCTTCAAGGCAAGCTTCCTCCATCCTCTCTCTCTCACTCTCTCCTCACCCGCAACATTTTTGTTGCATCTCGCGCCCTACACTGTGACTGGCAGCACAGTGTGTGGGTTTGTCTTTCATTATGATTAAACCATGCTGTTACGGAAAAATACAATTAGCTCTTAACGCTCCACAGTATGCTGCTCTATCCTCACTGATTGGTGAAGTAATTTAATGTTGAGCTAAATGTAAAAAAAAAAAAAAAAAAGGAACAGGAAGGAACGATATAAACCGGTACCTTTTTGGGGTTCTAACTGGTTCAGAACTTTATTTTGCTGGTCGGAACAGTGGAACGGAATGAAAAAAATTATGGTTCTGTTCAGAACAAAACGATTGGAAAATACACTGAACAAATATATAAACACAACATGTAAAGTGTTGGTCCCATTATCATGAGCTGGTATAAAAGATCCCAGAAGTGTTCCATACGCACTAAAATATTATTTATCTCAAATTTTGTGCACAAATTTGTTTACATCCCTGTTAGCTTTTGCCAAGATACTCCATCCACCTGACAGGCGTGGCGTATCAAGAAGCTGATTAAACAGCATGATCATTACACAGGTGCACCTTGTGCTGGGGACAATAAAAGGCTACTCTAAAATGTGCAGTTTTGTCAAACAACACATGCCACAGATGTCTCAAGTTTTGAGGGAGAGTGCAATTGGCATGCTGAATGCAGGAATGTCCACCAGAGCTGTTGCCAGAGAATGTAATGTTCATTTCTCTACCATAAGCTACCTCCAATGTCGTTTTAAAGAATTTGGCAGTATGTCCAACTGGCCTCAAAACGGCAGACCACGTGTATTGCGTTGTGTGGGCGAGTGGTTTGCTGATGTCAACATTGAGAACAGAGTGCCCTATGGTGGCGGTGGGGTTATGGTATGGGCAGGCATAAGCAATGGACAACGAACACACCTTCATTTTATCGATGGCAATTTGAATGCACAGAGATACCGTGACGAGATCCTGAGGCCAATTGTCGTGCAATTCATCCGCCAGCATCACCTCATGTTTCAGCATGATAATGCACAGCCCCATATCGCAAGGATCTGTACACAATTCCTGGAAGCTGAAAATGTCCCAGTTCTTCCATGTTCTGCATAATCACCAGACATGTCACCCATTGAGCGTGTTTGGGATGCTCTGGATCAACGTGTACGACAGCGTGTTCCAGTTCCCGCCAATATCCAGAAACTTCGCACAGCCATTGAAGAGGAGCGGGACAACATTCCACAGGACACAATCAACAGCCTGATCAACTCTATGTGAAGGAGATATGTCACGCTGCAAGATGCAAATGGTGGTCACACCAGATACTTACTGGTTTTCTGATCCATACCCCTACCTTTTTTTAAGGTATCTGTGACCAACGGATGCATATCTGTATTCCCAGTCATGTGAAATCCATAGATTAGGGCCTAATGAATTTATTTCAATTGACTGATTTCCTTAAATGAACTGTAACTCAGTCAAATCTTTTAAATGGTTGCATGTTGCGTTTATATTTTATTTCAGAATAATTTTGGTTCCAACCCCTGGTTGTGTATATTACATTTGTTTTATTTGATTACTTTATTATTTCATTCCAAATCATGTGTCTATCGGTTCACCTGTGTATTTATACCCTCACTTCCCTGTGTTCCCTTGCTCAGTTTTCTCTGCTAGTTTCTCTATGTCCAGCAGTACTACTCAGTGTCTGATCGGAGATCTATGTACAGGTACTTGAGGAGTGTTCTCCCTGTTTCATTATTTGTTTCAGTCTTAGGTAGTGTTTCGTATTTTGGCTGTCAGCCAGTTTTTGGAGACTTATTTGCTCCGCCTTTCTTTTATCGTAATAAGTCCGTTATTTTGTATTTTGGCTTTGGGACCACCAGTAAAGATCCTTGTTTCACCATCTCTGCCTACTGCCTACTGTATATCCTGCACGGCACCTGGGTCACATCTCACCTCAACCCTTACGGTAATGTTCCATATAAATAGATGTATGTCTGTGCTTCAAGCAGATGTCTGACAGGAATAGTGAAGTCACCATATGGCCAAATAGAACTAAGGCATAATGTCACTTTTAATATAGTCATGCAGGTGCTGTACTCTGCTGTTTTGGATTTAGCCTTAAAAAACAGCTAGATGCATTGGGTAACAAGGAAATATTAAAATATTGGTTAAATACTAAATATAATGTAATTATTTGCCGTGGCCCATGGGCACTGCCATTTGCCAAACCTATCTGGTTTATTTGTGAAAAACACAGCCAAACCCTGTCTATGAATATACTCATATTCTTATACTTCTCTCTTCTTATCTGTCAAGATATGGTCCATTTGTCAAGATGTGGTCATCTTTAGTGGTCCCCTGAGTCATGACACCCACCTTTAGGGCTGTGGCGTTCACGAAATTCTGTCAGCCGGTGATTGTCAAGCAAAAAGCTGTCGGTCTCATGGTAATTGACCGTTAATTAACATAAACACATTTAGCATCTCCTGGTTTCCACACATAGCCTACAAGCCATTTTAAAAAGTCTAATAAATCCATGTAATATAGTCTACACCTTCACAATAAATCCATTATTCATTTTAGACAGGTCTAAAGAAGCATGATATGAAGAAAATGTAGTCTATTTCAGAAGAAAATAATAGCATACTCTGAGTTGTCCTTATGTTAGGTCCTGATGTGGCTATGCCAAATGGTTGTGGGCTACACTAGTTCATTTAGCAGACAAGATTTGCTTATAATTCCGTGGCATTATTTTATATTATTTTATAGCATGAAGAATACAATTGAACAAAGCTGAATAAAATATACATATTTTCTCCAAACGTTTTGAGGGAGTGCGCACATGCGGCTATTCTGTGTTGAGCGGTTAACAAAGAAATAGGTACTCCTATGCTTAATTTAGAGTTATTAATGTAACTTGAGTTGTTCTACAAACATTTGGCTATACAGTGGCTTGCGAAAGTATTCACCCCCCTTGGCATTTTTCCTATTTTGTTGCCTTACAACCTGGAATTAAAATGGATTTTTGGGGGGTTTATATCATTTGATTTACACAGCATACCTACCACTTTGAAGATGCAAAATATTTTATCTTGTGAAACAAACAAGAAATAAGACAAAAAAAACCTGAAAACTTGAGCGTGCATAACTATTCACCCCCCCAAAGTCCCTGCCGATTAAAAACATCCCCACAGCATGATGCTGCCACCACCATGCTTCACTGTGGGGATGGTGTTCTCGGGGTGATGAGAGGTGTTGGGTTTGCGCCAGACATTGTGTTTTCCTTGATGGCCAAAAAGCTAAATTTTTGTCTCATCTGACCAGAGTACCTTCTTCCATATGTTTGGGGAGTCTCCCACATGCCTTTTGGCGAACACCAAACGTGTTTGCTTATATTTGTCTTTAAGCAATGGCTTTTTTCTGGCCACTCTTCCGTAAAGCCCAGCTCTGTGGAGTGTACAGCTTAAAGTGGTCCTATGGACAGATACTCCAATCTCCACTGTGGAGCTTTGCAGCTCCTTCAGGGTTATCTTTGGTCTCTTTGTTGCCTCTCTGATTAATGCCCTTGCCTGGTCCGTGAGTTTTGGTGGGTGGCCCTCTCTTGGCAGGTTTGTTGTGGTGCCATATTCGTTCCATTTTTTAATAATGGATTTAATGGTGCGCCATGGGATGTTCAAAGTTTCGGATATTTTTTAATAACCCAACCCTGATCTATACCTTGGTCTTCATGGTGCCGCTTGCTTGGTGGTGCCCCTTGCTTAGTGGTGTTGTAGACTCTGGGGCCTTTCAGAACAGGTGTATATATACTGAGATCATGTGACAGATCATGTGACACTTAGATTGCACACAGGTGGACTTTATTTAACTAATTATGTGACTTCTGAAGGTAATTGGTTGCACCAGATCTTATTTAGGGTCTTCATAGCAAAGGGGGTGAATACATATGCACGCACCACTTTTCCTTTATTTATTTTTTATAATTTTTTGAAATTGTAAGGCTGCATGACTAATGATGATTAGAAAAAAGTTGCTTGAAAGGCATGAGCTCTGCTTTGTTTTTTTGCGCAAGATGTACACACTCCAATAGTCTCTCATTCAAGATTTGACATGCACTTGATAATGCCTCGAATTTCTCGGCGGCATCCCCTTTGTGGCTGTAATCCACCCTAAAAAAATCCATGCCTTTTGTGGCCCGGAGTGTTGCGTTGTGCCCTTCTCCTTGATTGTCCGAAGCATCTCTCACTCACACGGCTCTCCATCAGGTGATCGGGTCTTTCTCACAGGCTACAAGTTAAGACAGACACAGAGGACGCAACTGCGCGCATCCTTATCCAATTCCGAGGTGCATATTGAAGATATTGGAAGAACTGTCCACATTTACTTTTCGTCAGCCAACAAGATGAGTAGGCCTAATGAACAGCTAAAGCACTAGCCTATGTCAATCTACTATCCCCCATAGTACAAAAGTCGACCTATTATATTCTGTGCGAGAAATAAATATTCCAAACATAGTCTGGGACAGTTTTGGGATGCAATAGATCCCAAATTAATACAACCATTAGCAACAGATCAGAACGTTTGGCTTAAAATGTTGATAAACTATTAGGCTATTTCTTCACATTATAAGCGCAGCAATGCACACATGGTAGTAGGCTATAAGTGCGAATGTTCCATTAGCGGAAAACACCATTATCAAAAGTGACAGCAAATGCAATTATGCATGTAATGCTCATGTGTGCATTTTTATGGTGAAAATGATCTTCCCCAAACTTGAAACTCATGCGCTGCTTATACAGTGAGGGAAAAAAGTATTTGATCCCCTGCTGATTTTGTACGTTTGCCCACTGACAAAGAAATGATCAGTCTATAATTTTAATGGTAGGTTTATTTGAACAGTGAGAGACAGAATAACAACAACAAAAAATCCAGAAAAACGCATGTCAAAAATGTTATAAATTGATTTGCATTTTAATGAGGGAAATAAGTATTTGACCCCCTCTCAATCAGAAAGATTTCTGGCTCCCAGGTGTCTTTTATACAGGTAACGAGCTGAGATTAGGAGCACACTCTTAAAGGGAGTATAAAAGACACCTGTCCACAGAAGCAATCAATCAATCAGATTCCAAACTCTCCACCATGGCCAAGACCAAAGAGCTCTCCAAGGATGTCAGAGACAAGATTGTAGACCTACACAAGGCTGGAATGGGCTACAAGACTACAAGACCATTGCCAAGCAGCTTGGTGAGAAGGTGACAACAGTTGGTGTGATTATTCGCAAATGGAAGAAACACAAAATAACTGTCAATCTCCCTCGGCCTGGGGCTCCATGCAAGATCTCATCTCGTGGAGTTGCAATGATGTCAATGGCTGATGTGGATGTGGTGTAGGAGTCAGGCGCAGGACACAGAAGCTACTTCCAACAGACTTTACTAGAGGACACGACAATAGAAGAAAAGGGCCTCAACAAAACAAGGAGGCGAGCGATTACGCAACAGTGCGCAAAAACACTCCAATGCACAAGCAATACGCAAAAGTGCGTCTGGACTCTAAACACAATAGAGCAAAATACCAGCACCTACGGACAGGCGGAACAATTACACACAACTCACTACAAACAAAACGAGACACTTATAGGGAACATAATTAACACTAACAGGAAACAGGTGAACAAGGAAGACAAAACCAAACCAACATCGATAACATACAACGGTGGCAGCTAGTACTCCGGGGACGACGACCGCCGAAGCCTGCCCGAGCAAGGAGGAGGAGCAGCCTCGGCCGAAACCGTGACAGTACCCCCCCCTTGACGCGCGGCTCCAGCCGTGCGCCGACCCCGGCCTCGGGGACGACCAGGAGGACGCGGAGCAGGGCGCGTGGGATGACCACGGTGGAACTCAGTCAGGAGAGATGGGTCTAAGATGTCCCTCCTCGGCACCCAGCACCGTTCTTCCGGGCCGTACCCCTCCCACTCCACGAGATACTGGAGACCCCCCATCCGACGTCTCGAATCCAAGATGGACCGAACTGTGTACGCCGGAGCCCCCTCGATGTCCAATGGGGGCGGAGGAGTCTCACTTATCTCACAGTCCTGGAGTGGACCAGCTACCACCGGCCTGAGAAGAGACACATGGAACGAGGGGTTAATGTGATAATCAATAGGCAGTTGTAACCTGTAACACACCTCGTTCAACCTCCTCAGGACTTTAAATGGCCCCACAAACCGCCGACCCAGCTTCCGGCAGGGCAGGAGGAGGGGCAGGTTTCGAGTTGAGAGCCAGACTCGATCTCCAGGTGCGTACACCGGACCCTCACTGCGGTGGAGATCGGCGCTCGCCTTTTGTCGACGGATGGCCCGCTGCAGATGGACATGTGCAGCGTTCCACGTCTCCTCCGAGCGCCGCACCCACTCATCCACAGCAGGAGCCTCGATCTGGCTCTGATGCCATGGTGCCAGAACCGGCTGATACCCTAACACACATTGGAAAGGGGTTAGGTTGGTGGAGGAGTGGTGGAGAGAGTTCTGTGCCATCTCTGCCCAGGGGATATACCTCGCCCACTCCTCCGGCCGGCCCTAGCAATACGATCTCAGAAACCTACCCACATCCTGGTTCACTCTTTCTACCTGCCCATTGCTCTCTGGGTGGTACCCCGAGGTAAGGCTCACCGAGACCCCCAAGCGCTCCATGAACGCCCTCCAGACTCTGGAGGTGAACTGGGGACCTCGATCAGACACTATATCCTCGGGCACCCCGTAGTGCCGAAAGACGTGGGTGAACAGTGCCTCAGCGGTCTGTAGGGCAGTAGGGAGACCCGGCATTGGGAGGAGACGACAGGCCTTCGAGAACCGATCCACAACGACCAGTATAGTGGTATGCCCCTGAGAGGGGGGAAGGTCTGTAACGAAATCCACCGAGAGGTGAGCCCAGGGTCGTAGTGGAACGGGCAAGGGTTGTAACTTTCCCCTGGGCAGGTGTCTAGGCGCCTTACACTGGGCGCACACCGAGCAGGAGGAGACATAAACCCTCACATCCCTGGCTAACGTTGGCCACCAGTACTTTGCGCTAAGGCAGTGCACTGTCCAGCCAATACCTGGATGTCCAGAGGAGGGGGACGTATGAGCCCAATAAATCAGACGATCCCGAACCTCGAGCGGAACGTACGTCCGACCCACAGGACACTTTGGGGGACTAGGGTCGGTACGCAACGCCCGCTCGATTTCTGCATCGACCTCCCACACTACCGGTGCCACCAGACAAGACTCCGACAGGATGGGAGTGGGCTCAATGGACCTCTCCTCTGTGTCATACCGCCTGGACAGGGCGTCTGCCTTACCGTTCTGGGACCCAGGGATGTACGTTATTTTAAACACGAACCGGGTTAGAAACATGTTCCACCGAGCCTGACGAGGGTTCAATCTCCTAGCTGCCCGGATGTACTCCAGGTTACGGTGGTCAGTCAAAATGAGAAAAGGGTGTTGAGCCCCCTCAAGCCAATGCCTCCACACCTTTAGGGCCTGTACCACGGCTAACAGCTCCCTATCCCCTACGTCATAATTTCGCTCCGCCGGGCTGAGCTTCTTGGAATAAAAAGCACAGGGGCGGAGTTTAGGTGGCGTGCTGGACCGTTGCGATAGTACGGCCCCAATACCGGCCTCTGACGCATCCACCTCTACCTGGAATGGTAAAGCGGGGTCCGGATGCGCCTGCACCGGAGCCGAAGTGAACAGGTCCTTCAGTCTCCCAAATGCCCTGTCCGCCTCAGCTGACCACTGCAAACGCACCGGGCCCCCCTTCAGCAGGGACGTTATGGGAGCTGCCACCTGTCCAAAACCCCGGATAAACCTCCGGTAGTAATTTGCAAAACCCAAGAACTGCTGCACCTCTTTAACCGTGGTTGGGGTTTGCCAATTACGCACGGCTGACACACGGTCAACCTCCATCCTCACCCCTGACGCGGACAACCGATAACCCAAAAAGGAGACCGACTCCTGGAAAAACAGACATTTCTCTGTCTTGACATACAAGTCGTGCTCCAACAGCCTCCCCAACACTCGGCGCACCAGGGCTACATGCTCGGCTCGGGTAGAAGAGTACACTAGAATGTCGTCAATGTACACGATCACACCTTGCCCCTGCATGTCCCGGAAGATCTCGTTCACAAAGGATTGGAAGACTGAAGGAGCATTCATCAACCCGTATGGCATGACGAGATACTCGTAATGACCCGAGGTGGTACTAAATGCTGTCTTCCATTCATCGCCCTCCCTATTGCGCACCAAGTTGTAGGCGCTCCTGAGATCTAGTTTTGTGAAGAAACGCACTCCGTGTAATGATTCCATCATAGTCGCAATCAGAGGGAGTGGATAACTGTATTTCACAGTGATCTGATTGAGACTACGGTAATCAATACACGGGCGCAACCCTCCATCCTTCTTCTTCACAAAAAAGAAGCTCGAGGACACAGGGGAGGTGGAGGGCCGTATGTATCCCTGTCTCAGAGACTCGGCTATGTAAGTCTCCATAGCCCCCTTCTCCTCTTGAGACAGAGGATACACATGGCTCCGCGGAAGCGCTGCTCCTGCCTGGATGTCTATCGCACAATCCCCCTGTCTATGAGGAGGCAACCGCGTCGCCCTCGTCTTGCTAAACACGAGTGCTACATCCTCATACTCAGGGGGAATGTGCATTGCGGGCACTTGGTTCGGACTCTCCACCGAGGTCGCCCCCACGGAAACACCTAGACATCGCCCTACACACTGGGCAGACCACTCCTTGAGAGCCCTCTGTTGCCACGAAATGGAGGGATTATGGGTAATCAACCAGGGAAGCCCCAGCACCACTGGATACGCAGGAGAGTCGATCAGATATAACTGAATAGTTTCCTCATGACCCCCCTGCGTACTCATCCTAAGTGGTGCTGTGACCTCCCTAATCAACCCCGATCCCAACGGGCGGCTATCTAGTGCATGGACAGGGAAGGGAGCATCAACAGGAAGGAGGGGAATCCCTAACTTTACACAAAAATTCAGATCAACAAAATTCCCAGCTGCGCCTGAATCTACTAGCGCCTTATGCTGGGAATGAGGTGCAACCTGTGGAAATTTTACAGGTATACATAAGTGAACAACAGAGAGCTCTGGGTAAGTGGGGTGCCTACTCACCTGGAAGGACTCCCCAGTGCGTGGCCTGTTGTCCCTTCCCCCTGGAGACCCTCCCCAGCACCTAGCCGCAGTGTGCCCTCCACGGCCACAGTTGGTGCAGGGGACGGCCCCCTCGGGCTCCTTCTCCTCCTCTCTCTAGCGCCAGCACCCCCGAGCTCCATAGAGCTCGGCTCGGAGGTGCTGGAGGATGGAATGGACGGCCCCCACTCGGGACGTCCGCGGGTGGCCAGCAGGGTGTCGAGACGGATGGACATGTCCACCAACTGGTCGAACGATAGGTTGGTGTCCCTGCAGGCCAGCTCTCTCCGAACGTCCTCCCGTAGACTGCATCGATAGTGGTCGATGAGGGCCTGCTCATTCAACCCCGCATCCGCCGCTAGAGCCCGGAATTCCAGGGCGAACTCCTGTGCGCTCCTCTTCCCCTGTCGGAGGTGGAATAGACGCTCCCCCGCCGCTTTCCCCTCAGGTGGATGGTCGAACACTGCCCTGAAGCGGCGGGAGAACTCCGCGTAGGTGATGGTGGCGGCGTCTATTCCCCTCCATTCAGCGTTGGCCCACTCCAACACCTTGCCGGAGAGACAGGAGATGAGGGCGGGAACGCTCTCGTATCCCGAGGGCGCCGGGTGTATAGTGGGCAGGTAGAGTTCCACCTGCAGGAGGAACCCCTGACACCCGGCTGTGGCGCCATCATACGCCCTCGGGAGCGAGAGCCGAATCCCACTGGATTCTGGAGCTTGGATGGGAGGACTGACCGATGGTGGTGGTAAGGTCGGAGGAGGTGTGGGCACTCCTCTGGTCTCCCATCGGTGCAGAGTGTTGATCACGTCCTGCAGGGCGGACCCGAGTTGAAGGATCCGGTCGTCTTGCCCGCTGACGCGCTCCTCCAGCGACTCGGGTGCTGCTGCTGCTCCTGCTGACTCCATGATGGTGTGTAATTCTGTCAATGGCTGATGTGGATGTGGTGTAGGAGTCAGGCGCAGGACACAGAAGCTACTTCCAACAGACTTTACTAGAGGACACGACAATACAAAGAAAAGGGCCTCAACAAAACAAGGAGGCGAGCGATTACGCAACAGTGCGCAAAAACACTCCAATGCACAAGCAATACGCAAAAGTGCGTCTGGACTCTAAACACAATAGAGCAAAATACCAGCACCTACGGAGAGGCGGAACAATTACACACAACTCACTACAAACAAAACGAGACACTTATAGGGAACATAATTAACACTAACAGAAAACAGGTGAACAAGGAAGACAAAACCAAACCAACATCGATAACATACAACGGTGGCAGCTAGTACTCCGGGGACGACGACCGCCGAAGCCTGCCCGAGCAAGGAGGAGGAGCAGCCTCGGCCGAAACCGTGACAAATGATAATGAGAACGGTGAGGAATCAGCCCAGAACTACACGGGAGGATCTTGTCAATGATCTCAAGGCAGCTGGGACCATAGTCACCAAGAAAACAATTGGTAAAACACTATGCCGTGAAGGACTGAAATCCTGCAGCGCCCGCAAGGTCCCCCTGCTCAAGAAAGCACATATACAGTGGGGGAAAAAAGTATTTAGTCAGCCACCAATTGTGCAAGTTCTCCCACTTAAAAAGATGAGAGAGGCCTGTAATTTTCATCATAGGTACACGTCAACTATGACAGACAAAATGAGGAAAAAAAATCCAGAAAACACATTGTAGGATTGTTAATGAATTTATTTACAAATTATGGTGGAATATAAATATTTGGTCAATAACAAAAGTTTCTCAATACTTGTTATATACCCTTTGTTGGCAATGACACAGGTCAAACGTTTTCTGTAAGTCTTCACAAGGTTTTCACACACTGTTGCTGGTATTTTGGCCCATTCCTCCATGCAGATCTCCTCTAGAGCAGTGATGTTTTCGGACTTTCAACTCCCTCCAAAGATTGTCTATGGGGTTGAGATCTGGAGACTGGCTAGGCCACTCCAGGACCTTGAAATGCTTCTTACGAAGCCACTCCTTCGTTGCCCGGGCGGTGTGTTTGGGATCATTGTCATGCTGAAAGACCCAGCCACGTTTCATCTTCAATGCCCTTGCTGATGGAAGGAGGTTTTCACTCAAAATCTCACGATACATGGCCCCATTCATTCTTTCCTTTACACGGATCAGTCGTCCTGGTCCCTTTGCAGAAAAACAGCCCCAAAGCATGATGTTTCCACCCCCATGCTTCACAGTAGGTATGGTGTTCTTTGGATGCAACTCAGCATTCTTTGTCCTCCAAACACGACGAGTTGAGTTTTTACCAAAAAGTTCTATTTTGGTTTCATCTGACCATATGACATTCTCCCAATCCTTTTCTGGATCATCCAAATGCACTCTAGCAAACTTCAGACGGGCCTGGACATGTACTGGCTTAAGCAGGGGGACACGTCTGGCACTGCAGGATTTGAGTCCCTGGCGGCGTAGTGTGTTACTGATGGTAGGCTTTGTTACTTTGGTCCCAGCTCTCTGCAGGTCATTCACTAGGTCCCCCCGTGTGGTTCTGGGATTTTTGCTCACCGTTCTTGTGATCATTTTGACCCCACGGGGTGAGATCTTGCGTGGAGCCCCAGATCGAGGGAGATTATCAGTGGTCTTGTATGTCTTCCATTTCCTAATAATTGCTCCCACAGTTGATTTCTTCAAACCAAGCTGCCTACCTATTGCAGATTCAGTCTTCCCAGCCTGGTGCAGGTCTACAATTATGTTTCTGGTGTCCTTTGACAGAAAAAAATCTCAATTTGTCTGTCATAGTTGACGTGTACCTATCATGAAAATTACAGGCCTCTCTCGTCTTTTTAAGTGGGAGAACTTGCACAATTGGTGGCTGACTAAATACTTTTTTCCCACTGTACATTCCGGTCTGAAGTTTGCCAATGAACATCTGAATGATTCAGAGGAGAACTGGGTGAAAGTGTTGTGGTCAGATGAGACCAAAATGGAGCTCTTTGGCATCAACTCAACTCGCCGTGTTTGGAGGAGGAGGAATGCTGTCTATGACCCCAAGAACACCATCCCCACCGTCAAACATGGAGGTGGAAACATTATGCTTTGGGGGTGTTTTTCTGCTAAGGGGACAGGACAACTTCACTGCATCAAAGGGACGATGGACGGGGCCATGTACCGTCAAATCTTGGGTGAGAACCTCCTTCCCTCAGCCAGGGCATTGAAAATGGGTCGTGGATGGGTATTCCAGCATGACAATGACCCAAAACACACGGCCAAGGCAACAAAGGAGTGGTTCAAGAAGAAGCACATTAAGGTCCTGGAGTGGCCTAGCCAGTCTCCAGACCTTAATCCCATAGAAAATCTGTGGAGGGAGCTGAAGGTTCGAGTTGCCAAACGTCAGCCTCGAAACCTTAATGACTTGGAGAAGATCTGCAAAGAGGAGTGGGACAAAATCCCTCCTGAGATGTGTGCAAACCTGGTGGCCAACTACAAGAAACGTCTGACCTCTGTGATTGCCAACAAGGGTTTTGCCACCAAGTACTAAGTCATGTTTTGCAGAGGGGTCAAATACTTATTTCCCTCATTAAAATGCAAATCAATTTATAAAATGTTTGACATGCGTTTTTCTGGATTATATTGTTGTTATTCTGTCTCTCACTGTTCAAATAAACCTACCATTAAAATTATAGACTGATCATTTCTTTGTCAGTGGGCAAACTTACAAAATCAGCAGGGGATCAATTACTTTTTTCCCTCACTGTATATGTGCCAGTTAGGCTCTACACCCCTTGTAAAGATTAATTTGCTTAATTTTAAGAAGTTATATGTCCACTTTAGTTGTGATACTGTCACGATCGTTGAGAGACGGGTCGGACCAAGGTGCAGCGTGAAAAGCGTACATGTTTATTAACTAAATAAACATTCAACAAAACAAGAAACAACATCACGTGAAGTCCAAAGGGCTATACACATACCAGCCTAACAGGAACAAGATCCCACAACACAGTAGGCAATAGGCTACCTAAGTATGATCCCCAATCAGAGACAACGAGCGACAGCTGCCTCTGATTGGGAATCATACCCGGCCAGACATAGAAATAGAAAACTAGAACATCAACATAGAATTTCTAACATAGATTTCCACACGCTGACTCAACAAACTAGAGGGTCCGGGTGGGCTTTCAGCCTCGGAGGCGGATCCGGCTCCGGGCGTGACGACCTCTGCCTCCCCGTTGCGCCTCTGGCCTGGTCTGGACGTCTGGGCCTGGATCGGCAATCCTCCTGCAATGCACCAAGCCCTGTCTGGACCCTGGTGTGGGAGGCCCCGACCCTGGAGAGGGGCTGACTTCTGGGTCTGAAGTGGAGCCGCTGACCGGAGCTGAACTGGCCCCCGGTGGAGAGGACTGCTCTGGCTCCGGAGTGGAGCCGCTGACCGGAACTGGACTCGGCACCGGTGGAGCAGACCGCTCTGGCTCCGGAGTGGAACCGGTGACCGGAGCTGGACTGGGCACCGGTGGAGCAGACTGCTCTGGCTCCGGAGTGGAGCCGCTGACCGGAGCTGAACTGGACCATGGTGGAGCGGCCTGCTCTGGCTCCGGAGTGGAGCCGCTGACCGGAGCTGGATCAGGCACCGGTGGAGTGGATTGCTCTGGCTCCGGAGTGGATCCGCTGACCGAAGCTGGACTGGGCACCGGTGGAGCGGACTACTCTGTCTCCGGAGTGGAGCCGCTGACCGGAGCTGAACTGGACCCCGATGGAGAGAACTGCTCTGGCTCCGGAGTGGAGCAGCTGACCGGAGCTGGACTAGACCCCGGTGGAGCAGACTGCCCTGGCTCCGGAGTGGAGCCGCTGACCGAAGCTGAACTGGACCCCGGTGGAGTGGACTGCCCTGGCTCCGGAGTGGAACCGCTGACCGGAGCTGAACTGGGCACCGGTGGAGCAGACCGCTCTGGTTCCAGAGTGGAACCGCTCACCGGAGCTGGACTGGGCACCGGTGGAGCAGACCGCTCTGGCTCCAGAGTGGAACCGCTGACCGGAGCTGGACTGGGCACCGGTGGAGCAGACTGCTCTGGCTCCGGAGTGGAGCCGCTGACCGGAGCTGAACTGGACCCCGGTGGAGTGGCCTGCTCTGGCTCCGGAGTGGAGCCGCTGACCGGAGCTGGATCAGGCACCGGTGGAGTGGATTGCTCTGGCTCCGGAGTGGATCCGCTGACCGAAGCTGGACTGGGCGCCGGTGGAGCGGACTACTCTGACTCCGGAGTGGAGCCGCTGACCGGAGCTGAACTGGACCCCGATGGAGAGAACTGCTCTGGCTCCGGAGTGGAGCAGCTGACCGGAGCTGGACTAGACCCCGGTGGAGCAGACTGCCCTGGCTCCGGAGTGGAGCTGCTAACCGAAGCTGAACTGGACCCCGGTGGAGCGGACTGCCCTGGCTCCGGAGTGGAACCGCTGACCGGAGCTGAACTGGGCACCGGTGGAGCGGACTGCTCTGGTTCCGGAGTGGAGCCGCTGACCGGAGCTGAACTGGACCCCGGTGGAGCGGACTGCTCTGTTTCCGGAGTGGAGCCACTGACCGGAGCTGAACTGGACCCCGGTGGAGCGGACTGCTCTGGCTCCGGAGTGGAGCCTTTGACCGGAGCTGGACCAGGCACCGGTGGAACGGGCCGGGCCGGACTGGGGACACGCACCACTGGTCTGGTGCGAGGAGCACGAACGGGCCGGGCCGGACTGGAAACACGCACCACAGGTCTGGTGCGAGGAGCAGGAACGGGCCGGGCCAGACTAGGGACACGCACCACTGGTCTGGTGCGAGGAGCAGGAATGGGCCGGGCCGGACTGGAAACACGCACCACTGGTTTGGTGCGAGGAGCAGGAACGGGACGGGCCGGACTGGGGACACGCACAAATGGTTTGGTGCGGGGAGCAGGTACAGGCCTTACTGGACTGGCGACACGCACTACTGGTTTGGTGCGGGGAGCAGGCACGGGTCGCACTGGAGGTCTGGAGCTTAGAGCTGGCACAACCCGTCCTGGCTGGATGCCCACTTTCGCACGGCACGTGCGGGGCGCTGGCACAGGACGCACTGGGCTGTGAACGCGCACTGGCAACACAGTGCGTAGGGCTGGCCCAGGATATACTGGACCGTGGAGGCGCACCGGAGACCAGGAGCGTTGAGCCGGCACAACCCATCCTGGCTGGATGCCCACTTTCGCAGGACGCACTGGGCTCCTTCTGTTGCCTGACCAGCTCCTCTCTCCGTGCCTCCACTACTTCCTTCTCCCTTTGAGCCTCCTGTAGCGCCTCCCTCTGAACGGATAACTCCTGCTCCCTCTGAGCTAACAGCCCCCGTAATGTGGTGGCCTCCTCTCTCAGGCTGCTCCAGTCCTTCTCTCTCTCTCGCCAATTCTCCTCCAGTGAGGACTCCTCCGGGAGCCCCCACGAGTTAGGGAACAGAACCTCATCGTCGTCGTCATCCTCCGACTCCTCCGTGTAAAACTGTTCCCATTCCTGTTCCCATGGTCGTAGAGACTCCAACTGGAACCCAACCAGGTGCAGTGGTCGGGGCTCTTCTCTCTCGATCCCCGACCACCCCTCTAGCCCCCCCCAAAAAATGTTTTGGGGTTGCTTCTCGGGCTTGCTCAGCGGTTGGTCCCGTTGGCGTTGTCATTGATCCTCTCTTGCCAGGGCCTGTACCTTCGCCCAAGGTCCTTTCCCAGCGAATATCTCTTCCCATGACTACCATTTGCCCACCTGTGACAAAGCTATTCGCTCTGCCTCGGCACGCTGCTTGGTCCTTTTATGGTGGGATCTTCTGTCACGATCGTTGAGAGATGGGTCGGACCCAAGGTGCAGCGTGAAAAGCGTACATGTTTATTAACTAAATAAACATTCAACAAAACAAGAAACAATGTCACGTGAAGTCCAAAGGGCTATACACATACCAGCCTAACAGGAACAAGATCCCACAACACAGTAGGCAATAGGCTACCTAAGTATGATCCCCAATCAGAGACAACGAGCGACAGCTGCCTCTGATTGGGAATCATACCCGGCCAGACATATAAATAGAAAACTAGAACATCAACATAGAATTTCTAACATAGACTTCCACACCTTGACTCAACAAACTAGAGTTCTATAGGTCAGGGCGTGACAGATACAAATCTTATTAAAACATATAGGCCAATGGGCTAGGCTACATGAGGTGTGCAACTATGATTCGAACAATTCGCAAAAAAAAGGCATTGTTTCTTATGCTGGGCATCATTCACAAGTGATACTATATAATTCACAAGTGATAGGCTAATATTGTCACCCATCAGACTATTGTTGATTTATTCTTGTCTTTACATATACTAAATAATATACATTTACATTTACATTTACGTCATTTAGCAGACGCTCTTATCCAGAGCGACTTACAAATTGGTGCATTCACCTTATAGCCAGTGGGATAACCACTTTACAATGTGTTTTATTTTTTTATTTTTTTTTGGGGGGGGTGGGGGGTTGGGGTAAGGGAGGGGTAGAAGGATTCCTTTATCCTATCCCAGGTATTCCTTAAAGAGGTGGGGTTTCAAATGTCTCCGGAAGGTGGCGAGTGACTCCGCTGTCCTGGCGTCGTGAGGGAGCTTGTTCCACCATTGGGGTGCCAGAGCAGCGAACAGTTTTGACTGGGCTGAGCGGGAACTATGCTTCCGCAGAGGAAGGGGAGCCAGCAGGCCAGAGGTGGATGAACGCAATGCCCTCGTTTGGGTGTAGGGACTGATCAGAGCCTGAAGGTACGGAGGTGCCGTTCCCCTCACAGCTCCATAGGCAAGCACCATGGTCTTGTAACAGATGCGAGCTTCAACTGGAAGCCAGTGGAGTGTGCGGAGGAGGGGGGTGACGTGAGAGAACTTGGGAAGGTTGAACACCAGACGGGCTGCGGCATTCTGGATGAGTTGTAGGGGTTTAATGGCACAGGCAGGGAGCCCAGCCAACAGCGAGTTGCAGTAATCCAGACGGGAGATGACAAGTGCCTGGATTAGGACCTGTGCCGCTTCCTGTGTAAGGCAGGGTCGTACTCTCCGAATGTTGTAGAGCATGAACATACAGGATCGGGTCACCGCCTTGATGTTAGCGGAGAATGACAGGGTGTTGTCCAGGGTCACGCCAAGGCTCTTCGCACTCTGGGAGGAGGACACAACGGAGTTGTCAACCGTGATGGCGAGATCATGGAACAGGCAGTCCTTCCCCGGGAGGAAGAGCAGCTCCGTCTTGCCAAGGTTCAGCTTGAGGTGGTGATCCGTCATCCATACTGATATGTCTGCCAGACATGCAGAGATGCGATTCGCCACCTGGTTATCAGAAGGGGGAAAGGAGAAGATTAGTTGTGTGTCGTCAGCGTAGCAATGATAGGAGAGGCCATGTGAGGATATGACAGAGCCAAGTGACTTGGTGTATAGCGAGAATAGGAGAGGGCCTAGATCTGAGCCCTGGGGGACACCAGTGGTGAGAGCACGTGGTGCGGAGACAGCTTCTCGCCACGCCACTTGGTAGGAGCGACCGGTCAGGTAGGACGCAATCCAAGAGTGAGCCGCGCCGGAGATGCCCAGCTCGGAGAGGGTGGAGAGGAGGATCTGATGGTTCACAGTATCAAAGGCAGCAGACAGGTCTAGAAGGACAAGAGCAGAGGAGAGAGAGTTAGCTTTAGCAGTGCGGAGAGCCTCCGTGACACAGAGAAGAGCAGTCTCAGTTGAATGACCAGTCTTGAAACCTGACTGGTTTGGATCAAGAAGGTCATTCTGAGAGAGATAGCAAGAGAGTTGGCTAAAGACGGCACACTCAATAGTTTTGGAGAGAAAAGAAAGAAGGGATACTGGTCTGTAGTTGTTGACATCAGAGGGATCGAGTGTTGGTTTTTTGAGAAGGGGTGCAACTCTCGCTCTCTTGAAGACGGAAGGGACATAGCCAGCGGTCAAGGATGAGTTGATCAGCGAGGTGAGGTAGGGGAGAAGGTCACAGGAGATGGTCTGGAGAAGAGAGGAGGGGATAGGGTCAAGCGGGCAGGTTGTTGGGCGGCCTGCAGTTACAAGTCGCAAGATTCTATCTGGAGAGAGAGGGGAGAAAGAAGTCAAAGCATAGGGTAGGGCAGTGTGAGCAGGACCAGCAGTGTCATTTGACTTAACAAACGAGGATCGGATGTCGTCAACCTTCTTTTCAAAGTGGTCGACGAAGTCATCCACAGAGAGGGAGGAGGGGGGGGGGGGAGGATTCAGCAGGGAGGAGAATGTGGCAAAGAGCTTCCTAGGGTTAGAGGCAGATGCTTGGAATTTAGCGTGGTAGAAAGTGGCCTTAGCAGCAGAAACAGATGAAGAAAATGTAGAGATGAGGGAGTGAAAAGATGCCAGGTCCGCAGGGAGTCTAGTTTTCTTCCATTTCCGCTCAGCTGCCCGGAGCTCTGTTCTGTGAGCTCGCAATGAGTCATCAAGCCACAGAGCTGGAGGGGAGGACCGAGCCGGCCGGGAGGATAGGGGATATAGAGAGTCAAAGGATGCAGAAAGGGAGGAGAGGAGGGTTGAGGAGGCAGAATCAGGAGATTGGAGGGAGAAGGATTGAGCAGAGGGAAGAGATGATAGGATGGAAGAGGAGAGAGTAGCGGGAGAGAGAGAGCGAAGGTTGCGACGGCGCATTACCATCTGTGTAGGGGCAGAGTGAGTAGTGTTGGAGGAGAGCGAGAGAGAAAAGGATACAAAGTAGTGGTCGGAGACATGGAGGGGAGTTGCAGTGAGATTAGTAGAAGAACAGCATCTAGTAAAGATGAGGTCAAGCGTATTGCCTGCCTTGTGAGTAGGGGGGGACGGTGAGAGGGTGAGGTCAAAAGAGGAGAGGAGTGGAAAGAAGGAGGCAGAGAGAAATGAGTCAAATGTAGACGTAGGGAGGTTGAAATCCCCCAGAACTGTGAGGGGTGAGCCATCCTCAGGAAAGGAACTTATCAAGGCGTCAAGCTCATTGATGAACTCTCCAAGGGAACCTGGAGGGCGATAGATGACAAGGATATTAAGCTTAAATGGGCTAGTGACTGTGACAGCATGGAATTCAAATGAGGAGATATACAGATGGGTTAGGGGAAAAATTGAGAATGTCCACTTGGGAGAGATGAGGATTCCTGTGCCACCACCCCGCTGACCAGATGCTCTCGGGGTATGCGAGAACACATGGTCAGACGAGGAGAGAGCAGTAGGAGTAGCAGTGTTTTCAGTGGTAATCCATGTTTCCGTCAGCGCCAAGAAGTCGAGGGACTGGAGGGTAGCATAGGCTGGGATGAAGTCTGCCTTGTTGGCAGCAGAACGGCAGTTCCAGAGGCTGCCTGAGACCTGGAACTCCAGGTGGGTGGTGCGTGCAGGGACCACCAGGTTAGAGAGGCAGCAGCCACGCGGTGTGAGGCGTTTGTGTAGCCTGTGCGGAGAGGAGAGAACAGGGATAGGCAGAGGCATAGTTGACAGGCTGCAGCAAATGGCTACAATAATGCAGAGGAGATCGGAATGAAATGAACTAAACATCTGGGAAAGGAGAGAGCGGGGCCTCCCTCAGCACAACTCCCAAATATAACTCTCCCAACTTCCACCTCAGAAACTATAATTGTTGTAAACTACAGCGGTTCAATGTTTCTAGGAATAGACTAACTCAGTTTATTCAGCTAGCTAACTAGGTGCAGTATTATTCCGTGAAAATCGTCCGGGCATCAGGTCATATGACGCCACAGCCAGCTAGCATGCCGGACTCCAGCAACACGGTTTAGCGCCAATACTCTGCCACAACAAACCACCAGTGTATCAACACGCAAGCAGATCGTTCGTGTCCGTGTCTAACGTTGTGGGTTAGTCCCGACAGCTTGAGCGAGTCCGTCGTCAACTTATTCAGCCAGTTAGTTAGCTAGAATAGTTAGCAAACTAGCTAGCCATTGCTTTCAGACAAAGAAGAACCCCTCCTTTCACGGCACGAACACACAGAGAGAGCCAAACTAACGTTAACTAGTCACCCATGTCCCAAATTCCTTGAACGACTCGGGCTATCAATATGTAAAAAACAAAACAAATGTAGGTTATGACTTACCCCTAGCAGCTACTGTTAGCTAGCCAAGTGCAAAGCTAGCCACTGAATTGACTCAGCCAGTTCGCGTCTGTTCACACGGTCGTTCCAGCTATTGTTTACTAGTAGCTATCCAGGTAGCAACAAGCTAGCTAATATTTCAAGCACAGTAGCCGCTTGCTACCTAACGTTAACGGTTCAGACAATGAGGTTAGGAAACAGCTGAATGGTAGGCAATTATTGTATGTAATTATTGTAGGCAGCCAGCTGGCGTAATTACAGGCACTCTCAGGCGTGAAATAACTATACCGTTGCTAATAGCTACTCGCCAGCTAGTCCCGGTGGTGGGTTAGCTAGCTAGCTTCATGCTACGCTGGGCTACGCTGGGCACAGCCGAATACAATACTAACCTACAATAATTACATACAACAACCCACAATAACTACCTACAATACCTAACTACAATCTAAATACATAGTTTAAGCCTTACTCGACAAAGCCCAAGCTATGTGTAAAGCCAAGCTTACCCGACGACCCGACGACCTCCCCGATGACAACAACACAGAATTACAAGTGTGTGACATTTGTTTTGATTTAGAATGGATCATTATCATGCACCTGTATCGAAACAGGGGTCAGCGGGAAAAAATACATGCCATCTATGCACTTAAATAGCGAATGGAGGACGCTTTTCCCAATGGTTTGTTTTCATGCCAGCCAGGTAGGCTATACTCCTGTTGTAAATATAAGCAATGTGCTTAATATTAGGAAAGTTGATAAATAAATATAGTAGGCCTAGCCTATAGAAAGCTGATGGGATCCTCCTCTTTTTATTAGCGGCCATCACTGTTATCTCCCGCAATTATATAGCCTATAGAAATGTTGCGCAACATGAGCTCATGGGCTCTCATGAAGTGATTCGATTTTCGAAGACATTTGAATTGATGTCAGAGTGATTAGAGGGACAATAGAGTGCTGAGTACCAGGCAGTTAGCAAGTTTGTTTGGCTACTAATGACCAGCAGCAGCATCAGAGCTTGGAGAAGCCTAATTACCGTGACTAAACTGTCATGTGGAATCATATTTTTGGGGACTCGTGACTGCCGGTGTGACGGTAATACGGTCACCGCAGCAGCGCTAGTCTCGAGTAACATTTACCTTTTTAGGAAATTGAGCACATTGATATATATTAAGTCGTCTTTGAATAAGAACGCAATTGAAACTGTACAGCCTACCTGTGCTGGAGGACATCTGCAAGATGTTGCTGGCAGGCTTAAATAAGGAAATGAATGTCAAATCAATTGCACTAAATTGTTGTTCTTTTTGTTTGCTGTCACAATTTACCGTATGTTGTAAAAAAACTAGTTCTTAAGTAGTTTTCTGACCGGATACTTTTTTACTCTTACTTGAGTAGTTTCTTAAGAGGGCTACTTTTACTTGAGTAAATTACAATCTAAGTAACATACTTTTACTTAAGTACTGATTTTCTGTACTCTACCCACCTCTGGTTAAAAGGATAGTTCACCCAGCAGTCTATGGACAAGGTATGACAGCAACCCATGCTTTGGTTTGTTTACCTTGTGTGACTGTCCTTGTCTATCAGTGTATCAGTGTTTTGTTACATGTCATGTTTTGTGTTTTTTTGTCGATCCCAGGAAGAGTAGCTGCACTTTCTGCAAAAGCTAATGAGGATACAAATAAACAAATCTGGTCACCATTTAAAATGCAAACCTTTTAGAATTTGTGGCACAAATTCAATGCAAGTGAATGGTACCTATGATAGCATTTAAGCGCTTCATTTCCAAATCATCTATAAGTAACATCATTGAGTTACACAATCCATTTTTAGATAATTTAGGATAATTTGGATATGAAGTGTGAAAATGCTAATATACAGTAGAAGTCGGAAGTTTACGTACACTTAGGTTGGAGTCATTAAAACTCGTTTTTCAACCACTACACATTTACATTTTAGTCATTTAGCAGACGCTCTTATCCAGAGCGACTTACAGTTGTGAGTGCATACATTATTGTTTATATTTTTCATACTGGCCCCCCATGGGAATCGAACCCACAACCCTGGCGTTGCAAACGCCATGCTCTACCAACTGAGCTACATCCGGCCATTCCCTCCCCTACCCTGGACGACGCTGGGCCAATTGTGCGCCGCCCCATGGGTCTCCCGGTTGCGGCCGGCTACGACAGAGCCTGGATGGGACCACGCAGCCGTCATACACAGATTTCTTGTTGACAAACTATAGTTTTGGCAAGTCGGTTAGGATATCAACTTTGTGCATGACACAAGTAATTTTTTCAATAATTGTTTACAGACAGATTATTTCACTTATAATTCACTGTATCACAATTCCAGTGGGTCAGAAGTTTACAGACACTAAGTTGACTGTGCCTTTAAACAGCTTGGAAAATTCCAGAAAATGATGTCATGGCTTTAGAAGCTTCTAATAGGCAAATTGACATAATTTGAGTCAATTGGAGGTGTACCTGTGGATGTATTTCAAGGCCTACCTTCAAACTCAGTGCCTCTTTGCTTGACATCATGGGAAAATCAAAAGAAATCACAAGACTGGTTCATCCTTGGGAGCAATTTCCAAACGCCTGAAGGTACCACGTTCATCTGTACAAACAATAGTATGCAAGTATAAACACCATGGGACCACGCAGCCGTCATACAGCTCAGGAAGGAGACGCGTTCTGTCTCCTACAGATGAACGTACTTTTGTGCGAAAAGTGCAAATCAATCCCAGAACAACAGCAAAGGACCTTGTGAAGATTCTGGAGGAAACAGGTACAAAAGTATCTATATCCACAGTAAAACGAGTCCTATATCGACATAACCTGAAAGGCCGCTCAGCAAGGAAGAAGCCACTGCTCCAAAACCGCCATTAAAAAGCCAGACTACGGTTTGCAACTGCACATGGGGACAAAGATCGTACTTTTTGGAGAAATGTCCTCTGGTCTCACTAAACAAAAATAGAACTGTTTGGCCATAATGACCATCGTTATGTTTAGAGGAAAAAGCGGGAACTTACAAGCTGAAGAACACCATCCCAACCGTGAAGCATGGGGGTGGAAGCATCATACTGTGGGGTTGCTTTGCTGCAGGAGGGACTGGTGCACTAAACAAAATAGATGGCATCGTGAGGAAGGAAAATTATGTGGATATATTGAAGCAACATCTCAAGACATCAGTCAGGAAGTTAAAGCTTGGTCGCAAATGGGTCTTCCAAATGGACAATGACCCCAAGCATACTTCCAAAGTTGTGGCAAACAAAGTCAAGGTATTGGAGTGGCCATCACCAAGCCCTGACCTCAATCCTATAGAAAACTTGTGGGCAGAACTGAAAAAGCGTGTGCGAGCAAGGAGGCCTACAAACCTGACTCAGTTACACCAGCTCTGTCAGGAGGAATGTGCAAAAATTCACCCAACTTATTGTGGGAAGCTTGTGGAAGGCTACCCGAAACGTTTGACCCAAGTTAAACAATTTAAAGGCAATGCTACCAAATACTAATTGAGTGTATGTAAACTTCTGACCCACTAGGAATGTGATTAAAAAAATGAAAGCTGAAATAAATCATTCTCTCTACTATTATTTTGACATTTCACATTCTTAAAATAAAGTGATGATCCTAACTGACCTAAGACAGTGGATTTTTACTAGGATAAAATGTCAGGAATTGTGAAAAACTGAGTTTAAATGTATTTGACTAAGGTGTATGTAAAATTCCGACTTCAACTGTAGGTACCATTGACCTGCATTGGATTTGTGCCACAAATGCAAAAAAGTTAGCATTTGAAACAGTGGCCTAAAAAACCAAAGCATGGGTTGCTGTCATACCTTGTCCACAGACTGCTTACAGGCTAAGGAAACTAATATGTAATTTAATAATTTGGGTGAACTATGCCTTTAGCATTAAGGGGGGAGTTCTTCAAACTTTCTTCACCTAATAGCAGGAACAGCACCATCTAGTGGTCAGAACCTGGTAATATTTGGATGTAGGATGGGACATAAACCTAACAAATTCAATGACTAATTTCTCTGAACAGGGGAAAGAACCATCACCTAATTCACTGAGAATACATTGCATAGGATGAAGAAACAATACTCAGAGCCACAGCTCCATACTACTTGTCAGACATAGAGAACTGGCCTACTGTAGCTCAGTTGGTAGAGCATGGCGCTTGTAACGCCAGGGTTGTGGGTTCGATTCCCACGGGGGGCCAGTATGAAAAATGTATGCACTCTCTAACTGTAAGTTGCTCTGGATAAGAGCGTCTGCTAAAATGTAAATGTAGAACTGATACAATATACGCGTTGTTAAGGTGGGATTTGCGTGGGTGGCTTTTGACAATTTCTTTGGATTCCTTATGTCTATCTAATTATTAGAAAAATGTTTGGTCCAAAAATAATGTTGAAGGAATGCTAATCTTATCTAACAACATAAGCTATTTCAGAATATTCTGAGATGGTGGGTGTTGAAATCCTCTTTCTTGTGCTTTTTGAGGTGGAACGACCTTACAGTGATGTTAGAGCAAAATTCATTCGTTTCAAACGCATTCATTGTAGTCCTGCTGCCATTTTAAACTCTTACATGGGAAATCATTAACAATAAGATCAAGCCTCGAGCTGCAACATGCTTCTCAAGGATGCCATAAAAATGTAAGCTGTGTTTGTTCTTGTGTTTGTGTGTGCATGCATGTCATGTGTACCTATGTGTATGTGTGTATGTGTGCCTGTGTGTGTGTCCTCTTGGACTTAATTGAGCCTATAATAAAAACGTAATATCAGAACTCTGACTTTGTGATAGACTGAGTCAGGGTAGGCTTTGGGTCAGTCCTAACCTCATCTCTCCCCTCTCCCAAACTGAGTCTGACTACCCTGCACCTTTGTGCCGTTAAGCGCTTACTCAACTACGCTTTTACTCAACTGCACTGAGACCTTAGCTTTGGACAAATTGCCAGAGGTAGAGAGCTAGATTAAAAAGCATGATTCGACACCTCAGTGTAGTATTGCAGATTTGAACTAACTAGTGAGAGCTAGCCATTGCTTATCGAGTGGTCACCTTTCTTGATACCTGAAGTACTGCCATGGTTTTGGTAGGCTACCGGTTGTCAGTAGCTATGGTCTTACGTATTGTTGTGAACTCGAGTCCTTTTCAACCTTGCACCCAAATACTTTTGTCTAAGGACCTTTGAGTTGAGTACACCAATCCTTGACTCTGTGAGTTCCTATCCTGGGTTGTGCAGGGATGGATGTTACATCATTAGATGGGGTTGAAGCCTGGCACAGTCCAACCCCCGAATCCTAGGCAGACGAGAATCAGTAATGGTTGAAGCCTGGCACAGTCCAACCCCCGAATCCTTGACAGACGAGAATCATAAACATCCACTGAAGAGTGTCTCACCCCTAGCCTCCCCCTAGCCTTCCCCGGACATCCCTTATGGCCCTATGTAATGTTGAGGGGGAATTTATGATGAGCGGATATTGACGGACTCAGCTATCAATAAAACAGTAGCAGCATGACCATTGAGACGCATTTCCAAACACCATAACTTGATCAATGAAAGGTTTGCCTTGCCTGATACCAAGGCCTCTTAGATTCCCTCTCCTAATCACTAATATTATCTGCTATGTTCTGGGGAGTTGTGTTTGATAACGGGCTAGGATGGATGAGACTACTATCAGGTCATAATCTCACACTCCACTAGACACGTAATGGTAGCCATTATTATCATACCCCTCCAGAAGCTGTTCAGGGATGCACTAAAAAGCGAACAAATTCACTTCTGCACCCTGAGGGTTATGGTGGTGTACATCCATTTGGTTATCTTGACAATGCCTAAGGGCGCTAGCTTTGCTGCAAGGTTGCTAACTTACAAAGAGAGTATAGAAACAAGGACAGAAATCATGCTTGATTTTTTAACGTGTTATAAACACAAACACATGTAATACATAGATGATACATGTTATGAGCTATAAAGGGTATTCCTTTGGTATTTTAGGGATGGTGCTCCTTGAACTAAAGTCTCACAACATGAGGGTGACAAGCCGTTGTAAACATTGACTTTACAATCAAACAGTTTTTGATTCATAACCACAGGTCCTCACTACTCTGTCTCGTCCTGACCCACAGCAGTAACTCACAGCTGTAAGAAATACACTCAGCAGGAGAAATCGATATGTGTGTGGAGAGCTGTCTCTGCATACACACAGACATACATGCAGGCACGCACGAACACACATACACACACTGACAATTCAAACAAGGACTACTCAAGCTGAATCAAAGGAGATGGCCCAGTTATCCAATGTGCCATCTGTTTGTCTGTCTAAACAACGCAGTTATGAAAAAATCAACACAGAGACTGTAAAATACATACCACAGTGGAACTAGAGAGAGGTGTATTTGGTTGTTGGGGAGAATAGAATTGAAAGCATCAAGCTGCGATTCCTACGCACATTGTGGGACTTTTAAATGAATTATGTGTACCTCATGAGCTTAGTTTAACTGTTGTACCCCATCAGAACCCAAAATATAAGCTTGTTTTACTCCATTGATTGTAAACAATGTACACTGAACAAAAATATAAACGCAACATTTAAAGTGTTGGTCCCATGTTTCATGAGCTGAAATAAAAGATCCCAGAAATGTTGCATACACACAAAAAGCTTATTTCTCTCAATTGTTGTGTACAAATTTGTTTAAATCCCTGTTAGTGAGTATTTCTCCTTTGACAAGATAATCCATCCACCTGAAAGATGTGGCATATCAAGAAGCTGATTAAACAGCATGATCATTACACATGTGTACCTTGTGCTGGGGAAAATAAAAGGCCAGTCTATGGAGCTGAAGGGAGGGAATAAAAACAACAAGATAACTAATGTAAAATATACTGTGTCCGTAAAATGTATATATGTTCAGAACTTTTGTGAAACAGCACAGTTACATATTTACGTCAAAACAGAAATCAAACTGGATTGGATTATGATATACAGTGGGGAGAACAAGTATTTGATACACTGCTGATTTTGCAGGTTTTCCTACTTACAAAGCATGTAGAGGTCTGTCATTTTTATCATAGGTAC
The DNA here is from genome assembly GCF_964263955.1 of Coregonus lavaretus. Classification (NCBI taxonomy): domain Eukaryota; kingdom Metazoa; phylum Chordata; class Actinopteri; order Salmoniformes; family Salmonidae; genus Coregonus; species Coregonus lavaretus. Next base: position 32,020,581 of record NC_140010.1, on the reverse strand, counting down.
ACTTCAACTGTGAGAGACGGAATCTAAACAAAATCCAGAAAATCACATTGTATGATTTTTAAGTAATTAATTTGCATTTTATTGCATGACATAAGTATTTGATACATCAGAAAAGCAGAACTTAATATTTGGTACAGAAACCTTTGTTTGCAATTACAGAGATCATACGTTTCCTGTAGGTCTTGACCAGGTTTGCACACACTGCAGCAGGGATTTTAGCCCACTCCTCCATACAGACCTTCTCCAGATCCTTCAGGTTTTGGGGCTGTCGCTGGGCAATACAGACTTTCAGCTCCCTCCAAAGATTTTCTATTGGGTTCAGGTCTGGAGACTGGCTAGGCCACTCCAGGACCTTGAGATGCTTCTTACGGAGCCACTCCTTAGTTGCCCTGGCTGTGTGGTTCGGGTCGTTGTCATGCTGGAAGACCCAGCCACGACCCATCTTCAATGCTCTTACAGAGGGAAGGAGGTTGTTGGCCAAGATCTCGCGATACATGGCCCCATCCATCCTCCCCTCAATACGGTGCAGTCATCCTGTCCCCTTTGCAGAAAAGCATCCCCAAAGAATGATGTTTCCACCTCCATGCTTCACGGTTGGGATGGTGTTCTTGGGGTTGTACTCATCCTTCTTCTTCCTCCAAACAAGGCGAGTGTAGTTTAGACCAAAAAGCTCTATTTTTGTCTCATCAGACCACATGACCTTCTCCCATTCCTCCTCTGGATCATCCAGATGGTCATTGGCAAACTTTAGACGGGCCTGGACATGCGCTGGCTTGAGCAGGGGGACCTTGCGTGCGCTGCAGGATTTTAATCCATGACGACGTAATGTGTTACTAATGGTTTTCTTTGAGACTGTGGTCCCAGCTCTCTTCAGGTCATTGACCAGGTCCTGCCGTGTAGTTCTGGGCTGATCCCTCACCTTCCTCATGATCATTGATGCCCCACGAGGTGAGATCTTGCATGGAGCCCCAGACCGAGGGTGATTGACCGTCATCTTGAACTTCTTCCATTTTCTAATAATTGCGCCAACAGTTGTTGCCTTCTCACCAAGCTGCTTGCCTATTGTCCTGTAGCCCATCCCAGCCTTGTGCAGGTCTACAATTTTATCCCTGATGTCCTTACACAGCTCTCTGGTCTTGGCCATTGTGGAGAGGTTGGAGTCTGTTTGATTGAGTGTGTGGACAGGTGTCTTTTATACAGGTAACGAGTTCAAACAGGTGCAGTTAATACAGGTAATGAGTGGAGAACAGGAGGGCTTAACAGAGGAAGAACAATGATTTCAATCACCACCCTACTTTTAAAGCTTCCAGTCTGTTATTTTAACTCAATCAGCATGACAGAGGGATCTCCAGCCTTGTCCTTGTCAACACTCTCACCTGTGTTAACGAGAGAATCACTGACATGATGGCAGATGGTCCTTTTGTGGCAGGGCTGAAATGCAGTGTAAATGTTTTTTTGGGATTAAGTTCATTTTCATGGCAAAGAGGGACTTTGCAATTAATTGCAATTCATCTGATCACTCTTCATGACATTCTGGAGTATATGCAAATTGCCATCATCAAAACTGAGGCAGCAGACTTTGTGAAAATTAGTATGTGTGTCATTCTCAAAACTTTTGACCACGACTGTGCTAACGACCTGTCCATAAAGTTCCCAGCTGCACCTGAATCGACCAGCGCCTTACACTGGGGAACTCCTGTGTAATCAGGGGAGTGGATGTGTAGGGTACAGTGCTCAGCAGAGGGGTCTGAACAAGTGTGGGTGTTCGATACCTGGGGTGACACGAGAGTGCCCTGCCTGTCGCCTCCAGACCCAAAAGAACGCTGATGACAGTGCGCAGTAAAATGTCCTCTCGTGCCACAAGAGTGACACTGGCGCTGTCATCCTCCGCTCTCCCGGATCGTCGCACCACCCAACTCCATCATCTCGTGATCCGGGTTGGGGGGAGGGTGAAATGGGCAGGCCCTTTCCAGGGCGTCCTCTAGAAGCCAGCAGGTTGTCCAACCGGATGGCCATGTCCACCAGTTGATTGAAGGATGACATTGTGTCCCGGCAGGCTAGCTCCCTTTGGACGTCCTCTCGCAGGTGGCACCAGAAGTGGTTGATGAGGGCCCATTCGTTTCACCCGGACCCAGCCGCTAGAGTTCTGAACTCCAGGGAAAAATTCCTGCGCGGTCCTCGTCCCCTGCCTCAAATGGACCAGCTGCTCGCCTGCCTCTCTCCCTTCGGGAGGGTGATCGAAGATGGCCCCGAAGAGGCGAGCGAACTCCCTGTAGTTGTCCAACGCGGCTCCTCCTTCACTCCAGACTGCGTTTGCCCACTCCAGGGCTTTGCCCGAGAGGCAGAAAACGAAGGCGGACACCTTCTCCCGTTTGTATAGCAGTGTGTGTTACTATATTTAGTAGCCTCAAGCATCCTGACATCAATCAATCAATCAATTTTATTTTATATAGCCCTTCTTACATCAGCTGATATCTCGAAGTGCTGTACAGAAACCCAGCCTAAAACCCCAAACAGCTAGTAATGCAGGTGTAGAAGCACGGTGGCTAGGAAAAACTCCCTAGAAAGGCGAAAACCTAGGAAGAAACCTAGAGAGGAACCAGGCTATGAGGGGTGGCCAGTCCTCTTCTGGCTGTGCCGGGTGGAGATTATAACAGAACCATGCCAAGATGTTCAAAAATGTTCATAAGTGACAAGCATGGTCAAATAATAATCAGGAATAAATCTCAGTTGGCTTTTCATAGCCGATCATTAAGAGTTTGAAAACAGCAGGTCTGGGACAGGTAGGGGTTCCATAACCGCAGGCAGAACAGTTTAAACTGGAATAGCAGCAAGGCCAGGCGGACTGGGGACAGCAAGGAGTCACCACGGCCGGTAGTCCCGACGTATGGTCCTAGGGCTCAGGTCTCTCAGTTGGCTTTTCATAGCCGATCATTAAGAGTTGAAAACAGCAGGTCTGGGACAGGTAGGGGTTTCGTAGCCGCAGGCAGAACAGTTGAAACTGGAATAGCAGCAAGGCCAGGCGGACTGGGGACAGCAAGGTGTCATCATGCCCGGTAGTCCTGACGTATGGTCCTAGGGCTCAGGTTCTCAGAGAGAAAGAGAGAACGAGAGAATTAGAGAGAGCATACTTAAATTCACACAGGACACTGGATAAGACAGGAGAAGTACTCCAGGTATAACCAACTAACCCCAGCCCCCCGACACATAAACTACTGCAGCATAAATACTGGAGGCTGAGACAGGAGCGGTCCGGAGACACTGTGGCCCCATCCGAAGAAACCCCCGGACAGGGCCAAACAGGAAGGATATAACCCCACCCACTCCGCCAAAGCACAGCCCCCGCACCACTAGAGGGATATCCCCAACCACCAACTTACAATCCTGAGACAAGGCCGAGTATAGCCCACAGAGGTCTCCACCACAGCACAAACCAAGGGGGGGGCGCCAACCCAGACAGGAAGATCACGTCAGTAACTCAACCCACTCAAGTGACGCACCCCTCCCAGGGACGGCATGAAAGAGCACCAGCAAGCCAGTGACTCAGCCCCTGCAACAGGGTTAGAGGCAGAGAACCCCAGTGGAGAGGGGAACCGGCCTGGCAGAGACAGCAAGGGCTGTTCGTTGCTCCAGCCTTTCCGTTCACCTTCACACTCCTGGGCCAGACTACACTCAATCATATGACCTACTGAAGAGATAAGTCTTCAGTAAAGACTTAAAGGTTGAGACTGAGTCTGCGTCTCTCACATGGGTAGGCAGACTGTTCCATAAAAATGGAGATCTATAGGAGAAAGCCCTGCCTCCCGCTGTTTGCTTAGAAATTCTAGGGACAATTAGGAGGCCTGCGTCTTGTGACCGTAAATGTAAATGTAAATGTGACATATACTGTACCTCTCCCCAACTCATCAACCAATGTATTGGTTGCATTCACTTTGCTCTCATTGTAGCATTGATAGGACCAGGAAAAACCCAGGGCCCTCCAAACCATTGTAATTATCATTATTGAGTAGTGTTTTGACATCCATTATCCACAATGTGAAAAAGTCAATGCCTGCTATTTAATTATTGTCATGGTATCATGTATAGCATTTATGTTCATGGGAAGGGACACATTAGCTCTACACATTGTGCACTGCTATTAACATTGACTTCATCAGGACCTCAGTCTCTCTCCATGTCCAGTAGAGTATGTCCACATTGATTAAAACACACATGAACACACCCATGCATCCACTCAATCATGCAGACACAATCATTTGGACACACACACACACACACACACACACACACACACACACACACACACACACACACACATACACCCTTATTACTTCCCCTTGGTTGTTGGACAACAATTCCCTTTTTCCTTTTACATTTACATTTAAGTCATTTAGCAGACGCTCTTATCCAGAGCGACTTAGAAATTGGTGCATTCAATTTAGGATAGCCAGTGGGACAACCACCCAATTTATTTTTATTTTTATGGGGGGCTGGGGGGGGGGGGGGGGGGGGGGGGGTAAAAGGGTTACTGTTATACTATTCCAGGTATTCCTTAAAGAGGTAGGGTTTCAAGTGTCTCCGGAAGGTGGTCAGTGACTCCGCTGTCCTGGCGTCGTGGGGGAGCTTGTTCCACCATTGGGGTGCCAGAGCAGCGAATAGCTTTGACTGGGCTGAGCGGGAACTGTGCTTCCGTAGAGTGCTTCCGTAGAGGTGGATGAACGTAGTGCCCTCGTTTGGGTGTAGTGTCTGATCAGAGCCTTTTGATGGATGATTTCATTAAAACCGGAACTATGTGAACCTGTCATTACTAGTACAGTCTCCACACATATAGTGAACTTGCTTCCTCCCCACTTCAGCTGCCAGCTTTATGTATACTGTGCATCATCTGTTTAAAGCACTTAAGGCCCTGCGATTGGATCTCAGGATGCTTAAAGAAAGCCGGTTGAGAGGCCACTTGTTAATCCACAGTGCTGTGTTGTGAGATTTTCCACTCGTCTTGCTTTAAAAGAGAACATGAATAATTTGACTCCAGGAGGTGGGCTCACTTTACCAGTGGGATTTTCGTAAGTGAGTCTTTAGGGTGAGTTTATCTCTTCCCCTAATCTCAAAATTGTGACAGATTGAATTTGGGTCATCATTGGTAGTCACTGGACTTTATTTCAAGTGGAAATGTTCATTTGTAATTCGTTAAATGAATCAGTTATCTTTTTACAAGATTCTCCAAGGCATTAGATAACAAATAGTTAATTACTATAGCAGTTGTAGACAGATCTGTCTTTCAGGCTTTTATTTAACTGTTTTGCTGCTTTGTTCAGTTCTTCAATGTCTTCACAAGTTCTTCAGGGGCTTACAAAATATACTAGTTAATAAACTAGTTAAGTTATACAGCAGTTAAGGATATTCCAAATGTAAAGGTTGTCCAATATGTCCTCTGTGCAGTCTCATGCTAGCACATAATTTTCAGATGTAGCCTAGCTCTGATTGTCTAGTCCAGCTCTGATTGACCACTAGCCACACAGCTTGAGTAACCTCTAACTAATAATCAACTCATTTCAATTTAATTTGAAGCTTCAAATGAGCAGTGTAAACAGCAAAGTTTAAAGCCATCTATGATGTACACACAGAACCCCACTATCTCTTTCATTTGGATCTTTCACCTAATCAAATGTGTATTTATGAGAGACATACAGTGCAAGTATCAAATTCCACCCAAAGTTGTGCCCCATATGGGAATGAGGTGGCATTTGTGACAAAGCCACAGGTATGGGTTTGGTGTAAATACTAGACCAGTGGTTCTGAACTGGTTTTGCTTCGGGACCCAAATTGAACCAGGTTGTCTCAGTCGCAATCCAATATAAACATCGCAATGTTTTTGTTGTTGCCAAAATGTAATGTGTAAAACTATTTTTAATGCTATATTGATAGTACATGTACCAATTATATGACAAGGGAACAACAGTCCCAACATATTCATTGTCAATCATTTCATTTAGCCTATATTCTTGATGAAGAATGTTAAGCTCACTGGTATGAGACAAAATCAACCAAATACGCTAAATAGCGCTGCTAATAACTCTATATTGAAAATACTGTTGATTGAAAAAAGTATTTAGTCAGCCACCAATTGTGCATGTTCTCCCACTTAAAAAGATGAGAGAGGCCTGTAATTTTCATCATAGGTACACGTCAACTATGACAGACAAAATGAGGAAAAAAATTCCAGAAAATCACATTGTAGGATTTTTATGAATTTATTTGCAAATTATGGTGGAAAATAAGTATTTGGTCAATAACAAAAGTTTTTCAATACTTTGTTATATACCCTTTGTTGGCAATGACACAGGTCAAACGTTTTCTGTAAGTCTTCACAAGGTTTCACACACTGTTGCTGGTATTTTGGCCCATTCCTCCATGCAGATCTCCTCTAGAGCAGTGATGTTTTGGGGCTGTCGCTGGGCAACACAGACTTTCAACTCCCTCCAAAGATTTTCTATGGGGTTGAGATCTGGAGACTGGCTAGGCCACTCCAGGACCTTGAAATGCTTCTTACGAAGCCACTCCTTCGTTGCCCGGGCGGTGTGTTTGGGATCATTGTCATACTGAAAGACCCAGCCACGTTTCATCTTCAATGCCCTTGCTGATGGTAGGAGGTTTTCACTCAAAATCTCACGATACATGGCCCCATTCATTCTTTCCTTTACACGGATCAGTCGTCCTGGTCCCTTTGCAGAAAAACAGCCCCAAAGCATGATGTTTCCACCCCCATGCTTCACAGTAGGTATGGTGTTCTTTGGATGCAACTCAGCATTCTTTGTCCTCCAAACACGACGAGTTGAGTTTTTACCAAAAAGTTATATTTTGGTTTCATCTGACCATATGACATTCTCCCAATCCTCTTCTGGATCATCCAAATGCACTCTAGCAAACTTCAGACGGGCCTGGACATGTACTGGCTTAAGCAGGGGGACACGTCTCGCACTGCAGGATTTGAGTCCCTGGCGGCGTAGTGTGTTACTGATGGTAGGCTTTGTTACTTTGGTCCCAGCTCTCTGCAGGTCATTCACTAGGTCCCCCCGTGTGGTTCTGGGATTTTTGCTCACCGTTCTTGTGATCATTTTGACCCCACGGGTTGAGATCTTGCGTGGAGCCCCAGATCGAGGGAGATTATCAGTGGTCTTGTATGTCTTCCATTTCCTAATAATTGCTCCCACAGTTGATTTCTTCAAACCAAGCTGCTTACCTATTGCAGATTCAGTCTTCCCAGCCTGGTGCAGGTCTACAATTTTGTTTCTGGTGTCCTTTGACAGCTCTTTGGTCTTGGCCATAGTGGAGTTTGGAGTGTGACTGTTTGAGGTTGTGGACAGGTGTCTTTTATACTGATAACAAGTTCAAACAGGTGCCATTAATACAGGTAACGAGTGGAGGACAGAGGAGCCTCTTAAAGAAGAAGTTACAGGTCTGTGAGAGCCAGAAATCTTGCTTGTTAGTAGGTGACCAAATACTTATTTTCCACCATAATTTGCAAATAAATTCATTAAAAATCCTACTATGTGATTTTTTTTCACTCAATTTGTCTGTCATAGTTGACGTGTACCTATGATGAAAATTACAGGCCTCTCTCATCATTTTAAGTGGGAGAACTTGCACAATTGGTGGCTGACTAAATACTTTTTTCCCCCACTGTAGTTCAAAGGTTACTTTCTACCTGGTTTTAGTCATTTAAGTTCAGACTGGAGTATTTTTTATTTAAGAAATCTGAAACTTGTGACCCATTTAAAACCTCTCACCAGTTGAGCATCACTGCTCTAGACTAGCTCCCCTCCCCTGGTCTCCTGTCAATCATGATTAGGTTTGCAAAATTCCGGGAACTTTCAATAAATTCCCTGGTTTACGCAAAATCACAGTTGGAGTATTCCCTCCTGAACTATTGAAAGTTGCCGGGATTTTGCAACCCTAATCATGATTGAACACCATAGATCGGAAAAGACTTGACCATTCCCATCAACAGGACACATTTGGGAAGGCTTTGGGACACACACTAAGCAGGATGTAAAGGCAACCAACAACTTCACAGAATCCTACTATAAATTTGAGAGTTTTCATTGAATAGATAGGCTGCAAATATAGCTGGGAGCTGTCAATATATGGAAAATGAACAAGAATAAAATAATAACCTGCTGAAGTCCTTGTAAAGCGGCCAGAGGAACATTCCCACTCATCAGTGTTATACTGTTTGACATTTATGGGCCAAAGATGGCATGATTGCTATTATTAGTGAGCAGTGAATAAGGCTCTGGCTCGCTCCTGTTCGCAGTAGTAGGGTGATGGGTTTGCAGTGAGATGTGAATAAACTGCATAGGGTTTAGGTCCCCGTGCTTTGCGGAGATACAGTGGAAAGGGTTGAGCATGTCAGAGCTTCATTAATGACTATGAGCTGCCTTTTTATCCTTCACAAGTGCAGTTTGAGACACATTAATTATGTTGTTTTAATGAAATATGAACAATATTTGTGCATGTTTTATCGTAAAGAACGAGTGATGCGTCATTAAGCAGATTGACAAACTCATGTCTTATTTACAGTTAGGCTTCTAAAGCCTAAATGATGACTGTTAGACAACATTAAAAGAAAAGTGGAAATATATTAGATGGATGGTTTGTTCAGTCATATAAAGGAATATTTATATTCTGTACAGGCTTCCTACTTTTCACTCTGTCAATTAGGTTAGTATTGTGAAGTTACTACAATGTTGTTGATCCGTCACAGCCATTAAACTCTGTAACTGTTTTAAAGTCACCATTGGCCTCGTGGTGAAATCTCTGAATGGTTTTCTTCCTCTCCGGCAACTGAGTCAGGAAGGACGCCTGTATCTTTGTAGTGACTGGGTGTATTGATACACCAGCCAAAGTGTAATTAATAACTTCATGCTCAAAGGGATATTCAATGTCTGCTTTAAAAAATATATATGTTTATCTACAAATAGGTGCCCTTCTCTCATTGGAAAACCTCTCTGGTCTTTGTGGTTGAATCTGTGTTTGAAATTCACTACTCGACTGAGGAACCTTACAGATAATTGTATGTGTTGGGTACAGAGATGAGGTAGTTATTCAATTATCATGTTAAACACTATTATTGCACACAGAGTGAGTCCATGCAACTTATGTCACATCTTTACTCCTGAACATATTTAGGCTTGCTATAACAAAGGGTTTGAATACTTTTTGACTCAAGACATTTCAGCTTTTCATTTTTTAATATTTTTAATTTTGTATTATTATTCCACTTTGAAATTATGGGGTATTGTGTGTAGGCCAGTGACACAAAATCTAAATTTAATCAATTTTAAATTCAGGATGTAACAACAAAATGTGAAAAAAGTCAAGGGATGTGAATACTTTCTGAAGGCACTATATATTATACATATTTGATCAAAGAGATAATGTTACATTTATTTATAAGTAGATGCATTGAAGATGACCCTTAGACCAGAGGGGAAGAGTGAAGGTAGAAGTAGCAACTTCTTTGAAGAAGGCAGGATTGCTAATACAGTATTATTGTCACGACTTCTTCCGAAGCTGTGAGAGTGTGATTTGAAGGAGTCAGGCACAGGAGGGTAAATCACAGAATACAGAGTTCATTCCGTAGTACACAGTTACGCTGGATTGCGTCAACAGTCCAGTGCACAAAACAGGTGCACTGGAACAAATACAGGCATACGGGAAAAATATACCCCGGCAATACAAAGTACAGGTAGCTCCACCGAGCTACACTAATCTCACATGAAACAATCACCCACAAGGACAAGGGGGCAGAGGGAACACTTAAACACATACTAATGAGGGGAATATGAACCAGGTGTGTGTAATTGACAAGACAAGACAAATGGAATGATGAGAAATGGAGCGGTTGTGGCTAGAAGGCGGTTACGACGAACTCCGAAGCCTGCCCGAACAAGGAGGGGAGGCAGCTTCGGAGGAAGTCTTGACAGAAGCTGCCTCCTCTCCTTGTTCGGCCAGGCTTCGGCGTTCATCGTCACCGGCCTTCTAGCCACTGCCGCTCCTCATATGTTCATTCCATTTGTTTTGTCTTGTTTATTACACACACCTGGTTCATATCCCCTCATCAGTACCTGTATATATGTTCCCTCTGCCTCCTTGTCTTTGTGTGTGATTGGTTATTGTAGAGGAGATTATAGCTCGGTGGAGCTTGATTATATTGTGTATCGCCGGGTTATTTCACCCGTGTGCCTTGTCATCCCCAGTGTGTTTGTCCGCACTGTTTATTGATTAAACCATTTATTCCGTGATTTACCCTCCTGCGTCTGACTCCGTCCAACATCACCTGCAACCCGCAACAATTATGCACAATTGATTGCATGAACTTGTCAAACCTTTGATATTTACCTATGGAAAAGTTCTATAACAAGAATAATTGAAAGTGGCACAGTTAGGGTGGCACACTCAAATTCAGAGATTAAATAATTAAAATCTGGCTTTATTCCAGATGGAAACAGGAAGGAACATATGTTATTACTGGATTTCTGTCCGATTTTTGAGCGCTTCAGAACGGTGCCATTATGACTTGTAAAATGAAAGTTAACAGCTTACAAAGTGCTGAAAATCTAAGTATTTACAAGGCATAGGCCCAGTTGGCGTACTTTTCTGGTGTGATTCCATCATGATTCTGTTCTTGATTGGACCACACTCATTAGGTCTGGTAAGGACAGCAGCTAGAGTCTAGGGACACTAGGGAGACAGTGGAATATAATCTCACTGAAGTCAGAAACAGCTCTGAACCCATAGCTGTATACTGTGTGGATAAAACACAGTATCCCTGATGCGCTGGTCTAGGTGTTGGGAAAGGTAAACCTGCAGTCTAGAGCTGATGCCCTGTCTCACCAATTTGTCATGATTGCCAACCTACAGTGAGGGAAAAAAGTATTTGATCCCCTGCTGATTTTGTACGTTTGCCCACTGACAAAGACATGATCAGTCTATAATTTAAAGGTAGGTTTATTTGAACAGTGAGAGACAGAATAACAACAACAAAAATCCAGAAAAATGCATGTCAAAAATGTTATAAATTGATTTGCATTTTAATGAGGGAAATAAGTATTTGACCCCTCTGCAAAACATGACTTAGTACTTGGTGGCAAAACCCTTGTTGGCAATCACAGAGGTCAGATGTTTCTTGTAGTTGGCCACCAGGTTTGCACACATCTCAGGAGGTATTTTGTCCCACTCCTCTTTGCAGATCTTCTCCAAGTCATTAAGGTATCGAGGCTGACGTTTGGCAACTCGAACCTTCAGCTCCCTCCACAGATTTTCCATGGGATGAAGGTCTGGAGACTGGCTAGGCCACTCCAGGACCATAATGTGCTTCTTCTTGAGCCACTCCTGCCTTGGCCATGTGTTTTGGGTCATTGTCATGCTGGAATACTCATCCACAACCCATTTTCAATGCCCTGGCTGAGGGAAGGAGGTACATGGCCCCTTCCATCGCCCCTTTCATGCGGTGAAGTTGTCTTGTCCCCTTAGCAGAAAAACACCCCCAAAGCATAATGTTTCCACCTCCATGTTTGACGGTGGGGATGGTGTTCTTGGGGTCATAGGCAGCATTCCTCCTCCTCCAAACACGTGAGTTGAGTTGATGCCAAAGAGCTCGATTTTGGTCTCATCTGACCACAACACTTTCACCCAGTTATCCTCTGAATCATTCAGATGTTCATTGGCAAACTTCCGACGGGCCTGTATATGTGCTTTCTTGAGCAGGGGAACCTTGCGGGCGCTGCAGGATTTCAGTCCTTCACGGCGTAGTGTGTTACCAATTGTTTTCTTGGTGACTATGGTCCCAGCTGCCTTGAGATCATTGACAAGATCCTCCCGTGTAGTTCTGGGCTGATTCCTCACCGTTCTCATGATCATTGCAACTCCACGAGGTGAGATCTTGCATGGAGCCCCAGGCCGAAGGAGATTTACAGGTATTTTGTGTTTCTTCCATATGCAACTAATTGCACCAACTGTTGTCACCTTCTCACCAAGCTGCTTGGCGATGGTCTTGTAGCCCATTCCAGCCGTGTGTAGGTCTACAATCTTGTCCCTGACATCCTTGGAGAGCTCTTTGGTCTTGGCCATGGTGGAGAGTTTGGAATCTGATTGATTGATTGCTTCTGTGGACAGGTGTCTTTTATACAGGTTACAAACTGAGATTAGGAGCACTCCCTTTAAGCGTGTGCTCCTAATCTCAGCTCGTTACCTGTATAAAAGACACCTGGGATCCAGAAATCTTTCTGATTGAGAGGGGGTCAAATACTTATTTCCCTAATTAAAATGCAAATCAATTTATAACATTTTTGACATGCATTTTTCTGGATGTTTTTGTTGTTATTCTGTCTCTCACTGTTCAAATAAACCTACCATTAAAATGATAGACTAATAATTTCTTTGTCAGTGGGCAAACGTACAAAATCAGCAGGGGATCAAATACTTTTTTCCCTCACTGTACCTTGTCACACACAAAAGATTAACACTCTACCACCACAAAACGCCTATGTTTAGTTGACTGTTTCAGGAAATTATTGCAGACATTATACTGGGCGTCTGCACAGTGTCTTTACCTAAAGGCGCTTATCAATGTTTCACCTCATTGAACTTTGGCAATTGAGCTAAATGGGCCAATCAAGGCCAACAGCTGTAGTGGAACACTGGCATTACAGCTGAACCGAATCAGAGCCCAAATCAATTTCATTGTTCATTGGTGCAGTATTCTTCCGCCTTAGGTCTATCTGTTGTACTCTATGCTTGGTTGCAGACAGAAAACAGAATAGGTATTAATGCATGCCGTCAATACGACATTTGGTTAATGTGGCACAAAAGCATTGCTACAGGGACCATGGTTTATCGGGGACCATGGTAGTATTTTTTGCTAAAAAACATCACAATATTCAGATCCTGTTATCAGTGATTAAAGTCTCTCTCTCTCCCTCTGTACATTAGATCACAGCCATAGAGTCTGTGTTGTTTCTGCTCCAGTATGTGTCGGAGGACCTGGACAACAGGGAGAAGATCATCGTCATGGGAGACTGCTGTTACCTCAATCCTCTGGTGCGCAGGACCTTCCGCTTCCTGGGTACGTGTTTTGGCAGTAACCTACCTCCATACCACTTGCCGAATGCTTACTGTCCCCATGCAGAATGGCTGCCCTAACTCATGACGCGGTAGCAAGGAGCTTTGTTGCAATATAATGTCAAAGGTCTGCACTCAAAATAAGACAAAATTGTTGGTATACAGTAAGTGGTGTACAGGAATTGTCTGACTCAAAATGATAAGTGATGATAAGTGATGTTTACCTATATTTAATGCAGCTAGTAAAGTACAATGTAGCAGCATCTTCTAAGCTATCATCAGTGTCAACAAAGTTAAACCTACCCACATATGCCTGTTCTGGCTGCAGTCAAGATGATGAATGGAATGTTTGTCATTGCCGTGTGCTTGGCTGAAGCAATGCTCTGGGGTGTTCACCCTTGCAGTAAGAAAATAAAATTAACAAAAGCCCTGAATAAATTAAATGGAGCGGAATTGATTGGATAAAAGCTGTTTGAATATCTATAATAACATCCGCAAAGTTTCCTAAGAGCTAGTCGCGAGGCTGACATCTCCGTGGGTGCCACTGTCTGTGTGGGTGGACCACTTCAGATTGTCAGTGATGTGTACTCAGAGGAACTTGAAGCCTCACCTTCTCCACTGCGGTCCCGTCTATGTGGATAGGGGTGTGCTGTCTTCTGAAATCCACGATCAGCTCCTTCGCTTTGTTGACGTTGAGGGAGAGAGGTTATTTTCCTGGCACCACTACGCCACGGCCCTCACCTCCTCCCTGTAGGCTGTCTCATCATTGTTGGTAATCAGGCCTACTACTGTTGTGTCGTCTGCAAACTTGATGATTGAGTTGGAGGCGTGCGTGGCCACGCAGTCATGGGTGAACAGGGAGTACAGGAGGGGGCTGAGCACGCACCCTTGTGGGGCCCCTGTGTTGAGGATCAGCGTAGTGCAGGTGTTGTTTCCTACCTTCACCGTCAGGAAGTCCAGGACACAGTTGCACAAATCGGGGTTCAGACCCAGGGCCCCAAGCTTGATGATGAGCTGGGAGGGTACTATGGTGTTGAAGGCTGTGCTACAGTAAATGAACAACATTCTTACATAGGTATTCCTCTTGTCCAGATGGGATAGGGCAGTGTGCAGTGCGATGGCGATTGCATCGTCTGTGGATCTATTGGGGCGGTATGCAAATTGAAGTGGGTCTAGGGTGTCAGATAAGGTGGAGGTGATATGATCCTTAACTAGCCTCTCAAAGCACTTCATGATGACAGAAGTGAGTGCTACGGGGCGATAGTCATTTAGTTCAGTTAAAAATACTGCTCGACTGAGGGACCTTACAGATAATTGTATGTGTGGGGTACAGAGATGAGGTAGCCATTCAAAAATCATGTTAAACACTATTATTTCACACAGTGAGTCCATGCAACTTATTATGTGACTTGTTAAGCACATCTTCAGCCATAATGTTGTAGAAAATTATGAAAACAAACAAAGTACTTTCAGAGTTTTTGTAGAATCAAGATAGACTTTATTACACAAGCAATAGAGCCGAGCTGGTCTGCAGAGCAACTGCCGTCCCAGACTTGGAGCTCTCTTTTTATACAGCTTCATCTTTTCATATCATATCTGAGCCACTATGGTTTCTTTGTCTAGCTTCTTTCCTGTCTATCCCCATGTCTGCTTGGCCTTCTTTTCATATCATATCGGAACCCCCTCTTTATCCAAACGGCCCCCCTCCCTTGACCTGGAGCCACTATGGTTATCTTCTTGTGGCTATGTGTATCGGGTCATAGCGCACAAACAAGTGATAACTTTAGTTACGTTACTACTCATATCTCCACACAGCTGTGCCCTTGGAAGATAGTAAAAGACAGGATGAACTGAAAAACTGTGGTCACTCTGAGGCTCTTTGTCTTGACCGTGTGACCAGGTTACTCAGAAGCAACGAGAAATGGAAACAATACAGGTCTATCTGTTCCTAAAGTTTATCTCCATCCCATGTCCTTGACTACACGCCAGACCAGCTGCAGGGAGCTAGAGGGAACCATCCTTTCTCAGAATCACAGCATTTGCACTAAAGAAATGTCTCTACTATTGTTAAGCATATTATAATATATGTTATGGAAAAATACCTGTAGAGCCATTTCATCATGGCTCTGTTTTAACCCTTTCATTGATTTATTGGGGCGGCAGGTAGCTTAGTGGTTACGAGCATTGTGCCAGTAACCGAAAGGTCGCTGGTTCTAATCCCCAAGCCAACTAGGTAAAAAATCTGTCAATGTGCCCTTGAGCAAGGCACTTAACCCTAATTGCTCATGTAATTCGCTCTGGATAAGAGCGTCTACTAAATGAAAAAAAAAAAAAAAAAAAATACATTCTTAATCCATAGGCATATAGGTGTTTCATTCATATCATTTGTTTGTTATGTTGTCTGCCCTTAAGTGAGACAGTGTAGTTATAAAGTCTCCCCTTTAGGACTTTATAGGTCCCACACAAACACTACAAATGTACAGTTGAAGTTTGAAGTTTACATAAACTTAGGTTGGAGTCATTAAAACTCGTTTTTCAATAACTCCACAAATGTCTTGTTAACAAACTATAGTTTTGGCAAGTCGGTTAGGACATCTACTTTGTGCATGACACAAGTAATTTTTCCAACAATTGTTTACAGACAGATTCTTTCACTTCTAATTCACTGTAACACAATTCCAGTGGGTCAGAAGTTTACATACACTAAGTTGACTGTGCCTTTAAACAGCTTGGAAAATTCCAGAAAATTATGTGATGGCTTTAGAAGCTTCTGATAGGCTAATTGACATAATTTGAGTCAATTGGAGGTGTACCTGTGGATGTATTTCAAAGCCTACCTTCAAACTCAGTGCCTCTTTGCTTGAAATCATGGGAAAATCAAAAGAAATCAGCCAAGACCTCTGAAAAACAATTGTAGACCTCCACAAGTCTGGTTCATCCTTGGGAGCAATTTCCAAATGCCTGAAGGTACCACGTTCATCTGTACAAACAATAGTACGCAAGTATAAACACCCTGGGACCACACAGCCATCATACCGCTCAGGAAGGAGACGCGTTCTGTCTCCTAGAGATTAATGTACTTTGGTGCGAAAAGTGCAAATCAATCCCAGAACAACAGCAAAGGACCTTGTGAAGATGCTGGAGGAAACAGGTACAAAAGTATCTATATCCACAGTAAAATGAGTCCTATATCGACATAACCTGAAAGGCCGCTCAGCAAGGAGGAAGCCACTGCTCCAAAACCGCCATAAAAAAGCCAGACTACGGTTTGCAACTGCATATGGGGACAAAGATCGTACTTTTTGGAGAAATGTCCTCTAGTCTGATGAAACAAAAATAGATCTGTTTGGCCATAATGACCATCGTTATGTTTGGAGGAAAAAATTGAAGGATTGCAAGCCGAAGAACACCCTCCCAACCGTGAAGCACGGGGGTGGCAGCATCATGCTGTGGGGGTGCTTTGCTGCAGGAGGGGCTGGTGCACTTCACAAAATAGATGGCATCATGAGGAAGGAAAATGATGTGGATATATTGAAGCAACATCTCAAGACATCAGTCAGGAAGATAAAGCTTGGTCGCAAATGGGTCTTCCAAATGGACAATGACCCCAAGCATACTTCCAAAGTTGTGGCAAAATGGCTTAAGGACAACAAAGTCAAGGTATTGGAGTGGCCATCACAAAGCCCTGACCTCAATCCTATAGAAAATGTGTGGGCAGAACTGAAAAAGTCTGCCCACACAAACCTGACTCAGTTACATCAGCTCTATCAGGAGGAATGGGCCATAATTCACCCAACTTATTGTGGGAAGCTTGTGGAAGGCTACCCGTAATGTTAGACGCAAGTTAAACAATTTAAAGGCAATGCTACCAATTACTAATTTGAGTGTATGTAAACTTCTGACCCACTGGGAATGTGTTGAAAGAAATAAAAGCTTAAAGAAATATAATTCTCTCTACTATTATTCTGACATTTCATAATCTTAAAATAAAGTGGTGATCCTATCTGACCTAAGACAGGGAATTTTTACTAGGATAAAATGTCAGGAATTGTGAAAAACTGAGTTTAAATGTATTTGGCTAAGGTGTATGTAAACTTCCAACTTCAACTGTATATAGTGACTAATATATGAATATAGGGATATGTAGTGACTAACATCCTTGCTTTAAATATATATTTTCAAACATCACAGTCTTCAGCAATAAAGGGTAGCTCAGTTAATCATTCGCAACCTGCATTCTGGCCCTGGGTCATGGCAACATTACATTTGTTACCAGTTTTAAACACATATTGCAGCAACATTTCAACATGAGGATGAGCAGCAAAATCAATACAATGACTAAAACAACGGTCAGACACAGTTGCGTGATCCACCCTCCAAACCCGGTATTATCTTGCCTAGCAAACGAAGGTGGGCCTGTGTGGTTGTGTAATACAGAGAACGTCATGGGGTCAGGGTTACATCTCTACTAAGAATGGTACGTTTATTTACATATTTAGATTTACACCTATGGGAACTCCCACAAGCGGTAAACCTGCTCCTACCTTAACCGGCCCCAATCCACACACCCAACACTCTTTTTGTCAAGATGTAAGATTAGCAACCATTTCTGCTCTAGATCAAATTGTCCTAATTGTTGTGAGGGACCAGCAGGGCTCTCTTCCGACGATGACCATCTACTTCTGGGCATCTACTCCGGGCCGGCTTTGGGTCCCTTTGGCTCAGGACCTTCTTCCGTCACTAGGGTCTCGGGCTCAGGCAGAGTCTTTCTCAATTTATCAACATCGGTGTGTGGAGTGTGTCCTTCTGGCAGCGTACCAATAGGGAAGCTGAGAGTCACTGCTGCAAAGACACATAGACACAGACAGACAGAAAATAAAACAATGCTACGCAGTGGCGGGGCCATCTTCTTCTGTTTCTGTTTCCTCTCCGTCCCTACTGGGTATTTCGGCAGCCTCAGCCTCCTCATCTCTCGGTCGTCGGTTTCCATGCAGTACTCGGGTGCAGTGGTTTAGATGATACCAGTTCAAGCTCCCCTCGACCCTTACGGCAGTTGGTATAGCCTGGGTGACGGTGTAGGGTCCCTCACGTCTCTGTTTGTTCCACTTCCTTCTGAAGACCCTGACGTAGACCTTCTCCCCCGGGACCACTGTCGTGGTGGATTCACCTCTGGTTCTGGAACTCTGCTTCTCTCCTGTTGGTATATAACTTAATGTATAACAGTTAGTTGCCTGATATACTCTTCTAATTCCCTTTCCAACTGTTCTAGAGGTGGACCCTCATATGGTCCCGTAAGCATTTCATGCGGTGTTAGATGCGTTATTCTGTTAGCTTGCATGCGATAGCTCATTAGTGCCAGAGGTAAGGCATCTACCAAATTCAATCTCGTACTCTCACCGATCTTTGCAATTTTCGCTTTCAGAGAACCGTTTACTCTTTCCACCATACCCTGCAATTGGGGATGGTAAACTACTGGATAGGGAACTCTTTGGTCTTGGCCATGTTGGAGAGTTTGGAATCTGATTGATTGATTGCTTCTGTGGACAGGTGTCTTTTATATAGGTAACAACTCGAACCTTCAGCTCCCTCCACAGATATATAAAAGACACCTGGGGGTCAAATACTTATTTCCCTCATTAAAATGCAAATCAATTCACAATGCATTTATTTATTAAATAAAAATGTAATGTAAAACAACAACAACAAAAAAGTGTTGAGAAAAAAAGAGCAGAAGTAAAATAAAATAACAGTAGGGAGGCTATATACAGGGGGTTACCGGTGCAGAGTCAATGTGCGGGGGCACCGGCTAGTTGAGGTAGTTGAGGTAATATGTTCATGTGGGTAGAGTTAAAGTGACTATGCATAAATAATTAACTGTGTAGCAGCAGCGTAAAAAGATGGTGGGGGTGGGGGGGCAGTGCAAATAGTCCGGGTAGCCATGATTAGCTGTTCAGGAGTCTTATGGCTTGGGGGTAGAAGCTGTTGAGAAGCCTTTTGGACCTAGACTTGGCGCTCAGGTACCGCTTGCCATGCGGTAGCAGAGAGAACAGTCTATGACTAGGGTGGCTGGAGTCCTTCATATAATTTTGAGGGCCTTCCTCTGACACCGCCTGGTATAGAGGTCCTGGATGGCAGGAAGCTTGGCCCCAGTGATGTACTGGGCCGTACGCACTACCCTCTGTAGTGCCTTGCGGTCGGAGGCCGAGCAGTTGCCATACCAGGTGGTGATGCAACCAGTCAGGATGCTCTCGATGGTGCAGCTGTAGAACTTTTTGAGGATCTGAGGACCCATGCCAAATCTTTTCAGTCTCCTTAGGGGGAATAGGCTTTGTCGTGCCCTCTTCACGACTGTCTTGGTGTGTTTGGACCATGATAGTTCGTTGGTGATGTGGACACCAAGGAACTTGAAGCACTCAACCTGTTCCACTACAGCCCGGTCGATGAGAATGGGGGCATGCTCAGTCCTCTTTTTTTTCCTGTAGTCCACAATCATCAATCATGTGCACTGGTAATGAGTAAGTTCAAAAGCATTATAGGAGCCACTATTAGTCCATCCTGTGTTCTCCACAATCCATTCCTGTCCTTTGTTGCACCTCTTTATTCCCACATAGTATGCTCATTTATGTTGGCTCTGTCCTGCATTCTTATTATATCATCTATTTCTGGGGCTGCTTCTATCAAAATCAGTGGAGCCTGTATGGCTACTTTGCATTTAGATGCTAGTATTGCCGCTTCATCTGCTGCGTTGTTTTCTTTGGTAACATATTCCTTTCCCTTCTTGTGTGCCTGGCATTTAACAACTGCTATCTATTTTGGCCTCATTAATGCAATCATTAGTTGTTGTGTTTGTTCAAAATTCAAAATTGGGCTTCCATCTGTTTTCCTAAACCCTCTGTTTCCAGACTGCTCCAATCAGGTGGCATACCTTATGCGCATATGCTGAATCAGTGTAAATATTTACTGCTTTATTCCTTCCTAGGTTACATGCTGCCGTAAATGCTCTTAGCTCTGCTAGTTGAGCAGAACATGGTTGGTCACAACTTTCACTCTCTATGGTGTAGAATTGGTCGTCTGGTCCTTTCCTTACTACTGCATAACCAGCTCTAAAGCAAGACCCATCTACAAACAATTCCTCTGTAGCTCCCAGTATTGGAATTGACAACAAATCAGGTCTCAATTTAGTGAACGCCAAGGACTCTGCTACACAGTCATGTGTTTCGCCTTCAGTTTCTATTGGCATCCTTTCTGCTGGGATAACTGTAGTACATCGTTTTATGGTTACATCTGGATAGGTCAATAGTGTCAAACGATCCAATATTCTGGCATTGGTCAGTACAAATGTTCCTTGCTCAATCAACTCAGTTATTTTATGATGAGCATAGATCACCACTGGGTATCCCATTGTGATCGTGGATGCTTTGTCATATGCATACTGTACAGCTGCCAATCCCTGGTAACATGGTGGATGCCCTTGTGCTACTGAATCTAAAAAATGCACCACATAAGTCTATCACTGAGAACCATTTTGCATCTGGTTGAACGTTTGTGAACAGTGTGTGTGGATTGGGTACCTCTGCTTGGTAGTCTTGAACTACTTCATTCACTGCTCTCAGGTCATGGACCAGTCTCCACTTCTGTTTGTCTGCTTTTACTACTGGTAGCAGTGGCGTGTTACAGTCACTCTGGGTTTTAACCAGTACTCCTGCTTCTATCAGTCCCTCTATTGTAGACTGAATTCCTGCCTCTGCTTCAGGTTTCATTGGGTATTGCTGTTTCCATGGGGGTCTTGTGTCTGCCTTTACTTTAATGCAGACTGGATTAGCTGATTTTACCAAACCCACATCTGTATCATACTTTCCATTTGTTTCCTTAGATTTTCTTGTTTTGTTTCTTCTTCAACTACTGGCATCTGTCTTTCCTCAGTTATTTCCACTTCCTGAGGTTCCCCCATGAGCTATGCAAAGCATATGACTTTAATGAGGTTTTTGTCAACAGACTGGAAAATTAATGGATTCTCTGTTTTTACCCACTGTGTATTTTTAGCCTTCTTCATCATTGGTCCTAGGTCTTTTGCCTGATATCCCTCAGCCGCTAAAAGTGTTATGTGAGGTTCTGTTCCTGGTATATCAAACCAGGTCTGTATGATATCAGACCCTGGAGCATCTTGTGCTTCCATTGCTGCCCCTTGTTTCCCTATTATAAAATATTGCGATCTCATGGAGGTCGGTTTACCCCATGCCTTCCTCAACCATAGTCGTTCCAGCAACTGATTTTGATATGGGTCATATTGCAGTGTACAATGATAGCCTAACTTCATTTCTGGAACCTGAGCCCTGATACATTTTCCACACTTCTTTAGTACCTCTTGTACTGGTGATTCTATGTTCCCTATCCAGTATACATTTGACTTTCTGTCCATAGCCATCATCATCTGTGGACGTACACCTTCCTGATCTATTATTAGTCCCTCTGATGTGCATTTAATTTGGATGCCCACTCTACACAGTGCATCTCTCCCTAATAGATTAACTGGAGTTTGTTCTGATACTAATATAGGTATGCAGGTAGCTTTTCCTCCTGCTTCTAGTTTTACTGGAACTGTCATAGGTATTAGCTGCGTTTGTCCCGAAAATCCTACTGTCTTTGCATATTTGCCTGACATGTGGAGGTGAGAGGCATAATTTGGACTTACACATGAGTAAGTTGCTCCAGTATCTATCATCATTGGTGTGCCTCTATTATTCACCTGAACCTGCAGCATAGGTTCTTCATCAGCCTGCATAGTTACTGCCACTAGCTGACCCTCCCCTTTAGGATTCCCTGGGCATCCCTAGTATCCCTGATTTAGTCCTCCCCATGGGTTCACTGGGACCTGTGGAGCCTGTATCTGAGACTGCTGCTATGCATCCGAGCTGGGGCCATTTCTTTGCCAATTAGGACAATTCCTTCTTGTATGTCCTGATTGATGGCACCCCCAGCAGACACCTGGAGGTTCTCTTGGTCCTCTATTTTGGTGTGTTTGCTGCTGTGGTCGGTGCCCTTGATTCCTGGGTCTGTTTCCATTATTTTTGTTTTGCCACTGTCCAGGGGATTGTTGTGTGTACACATTCACTACTGGTATGGCAGGAGCTCTTTGGCCTTGTTGTTGAGGCGGCAGTTGTGGACCTCCCTGGATGACAGGTGCCATGGCGCCAGCCTCTGGCGGTGTCGGAGTAATCACTGGAGCTTGTGTTTTCTTTATGACCTTTCTTGTCAGCTCTTCCAGCTGCATCTGTGTCAGTTTTCTTTGAATGTCTCTTCCCTGCTCTGTCAGTTTCTGTTTGTCCTTCCTGTATTTTTCCACTGCGTGGATAACATGGTCGCAGAACTCTTTGTGTGACTTTGACGTAAGTCCAACCATATCTTCCAGTCTGCTTCTGACAGGCATTGGCATTGCTTCCATCAGTGATGTCCTGAACAGTGTTGTCATCAGTGGATCCCCCTCTGGGTCTCTTTCTGTTTCTTGTCGCCACCTCTTGAGCTGGTCCTCCAGGTAACCTGCCGGGTTTTCTTTATCCCCCAATGGCTCCCCTCTCAGTGCTTTAGGCTCTATTTTGGCTGGATACTCTATTCTCAGAGTGTGCCATAGTCCTGGCCTATAATTGTAAAATGTCACTCCATCCAGTAACGTCCTCCGCACTGCCTGTATGAGGCCACCTGCCTGCAACAGGTCCTCCATTTTGGCCACTCCCACCATCCTGGCCAGCAATGCCTTCAAGTCTCCCACCGCCAGTAGTTTCCCCTTTATTTGTTCTTCAAATGTTCTAATCCATTTTCCTGCTCCTTCATTCATGTTTGGCAGTCTAATCACCAGGCCTTCCAGGTCCTGCGATCCCCAGGGCACATAGTGAACATGTGTCCCCTTTACCAAAATGGGATATTGAGCTCCATACCTTTCTGGCTTTTTTATTGTCCTTCTGTTTCTTAATTATCTTTTTGATTTTTCCAGGTGGGCTTGCAGTGCCTTACCTAATTATGTTACTATAGATTTGCCTCCTGTGGCTCCCTCTGTCTCACATTGTTCTTGATCAGAGTCAGCACACTGTCTAAGTTCTTCATCTTCCTCATCACTTGCATCCTCCCGCTTACTTTGCCCATCATAATCTTGTTCATCTATCCTATAATTTTCCAGTTTTGTTAACATGCCCCTCAGTCCCTCATACCAGTCTATATCTAAGTGAGATCTTCTTTCTCTTTTTGGGGTGGAAGCTTGCTCCTTCCCTTTTTCTACTTTTAGCTCTACATTCCCTGTTATTGAGACTAGTCCTGTGACCTGGGGATATTGTCCCTCTTGTGTGTATGGTGGAGGTGCAGTTAAGCCAACCTTCTTTGGTTCTTTTTCCATTATTATCCTTCTGACTTTGGCCATGCTCTCTCCATCCCGTTCCTTCCTCCCACAACATTTCTCTCTCTTTCTCTCTCTTCTTCTTTATTTTCTCCCCTTTCTATCCTGTTTTATAGTACTTTATTATGGTATCCATTTCCTAACACACAGTCACATCAAACGTCCCTTCCTTTGGCAATTTTGTTGCCATTTTTCTGGTTCTTATTTCCCATTTATTAGAGCGTTTTCCAATCTCTTCTTTGTGATTTCTATTGGTGTTCCTGCCATCTCAATTCCCTGTATTCTTGGTCTCCCTGACGCTAGCTTTATGTTTGGTTCAGTGTCTATGTTAGGGTGTAGGGTCAACAATATTTTCCTTACTGTTTTCCTTGTGCCTAATTGTTCCCTTATTTTATTGCTGCTCATTTTGGATAATCCACTGAACTTCTCTCAATACTATAGACACTTTTATTTGTGGTTCTCTTTATTATCTTTCCTGTCCAATTAACCTGGTATCGTTACTGGATCAACGACATAGGTAATAGCTGTTTCGCTTTAGATTGTGCCCCTTTCTGGTAATGTTATCATTGTAACCTATTGCATTAATTTAGTCAAAATATAAATTTGTTGTTTAACAAATCTAGAACCTACAAAAAGTTGGTGCTGTCCCATCAGCGTAATATTCAAAACTACCTGCAATCCACTGTTCCACGTAACGGAAACAGATTATCGTTTTAGAATGAATGAAATGTTTGCATAAATCAATGGTGTTACGCAAACTATAGAATTGAGTAATAATAATTAGAAATTGTCCAAGAACGTTTCCGATTAAACTATTCAGACCTCTGCTGATATAGCCCAGCGAGCACGACTCTCTTTCACCCACGGACTAAAACATGGCATTAGTAAAGTCTATCCACAAACCACCAAAAAACGAATAACATATTTGCATTCACATTATTAGAAGGCATTATTTTCTTTCCAGTCTACCTGTCACGGTTTCGGCCGAGGCTGCCTCTCTTCCTTGCTCGGGCAGGCTTCGGCGTTCGTCGTCTCCGGAATACTAGCTGCCACCGTTGTATGTTTCTATGTTCGTTTGGTCTGGTCTGGTATTGTACACCTGTTATCGTTTAGTGTCATTAGTGTCCTATAAGTTCTCGTTGTGTTTGTCAAGTGTTGTGTGTGATTGTTTTCACTGTCGTGCGTTTGCTTGGACGTATACTGTTTGCTCGGTTGAGCTGTTCTCCATTGTGTTGGAGTGTTTTGTCGCACATGTTTAGTGCGCCCGTTTTATTTTCGCCTGCGTGCGGAGTTCTCGCCTCAGGGCATTTATTTCGTGCTTGTGTTTTGTGCAACCACTAAAGTCTGTTGGACTTACTTTCTGCGTCCTGCGCCTGATTCCACCACCACACCCACCTACAGCAACACTGACACTACCCAAACAATTCAAATTCGAAATTCTCACTTAATATAAACTTACTTTCCTTTGTTATCAATTAAGATCATGGCCACAGCTCTATTGCAATTGCCAAGCCGCTATTATTAAAGTCAGTAGATTTAGGTAACTGTCCTTTCTGATTAGGCTACAGGTAACAAAACAAACACTTGCTGTAGTTGACAAGCATATATTCAATTAATATCCATATTAAATTCAATATTTTAAATTACAACCCCATTCTCAGTAGGTTCCTCAAGCAAACCATTAGGATTAGGCCACACAAATCGTTCCGCTATTCATGTTCAATAACTTAGCCTCTCAATTTGAACTAAGCAAGCTGCTAAATCGTTCAGTTTACATCTTAAAATAAACACTGGCTGCTATTTCAATCTAAGCAACCCATGGCCATAGTTGAATTCTAATCAGAAACCCAGATTTTAGTCAGTAACACAGAACCTATGCCTATTGAAATTACAAGTAAATCCCGCAAATATCTCAATTACAATGGTTTGTAGTCTTAACATCTGGCACATAACACAATTACCAGAAAATAGCCTTAAAGGTTGTCCAAGTGTTTCTTTGCAAAGATCTTACATGCTCAAAGGGAATAACTTAGCAGTCAACAAGTCAAATCTACATTCATTGATTTGGAAACAAAATCCACATTCATTGATTTGGAAACAGATCTGGCGAGTTTAATCAAACGGATTATGTTTTTCCTTGCGTCATAATGAAATTCCTTTACTACATCACATTAGCTCCGCAATGATAATTAGTTTGATGGAAACCCTAAATTGGCTTTGTACTATGTTATAAATTACGTAGATCATTTCCAGGCTTTATGGGCAGTTTTTCCTTACATGTTTTACTTGGATGGAGAAAATCCCATAAGCCTTTATAGTTACATCGTCAGGGTAAGTCAATTCCCCATATTTTTCAAAAAGTGGACATACGCCACTCAGTTTCTGAGACTATTGCCCAGACTTTGTAGACAGTCATATAATGCTTAACCTTATCTCTATCAAATGATCCATAAATGGCACCAACTCAGAAAATGTTTATTTATTGTTTCCCACCCCTGACGTATGTCTACGTTTGGGTGCACACGTTAGTATATTAATATTATTCCAATTATTACTTTATCAAATCTCTAGCAATCGATTACACACACATAAAATTCATCATATTTTCATACACATTTCTATCTCTTATTATCCAAACTTCAGATTAAGACTTATTTCCACATTCATACAATGCTATTCCCAAACACACTTAATCAATATTTGTATAACCTGCAGGAAAATGTTCTTCTGTAAAAGGTGCCCAAATTTGGAATGTCAAATCTATCACATTACCATTTTACTATAACCAATTTTACCATAATCATAAATAACTTCTAAGGTTTCCAAATTAGGGAAACCTGCAGGGATCGGTCCCACCGAGATACAATGGCCGGACCACACCCTAATTTCCCCTATTAATACCCACGTTACTATTTTCTCCAATATTCCTACACTTCTATTTTCGTAAAGTCTTTCATATCTAAATTCCTATATCTGCTTTTCCTGTCTTTCAGTATATCTACATCATATGTTATTATTTTTATGTTTGCTGTCACTGTGTATTCTACTAATGTACATCCCTTTATCCTATATCTGAATGCCGCTGGTTCTCATTCTATTCTTCGTCTTGGCATTTATTCCCTAACTTTCCTTTTTAGTTTTCCTTTTTACTTCTTTATATACTTGTTTATACCTGGACGGCTAGTCCATATCTCAAATTCTCCTAGATAGTTTTCTATTATTACTATTTCCTGTATCCACCACTGTTTAAATAATTGTGGTTTGACTGTTATCTTTTCTCCCGGTCCACGCCACCACCTTCGAATGTTATATTGAGGTGTTCTTATTTGTGCCCACCTTGCTCTTGATTCTAAACCTCCTGGAAACGTGAATTTTTCCACACTCAGTATGTCAATGAACATTCACGCACCGTTTATTCTTCTCCTAAAGCGAGACAGAAACTTCAAGCGACCTCAAATCTAGTCCCTTTCCTGATTCACCTCCTCAACACAGAAAAGGCTATTATTCGCAGGATTTTCTTTTCTGATCACCCACACAGATGAGCAGCCGCTCGCGCCAAAATAAATCGAACAGAATGGCCAGCAGGACGAACAAATGAATCAGACGAATTAAACAAATACACCAGATGAACAACTGAGTGACCTCAATGAATTGAATGCATGAATTGAGTCAGACCGGTTGACCAAGATGAACGGATTGCTTTCGCAAACTCTAACAGGTCAAATAAAACCAGTCTTGTACAAAACGAGTCAGACAAAACAATCGAATCAAACAGATTGATCAAACTGATCAAATGAGCAACCTGAATGAGACAGATGAACCATCCAACTTAACCAAACTGAATGAATCACAGCCGCCCAAGCAAACTATCCACCCACACAGGCTGAGCAGACCTACTCTACCTAGCGCTTTCTCTATGTATTGCAGCCCTTGCAGCTATTTCGCTTCTGCTCACCTACACAGGATGAGCAGCACTACTCTAATTATTACATCACCTACTCAGGATGATCAGAACTACCCTACCTAGCTTTCCTCTATGTATTGCAGCCCTGGGCTATATACACAGGATTGTTTTAATGTATGCACAGCCTACCCGCGCAGCCCTCTAACGATGCACTTCCTCAACACGTTAGAGCGGTATCCATAGGCAACCTATCCGGGCAGTTCTTTTGAGCTCTAACCTTAGCTCTCCAAAGCGATATCCATAGGCTCTTAGACTTATATTACTGAAACAACAATATTACATGCATGCTTATTTCTCATTCCAACAAATACTCTGTACTTTTCCTAGATTTAGTCCATAATACTGCAGAGACCCCCGGTACCTGACCTTCCAGAATCAGCTGAGCGAACCACACAATTTCTATGCTAAAAGTAAGAGCGCTGCTTACCTCTGTTTACAGTGGCCACTGTGTTTGTGTGATTCATTCAGCCTCCTCCAGATGGCGCAGCACCCCTATGATTTCTTTTTCCAGTCCCTTCGTGTTCGCCAATTATGTTGTAGAAAATTATCAAACAAACAAAGTACTTTCAGAGTTTTTGTAGAATCAAGATAGACTTTATTACACAAGCAATAGAGCCGAGCTGGTCTGCAGAGCAACTGCCGTCCCAGACTTGGAGCTCTCTTTTTATACAGCTTCATCTTTTCATATCATATCTGAGCCACTATGGTTTCTTTGTCTAGCTTCTTTCCTGTCTATCCCCATGTCTGCTTGGTCTCATTTTCATATCATATCGGAACCCCCTCTTTATCCAAACAGCCCCCCTCCCTTGACCTGGAGCCACTATGGTTTTCTTCTTGTGGCTATGTGTATCGGGTCATAGCGCACAAACAAGTGATAACTTTAGTTCCATAACTACTCATATCTCCACACAGCTGTGCCATTGAAAGATAGTAAAAGACAGGATGAACTGAAAAACTGTGGACACTCTGAGGCTCTTTGTCTTGACCGTGTGACCAGGTTACTCAGAAGCAACGAGAAATGGAAACAATACAGGTCTATCTGTTCCTAAAGTTTATCTCCATCCCATGTCCTTGACATATTATAATATATGTAATGGAAAAATACCTATAGAGCCATTTCATAATGGCTCTGTTTTAACCCTTTCATTGGCATATAGGGCATATAGGTGTTTCATTCTACAACATGCATAATTCATATAATTGGTTTACATTTACATTACATTTATGTCATTTAGCAGACGCTCTTATCCAGAGCGACTTTCAAATTGGTGCATTCAACTTATGATAGCCAGTGGGACAACCACTTTTTATTTTATTATATTTTTTATGGGGGGGTGGGGGAGGGGGGGTAGAAGGATTACTTTTATACTATTCCAGGTATTCCTTAAAGAGGTAGGGTTTGTTCTGTTGTCTGCCCTTAAGTGAGACAGAGTAGTTCACTAAACATCTATATTAAATAGCCATAACAAAAGGGTTGAATACTCTGGCACCCCAATGGTGGAACAAGCTCCCTCACGACGCCAGGACAGCGGAGTCACTCACCACCTTCCGGAGACATTTGAAACCCAACCTCTTTAAGGAACACCTGGGATAGGATAAGTCATCCTTCTACCCCCCCTTACCCCCCCCCCCCCCCCCCCCCCCCCCCCCCAAAAAAAAAATGTATAATTGTAAAGTAGTTATCCCACTGGCTATAAGGTGAATGCACCAATTTGTAAGTCTCTCTGGATAAGAGCGTCTGCTAAATGACGTAAATGTAAATGTTATAGACATTTCAGCTTTTAATTTTTAATTAATTTGTAAAAATATCTAAAAACATAATTCCACTTTGATATTATGGGGTATTGTGTGTAGGCCAGTGACACAATATCTCCATTTAATCCATTTTAAATTCAGGCTATAACACAACAACATTTGGAAAAAGTCAAGGGGTGTGAATACTTTCTGAAGGCACTGTAAATGTGTCAGATCTAATAGTAAATGGATACCCACTACCACTCTGCCTCGTTCTTACCACTCATTTGGAGAACTGAAAGTTATCTATAACCTTGCCAGACATGCTGTGGAGCTATTCAACTCAATTACTAGTAGTTTGTCATCTTACCTAATCCAGTTATTGGCAACATTGATGGGGTGGGGGCCACAAACAATCTGAACTCATCATGAGGAACCACAGTGGCTCGCGGGTCTGTGTACCCACATCCATACCCACACATGCAGTCAGAGCTGGCCCTAGACTTTTGGGGGCCCTAAGTGAAATGAAGCTTTTTTTGTTGTTTAAAAAAAAACTAATTTCAGGCAATTCTAACCATTTTGCCATGGGACATAGAGAACATGTTTGTTTTAAAGAAAGTTTGCTGCAATTCTAACCATTTTGCCATGGGGCGGAGAGAAAAATGTGCAGTTTCACAGCAAATTTGTCACGGTTTCGGCCGAGGCTGCTCCTCCTCCTTGCTCGGGCAGGTTTCGGCAGTCGTCGTCCCCGGAGTACTAGCTGCCACCGATCTATGTTTCATGTTCGTTTGGTTTTGTCTTGATGTTGTACACCTGTTTCTAGTTAGTCTTCATTAGTGTCCTATTTAGTTCTCGTTGTGTGTGTCAGGTGTTGTGTGTGATTACGCTTCTGTTTGGTGTTCTGAGCTACGTGTTTCCCTCCGTTGTTTTGGAGAGGTTTTCGCACATGTTAGTGCGCCTTTTGTTTGACGCCTGTGTGCGCCTTTATTTCGCCTCCGGGCTTGTTGGACTCGTGTACTACGTGAATATTTCACTAAAGTCTTTTGGACTTAGTTTCTGCGTCCTGCGCTTGATTCCTGAACCACACCCACCTTCAGCACCCGTGACAGAATCACACACCATATATAATGGAATCAGCAGGAGCAACAGCCACACCTGAGTCCCTGGAGGAGCATGTCCGCGGCCAGGATGACCAGATCAGACAACTGGGGACCGCTCTACAGGATGTCATCAACACCCTGCACCGATGGGAGTCCAGAGGGGTACCCACACCTCCACCTACCTTGCCACCCCCATCGGCCGGTCCACCAGTCCCAGGTCCGGAACCCAGTGGGATTCGGCTCTCGCTCCCGAGGGCGTATGACGGCACAGCTGCCGGGTGTCAGGGGTTCCTCCTGCAGGTGGAGCTCTACCTGGCCACTGTACACCCGGTGCCCTCGGGACACGAGAGCGTTTCCGCCCTCATCTCCTGTCTCACGGGCAAGGCGTTGGAATGGGCCAACGCCGAGTGGAGGAGGATGGACGCCACCACCATCTCCTACGCAGAGTTCTCCCGTCGCTTCAAGGCCGTGTTCGACCATCCACCTGAGGGCAAAGCGGCGGGGGAGCGTCTATTCTACCTGAGACAGGGGAGGAGGAGCGCACAGGCGTTCGCACTGGAGTTCCGGACTCTAGCGGCAGACGCAGGGTGGAATGAACGGGCCCTCATCGACCATTTTCAATGTAGTCTACGGGAGGACGTTCAACGTGAGTTGGCCTGCAGGGACACCAATTTCACCTTCGACCAGTTGGTCGACATGTCCACCCGTCTGGACACCCTGCTGGCCACCCGTGGACGTCCCGAGTGGGGTCCGTCCATTCCACCCTCCAGCACCTCCGAGCCGAGCCCTATGGAGCTCGGGGGTGCTGGCGCTAGAGAAAGGAGGAGGAGGAGCCCGAGGGGGCCTGTCCCCTGCACCAATTGCGGTCGTGGAGGGCACACTGCGGCCAGGTGCAGGGGAGGGTTCCCAGAGGGAGGAGACAACAGGCCACGCACTGGGGAGCCTTCCCAGGTGAGTAGACGCCCCACTTACCCAGAGCTCTCTGTTGCGCACTTTTGTATACCTGTTCGTTTTCCACAGGTTGCACCTCATTCCCAGCATAAGGCGCTAGTAGATTCAGGCGCAGCTGGGAATTTTGTTGATCGGAAGTTTTGTTTAGATTTAGGGATTCCCCTCCTGCCTGTTGACAAGCCTTTTCCCGTTCATGCTTTAGATAGCCGCCCGTTGGGGTCGGGGTTGATTAGGGAAATCACAGCGCCACTTAGGATGTGTGCGCAGGGGGGTCATGAGGAGACTATACAGCTATATCTGATCGACTCTCCTGCGTACCCGGTGGTGCTGGGAATTCCCTGGTTAAGTACCCATAACCCTGCCATTTCGTGGCAACAGAGAGCTCTCAATGGGTGGTCTGCTCAGTGTGAGGGGCGATGTCTGGGTGTTTCCGTGGGGGCGACTTCGGTGGAAAGTCCAAACCAAGTGCCCGCACTGCACATTCCGCCTGAATATGGGGATTTGGCTCTCGTGTTTAGTAAAGCTAGGGCGATGCAGTTGCCTCCTCATAGACAGGGGGATTGTGCGATTGATCTCCAGGCAGGAGCAGCGCTCCCACGGAGCCACGTGTATCCTTTGTCTCAAGAGGAGAGAAAAGCTATGGAGACTTACATAGCCAAATCTTTGAGACAGGGATACATACGGCCCTCCACTTCTCCCGCGTCCTCGAGCTTCTTTTTTGTGAAGAAAAAAGATGGAGGGTTGCGCCCGTGCATTGATTACCGTGGTCTCAATCAGATTACTGTGAAATACAGTTATCCACTCCCTCTGATTGCGACCATGACGGAGTCATTGCACGGAGCGCGGTTTTTCACAAAACTGGATCTCAGGAGCGCGTATAACTTGGTGCGCATTAGGGAGGGCGACAAATGGAAAACAGCGTTTAGTACCACTTCGGGTCATTTCGAGTATCTCGTCATGCCATACGGGTTGATGAATGCTCCATCAGTCTTCCAATCCTTCGTGGATGAGATTTTCCGGGACATGCAGGGGCAAGGGGTGGTCGTGTACATTGATGACATTCTAGTGTACTCGCCTACCCGAGCCGAGCATGTAGCTCTGGTGCGTCGTATATTGAGGAGGCTGTTGGAGCACGACCTGTATGTCAAGGCAGAGAAATGTCTGTTTTTCCAGGAGTCGGTCTCCTTTTTGGGTTATCGGTTGTCCGCGTCAGGGGTGAGAATGGAGGTGGACCGTGTGTCAGCCGTGCGTAATTGGCAAACCCCAACCACTGTCAAAGAGGTGCAGCAGTTCTTGGGCTTTGCGAATTACTACCGGAGGTTTATCCGGGGTTTTGGACAGGTGGCAGCTCCCATCACATCCCTTCTGAAAGGGGGTCCGGTGCGCCTGCAGTGGTCAGCCGAGGCGGACAGGGCCTTTGGGAGACTGAAGGACCTGTTTACGTCGGCTCCGGTGCTGGCGCATCCGGTTCCCGCCTTACCCTTTCAGGTCGAGGTGGACGCTTCTGAGGCCGGTATAGGGGCCGTACTCTCTCAACGGTCAGGCACGCCACCTCAACTCTGCCCCTGTGCTTTTTATTCTAAGAAGCTCAGCCCGGCGGAGCGAAATTATGACGTCGGGGACAGGGAGCTGTTAGCTGTAGTCCAGGCCCTTAAGGTGTGGAGGCATTGGCTTGAGGGGGCTCAACACCCTTTCCTCATTTTGACTGACCATCGGAACCTGGAGTACATCCGGGCAGCGAGGAGACTGAACCCTCGCCAGGCTCGATGGAGTATGTTTCTCGCCAGGTTCGTATTTAAAATCACGTACATCCCTGGGTCCCAGAACGGTAAGGCAGATGCGCTGTCCCGGCGGTATGACACGGAGGAGAGGTCCGTTGAGCCTACTCCCATACTACCGGCGTCTTGTCTTGTGGCACCGGTTGTGTGGGAGGTCGATGCTGAAATGGAGCGGGCGTTGCGTGCCGACCCTAGCCCTCCACAGTGTCCTGTGGGTCGGAAGTACGTTCCGCTCGAGATTCGGGATCGACTCATTTACTGGGCTCACACGTCACCCTCCTCTGGACATCCGGGTATTGGCCGGACAGTGCATTGTCTTAGCACTAAATACTGGTGGCCCACGTTAGCCAGGGATGTGAGGGTTTATGTCTCCTCCTGCTCGGTGTGCGCCCAGTGTAAGGCGCCCAGACACCTGCCAAGGGTAAGTTACAACCCCCGCCCGTTCCACAACGACCATGGTCCCACCTCTCAGTGGATTTTGTGACAGACCTTCCCCCCTCGCAGGGGAATACCACCATCCTGGTCGTTGTGGACCGGTTCTCTAAGGCCTGTCGTCTTCTCCCTATGTCGGGTCTTCCTACTGCCCTACAGACCGCAGAGGCACTATTTACCCACGTCTTCCGGCATTACGGGGTACCCGAGGATATAGTGTCTGATCGAGGCCCCCAGTTTACCTCCCGAGTCTGGAGAGCGTTCATGGAGCGTTTGGGGGTCTCGGTGAGTCTTACCTCGGGGTACCACCCGGAGAGCAATGGGCAGGTAGAACGAGTCAACCAGGATGTGGGTAGGTTTCTGAGGTCGTATTGCCAGGACCGGCCGGAGGAGTGGGCTCGGTATATTCCCTGGGCCGAGATGGCCCAGAACTCTCTCCGCCACTCCTCTACCAACCTAACCCCCTTCCAATGTGTGTTAGGTTACCAGCCGGTTCTGGCACCTTGGCAGCAGAGCCAGATCGAGGCCCCTGCGGTGGATGATTGGATGAGGCGCTCGGAGGAGACGTGGAACGCTGCACACGTCCACCTGCAGCGGGCCATCCGTCGACACAAGGCGAGCGCCGATCTCCACCGCAGTGAGGGGCCGGTGTACGCACCCGGAGATCGAGTCTGGCTCTCAACCAGAAACCTGCCCCTCCGCCTGCCCTGCCGGAAGCTGGGTCGGCGGTTTGTGGGGCCTTTTAAAGTCCTGAGAAGATTGAACGAGGTGTGTTATAGGTTACATCTGCCTATTGAATATAAGAATATTAACCCCTCGTTCCATGTGTCTCTTCTCAGGCCGGTGGTAGCTGGTCCACTCCAGGAAGGTGAGATAGGAGAGACTCCTCCGCCCCCACTGGACATCGAGGGGGCTCCGGCGTACACCGTTCGGTCCATCTTGGACTCAAGACGCCGGATGGGGGGTCTCCAGTATCTCGTGGAGTGGGAGGGGTACGGCCCGGAGGAGCGGTGCTGGGTGCCACGGAGGGACATCCTAGACCTGTCTCTCCTGTCGGAATTCCACCGGGGCCATCCCACGCGCCCTGCTCCGCGTCCTCCTGGTCGTCCCCGAGGCCGGGGTCGGCGCACGGCTGGAGCCGCGCGTCAAGGGGGGGGTACTGTCACTGTTTCGGCCGAGGCTGCTCCTCCTCCTTGCTCGGGCAGGTTTCGGCGGTCGTCGTCCCCGGTGTACTAGCTGCCACCGATCTATGTTTCATGTTCGTTTGGTTTTGTCTTGATGTTGTACACCTGTTTCTAGTTAGTCTTCATTAGTGTCCTATTTAGTTCTCGTTGTGTGTGTCAGGTGTTGTGTGTGATTACGCTTCTGTTTGGTGTTCTGAGCTACGTGTTTCCCTCCGTTGTTAGGAGAGGTTTTTCGCACATGTTAGTGCGCCTTTTGTTTGACGCCTGTGTGCGCCTTAATTTCGCCTCCGGGCTTGTTGGACTCGTGTACTACGTGAATATTTCATTAAAGTCTTATGGACTTAGTTTCTGCGTCCTGCGCTTGATTCCTGCACCACACCCACCTTCAGCACCCGTGACAAATTTCCTGTATTTCTACACATTTTGCCATAGGGTGGAGAGAAATGTTTGCCATTTTTAATATGATATCTGAGTGAGAGTGACTAACAAAATTGACCATGATTACTACAAGTTTAGATAGCTGTCTAGACTAATTTAACAGTCACATTTTTTTTTGCTGACATGGGCTAATTGAGTGACTGTCAGTGACTGACATAACAGGAGAAAAACTTCTGATGCACAACCAAACTTCTAAATTGCACCTTGTGTATTCTGCTATTTTAACTCTCAACAATAAGTTGAGACCCCCACTGATGCCGCATTCACATGCTAGTCGGAACTAGGAAACTCTGAAATTTCAGAGTTGGTAATTCGTTGAACACGAATTACAAGTTAGACATTTCAGAGTTTCCTAGTTCTGACTAGCACGTGAACACGGCTATTGTGCCACCAGTTGCCCATCCCTGGTCTAATCAGAAACTGCAGTCAAGCGTTTAACAATTGTTTATTTTCTGGAGAAGTTCAAGCTGAAGGAAGACATTCAAGGTGAAGGACTCGTCTAGACAAAGATAATCAAATACTCATCATTAGTCTATGACTCATATGACCTGTCTCTTCACTTCCTCACCTCTAACCTTTGTTCTCATCAATCACTCTCTTTCTTTGTTTCTTCCGGCTTGTGCCTCTCTCTCTTTCTCTCTCTCTCTCTCTCTCTCTCTCTCTCTCTCTCTCTAGGTGTGTATGCGTTCGGACTGTTCTCCACAGACATCTTTGTGAACGCAGGCCAGGTTGTGACAGGAAACCTGTCCCCCCACTTCCTGACAGTGTGTAAGCCCAACTACACGGCCCTGGGCTGCATGCAGACTGCCCGCTTCGTCAACCAAAAGGGGGCGTGCACGGGAAATGAGGACGACATCATGCGCAGCCGCAAATCCTTCCCCTCCAAAGAGGCGGCACTCAGTGTCTACGCCGCGCTCTACACAGCGGTAAGTGTAGTA
Organism: Coregonus lavaretus; assembly: GCF_964263955.1. Taxonomy (NCBI): domain Eukaryota; kingdom Metazoa; phylum Chordata; class Actinopteri; order Salmoniformes; family Salmonidae; genus Coregonus; species Coregonus lavaretus. The sequence goes on along the minus strand of NC_140010.1, from coordinate 31,984,556 downwards.
TACTATTTGTAGAAGTTACCATATTTGTTTGTTTGTTGGTGGGCGTTTTTCCTATTTTGTTGCATTACAACCTGTAATTTAAATGGATTTTTATTTGTATTTCATGTAATGGACATACACAAAATAGTCCAAATTGGTGAAGTGAAATGAAAAAAATAACTTGTTTCAAAAATGTCTACAAAATAAATAACGGAATAGTGGTGCGTGCATACAGTGGGGAGAACAAGTATTTGATACACTGCCGATTTTGCAGGTTTTCCTACTTACAAAGCATGTAGAGGTCTGTAATTTTTATCATAGGTACACTTCAACTGTGAGAGACGGAATCTAAAACAAAAATCCAGAAAATCACATTGTATGATTTTTAAGTAATTAATTTGCATTTTATTGCATGACGTAAGTATTTGATCACCTACCAACCAGTAAGAATTCCGGCTCTCACAGATCTGTTAGTTTTTCTTTAAGAAGCCCTCCTGTTCTCCACTCATTACCTGTATTAACTGCACCTGTTTGAACTCGTTACCTGTATAAAAGACACCTGTCCACACACTCAATCAAACAGACTCCAACCTCTCCACAATGGCCAAGACCAGAGAGCTGTGTAAGGACATCAGGGATATATTAATGTAGACCTGCACAGGCCAATAGGCAAGCAGCTTGGTGAGAAGGCAACAACTGTTGGCGCAGTTATTAGAAAATGGAAGAAGTTCAAGATGACGGTCAATCACCCTCGGTCTGGGGCTCCATGCAAGATCTCACCTCGTGGGGCATCAATAATCATGAGGAAGATGAGGGATCAGCCCAGAACTACACGGCAGGACCTGGTAAATGACCTGAAGAGAGCTGGGACCACAGTCTCAAAGAAAACCATTAGTAACACACTACGCCGTCATGGATTAAAATACTGCAGCGCACGCAAGGTCCCCCTGCTCAAGCCAGCGCATGTCCAAGCCCGTCTGAAGTTTGCCAATGACCATCTGGATGATCCAGAGCAGGAATGGGAGAAGGTCATGTGGTCTGATGAGACAAAAATAGAGCTTTTTGGTCTAAACTCCACTCGCCGTGTTTGGAGGAAGAAGAAGGATGAGTACAACCCCAAGAACACCATCCCAACTGTGAAGCATGGAGGTGGAAACATCATTCTTTGGGGATGCTTTTCTGCAAAGGGGACAGGATGACTGCACCGTATTGAGAGGAGGATGGATGGGGCCATGTATCGCGAGATCTTGGCCAACAACCTCCTTCCCTCAGTAAGAACATTGAAGATGGGTCGTGGCTGGGTCTTCCAGCATGACAACGACCCGAAACACACAGCCAGGGCAACTAAGGAGTGGCTCCTTAAGAAGCATCTCAAGGTCCTGGAGTGGCCTAGCCAGTCTCCAGACCTGATCCCAATAGAAAATCTTTGGAGGGAGCTGAAAGTCCGTATTGCCCAGCGACAGCCCCGAAACCTGAAGGATCTGGAGAAGGTCTGTATGGAGGAGTGGGCCAAAATCCCTGCTGCAGTGTGTGCAAACCTGGCCAAGACCTACAGGAAACGTATGATCTCTGTAATTGCAAACAAAGGTTTCTGTACCAAATATTAAGTTCTGCTTTTCTGATGTATCAAATACTTATGTCATGCAATAAAATGCAAATTAATTACTTAAAAATCATACAATGTGATTTTCTGGATTTTTGTTTTAGATTCCGTCTCTCACAGTTGAAGTGTACCTATGATAAAAATTACAGACCTCTACATGCTTTGTAAGTAGGAAAACCTGCAAAATTGGCAGTGTATCAAATACTCCCCACTGTATGTATTCACCCCCTTTGCTACGAAGCCCCCAAATAAGATCTGGTGCAACCAATTACTTTCAGAAGTCACATAATTAGTTAAATAAAGTCCACCTGTGTGCAATCTAAGTGTCACATAATCTGTCACATGATCTCAGTATATATACACCTGTTCTGAAAGGCCCCAGAGTGCAACACCACTAAGCAAGGGGCACCACCAAGCAAGCAGCACCATGAAGACCAAGGAGCTCTCCAAACAGGTCAGGGACAAAGTTGTGGAGAAGTACAGATCAGGGTTGGGTTATAAAAAAATATCCGAAAGTTTGAACATCCCACGGAGCACCATTAAATCCATTATTAAAAAATGGAAAGAATATGGCACCACAACAATCCTGTCAAGAGAGGGCCGCCCACCAAAACTCACGGACCAGGCAAGGAGGGCAATAATCAGAGAGGCAACAAAGAGACCAAAGATAACCCTGAAGGAGCTGCAAAACTACACAGCGGAGATTGGAGTATCTGTCCATAAGACCACTTTAAGCCGTACACTCCACAGAGCTGGGCTTTACGGAAGAGTGGCCAGAATAAAGCCATTGCTTAAAGAAAAAAATAAGCAAACACGTTTGGTGTTCGCCTGTGGGAGACTCCCCAAACATATGGAAGATGAGACTAAAATTGAGCTTTTTGGGCATCAAGGAAAACGCTATGTCTGGCGCAAACCAAACACCTCTCATCACACCGAGAACACCATCCCCACAGTGAAGCATGGTGGTGGCAGCATCATGCTGTGGGGATGTTTTTCATTGGCAACTGGGAAACTGGTCAGAATTGAAGGAATGATGGATGGCACTAAATACAGGGAAATTCTTGAGGGAAATCAGTTTCAGTCTTCCAGAGATTTGAGACTGGGACGGAGGTTCACCTTCCAGCAGGACAATGACCATAAGCACACTGCTAAAGCAACACTCGAGTGGTTTAAGGGGAAACATTTAAAAGTCTTGGAATGGCCTAGTCAAAGCCCAGACCTCAATCCAATTGAGAATCTGTTGTATGACTTAACGATTGCTGGTCACCAGCGGAACCCATCCAACTTGAAGGAGCTGGAGCAGTTTTACCTTGAAGAATGGGCAAATATCCCAGTGGCTAGATGTGCCAAGCTTATAGAGACATACCCCAAGAGACTTGCAGCTGTAATTGCTGCAAAAGGTGGCTTATTTCAAGTTTGTTTCACAATAAAAAATATTTTGCATCTTCAAAGTGGTAGGCATGTTGTGTAAATGAAATGATACAACCCCCCCAAAAAATCTATTTTTATTCCAGGTTGTAAGGCAACCAAATAGGAAAAATGCCAAGGGGGTGAATACTTTCGCAAGCCACTGTATACAGTACATACAGTGAGTGGGGGATCTCATGCTAACTATGCATATCTGATCCTGCCGACTACGCCAAATGTACTACTAAGGACAGTTTGAAGATGATCTATGCCACTTTTTTTAAAGGCCTATTATACATACTTAATTTCTATTGGTGGTCCTACTTCAGAAGTTTGATGTTAACTCTGCCCATATCTCTTTAACATTTGAGAATACAGAATCTTCCCTGATCTGTCCAAAGCGAGGTTGCTGCTATCAAATCCTATATTGAATTTCTGCTTATTTCAGAATGTTCATGATTGCCCATTAATTTCATGTTTATGAGACTGAACTTGGTTCCATTAAAAGTTGTTTTGCCTATACTTCTTTGAACAGCCAAATTATGTTAATTTGTACAATAGACAGTTGTACAATATCCCTGTGGTAACCATCTGTTTAGTTCAGATTTAGAACATAATTGCATCTATGTTTACAAAAGTAGGTCCATATCTTTTCACCCCAAGCATATATTGTGCTGCTGCTGCTGTGCTATTGAATTAAACAGTTGGATCTAGGCTGAGCAGAATGCTGCTCCGTTGATGTTTTGGAGGGTTGCTGCTGTTGTTGTTGATGTCTGTTGTTGAGCACTTTGAATAATAATAATAATTATTAGTATTATTTATTTTTTAATAATGGGGGTATATCAGCTTTAATATTGCAGACAGATTGTAACTTCAATTAATGTAATTGTCTGCATCACTTCCAATCCCCCATATGTTTTTTTTCTTCTTGCAAATATACAGTTGAAGTCGGAGGTTTACATACACATACACAGTTTTTCAACCACTCCACAAATGTCTTGTTAACAAACTATAGTTTTGGCAAGTTGGTTAGGACATCTACTTTGTGCATGACACAAGTAATTTTTCCAACCATGTCACACCCTGGCTCTGGGGACTCTATATGTTGAGCCAGGGTGTGTAAATTCTATGTGTTTGTGTTCTATGTGACTTATCTAGTATTCTATTTCTATGTTGGCCAGAGTGGTTCCCAATCAGAGGCAACGATGTGTCAGCTGTTGCTGGTTGTCTCTGATTGGGAGCCATATTTATACAGGCTGTTTTCCCACAATAGTTGTGGGATCTTGTTCCAGTTGGTTTTGTGTTAGTACCGTGGTCTTCACGTATCGTTTGTTGTTTTGTTTATTTTGTGTGTACACTTAATAAAATAAGATGTACGAATCTCACGCTGCGCCTTGGTCTACTCCGTCTAACGATCGTGACAGAAGATCCCACCATACCAGGACCAAGCAGCGTGTCCAGGAGCAGGCAGCCTGGACATGGGAGGAGATATTGGACGGGAAAGGGTCCTGGACTTGGAAGGAGATACAGGCCGGGATGGATCGGCGTCCGTGGGAAGAGACGGTGGAGGCGCGCCGTAGAGAGGAGCAGCGGCGCCAAACGGGTCAACGTCGGACAGGCGAGAGGCAACCCCAAAACATTTTTAGGGGGGGGCACATGGCATGGACGACGGGGCTGCTGGAGGCAGATAAGGGGCGAGTTCAGAAGGCCACCAGGTTACGGGAGCCATTGGTGAGAAGAGGGAAGGAAGTTGTAGAGGCACGGCGAGAGGTACTGAGGTGTATTGCCAGTCCGGTCCGGCCCGTTCCTGATCCCCGTTTAAGGCCAGTGGTTTGTGTTCCCAGTACGGCCCGGCCTGTTCCTGTCCTTCGCACCAAGCCTACGGTGCGCGTCGCCAGCCCGGCCCGGCCTGTTCCTGCCCCTCGCACCAAGCCTACGGTGCGCGTCGCCAGCCCGGCCCGGCCTGTTCCTGCTCCCCGCACCAAGCGAATGGTGCGCGTCGCCAGCCCGGCCCGGCCTGTTCCTGCTCCCCGCACCAAGCGAATGGTGCGCGTCGCCAGCCCGGCCCGGCCTGTTCCTGCTCCCCGCACCAAGCTAAGGTTGCGCGTCGCCAGCCCGGTCCGGCCTGTTCCTGCTCCCCGCACCAAGCTAAGGGTGCGCGTCGCCAGCCCGGCCCGGCCTGTTCCTGCCACTCGCACCAAGCCAGGGGTGCGAGTCGTCAGCCCGGTACGGCCCGTTCCTGCTCCACGCACCAAGCCAGGGGTGCGAGTCGTCAGCCCGGTACGGCCCGTTCCTGCTCCACGCACCAAGCCAGGGGTGCGAGTCGTCAGCCCGGCCCGGCCTGTTCCTGCTCCCCGCACCAAGTTAATGGTGCGCGTCGCCAGCCCGGCCCGGCCCGTTCCTGCCACTCGCACCAAGCCTACGGTGCGCGTCGCCAGCCCGGCCCGGCCTGTTCCTGCTCCCCGCACCAAGTTAATGGTGCGCGTCGCCAGCCCGGCCAGGCCTGTTCCTGCCACTCGCACCAAGCCTACGGTGCGCGTCGCCAGCCCGGCTCGGCCTGTTCCTGCCACTCGCACCAAGCCTACGGTGCGCGTCGCCAGCCCGGCCCGGCCTGTTCCTGCCACTCGCACCAAGCCTACGGTGCGCGTCGCCAGCCCGGCCCGGCCTGTTCCTGCCACTCGCACCAAGCCTACGGTGCGCGTCGCCAGCCCGGCCCGGCCTGTTCCTGCCACTCGCACCAAGCCTACGGTGCGCGTCGCCAGCCCGGCCCGGCCTGTTCCTGCCACTCGCACCAAGCCTACGGTGCGCGTCGCCAGCCCGGCCCGGCCTGTTCCTGCCACTCGCACCAAGCCAGGGGTGCGAGTCGTCAGCCCGGTACGGCCCGTTCCTGCTCCACGCACCAAGCCAGGGGTGCGAGTCGTCAGCCCGGTACGGCCCGTTCCTGCTCCACGCACCAAGCCAGGGGTGCGAGTCGTCAGCCCGGCCCGGCCTGTTCCTGCTCCCCGCACCAAGTTAATGGTGCGCGTCGCCAGCCCGGCCCGGCCTGTTCCTGCCACTCGCACCAAGCCTACGGTGCGCGTCGCCAGCCCGGCCCGGCCTGTTCCTGCCACTCGCACCAAGCCTACGGTGCGCGTCGCCAGCCCGGCTCGGCCTGTTCCTGCCACTCGCACCAAGCCTACAGTGCGCGTCGCCAGCCCGGCCCGGCCTGTTCCTGCCACTCGCACCAAGCCTACGGTGCGCGTCGCCAGCCCGGCCCGGCCTGTTCCTGCCACTCGCACCAAGCCTACGGTGCGCGTCGCCAGCCCGGCTCGGCCTGTTCCTGCCACTCGCACCAAGCCTACGGTGCGCGTCGCCAGCCCGGCCCGGCCTGTTCCTGCCACTCGCACCAAGCCTACGGTGCGCGTCGCCAGCCCGGCCCGGCCTGTTCCTGCCACTCGCACCAAGCCTACGGTGCGCGTCGCCAGCCCGGCCTGGCCTGTTCCTGCCACTCGCACCAAGCCTACGGTGCGCGTCGCCAGCCCGGCCAGGCCTGTTCCTGCCACTCGCACCAAGCCAGGGGTGCGAGTCGTCAGCCCGGTACGGCCCGTTCCTGCTCCACGCACCAAGCCAGGGGTGCGAGTCGTCAGCCCGGTAAGGCCCGTTCCTGCTCCACGCACCAAGCCAGGGGTGCGCATCGTCAGCCCGGTACGGCCCGTTCCGGCTCCACGCACCAAGCCAGGGGTGCGCATCGTCAGCCCGGTCCGGCCCGTTGCTGCTCCACGCACCAAGCCAGGGGTGCGCATCGTCAGCCCGGTCCGGCCCGTTCCTGCTCCACGCACCAAGCCAGGGGTGTGCGTCGTCAGTCCGGCACAACCCGTGCCTGGGTCACCGGTGCCTGGTCAGGTACCGGTCAGCTGCTCCACACCGGAGCTTAAGCAATCCGCTCCTACGATGTCCAGTCCAGCTCCAGCCAGCGGGGCCAGACCGGATCAGGGGCGCTACGGGGGGATTGTTGGAGGGTGGTGGGCAAGCCCGGAGCCGGAACCGCCTCCGAGGAGGAATGCCCACCCAGCCCTCCCCTGTTTGGTTTATGTTGAGGCGCGGTCGCAGTCCGCGCCTTTGGGGGGGGGGTACTGTCACACCCTGGCTCTGGGGACTCTATATGTTGAGCCAGGGTGTGTAAATTCTATGTGTTTGTGTTCTATGTGACTTATCTAGTATTCTATTTCTATGTTGGCCAGAGTGGTTCCCAATCAGAGGCAACGAGTGTCAGCTGTTGCTGGTTGTCTCTGATTGGGAGCCATATTTATACAGGCTGTTTTCCCACAATAGTTGTGGGATCTTGTTCCAGTTGGTTTTGTGTTAGTACCGTGGTCTTCACGTATCGTTTGTTGTTTTGTTTATTTTGTGTGTACACTTAATAAAATAAGATGTACGAATCTCACGCTGCGCCTTGGTCTACTCCGTCTAACGATTGTGACAAACCATTGTTTACAGACAGATTCTTTCACTTATAATTCACTGTATCACAATTCCAGTGGGTCAGAAGTTTACATACACTAAGTTGACTGTGCCTTTAAACAGCTTGGAAAATTCCAGAAAATGATGTCATGGCTTTAGAAGCTTCTGATAGGCTAATTGACATCATTTGAGTCAATTGGAGGTGTACCTGTGGATGTATTTCAAGGCCTACCTTCAAACTCAGTGCCTCTTTGCTTGACATCATGGGAAAATCAAAAGAAATCAGCCAAGACCTTAGAAAAAAAATGGTAGACCTCCACAAGTCTGGTTCATCCTTGGGAGCAATTTCCAAACGCCTGAAGGTACCACGTTCATCTGTACAAACAATAGTACGCAAGTATAAACACCATGGGACCACGCAGCCATCATACCGCTCAGGAAGGAAACACGTTCTGTCTCCTAGAGGTGAACGTACTTTGGTGCGAAAAGTGCAAATCAATCCCAGAACAACAGCAAAGGACCTTGTGAAGATGCTGGAGGAAACAGGTACAAAAGTATCTATAACCACAGTAAAATGAGTCCTATATCGACATAACCTGAAAGGCCGCTCAGCCAGGAAGAAGCCACTGCTCCAAAACCGCCATAAAAAAGCCAGACTACGGTTTGCAACTGCACATGGGGACAAAGATCGTACTTTTTGGATAAATGTCCTCTGGTCTGATGAAACAAAAATAGAACTGTTTGGCCATAATGACCATCGTTGTGTTTGGAGGAAAAATGGGGAAGGGTTGCAAGCCGAAGAACACCATCCCAACCGTGAAGCACGGGGGTGGCAGCATTATGCTGTGGGGTTGCTTTGCTGCAGGAGGGACTGGTGCACTTCACAAAATAGATGGCATCATGAGGAAGGAAAATTATGTGGATATATTGAAGCAACATCTCAAGACATCAGTCAGGAAGTTAAAGTTTGGTCGCAAATGGGTCTTCCAAATGGACAATGACCCAAAGCATACTTCCAAAGTTGTAGCAAAATGGCTTAAGGACAACAAAGTCAAGGTATTGGAGTGGCCATCACAAAGCCCTGACCTCAATCCTATAGAAAATGTGTGGGCAGAACTGAAAAAGCGTGTGCGAGCAAGGAGGCCTACAAACCTGACTCAGTTACACCAGCTCTGTCAGGAGGATGGGCCAAAATTCACCCAACTTATTTTGGGATAAAGTGGTGATCCTAACTGACCTAAGACAGGGAATTTTACTAGGATTAAATGTCAGGAATTTTGAAAAACTGAGTTTAAATGTATTTGGCTAAGGTGAATGTAAACTTCCGACTTCAACTGTACATACACATACAGTGGGGGAAAAAAGTATTTAGTCAGCCACCAATTGTGGAAGTTCTCCCCCTTAAAAAGATGAGAGAGGCCTGTAATTTTCATCATAGGTACACGTCAACTATAACAGACAAATAGAGGGAAAAAAATCCAGAAAATCACATTGTAGGATTTATAATGAATTTATTTGCAAATTATGGTGGAAAATAAGTATTTGTTCAATAACAAAAGTTTCTCAATACTTTGTTATATACCCTTTGTTGGCAATGACACAGGTCAAACGTTTTCTGTAAGTCTTCACAAGGTTTTCACACACTGTTGCTAGTATTTTGGCCCATTCCTCCATGCGGATCTCCTCTAGAGTAGTGATGTTTTGGGGCTGTCGCTGGGCAACACAGACTTTCAACTCCCTCCAAAGATTTTCTATGGTGTTGAGATCTGGAGACTGGCTAGGCCACTCCAGGACCTTGAAATGCTTCTTACGAAGCCACTCCTTCGTTGCCCGGGCGGTGTGTTTGGGATCATTGTCATGCTGAAAGACCCAGCCACGTTTCATAAAGAAGAAGTTACAGGTCTGTGAGAACCAGAAATCTTTCTTGTTTGTAGGTGACCAAATACTTATTTTCCACCATAATTTGCAAATAAATTCATTAAAAATCCTACAATGTGATTTTCAGGGAAAAAAAATCTCAATTTGTCTGTCATAGTTGACGTGTACCTATGATGAAAATTACAGGCCTCTCTCATCTTTTTAAGTGGGAGAACTTGCACAATTGGTGGCTGACTCAATACTTTTTTTCTCTACTGTACATATAAATACATATACATACATATATATATACATATCCTTTAAAAAAATATATTTCCCTTTATTACTTTCCAACTTTGATCAAATTAGTTCTTATTGAAGAGTTTCCTCTCTGAAGACGGTGCAGGGAGAACGGTGCTCCAAAATCAGCAGCATCACCGCCCCATCCTATTCTGTGCTCCCTCATTTCCAGTTTCAGCTCAAGTGGCTTGCCCTCCAAGATTGGATGTCTCTGTTTTTCTCAAAGCGACTGATTGTATGTGAAGCCCGAAGGTAGAGGCTAGACACAGCAATTTGGGGACATCCTTTTCAGAAATGATAACAGTTAATGATAATGGAACCTTCGAAGATTACTATAAAACTGTCAGATCTGTTTGGCTCAGTTGTTAAGAGCATGGCGCTAGCAGGCTAGCCACAACAAGGTTGTGGGTGAATTTCCTGCAGGGATCACAGCCACACACATATTAAAAATGCATGCGATCACTGTACTGTAAGTTGCTTTGGAAGTGTCTTCTAAGTGGCATATTTGTATTAGTGTCAGATGGATAAGTATGTTACTCCAGTGTTGCCACAATATATAGTACAGTACAGTCATGTTCCTGTTAATGAGAGAGAAGTCGGACCTCTAACATGGCGCTTCAGGGCAAATTAACTTTCACTTAACCTCATACATGAGTGGCTAATGTATCCGGAATTTCTATTATTAACACTCATCCAGCATTAGAATGTTAAGAAGACAGTATTTATATTTGCGCAATAATTTCTAATGTTTTGTTAGAATTGTTTTATTGTTGCCAGAGGAGGGGTACATTTGGAGTCAATGCAGAGCGAACGCAGGGCTAGTTATTCAAATTGCTTTCTGGGTAATACTGTAGGCTATGTCTCTGGGTCTCAGGGCTGTTCTGTGCCTACCAGCTAGCGCTTAGCTGTAGTCGCTGCCTCTGGCTCTTCAGCCTTATTGGACATTGTCTCTTAGAATCAGACATAGACTCGGCTGCATAACCCTTGTCTCTCCTTCATGCTTGTCGCTAGTGGGGTGAGGGACTGGAGGTGAGCTGGGAGAGTAGAAACAATGTCCTCTCCAAACGTTACTAGAGCAAAAGTTTTATCTCATCTCCACTTCATTGAAACTGCAAGTTCATTGAAATGTTAAATGTATACTGAACAAAAATATAAACGCAACTTGTAAAGTGTTGGTCCCATGTTTCATGAGCTGAAATAGAAGATCCCAGAAATTTTCCATACGCACAAAATTCTTATTTCTTTCAAATTTGTGCACAAATTTGTTTACATCCCTGTTAGTGAGCATTTCTCCTTTGCCAATATAATCTATCCACCTGTGCCACGATCGTCATAATGATTGGACCAAGGTGCAGCGTGATATGCGTACATCTCTTTAATAGTGTACTAGCAACACGATACAAAATACAAAACAACAAAACGAAACGTGACGTCCTCGGTCATGAACACAAACCAACACGGAACAAGATCCCACCAAACACAAGTGCACAACAGGCTGCCTAAGTATGGTTCCCAATCAGAGACAACAAGCAACAGCTGATTCTCGTTGCCTCTGATTGAGAACCACCCCGGCCAACCTAGAAAACACATGAACTAGAAACTGAACATAGAACACAAAACATAGACCCTACACACCCTGGCTCAACATATAAGAGTCCCCAGAGCCAGGGTGTGACAACCTGACAGGTGTGGCATATCAAGAAGCTGATTAAACAGCATGATCATTACACAGGTGCACCTTGTGCTGGGAACAATAAAAGGCCACAGATATCTCAAGTTTTGAGGGGGCGTGCAATTGGCATGCTGACTGCAGAAATGTAACCACGCCAGCCCAGGACCTCTACATCCGGCTTCTTCACCTGCTGGATCATCTGAGGGTGGTGGGGTTCTGAAGAGTATTTATTTCTGTAATAAAGCCCTTTTGTAGGGACAAACTAATTCTGATTGGCTGGGCCTGGCTCCCCAGTGGGTGGGCCTATGCCCGCCCATGGCTGCGCCCCTGCCCAGTCATGTGAAATCCATAAATTAGGGCCTAATTTATTTACTTCAATTGACTGATTTCCTTCTATGAACTGTAATTCAGCAAAATCAACTACAGAGACATATATTTTTTAGAGCTCTTAATAGTGTTCATTGCAACTGACCCTGGAGCGGTAAGATAAGCAAGCCTTACCTGAGTCAGAATGGCCCATAGGGCAGGAGCCTATCTCCTGTTTCTGTAGTGTGAGGCAGCTTGACATACAGCCCCATAGACAGCAGAGACACCAGGTCCCAAATGTTTTGTCTTTCATATGAAACGACTGGAAATCGAACACCCAACCTTCCAAAAAGAACCAAAAAGGGTTCTTCAAAAGTTATCTTATGGGGACAGCTGGAGAACCCTTTTAGGTTCTAGATAGCACCTTTTTTTCTAAGAGTGTAGAATACCTCATTATAAGCTGTAGACCAGGGTTATTCAACTCTTGCCGTACAAGGTCTGGAGCCTGTGGAACTGGCTTCAAGGTCCAGTGTTGAGTTTTAGGGCTGTAGACCACACTATTCACCAAGAGAGTTTTCATCTGTATTTTTCGTAGCTATCTATTTACCATCACAAACCAATGCTGGCACTAAGCCTGCACTCACCGAGCTGTATAGAGCCATATGCAAAAACGAAAATGCTCATCCAGAGGCAGCGCTCCTAGTGGCCAGTGATTTTAATGCAGGAAAACTGAAGTCCGTTTTACATCATTTCTACCATCAATTCAACTGAGCAACTAGAGGGATGAAAACGCTAGATCACCTTTACTCCACACACAGAGACACATACCAAGCTCTCCCGCGCCCTCCATTTGGCAAATCAGACCATAACTATATCCTCCTGATTCCTGCTTACAAGCAAAAACTTAAACAGGAAGTACCAGTGACGTGCTCAACACGGAAGTGGTCCGATGAAGTGGACGCTAAGCTACAGGACTGTTTCGCTAGCACAGACTGGAATATATTCTGGGATTCATCCGATGGCATTGAGGAGTTTACCACATCAGTCACCGGCTTTATTAATAAGTGCATCGACGGCGTTATCCCCACAGTGTCAATACAGGACTAAGATTGAATCCTACTACACCGGCTTTGACGCTCGTCGGATGGGGCTGCACACTATCCCGGATTACAAAGTGAGACCCAGCCGAGAGCTGCCCAGTGACGCGAGCCTACCAGACGACCTAAATGCCTTCTATGCTCGCTTTGAGGCAAGCAACACTGTACCATGCATGAGAGCACCAGCTGTTCCAGATGACTGTATGATCACGCTCTCCGTAGCCGATGTGAGTAAGACATTTAAAGAGGTTTACATTCACAAGGCCGCAGGGCCAGACGGATTACCAGGACACATTTATATAGAGCTTGCACTGACCAGTTGGCAAGTGTTTTCACTGACATCGTCAACCTCTCTCTGACCCAGTCTGTAATACCTACATGTTTCAATCAAACCACCATAGTCCCTGTGCCTAAGTACGCCAAGGTAACCTGTCTAAATGACTACCGCCTCTGTAGCCATGAAATGCTTTGAAAGGCTGGTCATGGCTCACATCAACACCATCATTCCAGACACCCTGGACCCACTCCAATTCGCATAGCGCCCCAACAGATCCACAGATGACGCAATCTCTATTGCATTCCACACTGCCCTTTCCCACCTGGACAAAAGGAACACCTACGTGAGAATGTTGTTCATTGACTACAGCTCAGCGTTCAACACCATAGTGCCCTCAAAGCTCATCACCAAGCTAAGGACCCTGGGACTAAACACCTCCCTCTGCAACTGGATCCTGGATTTCCTGATGGGATTCCACCAGGTGGTGAGTGTAGGCAACAACACATCCACCATGCTGCCCCTCAACATGGGGACCCCTCAGGTGTACGTGCTGAGTCCCCTCTTGTACACCCTGTTCACCCACGACTGCGTGGCTGCGCACAACCCCAACACCATCATTAAGTTTGCTGATGACACAACGTTGGTAGGCCTGATCACTGACGACTATGAGACAGCCTATAGGGAGGAGGTCAGAGACATGTCAGTGTGGTGCCAGGACAACAACCTCTCCCTCAACGTCGGCAAGACAAAGGAGCTTATCGTGGACTACAGGAAACGGAATCCCGAACACGCCCCCATTCACATCAACAGAGCTATAGTGGAGCGGGTCAAGAGCTTCAAGTTCCTCGGTGTCCACATCAACTAAGGACCTATCATGCTCCAAACACACCAACACAGTCGTGAAGAGGGCACAAAAACGCCCCTCAGGAGGCTAAAAAGATTTGGCATGGGTCCTCAGATCCTCAAAGTTCTACAGATGCACCATTGAAAGCATTTTGACTGGCTGCATCACCGCTTCGTATGGCAACTACTTGGCATCCGACCATAAGGCGCTACAGAGTGAAGTGTGTACGACCCAGTACAGTACAACTCCAACACACACACACACACACTCACACGCTCTCTCACACACACACACACACACACACACACACACACACACACACACACACACACACACACACACACACACACACACACACTACATACGCTCACACACATGCATATTGACGCCACACACACCCACACATACACATTGTCACGCTTCACATACGCTGCTGCTACTCTGTTTATTATCTATCCTGATTGCCTAGTCACTTTTACCAGTACCCACATGTACATGCTGTATTACCTCAATTACCTCAACTACCTTGTACACCTGCACATTGACTTGGGACTGGTACTCCTTCTATATAGCCTCGTTATTGTTTTTATTGTTTTACTATTTCCTTTTTTATTTAGCAAATATTTGTCTTACTTTTTAACTGCATTGTTGGGAATGGGCTCATAAGTAAGCATTTCTCTGTAAGGTCTACACCTGTTGTATTCGGCGCATGTGACCAATACAATTTGATTTGATTTGATGTGTGTCTCCCTGCTGCAGATGTACATCACGTTAACAGTGAAGGCCAAGGGGACCAAGCTGGCCAAGCCTGTCCTATCGCTGGGTCTCATATGTCTGGCCTTCCTCACGGGCATCAACAGGGTGGTGGAGTACCGTAACCACTGGTGTGACGTCATCGCCGGATTCATCATCGGAGGGGCCATAGCAGTCTTCATGGTGAGGGAACTCACCATCTTTATACTACAGCCTTCTGTTTAAAGATAGAGGGATCGTTTCTTTGAACGTGTTTGTTACGTATGTGTTACATGCTTATTATATGCTTGTTACATTAACTCTTCATGATGAGGCCCTCTCTGTGGTCACATGTACATACTTTTGACATGTAACATGTTTGAACTCTATACAGTCCATAGTGAAAGTCTACACACCCCTTGCACAGTCTTCACATTTTGCTGCCTTAAATCTAAAAAGGGATTAAGTTAGATTTTTTCTTTACTGATCTACACAATGTACTCCACATTTTCAAAGTGAAAGAAAAGTAATTACTTATACTGGTCCAAGTAAATTTGCCTACATAGGAGAAATTCTGGTCTTGAACTTACCTTGGTGAGATTTCAGGGAATAGAAAAGACTGCTCTATTAATATTTTATACGAGATGAATGCAGAGATAACAATCTGTAGGGGACTATGACACAACGTCCCAAGACTGTCCTAATAACGTCCTCATGGATGTCCCTGGGACTAACCAGGAACTAGACAAAATCTCCATGGGACTATGGCACAACGCCCAAGAACGACCTAAAAACGTCCTCAGCGATGTCCCCAGGATAAACCGGGAACTAGCCAAAACCTCCAGGGGACCATGACACAACGCCCAAGAACGTTCTAAAAACATCCTTGGGGACGTCCCCGGGAAAAAGCAGGAACTACACAAAACCTCCAGGGAACCATGACACAAAGTCCTGACCACTTTAGGCAACCATTCTGTGACATTAACGGGAACGTCCTAACAACTTATTTTTGTTTGCAGGGACAATCCTTTGGGACCATCACACAAAGTCCTAATGACTAGTAAAATAAAAGTCCTGAGAACGTCTTAAAAAGGTCCTGACATGGTCCTCAGTGATGTCCTGGAAACGTACAGTGAACTAGGGAACTAGACAAAGGTCCCTCAGAGAACATTCCCTTGGGACCATCATGCGACGTCACCTTGACCATCATAAAACATCCCCTTGTGGTCATTGAATGTCCCGTGGATAACGTCTTATCAGAACCAAATAGGAACCTTTTCATAACGTTCTCTAACATGCTGACTACACCGGGCGCGATGCGTCCGTGTGTTGTATTTGTCCACCTTCACCAGACTCGATCAGGACACGCAGGTTGAAATATCAAAACGAACTCTGAACCAACTATATTAATTTGGGGATAGACGCAGGTCGAAAAGCATTAAACATTTATGGCAATTTAGAAAGAGGAGTGGGAGGACCCAGTGCACAACTGAGCAAGAGGACAAATACATTAGAGTGTCTAGTTTGAGAAACAGACGCAGGTCAAAAAGCATTAAACATTTATGGCAATTTAGCTAGCTAGCTTGCTGTTGCTAGCTAATTTGTCCTGGGATATAAACATTGGGTTGTTATTTTACCTGAAATGCACAAGGTACTCTATTCTGACAATTAATCCACAGATAAAAGGGTAAACCGAGTTTGTTTCTAGTAATCTCTCCTCCTTCAGGCTTCTTCTTTTTCTTTAGACTTTATATGGCGGTTGGCAACAAACTTTAAGGTGCATTACCACCAACTGGACTGGAGTGTGGACCTCAGTTCATCTTTCAATCACCCACGCAGGTATATACTCCTAAAAACCAGTGAGGAGATGGGAGAGGCGGAACTTGCAGCGTGTCAAGAGTCACAAATAGAACCAAGTTCTATTTTAGCGCCTGGCTACGCAGATGGTCGTTGACGCGCACAAGCAGTGTGGATGCAATGATGGAATAACATGTACACTACTGTTCAAAAGTTTGGGGTCACTTAGAAATGTCCTTGTTTTCGAAAGAAAATCATTTTTTTTGTCCATTAAAATAACATCAAATTGATCAGAAATACAGTGTAGAAAGAGGAGTGGGAGGCCCCGGTGCACAACTGAGCAAGAGGACAAATACATTAGAGTGTCTAGTTTGAGAAACAGACGCTTCACAGGTCCTCAACTGGCAGCTTCATTAAATAGTACCCGCAAAACACCAGTCTCAACGTCAACAGTGAAGAGGCGACTCCGGGATGCTGACCTTCTAGGCAGAGTTGCAAAGAAAAAGCCATATCTCAGACTGGCCAATAAAAAGAAAAGTGCTTTTCTTTCGAAAACAAGGACATTTCTAAGTGACCCCCAAACTTTTGAACGGTAGTGTATGTGTACATTTATTTCGCAACGCTCACACATGTAACGCGGGCGGTGTGGTCAGCATGTAATGGACATCAAAATACCTTATTATAATGTTATACGTGACCAAACCAGGACCTGTACTGAACATTCTCTTATGGTCCCGAAGTTAACGTTTTAATATTCCTGGAACGTTCCCAGAATGTGAGTGGGATAACGTCTCGCCAAAACCCTTAAAGGGACCTAATGGCAACTTCGCCGAATGTCCTTAGGACGTCCCCTGTTTTCTGGGTATTGAATACGACCCTGTGTTTGCCTGTGTCCCTTCTCTCTCACCATCTTTTAGAAAATAAGGGCCAGGGATAGCCACAAGATGTAGGATGAAGTTGCCCCTAAACACTGATCTAAGGCCTGTTTTACCATTTCCTCCCAATTATTAATATTAAGACTGTCATAGATTATGCTGATCCTGGATATATTACCTTGATCCTTGTTTAACTATCTACTGTAGATCTGGGTGGAAAACCTGGAAAATCACTGGTCATGGCTCAGTTCTGTTTTCTGTAAGTACATAGAGTAGCCAGCCAAATAACAAAAGTAGCCAGCCAGGGAAAAAATTGCAGGACAAGCTCTATTTTGGTGGCCTCTGGTACATTCGAATGCCTTGAAATACACAGCTAAATTATTGAATAATTTAACAATTTTACCTCCCAGATTGATAAAATGAGTTGTGGTATTGAGTAAAAAGACATTGCTTTACAATTAAAATGACTGAAAATGTATGAATTCAGTGTGTTAGTTGATTTGGATATACTATTTTTAAGTAAGATAACCTTTTTTAACATTAAACCTGTGTTCTCTTGAGATTAAAGTCATATTTACAGTTTTACTGCAATATATTAATTGCCACAATGATGTTTGTTCGTCAAATTACAGTGCATTCGGACAGTATGCAGACCCCTTGACTTTTTCCACATTTTGTTACGTTACAGCCTTATTCTTAAATGGATTATATTGTTTTTTCCCCTCATCAATCTACACACAATACCCCATAATGACAAAGCAAAAACTGGTTTTAGTAATCTATGAAAAATAAAAAACGGAAATATTGCATTGACATAAATATTCATACCCTTTACTCAGTACTTTTTTGAAGCACCTTTAGCAGCGATTACAGCCTCGAGTCTTCTTGGGTATGACGCTACAAGCTTGGCACACCTGTATTTGGGGAGTTTCTCCCATTCTTCTCTGCAGATCCTCTCAAGCTCTGCCAGGTTGGATGGGGAGCGTCGCTTCACAGCTATTGTCAGGTCTCTCCAGAGTTTTTTGCTCTGACATGCACTGTCAACTGTGGGACCTTATATAGACAGGTGTGTGCCTTTCCAAATCATGTCCAATCAATTGAATTTACCACAGGTGGACTCCAATCAAGTTGTAGAAACATTTCAAGTATGATCAATGGAAACAGGATGCACCTGAGCTCAATTTCGAGTCTCATAGCAAAGGGTCTGAATACTTATGTGAATAAGGTATTTATGTTGTTGTTTTTGTTTTATTTGCAAGAATTTCTAAAGACCTGTTTTCGCTTTGTCATTATGGGGTATTGTGTGTAGATTAATGAGAATTTGTTTTTAATTTAATCCATATTAGAATAAGGCTGTAACTCAAGGATGATCAATGGAAACAGGATGCACCTGAGCTCAATTTCGAGTCTCATAGCAATACTTATGTAAATAAGGTATTTCTGTTTTTTATTTTTAATAAATGTACAAAAATATATAATAAAAAAGTTTTTGCTTTGTCATTATGGGGTATTGTATGTAGATTAGAACAAGGCTGTAACGTAACAAAATGTGGAAAAGGTCAAGGGGTTTGAGTACTTTCCGAATGCACTGTATGTATTTTATTGGCTCTGCTGCTGTGGACACTTACGGTAAGGAAACCAACATAATTTTGTAATTTGGGTGAACTATCCCTTTAACAGTTTAGCCTTTCAGTCAATCACTGTGGGTGGGATTGTCAGAGGAGGGGGCAGGATGTTTTTGAGTCACAGAGTTGTTAGGGTTTCAGACCTGTCCCACTGTAGGTGGGACTGAGGGGAAGGCAGTAGATTAGTAATCTAGTCAGAAAAACTACTCTAGTCTACTCTTTCAATTTAATTTATTGTGGCAAAAACCTAAGAAAAAATTTTGTGTTCTTTCAAATAAACATGGATTCCCTGTTGAGAAACAATATAGAGAGGGAGCCATCATTTTGCTGTAATTCTATATTATTTCTCAACAGGGAATCCATGCTTACTTGAAAGAACACAACATGTTTTCTTAGGTTTTAAAAATGCTAACATTTTCAGGGGGAGGACCCTCAGACCCCTCTCCAGATTGTGCACCCACACTTTTATATAAAGTCAGGCACCCATGAATAGACCTACAGGTATGATTCAGTGGAGGCTGCTGAGGGGCGGACGGCTCATAATAATGGCTGGAACGGAGTGAATGGAATGGCATCAAACCATGTGTTTGATGTATTTGACACCATTCCATTCAAAATGCTCCAGCCATTACCGCGAGCCCTTCCTCCCCAATTAAGGTGCCACCAACCTCCTGTGGTATGATTCCTAGTATCCTGATGGCTAATGTCCAAACGCTGGAAAATAATCTTTGTGAACTCGAGTAAGGCTTCAATCACATAGGGACATCAGGGAATGCTGTATCTTTGTTTTTACAGACATGGCTTACAGACAATTCACTCGACTGTGCTTTTCCATTTTCCGTGTGGATCGTATGGTGGCTTCTGGTAAGAGTATGGTGGGAGGTGTATGCTTCCTCATCAACAATTCCTGGTGTACCGAAGTTGAAAACATCTCGAGCTCCTGTTCACCCGACCTGGAGTTTCTGATGCTAAAATGCCGACCCCACTATATGCAAAGGGTATTCACGTGTGTTATTATCACAGCTGTGTACATACCGCTACAAGCAAACATCAAGGCGGCACTTAGTGAACTGTATAAGAACATTAGCCTGCAAGAATCGTCTCACCCGGAAGCAGCCTTTATTGCCGTGGGAGATTTTAACCAAGCTAATTTTATACAAATTATTCCAAAGTATCACCAACATTTATACTGCCCCGCGGTAGGAAACAACGTGCTGGACCATGTGTACGCAAACAGCCTTGACGCGTACAAAGCCATCCCTGCCCCCACTTCGCCCAATCAGATCACATCTCTCTGTTCCAACTCGCCACCTACAAGCAGCAACTCAAGAGGGAGCCATCAACACAGAGAATAGTGAGGCGCTGGACAAAGGAGGCAGACTCGATGCTGCAGGACTGTTTTGAAAATACTGATTGGAATATGCTCAAAGATTCCTCCACCCAGGACTCATCCATCAATATTGAGGAATATGTATCGTCAGTCACAGGCTTCATTAGGAAATGTGTTGATGATGTTGTACCCACAATAGCAATCTGGCCATACCCCAACCAAAAAACCTGGATGAACGTAGAAATCCATACCTTGCTGAGAGCCTGTAGTGCAGCATTCAATGTCAGCAGAACGAACCCCGACGACTCGGTGTCGTGCAATGCGTACAAGGCAAGCAGGTACGAGCTCCGCAAATCCATTAGGCGATGCTATCACGGACTACAAAGGCAAATCCAGCTGTGTGGTGCACACACACATACAGTATATACATTCATGCTACACACACATTACAACTGCTGCTACCAGACTCTTATTTACTATTGCTCATACTGCAGAATTTAAACACTTGCCCCCCAATCCCCCCTCCAGTGATACATGTGTAAATATTGTACTATAAATTGTGCCTTCCTGTATTATACTTATACTAAAATGTATTTTCTATTCTACTCAGCCATTTACTTTATGTTCATATTTGTATTTTCTTACTTCTTATTGTTGTTGCATTGTCGAGAAGGAACCTGCAAGTAAGCATTTCGTTGGACAGTGTATACCATGTGTATCCTGTACATACGACTAATGAAACTTGAAACATGATTGAAGCATGTTGTTGATCAGGCCTACCACTGTTGTGTCGTCAGCAAACTTGATGATTGAGTTGGAGACGAGCGTGGCCACGCAGTCATGGGTGAACAGGGAGTACAGGAGGGGGCTGAGCACGCACCTTTGTGGGGCCCCCATGTTGAGGATCAGCGTGGCGGAGATGTTGTTGCCTACCTTCACCACCTGGGGTCGGCCTGTCAGGAAGTCCAGGACCCAGTTGCACAGGGCGGGGTTCAGACCCAGGGCTCCGAGCTTAGTGATGATCTTGAACAGGGAGTACAGGAGGGGGCTGAGCATGCACCCTTGTGTGGCCCTGTGTTGAGGATCAGCTTGGCGGAAGTGATGTTGCCTACCTTCACCACCTGGGGTCGGCCTGTCAGGAAGTCATGGACCCAGTTGCACAGGGCGGGGTTCAGACCCAGGGTCCCGAGCTTAGTAATGAGCTTGAAGGGCACTATGGTGTTGAAGGTCAGTGTTCAATCAATAAATTATGTTCAATGGTGTTCAATCAAGAAATTGCTAATGAAAAGATTGCGGGAGCTGTTTTGTTAGACTTTGCTGAAAAAACATATATGTTATGGCTTTACGTTCTCTGCTACAGTTGAAGTCAGAAGTTTACATACACCTTAGCCAAATACATTTAAACTCAGTTTTTCACAATTCCTGAAATTTAATCCTAGTAAAGATTCCCTGTCTTAGGTCAGTTAGGATCACCACTTTATATTAAGAATGTGAAATGTCAGAATAATAGTAGAGAGAATTATTTATTTCAGCTTTTATTTCTTTCATCACATTCTCAGTGGGTCAGAAGTTTACATACACTCAATTAGTATTTGGTAGCATTGCCTTTAAATTGTTTAACTTGGGTCAAACGTTTCGGGTAGCCTTCCACAAGCTTCCCACAATAAGTTGGGTGAATTTTGGCCCATTCCTCCTGACAGAGCTGGTGTAACTGAGTCAGGTTTGTAGGCCTCCTTGCTCGCACAAGCTTTTTCAGTTCTGCCCAGCCTATCAGAAGCTTCTAAAGCTATGACATCATTTTCTGGAATTTTCCAAGCTGTTTAAAGGCACAGTCAACTTAGTGTATGTAAACTGTGAATTAACAGTGAATTCAAAGTGAAATAATCTGTCTGTAAACAATTGTTGAAAAGATATCTTGTGTCATGCACAAATTAGTTGTCCTAACCGACTTGCCAAACTATAGTTTGTTGAAAAATGAGTTTTAATGACTCCAACCTAAGTGTATGTAAACTTGCAACTTCAACTGTGTATCATGGATCAAGATTTACCTGTCTAACCGAACATAGAGGGTGTTTTTTAACGGAAGCCTCTTCAACATAATCCAGGTAGAGTCGGGCATACCCCAGGGCAGCTGTCAAGCCTCGTACTTTTACCTTTTTTTTTTACTAATGACCTGCCACTGGCACTGAGTAAATCCTGTGTGTCTATGCATGCTGATGACTCAACATTATACACGTCTGCTACCACAGCAAGTGAAATCACTGCAACACTTAACAAAGAGCTGCAGTCAGTTTTAGAATGGGTGGCAAGTAATAAGCTAGCCCTAAATATTTCTAAAACTAAAACCATTGTATTTGGGACAAATCATTAACTAAACCCTAAACCTCAACAAAATCTTGTAATGAGTAATGTGCACGGAGAGCTAACATCAATAACATGCATGTCAATCTCTCCTGGCTCAAAATAGAGTAGTGATTGACTGCATCACTGCTTGTCTTTGTGAGAGATACTGACTTGTTGAATGCACCGAGCTGTCTGTTCAAATGGCTAGCACACAGCTCCGACACCCATGCATACCCAACAAGACATGCCACCAGGGGTCTCTTCACAGCCCCCAAGTCCAGAACGGACTCTGGGAAACACACAGTGCAACATAGAGCCATGACTACATGGAACTTTATTCCACATCAAGTAACTCAAGCAAGCAGTAAAATCAGATTTAAAAAAACAGATAAAACTACACCTCATGGAACAACGCGGAGAGGCACACACACACAAGCAAACATATGCTAACACACACACTCTACACACACGTACATTGTAATGTTGTAATATTGTAGTATTAAATATTTTGTATTGTAAATATGTAGCGGTAGAGTAGTGGTGTAATAATGTGTTGTGTGTTGTACTTTTGTATTTACAATTTTGGGTGATGTAATTGCCTTAATCTTGTTTTGACCTTGGCAGCAGCTAATGGGGATCCATAATAAATACAAATGCAAATCTGTTTTCTTTTATCATATTTTGGACCAGAATGAGGCTCTTTCTCTACTACCTATTGTTCCTGCAGTGAGGATTCAACACCTCCATCAAATGTTTTCATAATTTATTTGCAGATAATCGCTAAAAAACAGTAGTGGTCTACCAGTTTGCATGTGCCACAAAACAATAATTCAGTGGATTTCAACTCATCGTTACCACTTACATTACATGGGACATGTCAATTCACTCACAGGAGACAATGAAGAAGCATCATGCTCTCCTCCCTCCTCCATAAAAATAAATTTGACTTCAGCAAACCACAGCGCACAAAAATAACACCGGTACCAAGAGGTGGGACAGACAGTAGACTGACAAACTACACAAACTAGCAGTCTTCCTGTCATCGCTCGCTTTGTGACTGACAGGCGCCTGTCCTATCAATAGATCACTAGAAGATGCATATCATTCATTCTAGCGGGAGAAGGTGTAGTGTATTTCTTCATGCAAAACATTTAACAAAGACATAATTTTAATACACTACAAAGGCTATACTGATAGCAAATTAAAACTTTTAAATGGAAAGAATCCTAGTTAATTTATGAAGTGGAAAAAGTAGCCGGCTTATAATGACTCTGTTATCGGCTATTTAGTCGACGGCCGGCACTTATGGAAAACACTGGGTTTTCCGCCAAGTATGGCTGGATAATTGGCTCAGATGAACGCAGTGGGGCCATGTGGATCTGTTGTGTTTAGACAGGGCAAGTGAGTTAGCTCCTATATGAGTGGGCTCCTTTGATATCTCTGCAATACACTTATTAGTTGGTGTGTCTCTTGCTAGAGTGAGTATGAACACCGTTAGATTTGCTTGAGTTTCTCTGACTTCAAAGCACTAGTCTGTGGATAAATCTTGCTTAATTGGTTGTGCATACATTGGTGTGGATACATTAGTGCTAGGTTGCTGCTCATGACATGTTTATCCTCAACAACTCTAAATTACTACTAGCACAAACGTATCTTCAAAGATCATCCATTTCTGACAGGATAGGTGGAGAGTTTTAGTGAGTCCCTGGGTAGAAGAGAGGTGTGCTAAAGTGCGTCCGAAATGGCACCCTATTCCCAATGTATTTTTTTACATGGCCCTGGTCAAAAGTAGTGCACTATGTAGGGAATAGGGAGCTATTTGGGACACACACCTAGTATGACCTAGTTAACGAGACTGAATAGGGAAAGGAATAGGGAAAGGTGGGAAAGGACCCAGCATGAGATATCTGAGATCAAACCACCGTATCACAGGCGAGCAGGCACACATCACGCATCATCAGCAAGAAAGCACAGTGCCTAACAGAAACAGCAGGGTGCCTGGGCCATGGGGTATAGGTGTGTGTGTGTGTGTGTGTGGAAGTGTGTGTGTGTGTGAGAGTGTATGAGCGTGTGTGTGTGTGAAAACCGCAGGGTGCCTGGGCCATGGGGTAAAGGTATGTGTGTGCGTGTTTACTTGCATGCATGTCTATGTGTTGTGTGTGTCTGCATGTTTTTTTCCCTAAAGTGTTGTTATAGAGTGAATGAACCTATAACTACAGAATGTTATTTTCTCATGTTAAGGCACATCTGTCTTTTAGATGTCCCCTACTTCTGTCAATGTATGCTTGTGTTATTCACTCTCACATGCTGTGTTCAGTATATAATTTAGTGCCGTGGCGTAACATGACAAATTGCGCACAAACGATTATTACCACATTGCAGTTTCATAACATACCATATCTGAAGCTGAGGCAGGTTTCTATGATGAGTGCTACAGCAACCTGCTGAGATAATGGAAGTATACTGATACATATACTGAAAAGAAGATAATGGAAGTATACTGATACATATACTGAAAATAAGATAATGGAAGCATACTGATACATATACTGAAAAGAAGTACCACATATACGCACAGTTGAAGTCAGAAGTTTACATACACCTTAGCCAAATACATTTAAACTCAGTTTTTCCACAATTCCTGACATTTAATCCTAGTAAAAATTCCCTGTTTTAGGTCAGGTTTAGGAGAATTATTTATTTCAGCTTTTATTTCTTTCATCACATTCCCAGTGGGTCAGAAGTTTACATACACTCAATTAGTATTTGGTAGCATTGCCTTTAAATGTTTTAACTTGGGTCAAACTTTTCGGGTAGCCTTCCACAAGCTTCCCACAATAAATTGGGTGAGTTTTGGCCCATTCCTCCTGACAGAGCTGGTGTAACTGAGTCAGGTTTGTAGGCCTCCTTGCTCGCACACACTTTTTCAGTTTTGCCCACACATTTTCTATAGGATTGAGGTCAGGGCTTGGTGATGGCCACTCCAATACCTTGACTTTGTTGTCCTTAAGCCATTTTGCCACAACTTTGGAAGTATGCTTGGGGTCATTGTCCATTTGGAAGACCCATTTGCGACCAAGCTTTAACTTCCTGACTGATGTCTTGAGATGTTGCTTCAATATATCCACATAATTTTCCTTCCTCATGATGCCATCTATTTTGTGAAGTGCACCAGCCCCTCCACAGCATGATGCTGCCTCCCCCATGCTTCACGTTTGGGATGGTGTTCTTCGGCTTGCAAGTTCCCCCCTTTTCCTCCAAACACAACGATGGTCATTATGGCCAAACAGTTCTATTTTTGTTTCATCAGACCAGAGGACATTTCTCCAAAAAGTACGATCTTTGTCCCCATGTGCAGTTGCAAACCGTTGTCTGGCTTTTTTAAGGCGGTTTTGGAGCAGTGGCTTCTTCGTTGCAGAGCAGCCTTTCAGGTTATGTCGATATAGGACTTGTTTTACTGTGGATATAGATACTTTTGTACCTGTTTCCTCCAGCATCTTCACAAGGTCCTTTGCTGTTGTTCTGGGATTGATTTGATACACCTTCAATTGACTTAAATTATGTCAATTAGCCTATCAGAAGCTTCTAAAACCATGACATCATTTTCTGGAATTTTCCAAGCTGTTTAATGGCACAGTCAACTTAGTGTATGTAAACTTCTGACCCACTTGAATTGTGATACAGTGAATTATAAGTGAAATAATCTGTCTGTAAACAATTGTTGGAAATATTACTTGTGTCATGCACAAAGTAGATGTCCTATCCGACTTGCCAAAACTATAGTTTGTTAACAAGACATTTGTGGAGTGGTTGAAAAACAAGTTAATGACTTCAACCTAAGTGTATGTAAACATCTGACTTCAACTGTATTTATATATTTATTTTGGGAATGTAATTCAACAAATGACTGCAGGGCCTTTTGGCCTGTAATGGTAATGGAAGAGACCCTCTAGATCAGTGGTCACCAAACTTTTCTGAGCCAAGATCACTTGCAAGGCGAGATCTACCATTCAGTTTTGTCACACAACACAATGCCACAGATGTCTCAAGTTTGAGGGAACGTGCAATTGGCATGCTGACTGCAGGAATGTCCACCAGAGCTGTTGCCAGAGAATTTAATGTTCAGTTCTCCACCATAAGCCGCCTCCAACGTCGTTTTAGAGAATTTGGCAATACATTCAACTGACCTCACAAGGCTCCCAGGCCCACCCATGGCTGTGCTCCTTCCCAGTCATATGAAATCCATAGATTAGGGCCTAATGAATTTATTTCAGTTGACGGATTTTCCTTATATGAACTGTAACTCAGTAATATCTTTGAAATTGTTGCATATTGGGTTTATATTTTCGTTCAGTATATATACAGAAAAAGGTATAGGATCAGACTGGTATTAGATAATATGTTGTATTACTTGTGAGGCACAGCTGAGTGAGCATAATAATTTGCTTTTTTTTATTTTACTGGACTGATGGCCTGCATCTGATGGTAAGTCTGAGGGGAGGGAGGGAGAGAGAGCAGCGGTGAGGCTGCCTCTCACCCGACTCACCGTCCCTCCGCTCTCCCTTAGTCTTCCAGCTGATGGCGAAACGCAAGTCACACTGCATTATTTCTGCCTTATGCACCAATTCATGTTGTTACTCCTATGACCAGAGAAAGTGAAATATTCCTCAATATTAAAAAAGACACAAGCCGCTAAAAAGAACATCGCAAGCTTATCAAAACGCTTTACTATACTCATTCATTGCAGCTGCTGTGCTGGTTGTAGCGTGAGTGGAAGTAGGGAGAATGCACATTTAAGGCGTATAAAAGTGTTGAACAAAGTGTTGACAATGCTGAATAACAACTTAAACAGGAATTTACTTATAAAAACAGCAGCTATTTGCTGTATTCATTGTCTCTCTCTCTAGTCATGGTTTTAAAAGTTTTGAAATCTCACAGTATCAACTTTGCTGTGTGCTCAAGGCTTCTTTTTATGTCTATGACTCGAGGAAACTGTGCTGACACTGTGATCTGAACTATCTGATTGGCAAGCCGTAGGCCTATAGGTGCACTTGATTTGCTCTCTGGGCCTGCCGGGCTGCTGAATCAAGTGCACCTACCACCAACAGCGCTAAACAAAGAAAAAACTATAAGAATTAATCTTTTTTGGGGGGGGGGTTTCCAGCAATGTTTGGTAAACGACTATAAATGCCTTGGAGATTGAACAGTTGATCGCGATCGACCGGTTGGTGACCACTGCTCTAGATTATAATTTTTCTCTGACTCGCATTTCTCCTCCGTCTGAACATTGCCTTAGATAGACGTCTCACAAAAAATGGATGGTAATGGATGAAACTCCTTGAGGAGACACATACACACACGCACAACTCTGATTGAATTAATGTTTTTGGGCAACAAGCTGTGCGATTCCTTTATTACATTTACATTTACATCATTTAGCAGACGCTCTTATCCAGAGCGACTTACAAATTGGTGCATTCACCTTATAGCCAGTGGGATAACCACTTTACACACTTTTTTTTATTTTTATTATTATTTTTTATCCTATCCCAGGTATTCCTTAAAGAGGTGGGGTTTCAAGTGTCTCCGGAAGGTGGTGAGTGACTCCGCTGTCCTGGCGTCGTGAGGGAGCTTGTTGTTTATAATAGAAAAAATACTTACATAACCCATGTTATGAGAAGTGAAAGGCACTCTGCTCTGCAAAAACACCACAGAGCCTCTATCGCCATCTCAGCCTAACTAACTAACTAACTTACTAAGTCTCCCACTCCTCCTTCTCTCTCTCTCCCTCATCTCTTTGTCTTTTCTTTCTTTCGTTCCCTCTCTCTCTTCCTCGCACCTCTATCTCTCCCTCTTTCTCTCTCCATCTCTCTCTCTCTCTCTCCCCCCCCCCCCCTTCTCTGTCTATTTTCCTTTGTCTGTCCCGTGACCGTGGCTGTGAGTGCAGGTTCTCGGGGTGGTGCAGAACTTCAAAGGGAAGACCCTGCTGAACGAGATCCCGCCGGAGGAGAGCGTGGCCAGCAGTGTTCCTATGATGGGCCAGCCCCGCATCATGGACAACACCATGGAGAAGTACATAGCCTCACAGGTATTGTCAGCCACACTTCATTGCAGTGATACAATATACTGTGCTTTGCTAGGGACCGTTTCCTAGAGTACCTTGTTTGTCAGCCTCAGTCCATTCTGCTGTGGTCACCATACAGAAAGACACATCATATACAGTATATCCTCCATTTCCTGTACAGAAATATTAACACTACTTCCAGTTGTGTAGTGTGAAGGTTGAAAATTGACCAAAATATATGAACATTGACAAAAATATACATTGGTGTTTGGAATACAAAGTATGTATCACTTTGGGTTGAGAGTCTCATCTTCTTCGTTTTATGGTCCAGGTAAAATTACTATAAGCTCTTACAATGCCTCTGGCAAGAGGTACACAATCCCAGTCCCTGAGGAAGAGTGTCTGTCTGCTAATCATCTGTATACAGGTGATTAGCTAGAGGACACACATATTGTTACGTTGGGCTAAATCGCACACTGTGTAAACTGATAATGTAAGAATGAAAACCTGCATGCCTCGTTACCTGTCTATACAAATAATCTTGATAGCAAAGCTGTGTAGGTATAAACATCATGTGTGTTAAATTGGGCTAAGTAGCCCATTTGCTGTGTATTGATTAAAACACTGTTCAGAACATTGGGAGCAACAGTTACCCTATAACTGTCAGGAGAGAAGAACAGAACTACTGACCTGACACTCTGAAAACTGACAAGCTACTGGAAATACACAGTGTTTGTAGATGGATGTGGTTACGTGTTTCACAACATAAATTATTCATTTTTATAATAACTTTACTTCACTTTAGTTATTGTTTTCAGATGAATTCATGTATCCTACAGTGCCTTGCAAAAGTATTCATCCCCCTTGGCATTTTTCCTATTTCGTTGCATTACAATCTATAATTTAAATTGATTTTTATTTGGATTTCATGTAATGGACATACACAAAATAGTCCAAATTGGTGAAGTGAAATGAAAAAAATTACTTGTTTCAAAAAATTCAAACAAATAAATAACGGAAAACTGGTGCGTGCATATGTATTCACCCCCTTTGCTATGAAGCCCCTAAATAAGATCTGGTGCAACCAATTACCTTTAGAAGTCACATAATTAGTTAAATAAAGTCCACCTGTGTGCAATCTAAGTGTCACATGATCTGTCAGATGATCTCAGTATATATACACCTGTTCTGAAAGGCCCCAGAGTCTGCAATACCACTAAGCAAGGTGTACCATCAAGCAAGCGGCACCATGAAGACCAAGGAGCTCTCCAAACAGGTCAGGGACAAAGTTGTGGAGAAGTACAGATCAGGGGTTGGGTTATAAAAAAATATCCGAAACTTTAAACATCCCACGGAGCACCATTTAAATTCATTATTAAAAAATGGAACGAATATGGCACCACAACAAACCTGCCAAGGGAGTGTCGTCCACCAAAACTCACGGACCAGGCAAGGAGGGCAATAATCAGAGGCAACAAAGAGACCAAAGATATCCCTGAAGGAGCTGCAAAGCTCCACAGCGGAGATTGGAGTATCTGACCATTAAGCCGTACACTCCACACAGCTGGGCTTTACGGAAGAGTGGCCAGAAAAAAGCCATTGCTTAAAGAAAAAAATAAGCAAACACGTTTGGTGTTCGCCAAAAGGCATGTGGGAGACACCCCAAACATATGGAAGAAGGTACTCTGGTCAGATGAGACTAAAATTGAGCTTTTTGGCCATCAAGGAAAATGTCTGGCGCAAACCCAACACCTCTCATCACCCCGAGAACACGATCCCCACAGTGAAGCATGGTGGTGGCAGCATCATGCTGTGGGGATGTTTTTCATCAGCAGGGACTGGGAAACTGGTCAGAATTGAAGGAATGATGGATGGCGCTAAATACAGGGAAATTCTTGAGGGAAACCTGTTTCAGCCTTCTAGAGATTTGAGACTGGGACGGAGGTTCACCTTCCAGCAGGACAATGACCCTAAGCATACTGCTAAAGCAACACTTGAGTGGTTTAAGGGGAAACATTTAAATGTCTTGGAACGGCCTAGTCAAAGCTCAGACCTCAATCCAATTGAGAATCTGTGGTATGACTTAAAGATTGCTGTTCACCAGCGGAACCCATCCAACTTGAAGGAGCTGGAGCAGTTTTGCCTTGAAGAATGGGCAAAAATCCCAGTGGCTAGATGTGCCAAGCTTATGGAGACATACCCCAAGAGACTTGCAGCTGTAATTGCTGCAAAAGCTGGCTCTACAAAGTATTGACTTTGGGGGGGTGAATAGTTATGCATGCCGAAGTTTTCTGTTTTTTTGTCTTATTTGTTGTTTGTTTCACAAGAAAAAATATTTTGCATCTTCAAAGTGGTAGACATGTTGTGTAAATCAAATGATACAAACCCCTAAAAAATCCATTTTAATTCCAGGTTGTAAGGCAACAAAATAGGAAAAATGCCAAGGGGGGTTGTAGCTCCTCCAGTGACAGGCATGAGGCAAGAGGTCTTGATTTGAATACAGGGCTTTAATGCTGGTCAACCCGTGACAACTCATTGCTGCTTATCACACAGAGGTGCTAAACATCCTTTTAAATGTCCTTTATCTTCTTCTGTATACTTTCTTTGTAAGTATGCACTTAAACACGATAACAGTGGAAAAATAATTAGCTTTTTGCGGTAAAGTTTCCTCGGTGCGTCGCTAAAAGGCGCTCGGGTGACAACACTCGGGCGGAACCAATAATTAGTTCCGTCTTGCTGTAAACGTACAATTCAGAAGAAATTAAATAATAAAGTGCAAATACATGAAATAAACTAAAGTGCTAATACATGAAATAAACTGGCGACAGAGGCAGTTACCCTCCCACCAAATCACAAGTGATTTCTTAAAACTTGGAGACAAACCTACTGCATGAATAAATTAAATGAAACTCTGTCCTAATAAACAACTAATAAACTGTGTGTGAGTGTATGATAGAACCATCAGTCTGCTTCTAGCAATGTAACTGTTTTCTGAATGGGTCTCTCCAGGTAAACAGGTTTGGCTGTACGCTTTCCTCTTCCATCCAGGGAGGAGTCACTGATGAGTAACTTGAGTCTCCTCACTCTTTCATCACTTCCAGGATACACCTCGATGACTCTTGCTAGCTTCCATTGGTTTCGTGGTGTGGCAGCATCTTGTAACAGAACAATGTCACCGACCTTTGCATTTCTGCGATCTTTGGTCCACTTCTGTCTGTGTTGGAGATTCAGGAGATACTCCTTTTTCCATCGTACCCAAAAGTTGTTGGTTAAGAGTTGAACTCTGCGCCATCTTTTGCGGAGGTAGAGATCCTCCTTGACAAACTTTCCAGGAGGAGGGAGAATGATTGTGGATTTCATGGTCAAGATGTGGTTTGGTGTCAAGGGCTCTGGACTGGTAGAATCGTTCAGATGATCAGTGGTTAGAGGTCTGCTATTCACAACCGCCATAACCTCATATAGAAATGTTCGTAGGGAAGAGGAGTCAAGTTGTCTGGACGACTGTTCTAGAATGGATGCCAGGACACTTCTGATAGTGCGGATTTGTCTTTCCCAGACTCCACCCATATGACTTGAGGCAGGGATGTTCATGATGAACTCGCAGCCCAAATCTTTGAGCTCTTCTTGATCCATCTCTTTCAGTGCTTCAATGAACTCACGCCTTGCTCCGACAAAGTTTGTCCCTTGATCACACCTTATCTGCCTTACTGATCCACGAATGGCGATGAATGAACGCAGAGCATTGATAAAGGCATCTGAGGTCAAGTCATCAAGTGCTTCAATGTGAACTCCTCTTGAACACATGCAGGTGAGCAACAGCCCATAACGCTTTAGCTCCTTTCTTCCTTCCTTAATGTGAAATGGTCCGAAGCAGTCCATTCCACAGTAAGTGAATGGAGCAGTTGTTTCCATCCGCTCTTCTGGAAGGTCTGCCATCCTTTGTTGCTCTGTGCATCTTCGGAACCTTCTGCAACTTGTGCACTTGTGAATATGGGATGAAACAAGCTTGCTGCAACCCAGGATCCATATGCCATTGGATCGGAGTTCATTTATAGTCATTCCTCGACCTTGATGGTACACTCTCTCATGATAGTGCTTGACGAGCAATGCAGAAACATGACTGTCTCTAGGAAGTACTGCTGGATGCCTCACATGTGGATGTAGGGCAGCATCAGCTAAGCGGCCTCCTACTCTGATTACACCTTGATCATCCAGGAACGGACATAGTTTGTGCAACTGGTTGGCTTTGTCTTTGACCTTTGTCTCCTTATGATGTCTAAGGCGTTGCATTTCTTGAGAGAGAGTTGCTTCCTGGACCATCTTGATTATGGTCAGCTCCGCCTTTTTCCTTTCCTCCAAGTTCGAGGCCTCACAGGACTTTGGCTTGAGACCTTTGATTTCCTTAGCACGGCGCTTGAGTCTGGCAACAGCCTTCACCTTTCTTGCCCAGTCTGAGAACTTGTGTAGACGATCTAAAATTGTTTTTGCTTCTTCTGCCTGAGTGTCATGAACCTGAGCTTTCTTGACCTCTGGGTCACTGCTCTCGATCTCTCCCACCATGACAACTCCAGTTGGTAGCTCTTTTTGCCAAAGAAGGTCTGGACCTGTGAACCAGTTAGAAGCTGTGAGTTGTTCTGCTGTGACACCCCTTGAGGCGTGGTCAGCTGGGTTGTCTTCTGAAGCTACATATCTCCATTGTCTGGCCTCTGTGCTTAGCTTGATGCGTTCAACTCTATTTGCTACAAAAACATGAAATCTTCTGGCTTCATTACTGATGTATCCAAGTACAACCTTTGAGTCAGTCCAGAAACATTCTTGTTGGCAGTCTATTTCTAGTTCTTTCTTGAGCATGTCACTGGTCCGGACTGCTACCACTGCTGCTGACAGCTCGAGTCTTGGTATGGTCGTGACTTTAGTAGGAGCAACTCTTGACTTTCCCATGACCAGGGAGCAGTAGACCTCACCTGATGTACTGACTGCTCTTAGATACGAGCACTCTCCATAGCCTGACACACTGGCGTCAGAGAAGTGGTGGAGCTCATAATGCTGGACCTTGAAGCTTGATGGCAGATAGTATCTTTGGATTCTCACACCAGCCAAGTTTTTTAGATCTTGCAACCAAGACTCCCACAGGGGTCGAAGGTCATCAGGCAAAGGATCATCCCAACTGAGCTTGTCACGACACATCTGCTGCAGGATCTGCTTTCCTACCAGGATGAAGGGTGCCACAAATCCAAGTGGGTCGTACACCGAGGCAACTGTGGACAAGACCCCTCTGCGGGTAAGTGGATTTTCTTTGACAACCACTCTGAACTGCAGCTCATCAGAAGTCACACACCACTGTACTCCTAGTGCTCTTTCCATGTGTGGTTCTCCCAACATCATGGTCAGGTCCTTGACGGCTTTAGCACACTCTTCCTCAGGAATTGTGGCTAAGACTTCTTTGCTGTTGGAGATGAACTTGTGCAATCGAAGTTTGCCTGTGCGACAAAGCTCTCTTGCTTCCTTCACTAGTTGGATTGCTTGGTTTTCAGATTCTACACTTGCCAATCCATCATCGACGTAGAAGTTCTTCTGGATGAACCTGATGGTTTCTTCTCTAAAGCGTCCTTGTCCTTGAGCGGCAAGGTGCTTCAGGCCATAGTTAGCACATCCAGGTGATGAAGCTGCACCGAACAAGTGGACCTTCATTCGATAGATGGAGGGCTGGGCTTTAAGATCTCCATCCTTCCACCACAAGAATCTGAGGTAATCTTGGTCCTCTGGCTTAACATGGAACTGGTGGAACATACGTTCTATGTCACACATACCTGCCACACGACCCTTTCTGAACCGACACAAAACTCCCACCAAGGTGTTTGTTAACTCTGGGCCAGTCAGGAGATGGTCATTCAAGGCTGTCCCTTGAAACCTTATAGAGCAGTCAAAAACGACACGGATCTTACCGGGCTTTTGGGGATGATACACCCCATGGTGGGGGATGTACCACGCTGGGGTCTTGCTAATATCCTCTTCAGGGACAAGCTCGGCATCTCCACAAGCTATTGTCTCATCCATAAAGGTCTTATAGTCTCTGCAGTACTGCTCATTTCCCTTTAACTTCTTCTCCAGACATCTGAGACGGTGGATGCCACATACCTTGTTATCTGGTAAGTTTGGTCTTCCTTTCTTGAAGGGAAGTGGCATTTCATAGTGCCCATCATCCTTGAGTCTGATGCCACTCTCCATAATTGACATGAACTGGAGATCCTCTTGAGAAAGGTGTTCATCTTCTGAAGCCCTTTCTACAAAATCAGATTCCAACACCTTGATGACGTCTGTTGGAAGGACTACTTCTTTGATCTGTGTTCTACAGACATAGTGCACTTCGTTTGGGAGATTTGGAAGAACTGATGTCACTTGCTTCACAATGACTTGATGGCTTATTCCAAAGGCATCTCCAAAGTCAAGACATGGGTTGCCATAGCCGACTACACTCCAACCCAAGTCTGTTCTCTGAGCAAAGGGCTCATTTTCTTCTCCAGCAACCACTTGTCTTGGTGCAAGAGCTTGAGGACAGTTGTAGCCAATTAGTAGGCCGATGTCACAGCTCTGCAGAGGAGCAGTTTCATCTGCAATGTGCTCAAGATGAGACCATGCCTTGGCAGTCTCTGGTGTGGGAATATGATCTCTGTTTGCAGGGATCAATTCTCTTGAGTAAGTTACTGGCAGGCAGATTATCTTATCGGAGTAGAATCCTCTTATTTGTAGATCAGTCAGCCTTCTGCTAGGCACCACTGTATTTCTTGAAGCCATTGTGGAGAGCTTTAACTGGACTGGTTCATTTTTAGTGTGAAGCACCTTTGCTGTCTCTTCAAGGATGAAGGTCGTGTCACTCTGTGTATCGAGAAGAGCGTACACAAGAACTTCATGATTTGGCTTACTTGTAGTGGACAACCACACAGGAATGACTGAGGATTTATGGGTGCCTTTAACATTCTGGATAACTCTGTTAGATGTTACCTCGCGTGGTGGTTTTGTCACCCTCTCTTGTGAACGATCTGTCGTTCCTTCTCTTGACTTGTCACTCTCCATTTCTCCATCAGTCCTTGTTGACATTCCTCTTTCTTTGCTGCGATTATCGTGTAGGCAGGTTGGATGTCCTTTCTCACAAGTATCACAGATCCTTCTATTTTCACAATCCTTTGAGCGTTGGCCAGGCTTCAGACAGCCAAAGCACAACTTCATCCCTTGAACAAACTTGACTCGCTCAGAGATGGTTTTATTCATAAATTTCCAACACTTGTGTAGACTGTGACCTGACTTCTCACAAAAAACACAGCTTGTGGAGGAAGCTCTTTCATCTGAGTTAGTTGCTAGTACCTTTGCTCCGAGAGCTCTGTTCTTTAAAACCTTGATCTGCTCACCTTCAGCAGGTTTCAGAGCATGGAGAGATGTTATTGGGTTATTTGCAATCTTAGCTTCACGTGTGAGAAACTTCATGTGTGACTTTCTTCCTCCACTTCTATGACCTTTCTGTTCCATCTCGAGGTCAGCCAGTCTGGAAGCTTTGCAAGTAACTTCTGGTTCTCATTGCAGTCATTAAGTACTTCGAGGCCTCTGATCTGAGTCATAACAGCCTCACAGCTCCGAAGAAAATCAGCAAACTCTTGAAGTTCGATACTGCCTTTGGAGCTTATCTTGGGCCATGCCTCCAGCTTATCTCTGAATGCTTTGGCTATGAGGAATGGATTTCCATATCTTTCCTCGAGAATCCTCCATGCTGCGTGATAGGCTGACTCTGAACCAAGTAGGAAGTAGCTCTCTATAGCCTTTTTAGCAGGTCCACCCACATACTTTCGCAAGTAATATATATTTTCTTCGGCTGGAATGTTTTTCCGATCAATGAGTGTCTGAAATGAAACCTTCCAGTCATTGAATCTGAGTGGGTCGCCATTGAATATTGTTGGTTCAGGTATAGGAAGACGACCTGCACTGATGGACTCTGCAAGTGCTCTAACAAGAGCTGCTGTGCTGTCATCCTGCTTTGAATGTGCCCGGTCTTGTGGTGAAGAATGGTGCTGCAACAGATTATTTTCATGTTTAACTTCTTCCTTTTCCTTCATACAGACACTTTGATGGAGTAGACTGCTTATTTCTTTATCTGAGCACTCACTCTGATCATACACTCGCTGACGTGCCTTAGCAGCCTTTAACTTTTTAACTGTCTCTAGTCGCTCCAGTTGTCTCCGCTTTGCATCTAGCACCTTTTGTCTCTCTGCAGCTTCCGCTTCAAGCCTTTCCAATTCCTCAATGCAACACTCTTGTTCTAGTAGTACTTCTAGAGTAGCTTCATTGGCAGCAACTTCAGCAGCGGCATCTTGTCTGCTAACAGAAATCCGACTTGAATGTCTGGAGCTGCTTTGAGCATGAGAGGACTTAGTGCATTGGGATTTGATACTTATCTTGTCTGAGGCTACAGACTTGAATATAGACGATGTCGCCCTGTTGCCTCGTTGTTCATCTCCTCCACCGTTATCTGCTGTCTCCAAACGATCTTTTGCAGTTTGGATGATCTTCCTGGTTACTGCATCACAGGTGTCAATTCTGCGACGTGTGTCATGGTCAGGGTTGTCTATGCGCCTTAACTCATCATAAGCAATGTTCAGATTCTCTGAGGCAGCACTTATTTTGCTTATGTGTTCATGTAGCAGGTTGTTTGAGCATTGTCCACTCAAAGCTTGCTTAGCGTCTTTAGCAATAGCCTTCCACTCCTCATAGCTCACAGTGAAACGGTGAGCAAATCTTCTTATTTGCTCATTGTACAGTTCTTGGCCCTTTTCTGTTAACTTTCGGTCTCTTTGGCTTCTTCGTGGTTCTTGTGAGGAAGTGTGGTCATTAGCTCTTGTGCCTTTAGTAGCCTGTGGTTGCATGTCTATGCACTGCTGCTCTATACTTTCACCTACATTAACCTGCTTTCTCCCAGAGGTAAGACTAGGCTCTGACATTGTTACTTGGTGTACTTAAATTTGGGTTAAATCTAATTTGGCCCGTAGCTAAGTGATTCAGCTCCCATTAGCTATTCACATTTATACTATTTTTACCACTAATAAGTTTTTTTTAGAACATATTCACATCTACTTCACACAAATCAATATCACGTTGTTCTATGAAATGCAAAATTCAGTCTCTTGGTTGTAGCTTATTTAACACTTAAACATACACACAACTATACCGTATGAATATGAAGGCAAAAATGTGTCAGTCTCTTGTGGGAAATAGTTTAAGCTTCTTTGCATCAGCTGGATTCATGGTAAGGCGCCTGGATTCTTCTGTGGATGCTGCGGCTGTGTAAATGTCAGGAGCAGATGCACACTCTTGGATGTAGAGATGTCCCTTCTTGTCCATGGATCACGGCTCTTTGGTACTGTCTTCCTCGTCTACTCATGCAGAGCAGATGAGTTCTCACTGTAGCTCCTCCAGTGACAGGCATGAGGCAAGAGGTCTTGATTTGAATACAGGGCTTTAATGCTGGTCAACCCGTGACAACTCATTGCTGCTTATCACACAGAGGTGCTAAACATCCTTTTAAATGTCCTTTATCTTCTTCTGTATACTTTCTTTGTAAGTATGCACTTAAACACGATAACAGTGGAAAAATAATTAGCTTTTTGCGGTAAAGTTTCCTCGGTGCGTCGCTAAAAGGCGCTCGGGTGACAACACTCGGGCTGAACCAATAATTAGTTCCGTCTTGCTGTAAACGTACAATTCAGAAGAAATTAAATAATAAAGTGCAAATACATGAAATAAACTAAAGTGCTAATACATGAAATAAACTGGCGACAGAGGCAGTTACAGGGGTGAATACTTGGGAAAATGCTATTATGCCTTTTAAAATAATAATTTTGCCTTTTTAAAACAATATTATATGACATTCTTTCTTACTTAGCAAGGTATGATATCCTTCACTACTAACTACTGGCTTACTTATGGGATGGTGTGTGCGTGTTTAATTTACCTCCCTTCAAATATATTAATACTGAAGCAGGCAGCCAGGCAGTCAAAGGGAGCAGTGAGCCAGGATCCAAAGGGTTTTCTAAAGCATCCTAATGTGTCAGATTTATTTGGGTCACCTTCTGTACTCAGTTTGCAGATGGCCTTTGGCCATGGTGATGTTGTGTGTAGCAATGCATTTAGTGAGGAAATGCATTTAGCTACAGCCTCCCTGCTGCTACTCTAAACTGTACAATGAGTGGATCCATACTGCAGTTTAGGTTTCCATTGGGTGTATTTGGATTTCTAAAGTACATCTAGTCCCTCAAACCTCAACTAATACAAATTTGACCATTCTTGCCATTAGTGCTTTGCTCATCTACCACTCATGCACGCACACACAAACTCACCTCTCCACATCTCCTCGTCCTTATTCCCCTCACACACCTCAGTCTAACGAGAGGAGGTCATCCTCCTTTGCGTTGACAAATGGCTCAATATAACTTCCCCTGGACTCATTGTGAATTCAAATAGGGGGAGCACCGGGTCTCCATAAGGCACTTCATCAAGATTACCAAGGGGGCCGGAGACTGTATGTCCCTGTAATGCATGGCCTAGCATTCCCCTCGCTATAGGGTCTGTTAAGGCTACATCATTAATCTTCAGGAGCAATGCTATTGTATTATGCTTATAGAGGCAACCCAGGAGCTGTACAGTGTGCTAGCCTCATGCTACTTGGCCCACTCTGTATGTGTGTGTGTGTGTGTGTGTGTGTGTGTGTGTGTGTGTATGTGTGTGTGTGTGTGTGTGTGTGTGTGTGTGTGTGTGTGTGTAGACAGACAGCCTAACAAGCCCCTCAGCGCAATCAAAGCAACTGACTTAGCTTGAGGTTATGTAATGGTCGTTATATAATTGAAATAGGGAAAGGTAGAGATGTTGGGGACCAAGATGTCACAGGACCGATACTGTATCTTGACTGTGCTATTTTGTGTTTTTTTATATCAAGATCGCAAATATCATGTTACCAAGTAATGTCTAATCTGACTTAATCAGTTTACTTCATATTAATTGAAGACACATTTCTGTTCTGTTTCTTCTTTTTTCCTTTAGAATCCTCTTACTTTCGCCGAGGTCACATGACAATGAATGTGTCACATGACACACAGTTGGATGTGGTTGCTGCTCACTGTCATGGTCGCCAGAGGACAACACAGATCCTGATGATGATATCTATGTATAACAGGGTTGGAGTCAGTTACATTCCAATTCAGTCAATTCTGGAAGTAAACTCAAATTGCAATTAAATAATTGAAAAAAGGCATATATTTTCAAGACCTCAATAAACAAAACAAAAAGTTGTTTTCCATTATTTTATTTTAAATTCAAATCACTTCAAGAATTTACTTAAATTCAAATTGACCCCAACCTTGATCTACACAGTATGACCCTATTTCCAATCAAACATTATGATGACACTGCCTATTCCAACTAAAATGTAGAAATTCCTGTAGCTTTACCATTTTATTTCTCCAATCAACATGTTCTCTCCTTCTCTTCTGTTCTTCTCCTGATGAATGGTGTTCATTGAATTCCCAAAAAGTATTCATTATTTTCATATACTATAAGGTACTGTATCAAACACGTCTCATACTGCTGTATATGTATTGTACAGCATTTTTATTTCCTTCAACGTCAAAGATCATTAATCCTAGCCAACAGCGTAAACGTATATGATGTGTTTTCTATCATGTCTGTTTATTACTGCAAAAGTGCAATCCAAACTGTATCTTGTCAGAGCCAATATGTGTTGGTTTACTTCTGTCTAGATTTACCAACTAGACCTGAGAGAATTTTATATAGGCTTTGGTTTTCAGAGAAATCAATCAATGGATTGTGTCCCTCTTACGATTTGCCAGAAATACATGAGCATGTAGGTGTGCAACTCTGCGACTGTGTGTGCATGTGTGCATGGATCCGTACAAGTGTGTCCGTGTGTGTGTGCTTGATAAACCTTAATTTTCTCTTGTGGATTGAAGGATGTTGCTTAAGGCTTGCCAGACAATCAACAACCATAATATTACCACAGTCAGGCAACAGAGCCAGTGCGGGAATAATATGGAAATAAACAGATGTTTTTTTATTTCTCGGTTTCATTCCTCCTATTTTATTGTGTTGCAAAAGCATGGATCTATACTGTATGTTGATACGTCAGATACTTGTTTAGTACAATATGGAGTATTGTTTTAAGCTCACAGGCCAGCAATGAGATTTATAGTTGATGCACGACTAGGCTTCAGTTTCCCAAATGCATTATGGGTAAAGTTGTTTTATGCTACCACAGTTTAATGAAAACCTGTGTTGTATGTTAATCTCCATGATGACATTTGTACACCATTTTACACTGTTGTACTGTAGGTGGCTGTACTGTTTACCGTCTAAATGGCATGTCGTACTGTATGACCCCTCACAGTCTCAGACCATTATTTGAAAATGGAGGGTTCTGCTATTCATGTGCAGGTGGAAAAGGGTTCTATCCATGTACAGTGTAATGACATGTTTGTATGCGATTAACATCTCATTATTTTGATTTAAAAATAATAATTCCTATCATACTTTGTCTTAGTTTTTCTAGAAATGTATGGGGCATTTGAATGATTCTGGAGATGTTGTTCACTGTCAACCATTCCGGTACTTTAAAAAAGATGTAAAGATATTAATTATAATATATCATATAAAATGCCTAATATTAAAGTTGGATTTGTGTATTGCTTTGATCTTATATGTAGTTAATGAGTGTTCGTTTTTTCGTTTGTACAGATTTTGTTACTTTTATAGCTCTTTCGTTTTGAAATTGTCCCATGATACCTGATCTTTGTTTATTGATCTTGTCACTATGAGTAACATTAACCCAGCAGCAGCTGCATGACCTCTTACACTGTAGAAAATGAAAAGAAAACTAAACTGTGAGAAAGTTGCGGTGTAAAATGTATTTGAATAAAATCAAAAGAAATAGGTTTGAATAAAGCATGTCTGTTTTGTTGAATATGAAGTTTCATTCCAAAACGTGATACTGTATATCAATTGTCAGAAATGTTTGTAAATTGACATGAATTAAAAACACATCTTGTGGAAGAGATAGAGCTATTATTTTTTCATCTTACCATGACATGGTCTAGTGAAAAGACTGACGTGATTTTGTTTGAAATATATTGCAGGGTAATTTTATTTTAGAGAGACAAATAACCATGTTTTGTGGCAAAACGCTAAATACCCACTCCAAACAACAGAACTCCAATATAAAAAGTATCCCGATTGGGTTTTAAACAGTTATATGTAATAAAGTATTGATACATAAATAAATAAATATTAAAATAATCAATTTCTTTATTTCTTTATTGTGCAAAATAGCCTATATCACATAGCCAATTTATTGTATCCAGAGGGTGAACAGTGTATACAGTCGTGGTCAAAAGTTTTGAGAATGACACAAGTATTGGTCTTCACAAAGTTCGCTGCTTCAGTGTTGTGAGAAATTTTTGTCAGATGTTACTTTGGTATACTTTGTGGTCCTCTGTAGCTCAGCTGGTAGAGCACGGCGCTTGTAACGCCAAGGTAGTGGGTTCGATCCCCGGGACCACCCATACACAAAAAATGTATGCACGCATGACTGTAAGTCGCTTTGGATAAAAGCGTCTGCTAAATGGCTTATTATTATTATTATTATTATTATTATTATACTGAAGTATAATTACAAGCATTCCATAAGTGTCAAAGGCTTTTATTGACAATTACATTAAGTTTATGCAAAGAGTCAATATTTGCAGTGTTGACCCTTCTTTTTCAAGACCTCTGCAATCCGCCCTGACATGCTGTCAATTAACTTCTGGGCCACATCCTGACTGATGGCAGCCCATTCTTGCAAAATCAATGCTTGGAGTTTGTCAGAATTTGTGGGTTTTTGTTTGTCCACCCGCCTCTTGAGGATCGACCACAAGTTCTCAATGGGATTAAGGTCTGGGGAGTTTCCTGGCCATGGACCCAAAATGTCGATGTTTTGTTCCCCGAGCCACTTAGTTATCACTTTTGCCTTATGGCAAGGTGCTCCATCATGCTGGAAAAGGCATTGGTTCAAACTGTTCTTGGATGGTTGGGAGAAGTTGCTCTCAGAGGATGTGTTGGTACCATTCTTTATTCTTGGCTGTGTTCTTAGTCAACAATGTGAGGGAGCCCACTCCCTTGGCTGAGAAGCAACTCCACACATGAATGGTCTCAAGATGATTTACTGTTGGAATGACACAGGACTGATGGTAGAGCTCACCTTGTCTTCTTCGGACAAGGTGTTTTCCGAATGCCCCAAACAATCGCAAAGGGGATTCATCAGAGAAAATTACTTTACCCCAGTCCTCAGCAGTCCAATCCCTGTACCTTTTGCAGAATATCAGTCTGTCCCTGATGTTCTTCCTGGAGAGAAGTGGCTTCTTTGCTGCCCTTCTTGACACCAGGCCATCCTCCAAAAGTCTTCACCTCACTGTGCGTGCAGATGCACTCACACCTGCCTGCTGCCATTCCTGAGCAAGCTCTGTACTGGTGGTGCCCCGATCCTGCAGCTGAATCAAATTTAGGAGACGGTCCTGGCGTTTGCTGGACTTTCTTGGGCACCCTGACGCCTTCTTCACAACAATAGAACCTCTCTCCTTGAAGTTCTTGATGATCCGATAAATGGTTGATTTAGGTGCAATCTTACTAGCAGCAATATCCTTGCTTGTGAAGCCCTTTTTGTGCAAAGCAATGATGACGGCATGTGTTTTCTTGCAGGTAACCATGGTTAACAGAGGAAGAACAATGATTTCAAGCACCACCCTCCTTTTA
Organism: Coregonus lavaretus; assembly: GCF_964263955.1. Taxonomy (NCBI): domain Eukaryota; kingdom Metazoa; phylum Chordata; class Actinopteri; order Salmoniformes; family Salmonidae; genus Coregonus; species Coregonus lavaretus. The sequence continues at coordinate 31,941,167 of NC_140010.1, read as the reverse complement.
AAGCTTCCAGTCTGTTATTCTAACTCAAGCAGCATGACAGAGTGATCTCCAGCCTTGTCCTCGTCAACACTCTCACCTGTGTTAATGAGAGAACCACTGACATGATGGCAGCTGGTCCTTTTGTGGCAGGGTTGAAATGCAGTGGAAATGTTTTTTTGGGATTAAGTTCATTTTCATGGCAAAGAGGGACTTTGCAATTAATTGCAATTCATCTGATCACTCTTCATAACATTCTGGAGTATATGCAAATTGCCATCATCAAAACTGAGGCAGCAGACTTTGTGAAAATTTGTATTTTTGTCATTTTCAAAACATTTGACCACGACTGTACAATGTGTTTTTTCTTTTGGGATATTTAAACAACTTTTGGGAAAAAAACCTTGGGTTTTTACAGGTCTTTTCATTAGGATAAATCAAGGGAAGCTTTTTGAGTTTCATTATATACAGTGCCTTCAGAAAGTATTCACACCCCTTGACTTTTTCCACACTATGTTGTGTTACAGCCTGAATTTAAAATGGATTAAATTGAGATTTTTTGTCACTGGCCTACACACAATACCTCATAATGTCAAAGTGGAATTATGTTTTTAGACATTTTTACGAATTAATAAAAAATGTAAAGCTGAAACTTCTTGAGTCAATAAGTATTCAACCCTTTTGTTATGTCAAGTCTAAGTTCAGCAGTAAAAATAATAAGTTGCATGGACTCACTCTGTGCAAAATAAAATAGTTCAACATGATTTGTGAATGACTACCCCATCTCTGTACCCCACACATACAATTACCTTAGTCAAGCAATGAATTTCAAACACAGATTCAACCACAGACCAGGTACGTTTTCCAATGCCTCGCAAAGAAGGGCACCTATTGGTAGATGGGTATAAAACACATAAAAAAGAGGCATTGAATATCCCTTTGAGCATAGTGAAGTTATTAATTACACTTTGGGTGGTGTATCAATACACCCAGTCACTACAAAGATACAGGCGTCCTTCCTAACTCAGTTTCCGGAGAGGAAGGAAACCACTCTGGGATTTTACCATGAGGTCAATAGTGGTGGTTAACAGTTACAGAAATGAAGGCCTGTGATAGGAGAAAACTGAGGAAGGATCAACAACATTGTAGTTACTCCATAATACTAACCTAAATGACTGAGTGTAAAGAAGGAAGCCTGTACAGAATAAAACATATTACAAAACAATCACCCTGTTTGCAATAAGGAACTAATGTAAAATTGGGGAAAAAATTGCCAAAGAAATTAACTTTATGTCCTGAATGCAAAGTGTTATGTTTGGGGCAAATCAAACACAACACATCACTGAGTACCACTCTTCATATTTTCAAGCATGGTGGTGGCTGCATCATGTTATCGGTATGCTTGTCATCGGCAAGGACTAGGGAGTTTTTTAGGATAAAAAGAAACAGAATAGGAAAAATCCTAGAGGAAAAACTGGTTCAGTCTGCTTTCCAACAGACACTGGGAGACAAATTCACCTTTCAGCAGGACAATAACCTAAAACACAAGGCCAAATATACACTGGAGTTGCTTACCAAGACGACATTGAATGTTCCTGAGTGGCCTAGTTACAGTTTTGACTTAAATCGGCTCGCAAATCGATGCAAGACTTGAAAATGGCTGTCTAGCAATGATCAACAACCAACTTGACAGAGCTTGAAGAATATCTAAATAATAATGTGCAAGTATTGTACAATACAGGTGGGCAAAGCTCTTAGAGATTGACCCAGAAAAACTCTCAGCTGTAATCGCTGCCAAAGGTTATTCTAACATGTATTGACTCAGGGGGTTGAATACTTATGTAGTGAAAATATGTTAGTGTTTTATTTTTCATTAATTTTTAGAAATGCCCTTCCACTTTGACAATACAGAGTATTTTGTGTAGATCGTTGACAACAAATGACAATTAAACCCATTTCAATCCCACCAAAATGTGGAAAAAGTCAAGGGGTGTGAATACTTTCTGAAGGCACTGTACACTTTAGGGAAGGTTTTAATGAATAATAAGGACATTGAAAGTCTGTTGCAATGAATTTGCCGGTCAAGGATGGATTGATTCTTATTGTCAGAGTGACACAGCCCGCTGTTTGCCTCCGTATGTTTGCAGTGTTTCCCGTCGCTGGATATTGACTCTCTCCTTTTCATGAGCATGTTTGGAATGTTTCCTTTTTCGGCCAACAGGAACAGATATCACAGGCTCTAAACTCTCGAAGGGACCCATAATAATCAAAAGGTCCACGACACTCAAGAGCTCAAAGCTAACGTAACACTAGGTAGCCAGTGCTTGAACACCTGATAGCTGTCTATCACCACATCTGGCTGACTTAAGCTTACCGTATGCTTCCCAATTGAAACAGTTTGCGCATATATTATGATGAAATTTACGTTTTTGTTTATTTTGGTCTTCCGCAGGTTATTTTTGTGCTGTTCCTGCACACACATTTTTTTTGTCTGGCAAATCGAAGTTTGGTAGCCAAAGTCTACACTCCTTCCTCAGTTATTGGTCAACAGTACTAATTACATTTTTTTACATTTTAGTAATTTAGCGACTTACAGTTAGTGAGTGCATACATTTTCATACTTTTTTTTTCATACTGGCCACCCGTGGGGATCGAACCCACAACCCTGGCGTTGCAAGCACCATGCTCTACCAACTGAGCTACAGTAGGAGTGGGAACATGAAGTGTTTGTTATCATTCAACGAGCGACGACTAGTTTTCATGCAATATTTTTCACTTGAGGAATACTGCACCAAATATCTTAGCTAGATGTAAAATTGTGCAACTAAGACCTTTGCAAAAACATCAAAATGAATGATAGATTTCTTGATTTATCTTAGATTAATTTGGACTATTTTGAGGATGTGTTTCTGCTTATGTTGTTGCTACAGTGAATCAAGAGGGACAAACAACAGTATTATTGCCGCTTTTTTATTGTTTTTCAAGCAAAGGTTTTTAGGGAGTAAGAGACCACAGATGGTCGCTTCGCCTAGCCGAGTTCTGCTAGGAGCAAACTGAACCTATGTATGCAGACCCCTTAAGCCAGGGGTTAACCTAAATTAATATTGATTACATTCTACTGATACTGATTACGTTCCTAAGTGTGGAAAAAATATTTCAACTTTCAACTGAACAGAAATGATTCACTAAATGACTCACTTTTGCGCCAGCAGCAAAAACCATATGGCATGTTCCATCCATCTGGACAGTGGATATAAACAGAGCCATACATTTAGAGAGTTGGGCCAACTTTTAGAATTTTGAATAGTGTTCTAATTCTAGACATTCAGTTACATAGCATTTTTTCCCTGTGTAATGTTAACAAGGCTGCCATAGAATTTAGAAGTTTTATGTAGGCTAAATGCCATTGTCTCACGTCAGATGGTGTCACTCCTACGCCACGCTCGACCCTTAACCAATCTGTCTTGTATTTAGTATGTTATTAGGATCCCCATTAGCTACAGCCAAAGCTGCAGCTACTTTTCCTGGGGTCCACATAAAACATAAAACATAAAACATGACATAATACATAACATAGACAATTACAGTTGAAGGGCAGAACTACATAAAATTACATAATACATAACCATTAATAGACAGGTACAGTACGTAAATTACATGTAAATAAAAAAGACAATACATAGCATTAATAGACATGTACAGAACTACATACATTTAAAACAAGAATACACACTTTAATATTCTTATGCGTTAGCAAAACATTCAACATGATAACTCATAATAACGGCTACACTGCAGTCATCCATTTTGTTACAGTTGCTTACTGTTACAATTGCAGGTCCTGATCTCTCAGAACCAGTTGTTCTGTAAACACTAGCGAGAATTTCACCCGTGTCCTTGATTCTCTGAGGTATAGTGCGTGGCCTTTGGACTTATTCATAAAATGTATTAAGTCCCCTTGATATGGAGTTTCCTCCAGTTCTCTGATGGAGTTTCCTCCAGTTCTCATAAACTTGTTTTGAATTTACATTTTTCCCCGTACCACACTTACACCCAGCAGCATCCAGTCACACACAAAATAAGAATACACTTTCATACAGTGGCGGCTGGCCGATAGAGGGCACTAGGGCGCCGCCCCCTTAAATAAAATTATTTTAAAAAATAAAATAAAAAATAAATAAAAATAATAATAATAATAATAAAAACATCAGTATGTCAATATTTGTGTGTTTGAAATATGGAATGCACACAGTAATATGTGTAAGATATGATAGAAAATCATATTCGCAACCTTTCCTCTGCCTGTCAAACGCCTCGTCAGCTCTGGGCGATACAGAAAGTGCCCCGAGGAGGCGGGTCTACGTAGCAGTTAAGCCAATTGCTAATTTAAGATATGAATGTACAGTGGGGGAAAAAAGTATTTAGTCAGCCACCAATTGTGCAAGTTCTCCCACTTAAGAAGATGAGAGAGGCCTGTAATTTTCATCATAGGTACACGTCAACTATGACAGACAAAATGAGAAAAAAAAATCCAGAAAATCACATTGTAGGATTTTTAATGAATTATTTGCAAATTATGGTGGAAAATAAGTATTTGGTCAATATCAAAAGTTTCTCAATACTTTGTTATATACCCTTTGTTGGCAATGACACAGGTCAAACGTTTTCTGTAAGTCTTCACAAGGTTTTCACACACTGTTGCTGGTATTTTGGCCCATTCCTCCATGCAGATCTCCTCTAGAGCAGTGATGTTTTGGGGCTGTCGCTGGGCAACACGGACTTTCAACTCCCTCCAAAGATTTTCTATGGGGTTGAGATCTGGAGACTCCAGGACCTTGAAATGCTTCTTACGAAGCCACTCCTTCGTTGCCCGGGCGGTGTGTTTGGGATCATTGTCATGCTGAAAGACCCAGCCACGTTTCATCTTCAATGCCCTTGCTGATGGAAGGAGGTTTTCACTCAAAATCTCACGATACATGGCCCCATTCATTTTTCCTTTACACGGATCAGTCGTCCTGGTCCCTTTGCAGAAAAACAGCCCCAAAGTATGATGTTTTCACTCCCATGCTTCACAGTAGGTATGGTGTTCTTTGGATGCAACTCAGCATTCTTTGTCCTCCAAACACGACAAGTTGAGTTTTTACCAAAAAGTTCTATTTTGGTTTCATCTGACCATGTGACTTTCTCCCAATCCTCTTCTGGATGCACCCTAGCAAACTTCAGACGGGCCTGGACATGTACTGGCTTAAGCAGGGGGACACGTCTAGCACTGCAGGATTTGAGTCCCTGGCGGCGTAGTGTGTTACTGATGGTAGGCTTTGTTACTTTGGTCCCAGCTCTCTGCAGGTCATTCACTAGGTCCCCCCGTGTGGTTCTGGGATTTTTGCTCACTGTTCTTGTGATCATTTTGACCCCACGGGGTGAGATCTTGCGTGTAGCCCCAGATCGAGGGAGATTATCAGTGGTCTTGTATGTCTTCCATTTCCTAATAATTGCTCCCACAGTTTATTTCTTCAAACCAAGCTGCTTACCTATTGCAGATTCAGTCTTCCCAGCCTGGTGCAGGTCTACAATTTTTTTTTCTGGTGTCCTTTGACAGCTCTTTGGTCTTGGCCATAGTGGAGTTTGGAGTGTGACTGTTTGAGGTTGTGGACAGGTGTCTTTTATACTGATATCAAGTTCAAACAGGTGCCATTAATACAGGTAACGAGTGGAGGACAGAGGAGCCTCTTAAAGAAGAAGTTACTGGTCTGTGAGAGCCAGAAATCTTGCTTGTTTGTAGGTGACCAAATACTTATTTTCCACCATAATTTGCAAATAAATTCATTAAAAATCCTACAATGTGATTTTCTGGATTTTCTTTTCTCAATTTGTCTGTCATAGTTGACGTGTACCTATGATGAAAATTACAGGCCTCTCTCATCTTTTTAAGTGGGAGAACTTGCACAATTGGTGGCTGACTAAATACTTTTTTTCCCCACTGTATGACATAAAATGTAGCTAATCAGCGATTTTAATTCGAATCCAAGGAGGGCGATTATTTTATCGCCCCAAGCTCGCCCCTGATAAAATAAGGACCGGGCTCCAGTGGCGCCATTTTTACTAGACGACAATGGCGAGCGCAAACGTTACTCCTCCAAGACCCAACCCTAACTCGGTGAAATCTCTCCTCCAAGATCCGTTTGAGAGGAGAACTTTGTCAGAGAAAGTTCGGGTGAAAGAGCTGGGCCCAGATCAACCTGACCTCTCAATCAGACAGCAGGCTAGCGAGAAAGGGAAGCAGTATATGCGCGGCTTCTCCCGTAGCTGGTACACCAGGAAGGCTTGGCTAGCTGGGTGCACTGATGCTAATGCTTTATTTTGCTTTCCGTGCTTGCTTTTTAAAACGACGGGGTCAGATTCAGCATGGACAGGTACCGGAGTGAGGGATATGAAGCACCTGTCAGAGAAGGTAAAGAAACATGAGAACACCAGGGCACACATGGACAACTCTGTAAAGCTAGCTGTATTAGGAAGGGTGAACATTGCTACGCAGCTGGATGACGGCCACAGGATTGCGGTGAGGAAACACAATGAGGAGGTGGATAAAAACAGGCACATTCTATCCAAAATTATCGATTGTGTGAAGTTCTGTGGGGCTTTTGAGTTGGCCTTGCGTGGGCACGAGGAGACTGACTCCTCGGACAACCCCGGCATTTTCCGGGGCTTAGTGGATTTTGTTGCCTCCCTCGACAGTGTGCTGGAGGAGCACCTGAAGACAGCTACCGTTTTTAAGGGCACGTCAAAGACGATACAGAACGAGCTGTTGGACTGTATGCTGTCAGTGCTTAAGGATTACATCCTGGAGGAAGTAAAGAGTGCTGATTTTATCGCCATTCAAGCTGACGAGACGACTGACGTTTCCACCCACTGCCAGTTGGTGCTTGTGATACGCTACATCGATGCTAAAAGTAACGTCCAAGAGCGTTTTTTCGAGTTCATTTTGATCGAGAACGCAACCGCCGACACCATCGCTACAGCGCTGCTGGAGAGGCTCAGCACCATACTCTCACATGGACAAAAGGCCAAACTTATTGCCCAGGCTTACGACGGAGCAAGTGTGATGAGGGGAGCCACCGGCGGAGTGCAGCGTAAAATAGTGGATGTGTACGAAAATGCGCACTACGTCCACTGCTATGCACATCAGCTGAACCTCATCATGCAGCAGGCTACTTCACGCATCCCCAGGATCGGCACTTTCTTTTCCGACCTTGCAGGATTTTCTGCTTTCTTCTCCAGGTCTCCCAAGCGAACCACCGTGCTTGACGAAGTGGTTGCGCATAGACTCCCCAGAGCCTCTACAACACGGTGGAACTTCCACAGTCGCGCTGTAAACACTGTGTACGAGTACAGGGATGACCTCCTAACGTGTTTCCAGACCATCAGAGACTCTGGGAACTTTGATGCCCCGACTGTCAGAGAGGCGGGGGGCTTTGTGAGGATGCTCGAAGACGAGGCTTTCTGTTTTTTCCTGGCACTGTTCCACAAGATCATGCCAAATGTGGACATGCTTTTCAGCCAGCTGCAGAAGAGGAACATCGACCCTGTCTTCATTAAAGCACTTGTCCAGAGGTTCACAGACAGCATGCTAACAATCAGGTAAATAACTATATTTACTATTGGCTGATAAAGATGTTGTTAGAAAGATGAATAGTTCACTTACAACAGTTTAAAAGCCTAAATGTGTCTGGTCATCAAAGTGAGTGATTATCATAGAGCCGTCACAATTATATTTGTTTTATTATTTTAAAAGGAAAGAGAAGACACAATCAGACGTTGATAATAATGCAGGAAAGTACTACACAGTTTGTAATAATTATTCAGGTGTCCACCAGGTCAATTTCTAGAAGAGGCCTAGTTGTTATTGAAGATTAACTTTATTGCTAAGTGCACAGCAGAACAAAATGATGTTGCATCCCTCTCACAAATGTAATAGAAAAAGGCTTTAAAACGTAATAACATCAGTTAATTATGTACATCACAGGTTAAAAGCAGTTACTAGACATAGTTTGTGTGTATATACACACTATCTGTCTGTCTGTCTGTCTGTCTGTCTGTCTATATATATATATATATATATATATATATATATATATATATATATATATATATATATATATATATATATATATATATAAATAAATAAAAGTCACTGGTTGTGTGTTGAGGGGGAATTACAGTGAGTTAAGAAGTCTGATTGCAAGTTATCAAATTAAACTTTATTTTTTGGACCCAGGGCCTCAATTCCCTCTTTGTGTGGGGACAGCGCATCTGACGAGCAGCAACAGCCCATCAAGCGACGGAGGATGCTGGGACCAGGAGAACAACAGAGGTTGGCTATAGAGGTAAGTTGTGATGTAATTGTCAGTGTTTCCCCCTAGAACCTTTTTCAGGCCTGGTAGTATGTAGCCAAAACCCTGAACAATCAGCACCTTGGTAATCATATACTTGAGTTGGACATAGGCATGTGTCAGTCAGGATCACTTGCATCAAAATAGCTTAATTGCAAATTAAAGCTGATGATGTATCTTTTACAGGTATGTGATACCATCCTGAGTCATGCCAAAGAGAGGTTCTCCTTCACCCAGCACCTCATCAGCGCAACACTATTGCACGGAGAGTTGTTCCCACAACACAGTGTGAAGTTCCCAGATACAGCGCTTGAAACAACCGTGGAGGCGTACCCCATGTTGAACAAGGCCAAGCTCAAAACCGAACTGTCCCTCATCTATGAGAACAGTGAGTTCAAGGCTTGTAGTGGTGCAGTGCCCCTGTACCAGTTCTTCATGGAGAACAACCTTCAGAGCACTTTCACAGAGACTGCCAGCCTCCTCAAGATCCTCATCACCACACCCATGACAACTGCTGAGTCAGAAAGGTGCTTCTCTACACTGAAAAGGATCAAGACCTTCCTGAGAAACAGCATGACACAGGATCGCCTGAACGCTCTGGCCATGCTCTCCATGGAGAAGAAACTTGTCAGGGACATTCCTGACTTTAATCAAAGGGTCATTGAGAGGTTTGCCACTCAGAAGGACAGACGGGCAAAATTCCTGTACAAATAAGATGACAGACACACACACACAGAGCAGCTCTGGCCGCATGTTTCTTTGTATATAGTTGACCTTAGCATAAAAAATCCAGTTATATATGGTACTCTAGAAAGTCTTAATAGTGTCTTTGCTAATATTACTGTATATATGTTGTTTTGTATCAATTCATTGTTGCAGTTCTGGAGCACATTAACAATTAGTCACATTTAGTATGATCATAAAATACTGTATGCTATTCTTCCAGTCAAAGGTTTGAGTTCATCCACTTGATATCCATTTCTATATTATACATCCTTTTATACAGTGTAAGATTTCCTATAAACTTTATAATAATTTCATGTTATTGTCCACTTTCCACTCTGTTCTGACAGCATGCCTGTTGCGTTGCCTGTTTACTACCAATGGTGAAAAGTTCACTTTAAATGCAAATGAAAGGCTTGGGTTTGTGTAATATGTTTTTGTGTAAGAATGCCTCAACTTTTTAATATTGGCATTAAATAATTACTGAATGTTTCACTGAGCACTGCTGTCCTGCAGTTTGTGTTAAAATATATCGCGATGGTTACAGGAAAAAAAAAGTATGGCACAGCCCCACCGAGAATATTTTTCACCAGCCGCCACTGCTTTCATACACTTCAATAAAACTTTGCTCTACTGACTAACATCAGCAAGCTGACCAGACTATCATATCATATGGAGCAGTACGTTCTTACTATACTGAGGCTTTGCTTTCAAATGCTTTCTCTGAGCAGGCCCTGATATCTTGATGCCAAGGGCACATCTTATCTTTAACTTGAACCCAAACACCAGATGTGCTCGGGAGGGAGATGCTACAGCTACAGTGAGGGAAAAAAGTATTTGATCCCCTGCTGATTTTGTACGTTTGCCCACTGACAAAGAAATGATCAGTCTATAATTTTTATGGCAGATTTATTTGAACAGTGAGAGACAGAATAACAACAACAAAATCCAGAAAAAAGCATGTCAAAAATGTTATAAATTGATTTACATTTTAATGAGGGAAATAAGTATTTGACCCCCTCTCAATCAGAAAGACTTCTGGCTCCCAGGTGTCTTTTATACAGGTAACGAACTGAGATTAGGAGCACACTCTTAAAGGGAGTGCTCATAATCTCAGCTTGTTACCTGTATAAAAGACACCTGTCCACAGAAGCAATCAATCAATCAGATTCCAAACTCTCCACCATAGCCAAGACCAAAGAGCTCTCCAAGGATGTCAGGTACAAGATTGTAGACCTACACAAGGCTGGAGTGGGCTACAAGACCATCGCCAAGCAGCTTGGTGAGAAGGTGACAACAGTTGGTGCGATTATTCGCAAATGGAAGAAACACAAAATAACTGTCAATCTCCCTCGGCCTGGGGCTTCATGCAAGATCTCGCCTCGTGGAGTTGCAATGATCATCGGAGGATTTTGTCAATGATCTCAAGGCAGCTGGGACCATAGTCACCAAGAAAACAATTGGTAACACACTACGTCGTGAAGGACTGAAATCCTGCAGCGCACGCAAGGTCCCGCTGCTCAAGAAAGCACATATACAGGCCCGTCTGAAGTTTGCCAATGAACATCTGAATGATTCAGAGGAGAACTGGGTGAAAGTGTTGTGGTCAGATGAGACCAAAATGGAGCTCTTTGGCATCAACTCAACTCGCCGTGTTTAGAGGAGGGGGAATGCTGCCTATGACCCCAAGAACACTATCCCCACCGTCAAACATGGAGGTGGAAACAGTATGCTTTGGGGGTGTTTTTCTGCTAAGGGGACAGGACAACTTCACAGCATCAAAGGGACGATGGATGGGGCCATGTACCGTCAGATTTTAGGTGAGAACCTCCTTCCCTCAACCAGGGCATTGAAAATGGGTCGTGGATGGGTATTCCAGCATGACAATGACCCAAAACACACGGCCAAGGCAACAAAGGAGTGGCTCAAGAAGAAGCAAATTAAGGTCCTGGAGTGGCCTAGCCAGTCTCCAGACCTTAATTCCATAGAAAATCTGTGGAGGGAGCTGAAGGTTCGAGTTGCCAAGGCTCGAAACCTTAATGACTTGGAGAAGATCTGCAAAGAGGAGTGGGACAAAACCCTCCTGAGATGTGTGAAAACCTGGTGGCCAACTACAAGAAACGTCTGACCTCTGTGATTGCCAACAAGTGTTTTGCCACCAAGTACTAAGTCATGTTTTGCAGAGGGGTCAAATACTTATTTCCCTCATTAAAATGCAAATCAATTTATAACATTTTTGACATGCGTTTTTCTGGAATTTTTTGTTGTTATTCTGTCTCTCACTGTTCAAATAAACCTACTATTAAGATTATAGACTGATCATGTCTTTGTCAGTGGGCAAACGTACAGAATCAGCAGGGGATGTATTTAGGTCAGAGGAGGTGTGCTGTGATGTGCTGTTTTATTTGTTTTTTAAAGCTACATTTGCTGCTTTCTTGAGTGATTTTAGATGGCAGGGACTTCCATACTATCATGGCTTTATATGTTACATTGAATTTGTTTTGACTTTAGGGACTATGAAGAGACCTTTAGTTGCATGCCTTGTGGAGTATGAATGTCTGTCAGAGCTGTATGCTAGTTGATTGAATAGACAGTTTGGAGTTTTTAACACATTCATATTTGTATCAAACACTAGAAGTGATGCAGACAATCTCTCCTCTACTTTGAGCTAGGAAAGGTCAACATGCATTTTGTTGACAGTAGCTCTCTTGGAACATTGCAGGCCAAGACGTGCTGTTCTATTTTGAGCCAGCTGTAGCTTTATTATGTATTTCTTTGCAGCACCTGACCATATTACCGGGCAGTAATCAATATCTGATCAAACGAGTGTAAAATGTTGGAATTCAACTCTAAAAATCAAGATTTTGCACATCCGCCAAACACTAGTTCCTAATTCTGAAAATCACTCCGCTCTCGGTAGTTATGACGTACTGGCTACTATGGCAAACCGTGCTCAATCAGCTGAGCAAACTTGCTCCAGCTAGAAGCCTAGTGCAAGCTTGTTTGAATGGCCATATGGCAGCTAGTTTGCCAGCTTGTTGATGAAGCAGCAAAGTTATGGGACTGTTCTCAGAAATCAGCATGTATTTGACAGCTGGCACTGTGCCTCGCTAGCTTTGTTACATTTGGCCAATGCAATGATGTCGCAGAGCGCATTCAGCTGTGCTGTACAACTCGACACACTATTCACGGCAGAATAGATATTATAAAAACTAATTTGTGCATTATCTAGAACATCACTACGCTACCTAGCTAGCTAAAGGGAGTATTCAGCATTGAGTGTGTGAACTGGCGTTGTTAGCATCCCTGCCTTTCATTTCATATGGATTGATTTGAGACTGGTTCAGCCAGCAAGCAGACACTAGCTAGCTAACACATTAGTTAGCACATTTTTGTGCACATTTTGAATGTTAGGACAGCATATTGTTGCCGAACTTCTTTTTAGCTATCCCATGAGCGTTTGTGAATTATCAGACAGATCATCTAACATGAGACAATGGGCTAAATATATCATAATGATCATTCTGTTAACGGGAGCTAACATGGCTGCCATAGAATGTTGTAGTGTCATCTAAATGCATCATACAGCAATGCAGAAACCTCAACGTCCCATGACGTAAATGTCCCAACTCTCTGGAGATTTTTCAAAAAATATTCTAAAGCACATATAAAGTAAATGTTTTAAAAGAACAGCCATAATTCATACACTTAGAAAGGGTACCATGAGCATTCATTTCAGATGAAAAAATGCAAATGTGAAGAAATGGCGTTTATCGGGTTTTGGAATTAAACCCTTCATATGTATCAGACTAGTGACGATGACTGGGAAACGAGCAGATCAAAAAGAATCAGGTGCTGGCCAACCCAAGAGGTTAAGCCAATTTATTCAAAACCAGAGGGTTACTGGTTAAATTCCTATATATTGGCTATACAGCAGTGGAACAAATGCCCTTGACAAAGAGCTATGCTCAGTTAAATTAAATTGAAACCTACTGTGTACATGGCTCATAATCCTGGTTTGTGATCCCATACTGGTGATAAGGCATCCATATTAGGATTTCAGATATCAAGCAAAACAATCTGACGACTTCCTAATATGGATGCCGTATATACAAAAACTGGTTGAATCAACATTCTTTCCACTTAATTTCAACAAAAACATTGTATGTGATGACATTAAATCAACGTGGAAAACTGATTGGATTTGAAAAAAGTCCTCAACGTAAGGAATTGTGTCTTTTTTTCATCTAACTTTTAACCTAAATCCAATTACATGGTGAACTTTTGTTGTTGATTTCACGTTGAATTCAGGTTAGTTGACAACTCAATCAAATGTAAATCAAAACTAGACGTTGAACTGAGGTCTGTTCCCAGTGGGTTATCTCTTAATGTATACCATAGGCCTACTACTCCAAACCCTACAGGATTCCTGGAAATAAAGTCAGTGGCATAAATAAAAAATAAAAAATATAAAACTGTTATTGTCACATACACCAGATAAGTGCAGTGAAATGTGTTGTTTTACAGGATCAGCCATAGTATTACGGCACCCCTGTAACAAACTAGGGTTAAGTGCCTTGCTCAAGGGCACATCAACAGATTCTTCAACTTGTCGGCTCAGGTATTCGAACCAGCAACCTTTTGGTTACTGGCCCAATGCTCTAACGGCTAGGCTACATAGCCCTCCCCTAGGTGGCCTAGTGCGGTCCTTGTCCTGCACCTTAGACACTGTCACTAGCCGGCTACCACCTGTTACTCTACCCTGCACCTTAGAGACTGCTGCCCTATGTACATAGAGTCATTGAACACTGATCACTTTAATCATGTTTACATAATATTTATTGTTCTGAAATCGTTTCTGTAGTTAGGAACAGATACGATTAGCATTCCAGCAACATTATTCTGTAGAATGTTTAAAACTAATTAATTACTCACTTTATATGTAAATACTGTATTCATCGATATACAGTGGGGAGAACAAGTATTTGATACACTGCCGATTTTGCAGGTTTTCCTACTTACAAAGCATGTAGAGGTCTGTAATTTTTTATCATAGGTACACTTCAACTGTGAGAGACGGAATCTAAAACAAAAATCCAGAAAATCACATTGTATGATTTTTAAGTAAACAATTTGCATTTTATTGCATGACATAAGTATTTGATCACCTACCAACCGGTAAGAATTCCAGCTCTCACAGACCTGTTAGTTTTTCTTTAAGAAGCCCTCCTGTTCTCCACTCATTACCTTTATTAACTGCACCTGTTTGAACTCGTTACCTGTATAAAAGACACCTGTCCACACACTCAATCAAACAGACTCCAACCTCTCCACAATGGCCAAGACCAGAGAGCTGTGTATGGACATCAGGGATAAAATTGTAGACCTGCACAAGGCTGGGATGGGCTACAGGACAATAGGCAAGCAGCTTGGTGAGAAGGCAACAACTGTTGGCGCAATTATTAGAAAATGGAAGACCTGGTCAATGACCTGAAGAGAGCTTAGACCACAGTCTCAAAGAAAACTATTAGTAACACACTACGCCGTCATGGATTAAAATCCTGCAGCGCACGCAAGGTCCCCCTGCTCAAGCCAGCGCATGTCCAGGCCCGTCTGAAGTTTGCCAATGACCATCTGGATGATCCAGAGGAGGAATGGGAGAAAGTCATGTGGTCTGATGAGACAAAATAGAGCTTTTTGGTCTAAACTCCACTCGCCGTGTTTGGAGGAAGAAGAAGGATGAGTACAACCCCAAGAACACCATCCCAACCGTAAAGCATGGAGGTGGAAACATCATTCTTTGGGGATGCTTTTCTGCAAAGGGGACAGGACGACTGCACCGTATTGAGGGGAGGATGAATGGGGCCATGTATCGCGAGATCTTGGCCAACAACCTCCTTCCCTCAGTAAGAGGATTGAAGATGGGTCGTGGCTGGGTCTTCCAGCATGACATCGACCCGAAACACACAGCAAGGGCAACTAAGGAGTGGCTCCGTAAGAAGCATCTCAAGGTCCTGGAGTGGCCTAGCCAGTCTCCAGACCTGAACCCAATAGAAAATCTTTGGAGGGAGCTGAAAGTCCGTATTGCCCAGCGACAGCCCTGAAACCTGAAGGATCTGGAGAAGGTCTGTATGGAGGAGTGGGCCAAAAGTGTGTGCAAACTTGGTCAAGACCTACAGGAAATGAATGATCTCTGTAATTGCAAACAAAGGTTTCTGTATCAAATATTAAGTTCTGCTTTTCTGATGTATCAAATACTTATGTCATGCAATAAAATGCAAATTAATTACTTAAAAATCATACAATGTGATTTTCTGGATTTTTGGTTTAGATTCCGTCTCTCACAGTTGAAGTGTACCTATGATAAAAATTACAGACCTCTACATGCTTTGTAAGTAGGAAAACCTGCAAAATCGGCAGTGTATCAAATACTTGTTCTCCCCACTGTAGCTCATCCTATATAACTACTGCTGTACATACCTTTTCCTACTTATATATTGTCCATACCAGCGGAGGCTCCTCAGAGGAGGAAGGGGAGGACCATCCTCCTCAGTGAATTAAATAAAAGTTAAAATGGTAAAACATTAAAAAGGTTATCATTTTTAGATAAAACTATACTAAATAAAATCACGTCACCAAATAATTGATTAAAACACATTATTTTTCGAAGAAGGTCTACAGTAGCCTCAACAGCACTCTGTAGGGTAGCACCATGGTGTAGCCGGAGGACAGCTAGCTTCCGTTCTCCTCTGGGTACATTGTCTTCAATACAAAACCTAGGAGGCTCATGGTTCTCACCCACTTCCATAGACTTACACAGTAATTATGAGAACTTCCGGAGGATATCCTCCAGCCTATCAGAGCTTTTGCAGCATGAACTGACATGTTGTCCACCCAATCAAAGGATCAGAGAATGAATCTAGTACTGAAAGCATAAGCTACAGCTAGCTAGCACTGCAGTGTATAATATGTGTTGTGGTTGACTCAAAGAGAGAGAGAAAGACAATAGTTGAACAGTTGAAGGAGAAGCAAGAGAGAAATAGAGAGGGAGAGAGATTGTCATTTTTTTTCACTTTCAGTTTCACTTACATAGCTAGCAAATGCAACTAGCTAGTTTAGCCTACTGAAACACCCTGCTCAAACAGAGGGATGCTAGGAAAGGTTTTTTCACCTGGTCACATACAGCTGATGTGTTGTGCATTGAAGTCCACAAGCAAAGGGAAGAGTTGAGAGGAGGAGAGCACATAGATGCGAGAAGAAATACAACGTGGCTGAAAGTGAACTGTGTTTACGTGTGATCAGGGGTGTATTCATTCTGCCGATTCTGTTAAAGGTTTCTTAAACAAAAGCAAACGGAACAAAACAGGGATAAACATACCTGAATTTGTCCAATAGAAACTCTCGTTTGCAACTGTTGGACTAATGATAAAATCAAATCAAATTTAATTAGCCACATGCGCCGAATACAACAGGTGTAGACCGTACAGTGAAATGCTTACTTACAAGCCCTTAACCAACAATGCAGTTTTAAGAAAAAAAAATGTTAAGTAAAAATTAGATAAGTAAAAAATAAAAAATAATTAAAGAGCAGCAGTAAAATAAAATAAAAGTAGGGAGGCTATATACAGGGGGGTACCGGTACAGAGTCAATGTTCGGGGGCACCGGTTATTCGAGGTAATTGAGGTAATATGTACATGTGGGTAGAGTTAAAGTGACTATGCACAGATAATAAACAGAGTAGCAACAGCGTAAAAGATGGGGTGGAGAGGGGGGGACAATACAAATAGTCCAGGTAGCCATGATTAGCTGTTCAGGAGTCTTATGGCTTGGGGGTAGAAGCTGTTAAGAAGCCTTTTGGACCTAGACTTGGTGCTCCGGTACCACTTGCCGTGCGGTAGCTGAGAGAATAGTCTATGACTAGGGTGGCTGGAGTCAAATTGACAATTTTAGGGCCTTCCTCTGACACCGCCTGGTATAGAGGTCCTGTATTTACATTTACATTTTAGTCATTTAACAGACGCTCTTATCCAGAGCGACTTATTTTTTACTTATCTATTTTTTTTCTTTAAACTGCATTGTTGGTTAAGGGCTTGTAAGTAAGCATTCACTGTACGGTCTACACCTGTTGTATTCGGCGCATGTGGCTAATTAAATTTGATTTGATTTGATCATTAGTCCAACAGTTGCAAACGAGAGTTTCTATTGGACAAATTCAGGTATGTTTATCCCTGTTTTGTTCCGTTTGCTTTTGTTTAAGAAACATTTAACAGTGCATACATTATTATTATTTTTATTTTTTTCATACTTGCCCCCCGTGGGAATGTATGGCAGGAAGCTTGGCCCCAGTGATGTACTGGGCTGTACGCACTAATGATTACACCCTATATCAGCTAGATGCAGACTGTCTGTCCATGTGTCACTGTCTGTCACCTCAAATGTTTCTCTTGACATGTGTGCACCTACGTTGTAAACTTTAATTCATAGGATAGGTTATAGCAACCTCATGATTGGTATAAGGAAAATTGTAGTATCATGTAGTAGCCTAAACCTATCGCTGTTACATTGAACTGGGTGAATGGAATATGAATGAGAGTCATCAAATATGCTGTAGTAGAAATAAGGCCATGCTCATGAAAAGAAAATCATCCTCCCTCATCTTAAACAGTACTGACATCCACTGGTCCATACTGTCTATACACACCACGTATAGACAGGTGAGAATGACGTCGGAGGGGATGGCTGCCGTTTTACAGGCTCATAACCAATTGTGACTCATTTCAGGAAACTAAGCGTATGTCGCGCGTCACCACTTCACACGAGAGCCATTTTAACATAAAACTTTTTTTTTTTATCAAAATGCTTTTTTTGGAAGAAATGCCTTCTGGAACATGTGAACTTTCATGTGCCTTAATAACAAACTTGTATGCCATCTGTAAATACGAATGAAATGGTTCAATTACGAGCCTAGTTGGTTTAGCCACAGAAAAAGACACCAACCTTCCCGCTAGCCATGATTGGCTGAGATAATGAGTGGGCTGGATATGCCGAGAGATCGAGTTTTGAAATCAGTGGAATTAGAGTATAATAGCTAAGGAGATGGAGAAAACACCTGTCTCCGGATTACATCTTTAAACTAAGGGAAACCATGGCATCCGTGACAGAGAGGAAGAAGCGTCCATCCATGTATACGGGTAAGATAGTCTAGCTAGCTACATTTTCAGATATTACACAGCGTTTTCATTTCAAGTTAAAGTGTACTGTTAGCTAGCTAGCTAACGCTAGCTGGCTGGCTAGCTAACGTTATATGTATGATCTGTGTAGTAATATTATTCGTATCTCAGAGCTATTTGCTTTGCTAGTCATAGCCTAATGTTTGCTAGCTGGTTGGTTAGCTACCTGCAGATTCATGCAGGGTAGTAACATCATGAGTTGGGATTATGGTTTATTGTTTAGCTAGCTAGCTAGCTACATGTCTTAACAAAAGACTCCCCTATGCAAGTAACCATTTCAATAGAATGTTCATGATGTCAATGCGACAACTGTTGATAGACGTAGCTGGTAAATTAGCTAAGGCTATCTACTTCGATTTCAGAGCACTCTCATCTGAGTGTGCCAGAGTGCAGAATAACTTACGAATTTACGAATGCTCAACACCCGTTGAATATGGCCAGTGTCAGTAAACGTTGGCAAACATTTTTTGCCAACAGGACAGTTGCAGTCACCAACTCTCTGGATAACATAAAAACAGCCTAACCAGCTCTAAAATGGTCAGAGTGTTCTCTCATTTGTGTCTGGAATTATCAAACAAGCTAGCCAACTTTAGCCAGTTAGCTTAGGTGCTTGACTGCTGTTGTTAAGACAGAACGCTCGGATCAACCCTACTCCTCGGCCAGAGCATCCAGTGTGCGCTCTGAATGCTCTGAGAGCGAAAAGCTCTGAATTTACAAACTGACAATCTGACAACGCTCTGAGTTTATGGGCGGGGCTATAATTTAAGAGGCTGTGAACGATGCTGAATGGGTGTAGACAAAGAAGAGCTCTCCAGTGGGTGTACCAAAACATTCAAAGGCCGTTTTCTCAAAAGTGAGGTTACAAGTGTATCAATTTTCAAAGCAGAATTACTTTCACATTGTTCCTCAACTGTAGTGTATGATACACCATTTTCTAGCTCTGTCTCTACTTTTATCCAAAGTAAAAAACACAATTTCAAATTTCCTACATAAGACCGAATCGAGCTGGTCGGTCACAATTGTGCTATTCTGTGTGTTTTTTTTGCATTGTTTGTAACTTAATTTTGTACATAATGTTGATGCTACTGTCTCTTATGACCGAAAAGAGCTTCTGGATATCAGAACAGCGATTACTCACCTTGAACTGGATGAAGATTTTTTATTGAATGAGTCGGACGCGAAGGATATAATGTTGCTCCCAGACAAGGCCCAAATCTCCATCATTCGCATGAAGAAAATAAGGAAATACAGGGGGCTGTGATCAGGGTGCCTTGTGAGAATTTGTCGGCGAGTGAGTAACCTGTCTCTACCATCTGTTCAATTAGCCAACGTGCAATCACTGGAGAATAAACTGGATGAGCTGCGTTCAAGACTATCCTACCAACGGGACATTATAAACTGTAATATCTTATGTTTCACCGAGTCGTGGCTGAATGGCGACACGGATAATATACAGTTGGCTGGGTTTTCCGTGCATCGGCAGGACAGAACAGCTACGTCTGGTAAGATGACATGTGTGTCTATTTGTCAATAACAGCTGGTGCGCGATGTCTAATATTATGGTAGTCTCAAGGTATTGCTCGCCTGAGGTAGAGTACCTCATGATAAGCTGTAGACCACACTATCTACCAAGAGAGTTTTCATCTATATTTTTCGTAGCCGTCTATTTACCACCACAAACTGACGCTGGCACTAAGACCGCACTCAACGAGCTGTATAAGGCCATAAGTAAACAGGAAAACGCTCATCCAGAGGCAGCGCTCCTAGTGGCCGGGGACTTTAATGCAGGGAAACTTAAATCCGTTCTACCTAATTTGTTAAATGTACAACCAGAGGAAAAAAAACTATAGACCACCTTTACTCCACACAAAGAGACGCATACAATGCTCTCCCTCACCCTCCATTTGGCAAATCTGACCATAACTCTATCCTCCTGATTCCTGCTTATAAGCAAAAACTAAAGCAGGAAGTACCAGTGACTCGGTTAATAGAAAAGTGGTCAGATGATGCAGATGCTAAACTACAGGACTGTTTTGCTAGCACAGACTGGAATATGATCCAGGATTCATCCAATGGCATTGAGGAGTATACCACCTCAGTCACCGGCTTCATCAATAAGTACATCGACGACATCGTCACCACAGTGACCGTACCTACATATCCCAACCAGAAGCTAAAGGCTAGAGCTGCTGCTTTCAAAGAGCGGGACACTAATCCGGACGCTTATAAGAAAACCCTGCTATGCCCCCAGACGAACCATCAAACAGGCAAATTGTCAATACAGGACTAAGATTGAATCCTACTACACCGGCTCTGACACTCGTCGGATGTGGCAGGGTTTGCAAACTATTATGGACTACAACGGGAAACCCAGCTGCGAGCTGCCCAGTGACACGAGCCTACCAGACGGCTAAATGCCTTTTATGCTCATTTCAAGGCAAGCAACATTGAAGCATGCATGAGAGCACCAGCTGTTCCGGACGACTGTGTGATCACGCTCTCCAAAGCTGATGTGAGCAAGACCTTTAAACAGGTCAACATTCACAAGGCCGCGGGGCCAGACGAATGACCAGGACGTGTACTCATAGCATGTGCGGACCAACTGGCAAGTGTCTTCACTGACATTTTTAAGCTCTCCCTGACCGAGTCTGTAATACCTACATGTTTCAAGCAGACCACCATAGTCCCTGTGCCCAAGAACACTAAGGTAATCTGCCTAAATGACTACCGCCCCATAGCACTCACGTTGATAGCCATGAAGTGCTTTGACAGGCTGGTCATGGCTCATATCAACACCATCATCCCGGAAACCCTAGACCCACTCCAATTCGCATACCGCCCCCAACAGATCCACAGATGACGCAATCTCAATAGCACTCCACACTGCCCTTTCCCACCTGGACAAAAGGAACACCTATGTGAGAATGCTGTTCATTGACTACAGCTCAGCGTTCAACACCATAGTGCCCACAAATGCTCATCACTAAGCTAAGGGCACTGGGACTAAACACCTCCCTCTGTAACTGGATCCTGGACTTCCTGATGGGCCGCCCCCCAGGTGGTAAGGGTAGGCAACAACACATCTGCCACGCTGATCCTCAACACGCGGGAACCTCAGGTATGCGTGCTTAGTCCCCTCCTGTACTCCCTGTTCACCCACGACTGTGTGGTCAAGCACAACTCCAACACCATCATTAAGTTTGCTGACGACACAACGGTGGTAGGCCTGATCACCGACAACGATGAGACAGCCTATAGGGAGGAGGTCAGAGACCTGGCAGTGTGGTGCCAGGACAACAACCTCTCCCTCAACGTCGGAAAGACAAAGGAGCTTATCGTGGACTACAGGAAACGGAAGCCCGAACACGCCCCCATTCACATCAACAGAGCTATAGTGGAGCGGATTGAGTTTCAAGTTCCTTGGTGTCCACATCATCAACAAACTATCATGGTCCAAACACACCAAGAATGTCATGAAGAGGGCACGACAGCGCCTTTATTGTTATTGTTATTTTATTGTGTTACTTCTAAAAAATATATAGTTTTTTTTTATTTAGTAAATATTTTCTTAACTCTATTTTCTTAAAACTGCATTGTTGGTTAAGGGCTTGTAAGTAAGCATTTTACGGTAAGGCCTACACCTGTTGTATTCGGCGCATGCGACATATAACATTTTATTTTATTTATATCCCGGACTATGACATTGCTAGTTAATCTGTTGTGTCTTCTTCTTTTTTATTTTCTTGTTTTTGGGGAGATTATTTGTGTATTAGTATTGTGCTGTCAGACATTTACTGCACTGCTGGAGCTAGAAACCAAAGCATTTCGCTGCACCTGCTTTAACTAATTTGTGTACGTGGCTAATAAACTTTGATTTGATTTAATGAACAGACTCTGGCTGCAGCCTTGACAACAGGTCCTTTTTTCTCTTTTCTTTTAGGTTTTCTTTTAGGTTTGAATGGATATGTCCAAGATGGCGTAGCAGTGCGGTCGTGACCTATGTGTGTGTCCTTGTAAATAGCCTGTTTTTTTGTATTTTTTTTGTTTGTATTTTTCGTACATATTTCCCTATCACACTTTTCATCCTTGTACTAAATATACTTTCCTGCAACCCGCCTCACTCAATGTGGAACGGATTCTATTATTGACTTACCTTTTATCTTCAGTTGAAACTATCTAGCCAGCTAACTAGCTACTTGCTATTAGCCACCGTTAGCGGTTTTCACCCAGAACATCGGATTTTCTGCCGGAATAACTGAATCACTGGACATTAACACCGGATCGCAACTAGCTAGCCACAACCGAATGGATGTTGCTGTTGGCTAATCACCACTCCCCCCGAAGCAAGCACCATTTAGCCTTGAGCTAGCCTCGAGCCAGGCCCATATCCCGGCTACCTACCTCTCTGTCTACCAGACGGGAGTAGCCAGCTAACTAGCTACTTGCTATTAGCCACCGTTAGCAGTTTTTCACCATTGTCCGTGGCCTGCACTACCTACCAGCCAGCTCTAGCCTGGACTATTATCGTCCGGTCTGCACTGTCTGCACAGTGCGTTATCGACCCAGAACATATTGTTTTTTCTGCCGGAATCACTGAATCACTGGACCTTTAACTCCGGATCATCGCAACTAGCTAGCTGCAACCAAATGGATGTTGTTGTTGGCTAATCAGCCTTGAGCTAGCCTCGAGTCAGGCCCATCTCCCGGCTATCTACCTGTCTGTCAACCGGACGGGACCTCCTAGAGTCGACACGGAGCCCCGCCGATCCATCACGACTGGTCTGCCGACGTAATCGTCTATGGTTTCAACAGGCTTCCCGTTGCGACGACCACGAAGATCCATCTGCTAGCTCCGGCCCGCTAGCACACGCAAACAACAGCCGTGCTTCCTGCTAGCCAGTGCTGTAGCACCAATTCGAACTGCTCTCGGACTTACATATTGCTGTTCACTGGACCTTACGATCACTCAGCTGCATAGCTGATGCCTGCTGGACTGTTCCTTTACACGGTACCCTGTCCTGTTTATCTGTTTAGCCTCAGCCCAAACTTTCATCGCCATTACCAGTTGTTGTCTTAGCTCTCTCGAATAACACCTGTGATTGCTTTATGCCTCTCTCCCATGTCAATATGCCTTGCCTATTGCTGTTCCAGTTAGTTCTTATTATACAATTTCACTGTAAAGCACCAACTCCCTCTCAAACTGCTCCTTTGTTCCACCCCCCCCCCCCCCATACACGCGGAGATCGGCTCAACTGGTGCCACCAGTGATGCTATCTCTTTCATTGTTACCCAACGCTTAGGTTTACCTCCACTGTACTCATATCCTTCGATATCCTTGTCTGTACATAATGCCCTGAATCTATTCTACAATGCCCGGAAATCTGGCCCCTTTACTCTCTGTACCCAACGCACTAGAAGACCAGTTCTTAAAGCCTTTAGCCGTATCCTTATTCTAATCCTCCTCTGTTCCTCTGGTGATGTAAAGGTTAACCCCTGCAGCCCCCAGTATCACTCCTACTTCCCAGGAGCTATCATTTGTTGACTTCTGTAACCGTAAAAGCATTGGTTTTTTGCATGTTAACATCAGAAGCCTCCTCCCTAATTTTGATTATTCACTGCATTAGCACACTCCGCCAACCCTGATGTTCTAGCAGTGTCTGAATCCTGGCTTAGGAAGGCCACCAAAAATTCAGAAATGTCCATCCCCAACTACAACATTTTCCATCTAGATAGAACTGCCAAAGGGGGTGGAGTTGCAATCTACTGCAGAGCTCTATCATACTATCCAGGTCTGTGCCCAAACAGTTTGAGCTCCTACTTCTAAAAATCCACCTTTCCAGAAATAAGTCTCTCACTGTTGCCGCTTGCTACAGACCCCCCTCAGCCCCCAGCTGTGCTCTGAACACCATATGTGAATTAATTGCCCCCCATCTATCCTCAGAGTTTGTACTGCTTGGTGACCTAAACTGGGATACGCTTAACACCCCGGCCATCCTACAATCCAAACTAGATGCCCTCAATCTCACACAAATGATCAAGGAACCTACCAGGTACAACCATAAATCCGTAAACATGGGCACCCTTATAGATATCATCCTGACTAACTTACCCTCTAAATACACCTCCGCTGTCTTCAACCAGGATCTCAGCGATCACTGCCTTATTGCCTGCGTCCGTAACGGGTCTGCGGTCAAACGACCACCCCTCATCACTGTCAAACGCTCCCTAAAACACTTTAGCAAGCAGGCCTAATTGACCTGGCCCAGGTATCCTGGATGGAGATTGATCTCATTCCGTCAGTAGAGGATGCCTGGATGTTCTTTAAAAGTGCTTTCCTCTCAATCTTAAATAAGCATGCCCCATTCAAAAAATCAGAACTAAGAACAGATATAGCCCCTGGTTCTCTTCAGACTTGACTGCCCTTGACCAGCACAAAAGCATCCTGTGGCGTACTGCATTAGCATCGAATAGCCCCCGCGATATACAACTTTTCAGGGAAGTTAGGAACCAATATACACAAGCAGTTTGAAAAAGCTAGCCTTTGCATTCCTAACAGAAATTTGCATCCTGTAGCACTCCAAAAAGTTTTGGGACACTGTAAAGTCCATGGAGAATAAGAGCACCTCCTCCCAGCTGCCCTCTGCACTGAGGCTAGGAAACACTATCACCACCAATAAATCTACAATAATCGAGAATTTCAACAAGCATTTTACTATGGTGGCCATGCTTTCCACTTGGCTACCACTACCCCGGTCACCAGCTCTGCACCCTCCGCTGCAACTTGCCCATGCCTACCTTCAAACTCAGTACCTCTTTGCTTGACATCATGAGAAAATCCAAATAAATCAGCCAAGACCTCAGGAAACAAATAGTAGACTTCCACAAGTCTGGTTCATCCTTGGGAGCAATTTCCAAACGCGTGAAGGTACCACGTTCATCTGTACAAACAATAGTATGCAAGTATAAACACCATAAGACCACGCAGCCGTCATACCGCTCAGGAAGGAGACGCGTTCTATCTCCTAGAGATGAACGTACTTTGGTACGAAGAGTGCAAATCAATTCCAGAACAACAGCAAAGGACCTTGTGAAGATGCTGGAGAAAACAGGTACAAAAGTATCTATATCCACAGTAAAACGAGTCCTATACTGACATAACCTGAAAGGCCGCTCAACAAGGAAGAAGCCCCTGCTCCAAAACCACCATAAAAAAGCCAGACTACGGTTTGCAACTGCACATGGGGACAAAGATGGTACTTTGTTGAGAAATGTCCTCTGGTCTGATGAAACAAAAAAATAACTGTTTGGCCATAATGAGCATCGTTATGTTTGGAGGAAAAAGGTGGATGGCTTGCAAGCCGAAGAACACCATCCCAACCGTGAAGCATGGGGGTGGCAGCATCATGCTGTGCGGTTGCTTTGCTGCAGGAGGGACCCAACTTATTTTGGGAAGCTTGTGGAAGGCTACCAGAAACGTTTGACCCAAGTTAAACAATTTAAAGGCAATGCTACCAAATACTAATTGAGTGTATGTAAACTTCTGACCCACTGGGAATGTGATGAAAGAAATAAAAGCTGAAATAAATAATTCTCTCTACTATTATTCTGACATTTCACATTCTTAAAATAAAGTGGTGATCCTAACTGACCTAAAACAGCGAATTTTTACTAGGATTAAATGTCAGGAATTGTGAAAAAATGAGTTTAAATGTATTTGGCTAAGGTGTATGTAAACCTCTGACTTCAACTGTATGCTGAGCTCATCCCAAACCATCTCAATTGGGTTGAGTTCGGGTGATTGTGGAGGCCAGGTCATCTGATGCAGCACTCCATCACTCTCCTTGGTCAAATAGTCCTTTCACAGCCTGGAGGTGTGTTTTGGGTCATTGTCCTGTTGAAAAACAAATGATAGTCCCACTAAGCCCAAACCAGAAGGGATGGCGTATCACTGCAGAATGCTGTGGTAGCCATGCTTGTTAAGTGTGCCTTGAATTCTAAATAAATAATTCTACAATGTAGAAAATAGTAAAAATAAAGAAAACCCTTGAATGAGTAGGTGTGTCCAAACTTTTGACTGGTACTGTATATTATAAATGTTTTCTTCACATTCTGAGCTGAGAGAACACTGCATCACCATGATGCATAGCATACATGGCTGCTCCTCTTGTGGAGCTGAACTACAAGTAGAAGATGGTCATGACCTGTGCCCCGCCTGCCTAGGCGTTTGCCACCTGCGTGAGGCCCTTTCTGAGGCCCTGCATTAACTGCGCCATCCTGCCTGTGAAGGTGAGGGAAGCGCGACTAGCCAGAGTTGAGGGCCTGGTTTTCACAGATAATTTACCAGCGTCCGCCGTTGTTCGCCAGGACCCACCCAGGACCACCACAAGAGGGAAAGCCCACGAAACCGATGGCGCCCCCACCCCCCTTAAAAATGCTTTTGCATCTCTTCAAGCCCCCTGAGTCGGGGCCCTCTAGCACTCACTCCAGCAGGGGAGACGCAACAGAGGACTCAGATAGCCGTGATGATGACCTGCTCTTCACTCGGGCATCCAACCGGGATGATGACATGCCCAACATGGTGAAGGAGGTGCCAACCTGTGAAGGAGCTGCCAACCATTCAGTCTCAACGCTGAAGATGGTTCAGAGGAGTCATTCCGAAGCTCTGATCACACTGAATCAGAGGAAGGCTCTGAGCTGTCCTGTGTGCGGCCTTAGCTAAACTAAAGCTTGATGACCCTCAAGCCACAGCCCCTGCAACTAACCCGTTCTTTAAGAAGACCCAGACAGCTACACCATTCAGTGTGCCACCTTCACCGTCTTTCTTACGGAGCTTCAGGATAGTAGGACACTATCTGCCATGCGCGACGCAAAACAACATGGGCTGGACCATATACAGTACATAAGGTGGATGAATGCATAGCAGAGCTGATGCTCTTCCCAGATGAAGTCCTGAAGGATGACGCCCGCTGCCCCAGACCTCAGTGTAGGGCCACAGATGAGCTACTGTCACGGGCCTACGACACAGCAACCCGCATTACCCGCATTGGGAACTCCCTCTCAGTGCTCCTGCTATCACAGAACAGAATGCTCGAGCCATAGCACGCAGACCTGGACCTTTGCAACCTGAATGACGCATCTCTCCAAGTGTTTGCGCTCATGACCAGAGTGCTAGGCAGACTGATATCCACCCTAGTTGTGACTCGTCGCCAGGTCTGGCTCGCCCAAGCCCCAATGTCCAATTACTCTAGACAGACGCTGAGAAAGCTCCCAGTGGTCCCCGGACTGCTCTTTGGCCCAGCGGCTGAGCGGGCCATCGAATGTAGAAAACAGCTGAGTCAGGCTACACCACAGCCCAGAAACCAGGCATCACAGAGTCGTGGCTGAGGGAGACCTGACACGCGTGAACCTCTCACTCAGCCCAGCCCTACACACGCCCTTGGCCCTACCACCAGCCTAACACAGGTGCTCGCCAGCGCCAGACAGTGATGCAGTCACCCCCAGCCCCCAAGAGGCCGAGGCCAAAGCTCTGAACTCCCGAACTATGAGGGCATGTATAACATCTCAGCGCATTGACAGCAACAATTTCAGTTGAACCCATTAGTGAAGGTACAAACGTTCCAACAACGTATGGGCATTCTCGCAGCGGCCTCCGCGGTGACACCATTAGGCCTGCTGTCTTTAAGACCACTACAAGTGTAGTTCAACGACTTCTGCTTGGACCTCAAGCAGGACAGAAACACCAAAATATGGGTGACAAGGGCGTGCTACTCTACTCTGCGGCCGGGGAGGAAGAGAACCTACCTGACTACAGGTGTCCCCCTCGGATCAATTCCGGCAAGGCGGGTAGTGACCACCGACGCTTCACTAACAGACGGAGGGTCTGTATGGAGAGAGTGGTGCCCCTGATGGGGGAAAGAGCACATCAACGTGATAGAACTTCAGACACTTTACCTAGCCCTTTCTGCCGATTATTAAACACAAACATGTCCTGATACGATCAGACAATACATCGACAGTATTCCACATCAACCATTAAGGGGGAATGAGGTCTGTACGGTCCCTACAGGTATCTCCCAGTGAAGGTGAACGATGTGGCAGCCTTCTTGTCGTGACAGAAACCGCCCAGAGGGAATGGAGACGTCACCCACAAGTAGTAAAGATGATAAGGCAGCGGTTTGGAACAGCACATGTGGACCTGTTCGCCTCAGAACAAACATCCCACTGCTCCCTCTGGTTCTCTCTGGCAGAGTCCAAAAGCCCCCTGGGCATGGATGCCTTAGCCCACTCATGGCCAGAGGGTCTACTGTATGCTTTCCCTACACCCCCCTTTTAGCAACGCTGCACGGGGTCTCTCAGGCTCAGCACAGGCTGCTGCTTGTAGCCCCCAGATGGCCAACGAGACCCTGGTTTCCAACCCTCCTCAGTCTTCTGTAGGGAGAGCCATGGCAGCTCCCTCACATACAGGACCTGCTCTCACAGTTGGACGGCAAGATATGGCATCCCAGCCCAGACCAACTACAGCTATGGGTGTGGCCTCTGAAGAGCCCGACCCTCTACTGATTGGCTGCGATCCTGCTATTATCGAGACGGTACAGAACGCAAAAGCCCAATCGACCAGGATGATGTATGCTGGTCGCTGGAAGCTGCTTACCGAATGGTGCTTTACCAGGGGGGAGGAACCGATGTCCTGCTCTGTACCTGTTATACTGAGCTTCCTTCAGAAACTATTGGACTCAGAGCCTCCCGATTGGCGCAGCGGTCTAAGGCACTGCATCGCATCGGCCGTGATCGGGAGTCCCATAGGGCGGCACACAATTGGCCCAGCATCGTCTGGGTTAGGGGAGGTTTTGGCCGGGGGGGATTTACATGGGGCGGCAGGTAGCTTAGTGTGTAAGAGCGTTGTGCCAGTAACCGAAAGGTCGCTGGTTCTAATCCCCGAGCCGACTAGGTGAAAAATCTGTCGATGTGCCCTTGAGCAAGGCACTTAACCCTAATTGCTCCTGTAAGTCGCTCTGGATAAAAGCGTCTGCTAAATGACTAAAAAAAAAACGATGGAAGGCCCTTATGGCCCAATCCAGCCTTTTTGCCTAACGTTTTATCACCCCTTCACATCAATCAAGCCATCAAACTGGCGGCCTACTGCCCCCCTCCTTTCCAGAATGTGGAGGAGGAGTGAGCAAATCTCCTGTGTCCAGTCCGTTCCCTCAAACGCTATATGCAAGCCTCGGAGCACTACAGGAAATCAGACCAGCTGTTTCTGTGCTTCGGTGGGAAGTCAAAAGGCCTTGCATTGTCCAAGCAGAGGCTTTCACACTGGGTTGTGGATGTCATCACTCAGGCCTACACGGGTGTAGAGCTCCCTGTCCCAGAAGGTGTGATATGTCACTTGACCAGAAGTGTCGCCACATCCTGGGCTGCGCTGAGAGGCGTCCCCTTGAATGATATATGTGCAGCTGCTACCTGGTCGTCGCCCTGCACGTTCGAAAGATTTTACAAGGTCAACGTTGCATCCTGCCACACCATGGGCACTGCCATTCTTCCAGTGGCACTGCCCGCATAGTAGTGCTATTCCTCGTGACCTTGTTGGTATGAGTCATCCATTCTTTCAACCGTACTGGCGGTCTGAAAGGTATGAAGTAGAACGGAAGTTATGAATGTAACTATGGTTCTACCAATACCTGGAAGACCATCAGTCCTTTCCGGTCACTCAGAATCTTTTGGCGAGAAGATTCTCTGAGACAGTGCGTGGTCTGACGTACGGTTGTATATGAACCGCGGGCACGTCCTCCCACGCTGTCACGTCAGCAGTGTGACTTTGTTGTTATTATTACTCGACCTACGCAGAGTGCAAGGGATGTAATCCATACTTTCAACTGTACTGACGGTCTTCCAGGTATTCGCAGAACCATAGTTACATTCGTTACTTCCGTTATGGACTTGGGGCTCCTGTACGACGCACTTCAACTCGCCCTACTGTCCAAGTGCTAAGCTAACAGAAACGTACCACCTCTATTGCGTATGCAGACAAACTGACCCACCGCATAAACCTTATCAACAACCATATAATAATAATAATAATAATAATAATAATAATAATATGCCATTTAGCAGACGCTTTTATCCAAAGTGACATACAGTCATGTGCGCATAAATTTTTACGTATGGGTGGTCCCGGGGATCGAACCCATACCCATACCTATACCCACTGTTTACATAACAGATCTGCCTTGATGTTCATAAAACTCCACGGACCCCCCTCTTGTGCAGTGGAACCCAGAAATATATGTGACCACTTGGTTATGGTGCAGTCCTTTCATCACCACGATTTGAAAGGCTCTCAAATCGCTTAAAATAACCCTCATCAAGTTATGTTGCCTACGCCTAATAGTCCTACTCATCACTTATTATTATAGAAGATTATCACTTCTCATAATGGTGCTTGTTTGTAAAGTTAGATCAAAGCTAGATCAATGTCTCGCAAAATAACAATGATTAATGAGTATTTTACATAACAGAACCGAATATAATACAGACTCAGATTCAGATTCAGATCAACTTTATTATCCAACCAGGGGGAAATTCATTTGGTCATGTGCTTAAAAAGACGGTACATAAACCATGAAAACACAGAAACTACACAAAATAATTCATTCAAAGTGCTATAGCTACACAGTTAAAGTGAAAGTGCAATATGCTGTATACTCGAGGGACCAACAGACTATATATTATACAGCCTAATGGCTGTTGGAATGAAAGAGTCCCCATATCTATCTGTTTTAATTTTCTTTTGAAGAAGTCTCTTTCCCCTTGTCCGGCTGCTGCTGTGACTAAATTTTGAGTGAAGGGGATAAGTACTGTCCTGTAAAATGCTTTCAAGTTTTAGGAGGATGAGTTTTGATCTATACCAATTATCCTTCCCGCCGTCTTAATCAAGTGCTGAAGCTTGACTTGGTCTTGCACTTGCATGTTTCCGAACACGCATATCAGACCAAAAACGGCACACTCTACAGGACAGATTTATAGAACATTTGTAAGATATGGCAGTCGACATTAAAATGGTTCAGTTTGCATAAAAAAAATATTATCTGTTTCAATTTCTTTATCTTTGCAAAGGCACAGTCATTGAATGTCAGTTTATTGTCTATTTCGATTCCCAGGTACTTACATATGGTCACTCTATCGACTGATTCCCCATTGATCGTGGAGTTTTGTTCCTTCTGAAATCAATTTCCATCTCTTTTGTTTTCTTAACGTTTATTATCTGCACACCACTGAACGTATTTTGCCTTTTCTCTGTCAATACCTTGAAGAGAGGCTTGGTCTGAGTGACGGAAACCCAGAACAGCGGTACATCTGCATATTTAAAAAATGGGTGGGCTGCTTCAGAGGCTTGACAGTCGTTTGTGTACAGTATCAGTGAAAGTATGTAACCTTGAGGGGCTCCAGTATTCACCATTCTAGATGTAGAGATGGCGGAGTTAAACTTCACTTGTTGAGTACGGTTCACAAAGAAACGATTAATCAACTTGATCAGTAGAGAGTTGACACCCAAATTCACCAGTTTATCCACCAGTAGGTGGGGTTGGATGGTGTCAAACGCGTTACTGAAGTCAATGAATACAATTTTCACTAGGGTATTTGCCTTTTCTAAATGTTGTAGATATTATTCAGCATGACCAGTAACGCATCATCAACACCCCTGGAAGCAAGGTAGGCGAATTGGTTTGAGTCTAATTGGGATGAGAGACCAGAGAGAATTTGTTTTTGAATTATTTTTTCAAAACATTTCATAGGTACAGATATCAGGCTACAGGGCGTACATCGTTCTTTTCTTTTGGCCTGTTGTTTTTAGGTATTGGGACAATCAGCGACTTATTCCATAAATCTGGAATCATCACACTGTTCAGTGACAGCTGGAACAGCTTCTGGAACGGTAATGCGAGCTGGTCTGCGCATGCCTGAAGTGCCTTGCTGCTGACGCGGTCTGGACCATAATATTTTCGTGGGTTGACACGACGAAATAGCGTTAACTGTAGCATTGTAAGACTATAATATGTTACACCAAAAACACATCATCAGTCATTTCTTGTCTGTAGCTGAATAGTCATTTTTTTCCCTTCATGCGGCCAAAACTCGACAACGTGCGCCACTAGGCAGGATATATGTTTTGATGGAAACAGTAATTCAAGAAGATCTAAATGCATATTCCCATGAAACTGATTGAGATCAAATGATTGGCATGCAGTTTGGACATTTCGCCGGTAAAACGTGAAGAATTATCGTTCACAAGTGACAGTGATGATGGTCTATTTTGAAATAATGGTCCTCTGTAGCTCAGCTGGTAGAGCACGGCGCTTGTAACGCCAAGGTAGTGGGTTCGAACCCCGGGACCACCCATACACAAATAAAATGTATGCACGCATGACTGTAAGTCGCTTTGGATAAAAGCGTCTGCTAAATGGCATATTATTAAATAAGGTATGCCTAACTTGGTGTTTGGTGGTATTAAAAATAGAAAATGTTCTTGAGACAATATGTGTGGGCATAAGCAGACGTACACTATTTCTGCAGGGGCAAACCATTCTGGTTCACATTTTATTAATTTTTTCGTTCTGGAAAAGAAAAGCACTGCTTGAGGGTACCTAAATCTGTACACAATAAGGGAGGGAAAGTCTTTATTTGTATGAGCAGACACGAAGAAAGTGGCTTCAGCAATTTTCCAACCCCTTGCAAAAAAATAATAATAAGATCTTTATGAAAGGCAAATAATGAGTCAGCATGCAGGAAGAGAAAGGTAAAGTACATTTATGTCCTGCAGCGAAGGTTGTTGGTTAATTTGACCCTGGCGGTGAGTGCTGTTGGCTCTCACTGAGTCTAAGTGGTGAGAGGAAGGCGATAAGAGAGAGAGAAAGAAAGGAAAGCACCATACAGTGAGGGTTGTCAGGTCTTCATGTCCATCTCTAATGCGTTCAGCCCTTTCTTCCATGTGCGTTTACTTACGAGCGTATCAGACTATAGAGTAAAAGGTGCTCTGAGGGCTCTTAACGAGGCATTCATTATATTCGCAGGCTTGCATCATATAACATGCAATTTGGCATTCAAATTGCATATTTAGCTACCACCCACTGGGCAAAAACTGGTTGAATCAACGTGGAAAATTGATTGGATTTGCTAAAAGTCATCAACTTTTATCCGAAATCCAATGACATGGTGTCATTTTTTTGTTGATTTTGTTGATTGGCAATTCCTCGTCCTGGTAAAGTTGTCAGTCGGACTACTGTTATCATGACTATAGATGGCAAGCAAATCAAACAATATTTGGATTTAGCCATCTAGTTTATCTCCTGAAAGTTAGCTTGTTAACTAGCTGGACATTATACAGTGGGGGAAAAAAGTATTTAGTCAGCCACCAATTGTGCAAGTTCTCCCACTTAAAAAGATGAGAGAGGCCTGTAATTTTCATCATAAGTACACGTCAAGTATGACAGACAAATTGAGGGAAAAAAAATCGAGAAAATCACATTGTAGGATTTTTAATGAATTTATTTGCAAATGATGGTGGAAAATAAGTATTTGGTCACCTACAAACAAGCAAGATTTCTGGCTCTCACAGACCTGTAACTTCTTCTTTAAGAGGCTCCTCTGTCCTCCACTCGTTACCTGTATTAATGGCACCTGTTTGAACTTGTTATCAGTATAAAAGACACCTGTCCACAACCTCAAACAGTCACACTCCAAACTCCACTATGGCCAAGACCAAAGAGCTGTCAAAGGACACCAGAAACAAAATTGTAGACCTGCACCAGGCTGGGAAGACTGAATCTGCAATAGGTAAGCAGCTTAGTTTGAAGAAATCAACTGAGGGAGCAATTATTAGGAAATGGAAGACATACAAGACCACTGATAATCTCCCTCGATCTGGGGCTCCACGCAAGATCTCACTCCGTGGGGTCAAAATGATCACAAAAAAATCCCAGAACCACAAGGGGGGACCTAGTGAATGACCTGCTGAGAGCTGGGACCAAAGTAACAAAGCCTACCATCAGTAACACACTACGCCGCCAGGGACTCAAATCCTGCAGTGCCAGACGTGTCCCCCTGCTTAAGCCAGTACATGTCCAGGCCCGTCTGAAGTTTGCTAGAGTGCATTTGGATGATCCAGAAGAGGATTGGGAGAATGTCATATGTCATATGGTCAGATGAAACCAAAATAGAACTTGTCGTGTTTGGAGGACAAAGAATGCTGAGTTGCATCCAAAGAACACCATACCTACTGTGAAGCATGGGGGTGGAAACATCATGCTTTGGGGCTGTTTTTCTGCAAAGGGACCAGGACGACTGATCCGTGTAAAGGAAAGTATGAATGGGGCCATGTATCGTGTGATTTTGAGTGAAAACCTCCTTCCATCAGCAAGGGCATTGAAGATGAAACGTGGCTGGGTCTTTCAGCATGACAATGATGCCAAACACACCGCCCGGGCAACGAAGGAGTGGCTTCGTAAGAAGCATTTCAAGGTCCTGGAGTGGCCTAGCCAGTCTCCAGATCTCAACCCCATAGAAAATCTTTGGAGGGAGTTGAAAGTCCGTGTTGCCCAGCGACAGCCCCAAAACATCACTGCGCTAGAGGAGATCTGCATGGAGGAATGGGCCAAAATACCAGCAACAGTGTGTGAAAACCTTGTGAAGACTTACAGAAAACGTTTGACCTGTGTCATTGCCAACAAAGGGTATATAACAAAGTATTGAGAAACTTTTGTTATTGACCAAATACTTATTTTCCACCATAATTTGCAAAGAAATTCATTAAAAAATCTACAATGGGATTTTATGGATTTTTTTTCCTCATTTTGTCTGTCATAGTTGACGTGTACCTATGATGAAAATTACAGGCCTCTCTCATCTTTTTAAGTGGGAGAACTTGCACAATTGGTGGCTGACTAAATACTTTTTTGCCCCACTGTATGTCATTAGGTAGCTAGCCAATTTTGATATGGTCCATTAATCAATGTAGCCTGCCATACCTGTCAGCAATCATGATTAAACACTCTTTAAAAAAGCGGATAATGTTCGCTAAATTCGCTAGGTAGGCTTACATTGTTTGGAGAAAAAAGTACATTAGGTCTACTTACCACTATGTTTAGCCAGCTGTTCAACGTTTCTACCGGTAGTTTGCAAAGCAAACACTATCAGCTAACAGTACATCAGCAAATGCGCCCTTCTGCTGCTTGACAGGCAGAGCCTGCAAAGGATGGGAAATGAACCTAAACCACTCATACTTGTCAGGTATAGTTCATTTCTATTGTATATCACTCAAATATCCAATTAATGGTGGCCAATATTGAGAAATACACTACATGACCAAAAGTATATGGACACCTGCTCGTCAAACATCTCATTCCAAAATCATGGGCATTAAATGGATTTGGTCCCCCCTTTGCTGCTATAACAGCCTCCACTCTTCTGGGAAGGCTTTCCACTAGATGTTGGAACATTGCTGCGGGGACTTGCTTCCATTCAGCCACAAGAGCATTAGTGAGGTCGGGCACTGATGTTGGGCAATTAGGCCTGGCTCGCGGTCGGCGTCCCAATTAATCCCAAAGATGTTTGATGGAGTTGAGGTCAGGGCTCTGTGCAGGCGAGTCAAGTTCTTCCACACCGATCTCGACAAACCATTTCTGTATGGACCTCGCTTTGTGCACTGGGGAATTGTCATGCTGAAACAGGAAAGGGCCTTCCCCAAACTGTTGCCACAAAGTTGGAAGCACAGAATCATCTAGAATGTAATTGTATGCTGTAGCGTTAAGATTGCCCTTCACTGGAACTAAGGAGCCTAGCCCGAACCATGAAAAACAGCCCCAGACCATTATTCCTCCTCCACCAAACTTCACAGTTGGCACTATGCATTGGGGCAGGTAGCGTTCTCCTGGCATCCGCCAAACCCAGATTCGTCTGTCGGACTGCCAGATGGTGAAGTGTGATTCATCACTCCAGAGAACGCATTTCCACTGCTCCAGAGTCCAGTGGCGGCGAGCTTTACACCAACGCAGCCGACGCTTGGCATTGCGCATGGTGATCTTAGTCTTGTGTGCGCCTGCACGGCCATAGAAACCCATTTCATGAATCTCCAGACGAACAGTTCTTGAGATGACGTTGCTTCCAGAGGTAGTTTGGAACTCGGTAGTGAGTGTTGCAACCGAGGACAGGTGAGTTTTACGCGCTTCAGCACTCGGCGGTCCCATTCTGTGAGCTTTTGTGGCCTACCACTTCGCGGCTGAGCCGTTGTTGCTCCAAGACGTTTCCACTTCACAATAACAGCACTTGCCCAGGGCAGCTCTAGCAGGGCAGAAATTTGACGAACTGACTTGTTGGAAAGGTGGCATCCTATGACAGTGCTATGTTGAAAGTCACTGAGATCTCCAGTAAGGCCATTCTGCTGCCAATGTTTTTTTTGGGTTTTTTTTTGGGGGGGGGGGGGGGGGGGGGTAGATCAGATGTAATATTGCCGATAGATTGTAGCTTCCATCAATGTAATTGTCTGCATCATTTCCAATCCCCCATATATTGTTTTGTAAATATATACAGTACCGGTCAAAAGTTTGGACATACCTACTCATTCAAGAGTTTTTCTTTATTCTTTACTATTTTCTACATTGTAGAATAATAGTGAAGACATCAGAACAATGAAATAACACATATGGAATCATGTAGTAACCAAAAAAGTGTAAAACAAATCAAAATATATTTTATATTTGAGATTCCTCAAAGTAGCCACCCTTTGCCTTGATGACAGCTTTGCACACTCTTGGCATTCTCTCAACCAGCTTCATGTGGAATGCTTTTCCAATTGTCTTGAAGGAGTTACCACATATGCTGAGCACTTGATGGCTGCTTTTCCCAAACCATCTCAATTGAGTTGATGTCGGGTGATGGTGGAGGCCAGGTCATCTGATGCAGCACTCCATCACTCACCTTCTTGGTCAAATAGCCCTTGCACAGCCTGGAGGTGTGTTGGGTCATTGTCCTGTTGAAAAACAAATGATAGTCCCACTAAGTGCAAAACAGATGGGATGGCGTATCGCTGCAGAATACTGTGGTAGCCATGCTGGTTAAGTGTGCCTTGAATGATAAATAAATAATTGACAGTGTCACAAGCAAAGCACCATCACACCTCCTCCTCCATGCTTCACAGTGGGAACCACACATGCAGAGATCATCCGTTCACCTACTCTGCGTCTCACAAAGCCACGGCGGTTAGAACCAAAAATCTCCAATTTGGACTCCAGACCAAAGGACACATTTCCACCGGTCTAATGTCCATTGCTCATGTTTCTTGGCCAAGCAAGCATCTTCTTCTTATTGATGTCCTTTAGTAGTGGTTTCTTTGCAGCAATTCGACCATTAAGGCCTGATTCACGCAGTCTCGTCTGAACAGTTGATGTTGAGATGTGTCTGTTATTTGAACTCTGTGAAGCATTTTTTTTGGGCTGCAATTTCTGAGGCTGGTAACTCTAATGAACTTATCCTCTCAGAGGTAACTCTGGGTCTTCCTTTCCTGTGCCGGTCCTCATGAGAGCCAGTTTCATCATAGTGCTTGATGGTTTTTGCGACTGCACTTGAAGAAACTTTAAAGGTTCTTGAATTTTTCCGTATTGACTGACCTTCATGTCTTAAAGTAATGTTGGACTGTTGTTTCTCGAAATTGAGCTTTCCATTGATCATCCTTCAGATGTTTCTACAACTTGATTGGAGTCCACCTGTGGTAAATTCAATTGATTGGACATGATTTGGAAAGGCACACACCTGTCTGTATAAAGTCCCACAGTTGACAGTGCATGTCAGAGCAAAAACCAAGCCATGAGGTCGAAGGAATTGTCCGTAGAG
This sequence comes from Coregonus lavaretus, assembly GCF_964263955.1. NCBI lineage: Eukaryota > Metazoa > Chordata > Actinopteri > Salmoniformes > Salmonidae > Coregonus > Coregonus lavaretus. The sequence continues at coordinate 31,902,966 of NC_140010.1, read as the reverse complement.
CTCTGACACAGGATTGTGTCGAGGCACAGATCTGGGGAAGGGTACCAAAACATTTCTGCAGCATTGAAGATCCCCAAGAACACAGTGGCCTCCATCATTTTTAAATGGAAGAAGTTTGGAACCACCAAGACTCTTCCTAGAGCTGGCCTGCCAGCCAAACTCAGCAATCGGGGGAGAAGGGCCTTGGTCAGGGAGGTTACCAAGAACCTGATGGTCACTCTGACAGAGCTCCACAGTTCCTCTGTGGAGATGGGAGAATCTTCCAGAAGGACAACCATCTCTGCAGCACTCCACCAATCAGGCCTTTATGGTAGAGTAGCCAGACGGAAGCCACTTCTCAGTAAAAGGCACATGACAGCCAGCTTGGAGTTTGCCAAAAGGCACCTAACGACTCTCAGACCATGAGAAACAAGATTCTCTGGTCTGATGAAACCAAAATTGAACTCTTTGGCTTGAATGGCAAGCGTGACGTCTGGAGGAAACCTGTCACCATCCCTATGCTGAACCATGGTGGTGGCAGCATCATGCTGTGGGGATGTTTTCAACAGGAGGGACTGAGAGACTAGTCAGGATTGAAGGAAAGATGAACGGCGCAAAGTACAGAGAGATCCTTGATGAAAACCTGCTCCAGAGCACTCAGGACCTCAGACTGGGATGAAGGTTCAACTTCCAACAGGACAACGACCCTAAGCACACAGCCAAGACAATGCAGGAGTGGCTATGGGACAAGTCTCTGAATGTCCTTGAGTGGCCCAGCCAGAGCTTGAACCCGATCGAACATCTCTGGAGAGACATGAAAATAGCTTTGCAGCGATGCTCCCCATCCAACCTGACAGAGCTTGAGAGGATCTGCAGAGAAGAATGAGAGAAACTCCCCAAATACAGGTGTGCCAAGCTTGTAGCGTCATACCCAAGCAGACTTGAGGCTGTAATCTCTGCCAAAGGTGTTTTAACAAAGTGCTGAGTAAAGGGTCAGAATATTTATGTACAGTGGGGAAAACAATTATTTAGTCAGCCACCAATTGTGCAAGTTCTCCCACTTAAAAAGATGAGAGAGGCCTGTAATTTTCATCATAGATACACGTCAACTATGACAGACAAAATGAGAAAACAAATCCAGAAAATCACATTGTAGGATTTTTTATGAATTTATTTGCAAATTATGGTGGAAAATAAGTATTTGGTCAATAACAAAAGTTTCTCAATACTTTGTTATATACTCTTTGTTGGCAATGACACAGGTCAAACGTTTTGTGTAAGTCTTCACAAGGTTTTGACACACAGTTACTGGTATTTTGGCCCATTCCTCCAGATCTCCTCTAGAGCAGTGATGTTTTGGGGCTGTCGCTGGGCAACACGGACTTTCAACTCCCTCCAAAGATTTCTATGGGGTTGAGATCTGGAGACTGGCTAGGCCACTCCAGGACCTTGAAATGCTTCTTACGAAGCCACTCCTTCGTTGCCCGGGCGGTGTGTTTGGGATCATTGTCATGCTGAAAGACCCAGCCACGTTTCATCTTCAATGCCCTTTCTGATGGAAGGAGGTTTTCACTCAAAATCTCATGATACATGGCCCCATTCATTCTTTCCTTTACACGGATCAGTCGTCCTGGTCCCTTTGCAGAAAAACAGCCCCAAAGCATGATGTTTCCACCCCCATGCTTCACAGTAGGTATGGTGTTCTTTGGATGCAACTCAGCATTCTTTGTCCTCCAAACACGACGAGTTGAGTTTTTACCAAAAAGTTATATTTTGGTTTCATCTGACCATATGATATTCTCCCAATCCTCTTCTGGATCATCCAAATGCACTCTAGCAAACTTCAGACGGGCCTGGACATGTACTGGCTTAAGCAGGGGGACACGTCTGGCACTGCAGGATTTGAGTCCCTGGCGGCGTAGTGTGTTACTGATGGTAGGCTTTGTTACTTTGGTCCCAGCTCTCTGCAGGTCATTCACTAGGTCCCCCCGTGTGGTTCTGGGATTTTTGCTCACCGTTCTTGTGATCATTTTGACCCCACGGGGTGAGATCTTGCGTGGAGCCCCAGATCGAGGGAGATTATCAGTGGTCTTTTATGTCTTCCATTTCCTAATAATTGCTCCCACAGTTGATTTCTTCAAACCAAGCTGCTTACCTATTGCAGATTCAGTCTTCCCAGCCTGGTGCAGGTCTACAATTTTGTTTCTGGTGTCCTTTGACAGCTCTTTGGTCTTGGCCATAGTGGAGTTTGGAGTGTGACTGTTTGAGGTTGTGGACAGGTGTCTTTTATACTGATAACAAGTTCAAACAGGTGCCATTAATACAGGTAACGAGTGGAGGACAGAGGAGCCTCTTAAAGAAGAAGTTACAGGTCTGTGAGAGCCAGAAATCTTGCTTGTTTGTAGGTGACTAAATACTTATTTTCCACCATAATTTGCAAATAAATTCATTAAAAATCCTACAATGTGATTTTCTGGATTTTTTTACCTCAATTTGTCTGTCATAGTTGATGTGTACCTATGATGAAAATTACAGGCCTCTCTCATCTTTTTAAGTGGGAGAACTTGCACAATTGGTGGCTGACTAAATACTTTTTCCCCCACTGTAAATGTAATATTTAGGTTTTTATTTATTTATAAATTAGCAAACATTTCTAAAAACCTGTTTTTTATTTGTCATTATGGGGTATTGTGTGTAGATTGATGAGGAAAAAAACTAGTTAATCCATTTTAGAATAAGGCTGTAACGTAACAAAATGTGGAAAAGGTCAACGGGTCTGAATATTTTCAGAATGCACTGTACATCCCTAAAACAATGTGAATTACACTTTGTTCCTATTACAATATCTATTTGGCGCACAATTTAAAAATGGCATGCCCATACTTCAATATTTCACAATAACGCCTTGCGATCTGTAGGGCGGGTTTTTGCATCAACCAATTGGTCCAAATGTGGAATCCGTACCCTTGCCGATATCATGGACAGTAATGGTTTGAGAACATTCCAAGATTTGAAAGACACATACACATTACCAGGCAAATCCTTTTTTCTATATTTTCAACTACCGAACCATCCAATGATGGGATTTATAAATAAAGTATCTGGGCTCCCGAAGGACTGATCTCTATAATATACAGTATAAACAACTTTTGGAAAGCTCATATTCTGAGCTAGCCATTAAAAAGGTATGGTCCACAGATCTAATTGAATCTGAACCCTTTAACTGGAACAGAATATGGAAAAATATGAATTCTGCATCCCGTAATCCGAACCATCAATTTATACATTTTAAGTTTGTTCATAGACTGTATTTAACACCAAGGAAATGTTTTATGATGAAATTGGCCCCAACTCTCAACTATTCAGTGTGTCCCCTAAATCAGGTAGGCACATTCCTCCACATGATGTGGGAGTGCACTGCAGTTAAAAATGTATGCACTCACAAACTGTAAGTCGCTCTGGATAAGAGCGTCTGCTAAATGACTAAAATGTAAAATGCTTCTGGGGCAAAGTTTCAAAATTCATTTAGAATTGCATTAGTATACTGTAAATATTCAATGCTTTGCATCTATTATGTTACTTAACGATGATAGCTCCTTGAATCTCTCAATCAATCAGAGACGATTACTGCTGGCTGGCAGCACTGCAGCAAAAAAATATGTTAGCTTTTAGATGGAAATCACCTCACTGTCTTCCAATTTGCCAGTGGATACAATTACTGTTAGAAGTTATAACATTAGAATTATCGACAGCGAGAATGAATGGTGCTAGGCGCACCGGTTTGTGTTAAGAACTGCAACGCTGATGGGTTTTTCATGCTCAACAGTTTCCCGTGTGTATAAAGAATGGTCCACCACCCAAAGGACATCCAGCCAACTTGACAAAACTGGGGGAATCATTGTAGTCAACATGGGCCAGCATCCCTGTGGAACGCTTTCGACACGTTGTAGAGTACATGCCCCGACGAATTGAGGCTGGCCCAATTTTACTGAGTTACAGTTCATATCAGCAAATGAGTCAATTGAAATAAATTCATGAGGCCCTAATCTATGGATTTCACATGACTGGGCAGGGGCACAGCCATGGGTGGGCCTGGAATAGGCCCACCCACTTGGGAGCCAGGCCCAGCTAATCAGAATGAGTTTTTCCGCACAAAAGGGCTTTATTACAGACAGAAATACTCCTCAGTTTTATCAACTGTCCAGGTGGCAGGTCTCAGACGATCCCGCAGGTGAAAAAGCCGGATGTGGAGGTCTTGGGCTGGCATGGTTACACGTGGTCTGCGGTTGTGAGGCCAGTTGGACGTACTGCCAAATTCTCCAAATTGACATTGGAGGCAGCTTATGGTAGAGAAATGAACATTAAATTCTCTGGCAACAGCTCTGGTGGACATTCCTGCAGTCAGCATGCCAAATGAACACTCCCTGAACACTTGAGACATCTGTGTGCACATTTTAGAGTGGCGTTTTATTGTCCCCAGTACAAGGTGCACCTCTGTAATGATCATGCTGTTTAATCAGCTTCTTAATATGCCACACCTATCAGGTGGATGGATTATCTTGGCAATGGAGAAATACTCACTAACAGGGATGTAAACAAATGTGTGCACAAAATTTGAGAGAATTAAGCTTTTTGTGCATATGGAAATATCTGTTATCTTTTATTTCAGCTCATGAAACATGGGACCAACACTTTATATGTTGTGTTTATATTTTTGTTCAGTATTTACAGTGAGGGAAAAAAGTATTTGATCCCCTGCTGATTTTGTACGTTTGCCAACTGAGAAAGAAATGATCAGTCTATAATTTTAATGGTAGGTTTATTTGAACAGTGAGAGAATAACAACAAAAAAATCCAGAAAAAAGCATGTCAAAAATGTTATAAATTGATTTGCATTTTAATTAGGGAAATGAGTATTTGACTCCCTCTCAATCAGAAAGATTTCTGGCTCCCAGGTGTTTTTTATACAGGCAACGAGCTGAGATTAGGAGCACACTCTTAAAGGGAGTGCTCCTAATCTCAGTTTGTTACCTGTATAAAAGACACCTGTCCACAAAAGCAATCAATCAATCAGATTCCAAACTCTCCACCATGGATAAAGGGCTCTCCAAGGATGTCAGGGACAAGATTGTAGACCTACACAAGGCTGGAATGGGCTACAAGACCATCGCCAAGCAGCTTGGTGAGAAGGTGACAACAGTTGGTGCGATTATTCGCAAATGGAAGAAACAAAAAAGAACTGTCAATCTCCCTCTGCCTGGGGCTCCATGCAAGATCTCACCTCGTGGAGTTGCAATGATCATGAGAACGGTGAGGAATCAGCCCAGCACTACACGGGAGGATCTTGTCAATGATCTCAAGGCAGCTGGGACCATAGTCACCAAGAAAACAATTGGTAACACACTACGCTGTGAAACACTGAAATCCTGCAGCGCCCGCAAGGTCCCCATGCTCAAGAAAGCACATATACATGCCCGTCTGAAGTTTGCAAATGAACATCTGAATAATTCAGAGGAGAACTGGGTGAAAGTGTTGTGGTCAGATGAGACCAAAATTGAGCTCTTTGGCATCAACTCAACTCGCCGTGTTTGGAGGAGGAGGAATGCTGCATATGACCCCAAGAACACCATCCCCACCGTCAAACATGGAGGTGGAAACATTATGCTTTGGGGGTGTTTTTCTGCTAAGGGGACAGGACAACTTCACCGCATCAAAGGGACGATGGACGGGGCCATGTAACGTCATATCTTGGGTGAGAACCTCCTTCCCTCAGCCAGGGCATTGAAAATGGGTCGTGGATGGGTATTCCAGCATGACAATGACCCAAAACACACGGCTAAGGCAACAAAGGAGTGGCTCAAGAAGAAGCACATTAAGGTCCTGGAGTGGCCTAGCCAGTCTCCAGACCTTAATCCCATAGAAAATCTGTGGAGGGATCTGAAGGTTCGAGTTGCCAAATGTCAGCCTCGAAACCTTAATGACTTGGAGAAGATCTGCAAAGAGGAGTAGGACAAAATCCCTCCTGAGATGTGTGTAAACCTGGTGGCCAACTACAAGAAACGTCTGACCTCTGTGATTGCCAACAAGGGTTTTGGCACCAAGTACTAAGTCATGTTTTGCAGAGGGGTCAAATACTTATTTCCCTCATTAAAATGCAAATACATTTATAACATTTTTGACATGCATTTTTCTAGATTGCCCATACTTCTGTCTCTCACTGTTCAAATAAACCTACCATTAAAATTATAGACTGATCATTTCTTTGTCAGTGGGCAAACGTACAAAATCAGCAGGGAATCAAATACTTTTTCCCCTCACTGTATATAGTGGGGTTTTCTTTATTTTTACTATTTTCTACATTGTAGAATAATAGTGAAGACATCAAAACTATGAAATAACACATATGGAATCATGTAGTAACCAAAAAAGTGTTTGACAATTCAAAACATATTTTATATTTGAGATTATTGAAAGTAGCCACCCTTTGCCTTGATGACAGCTTTGCACACTCATGGCATTCTCTCAACCAGCTTCGTGAGGTAGTCACCTGGAATGCATTTCAATTAGCAGGTGAGCCTTGTTAAAAGTTAATTTGTGGAATTTCTTTCCTTTTTAATGCGTTTGAGCCAATCAGTTGTGTTGTGACAAGGTAGGGGTGTTATACAGAAGACAGCCCTATTTGGTAAAAGACCAAGTCCATATTATGGCAAGAACAGCTCAAATAAGCAAAGAGAAACGACAGTCCATCATTAATTTAAGACAAGAGGTCAGTCAATCCGCAAAATGTCAAGAAAGTTTCTTCAAGTGCAGTTGTAAAAACCGTCAAGCGCTATGATGAAACTGGCTCTCATGAGGACCGCCACAGGAAAGGAAGACCCAGAGTTACCTCTGCTGCAGAGGATAAGTTCATTAGAGTTACCAGCCTCAGAAATTACAGCCCAAATAATTGCTTCACAGAGTTCAAATAACAGACACATCTCAACATCAATTGTTCAGAGGAGACAGCATGAATCAGGCCTTCATGGTTAAATTGCTGCAACGAAACCACTACTAAAGGACACCAATAAGAATAAGAGACTTGCTTGGGCCAAGAAACACGAGCAATGGACATTAGACCGGTGGAAATCTGTCCTTTGGTCTGATGAGTCCAAATTTGAGATTTTTGGTTCCAACCGCCGTGTCTTTGTGAGACGCAGAGTAGGTGAACGGATGATCTCTGCATGTGTGGTTCCCACCGTGAAGCATGGAGGAGGAGGTGTGATGTTGTGGGGGTGCTTTGCTGGTGACGCTGTCAGTGATTTATTTAGAATTCAAGGCACACTTAACCAGCATGGCTACCACAGCATTCTGCAGCGATACGCCATCCCATCTGTTTTACGCTTAGTTGGACTATCATTTGTTTTTCAACAGGACAATGACCCAACACACATCCAGGCTGTGCAAGGGCTATTTGACCAAGAAGGAGAGTGATGGAGTGCTGCTTCAGATGACCTGGCCTCCACCATCACCCGACCTCAACCCAATTGAGATGGTTTGGGATGAGTTGGACCACAGAGTGAAGGAAGCAGCCAACAAGTGCTCAGCATTTATGGAAACTCCTTCAAGACTTGGAAAAGCATTCCTCTAGAAGCTGGTTGAGAGAATGCCAAGAGTGTGCAAAGCTGTCATCAAGGCAAAGGGTGGCTACTTCGAAGAATCTCAAATATAAAATATATTTTGATTTGTTTAACACTTTTTTGGTTACTGCATGATTCCACAAAACCCTTGAATGTGTAGGTTTGTCAAAAATTTGGACTGGTACTGTATATACAGTGGCTTGCAAAAGTATTCACCCCACTTGGCATTTTACCTATTTTGTTTCCTTACAACCTGGAATTAAAATGGGGGTTTGTATCGTTTGATTTACACAACACGCCTACCACTTTGAAGATGCAAAATATTTTTTGGGGTGAAACAAACAAGAAATAAAAAAGAAAATCAGACAACTTGAGTGTGCATAACGATTCACCCCCAAAAAGTCAATACTTTGTAGAGCCACCTTTTGCAGCAATTACAGCTGCAAGTCTCTTGGGGTATGTCTCTATAAGCTTGGCACATCTAGCCACTGGGATTGTTGCCGATTCTTCAAGGCAAAACTGCTCCAGCTCCTTCAAGTTGGATGGGTTACGCTGGTGTACAGCAATCGTTAAGTCATACCACAGATTCTCAATTGGATTGAGGTCTGGGCTTTGATATTTAAATGTTCCCCCTTAAACCACTCGAGTGTTGTTTTAGCAGTATGCTTAGGGTCATTGTCCTGCTGGAAGGTGAACCTCCGTCCCAGTCTCAAATCTCTGGAAGACTGAAACAGGTTTCCCTCAAGAATTTCCCTGTATTTAGCGCCATCCATCATTCCTTCAATTCTGACCAGTTTCCCAGTCTCTGCCACTGAAAAACATCCCCACAGCATGATGGTGTTCTCGGGGTGATGAGATGTGTTTGCGCCAGACATAACGTTTTCCTTGATGCCCCAAATGCTAAATTTTAGTCTCATCTGACCAGAGTACCTTCTTCCATATGTTTGGGGAGTTTCCCACATGCCTCTTGGCGAACACCATGCTTATTTTTGCCCTCCTTGCCTGGTCCGTGAGTTTTGGTGGGCGGCCCTCTCTTGGCAGGTTTGTTGTGGTACCATATTCTTTCCATTTTTTTAATAATGGATTTAATGGTGCTCCGTGGGATGTTCAAACTTTCGGATTTTTTTTTATAACTCAACCCTGATCTGTACTTTTCCACAACTTTGTCTCTGACCTGTTTGGAGAGCTCCTTGGTCTTCATGGTGCCACTTGCTATAAGGGATCGGGGTTTGGCTGGGTCTAGACAGAGTCTGACATTCCCCCGATCTACAGAGAGGGGGAGTCATCAGACTCGATCTGTTTCACCTGAGTTCTGAGCACACCTGTCAGTAATTAGAGTTAGGATATAAGGTGTGCTCAGAAGTTCAGTCGGTGCGAGGTATTGTTCCATCGTGACTTGCTAAGCGTTTTGTTCAGAGAGAGAGAGAGAGTTTGTTATTTTGATTACCAGTGTATCAGACCTGTGCTTCGTTGTTTGACTCCCCGAATTGCTTAATCCTCTGCTTGTTTCTCCCAGTGATTACCGTACTCTGATCCTGTGCCCGTGCCCTCGACTACGACTACGCCCGCTCCCTTTGTACCTCTGCCTGTCTCTGCCTTGCCCGGTTTTGACCACAGCTCGCCCGACCACGATTAAGCAATTCCCTTGTCTGTACTTTAATAAAACATCGCAATTCTGCGATTGGATCTTACCACTCTGTCCGAGTATTCAATACAGAATACCTCGCCCCTACCATGGATCCAGCGGAATTACAGAGGCGATGGGAGATACAGGAGAAACGGATGGATGAACTCCTGCAGCTACTCAACGCTGGTGCGGCTGAAGGCACCACCCCGAGCACGGTCAGTCCTCGTCATGCACCTCCGATTTCTCTACCGACAAAGTACGACGGGGAACCTGGCAAATGTCAGGGGTTTCTACTCCAGACGTCCCTGTATACGTCCTATAATCGTACTATGTTTCCCGATGACCGTAGCAGGGTGGATTTCATGATTTCTCTGCTAACGGGAAGAGCACTGGATTGGGCTACTGCGCTGTGGGCAGCTGAGGTCCCCGAGTTGAATGCGGAAGTTCAGTTTAAGAAACTGTTCCGAGAGGTGTTCGACCACCCAGTATCTGGGCGTAGTGTGGGAGACCAACTATGCGAACTTCAGCAGGGCCGTCGCACAGTAGCCGACTACGCATTAGAGTTCCGTACAATAGCAGCCGGTAGCGGATGGAGCGAGACTGCTTTGCTCACCGTTTTCCGAAGAGGGCTGCGCAAAGAAGTGCAGACTGAGTTGGCTTGTCGGGGAGATATCACTGCGCTGCATGAGTTTATCAACATAGCCATCTCTATTGATAATTTGTTAGTGCAACACAAGGTATCCGCAGTCTGGGAGCCCTCGGTCACTGGTCCTAAGCAATCGACAGAGCGGAGGAGAGAATCTGAGGAGGAACCCATGCAACTGGGACGGTCACCCTTACAAAGCTCGGTGAGACAACAACGTCGGCAAGACGGACTATGCCTGTACTGTGGTCAGTCGGGTCATTTCATTCGTCAATGTCCGGTACGACCAAACCGTACCCCAGAATATCGCCTCGGAACTGCCAAACCGGTGAGTGAGACTCAAGTTTTCAACATTACATCTAAACAAATGTATGTGCCAGTTACCTTATCTGTCGGAGAGAGAGTGCGCAGGTTGGAAGGTCTTATTGATTCCGGGGCGGCTGCCAGTTTTATGGATGTGGGCCTCGCTGAGGAATTGGGAGTACAACTTATCCCAATTCAACCACCCCTGCGAGTCAACGCGCTAGACGGTGAGCCCATGGGCACTGGGTTCATTACGCACCGTACAGAGGTAATAAAGTTACAAGTGGGCTCCCTGCACCATGAAAACATCATTCTGTTCGTCATCTCCGCTCCACGGGAGCCGCTAGTTCTCGGCCACCCCTGGCTCGTCACCCATGATCCGGTCATCTCCTGGAAATCTGGTACTATCACTGCTTGGAGTGAGGTATGTAGGGCGGAGTGCCTTAATTTACCTTGCAAAACGTCTACTGTGGAGGATGCGCAGGGTGCGGTGTCTACTGTCGTTCCAACAGAATACCAGGATTACGCGCAGGTGTTCTCCAAGGAGAGGGCTACCGTGTTACCACCTCATCGGGCCTGGGACTGCGCAATTGATTTGCTATCCGGGGCTACACCTCCTCGCGGAAGAATCTATCCTTTGTCACAGCCGGAACGAGAATCTATGAGCAAGTATATTGATGAGGCGCTACAGCAAGGGGCCATTCGCCCATCTACGTCTCCCGCCGCATCCAGTTTTTTCTTCGTTAAGAAAAAGGATGGCGGACTGCGTCCTTGTATAGACTATCGAGGTTTGAACGATATTACCATTACAAATCGTTACCCTCTTCCTTTGATTCCAGCAGCCCTCGAGCAGGTGGGGCAGGCCTCAATCTACAGTAAACTGGACCTCAGGAGTGCGTACAATCTGGTGCGCATTAGAGAAGGGGACGAATGGAAGACCGCCTTCATCACACATCGAGGGCATTATGAATATTGTGTCATGCCCTATGGACTTACCAACGCGCCCTCAGTGTTTCAGGCTTTCATGAATGACATTTTCAGGGACTTGATTGATCGCTTTGTTATAGTGTACATTGATGACATTCTAATCTACTCTAACTCTCTGAGTGAACATGTGTCCCATGTACGACAGGTTCTGGACCGACTCCGACAACACTCTCTGTTCGTGAAGGCAGAAAAGAGTGAATTCCATGTCACTACGATTTCCTTCCTTGGGGCCATACTCACTCCCGAAGGGGTAAAACTGGATGAATCCAAGGTGCAAGCGGTACGAGACTGGCCTCAACCCCAGACGGTGAAAGAGCTCCAGAGATTCTTAGGGTTTGCCAATTACTATAGACGGTTTGTGCGTAATTTCAGCACAACCGCAGCTCCCCTGTCGGCGATGACCAGCTACAAGGGTCGCGGTCTGAACTGGACGGAGGGGGCAGTGCGTGCTTTTGAGACTTTGAAACAACGCTTTACCACCGTTCCCATTTTATGTCAGCCGGATCCTACCTTGCCGTTTATCGTGGAGGTGGACGCCTCGGAGGTTGGAGTTGGAGCCGTGCTATCCCAGCGCCAAGGTGAGCCGCCTAAATCACGACCCTGTGCTTTCTTTTCTAAGAAACTGAATTCGGCCGAGCAGAACTACGACGTGGGAAATCGTGAATTACTGGCGGTGAAGTTAGCACTGGAGGAGTGGAGACATTGGCTGGAGGGAGCAGATCATCCTTTCCAAGTGCTCACGGACCACCGCAACCTGGAGTATCTTCACAGTGCTAAACGACTGAACTCCCGACAGGCAAGGTGGTCTCTATTCTTCAACCGTTTCCGATTCACGGTCTCTTATATCCCCGGGTCCAAGAATGGCTAGGCGGACGCGCTTTCCCGACGGTTCGAGCGCGCGGAAAGACCCGTGGAACCAGAACCTATCCTCCCCATGAGTTGCCGTGCTGGTCCTGTGAGGTGGGCTATCGATGACACTATTCAGGAGAGCCTACAAGCGGAACCAGCCCCTCCAGAAACCCCGGTGTCAAAGGTGTTTGTACCAGCTCTGCTTCGACCTCAACTGTTGGAATGGTGCCACACGTCGCTGGGATCTGGTCATCCCGAAATCACTCGAACTACACGACTCATCAGCCGAAAATACTGGTGGGATTCCCTAACAGATGACGTCAGAGACTATGTCTTATCCTGTCCAGTATGTGCTCAATCCAAGGCGCCTCGTGCACTACCGGAGGGTAAGCTGATGCCATTGCCAACTCCTCAACGACCCTGGTCTCACATTGCAATGGACTTTGTTACAGATCTACCAGAATCAGAGGGCCATACTGTAATTCTCGTGGCCATCGACCGATTCTCCAAGATGTGCCGGTTAGTACCCATGACCCGTTTGCCTAACGCCACTCAGATGGCTGAGACTGTGTTTAACCAGGTGTTCCGGCAGTTTGGAGTTCCGGAGGATATTGTGTCAGACCGAGGACCCCAGTTTGTATCCCGGGTATGGAAGGCCTTCTGCGAACGCTTGGGCATCTCGGTGAGCCTAACCTCCGGATATCATCCCCAGGCCAATAGGCAGACAGAGCGGCTCAACCAAGAAATTGGGAAATATCTACGGCAACAATGTTCGCGGCAGCCGCAAGAGTGGAGCCGATTCCTTCCTTGGGTAGAGTATGCTCAGAACTCCCTCATTCACACCTCCCTACGTCTAACGCCCTTCCAGTGTGTTCTAGGGTATCAACCACCCCTGTTCCCGTGGGATACCGAACCAGGGATGGTACCGGCTGTAGACGAGTGGTTCCGTCGGAGTGCACAGGTCTGGGAGACGGCCCATCAACATCTCAGTCAGGCCTCACAACAGCAAAAGACCTACGCCGACCGACGCCGGAGACCTACTCCCACTTATCAACCCGGGCAACGAGTGTGGCTGTCTACCCGGGACCTGCGTCTCCGACGGAGCTGCAAGAAGCTCCAACCCAGGTACATCGGGCCTTTCAAGGTACTTAGACGTATTAACCCTGTCACCTACCGTCTGTTACTCCCTCGACACTACAGGATAGCCCCTACGTTCCACGTCTCTCTGTTGAAACCTGTCCACTATAGCCCGATGTACCCCCCAATCGCTCAACAACCTACTACACCACCTTTGGAGGATGAACAGGACACCACCTATACAGTCCACGAGATACTGGATTCAAGACGGAGACGAGAGGGCATCGAATATCTCGTGGACCTGAGGAACGGTCCTGGATCCCTGCTAAAAACATACTTGATTCCGCTCTCAAGGCCACTTTCCACGCTGAACACCCAGATCATCCAGGACCCCGACCCAGAGGAAGACCACCCGGTAGAGGAAGAAGGCCGTCAGGAGCCGGCCCTGGGGAGGGGGATACTATAAGGGATCGGGGTTTGGCTGGGTCTAGACAGAGTCTGACACTCCCCCGATCTACAGAGAGGGGGAGTCATCAGACTCGATCTGTTTCACCTGAGTTCTGAGCACACCTGTCAGTAATTAGAGTTAGGATATAAGGTGTGCTCAGAAGTTCAGTCGGTGCAAGGTATTGTTCCATCGTGACTTGCTAAGCGTTTTGTTCAGAGAGAGAGAGAGAGAGAGAGAGAGAGAGAGATTGTTATTTTGATTACCAGTGTATCAGACCTGTGCTTCGTTGTTTGACTCCCCGAATTGCTTAATCCTCTGCTTGTTTCTCCCAGTGATTACCGTACTCTGATCCTGTGCCCGTGCCCTCGACTACGACTACGCCCGCTCCCTTTGTACCTCTGCCTGTCTCTGCCTTGCCCGGTTTTGACCACAGCTCGCCCGACCACGATTAAGCAATTCCCTTGTCTGTACTTTAATAAAACATCGCAATTCTGCGATTGGATCTTACCACTCTGTCCGAGTATTCATTACACTTGCTTGGTGGTGCCCCTTGTTTAGTGGTGTTGCAGACTCTGGGGCCTTTCAGAACAGGTGTGTATATATACTGAGATCATGTGACAGATCTTATTTAGGGGCTTCATAGCAAAGGGGTTGAATACATATGCACACACCACTTTAACATTATTTATTTTAAATAATTTTTTGAAACAACTTATTTTTTTTCATTTCACTTCACCAATTTGGACTATTTGGTGTATGTCCATTGCATGAAATCAAAATCAAAATCCATTTAAATTACAGGTTGTAATGCAACAAAATAGGAAAAACTCCAAGGGGGATGAATACTTTTGCAAGGCACTGATATATATATCAGTTGAAGTCGGAAGTTTACATACACCTTAGCCAAATACATTTAAACTCAGTTTTTCACAATTCCTGACATTTAATCCTAGTAAAAATTAACGGTCTTAGGTCAGTTAGGATCACCACTTTATTTTAAGAATGTGAAATGTCAGAATAATAGTAGAGAGAATGACTTATTTCAGCGTTTATTTCTTTCAATCACATTCCCAGTGGGTCAGAAGTTTACATACACTCAATTAGTATTTGGTAGCATTGCCTTTAAATTGTTTAATTTGGGTCAAACGTTTCGGGTAGCCTTCCACAAGCTTCCCACAATAAGTTGGGTGAATTTTGGCCCATTCCTCCTGACAGAGCTGGTGTAACTGAGTCAGGTTTGTAGACCTCCTTGCTCGCACACACTTTTTCAATTCTGCCCACACATTTTCTATAGGATTGAGGTCAGAGCTTCGTGATGGCCACTCCAATACCTTGACTTTGTTGTCCTTAAGCCATTTTGACACAACTTTGGAAGTATGCTTGGGGTCATTGTCCATTTGGGAGACCCATTTCCGACCAAGCTTTAACTTCCTGACTGATGTCTTGAGATGTTGCTTCAATATATCCACATAATTTTCCTTCCTCATGATGCCATCTATTTTGTGAAGTGCACCAGTCCCTCCTGCAGCAAAGCACCCCCACAGCATGATGCTTCCACTCCTGTGCTTCACGGTTGGGATGGTGTTCTTCGGCTTGCAAGCAACCCCCTTTTTCCTCCAAACATAATGTTGGTCATTATGGCCAAACTATTTTTGTTTCATCAGACCAGAGGACATTTCTCCAAAAAGTACGATCTTTGTCCCCATGTGCAGTTGTAAACCATAGTCTGGCTTTTTTATGGCGGTTTTGGAGCAGTGGCTTCTTCCTTGCTGCGCGGCCTTTCAGGTTATGTCGATATAGGACTCGTTTTACTGTGGATATAGATACTTTTGTACCTGTTTCCTCCAACATCTTCACAAGGTCCTTTGCTGTTGTTCTGGGATTGATTTGCACTTTTCGCACCAAAGTACATTCATCTCTAGGAGACAGAACGCGTCTCCTTCCTTAGCGGTATGACAGCTGCGTGGTCCCATGGTGTTTATACTTGCGTACTATTGTTTGTACAGATGTACGTGGTACCTTCAGGCGTTTGGAAATTGCTCCCAAGGATGAACCAGACTTGTGGAGGTCTACAATTCTTTTTCTGAGATCTTGACTGGTTTCTTTTGATTTTCCCTTGATGTCAAGCAAAGAGGCACTGGGTTTGAAGGTAGGCCTTGAAATACATCCACAGGTACACCTCCAATTGACTCAAATGATGTCAATTAGCCTATCAGAAGCTTCTAAAGCCATGAAATCATTTTCTGGAATTTCCAAGCTGTTTAAAGGCACAGTCAATTTAGTGTATGTAAACTTCTGACCCACTCGAATTGTGATACAGTGAATTATAAGTGAAATAATCTGTAAACAATTGTTGGAAAAATTACTTGTGTCATGCACAAAGTAGATGTCCTAACCAACTTGCCAAAACTATAGTTTGTTAACAAGACATTTGTGGAGTGGTTGAAAAAAACGAGTTTTAATGACTGCAACCTAAGTGTATGTAAACTTACAACTTCAACTATATACACTACCGTTCAAAAGTGTTGGTCACTTAGAAATGTCCTTGTTTTCGAAAGAAAAGCAATTTTGTTGTCTATTAAAATAACATAAAATTGATCAGAAATACTGTGTAGACATTGTTAATGTTGTAAATGGCTATTGTAGCTGGAAACAGCCAATTTTTTTATGGGATATCTACATAGGCGTACAGAGGCCCATTATCAGCAACCATCAGTCCTGTGTTCCAATGGCACGTTGTGTTTGCTAATCCAGGTTTATCATTTTAAAAGGCTAATTGATCATTAGAAAACCCTTTTGCAATTATGTTAGCACAGCTGAAAACTGTTGTGCTGATTAAAGAAGCAATAAAACTGGCCTTCTTGAGACTAGTTGTGTATCAGGAGCATCAGCAATTGTGGGTTCGATTGTAGGCTCAAAATGGCCAGACACAAATAACTTTCTTCTGAAGATCTCGTACAACGCTGTGTACTACTCCCTTCACAGAACAGCGCAAACTGTCTCTAATCAGAATAGAAAGAGAAGTTGGAGGCCCCGGTGCACAACTGAGCAAGAGGACAAATACATTAGAATGTTTAGTTTGAGAAACAGACGCCTCACAGGTCCTCAACTGGCAGCGTCATTAAATAGTACCCACAAAACACCAGTCTCAACGTCAACAGTGAAGAGGCAACTCCGGGATGCTGACCTTCTAGGCAGAATTGCAAAGAAAAAGCCATATCTCAGACTGGCCAATGGAAAGAAAAGATTAAGATGGGCAAAAGAACACAGACACTAGACAGAGGAAGATTGGAAAAAAGTGTTATGGACAGACGAATCGAAGTTTGAGGTGTTCGGATCACAAAGAAGAACATTTGTGAGACGCAGACCAAATGAAAAGATGCTGGAGGAGTGCTTGATGCCATCTGTCAAGCATGGCGGAGGCAATGTGATGGTCTGGGGGTCCTTTGGTGGGGGTAAAGTGGGAGATTTGTACAGGGTAAAAGGAATCTTGAAGAAGGAAGGCTATCACTCCATTTTGCCATACCCTGTGGACGGCGCTTGATTGGAGCCAATTTCCTCCTACAACAGAACAATGACCCAAAGCACAGCTCCAAACTATGCAATAACTATTTAGGGAAGAAGCAGTCAGCTGGTATTCTGTCTATAATGGAGTGGCCAGCACAGTCACCGGATCTCAACCCTATTGAGCTGTTGTGGGAACAGCTTGACCGTATGGTACGTAAGAAGTGCCCATCAAGCCAATCCAACTTGTGGGAGGTGCTTCAGGAAGCATGGGGTGAAATCTCTTCAGATTACCTTTGACGAAAGCAAAGTTTGAAGGACACAATTATTATTTCAATTAAAAATCATTATTTCTAACCTTGTCAGTGACTACATTTCCTATTCATTTTGCTATATTTCCTATTCAAACTCATTTCATGTATGTTTTCATGGAAAACAAGGACATTTCTAAGTGACCCCAAACATTTGAACGGTAGTGTATGTATGTATATATATATATATATATATATATATATATATATATATATATATATATATATATATATATATATTTTGAAGGGGTGTCCACATACTTTTGTGTGTGTATATATATACACACACACACACACACACACACAGACACACATATATATATTTATATACAGTGGGGAGAACAAGTATTTGATACACTGCCGATTTTGCAGGTTTTCCTACTTACAAAGCATGTAAGTTGTATGATTTTTAAGTAATTAATTTGCATTTTATTGCATAACATAAGTATTTGATACATCAGAAAAGCAGAATTTAATATTTGGTACAGAAACCTTTGTTTGCAATTACAGAGATCATACGTTTCCTGTAGTTCTTGACCAGGTTTGCACACACTGCAGCAGGGATTTTTGCCCACTCCTCCATACAGACCTTCTCCAGATCCTTCAGGTTTCGGGGCTGTCGCTGGGCAATACGGACTTTCAGCTCCCTCCAAAGATTTTCTATTGGGTTCAGGTCTGGAGACTGGCTAGGCCACTCCAGGACCTTGAGATGCTTCTTACGGAGCCACTCCTTAGTTGCCCTGGCTGTGTGTTTCGGGTCGTTGTCATGCTGGAAGACCCAGCCACGACCCATCTTCAATGCTCTTACTGAGGGAAGGAGGTTGTTGGCCAAGATCTCGCGATACATGGCCCCATCCATCCTCCCCTCAATACGGTGCAGTCGTCCTGTCCCCTTTGCAGAAAAGCATCCCCAAAGAATGATGTTTCCACCTCCATTCTTCACGGTTGGGATGGTGTTCTTGGGGTTGTACTCATCCTTCTTCTTCCTCCAAACACGGCGAGTGGAGTTTAGACCAAAAAGCTCTATTTTTGTCTCATCAGACCACATGACCTTCTCCCATTCCTCCTCTGGATCATCCAGATGGTCATTGGCAAACTTCAGACGGGCCTGGACATGCGCTGGCTTGAGCAGGGGGACCTTGCGTGCGCTGCAGGATTTTAATCCATGACGGCGTAGTGTGTTACTAATGATTTTCTTTGAGACTGTGGTCCCAGCTCTCTTCAGGTCATTGACCAGGTCCTGCTGTGTAGTTCTGGGCTGATCCCTCACCTTCCTCATGATCATTGATGCCCCACGAGGTGAGATCTTGCATGGAGTTCCAGACCGAGGGTGATTGACCGTCATCTTGAACTTCTTCCATGTTCTAATAATTGTGCCAACAGTTGTTGCCTTCTCACCAAGCTGCTTGCCTATTGTCCTTTAGCCCATCCCAGCCTTTTGCAGGTCTACAATTTTATCCCTGGTGTCCTTACACAGCTCTCTGGTCTTGGCCATTGTGGAGAGGTTGGAGTCTGTTTGATTGAGTGTGTGGACAGGTGTCTTTTATACAGGTAACGAGTTCAAACAGGTGCAGTTAACACAGGTAATGAGTGGAGAACAGGAGGGCTTCTTAAAGAAAAACTAACAGGTCTGTGAGAGCCGGAATTCTTACTGGTTGGTAGGTGATCAAATACTTATGTCATGCAATAAAATGCAAATTAATTATTTAAAAATCATACAATGTGAATTTCTTGATTTTTGTTTTAGATTCCGTCTCTCACAGTTGAAGTGTACCTATAATAAAAGACCACTACATGCTTTGTAAGTAGGAAACCATGCAAAATCGGCAGTGTATCAAATACTTGTTCTCCCCACTGTGTGTGTGTGTGTGTGTGTGTGTGTGTGTGTGTGTGTGTGTGTGTGTGTATGTGGACACCCCTTCAAATGATTGGATTCGGCTGTTTCAGCCAAATCCGTTGCTGACAGGCATATAAAATCATGCACACAGGCATGCAATCTTCATAGACAAACATTGGCAGTAGAATGGCCTTACAGAAGAGCTCAGTGACTTTCAACGTGGCACCGTCACAGGATGCCACCTTTCCAACGAGTCAGTTCTCACATTTTGCCCTGCTAGAGCTGCCCCAGTCAACTGTAAGTGCTGTTATGTAAAGTGGAAACGTCTAGGAGCAACAACGGCTCAGCCGCAAAGTGGTATACCACCCAATTCCCAGAACGGGACCGCCGAGTGCTGAAGCGCATGGCGCGATAAAATCGTCTGTCCTCGGTTGCAACTCTCACTACCGAGTTCCAAACTGCCTCTGGAAGCAACGTCAGCACAAGAACTGTTCATCCGGAGCTTCATGAAATGGGTTTCCATGGCCAAGCATCCGCACAAGAGCCTAGGATCACTACTGTGAGGAAAACAAGTATTTGATCCCCTGCTGATTTTGTACGTTTTCCCACTGACAAAGAAATGATCAGTCTATAATTTTAATGGTAGGTTTATATGAACAGTGAGAGACAGAATAACAACAACAACAAATCCAGAAAAACGCATGTCAAAAATGTTATACATTGATTTGCATTTTAATGAGGGAAATAAGTATTTGACCCCCTCTCAATCAGAAAGATTTCTGGCTCCCAGGTGTCTTTTATACAGGTAACGAGCTGAGATTAGGAGCACACTCTTAAAGGGAGTGCTCATAATCTCAGCTTGTTACCTGTATAAAAGACACCTGTCCACAGAAGCAATCAATCAATCAGATTCCAAACTCTCCACCATGGCCAAGACCAAAGAGCTCTCCAAGGATGTCAGGGACAAGATTGTAGACCTACACAAGACTGGAATGGGCTACAAGACCATCGCCAAGCAGCTTGGTGAGAAGGTGACAACAGTTGGTGTGATTATTCGCAAATGGAAGAAACACAAAAGACCTGTCTATCTCCCTCGGCCTGGGGCTCGATGTAAGATCTCACCTTGTGGAGTTGCAATGATCATGAGAACGGTGAGGAATCAGCCCAGAACTACACAGGAGGATCTTGTCAATGATCTCAAGGCAGCTGGGACCATAGTCACCAAGAAAACAATTGGTAACACAGTACGCCGTGAAGGACTGAAATCCTGCAGCGCCCTCAAGGCTCAAGAATGCACATATACAGGCCCGTCTGAAGTTTGCCAATGAACATCTGAATGATTCAGAGGAGAACTGGGTGAAAGTGTTGTGGTCAGATGAGACCAAAATTGAGCTCTTTGGCATCGCCGTGTTTGGAGGTGGAGGAATGCTGCCTATGACCCCAATAACACCATCCCCACCGTCAAACATGGAGGTGGAAACATTATGCTTTAGGGGTGTTTTTCTGCTAAGGGGACAGGACAACTTCACCGCATCAAAGGGACGATGGACGTGGCCGTGTACTGTCAAATCTTGTGTGAGAACCTCCTTCCCTCAGCCAGGGCATTGAAAATGGGTCGTGGATGGGTATTCCAGCATGACAATGACCCAAAACACACGGCCAAGGCAACAAAGGAGTGGCGCAAGAAGAAGCACATTAAGGTCCTGGAGTGGCCTAGCCAGTTTCCAGACCTTAATCCCATAGAAAATCTGTGGAGGGAGCTGAAGGTTCGTGTTGCCAAACGTCAGCCTCGAAACCTTAATGACTTGGAGAAGATCTGCAAAGAGGAGTGGGACAAAATCCCTCCTGAGATGTGTGCAAACCTGGTGGCCAACTACAAGAAACGTCTGACCTCTGTGATTGCCAACAAGGGTTTTGCCACCAAGTACTAAGTCATGTTTTGCAGAGGGGTCAAATACTTATTTCCCTCATTAAAATGCAAATCAATTTATAACATTTTTGACATGCGTTTTTCTGGATTTTTTTGTTGTTATTCTGTCTCTCACTGTTCAAATAAACCTACCATTAAAATTATAGACTGATAATTTCTTTGTCAGTGGGCAAACGTACAAAATCAGCAGGCGATCAAATACTTTTTTCCCTCACTGTATGTGAAATGCCAAGCGTCGGCTGGAGTGGTGTAAAGCTCACCGCCATTGAACTCTGGAGCAGTGGAAAAGCGTTCTCTGGAGTGATGAATCACGCTTCACCATCTGGCAGTCCGACGTACGAATCTCTGTTTGGCGGATGACAGTAGAATAATGGTCTTGGGCTTTTTTTCATGGTTCGGGCTAGGCCCCTTAGTTCCAGTGAAGGGAAAGCTTAATGCTACAGCATACTATGACATTCTAGACGATTCTGTGCTTCCAACTTTGTGGCAACAGTTTGGGGAAGGCCCTTTCCTGTTTCAGCATGACAATGCCCCCGTGCACAAAGCGAGGTCCATACAGAAATGGTTTGTCGAGATCGGTGTGGAAGAGCTTGACTGGCCTGCAGAGAGCCCTGACCTCAACCCCATCGAACACCTTTGGGATGAATTGGATTGCAGACTGCGAGCCAGGCCTAATCGCCCAACATCAGTGCGCGACCTCACTAATGCTCTTGAGGCTGAATGGAAGCAAGTCCCCGCAGCAATGTTCCAACATCTAGTGGAAAGCCATCCCAGAAGAATGGAGGCTGTTATAGCAGCAAAGGGGGAACCAACTCCATATTAATGCCCATGATTTTGGAATGAGATGTTCGACGAGCAGGTGAACCTGTAATCCCCTCAACAAAGAATAACAAAAGCAATACAAATTTTCATAAAAAAACAAAAAGGTAAACAGTTTAGCTGGGCGGCAGCACCAGGGAAAGGCCAGGGGGGAAGTGTGTCTTCTCCGTAGCAGAGATGGGGCTATTAGATGTGGCTATTATTAATAGAATATATATTCTCTGTTCTCTCTCCCTGTCCTTGCAGACCACCTGGGCTAATCTAAAAGCAAATATGTTTTTATTTAGGGGCTATATATGCTCAGGGGGCTTAATGCTCAGCTGCTTCAGGTTTTGAGAGTATCTGGCCAAAATTGTATTGATTCTGCAAGTAGGAAGTGCTGCAGCACCCGCTGGTGGTGCGATGATTAAGAATTTGTGTTGCAATCAAAAAACTATTAACCTATTTATCTGTTGCATTATTGATATAAATGATAATGGGATTGGGGTAGGGGAGATATAAAAAAAAACATGGGATATTCACAGTGCCTTCAGACAGTATTCACACCCCTTGACTTTTTCCACACTTTTTTGTGTTATTTTCTGAATTTAAAATGGATTAAATGTAGATGTTGTGTCACTGGCCTACACACAATACCCCATAATGTCAAAGTGGAATGATGTTTTTAGACATTTTGACTAATTAATTAAAAATGAAAAGCTGAAATGTTTTGAGTCAATATGTATTCACCCCTTTGTTATGGCAAGCCTACAGTTGAAGTTGGAAGTTTACATACACTTAGGTTGGAGTCATTAAAAAGTGTTTTTCAACCACTCCACAAATTTCTTATAAACAAACTATAGTTTTGGCAAGTCGGTTAGGACATCTACTTTGTTTACAGACAGATTATTTCACTTATAATTCACTGTATCACAATTCCAGTGGGTCAGAAGTTTACATACACTAAGTTGACTGTGCCTTTAAACAGCTTGGAAAATTCGAGAAAATGATGTCATGGCTTTAGAAGCTTCTGATAGGCTAATTGACATCATTTGAGTCAATTGGAGGTGTACCTGTGGATGTATTTCAAGGCCTACCTTCAAACTCAGTGCCTCTTTGCTTGACATCATGGGAAAATCTAAAGAAATCAGCCAAGACCTTAGAAAATAAATTGTAGACCTCCACAAGTCTGGTTCATCCTTGGGAGTAATTTCCAAACGCCTGAAGGTACCACGTTCATCTGTACAAACAATAGTACGCAAGTATAAACACCATGGGACCACCCAGACGTCATACCGCTCAGTAAGGAGACGCGTTCTGTCTCCTACAGGTGAACGTACTTTGGTGCGAAAAGTGCAAATCAATCCCAGAACAACAGCAAAGGACCTTGTGAAGATGCTGGAGGAAACAGGTACAAAAGTATCTATATCCACAGTAAAATGAGTCCTATATCGACATAACCTGAAAGGCCGCTCAGCAAGGAAGAAGCCACTGCTCCAAAACCGCCATAAAAAAGCCAGACTACGGTTTGCAACTGCACATGGGGACAAAGATTGTACTCTTTGGAGAAATGTCCTCTGGTCTGATGAAACAAAAATAGAACTGTTTAGCCATAATGACCATTGTTGTGTTTGGAGAAAAAAGGGGGAAGGTTTGCAAGCCGAAGAACACCATCCCAACCGTGAAGCACGGGGTGGCATCATCATGCTGTGGGGGTGCTTTGCTGCAGGAGGGGCTGGTGCACTTCACAAAATAGATGGCATCATGAGGAAGGAAAATTATGTGGATATATTGAAGCAACATCTCAAGACATCAGTCAGGAAGGTAAAGCTTGGTCGCAAATGGGTCTTCCAAATGGACAATGACCCAAAGCATCCTTCCAAAGTTGTGGCAAAATGGCTTAAGGACAACAAAGTCAAGGTATTGGAGTGGCCATCACAAAGCCCTGACCTCAATCCTATAGAAAATGTGTGGGCAGAACTGAAAAAGCGTGTGCGAGCAAGGAGGCCTACAAACCTGACTCAGTTACACCAGCTCTGTCAGGAGGAATGGGCCAAAATTCACCCAACTTATTGTGGGAGGCTTGTGGAAGGCTACCCGAAACGTTTGACCCAAGTTAAACAATTTAAAGGCAATGCTACCAAATACTAATTGAGTGTATGTAAACTTCTGACCCACTGGGAATGTGATGAAAGAAATAAAAGCTGAAATAAATCATTCTCTCTACTATTATTCTGACATTTCACATTCTTAAAATAAAGTGGTGATCCTAACTGACCTAAAACAGGGAATTTTTACTAGGATTAAATGTCAGGAATTGTGAAAAACTGAGTTTAAATGTATTTGGCTAAGGTGTATGTAAACTTCCGTCTTCAACTGTAAATAAGTTCAGGACTAAACATTTGCTTAACAAGTCACATAATAAGTTGCATGGACTCACTCTGTGCATTTATCATAGTGTTTAACATGAAACTTTTATGACTACCTCATCTCTGTACCCCACACATACACTTATCTTTAAGGTCCCTCAGTCGAACAGTGAATTTCAAACACAGATTCAACCACAAAAACCAGCAAGGTTTTCCAATGCTTCGCAAAGAAGGGCACCTATCGGTAGATGGGAAGAAGAAAAAGCAGACATTGAATATCCCTTTGAGCATGGTGAAGTTATTAAGAACGTTTTGGATGGTGTATCAATACACCCAGTCACTACAAAGATACAGGCTTCCTTCCTAACTCAGTTGCCGGACAGGAAGGAAACCGCTCAGGGATTTAAACATGAGGCCAATGGTGACTTTTAAACAGTTACAGAGTTTAATGGCTGTGATAGGAGAAAACTGAGGATGGATCAACAACATTGTAGTTACTCCACAATATTAAATGACAGAGTGAAAAGAAAAGAAGGAAGCCTGTACAGAATACAAATATTCCAAAACATACATCATGTTTGTTATAAGGCGCTAAAGTAAAACTGCAATAATATTGGCTAAGAAATTAACTCTATGTCCAACACAACACATTACTGAGTTCCACTTTTCATATTTTCAAGCATGGTGGTGGCTGCATCATGTTATGGGTATGCTTGTCATCGGCAATGACTACAGAGTTTTTTAGGATAAAAAGAAACAGAATTGAGGTAAGCACAGGCAAAATCCTAGAGGGAAACCTGGTTCAGTATGCTTTCCAACAGACACTGGGAGACAAATTCATCTTTCAACAGGACAATAACCTAAAACACAAGGCGAAATATACACTGGAGTTGCTTACCTAGATGACATTGAAAGTTCCTGAGTGGCATATTTACAGTTTTGACTTAAATCGACTTGAAATCTATGGCAAGACTGGTAAAATGACTGTCTAGAAATGATCAACAACCAACTTGAAGAATTTTAAAAATAATAATGTGCAAATACTGTACAATCCAGGTTAGAGACTTACCCTGAAAGACTCACAGCTGTAATCGCTGCCAAAGGTGAATCTAACATGTATTGACTCAGGTGTGTGAATACCTATGTAAATGAGATATTTCTGTATTTCATTTCCAAATATTTTGCAAAAATGTATACGAACATGCTTTTTCTTTGTTATTATGGGTTATTGTGTGTATTTGAAAAATATATATTTTTTAAATCTATTTTAATTTCAGGCTGTAACAACAAATGTGTAATAAGTCAAGGGTATATTAATATTTTTTGAAGGCACTGTATATATGGGCACCATTCTGCATGGAGAGCTCTCAGCTCTGTTTTGTAACCGGTGCGCTCATGATTTTATCTATTCAATTGTGGGGGTTTGGAGTCGGACACATGCTCTGCTGTATGATAGACAGTTTAGTTTGAGTTAAGTCGGGTCTCTCCCTCTCTGTCCCTTTTCTCTCTCTCTCTCTCCCTCTTCTCTTCTCTCCTCCTTGTGGTTCATATGAAGTGATCTGGAGCAGTGCTTGCAATATTTTTCCACTTCTATTTTCTATTAGTTTAAAATTCTACAGGGGCAGGCCTGCTCCTGCCAATGTCAAACACATAGGTGTACTAACTAGCCCACTAGTCTAGCAAGCAACGTTTTGCTTTCCACCCGTTAGTGCTGGATCGAGGTGAGCGTTTTTCTCCGCGATGGGATGGACCGCATCGCTTTCCATTTGCTCTCAGTTTAAATATGAACAATCTTAGTAACAACACCCCTCTCCTTATCTCTCTCTCTCTCACACACACACATGTTGTAATTATGCAGTACAAAGAAATGTGCTCTCTGTTCACAACGGTCTATTCCTAGGCTGTGCGTGAGTTTCAAGTTTGTGAGTTTCAAATTTGGGGAAGCTTATAATTTATCCTACCATTTCTACCGATCAGTGTGCTAGTTATAATTGTCATATGCGCCTTTTTTCGTGGAACAGTTTCATATCAATAATACCGTTTTTGTTTGTCAAAATCATTGTTACATGATTAATAATACAAATCGGAATTAAAATGATAAAAAAAAACTCCACTAATACGAGAGCACCAGCCTCTGTCATATGGATACATTGATTCCCCGTGAGCCATTGGCGGCTAAAGAAATGAGTGCACAGAACTAAAAGATAGCCTAGGCCAATGTAGCAGTAGGCCTATAAATGTAATTGTCGCTTAAGTAAAAATACATAATGCCGACAAATAAAAACAGAAAATATTCTGATGAAAATGTAGGTTCTTTCAATCACATTCATCTCTCTACTCCGCCTGTCTGCCTCATTTTCTATCTGTCTTGGCTTGAACTATCGCTAGTAAAGTGCAACATAGTATCAAATCAATCAACTGGGTGGATCAAGCACAATGACTGTATATATGAAGGTCCGGCCCAAAGCTGTTGAAGCTGTCGCAAGTTCGCTAACTTGCAACAGAAGAAGAATGGCGCCGGAGAAGATGGCTGCCGTTTTACAGCCCTCTAACCAATTGTACTATTATGTGTGTTTTTCTGCGTTATTTGTAATTTATTTTGTACATAATGTTTCTCCCATCGTCTCTTATAACCAAAAAGAGCTTCTGGATATCAGGACAGCGATTACTCACCTCGTATTGGACGAAGATTTTTTCTTCAACGAGGCGGCCGCGAAGGATATCCTACAGACACCCGATAAGGCCCAAATCCCTGTCATTCGCATGAGAAAGAGACGGAGATATCGTGGACGTAGGTCGGGGTGCCTTGTAAGGATCCGACGGCGAGCGAGTAAACTGCCTCTCCCATCAATCCTATTAGCCAATCTTCAATCATTTGAGAATAAATTGGATGACCTAAGATTACAGTTATCCTACCAACGGGACATTAAAAACTGTAATATCTTATGTTTCACGAGTCGTGGCTGAACGACGACATGGACAACATACAGCTAGTGGGCTATACGCTACATCGGCAGGATAGAACGGCTGACTCTGGTAAGACAAGGGGTGGCGGTCTGTGTATATTTGTAAACAACAGCTGGTGCACAAAATCAAATACTAAGGAAGTCTCGAGGTTTTGCTCGCCTGAGGTAGATTATCTTATGATAAGTTGTAGACCACACTATTTACCGAGAGTTTTCATCTATATTTTTCATAGCTGTCTATTTACCACCACAAACCAATGCTGGCATTAAGATTGCACTGAATGAGCTGTATAAGGCCATAAGTGAACAGGAAAACGCTCATCCAGAGGCAGCGCTCCTAGTGGCCGGGGACTTTAATGCAGGGAAACTTAAATCCGTTCTACCTAATTTCTACCAGCATGTTAAATGTGCAACCAGAGGAAAAAAAACTCTAGACCACCTTTACTCCACACACAGAGACGCATACAAAGCTCTCCCTCGCCCTCCATTTGGCAAATCTGACCATAACTCTATCCTCCTGATTCCTGCTTATAAGCAAAAACTAAAGCAGGAAGCACCAGTGACTCGGCGTGCTCAGTCCCCTCCTGTACTCCCTGTTCACCCATGACTGCATGGCCAGGCACGACTCCAACACCATCATTAAGTTTGCCGATGACACAACAGTGGTAGGCCTGATCACCGACAACGACGAGACAGCCTATAGAGAGGAGGTCAGAGACCTGGCCATGTGGTGCCAGGATAACAACCTCTCCCTCAACATGACCAAGACAAAGGAGATGATTGTGGACTACAGGAAAAAAAAGAGGACTGAGCACGCCCCCATTCTCATCGACGGGGCTGTAGTGGAAAAGGTTGAGAGCTTCAAGTTCCTTGGTGTCCACATCACCAACGAACTATCATGGTCCAAACACACCAAGACAGTCGTGAAGAGGGCACAACAAAGCCTATTCCCCCTCAGGAGACTGAAAAGATTTGTCATGGGTCCTCAGATCCTCAAAAAATTATACAGCTGCACTATCGAGAGCATCCTGACTGGTTGCATCACCGCCTGGTATGGCAACTGCTTGGCCTCCGACCGCAAGGCACTACAGAGGGTACATCACTGGGGCCAAGCTTCCTGCCATCCAGGACCTCTATACCAGGCGGTGTCAGAGGAAGGCCCTCAAAATTGTCAAAGACACTCCGGTACCGCACAGCAAGCGGTACCGGAGTGCCAAGTCTAGGTCCAAAAGACTTCTCAACAGCTTCTACCCCCAAGCCATAAGACTCCTGAACAGCTCATCATGGCTACCCGGACTATTTGCACTGCCCCCCCACCCCCACCCCATCTTTTTACTCTGCTGCTACTCTGTTAATTATTTATGCATAGTCACTTTAACTCTACCCACATGTACATATTACTTCAACTACCTCAACTAGCCGGTGCCCCCGCACATTGACATGCGCCCCCGCACATGTGCCCCCGCACATTTAATTTTACTTCTGCTCCTTTTTTCTCAACACTTTTTAGTTGTTGTTTTATTTTTTTATTTTTTATTAAAAATAAATGCACTGTTGGTTAAGGGCTGTAAGTAAGCATTTCACTGTAATGTCTGCACCTGTTGTATTCGGCGCATGTGGCCAATCAAATTTGATTTTATTTTATTTGAACTAGCCTATTCAGGGCCCTCAGAGTTTCCAGCACCAGTGAGCTCGGGACAGACACAGCTGTTTTAATGCAAAGGGAAATGTGTACAGGTATTTTATGACGTTTCCACTGGATATAGCCTATGGGATCCTCAGAGCATGACATTTTGCTCTTTCACACCGAGGCCAGGTGATTATCGAGGGGGAGAGTGTTGGGATTTAAAAAAATATATACTATAATTCACAATGGATAAAAAAAAACTGATTTTGTTGATTTAGTGTGTGAGGTGAAGATAAAATGACTGAGAAGCTGAGCTTATTACTGGCGGTGAGTTAAGACTACTGTTACATAATATTGTCCTATGGTTAGGCTACTCCTCACATTAGGAATTGTATTTTATTGTTAGCCTACAAATACTTTATTATAAAAGTGGTTTTTCTTCAACCCCCGCACTCAAAACATCTTCCCGCAGCTATGTCTGCAAGTAAAGTTTACCCTACATAAGAATCCTGTTCCAATGTAGATATTGACCAAGAAAGCTATCAGAAAACCTGTTGGTAACATTGCTATCTTACTATTAAATTTGTTCAACCATATCAGTTGCCACTGACAACCTCACATGACAGGCTGCATGGAAATCACTCGTGTCAATCACTCTGAAATGGTGTTTTGTCATTTCCTGTCATTCTGGAAAACAGTCAGGCCTATATGTGACACAAGCTGAGATCAAAGACACTGAAGTCTCTTTTCTCTCTTTTTCTCAGAAAATGCGATTTAATATTTAATTGTATTAAGCCAAGCCGGTAACCTACTTAAAATGTGATCACACAGACATACAGTGAGGGAAAAAAGTATTTGATCCCCTGCTGATTTTGTACATTTGCCCAGTGACAAAGACGATCAGTCTATAATTTTAATGGTAGGTTTATTTGAACAGTGAGAGACAGAATAACAACAAAAAAATCCAGAAAAACGCATATCGAAAATGATATAAATTGATTTGCATTTTAATGAGGGAAATATGTATTTGACCCCTCTGCAAAACATGACTTAGAACTTGGTGGCAAATCCCTTGTTGGCAATCACAGAGGTCAGACCTTTCTTGTAGTTGGCCACCAGGTTTGCACACATCTCAGGAGGGATTTTGTCCCACTCCTCTTTGCAGATTTCTCCAAGTCATTAAGGTTTCGAGGCTGACGTTTGGCAACTCGAACCTTCAGCTCCCTCCACAGATTTTCTATGGGATTAAGGTCTGGAGACTGGCTAGGCCACTCCGGGACCTTAATGTGCTTCTTCTTGAGCCACTCCTTTGTTGCCTTGGCCATGTGTTTTGGGTCATTGTCATGCTGAAATACCCATCCACGACCCATTTTCAATGCCCTGGCTGAGGGAAGGAGGTTCTCACCCAAGATTTGATGGTACATGGCCCCGTCCATCGTCCCTTTGATGCGGTGAAGTTGTCCTGTCCCTTTAGCAGAAAAACACCCCCAAAGCATAATGTTTCCACCTCCATGTTTGACGGTGGGGATGGTGTTCTTGGGGTCATAGGCAGCATTCCTCCTCCTCCAAACACGACGAGTTGAGTTGATGCCAAAGAGCTCGAGAGTCTCATCTGACCACAACACTTTCACCCAGTTCTCCTCTCAACTTCAGACGGGCCTGTATATGTGCTTTCTTGAGCAGGGGGACCTTGCGTGCGCTGCAGGATTTCAGTCCTTCACGGCGTAGTGTGTTACCAATTGTTTTCTTGGTGACTATGGTCCCAGCTGCCTTGAGATCATTGACAAGATCCTCCCATGTAGTTCTGGGCTGATTCCTCACCGTTCTCATGATCATTGCAACTCCACGAGGTGAGATCTTGCATAGAACCCCAGGCCGAGGGAGATTGACAGTTATTTTGTGTTACTTCCATTTGCGAATAATCGCACCAATTGTTGTCACCTTCTCACCAAGCTGCTTGGCGATGGTCTTGTAGCCCATTCCAGCCTTGTGTAGGTCTACAATCTTGTCCCTGACATCCTTGGAGAGCTCTTTGGTCTTGGTCATGGTGGAGAGTTTGGAATCTGTTTGATTAATTGCTTCTGTGGACAGATGTCTTTTATACAGGTAACATACTGAGATTAGGAGCACTCCCTTTAAGAGTGTGCTCCTAATCTCAGCTCGTTACCTGTATAAAAGACACCTGGGGGACAGAGATATTTCTGATTGAGAGGGGGTCAAATACTTATTTCCCTCATTAAAATGCAAATCAATTTATAACATTTTTGACATGCGTTTTTCTGGATTTTTTTGTTGTTATTCTGTCTCTCACTGTTCAAATAAACCTACAATTAAAATTATAGACTGATCATTTCTTTGGCAGTGGGCAAACGTACAAAATCAGCAGGGGATCAAATACTTTTTCCCCTCACTGTATCACGCTGAGTCTGCCCTTTATGTGTGTATTATTAACATGCACATGATGAAAATAAACAATATTATTTTGCTGTTCACACACAAGCACACAGTAAACGTCATTTAAATATATTTTGTTAGGAGTACAGTTTTCTAGTTAGTGTTTTCTTTCCTTTACCTGCTTAGAAGTTTACTTCCTAGCCTTCAGTAAATATGGCAAGGATCACTTTTGAAGCACTAACTTGAAAATGAATGTGACTTGAGAGTGGAAAGGCACACATTCATATTCAAACCCTTACAACATCAAGCAACCACAGTAACATACATACATTCAAGAAATTGCGAGAAAGAGTGTAGGCCTATCCACATGATTAATAGAAATGCAAGTACAATCCATCTGCAACAGAAACAGTGGCACCATGCTGTTTAAAGATATAAAAGATGTAGAGAAAGATGATAGCCTTTATCGACAAAGAGATGTGTAATAACCAGGAATGTCTAAAGTACGTGGATCCATAACTATGTGTTATCCTCTTCCTCTGTTTTCACTAAGGCCTTCCTGAACTGTCCTAGACCTAGACCAATGTACCACAGTCCAGCCTGAGGGCAATTCCACCCACTAACCTATAATTCCTTCATACAGACTCACTCACAACAACAAACAGTGGAGCCTGTGCAATCTGCTGGTGGTCAGACAGAGTCAGGTAAGCATCCAAGTCCAAGGCTCCGGTGGTGGAGGGAATACATACAAAACCATGGGTACTAGAGGTCCTAACATTTGAAGCAGCCATCATTGTCTGTCTAACATGGTTGTAACAGGAAATGGGAAATGGATGAGGGAAAAGAACCTGTAGATCATATTATCATATTATTATTTTTACATTCTATTTGTTACCATGTTTAATGTTAAATGTGAAACTAAACACCTTTATCTAAATCACCTCACGTAAACCATCAGAAGCTCAGCCTCCTTGCTCACCCTTTCAAAGACTATCCATTGGCTTGCATCAGACCGTGACTGACAGCATACCAGAGACTCACTCATCTTCAGGTTCAGTTACCTCATTACCCCTCTTCACAACCTCTCTGCCTTGTCAAACCCACTCAGCATCACATCCTCTGGAGCAGAACTGTCTACATGACTGTAAGTTAAAGACGGAAGCTATGCAGATACTGACTGTATCACCAATTCTATGCATCAACTCTTTGAATAGTCACAAAATGGTCTCATTAGAATATGTCGAAATAGTGACATTTAACCATTGTAGTTATACTCCTTATATGTCACATGTCATATGTCACACATGGTCACATACAGAGACACATACTTACAATTACATCTAGCCTAGATTTAAGCTGAAGGTGGACGCTCCTGTCCCCCCTTTGGTATGGGGATTGACCCAGAACTGGAAGCCCATGCAGTGAGTGACAGTTCCCTGTCAGAGGAGGTTAGTCCAGCTGATGGTTCATGTGAGGACCCTGCTGTTCTGTTTCCCCCTGACCTTTGGCAAACTGCCTTTCTCAGACAGCATCTCTCTGCCCAGCATCGGGTGTAGCCAGGACTGCAGGACGTAGGATGATACACTGGCTCTGTTATTGACTGAGCCATGTCACACCCTAATGACTAATACACGTCAAGTTAATGGATCCACGGTTATAATCAATAGATTATTCTTACCACCAATGTTAATGTTGGGTCATGTACAAACCTGTGAATGCGTTAGCTGTAAACAGAGAGTAAATTAGAGTGTCTACTGTATATTAAGAAGACCATCTGGTTGACACATTGCACTTCGTAAAACAACATTAGCATTCAATAAGTGTAGGAGCATTCAACATGTTTGGGTTATATATATACATATATATATATATATATATATACACACACAGTGAGGGAAAAAAGTATTTGATCCCCTGCTGATTTTGTACGTTTGCCCACTGACAAAGACATGATCAGTCTATAATTTTAACGGTAGGTTTATTTGAACAGTGAGAGACAGAATAACAACAAAGAAATCCAGAAAAACGCATGTCAAAAATGTTATAAATTGATTTGCATTTTAATGAGGGAAATAAGTATTAGACCCCACTGGAAAACATTACTTAGTACTTGGTGGCAAAACCCTTGTTGGCAATCACAGAGGTCAGACGTTTCTTGTAGTTGGCCACCAGGTTTCCACACATCTCAGGAGGGATTTTGTCCCACTACTCTTTGCAGATCTTCTCCAAGTCATTAAGGTTTCGAGGCTGACGTTTGGCAACTCAAACCTTCAGCTCCCTCCACAGATTTTCTATTGGATTAAGGTCTGGAGACTGGCTAGGCCACTCCAGGACCTTAATGTGCTTCTTCTTGAGCCACTCCTTTGTTGCTTTGGCAATGTGTTTTGGGTCATTGTCTTGCTGGAATACCCATCCACGACCCATTTTCAATGCCCTGGCTGAGGGAAGGAGGTTCTCAACCAAGATTTGATGGTACATGGCCCCGTCCATCGTCCCTTTGATGCGGTGAAGTTGTCCTGTCCCCTTAGCAGAAAAACACCCCGAAAGCATAATGTTTCCACCTCCATGTTTGACGGTAGCAGCATTCCTCCTCCTCCAAACACGGCGAGTTGAGTTGATGCGAAAGAGCTCGATTTTGGTCTCATCTGACCACAACACTTTCACCCAGTTCTCCTCTGAATTATTCAGATGTTCATTGGTAAACTTCAGACGGGCCTGTATATGTGCTTTCTTGAGCAGGGGGACCTTGCGGGCGCTGCAGGATTTCAGTCCTTCATGGATTAGTGTGTTACCAATTGTTTTCTTGGTGACTATGGTCCCAGCTGCCTTGAGATCATTGACAAGATCCTCCTGTGTAGTTCTGGGCTGATTCCTCACCGTTCTCATGATCATTGCAACTCCACGAGGTGAGATCTTGCATGGAGCCCCAGGCCGAGGGAGATTGACAGTTATTTTGTGTTTCTTCCATTTGCGAATAATCGCACCAACTGTTGTCACCTTCTCACCAAGCTGCTTGGCGATGGTCTTGTAGCCCATTCCAGCCTTGTGTAGGTCTACAATCTTGTCCCTGACCTCCTTGGAGAGCTCTTTGGTCTTGGCCATGGTGGAGAGTTTGGAATCTGATTGATTTATTGCTTCTGTGGACAGGTGTCTTTTATACAGGTAACAAGCTGAGATTAGGAGCACTCCCTTTAAGAGTGTGCTCCTAATCTCAGCTCATTACTTGTATAAAAGACACCTGGGAGCCAGAAATCTTTCTGATTGAGAGGGGGTCAAATACTTATTTCCCTCATTAAAATGCAAATCAATTTATAAAAAATTTTACATGCGTTTTTCTGGATTCTTTTTTGTTATTCTGTCTCACTGTTCAAATAAACCTGCCATTAAAATTATAGACGGATCATTTCTTTGTCAGTGGGAAAACGTACAAAATCAGCAGGGGATCAAATACTTTTTTCCCTCACTGTATATATATGTTATTTTTCATTACATTACTTTTTGTACCCTACACATGAACGTTTTTGGATGTACTTTTGAATAAGTCCTCTTACTCCCACATACCATTTAAGTGGATTTAGATGTGACAACACCTCTTTCAGTAATTATCCTTGTTGCCATGGCATCACCATGGTAATCCCCTGAAAGTTGCATTACCTGAAAGTTACTAACAGTGCTGTTTATAGAAGATGAGAGAAACTCGTCTTTTCATACTATATCTTCTCTAGTCACCACCCACCTGCAGACGCTGATAGACTTCTCAGGGGGAGTGAAATGAACAATATTCCAAAGATTTATTTCAGATATGAGTGGCCGTAGTTTGGGGTCATTTATAACAGAAAAATGGCGAGAAAAAAACAAACGCTATTTACTACTGTGAAAAGCATTGATCATCAGGCAATCCCATCCTGATGTCTGGAATTAAATACCTGTCACTCAGATCTTTTATAGAAAACACAGCCCATGACTGTATGTGGTGATAGACTGGGGATAGACTGTATCACTCCCAATGCAGTGTAGTCAGAACTGAATGCCGTAGTTGTTAGGACAGCCATAGTTGTAACTCCTCTTCTCTCTGTCTCTAAATGTGGCTTACATTTTCATTGCTGGCACAGTAGCACAGGCATGAGGGGAAAATATTCACCATCCTTGAGCGTGACTTGGCTTGTCTGTTCACGACCCTGGAATTAACACTAATTATCAAGCTGCAATTTCAAAGCCGGGGATGCTGTATTAATAAGACAAGGGGCTGCACCTCCTGGAGTGGCATCACCATCAATTATTCATTGGCTTGTTGATCATTCCCCGAGGACAACAGGGAAGAAGCTAGGGAACCTCGTGTGTGGGAGAGGCGGCCATGTTTGTTTGTTTCACTGACTTGAAGAGGAAGGAAAACATCACAGTGGTAATGAATGAATGGGTACGGATGGATGGAAGCCTGTGATCATGACCTTGCTCGACCAAAGTGATTGATTGGTTCAACTGATTCCAATAATCTGTTGTTTTTGCTCCATTAGTTCCACACAGTGGCTCAACATGTTTGTGACCTCATAGAGGCTTTCTGGACTAGTCTCACTTACCAGACTCATGGAACTCCACAGCGGCTGTGGGAAGAGACTATTCTGGAGAGGTGTGTGTTGACAGAATAATGCATCCAAAAGTGAGGACAGCCTTGAGCATTTGATGAACTCTCTGATATGTTAATAGTTGCAGCTGTAGCTTTGGAGGCCTCTAGTGAAGATTGATTGACATGACTCTACATGACTGATGCCCCATTGCTATCCCTCCCTTGCACCAAAATTGATATAGCTCCATGAACAAAGTAATACAACTGAAGGACATCATTTACAATTTGTGTTTAATCCAATATTTTAATTTCCCACAACACCAAAATGATTTTGCTTCAATTAGCTCAAGAGTATAATAATGATGAGAAAGCTTGATGGAAGATGTTTACAGGCTGGATCTGAAGTATTGGAACCATATTGAAACTAGCCCCTTGCATATCATAAGGGCTCTGTGGCTGCCTTCAATCAAATGCTTAGTTCTTGGTAAATGAGAGTAGCTCTAAGTATATGCTTTCTTTCATCCAGAGTGATCCTTAATCAGAGAGACTATGGTACTCTCACAATGAAGTGTCTGTGTGTGCGTACTTGTATGTGTGCGTGCATACATTGTCTCTCTGTGGGCTCTATTTTCGGCTGGCGTTAAGGCGGCGCTAGTGTCAAACACACACTAGTTTGCAATTTTGTCTTGTAAAACCTGATGCACTGGCTTTTTCCAGCCCTAATGCCAGGTTCTGCAATCTACTTGTCTTATATTAAATATCAGCTCACTAGCGCTCAGATGGGCGGGTTGGAAATATTTGACGTGTGTCCTTAAAAAACTTGATCCAAAGTGCTAATTTCAGGCAGCGCTCATAGGGGTATTTAAGACCAACCAAAAGCTGGTTTTAGCAGTACTGCAGTTGGTGTCACGGAATCAGCCGAGGCTGCGCCTCCTCCCTGCTCGGGCAGGCTTCGGCGTTCGTCGTCCCCGGAGTACTAGCTGCCACCGATCTATGTTTCGGTGTTTGATTTGTTGTGTCCTGATTGTGTACACCTGTTCCCCATTATGTTGTATTGTATTCCCTATTTAACCCTCTGTCGTGCATTGTGTGTTGTGTGTTATTGTTTGCGTCATCGGCAGTGTGCGGGTTGTTTGTTTTCTCCGATGTCGGAGACAGTTTCTTTTCACTGGCTACTTTCATTAAAGTACGGTTTCCAGTAGCTCTGTGTCCTGCGTGTGACTTCGCCTACCGCATTTCACTGTCGCCGTTCTGACAGTTGGTTATGGCATGAATCTTGACAGTGGAAATGCAGCCTATCCAGCGTGATGCACACTGCTCATATACGCATGGAACAAGAGTAGCCTAATGTGCTTTTGGTGCCTGTATACTTCGTATTTAGAAACATTTTTAAAAAAAAATGTTTTTTCCCATTTCGTTTCATTTGGTTAAAATAATCGTGATAGTGAAAATAGCAAAGATATTTCCGACACACCTCTGAACCTATAACGCTACCATCTGCATTTAGATTTACAATTGTGTTAGGTTTGTTAAAATAGAGCCTTATATGTACTGTATCTTTCAGTTTAGATGTGTGTATAGGATCCACATTATGAAGTCTCTTAGTTATCAGACAACATTTATTTTGTCTGACAACTGAGGGACTTCCTAATATGGATGCCGTATGTGTGTGCGAATTGGATACTTTGACTATGTTGTGTACATGGCTGTTCCAGCCCGCGGCCCAACAGAAGGAGACTTCACTGAACACAGCTGGGGCACTGACATCATCATCATATTTCTCAGTGGCCGGGTTGTGTTCATTGTTCTGTGTACTTTGTTTTCAATGTTCTCGTTCTGTATTCAGGCTTCCCTGCTGTTCATTGTTCAAGTATTATCTAGCCTTTGTTCTGTATTTTATGTAGGTACTGTACGTTAGGTACCTACTGTATATTGCTATTTTCTGTGTTCATTGATCTATGTTCTATGCATAGACACGGGAAGTTGGGGTACTGAAAAATCTGAATAAAAATATATTAATAATAAACACACACACACACACAGGGGCCTCATATGGGTAGGCAACAACAACAAAAAGTAGACTTAGGTCCCGATTTAAATGCAACGGCTGTTAACCGTATGGCTGGCTTTGGGACCATGTGGAGCATTGTTTGGAAGCAGAGGGCAGAGACAGTGCCATTTGCTTCTCTGGTCAACTGTTTAGGCAGTGCGCCGATTACTTTGAATTTGATGTTGGCAATTGAATTTGATCCATGTTGTAATCTGATAGCCAGGGGTTAATTTAATTGGAATTGGGAGGTGGGGAGCCCTCCTTTTTGGTAACCATTCGAAACCAAAAGCTGTTTTATTGCTGTAAGCCTAATTGTTATTTACATGTATTCGCCCAGTAGGCTAGTGCAATTTTGGTTTCATGTAGGCCTATTGGTATGAAAATAAACACAAATGAACAACTTGCTATTTAGAGCATTTCCCCAAAATGCATGTCTTGTTTTTGGCTTCAAGGACAATAACAGTTGTAGGCTATAACAAATGTGCATTGTCATGCAGTGACAGAATGAGATAATGCAAATAATTAATGATTACCCTTTTGGCCTATGTCACGATCGTCGTAAGCAACGGACCAAGGCGCAGCGCGATATGCGTACATCTTTTAATGAGTACTTTATACAAAATAACAAAACGATACGTGAAGTCCTAAGGTTAACAAAACACAAACCTCTCCGGAACAAGATCCCACAAATTACAAGTGCAAAACAGGCTGCCTAAGTATGGTCCCAATCAGAGACAACAAGCCACAGCTGCCTCTGATTGGGAACCACCCCGGCCAACATAGAAACACATGAACTAGAACATGAACATAGAACACTAAATATAGAAACTAACACCCTGGCTCAACATATAAGAGTCCCCAGAGCCAGGGCGTGACAGTACCCCCCCCCAAAGGCGCGGACTGCGACCGCGCCACACAAACTCAAGAGGGTAGGGGCTGGGTGGGCATTCCGCCTCGGAGGCGGATCCGGATCCGGGCGTGACCACCACTCTCTCGCTACCCCCCCGTAGCGCCCCTGGTCTGGTCCCGCTGGCCGGAGCTGGACTGGACACCGGTGGAGCGGATTGCTCAGACTCCGGTGTGGAACAGGCACGGGCTGTGCCGGACTGACGACGCGCACCACTGGCTTGGTGCGGGGAGCAGGAACGGGCCGGACCGGGCTGACGACGCGCACCACTGTCTTGGTGCGGGGAGCAGGAACGGGCCGGACCGGGCTGACGACGCGCACCACTGGCTTGGTGCGGGGAGCAGGAACAGGCCGGACCGGGCTGGCGACGCGCACCACTGTCTTGGTGCGGGGAGCAGGAACGGGCCGGACCGGGCTGACGACGCACACCCCAGGCTTGGTGCGGGGAGCAGGAACAGGCCGGACTGGGCTGGTGACGCGCACCACAGGCTTGGTGCGGGGAGCAGGAACAGGCCGGACCGGGCTGACGACGCGCACCACTGGCTTGGTGCGGGGAGTAGGAACAGGCCGGACCGGGCTGGCAACGCGCACCACAGGCTTGTTGCGGGGAGCAGGAACAGGCCGGACCGGGCTGGCGACGCGCACCACTGGCTTGGTGCGGGGAGCAGGAACAGGCCGGACCGGGCTGGCGACGCGCACCACTGGCTTGGTGTGGGGAGCAGGAACGGGCCGGACCGGGCTGACGACGCGCACCACTGGCTTGGTGCGGTGAGCAGGAACAGGCCGGACCGGGCTGACGACGCGCACCACTGGCTTGGTGCGGGGAGCAGGAACAGGCCGGACCGGGCTGGCGACGCGCACCACAGGCTTGTTGCGGGGAGCAGGAACAGGCCGGACCGGGCTGGCGACGCGCACCACTGGCTTGGCGACGCGCACCACTGTCTTGGTGCGGGGAGCAGGCACAGGCCGGACCGGGCTGGCGACGCGCACCACTGGCTTGGTGCGGGGAGCAGGAACAGGCCGGACCGGGCTGGCGACGCGCACCACTGGCTTGGTGCGGGGAGCAGGAACGGGCCGGACCGGGCTGTGGAGACGGACTGGAGGTCTGGAGCGAAGAGCTGACACAACCCGTCCTGGCTGAATGCCTATTTCTACACACTCTGTGTGAGGCATCAGCACAGGACGTACAGGGCTGTGCACTCGTACTGGCACTACAGCACGTGGCACTGGCGCAGGATATCCGGGACCGAGGAGGGGTACTGGAGGCCACGAGCGTTGAGCCGGCACACTCCGTCCTGGCTGCATGCCCACCATTGCACGACACGTGCGTGGTGCTAGCACAGGACGTACAGGACTGTGCCGGACCACTCGCGGCACAGTACGCAGCTCCGCATACCTCGGAACCTGCCCAGTCTCACGCTGCCTAGCCTGAGTACGGGGAGTTGGCTCTGCTCTACCTCTAGGCTCCGCCAACCTCCCTTCCAGCCCCCCAAACCTGGTGGCCTCCTCTCCTAATCCACGATACGTCCTGTAGCTGCCTCCAGCATCCCCGTCGTCCATGCCGTGTGCCCCCCCCAAAAAAAATTATTGGGGTTGCCTCTCGCCTGTCCGACGACGGCACGGTTGGCGCCAAACCTCCTCTCTCGCCAGGGCCTTAACTTTTGCCCATTGCCCTCTGCCCGCGAACATGTCCTCCCAAGACCACCATTCACCCACCTGGGACATCGCCAACTTCTCCAGTTCCTTACCCGGCGTTTGCTCCTGAACACGCTGCTTGGTCCTTCTTTGGTGGGATCTTCTGTCACGATCGTCGTAAGCAACGGACCAAGGCGCAGCGCGATATGCGTACATCTTTTAATGAGTACTTTATACAAAATAACAAAACAACAAAACGATACGTGAAGTCCTAAGGTTAACAAAACACAAACCTCTCCGGAACAAGATCCCACAAATGACAAGTGCAAAACAGGCTGCCTAAGTATGGTCCCCAATCAGAGACAACAAGCCACAGCTGCCTCTGATTGGGAACCACCCCGGCCAACATAGAAACACATGAACTAGAACATGAATATAGAACACTAAACATAGAAACTAACACCCTGGCTCAACATATAAGAGTCCCCAGAGCCAGGGTGTGACAGCCTAACAGTTTTAACTTCTTGCTGTAGAGTGCCTTGCAAAAGTATTCATCCCCCTTGGCGTTTTTCCTATTTTGTTGCATTACAACCTGTAATTTAAATTGATTTTTATTTGGATTTCATGTAATGGACATACACAAAATAGTCAAAATTGGTGAAGTGAAATGAAAAAAATAACTTGTTTCATAAAATTCTACAAAATAAATAACGGAAAAGTGGTGCATGCATATGTATTCACCCCCTTTGCTATGAAGCCCCTAAAAAATATCTGGTGCAACCAATTACCTTCAGAAGTCACATAATTATTTAGATTGCACACAGGTGGACTTTATTTAAGTGTCACATGATCTGTCACATGATCTCAGTATATATACACCTGTTCTGAAAGGCCCCAGAGTCTGCAACACCACTAAGCAAGGGGCACCACCAAGCAAGCAGCACCATGAAGACCAAGGAGCTCTCCAAACAGGTCAGGGACAAAGTTGTGGAGAAGTACAGATCAGGGTTGGGTTATAAAAAAATATCTGAAACTTTGAACATCCCACGGATCACCATTAAATCCATTATTAAAAAATTGAAAGAATATGGCACCACAACAAACCTGCCAAGAGAGGGCCGCCCACGAAAACTCACGAACCAGGCAAGGAGGGCATTAATCAGAGAGGCAACAAAGAGACCAAAGATAACCCTAAAGGAGCTGCAAAGCTCCACAGTGGAGATTGGAGTATCTGTCCATAGGACCACTTTAAACCGTACATTCCACAGAGCTGGGCTTTACGGAAGAGTTGCCAGAAAAAAGCCATTGCTTAAAGAAAAAAATAAGCAAACATGTTTGGTGTTTGCCAAAAGGCATGTGAGAGACTCCCCAAACATATGGAAGAAGGTATTCTGGTCAGATGAGACTAAAATGTAGCTTTTTGGCCATCAAGGAAGACACTATGTCTGGCACAAACCCAACACCTCTCATCACCCTGATGTTTTTGATCGGCAGGGACTGGGAAACTGGTCAGAATTTAAGGAATGATGGATGGCGCTAAATACAGGGAAATTCTTGAGGGAAACCTGTTTCAGTCTTCCAGAGATTTGAGACTGGGACAGAGGTTCTCCTTCCAGCAGGACAATGACCTTAAGCATACTGCTAAAGCAACACTCAAGTGGTTTAAGGGGAAACATTTAAATGTCTTGGAATGGCCTAGTCAAAGCCCAGACCTCAATCCAATCGAGAATCTGTGGTATGACTTAAAGATTGCTGTACACCAGCGGAACCCATCCAACTTGAAGGAGCTGTAGCATTTTTGCCTTGAAGAATGGGCAAAAATCCCAGTGGCTAGATGTGCCAAGCTTATAGAGACATACCCCAAGAGACTTGCAGCTGTAATTGCTGCAAAAGGTGGCTCTACAAAGTATTGACTTTGGGGGGGGTGAATAGTTATGCATGCTCAAGTTTTTTCTTATTTCTTTTTTGTTTCACAAGAAAAAATATTTTGCATCTTCAAAGTGGTAGGCATGCTGTGTAAATCAAATGATACAACCCCCCCAAAAAAATCCATTTTAATTCCAGGTTGTAAGGCAACAAAATTGGAAAAATGCCAAGGGGGGTGAATAATTTCGCAAGCCACTGTAGACCTACATCATCATCCTCTGCCTGCATTCCTAACTGTAGCTTACCTGCCTCTGGTATAATGCATTTCCACCTCTCACTCTACCAGTCTTGCCTGTCCATCTTCCTGAACTAAAATGTGATATTCTAACAGATCAATCTTGCTGGCAAAACGTCATTTAATATTGCTAAGTTATTTAGCTATAGTGTGGATGTAGAGCTGTTTTTGTTTATAATGAGCACCCAGATGCTGTGTAGGCAACACAATGATATCAGACAGAGACAAGCCCGGGGAAACGTTGTTGCGATATTAATATTCTCCGAGCAGTCTAGTTGATACAAAATGTTTCAATATTCTCCGAGCTGCCTCGTTCGTTGATACAATGTTTCAATATTCTCAGAGACACCTTGCTGATGCAATGCTTCAATATTCACAGAATATTTCCCTTCCCTGGCGAATAATGCAGACAAGCAAATACAAGAATGAGCTGGGCGCACACATTATAAGGAACATCTCTGAATGCAGAGCAACAATTTTGGTGGACAATGACACTGTCATAGTACTCTGTATAAGCCGTTCCACAAGGATGGCTTCATGTAGCCCATAGCAGTGGGTGGCAAACCTTTTTCACATGAGTGACAATTTACAATTGATCCTACAATTTGTGATTGTCATATAAGCATTGTAGGCTACTCAACTGTGGGCAATTTATTTCCAACTGCCAACAAACTGCATAGGCTAATTCTAGCTGGCTACTTGACAGAGGCGCTACTTGACACCCCACGGAGCTCCACCTGAACTGAGGCGCTGTCCATTCAGTCACACCCTCTCGGAGCTCCACATGAACCGAGGCGCTCTCCATTCAGTCACACCCCACGGAGCTCCACCTGAACCGAGGCGCTATCCATTCAGTCACACCCCACGGAGCTCCACCTGACCGAGGCGCTGTCCATTCAGTCACACCCCACGGAGCTCCACCTGAACCGAGGCGCTGTCCATTCAGTCACACCCCACGGAGCTCCACCTGAACCGAGGCGCTGTCCATTCAGCGGTGCTGAATCACGGGCGCAGCCTTAATCTGTAGATTTCAAATCAAATCACATTTTATTTGTCACATGCGCTGAATACAACAGGTGTAGACCTTACCGTGAAATTCTTACTTA
This sequence comes from Coregonus lavaretus, assembly GCF_964263955.1. Lineage (NCBI taxonomy): Eukaryota > Metazoa > Chordata > Actinopteri > Salmoniformes > Salmonidae > Coregonus > Coregonus lavaretus. Next base: position 31,859,278 of record NC_140010.1, on the reverse strand, counting down.
CAAGCCCTTAACCAACAATGCAGTTTTAAGATTATAGAGTTAAGAAAATATTTACTAAATAAATTAAAGTAAAAAAATAAAAATAAAAGAGAAAGAGAAAGTAACACAATATAATAACAATAATGAGGCTATATACAGGGGGTACAAGTACCGAGTCAATGTGCGGGGGTACAGGTTAGTCGGGGTAATTTGTACATGTAGGCAGGGGTAAAGTGACTATGCATAGATTATAAACATCGAGTAGCAGCAGTGTAAAAACAACGCAAAGGCCTTTTGTGTTTTTCTATTTCATGATTTTCTTCATTCCATGCCGAGTTTGTTTGTCTTTATGCGTCCTTGTCGATTGTAGGCCTAAGTAATTCGTTTGATTTATGCCTTTTATTTCAATGCATGTTTAGGATTTGTCTGGCATAGTTTGCATTAGCAGTCAGCTGTTTTATGCTCCGGTTACTTTCACATTGATGACGGTATTTGAAGTCGGCCTTGATAGCGTTTATTATGCATCTATTTCATGTTGCACTGTATGCGCTGTTCTATGTATGATGAGGATGAGTAGGACATTGTACATGCCATTCCACAGACCTTTAAACCTAATATAAACCTAATATTGCAGTTCTAATGTCTGGGGGACATTTTTGTTTGTTTGAGCTGTTCTCCAAATATATTTTGATTGTGTATTTATTGTGTAGAAGTACAGTAAATGAGCTTCAACTGGTGGGTGTATTTCTACACATCCCACTTTGCCATACACTTGGTTTAGCTGAACTGACGCCACTGACACTGACACTGACTTTCTATGTTCCAAGCTAGCGCATAACATTCTGAGAACCATATGTTTCTTAGAGCTTGGTGAGAGTGTGGTTGTCCTATGGTTATTTTGCATACAACCTTCCCAAAAACGTTCTGAGAACCATATGTTTCTTAGGTGGTAATTTCAGTACTTCAGCATCAGTGGTGGAAAAAGTACCCAATTGTCATATTTAAGTAAAAGTAAAGATACCTTAAAAGAAAATGACTCAAGTAAAAGTGGAAGTCAGTACAATACTACTTGAGTAAAAGTCTAAAAGTATTTGGTTTTAAATATACTTAAGTATCAAAAGTAAATGTAATTGCTAAAATATACTTAATTATCAAAAGTAAAAGTATAAATCCTTTCAAATTCCTTATATTAAGCAAACCAGATGGCACCATTTTCTTGGTTTTTTAAAATTTACTGATAGCAAGGGGCACGCTCCAACACTCAGACATCATTTACAAACGAAGCATGTCTTTAGGGATTACGCTAGATCAGAGGCAGTAGGGATGACCAGGGATGTTCTCTTGATAAGTGTGTGAATTAGACCATTTTCCTGTCCTACTAAGCATTCAAAATGTAACGAGTACTTTACACCACTGTTTAGCATAAAGTTTTCTACAGGTTTCCTCATGGTTCTATTTAAAGTAATGTCAGGGGCGGACTGGTACAAGAATTCGGTCCTGGCATTTTATTCACACCAGCATCACTGCGCGTGCCACCATCTCACCATAAGACCCAAATCATGAGTAATCATCTTATAAAGTAATTCGTAGTACTTTATTAAGATGTGTAATAAATAGACTACTGAGGTATTCAAGAAATAAGTTGTTTCATCTAACACATCCAAGCAGGAATGCATGACTAAAGTTATTTTGTACAACCTAATCCAATGATTGTCATGAATTTTGGGTTGCCAATTAGACTATAGTCTAATTTCCTGATTTTTCTTTTGTTCAATTGAGTTAAATTATATACATCTTTATGTGCACTAACTATCATAGGATAATTACTTTGGAGTTCAACACCTGAGGAAGTGTAAACTCAAAACACATGAATTAGATCACTAACTATAAATATAAAGTCCACTGCTAGTAACAGTAAATTGGATATTTACATTTTAGCCATTTAGCAGGCGCTCTTATCCAGCGCAACTTACAGTTAGTGAGTGCATACATATTTTTCATACAGGCCCCCCGTGGGAATCGAACCCACAACTCTGGCATTGCAAGCGCCATGCTCTACCAACTGAGCTACACGGGGCCCATTTAGGATATCCTAAAAAAACTACAGTTGTAGGCTACTACCCAAGAGACCTATAGGCCTATGCCCTCGCAATGGCCGGTGCACATTTCGAGCGTGTGCCACTCTGAATATTGACAGTTGAGAAATAAAAATTATACCTACAGAAAGCTGAGATCCTCCTCTCTTCAACATGGACAAGGGGACGAAGCTTCCAAAGCTGTGTTTTTCCCGCAATTGCATTTTGAAATGTTATACAATCCAACATTTTCTCGCCAGCGCATGGGGAGAGAGGACTGGCTCGCTCATACAGCAGCAGGCCACAGGGAAACAGCCACAGGGGCAGGGCCCCCACTTTCATTACAGGAATCATGAGGATAATACACTTTACTGTTTGACCAAAACATGGGTTTAGCCGTCCCAAAAAATAGGATGTTTTGAGTGAGGTAACAATGTAGACTGGGCGGCAGGGAGCCCAGTGGTTAAGAGCGTTGGGCCAGTAACCAAAAGGTTGCTGTTTGAATCTCTGAACTGGCAAGGTGGTAAAATCTGTTCTGCCTTTGAGCAAGGCAGTTAACTCCCAACAACTGCTCCTTAGGCGGCTTGATTAAGATAGCCCCCTGCACCTCTCTGATTCAGAGTTGAATGCATTTAGTTGTGCAACTGACTAGGTTTCTATCTTTATAGTCACCCTTTTGGTTTTTTACGATCCACGATCTTGGCTGTCTAACTGATAACAGAATCGGAGCAGGTCTCTAGGCTGATGCTGCGGTTGACTTTGAATGTGAGCTTGCGTGACCTCAGATCAGAAAAGTGGGCCATCCCATCTTGGTAGGGGGACGACCGTTGCCCACTGATATCCCAGGCTCATTATAGATTAGTGTAACAGAGAAATTGCGCAAAAATCTTAACAGGCCTATGGGCCTCTGGCCAATGTCATTTTTTCATTATTTTCATTTTATATACAGTTGAAGTCGGATGTTTACATACACTTAGGTTGGAGTCATTAAACTCGTTTTTCAACCACTCCACAAATGTCATGTTAACAAACTATAGTTTTGGCAAGTAGGTTAGGACATCTACTTTGTGCATGACACAAATAATCCAACAATTGTTTACAGACAGATTATTTCACTTATAATTCACTGTATCACAATTCCAGTGGGTCAGAAGTTTACATACACTAAGTTGACTGTGCCTTTAAACAGCTTAGAAAATTCCAGAAAATGATGTCATGGCTTTAGAAGCTTCTGATAGGCTAATTGACATCATTTTAGTCAATTGGAGGTGGACCTGTGGATGTATTTCAAGGCCTACCTTCAAACTCAGTGCCTCTTTGCTTGACATCATGGGAAAATCAAAAGAAATCAGCCAAGAACTCAGAAAATAAATTGTAGACCTCCACAAGACTGGTTCATCCTTGGGAGCAATTTCCAAACGCCTGAAGGTACCATGTTCATCTGTACAAAAAAATGTAGGCAAGTATAAACACCATGGGACCACGCAGCCGTCATACTGCTCAGGAAGGAGACGTGTTCTGTCTCCTAGAGATGAACGTACTTTGGTGCGAAAAGTGCAAATCAATCCCAGAACAATAGCAAAGGACCTTGTGAAGATGCTGGAGGAAACGGGTACAAAAGTATCTATATCCACAGTAAAACGAGTCCTATATCGACATAACCTGAAAGGCCGCTCAGCAAGGAAGAAGCCACTGCTCCAAAACCGCCATAAAAAAGGCAGACTACGGTTTGCAACTGCACATGGGGACAAAGATCGTACTTTTTGGAGAAATGTTCTCTGGTCTGATGAAACAAAAATAGAACTGTTTGGCCATAATGACCATCGTTATGTTTGGTGGAAAAAGGGGGTTCTTGCAAGCCAAAGAACACCATCCCAACCGTGAAGCATGGGGGTGGCAGCATCATGCTGTGGGGGTGCTTTGCTGCAGGAGGGACTGGTGCACTTCACAAAATAGATGGCATCATGAGGAAGGAAAATTATGTGGATATATTAAAGCAACATCTCAAGACATCAGTCAGGAAGTTAAAGCTTGGTCACAAATGGGTCTTCCAAATGGATAATGACCCCAAGCATACTTCCAAAGTTGTGGCAAAATGGCTTAAGGACAACAAAGTCAAGGTATTGGAGTGGCCATCACAAAGCCCTGACCTCAATCCTATGGAAAATGTGTGGGCAGAACTGAAAAAGCATGTGCGAGCAAGGAGGCCTACAAACCTTACTCAGTTACACCAGCTCTGTCAGGAGGAATGGGCCAAAATTTACCCAACTTATTGTGGGAAGCTTGTGGAAGGCTACCCGAAACGTTTGACCCAAGTTAAACAATTTCAAGGCAATGCTACCAAATACTAATTGAGCGCATGTAAACTTCTGACCCACTGGGAACGTGATGAAAGAAATATAAGCTGAAATATATCATTCTCTCTACTATTAGTCTGATATTTCACATTCTTAAAATAAAGTGGTGATCCTAACTGACCTAAAACAGGGGATTTTTACTAGGATTAAATGTCAGGAATTATGAAAAACTAAGTTTAAATGTATTTGGCTAAGGTGTATGTAAACTTCCGACTTCAACTGTATTTAAAAAAATAGTGTGTGTCAATTTCGATCAGCCCACCCAACAAAGAAATGGTCTAGCCCATCTGGCATTTGCCATAATTGCCAGATGGCCAATCCTCCTCTGAGTAATGTTCTCATATTGTTACGAGAACGTTAAGAAACAACGTTCTTCTGTGGGAATTTCAGTGCTTCAGCATGCTTTCTGCAGGTGTCCTCATGGTTCTATTTAAAGTAATGTTCTCAGAACATTAAACAAACTTTCTATAAACCACAAGAAAACATTAGTAATGTTCAAAGAACGTTCTAAGAATGTTATTTTAAAACATATACATTCCGTTCTCAGTGTAAACAAAACTCTTTCTATCCTCTATCTTGTTAAGAGTGTTCAGGTCTGTTGGCCATGCCCACTAATTGGCTACACCTGATCTTAGTGAGTGCTGGTTTCCTTTGAAATGGGGTCTGTTTGAATAGACTAAAAGGAACAGCTTTGTATGAGTAAAAAAAAAACATGGAATGCTAGCTCCATCCTGGTGGCGCAGTGGATTTATTCCATGGATAGAGAACAGAAGATTATAGGTTTGAATCTCACTGATGCTGTGCCACAATAAAAAAGGAATGTGTTTGCATGATGAATGTCTAAGCAAATTAATTTCTGTTTGTGCTTGGAGTTAAAAACAGTTCAACTAAGTTTGCAGTGTTATTGAAACATGTTCTCAAAAAGTTATTTAATTACCTTCAATTAACCTATAATTTCCATTCTCAGAACGTTAATAAAACCTCCCAGGAAAACATTCAGGGAACCATAGTAAAATGTTATCAGAACCTCCCTGCAACCAAAACATTAAAGCTGCACTATGCAGAAATCGTTCCTCCATATCCTGGTTGCAAAAATTGTAATAGTTCGCCTAATTTCAGTTTATGTGACAAAACATGCAATTATAGTAGAGAATCATTGTACCATCTAAACCGCTGTGAAATACATTTTCCATAACCAAAAATATTGTATTTTTGGCTGTTTGAAGCTGGTGTACAAAAGTAAAAGACGCAAAAACAAAACTTAAGAACGGGAAGCATAGAAATAGTTCACATAGAACAGATCTACTGCGTCTTAGACTTGCTTTCAATGAGAATGGCAGATTTATAACTCAAATTTCTATGTGCATTTGGTCGGGTAGCCCAAATAGTTACATATTGCAGCTTTAACATTCCCAGAACAGGCTAAATGTTCACTTCCGTTCTCAGAACGTTTAAAAAACTTTCTCTAGCCAGGTCATCTCATTAGTTACAATGACTAAGCCTGCTGTTAAAACGACATGGCCGTGGAAACACGAACATGATAAAATAACCACCAACTGAGCCACGGTGAACTTGTTGAACTCCCTTACATTATAAGGCTTGTTATGGCCTCCATATTAGGACGTTGTCAGTTGTCAGACAAAACTCCCTAAGTGGACTTATAACATTTCAAAATGGATTTGTGTGTATTACATTGATTGCTAACTAAAATATACTGTTATTTGCTAATTAATGCAAACATTTCTGCTTTCCTAAGGTCAATAAGGAAAAGAGCAGGATGTGCTTTCTGAGTGGGTACTTTTTTAGTTATTGCAATGCCCCCACCTATTGGATAAAAGCTGTTAGTACAAATTTGATTTGATTTGATCTGCATTAGATAAACATACATTTTGCATGAAATGGCACAGGTCTCCAATACCCAATATTATGGCTAGAAACTCAATATTTTGGGATATTATTATATTCATTTAAAAGGTGATTTACCTCTCAGGAATGTTTTTCAAATCATGTGGTTGCATGCATTGTGAAATATTTAAAGAGCATTAATGACTAACGATACTATAATTGTTTTCAAAATAAAAATACATTGAAATCAAACAATCCAGAGTCCTTTTGTTTACTACTGTTTACTACACCACAATATATGAGCTAATCCAATGCAAAAATGTATAAGCTAATGAATCTTGAGCTTTCTATTAGTTTCATCATCTCCTCTTGTTCTCTTTGGATTTTTTACACCTACCTTTTTTTCCAGGTCAAAGCTGACAGCAGCTCAACACTTCACAGGAATAGTAGAGTAGAGGCGATCTATAAGGTTGAAATGCACCATCAAATTCAAATAAATGTAACATGACATACGATAGACATAAATCCACCACAAATATTAAAGGTTTGTATACATGATTCATGCTATGTTTCTTTTAATGTTGTATTTTAAATCATGTCTTTTTATATTTTCTGAAAAAAGAGATACATCACTGAGGGTGAGAGAGCATACTCCTGAATGCTGAGTTCCAATTTGATTATCCTATAATGTGAACAAGCTCTCAGTGGATTTAGGACAATGATTATAACAGCAGTAGAGAAATCCACTTTCACAAAAAAGATAAGGAAGAGAATCATTTAAAAATAACTAACTCCAAAGGGACTATAAACCCATTGGGTGAATGAGTGACTCTAATGAGAGAGAAATTAGAGAGGCTTTTGTCAGACGGTTGACTTTCCCATCTCCAGCTGTCTTAGGCCTCTCCATCCAGCACTGACAGATACAGCCCAGGACTGGTTTCCTCTCAAATAGGAACAGGGCTCACATGTGCCCCACTGAAACAGCTCCACTAAAACAGCTCCAATCTACTCCTAATTGGAACATTTTAAGAGGTATGAAGTGAACTCCAAGACTTTTGCTACATGAACCCTAAAATATGAGTTTTAAGCACAGTAAGTCTAAGGCTACGTTTACACAGGCAGCCCAATTCTGATCTTTTGCCCAATTATTGAATACTACCTCCATTTCGAAAGCTGTATATACAATAATTGATCATCAATCATTTGGTACAGAGAACATGTCATATAATCCTATATGACATTACCGATTAATCTGAGATACAGTGTCCATCCAGCCTTTCTGTAAATGCTGCAGACTGATCCTTGATGATTGGTCAGATGATGTTGACCCAGTCTTTGTATCTCTATTTCTGTGATTTATCCAAAAGGTGTCACTGTTGTTCTGAGAGTTTCTGGATGCTTCTGCATGTCATGCCATAAACGAAACCCTTTGTTTAATATTTTCAAAATAATCCACTTGATATTTTTTTACCTACATTGTCAGCCATGGAAGTTTGGCTTAATATATAATTTCCATTCTGTACTGAAATAATTAGAGCATGGTTCTTTTGGCAAATTTATGATGTATTTCATATGATCCTATGTTTTTCCTATACACCTATATTTTTTAACATTTCCAATGGTGTATTTAGGGTAAGGTACAGTAAGGTCAAAAGATGTACGCAACACCTATCTCTGCCAGGTATAATCAATACGGTAATGTCTCCACCTTGCCCTCTAATAGACCAGGTAGAGTTTTCACAATGTTGCTTCCCCCTATCTAATCCTTCCTGATCTACTGTGGTGCATAGAGAGTAGGGGATAGGGCATGGGGCTAAGGTTTAGTGTGGGGCATGTGCTGCAGCCATTGATTGCTTTCATTATCATTGTCAAATTGTTTCTAACCTTTTAGACAAGCTATAGGGAAGTGAGTTGTGCCTCGCCCTCCTCTCAGACTGGGTGACATCAGAACATTTTGACAAAGGTCAGCCTTGGGACTGGTGCGATATCAGCCTGCTGTGGCAACAGGCACAGAAAAGGTCAAGTAAGACAGACCCTATTCATTCAACTAACTTCATAATGGCATTTTCTCTTTATCAGATTATATCAAATGAATTCAAACCCGATTAATTTCAATCTGAAACCTATTCCGAGATAAAAACATTTATACATGAAAATATAAATCTGAAACCACAAAAAAACGGAATTACACAGAGATAAGGAAATCAACAATTCTAACATGACAATCGTTGTACATTGATTAAAGATCGACTTTGATGGCATCGGCACAATGTGTAAATAGCATTGCAGAAAAGCAGGAGAACAAAACCCTGGCTCTAATACGTTTAGAGATGATGGAGGTCAGCCTGCTAGCTAGACAACATTGGGACATGACGTTATAACAAACGCATGCAGGGAGACAGAAAACCCCATAACCCCATTAAGATGAATGCCTCTTTAGCTGCTCTCCAGCATCTGCCGGTAGTGAGAAGGAAGGTCATGCATCCTGTCCTGAATTGGGGGCTGGTGAGGCTGATGTGGCTGTCCCAGACCTCATCAGAGTGGGGATGAGTGGGGACGGGTGATTGGGGCAGTTCCATCACTGCCAGCTGGTAATCGGATCATGGCTAACGCTATCGCTATCGCTAACCTAGCCACCCACTCATCATGGCTAACGCTATAGCTATCGCTAACCTAGCCGCCCACTCAACAGCAGGATCCATAGATCAGCCCTCCCTAACGTCACGTCCTATCTCTCTGACAGTGGATACATAGACGAGCTCACTCTCCTTGCCTGTTTCTTTACACTACCATCAGAGCTGGCTGCAGACAATGATCAGCAAGGGGGAAATCAGATTTTCAACATTTTGATGCCATATTTATAATTATATAAAATATATGCAGCGAATTTTCCAGCAACAGGTTTCTGTGCCAATGCACCACACAACCAATAAACAAAGCATACCTACTTCGGGCACTTCAATATCATGGTTTGCGTTTAACACCATAATAAATAGACTATGTAAATCTGGACAAACAGAAAATACATCCCTCCCTACCTTGTAGGCTTACCCAGTATATAAGGCTTGGCTTGACAATCTCCGAATGTCATTACACTTTTTGATGTTTTGTAACAGATGTCTCTTTCAATTCATCAATTGGCCACTGCACAGTTTAGATTGATTGATTGATTTTATTTGTCAGTAAAAAAAATACATATAGTGCATTCGGAAAGTATTCAGACCCCTTAACCTTTTCCACATTTTGTTACATTACAGCCTTATTCTAAAATGGATTTAATAAAACAATTCCTCATCAATCTACACATAATACCTCATAATGACAAAGCAAAAACAGGTTTTTATACATTTTTGAAAAATTTATAAAAATAAAATAAATAAATACCTTATTTACATAACAATTCAGACCCTTTGCAATGAGACTCAAAATTGAGCTCAGGTGCATCCTGTTTCCATTCATCATCATTGAGCTGTTTCTACAACATGATTGGAGTCCACATGTGTATATAAGTTCCCACAGTTGACAGTGCATGTCAGAGCAAAAACCAAGCCATGAGGTCGAAGGAATTGTCCGTAGAGCTCTGAGACAGGATTGTGTCGAGGCACATATCTGCGGAAGGGTACCAAAAAATGAATCTCTGCAGATCCTCTCAAGCTTTGTCAGGTTGGATGGGGAGAGTCGCTGCACAGCTATTTTCAGGTCTCTCCAGAGATGTTCGATCTGGTTCAAGTCAGGATTCTGGCTGTGCCACTCAAGGACATTCAGAGACTTGTCCCGAAGCCACCCCTGCGTTGACTTAGCTGTGTGCTTAGGGTCGTTGTCCTGTTGGAAGGTGAACCTTCGCCCCAGTCTGACATCCTGAGGAATTACTCCGTAGAGCTCCGAGACAGGATTGTGTCGAGGCACAGATCTGGGGAAGGGTACCAACACATTTCTACAGCAATGAAAGTCCCCAAGAACACAGTGGCCTCCATCATTCTTAAATGGAAGAAGTTTGGAACCACCAACTCTCTTCCTAGAGCTGGCCGCCCGACCAAACTGAGCAATCGGGGGAGAAGGGCCTTGGTCAGGGAGGTGACCAAGAACCCGATGGTCACTCTGACAGAGCTCCAGAGTTCTTCTGTGGAGATGAGAGAACCTTCCAGAAAGACAACCATCTCTGCAGCACTACACCAATCAGGCCTTTATGGTAGAGTGGCCAGACGGAAGCCACTTCTCAGTAAAAGGCATGTGACAGCCCGCTTCGAGTTTGCCAAAAGGCACCTAAAGGACTCTCAGACCATGAGAAACAAGATTATCTGGTCTGATGAAACCAAGATTGAATTCTTTGGCCTGAATCCCAAGCGTCACGTTTGGAGGAAACCTGGCACCATCCCTACGGTGAAGCATGGTGGTGGCAGCATCATGCTGTGGGGATGTTTTTCAGCGGCAGGGACTGGGAGACTAGTCAGGATTGAAGGAAAGATGAAAACCAGACTGGGGCGAAGGTTCACCTTCCAACAGGACAACGACCCTAAGCACACAGCTAAGACAACGCAGGGGTGGCTTCGGGACAAGTCTCTGAGTGTCCTTGAGTGGCACAGACAGAATCCAGACTTGAACCAGATTGAACATTTCTGGAGAGACCTGAAAATAGCTGTGCAAAGCTTGAGAGCTGACAAAGCTTGAGAGTTCTGCAGAGTTACATTGTTTGGTACCCTTCCCCAGATCTGTGCCTCGACACAATCCTGTCTCGGAGCTCTACGGACAATTCCTTCGACCTCATGGCTTGGTTTTTGCTCTGACATGCACTGTCAACTGTGGGAACTTATATAGTCAGGTGTGTGCCTTTCCAAATCCACTTATAAATATGCAAAAATGTCTAAAAACCTGTTTTCGCTTTGTCATTATGGGGTATTGTGTGTAGACTGATGAGGATTTGTATTTATTTAATCCATTTTAGAATAAGGCTGTAACGTAACAAAATGTGGAAAATGTGAAGGGGTCTGAATACTTTCCGAATGCACTGTAGATACAGACACATTACAGAGATAGAAATTTAAAAATGTACAACCTCCAGATGGGGAAGTACAATAGTTCCAAACTTGTTTGGCTGGTAGCTTATTCTTTAGATGTTTGGGGCTGCTGGTGAACCATGATGTGCAGGCATAATTAAAGTTACACTGGACTAGCGCACTAGCTAGGTTTCGATCCAATTGGCGACAGATTTTAATGTGAATATTCTAAAATCTTCATAAAAACAATATGCCATTTCAGAGTTTCCTTTCTAAAAATGTGGCACTGGACAACATGACAGGGAAGATTTTAATTTACCGGATATTTGAGAAATTTACCGGACATCCATATGCATTCAGATCCGAACTGGCGCAATCAGCGCCATCAATAAACAAGTTAGCCACATTTACCTGTCCTTAAAAACAGCCTATAACAAACTACAAACACATTATTCCTTGTGTTTTGATGTGTAGCATATGCAAAACTTTATAGCCTATTTGTTTTCTTTTTTTTCAGCTACTTTCCTAAAACAATAACTGTCCAACAGCTGTCAGAGATTTGAGCACTAAATGTATCAGGGCATTGCATGCATAGGCCTATAGACTTAGGCGTCCACTATATGATATTAACCTTTTTATAAATATATTTATAGATATATATATACTGTATATACATTACCAGTGAAACGTTTTGACACACCTACTCATTCAAGGGTTTTTCTTAATTTGTATATTTTCTACATTGTAGAATAATAGTGAAGACATAAAAACTATGAAATAACACATTTGGAATCATGTAATAACCAAAAAAGTGGACCGCGGGGAAGGAAAAGCAGCCAGCAAGTGCTCAGCATATGTGGGAACACCTTTAAGACTGTTGGAAAAGCATTCCAGGTGAAGCTTGTTGAAAGAATGCCAAGAGTGTGCAAAGCTGTCATCAAGACAAAGGGTGGCTACTTCGAAGAATCTCAAATCTCAAACATATTTTGATTTGTTTAACACTTTTTTGGTTACTACATGATTCCACATGTGTTATTTCATAGTTTTGATGTCTTCACTATTATTCTACAATGTAGAAAATAGTACAAATAAAGAAATACCCTGGAATGAGTAGGTGTGTCCAAACTTTTGACTGGTACTGTATATACAGTTGAAGTCGGAAGTTTACATACACTTACGTTTGAGTCATTAAAACGTGTTTTTCAACCACTCCACAAATGTCTTGTTAACAAACTGTAGTTTTGGTAAGTCGGTTAGGACATCTACTTTGTGCATGACACAAGTAATTTTTCCAACAATTGTTTACAGACGGATTATTTCACTTATAATTCACTGTATCACAATTCCAGTGGGTCAGAGGTTTACATACACTAAGTTGACTGTGCCTTTAAACAGCTTGGAAAATTCAAGTAAATGATGTCATGACTTTAGCTTCTGATAGGCTAATTGACATATTTTGAGCCAATTGGTGGTGGACCTGTGGATGCATTTCAAGGCCTACCTTCAAACTCAGTGCCTCTTTGCTTGACATCATGGGAAAATCAAAAGGAATCAGCCAAGACCTCAGAAAAAAATGGTACACCTCCACATGTCTGGTTCATCCTTGGGAGCAATTTCCAAACGCCTGAAGGTACCACGTTCATCTGTACAAACAATAATACGCAAGTATAAACACCATGGGACCACGCAGCCGTCATACCGCTCAGGAAGGAGACGCGTTCTGTCTCCTAGAGATGAACGTACTTTGGTGTGCGAAAAGTGCAAATCAATCCCAGAACAACAGCAAAGGACCTTGTGAAGATTCTGGAGGAAACATGTACAAAAGTATCTATATCCACAGTAAAACAAGTCCTATATCGACATAACCTGAAAGGCCGCTCAGCAAGGAAGAAGCAACTGCTCCAAAACCACCATAAAAAAGCCAGACTACGGTTTGCAACTGCACATGGGGACAAAGATCGTACTTTTTGGATAAATGTCCTCTGGTCTGATGAAACCAAAATAGAACTGTTTGGCCATAATGACCATCGTTATGTTTGGAGGAAAAAGGAGAAGGCTTGCAAGCCGAAGAACACCATCCCAACCGTGAAGCACGGGGGTGGCAGCATCATGCTGTGGGGGTGCTTTGCCTCAGGAGGGACTGATGCACTTCACAAAATAGATGGCATCATGAGGAAGGAAAATTATATGGATATATTAAAGCAACATCTCAAGACATCAGTCAGGAAGTTAAAGCTTGGTCACAAATGGATCTTCCAAATAGACAATGACCCCAAGCATACTTCCAAAGTTGTGGCAAAATGGCTTAAGGACAACAAAGTCAAGGTATTGGAATGGCCATCACAAAGCCCTGACCTCAATCCTATAGAAAATGTGTGGGCAGAACTGAAAATCCTTGTGCGAGCAAGGAGGCCTACAAACCTGACTCAGTTACACCAGCTCTGTCAGGAGGAATGGGCCAAAATTCACCCAACTTATTGTGGGTGTCACGATCGTCTGACGAATGAGTAGACCAAAGCGCAGCGCGTTGAGCGAACATGACTTTATTTAATTAAAGCCTGGAACAAAACAACAAATAAAGAACGATTCGTGAAGTCCTCTGTAACACTGACAGAACATGGAACAAAAACCCACAAACACAAGGTGAAAACACACAGTTTAAATATGGCTCCCAATCAGAGCTAACGAGCCAACAGCTGACACTCGTTACCTCTGATTGGGAGTCACTCAATACCAACAAGGAAAAACAACCACATAGACAACCCAACCAAACAGAACACAACGAAACGAACACACCCTGGCTCAACATACAAAGTCCCGGAGCCAGAGCGTGACAGTACCCCCCCCTAAAGGCGCGGACTGCGACCGCGCCTCAAAAACCCCAAACAGGGGAGGGCTGGGTGGGCATTGCTCCTCGGAGGCGGCTCCGGCTCCGGGCTTGACCACCACCCTTCTTCAATCCCCCCGTAGCGCCCCCGGTCCGATCTGACCCAGCTGGTAGGATCTGGACTGACGACGCGCACCCCTGGCTTGGCGCATGAGGCAGGAACGGACCGGACCTGGCCGACGATACACACCCTAGGCTTGATGCGTGGAGCCGGAACGGGCCTCACCAGGCTGACGACTCGCATCCCTGGCTTGGTGCGAGTAGCAGGAATGGGCTGGATCAGGCTGACGGCTCGCACCCTTGGCTTGGTGCGAGTAGCAGGGACGAGCTGAACCAGGCTGACGACTCGCACCCTTGGCTTGGTGCGAGTAGCAGGAACGGGCTGGACCAGGCCGACGACTCGTACCCCTGGCTTGGTGCGAGTAGCCGGAACGGGCTGGACCAGGCTGACGACTCGCACCCTTGGCTTGGTGCGAGTAGCAGGAACGGGCTGGACCAGGCTGACGACTCGTACCCCTGGCTTGGTGCGAGTAGCAGGAACGGGCTGGACCAGGCTGACGACTCGCACCCTTGGCTTGGTGCGAGTAGCAGGAACAGGCCGGGCTGGGCTGGCGACGCACACCGTAGGCTTTGTGCGTGGAGCAGGAACAGGCCGGGCTGGGCTGGCGACGCACACCGTAGGCTCTGTGCGTGGAGCAGGAACAGGCCGGGCTGGGCTGGCGACGCACACCGTAGGCTTTGTGCGTGGAGCAGGAACAGGCCGGGCTGGGCTGGCGACGCACACCGTAGGCTCTGTGCGTGGAGCAGGAACAGGCCGGGCTGGGCTGGCGACGCACACCGTAGGCTTTGTGCGTGGAGCAGGAACAGGCCGGGCTGGGCTGGCGACGCACACCGTAGGCTCTGTGCGTGGAGCAGGAACAGGCCGGGCTGGACTGGCGACGCACACCGTAGGCCTTGTGCGTGGAGCAGGAACAGGCCGGGCTGGGCTGGCGACGCACACCGTAGGCTTTGTGCGTGGAGCAGGAACAGGCCGGGCTGGGCTGGCGACGCACACCGTGGACTTGGTGCGTGGAGTAGGAACAGGCCGGTCCGTACTGGGAACACACACCACTGGCCTTAACCGTGGATCAGGAACGGGCCGGACCGGACTGGTAACACACCTCAGTCTCTCACGCCGAGCCTCAACTACTTCCCTCCCTCTACTCGCCAATGGCTCCCGTAATCCGGTAGCCTTCTCTCCACGTCTCCCTGTGGCAGCCTCCTGCTGCCCAGCCGCCCAAGCCATGTGCCCCCCCCAAAAAACTTTTTGGGGTTGCCTCTCGTCCTTCCGACGATGGTCCTGCTGACGCCGTTGCTCCTCTCTCAGTCGCCTCTCCACTGTTTTACTCCATGGCCGGCGATCCATCCCATCCAGGATCTCCTCCCAAGTCCAAGACCCTTTACCATCCAAAATCTCCTCCCATGTCCAGACCCTTGGCTCCTGGACACGCTGCTTGGTCCTGGTATGGTGGGTTTTTCTGTCACGATCGTCTGACGAATGAGTAGACCAAAGCGCAGCGCGTTGAGCGAACATGACTTTATTTAATTAAAGCCTGGAACAAAACAACAAATAAAGAACGATTCGTGAAGTCCTCTGTAACACTGACAGAACATGGAACAAAAACCCACAAACACAAGGTGAAAACACACAGTTTAAATATGGCTCCCAATCAGAGCTAACGAGCCAACAGCTGACACTCGTTACCTCTGATTGGGAGTCACTCAATACCAACAAGGAAAAACAACCACATAGACAACCCAACCAAACAGAACACAACGAAACGAACACACGCTGGCTCAACATACAAAGTCCCGGAGCCAGAGCGTGACAGTGGGAAGCTTGTGGAAGGCTACCTGAAACGTTTGACCCAAGTTAAACAATTTAAAGGCAATGCTACCAAATACTAATTGAGTGTATGTAAACTTCTGACCCACTGGGAATGTGATGAAAGAAATAAAAGCTGAAATAAATCATTCTCTCTACTATTATTCTGACATTTCACATTCTTAAAATAAAGTGGTGATCCTAACTGACCTAAGACAGGGAATTTTACTAGGATTAAATGTCAGGAATTGTGAAAAACTGAGTTTAAATGTATTTGGCTATGGTGTATGTAAACTTCCGACTTCAACTGTATATAGCCTATATAAAGGAAGAGAAGCTTGGGCCTAACCACAGACAGATAGAGAGGGAAAGAGAGATAAAGATATGCCGATGGCATGCTACGATACTGACATGCTGACTTCATGTTAGATGGCTACTGTGTGTGCTATATAGATATAGATGTACAGAAGGAGGCTAATTCGTAAATTGTCGATATAAATATTTTGTATAAAGATAAGCATTATATTGTTAAATTGTAGGGGTAACTCTGGTATGCCTGAAACAGTCTTCCTCACCTCAAGTTCAACCGTCCCCAAAGCAAAAAAATAAGTTTGACAACCCTCCCCCCTATTTTGGACCACCCCTCCCCCCAGTAAATTTCGATCTGTCCCTTTAGAAAAAAAGGATTCCAAAAGGGTTCTGCAACTGTTCCCATAGGAGATCCCTTTTTGGTTCCAGGTAGAACTCTATCTGGAACCAAAAAGGTTCTACCTGGAACCAAAAGGGGTTCTTCAAAGGGTTCTCCTATGGGGACAGCCAAAGAACCCTTTTTGGTTGTAGATAAAACTTTTTTTCCAAGAGAGTAAGAGGAGAAAGAGTTGGTCAGAGTATGGATGCTAATTGATGGCTAACGCTATTATCGATTATGTCAAAGAGCAACTGCCCCTAAAAACCAACTTGTCATTTAGAAAACAATATATGCATTGATATGAGTCAAAAATATTTATTCTACTGTCAAAACTGACAACAAAGTGTGAATAGGAAAACTGAGTTTTGTGAGACTGCATCACAATGTAAATGAAGGTTGGGTTTGTTTCAGTCCTGCCCACAGCCGGCAGCATACAAGTAATCCTCAATTTGGAGTGCAGCTGCACATGACCCAATCGTAATGCCATGGTAAATTTGGTTTGACTTTGGATATCCCTATGGGGCTAGTTAGGGACCATCGGTAAATTACACAATGTACATGGGACAATATGTACAAATTCCAATAGCTCCAAATTTAAATGACTTAAAAACCTCAAACCAACAATAAATTGTAGAGATTAATATCCAAATATTGAAAGCATTTAATGAGAAAACTAAAAGGTGTACAACATGAAAATATTGTCCCATTTATATTATGTCATTTATTGACGGTCTCTAACTAGCCCCAGAGATAGGGAATCCAAAGTCAAGCCAATTTTGCCACAGTCGCACACCAGCGGGCTGAAGCAAATTGGCTAAACAGTTTGGCTAACTCTTCCCACCTGCGAACACACACGAGACACCAACATCAAACCACACCCTGAAACCAAATCACATTTTAATTCAGTCATGGCCGATAGCGTTTCTTAATTAACCAAATCTATATCAAGGCCAAATCAGGAAGTGCATTCGCCCTTTAAGGATTCCCCAAAATAAATGTAGCTACATGGCCTTTAAATGGTGATGGTGGGGGCAGGTGTACAATAATGTTGTGCTCTATATCAGAATAGCCTGAGATGACCTTAATTATCCAGTTAATAGCAAAGATATAGGTGCATATAAACATGCTATCTCTGTAGCAAGAGGCCAGGGCGTTTCTTAGGCTTTGGTAGATACATGTACCCAGTATGGACTTCAAAGGTACCCTTGTGTATGATGTAAGTTAAGGCATATACACACACTCACTGAAAGATTCACCAGCAAGGACACACATGCACAGACGCAGGCACACACACAGGCGCGCATGTACAAACATACACACGCACACACGCACGCACGCACACACACACACACACACACACACACACACACACACACACACACACACACACACACACACACACACACACTCTCTCTCTCTCTCTCTCTCTCTCTCTCTCTCTTGCTCTGTCTCACTCTCCTGCTCTCTTTCTCCCTCCCTCCACTGGAGTCACACTAAGACCAAATCTTAGTCCAGTGAGCTCATAATTTACTACAGTGAGAATATGTTGCAGTAGACTGATGTTACAGTGATCAGTGGGGTTTCGGATGGCTCCCAGAAGAAGGGGTCAAGTGAAATACAATTTATAAGTTGTAAAACAATTTAGAAACACCCACACACACACAGAGAGACACACACGCACACAAAATAACACACACATGCACACATACATACAGAAACACCAGTGAACTCTCTGACCCAGTGCTGATGGAAAGCAGGCTGGACGTGACATCTCAGCAGAAGTAGTTGTCAGCCAAGTGACACACTGATTTCCCCAGCATCTGAAACAGAGGATATTGCACCTGTATTATTGTGAACAAGCACGGATGTCATTCCAATAACGAGGCTCCATCACTGGAGAGAGTGGATCCAAAAAAAAAGAGAGAACACGTAATGGAAGTCAGAGGCAACACACTGTTTCCCAAGCTCAAAAAGAAAATAGAGGGGTAGAGAGTGATTGAGACAGAAACAGACAGAGGGACTGAGAGGGGGAGGTGGGAAGGGGGTTGGAAGGGTAGAGAAGGATAGAGACAGAAGGACAAAGAGGGGGTGAAAGAGGGAGAGAGAGAGACACACAGAGACACACACACAGACACAGAAAAAGACATACAGTATTTTACTATACTGTACTATACACATACATACTGCGAGATAGACAGACTTAAAGAGAGAGAGAGATGTGTTTTTCCAAACGGGGAGCAGGCACGCGTCTGTACAGAGGAGACTGAGCCTATTTAAATAATTAGGCTTATGGCAGCTTCACCGAGCGTACTCTCCCATTCTCCCCATAATTTTCTGACCTAATGCCAAATCCCTTACTCAATGCATTTAGCTAGTTGTTGTTTGTGTTGTTAAGGCTGACCATGTTAACGTTTTTAGCAATTGTTTGTGACGTGCTGAAAGGCATTTACACAGACAGATTTATACATATACACATATTCATTCACATTCTTGTCACATACACAAATGCTGTAAAACAGCTCACACAATCCACTATGAACAGAATAGGTATGATGTGAACCCGAGCTGCAACCAATTCCCTTCATTTCTTAGTTTTTTACAATCACTTTGGCACTAATTTCAGAACCTTGACGTCATTTCTCAAAACTCTAGACACAAAACTCACAACCAATGATCAAAATGCACATTTTTCAAAACTCTAACACTTTTTTCAATTGCTTGGATACAATACACATAAAACTAAGATCATTTGTTCATTTAACAAAAATCACCTGTTCAATATGACACAACTTAACATCAAAGTACTACTATTTCAAAAGGCAATTCACACATTACATTTCAAATGAGTGTCTATTCATTTCACTACAATTATACAACTATCAATTGATACAACTGCTCAAAATGATAAGTAACTGTTGCATTACTCTTAATGCATAGTTGTATGGAAACAGACAAACAATATTCCATGTTTAGATCATGAAAGTTTCAAGATAACGAGATTCATTGTCACCAATTAGCGTGGAGCATGAACCAATTAGACTACATTATCTATGGATGTAATATTTCATCATCATTCTTTATCAGACACTGTTTCTATGGTCCCATGTACCACCTTTTCAGACTATTTACAGTATTGACAGTACTGCACTGTATGGATGCAGGCCCTTGTAATTGCTTGTCCAATTCTGCCAACTCGTTACTGATGATTGAGTTCACATTGTGGAACGAGTATATAAAGAATTGATTGGGATCCACTTGCAACAACATAGCGATACGTACTGTAACATGGAGCAGGCAGGTGATCCAGGTCACAATAGAGGTCAAGGAGTGGTGGGAGGAAGACGAGGAAGACGTGTTGGTCAAAGGAATGGCAGCGGACAAGCACCCCTTCTGAGAGGTGGTCGTGGGCGTCGTTTGAGAGGTGTGGGGGAGCGTGGTAGAGGACAAGGCCACGGACCAAGACAGCGGCAGCAACAGCAAAGAGTGTCCAATGAAATCCGAGCAATAGTTGTAGACCATGTCATAAATCATGGCATGACAATGACTGAGGCGGCTACAATGATACAACCAAACCTCAGAAGGTCAACCGTGGCCTCAATAATCAGAACTTTCCGCAATGAGAACCGGTAAGTCGTCAGCATGCACTAAACATTATGCTACTCTCAATTGTCAAATAACTGCATACCAATGTGTATCACAGAGTAGGTGATGTGACCAAGTATCTTCTTACTGTAATGTTCCCTGTAGAATTGAGACTAGGCCAAATAGGGGAGGCAGAGGCAAAATTCTGACTGACCAACAAGAGCAGGCTGTGGTCGATTTGGTTCGGGCCAGAAATGATATTCGCCTTACAGAAATTCACCAGCATATCTTGGACAATGAAGACATGTTTAACAATGTGGAATCCATAAGTTTGCCGACTATTGCACGCATGCTGAAAAGGCACCAGGTGTCTTTAAAACAACAATACTGTTCCTTTTGAAAGAAATGCAGACAGAGTGAAGCAAATGAGGACTGAGTATGTTCAGTTTCAAGATGGCTGTTGTAATAAAATTCCCTAATAATTCTACATTGTACAGTAATCAGTAAATCTCTTTCCAAAATGTATTTTTAGAGGGTGATGGAGCTGGATGCTGATGACAACCATCACAAATTCATATATTTGGATGAGGCAGGCTTTAACCTGGCCAAGACAAGGAGGAGAGGTCGGAATTTCATTGGCCAGTGGGCAACCATCCAAGTACCTGGACAACGTGAGGCCAACATTACCATGTGTGCAGCTATATCAGAAGATGGTGTGGTGGGACGCAGACCTCGTATTGGATCATATAATGCAGCTCTCCTTGTAACCTTCCTTGATGAGCTCGATCAGGTCTGTAGAGCTGATGGCGTGACCTATGTCATTGTGTGGGATAATGTCAGGTTCCACCATGCTCATATGCTCATACCATGGCTCACCATACTCATACCATGGCACAATATACCACCCTATATTTACCCCCATACTCTCCTTTCCTTAACCCGATTGAGGAATTTTTCTCCACATGGAGATGGAAGGTTTATGATAGGCGCCCTCATGAACAAGTCACTCTTCTCCAGGCCATGGATGACGCATGCACTGACATCACGGCAGACCAGTGTCAGGCCTGGATTCGCCATGCCCGAAGGTCTTTTCCAAGATGTTTGGCTAATGAAAACATCCATTGTGATGTAGATGAGAACCTGTGGCCAAATCCACAAGACAGAGTTGATGAAAATGTAGAAGTACAGTAATCACTCCTATGTTTTGCTTTTTACAGTACAAGCAAGCTGAGGAACACTGCATTTGATGTTTTACAGTACTGTATTGTTTTTCATCAATATATTTCAGATTTTGTTCAATGATTCCACTATGTCTGTAGTATTCTCTCTACTACTGCAGTACTTTTACAGGGATGTATTTACATGTAGTACCATAATGAAACATGTATCACCTATTTTGTACTACAATATTTAATGATTGTACGAACAATGACACAGTGAAACTATCGGTTGCTTGTGTGTGGGAGATCTAAATTAACGTTTCATTGGTATTTCACAATAAATTTGTTTTTTGAACCAATGATTGTGCAAGTGCAAGATTTCTTTAAAGATATGAATGCACAATGCAATGTTTTGAACATTGGACAGCCTGTGTTACAAGTGATGACCGTTTTGTGTCTAGAGTTTTGAAAAATGACGTCAAGGTTCTGAAATTAGTGCCAAAGTGATTGTAAATAACTGTAATTCAACCCCCCATGCAGCGACGATGCTCTATCCTCCACAACACCTCTACATGCATCCTCCACTGCATAGGAGAGGGCCTGACCACTATGACCTTACATAGCCACGTATATCATGGGGCTGTGGGGGTGAACAAGGGTGTATATGTGTGTGTGTGTGTGTGTGTGTGTGTGTGAGATTGAGAGCGTGTGTGTGTGTGTGTGCCTGTGTGCGAGACAGTCTGGGTGGGTGGGCAGGCTGCTATAGATTCCAGTGATGATGGCCTGCAGTAACCTAAGGCTTTAATGAGCCCATTGTGAAGGAGCAATGATTTGGCCATGTTTCAGGACTCTTCTGCCCTCACTGCTATTGATTTAGACTTCTCATTAACATGCACTGTTAGAACAGGATGCCCATTTGCACCGGTTTAGCTCATCAGAGATGCTACGCAGAGTGCTGCTCTGCTGCTCTGTTTTCAGTGCCACCGATGACCAGCTGGTCCAGGGGCGTCATGCACCCATTATTCTAGAGGGGTCACGAAGTACGGGAGGATGGAGTGGGGGGATGGAAGATCATTTTTACTTCTTCAAAAACCTGAAACAGCTTTTTCCTGCAATCTAGAGCCATAATCATTATGCCTAATGTATGTAAAAAATATATATATGTCTATTTTTCTGCATAGGTTATCTAAGCATTCCTCTTTACCTTTAAACTGTCATTTTAATGAGGGTGTCATTCTGACTGTTGTAAATCACACATCTCAATATACTGCACTAACATGCCCAGGATATTACATCCAAATTACAACAGAGCACATGGGATTATAACACACATCATCAATATAGGCACATATCATGGCATCATAATTAATACACAAATATCATAATATTATCATAAAGTGCCAGATTACATTTAAACCAAGTATTTTTCTGCATATCTTAGCATACCTCTTTAGCTGTCTGTATCCTCCTGACTGGTGGTTCTGTTTTTTAAAGAAACTCAATATGCTTCTTTGCATCTCTGATAAAATCTGGGTAAAAGATTGAAAGGAATGTGAGTCTTATTCAGTACATTTAGTAATTGCTTGCTTTTTTAAAGTCTAGCAACCTTGCCAGCAGGCATGCCAGCTAAGATAGTTGGACAAGCTAATCTAACTTGATTGATAGCCTGAAATGGTTTGGTTGCTAATTATGAGGTTGGGAGATTGGGAACCTATCCAGCTGGCTAGCTAAAGTCAACTTCATAAAATTGCTAGGTGGCTAGTATTACAAAAAAAACAAAAAAACATTTTCGTTTTATTTATTAATCAATAGGCTACATAGCTTGATAAAAATTCATTTAAAAACATACAGTGCCTTCAGAAAGTATTCACACCCCTTGACTTTTCCACATTTTGTTGTGTTACAGCCTGAATTTGTCAAAGTGGAATTATGTTTTTAGAAATATTGACAAAAAAATTAAAAGCTGAAATGTTTTGAGTCAATAAGTATTCAACCCATTTGTTATGGCAAGCCTAAATAAGTTCAGGAATGAACATGTGCTTAACAAGTCACATAATAAGTTGCATGTACTCACTCTGTCTGCAATCATAGTGTTTAAAATAAATAACTACCTCATCTCTGTACCACACACATACAATTATCTGTAAGGTCCCTCAGTTGAGCAGTGCATTTCAAACACAGATTCAACCACAAAGATCAGGGAGGTTTTCCAATGCCTCGCAAAGAAGCACCTATAGGTAGATAAAAATAAAAACAGACATTGGTGAAGTTATTAATTACAATTTGGATGGTGTATTAATGCAGTCTCTACAAAGATACAAGTGTACTTCCTAACTCAGTTGCCGGAGAGTAAGGAAACTGCTCAGGGATTTCACCATGAGGCCAATGGTGATTTTAAAACAGTTACAAAGTTTAATGGCTGTGATAGGAGAAAACTGAGGATGGATCAACAACATTGTAGTTACTCCACAATACTAACCTATATGACAGAGTGAAAAGAAGGAAGCCTGTATCAAATAAAAAATATTCCAAAACATGCATCCTGTTTGCAATAAGGCACTAAAGTAAAACTGCAACAAAAAAAAGGCAAAGAAATGAACATTTTTCCTGAATAGAAAGTGTTATGTTTGGGGCAAATCCAACAGAACACATCACTGAGTACCACTTTTCATATTTTCAAGCATGGTGGTGGCTGCATCATGTTATGGGTATGCTTGTCATCGGCATGGACTAGGGAGTTTTTTAGGATAAAAAGAAACGTAATAGAGCTAAGCACAGGCAAAATCCTAGAGGAAAACCTGGTTACGTCTGCTTTCCAACAGACACTGGGAGACAAATTCACCTTTCAGCAGGACAATAATCTAAAACACAAGTTGAAATATACACTGGAGTTGCTTACCAAGACAACATTGAATGTTCCTGATTGGCATAGTTACAGTTTTTACTTAAATCGGCTTCAAAATCTATGGCAAGACTTAAAAATGGCTGTCTAGCAATGATAAACACTTGACAGAGCTTGATGAATTTTTATAATGATAATGTGCAAATATTGTACAATCCAGGTGTGCAAAGCTCTTAGAGACTTACCCAGAAAGACTCACAGCTGTAATCACGCCAAAGGTGATTCTAACACGAATTGACTCAGGGGTGTGAATATTTATGTAAATTAAGTATAATCTGTATTTCATTTGCAAACATATCTAAAAACATTTTTTCACTTTGCCATTATGGGGTATTATCCATGATTTCAGGCTATAACACAACAAAATGTGGAATAAGTCAAGGGATATGAAAACTTTCTTAAGGCACTGTACCTCCTGCGAGTACAGCAGCTAAAATCAAATCAAATGCTGTGTGTGTCACTCTACTGTCACGACTTCCGCCGAGGCTGCCCCCCCTCCTGGTTCGGGCAGGCTTCGGCGTTCGTCGTCACCGGACTACTAGCTACTGCCGATCCCATTCTCATCACTCCACTTGTCATGTCTTGTCAATCACACACACCTGGTGCTCATTCCCCTAATTAGTATGTGTATAAGTGTTTCCTCTGTTCCCTTGTCTTTGTGAGTGATTGTTTGTTGTGAGAGCGTGTAGCTCGGTTGAGCTACATTTCACTGTGTTATTGCCAAGGTGGATGTTTTCCCTTGTATAGTTTCGTTTGACGCTTGGGGCGTTTGATTTATGCAAACTGATTAAACTCTGGACTTCGGTATTTTACCTCCTTCGCCTGACTCCTTCTTTCACACCTCGTCAAAGAATCACTCACCTGATCTGATATGGAGTCAGCAGGAGAAGACCGCATGCCTGGAGTTGTGGCAAGGGTCAAGGAGCATTCCTCGATGTTGGCCAGCTTGGGGGAAGCGATGGATCAGGTTCTTCAGTTGGTAGAACGCCTGGAGAGGAGAGGATCTGATCTATCGAGACCAGCTGGTCAACCGGATCCAGCCACCTACACCCCAGCCCCTGGAGGGATCCAGATATATCCCGGCCACCGGCGTTTGATGGGACGGCAGCGCGATGTAAGGGATTCCTAGTCCAAACTGGAGTTGTATTTCATCCAGCATCTGGCCGGAGCCCCGGGAGCGGGAGAAGGTATCTGTCCTCGTTTCTTGCCTTTGTGGGAGAGCCCTGTAGTGGGCCAACGCGGTGTGGAATGAGGGAGGTACCGCGTTGGAGAACTACGGGGAGTTTGCTCGCCTCTTTCGGGCCGTTTTTGATCACCCGCCTGAGGGTCGAGAAGCGGGCGAACGACTGGTTCATCTGAGGCAGGGGACGAGGACCGCTCAGGACTACGCGCTGGAGTTCCGGACGCTGGCAGGGGGGTAGGCAGGGTACTCACGCATCACCCCAGGTAACGAACACCCAAACGTGTTCAGAGCTCTTCGCGGCGCACTGTACTTTATCTATCTCCTTTCCCGATCACTTGTTAGGTCCCCAGTGTAAGGCGCTAGTCGATTCAGGCGCAGCTGGGAATTTTATGGACAGGGCATTTGCACACCGTCAAGGCATTTCATTGGTTCCCCTAACCATTCCACTCCCCATCAGAGCACTTGATAGTCAACCATTAGGGTCCGGGTTGGTTAAGGAAGTTACGGTACCAGTCACCATGATTACGCAGGAGACGCATGTTGAGCAGATCACCTTTATGATTATTGAGTCTCCTGCTTACCCTGTAGTCTTGAGTATCCCTTCACAACCCCAATTTCTCATGGCTGCAGAGGGTTCTTACGGGGTGGTCGCGTGAGTGTCCGGGTAGGTGTCTAGGTGTTTCCGTTGGTGCGACCACGGTGGAAAGTCCAGACGGTACCCCCACCGTGCGCATTCCCCCCAATACCATAATCTGGCGCTCGTGTTTTCCAAGACGCAAGCGACTAAATTACCACCTCATCAAGAGGGGGATTGCACGATAAACCTTCAGGTAGACGCTGTACCTCCCAGGAGTCATGTGTATCCCCTGTCGCAGGCTGAAACGGAGGCTATGGAAATATACGTCACCAAGTCCCTGCGCCAGGGGTATATACGTCCCTCCACTTCACCTGCCTCCTCGAGTTTCTTCTTTGTGAAGAAGAAAGATGGCGGTTTACGCCCGTGCATTGATTATCGACCACTGAATAATGTGACGGTATGATTTAGTTATCTTCTTCCCCTCATTCCTTCAGTGATTGAGTCAATGCATGGGGCCTGTTTTTTCACCAAATTAGACCTCAGGAGTGCCTACAACCTGGTGCGTATTTGGGAAGGGGATGAGTGGAAAACAGCATTCAGCACAACCTCGGGGCATTATGAATACCTGGTGATGCCCTACGGTTTGATGAATGCTCCATCCGTTTTCTAGTCCTTTGTGAACAAGGTGTTTCGGGACATGCTTGGTCGCGGTGTGGTGGTCAACATCGATGACATCCTGGTGTATTCCGCTACGCGCGCGGAGCATGTGTCCCTGGTTCGCAAAGTACTGGTCCGACTGCTGGAAAATGATCTTTATGCCAAGGCAGAGAAGTGTGAGTTTTTCCAGCAGTCAGTCTCCTTCCTCGGATATCGCATTACCACCACAGGTGTGGAGATGGAGGGAGACCGCATTGCAGCCATGCGTAATTGGCCGACTCCAACCACGGTAAAGGAGGTGCAGCGCTTCCTTGGCTTTGCCAACTACTATCGAAGGTTTATTCGGGGCTTTGGCAAGGTCGCAGCTCCCATTACCTCCTTGTTGAAGGGTGGGCCATCCCGGCTCCACTGGTCTGCTAAGGCTGATTTGGCCTTCAGTAGATTGCGGAGCCTGTTCACCTCAGCCCCGGTACTGGCTCACCCTGATCCATCACTACCGTTCGTAGTGGAGGTGGATGCGTCCGAGGTAGGGATAGGAGCTGTCTTATCCCAACGCTCGGGCACGCCACCCAAGCTACGTCCCTGTGCTTCTTTTCTAAGAAACTCAGCTCGGCGGAGCAGAACTACGGCGTTGGTGATCAGGAGCTGCTGGCTGTTGTTCGAGCTTTGACGGTGTGGAGACATTGGCTCGAAGGGGCCAAACACCCTTTCCTCATCTGGACAGACCACCGTAACCTGGAGTACATTCGGGCAGCGAGGAGGCTGAATCCTCGCCAGGCCAGGTGGGCCCTCTTCTTCACCCGGTTTGATTTCACACTCTCATACATTCCGGGTACGAAGAACGTGAAGGCAGACGCACCGTCTCGGCTGTATGACACAGAGGAGAGGCCCAGAGACAACACCCCCATACTCCCGGCCTAATGCATTGTGGCGCCAGTAGTATGGGCGATGGACGCAGATATAGCGCAGGCATTACGCACAGATCCATCTCCACCGTAGTGTCCAGCTGGGCTGCAGTACGTGCCTGCGCTTATCCTTGATCGTCTGATCTACTGGGCACACACGCCACCCTCCTCTGGTCGTCCAGGTATCAGTCTTACAATGCGCTGCCTGACCGAGAAGTACTGGTGGCCTACCTTGGCTAAGGACGTGAGGGTGTATGTTTCCTCATGCTCAGTGTGCGCCCAGAGTAAGGCACCTAGACACCTCCCAGCGGGTAAGCTACAACCTTTACCAGTTCCACAATGGCCATGGTCTCACCTGAGTATTGATTTTATCACTGATCTTCCCCCCTCCCAAGGTAACACCACTATCCTGGTCGTTGTGGACCGCTTTTCAAAGTCCTGCCGCCTCCTTCCTCTGCCCGGTCTCCCCACGGCCCTACAAACTGCGGAGGCTCTGTTTACTCACGCCTTCCGGCACTACGGGGTACCAGAGGATATAGTGTCCGACCGAGGTCCCCAGTTCACGTCTAGAGTCTGGAAGGCGTTCATGGAACGTCTGGGGGTCTCGGTTCAGCCTGACCTCTGGTTTTCACCCCGAGAGCAATGGGCAGATGGAAAGGGTGAATCAAGATGTGGGTAGGTTCCTGCGGACCTACTGTCAGGACCGGCCGGGGGAGTGGTCGGTGTTCCTGCCATGGGCAGAATATGCTCAGAACTATCTCCGCCACTCCTCCACTAACCTAACACCCTTCCAATGTGTTTTGGGTTACCAACCGGTCCTGGCACCATGGCACCAGAGCCAGACCGAGGCTCCCGCGGTGGATGACTGGTTTCGGCACGCGGAGGAGACTTGGGACGCTGCCCACGTTCGCCTCCAGCACGCCGTGCGTCGTCAGAAGGCCAACGCTGACCGCCACCGCAGGGAAGCCCCGGTGTTCGTACCAGGGGATCGGGTCTGGCTCTCGACCCGGAATCTGCCCCTCCGCCTGCCCTGCTGGAAGTTTAGCCCATGGTTTGTGGGGCCGTTTAAAGTCCTGAGGAGAATAAACGAGGTGACATACAGGTTGTTACTCCCCCCTGATTACCGTATTAACCCCTCGTTTCACGTGTCTCTCCACAGGCCGGTGGTAGCTGGTCCGCTCCAGGAGTCTGAGGTACGGGAGGTTCCTCCACCTCCTCTGGACATTGAGGGGGCCCCAGCGTACTCGGTCCGTTCCATCCTGGATTCGAGGCGTCGGGTGGGGAGCCTTCAGTATTTCGTGGAGTGTGAGGGGTACGGCTCGAGGGAGCGGTGCTGGGTCCCAAGGCGGGACATCCTCGATCCCTCCCTGTTGAGAGATTTCCACCATCGCCATCCAAATCGCTCTGCTCCGCGTCCTCCTGGCCGTCCCTGAGGCCGGGATCAATGCACTGCTGGAGCCGCGCGTCGGCGGGGGGGTACTGTCACTCCTTCCGCCGAGGCTGCCCCCCCCTCCTGGTTCGGGCATGCTTCGGCGTTCGTCGTCACCGGAGTACTAGCTACTACTAGCTGTCCCCTCCACAAAATACAGCTGACAGATCTTTTTATAAATAATTATGATAAAACTTGGCCTTAAAAAGGATGTTTAGTAATTCATTTAAGATCTTACAAATTTTTAAACAGTACAAATCTGAGAGAGCACATGCCCTTGTGGCCCCTATGGACATGATGCATCTGAGCAGGTCAGTATGTGAGCTTTTCATGAATAATATGTACAATTTAGGGAAGTTAGCTATCTAGCCAATATAGGTTTTTTGGGTTAGCTGGTGTTCCAATGACAGTGTTATAACATGTTATAACTCTACTACATCTCCCCATATATATATGTATATACCTTATTTACATAAGTATTCAGACCCTTTGCTGTGAGACTCGAAATTGAGCTCAGGTGCATCCTGTTTCCATTGATCATCCTTGAGATGTTTCTACAGCTTGACTGGAGTACACCTGTGGTAAATTCAATTGATTTGACATGATTTGGAAAGGCACACAGCTGTCTATATAAGGTCCCACAGTCGACAGTGCATGACAGAGCAACAACCAAGCCATGAGGTTGAAGGAATTGTCCGTAAAGCTCCGAGACAGGATTGTGTCGAGGCACAGATCTGGGGAAGGGTACCAACACATTTCTGCAGCATTGAAAGTCCCCAAGAACACAGTGGCCTCCATCATTCTTAAATGGAAGAAGTTTGAAACCACCAAGACTCTTCGTAGAGCTGGCCGCCCAGCCAAACTGAGCAATCGGGGGAGAAGGGCGTTGGTCAGGGAGGTGACCAAGAACCCGATGGTCACTCTGACAGAGCTCCAGAGTTCTTCTATGGAGATGGGAGAACCTTCCAGAAGGACAACCATCTCTGCAGCACTCCACCAATCAGGCCTTTATGGTACAGTGGCAAGACAGATGCCACTCCTCAGTAAAAGGCACATGACAGCCCGCTTGGTTTGCCAAAAGGCACCTAAAGGACTCAGACCATGAAAAACAAGATTCTCTGGTCTGATGAAACCAAGATTGAACTCTTTGGCCTGAATGCCAGAGCGTCACGTCTGGAGGAAACCTGCCACCATCCCTACGGTGAAACATGGTGGTGGCAGCATCATGCTGTGGGGATGTTTTTCAGCGGCAGGGACTGGGAGACTAGTCAGGTTCGAAAGAAAGATGAACGGAACAAAGTACGTAGAGATCCTTGATGAAAACCTGCTCCAGAGTGCTCAGGACCTCAGACTGGGGCAACATTTCTCCTTCCAACAGGACAACGACCCTAAGCACACAGCCAAGACAATGCAGGAGTGGCTTCAGGACAAGTGTCTGAATGTCCTAGAGTGGCCGAGCCAGAGCCCGGACTTGAACCCGATCGAACATCTCTGGAGAGACATGAAAATAGCTTTGCAGCGACGCTTCCCATCCAACCTGACAAAGCTTGAGAGGATCTGCAGAGAAGAATGGGAGAAACTCCCCAAATACAGGTAGGCCAAGCTTGTAGCGTCATACCCAAGAAGACTCTAGGCTGTAAACGCTGTCAAAGGTGCTTCAACAAAGTACTGAGTAAAGGGTCTGAATACTTATGTAAATGTGATATTACCGTTTTTTTATTTGTATAAATTTGAAAAAGTTTATTAAAACCTGTTTTTGCTTTGTCATTATGGGGTATTGTGTGTAGATTGATGAGGGAAAAAAACAATTTAATCAATTTTAGAATAAGGCTGTAACGTAACAACATTTTGAAAAAGTAAAGGGGTCTGAATACTTTCCGAATACACTGTAAATAATTTCTACTCTGCTTCCAGGTGAGTCATTTCATGTGTTTTCCCGGGGGCATTAATACCACTGGTATTCCAAGTGCAGAAGCAATTGTCATATTTTAAATTCAAAACAAAAACAATACACACCGGTTATTAGTCTTGTCTCTGCAGTGCTTCACTGTTTACAGTCACTGAGGTTATATGCCAGTAATCAAATCCCATAGCTGGTTGGATGGTGTGAATGACCTGATACAATCTTTTAAATCTGAAATTATCCTGAAAAGTCTCCTAAAAACTGTATAATACGAGTGACTGTGTACAGTATCAAAACATCCCTCTCCAGACAATACTCTTTAAAAATACCACAACACAACAACAAAAAATGCAAGACAGCGTTCAATACATACAGGTCTTGAATACAAACACAGTTGTGTATCGCTCTGCGGCTGTTTCAAAGGCTGTGAAAAATGCCAGATAAAAATACCCTCTACTGTGGAATACGTGGGACTGTGGAACAGCGAAGAGCTGATAGTTAACGCAGATATTGAGCTTTGATTTGACATGCTGCCGGTGTGCTAAGAGATGTGCATAAAGCCATTCTGTTTTGTCAGGATGTGTGTGTGTGTCTGAGAGAGAGAGAGAGAGAGAGAGAGAGAGAGAGTAGGTGTGTGTGTGTGTGTGTGTGTGTGTGTGTGTGTGTGTGTGTGTGTGTGTGTGTGTGTGTGTGTGTGTGTGTGTGTGCATGCGTGCGTGTGTGTGTGTGTGTGTTGGGGGGAGGGAGGTAGTTGTACACCACATACACATGAATGAGATATTTATACATTCTGATACATCCTGCAGTTTTTGAAGTGAAATGTATTGTCTCTTAAGGGCATATGTAAACAATACACACACACACATACACAGAGAAACCACCGCTTTTCCGAAAACCTGACTGCAACAGCTGTAGAGCCAGTCTAACGGTAGCGGCTTGGCCTGTGAATAAAATATACACCATGAATATTTCATCCCCAGTTGAAATAAAAACCTGTGCTTTTATTTATGTCTACAGAGTGCAGTGGATGGCTGGGGAGAGACAATGCCTCTGGCTATGGGGATTGTAATGGAGCTGCCTACCCCTGAGTGTGGATTGGAAGAAGGGGCCAATATTAGGCCTATACACACTGGAGATTAGACTTAAACTGGGCGCACATTACTCCAGTTTAGAAATGGCATGGTCGCAGTAGCTTTATACAACAAGACACTTGAGAAGGAAGGATATAACATTTTCTAAACAATTTTGCAGCACAGTATTGCACATTTATGTGGAGTATCAGGCTGATGAATTTGTTGACATTGTACAGCCTGGACACTGTAGAATCTTTGTTTAATCAGGTCGCTAAGTCATTCTCTTTTACAATAGCAACCATGTCCCAAAGAACTCTAGACTGAATTTAAAAGGCATTGCAGGTCTTTATATTGCACTAGGCTCATTGGGTTCACTGTAAAAAAAATAAAAAATAAAAAAATAGTTACAATGTTGGCTGGTTCAGCTGTATGCAGTAGTTGACAGTGTCAGCTTCAAAGCTAGGATTGTGTTTTCATTAAGCTGCCATCTCTTCCTGTATGCTGCAGCCTCTATTGATCTCCACCTGGTTTGTCACAGCAGTGTTCACTTTTAATGACTCCCCCTTGTGAGCAGCAACAAGGGTGCCATTGTTTTATGTCAGAGGGCAGAGGGAGCTCGTGGCCAAACGTGCAGTGCTTGCAAAGTATGTAGGAGTGTGTGTAGGTGTGTGTGTGTGTAGGGGGGGTCTGTATGTGTGTGTGTTTGTGTGTGTTTGTATGCACGTGCATGTGTGTGTCCCTGGCGGTCCCATGTGTGCCATTACCCTCTGAAACCCCCCTCCCCCTGCCTTAAATTACCCTCATCCTCTCATACCAGACCCCTGACACCAGATCAGTAGAGAGGGGAGTTTTGAAGCTGCTGTGCAGGTCTGCCCATGACCGAACTGATCAGAGACCTGTCATCTGTACGTCAGCTTGGCTTGGCTTGTTCCTGTGGTAAGAGAACATAGTCATATTCAATTGCCTAACCAAACTCTTGTTACTGTATTTAGTCAGTAGTACTGTCAGTAGTACTATCACGACACTTTCCCTTGCCAAACTTGTCCATTCCTCAGCTTCACTCTCTTGCATGAAATCAGCCTAGCCGTGATACAGCTGCCCAGTGGGAAACAGGCACGTTGATACAACACTGGTGCACTGGTCGCCGGCTTATCGACTCATTGAGCAGCCCAATCAGCCACTCAAAACGGTCTTGAGTGGCAACAAATCTGTCCAAGATTCGCTTTCCATACACCCACTCCTTTCGACATACCCACTCGCCCATGTTCCGGTCGCTATATTGAGCTGCAGCTACCCATACTTGGCTGGTTTCAGTAGTATAGGTGAACGGTGCAATACTATAGCATCCCTAAAGTACACAAAATGAGCCCACAGATCAATCTGTTGTTCATTTACAATCAACATATCTAATCAACCATTAGACTAATGATCCTGACTCTGACTGAAGTTTGTTATGCTGGGCGGTGAATGAGTGGCTATGATGAGCAACAAGCCACAGTCTGCATGATGGTCCCTTGTGGATCAGCAGTGAGCAACAACAGTGGTCTGTTTCATGTCCCACACTGTCTGTTTCACTTCCAAATATACCCTCGCTACCAACACGATGAGCGTCCTCCTCCCCCAAAACATTTGGAGGTCCATCTGTGAGTGTGAAAAAGAGGGAGGCAGAGAGAGAGAGAGAACAGACTTCTGCTCTTTGCTCATCTCTGGGTCCCATCACAAATTCCCATTACAGTCTGATATGACTTCCCCAACAGTCAACCAAGCGTATCTGACCAACTTCATGTTTTCACTCTCCCGCTTTCCCTCTCGCTCCTTCTCTCCATTTTCTCACATCTTCATAAGGAGCGGTGCAGGGAAAATCTAATGCTGACTTTTTTAAAGCTGGACTTTGATTCTATTTCCAAACCCCCAGCTCCTTGGGTTTTTATCAGCTTCCCCACAGGCTATGTGTTACAGTCCACTGTACTTGGTAGGATGCGGGAGCACTGAGCCGTTTGGAGAACATTAATGATTCTAAACAGCCAGGAGAGGAGACAGAGCTTAGTGCCAAGTAGTCCAGGGGCCGGGAAAAATACATACACACACACATCCCACCCACCCTATCCCTCCCAACCCAAACCACCCCTCCCCCCACCTCACATACAGTCCACACCCCAGGGCACGACCAAAATGGATGCAGGCCACATAGCTGGGGTAACCTGCTGAGTAGAGAGCCGTGCTGGAACAGTGGGGGTTGATAGGATGCGTGCCACAAACCCCCGCTTCTAACCGAACAACATGAATGATCAAAATGTCCTCACTGTATAAACTGGTATGGAAATTATTATGCCGATAGGTGGTGGATTGGTGAGGGAAGACTTCATTGGACAGTGTGTATGGTATGTGTCCACACGGACACTGTGACTAGATATTAAT
Organism: Coregonus lavaretus; assembly: GCF_964263955.1. NCBI lineage: Eukaryota > Metazoa > Chordata > Actinopteri > Salmoniformes > Salmonidae > Coregonus > Coregonus lavaretus. The sequence continues at coordinate 31,824,800 of NC_140010.1, read as the reverse complement.
GATGACACTGTGTTCGATGCTCTGTTTGTTCAATTAAAATGTGTCAGAATAGCAGTGTGAATGATTTACAGCAGATACAGCCAAGAGGAAAATGATTAAAACTTCTCTGTTTTTATCATTTATGATTCTGCCAGGATGAACTGTGAATCTACGTAGGTTTTTAACAGATGATTTTAAACCATATGCTGTACATATGGTAATAAACTGTAATAAACTAAACTGTTGAATGACATCGTTCTTATATCCAGATGAGCAGTTTTCTCCATCATGGTTTATGGAGTACATCATAGTCAATAGTTAGCATCAAGGAACTGTTCTTTCATTTGTACTTCTTTCAAATCCATGCATTTCAATGTGTTTTGTAGTTAATTGTTGCAACATTTAGACTTACTTCACGGAGGCAAACTTTGTCACCATCTGGTTTACAAATTACCGTAAATGGCTACTGGCTAGTGAGTTCCCCTGACACTGTCACTACCGCAGCCATTAAAATACAAATCACACGACGCGTGGTCGGATAATGGTCGATTCTGCTGAACAAGGGTCAGAGAAGAGATATGACTCATTATAGACTATTGGAGACATCGTTGTGGTGTCCGAACTTCCTCTACTCATATCCGTAATCAAACATTATGTTATTTTTGCTGGAGACGTGGCTATTGGCTCACAGCTAATGCACCCACCCAGTCAGTCCAATCGTGAATGTTGTTTATTTTGTGAGGCTTAACACTTAGTAGTCTTTAAAATGCTTTCCGAAATGATAGATCAGTTATTATCTAGACAGGACTATTAAAGCAGATAACAGCGAGTATATCAAGAGTGGACACGCTTGTGAAATTAAATGGTTGTCAATGAACAACAATCATAATGTTGTTTATTTGAAATGATAGGATAATTACTTTTAAAGAATTACAAATACTATATTTAGTGTAAAAGTATCATTCATTCAGCATGAACAAAGCAATGATTAGAAATAACTAGTAAAACAACAAAGTTCACCATTGACAACCGTTAACATAAAGACAGAAGACCAACGAACATAGTATTTACGTCAAACGTGTTCTGTGTTACTATAGAAACGTGCTTCTGTAGTTACAACTGGATCCAAGGGGGTGAATCATAAACCTAAAGATAAATCGTTACTGTAAACATGTCGATACGGCTGGGCGTTCGGCACTTGGTGGGCTGATGTGGGCGAGACAATAAGAGGAGATTACGTGTTGACCTTTGCTGCTCTGACATTCGTCTATTTTACTTAACGCCAAAGCAGCCACTCGCACAACCTTTGATTATGCATGCTGTCATTGTGAAGGAAAATGGATAAAGAAATGTTCAAAGGGGGTTGTGGGAGAAGATGCCTAGTCAGTTACACAACTGAATGCATTAAACTGAAATGTGTCTGCTGCATTTAACCCAACCCCTCTGTTGGGGGTTAACTGCCTTGCTCAATGGCAGAACAGCATATTCTTCCACCTTGCCAGCTCAGGGATTCAAACCAGCAACCTTTCAGTTACTGGTTCAACACTCTTTAACTGCTAGGCTACCTGCCGCCCTATAATCAGGCAGCATCATGTTTCTTAGTAATCGTAGAAGGTTGTGGCTGAACCTTAAATGGATATCACTCAATTGTCTTGCCAGAAAGAACAAAATTGACTATATCGTTAATTGCCTATAAGAACAAAAGGGTTAGTGGTTAAGAAAAACATATTTGTTGTCAGGAAATGTACGTCTTTACATTTTACCACCGTCAGATAGTGACAATCAAATCTGAATGGCAGTTTATTAAGGTTCGGAAGCTTGAGGTTTTCTAATGTTCTACAGTTCCTTGTGATTGGTCCTTGGACCATTTTGATTGGTTCTGAGGCATTGATTGGTTCTGAAGTATTTAGTACTTGGAGCGATGATGACAGGTGGTTGGTCAGTCTTTGGTTCCATGGAGGGAAATTATCATTAATGTAAATAGTGATGTTCAGTGTTGGCCTTGAATGTTCACATCTCCTGGACATCTTGGTGTGTAGTCTCATCAGGGTGCCCAGCGTGTCGTCGTCTATAGCACCGTTTACTCCTTCTTCGAGTGTCAGGGATTAAGGCCTGGTCCGGAAAAATCTCTATGTCTTTCGCCTCTGACTCATTGAAGTAAAAGCCCTTGTCCAAATCGAGGTTAGTGAAAGCTGTTCTGATGTCCAGAAGCTCTTTCGGAAACATTATGTACAAAAAGTTTAGATCAGCGCCAAAAAATACACAAAATTGGTCAGGAGCCCATAAAACAGCCGCTTTCCAGTGCAAGTGCCATTGTTGTTACCACCACAAACTGATGCTGGCACTAAGACCGCACTCAACGAGATGTATAGGGCCATAAGCAAACAAGAAAATGCTCATCCAGAGGCAGCGCTCCTAGTGGCCGGTGATTTTAATGCAGGAAAACTGAAATCCGTTTGACCTCATTTCTACCGGTGCAACTAGAGGAAATAAACTCTAGATCACCTTTACTCCACACACAGAGGCGCATACAAAGCTCTCCCTCACTCTCCATTTGGCAAATCAGACCTTAACCTCCTGATTCCTGCTTATAAGCATAAACTCAAACAGAAGTACCAGTGACGCGCTCAATACGGAAGTGGTCCGATGAAGCGGAAGCCAAGCTACAGCACTGTGTAACTAGCACAGACTGGAATATGTTCAGAGATTCATCCAATGGCATTGAGGAGTTTACCACATCAGTCACTGGCATCATGAATAAATGCATCGACGATGTCATCCCCACAGTGACCGTACATACAGTGCCTTCAGAAAGTATTCAGACCCATTGACATTTTCCACATTTTATTACGTTACAGCCTTATTCTACAATGGATAAAATTGTTTTTCCCCCCTCATCAAACTACACACAATACCCCATAATGACAAAGCAAAAACTGGTTTTTACAAATTTTTGTAGATTTATAAAAAATAAAAAACGGAAATATTACATTTACATAAGTATTCAGACCCTTTAATCAGTACTTTGTTGAAGCACCTTTGGCAGCGATTACAGCATCGAGTCTTCTTGGGTATGACACTACAAGCTTGGCTGTCATGACTTCGGCCGAGGCTGCATCCCCTCCTTGTTCGGGCAGGCTTCGGCGTTCGTCGTCACCGGAGTACTAACCACTGTCGCCCCAATCATCATCACAATTGTCTTGTCTTGTTATCACACACACCTGGTTCTAATCCCCTAATTAGTCTGTGTATAAGTGTTCCCTCTGCCCACTTGTCCTTGTGGGTGATTGTTTATTGTGAAGGTTAGTGAAGCTCGGTGGAGCTCGTGTATTTTGTTCGACGGGAGTATTTTCCCGTGTGCCTTGTATTTTCCAGTGCACCTGTTTTGTGCCCTGGAGTGTGTTTGACGCAGTTCTGCGTAACCCTGTATTTTTGCGGATGAAAGCCTGTTATTCTGTGATTTACCCTCCTGCGCCTCACTCCTTCAACACCACCGTATCACAGAATCACCCACCCGCTTTCATGGAGTCAGCAGGAGAAGAGCGCATGCCTGGAGTCGTGGCATGGGTCCAGGAGCATTCCACGATGCTGGCCAGCTTGGAGGAAGCGATGGATCGGGTTCTTCAGGTCGTTCAACGCCTGGAGAGGAGAGAACCCGATCTGTCGAGACCAGCTGGCCAACCGGATCCAGCCACCTACACCCCAGCACCCGGAGGGATCCAGATAACCCGACCACGGGTGTTTGATGGGACGACGGCGCTGTACCAGGGATTCCTCCTCCAATTGAAGCTTTACTTCGCCAGCATCAGGCCGGAACCATCGGAGTGGGAGAAGGTGTCCGTCCTCGTTTCCTGCCTCTGTGGGAAAGCCCTGGAGTGGGCCAACGCAGTGTGGAACGAAGGAGGAGCCGCGTTGGAGGACTACAGGGAGTTCGCTCGCCTCTTTGGGCGGTCTTCAATCACCCGCCCGAGGGTAGAGAGGCGGGTGAGAGACTGGTCCATCTGATGCAGGGGACGAGGACCGCGCAGGACTTTGCGTTGGAGTTTCGGACGCTGGCAGCGGTGTCCGGGTGGAACGAGTGGGCCCTGATCTACCATTTCAGGTGCCATCTGCGGGAGGACGTCCGACGGGAGCTAGCCTGCCGAGACACCATGTTGTCCTTCAACAAACTGGTGGACATGGCCATTTGTTTGGACAACCTGCTGGCAGCCAGAGGACATCCTGGTAGGGGTCTGCCCGTTTCCACCACGGACGACTCGGATCCCGAGCCGATGGAGCTGGGTGGAGCCGCCGGCCGAGAGAGCGGAGGAGGACAGCGACAGTGCCACTCTGGTGGCACGAAGGGACAATACCCCACACGTCGTAGTCAACGTTATTTTGGGCCGGGAGGCGGCAGGCAAGGCACTCACGCATCACCCCATTTGGGAATGACACCCTGGTCATTCCCAAAGCCAACACCTCCTTTGGCCGCCATTCCTTCCAGTTCTCTGCTGCCAATGACTGGAACGAATTGAAAAAATCTCTGAAGCTGGAGACTCTTATCTCCCTCAATAACTTTAAGCATCAGTTGTCAGAGCACCTTACCGATCACTGCACCTGTACACAGCCCATCTGAAATTAGCCCACCCAACTACCTCATCCCTATATTGTTATTTATTTTGCTTTTTTGCACCCCAGTATCTCTATTTGCACATAATCTCTTGCACATCTAGCATTCCAGTGTTAATACTATTGTACTTATTTTGCACTATAGCCTATTTATTGCCTTACCTCCATAACTTGCTACATTTGCACACACTGTAAATATATATTTTCTGTTGTATTTTTGACTTTATGTTTTTTACCCCATATGTAACTCTGTGTTGTTTTTATTGCACTGCTTTGCTTTATCTTGGCCAGGTCGCAGTTGTAAATGAGAACCTGTTCTCAACTGGCTTACCTGGTTAAATAAAAGTGAAAAAAATAAAAAATAAAAAAGTATCGAACACCCACACTTGTTCAGAGCCCTCTGCAGCGCACTGTACCCTACCTATCCACTTTCACGATCTCATGGTAGCTCCACCATGCGCATTCCCCCTGAATACCTTGATCTGGCGCAAGCGTTCTCTAAAACGCAGGCGACTAAATACCCACCTCATCGGGCGGGGGATTGCGCGATAAACCTCCGGGTAGTCGCTGTACCTCCCAGGAGTCATATATACCCCCTGTCACAGGCTGAAACGGTGGCTATGAAAACCTATCTCACCGAGTCCCTGCGCCAGGGGTATATACGTCCCTCCACTTTACCCGCTTCCTCGAGTTTCTGCTTTGTGAAGAAGAAGGACGGAGGTCTGCGCCCATGCATTGATTATCGACCACTGAACAGGGAGATGATAAGATTGAGTTATCCTCTCCCCCTCATTCCTTCAGTGATTGAATCAATGCATGGGGCGCGCTTCTTCACCAAATTAGATCTCAGGAGTGCGTACAACCTGGTGCATATCCGAGAGGGAGATGAGTGGAAAACAGCATTCAGCACAACCACGGGGCATTATGAATACCTGGTGATGCCCTATGGTTTGATGAATGCTCCCTCAGTTTTCCAGTCCTTTGTGAACGAGGTGTTTCGGGACATGCTTGGTCGCGGATTAGTGGTCTACATCTATGACATCCTGGTTCATTCCACTACTACCCAGGTATCGGCCGTACACTGCGCTGCTTGAGCGGACATTCAGAGACTTGTCCCGAAGCCACTCCTGCATTGTCTTGTCTGTGTGCTTAGGGTCATTGTCCTGTTGAAAGGTGAACCTTTGCCCCAGTCTGACCCAGTGCTCTGGAGCAAGTTTTCATCAAGGATCTCTCTGTACTTTGCTCCGTTTATCTTTGCCTTGATCCTGACTAGTCTCCCAGTCCCTGCCACTGAAAAACATCCCCACATCATGATACTGCCACCACCATGCTTCACCATAGGGATGGTGCCAGGTTTCCACCAGACATGAAGCTTGGCATTCAGGTCAAAGAGTTCAATCTTGGTTTCATCAGACCAGAGAATCTTGTTTCTCATGGTCTGAGTGTCATTAGGTGCCTTTTGGCAAACTCCAAGCGGGCTGTCATGTGCCTTTTACTGAGGAGTGGCTTCCGTCTGGCCAATCTACCATAAAGGCCTGATTGGTGGAGTGCTGCAGAGATGGTTGTCCTTCTGGAAGGTTCTCCCATCTCCACAGAGGAACTCTAGAACTCTGTCAGAGTGACCATCAGGTTCTTGGTCACCTCCCTAACCAAGGCCCTTCTCCCCCGATTGCTGAGTTTGGCCAGGCGGCCAGCTCTAGGAAGAGTCTTGGTGGTTCCAAACATCTTCCATTTAAGAATGATGGAGGCCACTGTGTTCTTGGGGACCTTTAATGCTGCAGAAATGTTTTGGTACCCTTCCCCAGATATGTGCCTCGACACAATCCTTCTCGAAGCTCTACGGACAATTCCTTTGACCTCATGGCTTGGTTTTTGCTCTTACATGCACTGTCAACTGTGAGATCTTATATACAGTTGAAGTCGGAAGTTTACATACACTTAGGTTGGAATCATTAAAACTTTTTCAACCACTCCACAAATGTCTTGTTAACAAACTATAGTTTTGGCAAGTCGGTTAGGACATCTACTTTGTGCATGACACAAGTAATTTTTCCAACAATTGTTTACAGACAGATTATTTCACTTATAATTCACTGTATCACAATTCCAGTGGGTCAGAAGTTTACATACACTAAGTTGACTGTGCCTTTAAACAGCTTCGAAAATTCCAGAAAATGATGTCATGGCTTTAGAAGCTTCTGATAGGCTAATTGACATCATTTGAGTCAATTTGAGGTGTACCTGTGGATGTATTTCAAGGCCTACCATCAAACTCAGTGCCTCTTTGCTTGACATCATGGGAAAATCTAAAGAAATCAGCCAAGACCTCAGAAAAAAAATGGTAGACCTCCACAAGTCTGGATCATCCTTGGGAGCAATATCCAAACGCCTGAAGGTACCATGTTCATCTGTACAAACAATAGTACGCAAGTATAAACACCTTGGGACCACCCAGCCGTCATACTGCTCAGGAAGGAGACGAGTTCTGTCTCCTAGAGATTAACATGTACTCCTGAGTGGTGCAGTGGTCTAAGGCACTGCATCGCAGTGCTAACTGTGCCACTAGAGATCCTGGTTCGAATCCAGGCTCTGTCGCAGCCGGCTGCGACCGGGAGACTCATGGGCGTCGCACAATTGGCCCAGCGTCGTCCAGGGTAGGGGAGGGAATGGCCGGCAGGGATGTAGCTCAGTTGATAGAGCATGGCGTTTGCAACGCCAGGGTTGTGGGTTCGTTTCCCACGGGGGGCCAGTATAAAAAAATATGTATTCACTAACTGTAAGTCGCTCTGGATAAGAGCGTCTGCTAAATGACTAAAATGTAATGTAAATGTAACATACTTTGGTGTGAAAAGTGCAAATCAATCCCAGAACAACAGCAAAGGACCTTGTGAAGATGCTGGAGGAAACAGGTACAAAAGTATCTATATCCACAGTAAAATGAGTCCTATATCGACATAACCTGAAAGGCCGCTCAGCAATGAAGAAGCCACTGCTCCAAATCCGCCATAAAAAAGACTACTGTTTGCAACTGCGCATGGGGACAAAGATCGTACTTTTTGGAGAAATGTCCTCTGGTCTGATGAAACAAAAATATAATTGTTTGGCCATAATGACCATTGTTATGTTTGGAGGAAAAAGGGGAACTTGCAAGCCAAAGAACACCATCCCAACCGTGAAGCACGGTGGTGGCAGCATCATGCTGTGGGGGTGCTTTGCTGCAGGAGGGACTGGTGCACTTCACAAAATAGATGGCATCATGAGGAAGGAAAATGATGTGGATATATTGAAGCAACATCTCAAGACATCAGTCAGGAAGTTAAAGCTTGGTCGCAAATGGGTCTCCCAAATGGACAATGACCCCAAGCATACTTCCAAAGTTGTGGCAAAATGCTTAAGGACAACAAAGTCAAGGTATTGGAGTGGCCATCACAAAGCCCTGACTTCAATCCTATAGACAATTTGTGGGCAGAACTGAAAAACTGTGTGCGAGCAAGGAGGCCTACAAACCTGACTCAGTTACACCAGCTCTGTCAGGAGAAATGGACCAAAATTCACCCAACTTATTGTGGGAAGCATGTGGAAGGCTACCCGAAACGTTTGACCCAAGTTAAACAATTTCAAGGCAATGCTACCAAATAGTAATTGAGTGAAGTAAATCATTCTCTCTACTATTATTCTGACATTTCACATTCTTAAAATAAAGTGGTGATCCTAACAGACATAACTGACCTTTTTACTAGGATTAAATGTCAGGAATTGTGAAAAACTGAGTTTTAATGTATTTGGCTAAGGTGTATGTAAACTTCCGACTTCAACTGTAGACAGCTGTGTGCCTTTTCAAATCATGTCCAATCAATTGAACTTACCAGAGGTTGACTCCAATCAAGCTGTGGAAACTTCTCAAGGATGATCAATGAAAACAGGATGCACCTGAGCTCAGTTTCGAGTCTCATAGCAAAGGGGCTGAATACTTATGTAAATAAAGTATTTCTGTTTTGCAACATTTCTATAAACTTGTTTTCGGTTTTGCTTTATGGGGTATTGTGTGTAGATTGCGGAGGAGTTTTTTATTGAATCCATTTTAGAATAAGGTTGTAACATAACAAAACGTGGAAAAAGTAAAGGGGTCTGAATAATTTTCGAAGGCACTGTACATATTCCAATCAATTATAGGCAACATCCGCATTGAGCTAAATGCTAGAGCTGCCGCTTTCAAGGAGGGGACAATAATCCGGACGCTTATAAAATATCCCGCTATGCCCTCCGACGAACCATCAAACAGGCAAAGCGTCAATACAGGACTAGGATTGAATCCTGCTACACCGGCTCTGACGCTCGTTGGATGTGGCAGGGCTTGCAAATTATCACGGATTACAAAGGGAAACCCAGCCGAGAGCTGCCCAATGACGCGAGCCTACCAGACGAGCTAAATGCCTTCTATGCTCGCTTCGAGGCAAGCAACACTGAACCATGCGTGAGAGCAACAGGTGTTCCAGAGGAAGGTATGATCACATTCTCCCTAGCCAATATGAGTAAGACCTTTAAACAGGTTAACATTCACAAGGCCGCAGGGCCAAACGGATTACCAAGATGCGTACTCAGAGCATATGCTGACCATCTGGCAAGTGTCTTCACTGAAATGTTCAACCTCTCCCTGACTCAGTCTGTAATACCTACATGTTTCAAGCAAACCACCATAATCCCTTTGCCCAAGAACGCCAAGGTAACTTGTCTAAATAACTACCGCCCGGTAGCACTCACATCTGTAGCCATGAAATGCTTTGAAAGGCTGGTCATGGCTCACATCAACACCATCATCCCAGAAACACTGGACCCACTTCAATTCACATACCGCCCCAATAGATCCACAGATGACTCAATCTCTATTGCACTCCACACTGCCCTTTCCCCCCTGGACAGAAAAGGAACATCTATGTGAGAATGCTGTCCATTGACAACAGCTCAGCATTCAACACCATAGTGCCCTCAAAGCTCATCACTAAACTAAGGAGTCTGGGACTGAACACCTCATTCTGCAACTTGGTCCTAGACTTCTTGACGGGCTGCCCCCAGGTGGTGAGGGTAGGCAACAACACATCCGCCATGCTGACCCTAAACACGTTGGCCCCTCAGGGGTGCGTGCTCAGTCCCGTTCCTGTACTCCCTGTTCACCCACGACTGCGTGGCCGCGCACGACTCCAACACCATCGTTAAGTTTGCAGACGGCACAACAGTGGTAGGACTGATCACCGACGATGATGAGACAGCCTGTAGGGAGGAAGTCAGAGACCTGGCAGTGTGGTGCCAGGACAACAACCTCTCCCTCAATGTGGGCATGTCAAAGGAGCTTATCGTTGACTATTGGAAACCGATGGCCGAACATGCCCCCATTCACAACAATGGGGCTGTAGTGGAGCGGGGCGAGAGCTTCAAGTTTCTCAGTGTCCACATCACTAAGGACCTATCATGGTCCAAACACACCAACACAGTCGTGAAGAGGGCACGACAATGCCTCTTCCCCCTCAGGAGGCTGAAAAGATTTGTCATGGGCCCTCAGATCCTCAAAAGGTTGAGAGCATCTTGACTGGCTGCATCACCACTTGGTATGGAAACTGCTCGGCATCCGACCGCAAGGCAGTACAGAGGGTAGTGCGTACAGCTCAGTACATCACTGAGGACTGAACTCCCTGCTATCCAGGACCTCTATACCAGGCGGTGTCAGATGAAAGCCCTAAAATTTGTCAAAGATTCCGGCCACCCAAGTCATTGACTGTTCTCTGCTACCGCACGGCAAGCAGTACTAGAGAGCCAAGTCTGGGACCAAAAGGCTCCTGAACAGCTTCTACCCCCAAGCCATAAGACTGCTGAACAGTTAATAAAATGGCTACCCGGACTATTTACATTGACCCCCTTTATTAATGTATATTTTTTTGCTTAATTTTTTTGCACTGACACTAGACTCTACCCACACACTCACACATACTACAATGACACTCCAACACACACACATACATACACACACTACATACGCTCACACACACATGCATATTGACGCCACACACACACATACACACACACACTTTCACACTCTTCACATATGCTACTGCTACTCTGTTTATTATACACTGAATACAAAACATTAAGAACACCTGCTCTTTCCATGACATAGACTGACCAGGTGAATCCATGTGAAAGCTAGGATCCCTTATTGATGTCACTTGTTAAAGCCACTTCAGTCAGTGTAGATGAAGTGGAGGAGACAGGATAAATACTTATTTTAAAGCCTTGAGACAATTGAGACATGGATTGTGTATGTGTGACAAAAGATGTAAGCAACTCAATATTGGGATGGTGTTCCTAATATTTGGTATACTCAGTGTATATCCTGATTGCCTAGTGACTTTTACCCCTACCTACATGTATATTTTGTATTACCTTATTTACCTCAACTACCTCGTACCCCTGCACATTGACTCGGTACTTGTACTCCTTGTATATAGCCTCGTTATAGTTATTTTCTTGTTTTAATATTTCCTTTTTTATTTAGCAAATATTTTTCTTACTTTTACTGCATTGTTGGGAATGGGATTATAAGTAAGCTTTTCAAGGTAAAGTCTACACCTGTTGTATTCATTTACATTTACATCATTTAGCAGATGCTCTTATCCAGAGCGACTTACAAATTGGTGCATTCAACTCATGATAGCAAGTGGGACAACCACTTTTTTTCTTATTTTTTTATGGGGGGGTGGGGGAGGGGGGGTAGAAGGATTGCTTTATACTATTCCAGGTATTCCTTAAAGAGGTAGGGTTTCAAGTGTCTCCGGAAGGTGGTCAGTGATTCCGCTGTCCTGGCGTCGTGGGGGAGCTTGTTCTTGTATTCGGTGTATGTGACCAATAAAATACTAGCCTACTAGCCACACCCCTGCTTAGTGATGAGCAGTTATAAAAGGACATTCATAGATTATCAGCTATATATAGCTTGACATATGATATTAGCACTACAAATGTAATAGTACATGTATATAGCATCTAGTCCCTCATCTACAGTATGTAATATTACACTTTCTAATCTATATCATAATTAGAACAAAACTTTCCTAGTCAATCTATCCCTATTAATTTGGATATGGACAAGAAATACATGTCGCAGAAAAGTGTGTTTACCCTGGAATCAGCACAACAGACAGACAAGTTGAACGAGCAGTCTCCACTCCAATCTATTTGACTTATAACAGCCATTTATGAATAATTATATATTGGCCTTGGGTTGAAAAGCTGTCTTGCCTCCATTGGATGCGTGGTGTTTGTAAAATATCATGCCTGACAATGAGTAATGGAAGCGGGGAGAGACCTGTAGGAAAATCAAATGAGACCTTGTCCGTTATTGATTTCAATTACCCTAAACGAGCTGCTGGCATTCTCTTTGATATATTTTAAGATATATTTAACCCTGATAATCTACATTAAAGATTAAGGAGGCTAAAAAGACCAAACTCTAAGGCAGCATAGCAATCAGTATACCAAAGGCATGAGAAGGTGATAATAGATGTCAACACTGCCAAACAAATACAGCAGTGTAGAGTACGTGGAATATTCATGTTATTAATGTCCATGAAGTGTATGAGGTGGGTTCCTCGGCTCTTAGTCTTTTTTGAAATTATTATTAGGATCTCCATTAGCTGTTGCAGAAGCAGGAGCTACTCTTCCTGGGGTCCACTGAAAACATAAAACATGACATAATACAGAACATCAATAGACAAGAACAGCTCAAGGACAGAACTACACACATTTAAAATAAGAACAACAGAACCAAAAAAAGGTCCTACGGACATTCACACACATACATACATTAGTACATATACATATATCTATCAGTTAATTAGGTCAGATAGGGGATAGGCGTTGTGGTGTTTGTTGTTTGAGTAATTTGAGATGGAAGGATGTTCCCTGTGATCATGGCTCTATATAATACTGTGCATTGCCTTGAATTCGTTCTGGATTTGAGGACTGTGAAGAGACCCATGGTGGCATGTCTGGTGGGGTAAGTATGTCTGTCAGTGCTATATGTTGATTATACAGACAATTTTGAACGTTCAACATAATAATATTTCTCACACAAAAAAAGAATTGATGCAGTCAATCTCTCCTCTACCTTGAGCCAAGAGAGAATGACACGCATACTGTTGACATTAGCCCTTTGTATACATTGAAGGGCAAGATGTGCTAATCTGTTCTGGGCCAGATGCAGCTTTTCTGGGTCCTGCTTTGAAGCACTCGACCATATCACTGGGCAATAGTCAAGACGAGATAAAACTAGAGCCTGCAGGACTTGTTTGGTTGAATGTGGTGTTAAAAATGCTGAGCATCACTTTATCACAGACAGACCTCTCCCCATCTTTACAACAATTGAATCAATTTTCCTTGACCATGACAATTTACAGTCTAAGGTGACACCAAGAAATGTAGTCTCCTCAACTTGCTCAACAGCCACATCATTCATTACCAGTGTCACGATCGTCTAGGAGTGAAGGAGACCAAAGCGCAGCGCGTTGAACGAACATGACTTTAATTGAAAAAAGCACCGAAATACAAAACAAAAGACGACTCGTGAAGTCCACAGTACAACGACTGAAACACGGAACAAAAACCCACAAACCAAGGAGAAACCACACAGTTTAAATATGGCTCCCAATCAGAGATAACGAGCCGACAGCTGACACTCGTTACCTCCGATTGGGAGTCATATGACTAATCAAGACCAATCACCAAACATAGAAATGAACAACTAGAAATATCCAACATAGAAATACACCCAAACAATGAAAATGAACAACCCTGGCTCAAATAATCAAAGTCCATGGAGCCAGAGTATCACAACCAGATTCAGCTGATGTCTAGAACTTACCCAGCAAACCGGGAACATTTTATCTAACATTAGGATAACATCCCAAAAACATTAAAATAATGTTTTGGGTAACAAAATACAGTATATATATATATATATATATACAGTGAGGGAAAAAAGTATTTGATCCCCTGCTGATTTTGTACGTTTGCCCACTGACAAAGAAATGATCAGTCTATAATTTTAATGGTAGATTTATTTGAACAGAAAAACCCATGTCAAAAATGTTATAAATTGATTTGCATTTTAATGAGGGAAATAAGTATTTGACCCCTCTGCAAAAAATGCCTTAGTACTTGGTGGCAAAATCCTTGTTGGCAATCACAGAGGTCAGACGTTTCTTGTAGTTTTATTTTTTATTTTATTTTAACCTTTATTTAACCAGGTAAGCCAGTTGAGAACAAGTTCTCATTTACAACTGCGACCTGGCCAAGATAAAGCAAAGCAGTGCGATAAAAACAACAACACAGAGTTACATATGGGGTAAAAAAACATAAAGTCAAAAAAATACAACAGAAATATATATACAGTGTGTGCAAATGTAGCAAGTTATGGAGGTAAGACAATAAATAGGCTATAATGCAAAATAATTACAATTAGTATTAACACTGGAATGCTAGATGTGCAAGAGATTATGTGCAAATAGAGATACTGGGGTGCAAAAGAGCAAAATAAATAACAATATAGGGATGAGGTAGTTGGGTGGGCTAATTTCAGATGGGCTGTGTACAGGTGCAGTGATCGGTAAGGTGCTCTGACAACTGATGCTTAAAGTTAGTGAGGGAGATAAGAGTCTCCAGCTTCAGAGATTTTTGCAATTCGTTCCAGTCATTGGCAGCAGAGAACTGGAAGGAATGGCGGCCAAAGGAGGTGTTGGCTTTGGGGATGACCAGTGAGATATACCTGCTGGAGCGCAGACTACGGGTGGTTGCTGCTATGGTGACCAATGAGCTAAGATAAGGCGGGGATTTGCCTAGCAGTGATTTATAGATGGCCTGGAGCCAGTGGGTTTGACAACGAACATGTAGTGAGGACCAGCCAACAAGAGCGTACAGGTCACAGTGGTGGGTAGTGTATGGGGCTTTGGAGACAAAACGGATGGCACTGTGATAGACTACATCCAATTTGCTGAGTAGAGTGTACGAGGCTATTTTGTAAATGACATCGCCGAAGTCAAGGATCGGTAGGATAGTCAGTTTTACGAGGGCATGTTTGGCAGCATGAGTGAAGGAGGCTTTGTTGCGAAATAGGAAGCCGATTCTAGATTTAACTTTGGATTGGAGATTCTTAATGTGAGTCTGGAAGGAGAGTTTACAGTCTAACCAGACACCTAGGTATTTGTAGATGTCCACATACTCTAGGTCAGACCCGTCGAGAGTAGTGATTCTAGTCGGGTGGGCGGGTGCCAGCAGCGTTCGATTGAAGAGCATGCATTTAGTTTTACTAGTGTTTAAGAGCAGTTGGAGGCTACTGAAGGAGTGTTGTATGGCATTGAAGCTTGTTTGGAGGTTTGTTAACACAGTGTCCAATTAAGGGCCAGATGTATACAAAATGGTGTCGTCTGCGTAGAGGTGGATCTGAGAGTCACCAGCAGCAAGAGCGACATCATTGATATACACAGAGAAAAGTGTCGGCCCAAGAATTGAACCCTGTGGCACCCCCATAGAGACTGCCATAGGTCCAGACAACAGGCCCTCCGATTTGACACATTGAACTCTATCTGAGAAGTAGTTGGTGAACCAGGCGAGGCAGTCATTTGAGAAACCAAGGCTATTTAGTCTGCCAATAAGAATGCGGTGGTTGACAGAGTCGAAGCCTTGGCCAGGTCGATGAAGACGGCTGCACAGTACTGTCTAGTATCGATCGCGGTTATAATATCGTTTAGGACCTTGAGCGTGGCTGAAGTGCACCCATGACCAGCTCGGAAACCGGATTGCATAGCGGAGAAGGTACGGTGGGATTCGAAATGGTCGGTGATCTGTTTGTTAACTCGGCTTTCAAAAACGTTCGAAAGGCAGGGCAGGATGGATATAGGTCTGTAACAGTTTGGATCTAGAGTGTCACCCCCTTTGATGACTGCGGCAGCTTTCCAATCTCTGGGGATCTCAGACGTTACGAAAGAGAGGTTGAACAGGCTAGTAATAGGGGTTGCGACAATTTCGGCAGCTAGTTTTAGAAAGAAAGGGTCCAGATTGTCTAGCCCAGCTGATTTGTAGGGGTCCAGATTTTGCAGCTCTTTCAGAACATCAGCTGTCTGAATTTGTGTGAAGGAGAAGCGGTGGGGGGGGGGGGGGGGGGGGGGGGGGGGGGGGGTGCATGGACAAGTTGCAGCGGAGGGTGCAGAGCTGGTGACCGGGGTAGTGGTAGCCAGGTGGAAAGCATGGCCAGCCGTAGCAAAATGCTTGTTGAAATTCTCGATTATTGTAGATTTATCGGTGGTGATAGTGTTTCCTAGCCTCAGTGCAGTGGGCAGCTGGGAGGAAGTGCTCTTATTCTCCATGGACCTTACAGTGTCCCAAAACTTTTTGGAGTTAGTGCTACAGGATGCACATTTCTGTTTGAAAAAGTTAGCCTTTGCTTTCCTGACTGCTTGTGTATATTGGTTCCTAACTTCCCTGAAAAGTTGCATATCGCGGGGGCTATTTGATGCTAATGCAGTACGCCACAGGATGTTTTTGTGCTGGTCAAGGGCAGTCAAGTCTGAGGAGAACCAGGGGCTATGTCTGTTCTTAGTTCTGTATTTTTTGAATGGGGCATGTTTATTTAAGATTGAGAGGAAATTACTTTTAAAGAACAACCAGGCATCCTCTACTGACGGAATTAGATCTATATCCATCCAGGATGCCTGGGCCAGGTCAATTAGGAAGGCCTGCTCACTAAAGTGTTTTAGGGAGCGTTTGACAGTGATGAGGGGTGGTCGTTTGACCGCGGACCCGTTACAGACGCAGGCAATGATCGCTGAGATCCTGGTTGAAGACAGCGGAGGTGTATTTAGAGGGTAAGTTAGTCAGGATGATATTACATTTACATTTTAGTCATTTAGCAGACGCTCTTATCCAGAGCGACTTACAGTTAGTGCATACATTATTTTTTACATATAGGCCCCCCATGGAAATCGAACCCACAACCCTGCCGTTGCAAACGCCATACTCTACCAACTGAGCTATATCCCTGCTGAGCTACATCCCTGCTGGCCATTCCCTCCCCTACCCTGGACGACGTGTGCCGCCCCATGGGTCTCCCGGTCATGGCCGGCTACGACAGAGCCTGGATTCGAACCAGGATCTCTAGTGGCACAGCTAGCACTGCGATGCAGTGCCTTAGACCACTGCGCCACTCAGGGTACCCATGTTTACAGATTTAGGGTTGTACCTGGTAGGTTCGTTGATAATTTGTGTGAGATTGAGGGTATCTAGTTTGGATTGTAGGATGGCCGGGGTGTTAAGCATATCCCAATTTAGGTCACCAAGCAGTACGAACTCTGAGGATAAATGGGGGGCAATCAATTCACATATGGTGTCCAGGGCACAGCTGGGGGCTGAGGGGGGTCTGTAGCAAGCGGCAACAGTGAGAGACTTATTTCTGGAAAGGTGGATCTTTAGAAGTAGAAGCTCAAACTGTTTGGGCACAGACCTGGATAGTATGATAGAGCTCTGCAGGCTCTCTCTACAGTAGATTGCAACTCCACCCCCTTTGGCAGTTCTATCTAGACGGAAATTGTTATAGTTGGGGATGGAAATTTCAGAATTTTTGGTGGCCTTCCTAAGCCAGGATTCAGACACTGCTAGAACATCAGGGTTGGCGGAGTGTGCTAACGCAGTGAATAACTCAAACTAAGGAAGTAGACTTCTGATATTAACATGCAAGAAACCAAGGCTTTTGCGATTACAGAAGTCAACAAATGATAGCACCTGGGGAGTAGGAGTGATAATGGGGGCTGTAGGGCCTGGGTTAACCTCTACATCACCAGAGGAACAGAGGAGGACTAGAATAAGGATACGGCTAAAGGCTTTAAGAACTGGTCTTCTAGTGCGTTGGGTACATAGAATAAAGGGGGCAGATTTCAGGGCATTATGTACAGACAAGGATATGGAAGGATATGAGTAAAGTGGAGGTAAACCTAAGCGTTGGGTAACAATGAAAGAGATAGCATCACTGGAGGCACCAATTGAGTCGGTCTCCGCGTGTATGGGGGGTGGGACAAAGGAGCTATCTAAGGCAGGTTTAGCTGGGCTGGGGGATCTACAGTGAAATAGTACAATTAGAAATAACCGAAACAACAATAAGCTAAACATATTGACATGGGAGAGAGGCATAAAGCAATCACAGGTGTAATTTCAGAGAGCTAAGACAACAGCTGGTAATGACGACACAGTTTGGGCTGAGGCTAAACATAAACAGGATGCGGTACCGTAAAAAGGAACAGTCCAGCAGGCATCAGCTGTATAGCTGAGTTATCATAAGGTCCGGTGTACAGCAATAGGATAGTTCTGAGGTAGTTCTGGGGCTGCTAAAGCACTAGCGAGCAAGAGGCCATGGCTAGCGTGTGCTAGCGGGCCGGGGCTAGCAGATGGAATCTTCGTGGTCGACGTCGTAACGGGAAGCCTGTTGTAACCACATCAGACGATTTCGTCGGCACACCAGTCGTGTAGGATCGGCAGGGCTCCGTGTCAACACTAGGTGGTCCCGTCCGGTTGACAGAGAGGTAGATAGCCGGGAGATGGGCCTAGCTCAGGATGATTACCCAAACCACAACGTTCATTTTGTTGCAGCTAGCTGGTAGCGATGAATCCGGAGTTAAAGGTCCAGTGATTCAGTGATTCCGGCAGAAAAACTGATACGTTCTGGGTCGATAACGCGCTGTGCAGACAGTGCAGACTGGCCGAATAATAGTCCAGGCTAGAGCTGGCTGGTAAGTGGTGCAGGCCACGGACAATGGTGAAAAACCGCTAACGGTAGCTGATAGCAAGTAGCTAGTTAGCTGGCTACTTCCGTCCGGTAGACCGAGAGGTAGATAGCCGGGATATGGGCCTGGCTCTAGGCTAGCTCGAGGCTAACTGGTGCTTGCATCGGGGGCAGTGGTGATTCGCCAAACAGCAACATCCATTCGGTTGCGGCTAGCTAGTTGCGATCCGGTGATTAATGTCCAGTGATTAAATTATTCTGGCAGAAAAATCAAATGTTCTGGGTGAAATACCGCTAACTGTGGCTAATAGCAAGTAGCTAGTTAGCTGGCTAGCTAGTTTCAACTGGAGATTCTAGATAAAAAGTAAGTCAATATAGAATCCGTTCCACATTGAGTGAGGCGGGTTGCAGGAAAGTATATTTTGTAGAAGGATGAAATGTCTGATAGGGAAATATGTACGAAAAATACAAAAAAACTGGGTATTTACAGGCTATTTACAGACACACGACAAAAACAGGACTGCACTACTACGCCATCTTGGATAGGTTTAGGTTTAGTTGGCCACCAGGTTTGCACACATCTCAGGAGGGATTTTGTCCCACTCCTCTATGCAGATCTTCTCCAAGTCATTAAGGTTTCGAGACTGACGTTTGGCAACTCGAACCTTCAGCTCCCTCCACAGATTCTCTATGGGATTAAGGTCTGGAGACTGGCTAGGCCACTCCAGGACCTTGATGTGCTTCTTCTTGAGCCACTCCTTTGTTGCCTTGGCCGTGTGTTTTGGGTCATTGTCATGCTGGAATACCCATCCACGACCCATTTTCAATGCCCTGGCTGAGGGAAGGAGGTTCTCACCCAAGATTTGACGGTACATGGCCCCGTCCATCGTCCCTTTGATGCGGTGAAGTTGTCCTGTCCCCTTAGCAGAAAAACACCCCCAAAGCATAATGTTTCCACCTCCATGTTTGACGGTGGGGATGGTGTTCTAGGGGTCATAGGCAGCATTCCTCCTCCTCCAAACACGGTGAGATGAGTTGATGCCAAAGAGCTCCATTTTGGTCTCATCTGACCACAACACTTTCACCCAGTTCTCCTCTGAATCATTCAGATGTTCATTGGCAAACTTCAGACAGGCATGTATATGTGCTTTCTTGAGCAGGGGGACCTTGCGGGCGCTGCAGGATTTCAGTCCTTCATGGCATAGTGTGTTACCAATTGTTTTCTTGGTGACTATGGTCCCAGCTGCCTTGAGATCATTGACAAGATCCTCCCGTGTAGTTCTTGGCTAATTCCTCACCGTTCTCAAGATCATTGCAACTCCACAAGGTGAGATCTTGAATGGAGCCCCAGGCCGAGGGAGATTGACAGTTATTTTGTGTTTCTTCCATTTGCGAATAATCGCACCAACTGTTGTCACCTTCTCACCAAGCTGCTTGGCGATGGTCTTGTAGCCCATTCTAGCCTTGTGTAGGTCTACAATCTTGTCCCTGACATCCTTGGAGAGCTCTTTGGTCTTGGCCATGGTGGAGAGTTTGGAATCTGATTGATTGATTGCTTCTGTGGACAGGTGTCTTTTATACAGGTATCAAACTGAGATTAGGAGCACTCCCTTTAAGAGTGTGCTCTTAATCTCAGCTCGTTACCTATATAAAAGACACCTGGGAGCCAGAAATATTTCTGACTGAGAGGGGGTCAAATACTTATTTCCCTCATTAAAATGCAAATCAATTTATAACATTTTTGACATCCGTTTTTCTGGATTTTATTGTTTGTTATTCTGTCTCTCACATTTCAAATAAACCTACCATTAAAACCTACCATAGACGGATCATTTCTTTGTCAGTGGGCAAACGCACAAAGTCAGCAGGGGATCAAATGCTTTTTTCTCTCACTGTATATATACACTACCGGTCAAAAGTTTTAGAACACCTACTCAATCAAGGGTTTGTCTTTATTTTTACTATTTTCTACATTGTCAAATAATAGTGAAGACATCAAAACTATGAAATAACATATGGAATCATGTAGTAACCAATAAAGTGTTAAACAAATGAAAATATATATTCAAAAATATATATTCAAACAGCCACCCTTTGCCTTGATGACAGCTTTGCACACTCTTGGCATTCACTCAACCAGCTTCATGAGGTAGTCACCTGGAATGTATTTCAATTGACAGGCGTGCTTTCTTAAAAGTTAATTTGTGTAATTTCTTTTCTTCTTAATGCGTTTGAGCCAATCAGTTGTGTTTTGACAAGGTAGGGGAGGTATACAGAGATGGCGCCGGAGAAGATGGCTGCCGTTTTACAGCCCTCTAACCAATTGTACTATTATGTGTGTTTTTTCACATTATTTGTAATTTATTCTGTACATAATGTTTCTGCCATCGTCTCTTATAACCAAAACGAGCTTCTGGATATCAGGACAGCGATTACTCACCTCGTATTGGACGAAGATTTTTTCTTCAACGAGTCAGACCCGAAGGATATCCTACAGACACCCGACAAGGCCCAAACCCTGTCATTCGCAGGAGAAAGAGACAGAGATATAGTGGATGTAGGTCGGGGTGTCTTGTAAGGATCTGACGGCGAGAGAGTAAACTGCCTCTTCCATCAATCCTATTAGCCAATGTTCAATCATTTGAAAATAAATTAGATGACCTAAGATTACAGTTATCCTACCAACGGGACATTAAAAACTGTAATATCTTACGGTTCACAGAGTCGTGGCTGAACGACGACATATAGCTGACGGGAAATACGCTACATCGGCAAGATAGAACGGCTGACTCCGGTAAGACAAGGGGTGGCGGTCTGTGTATATATGTAAACAATAGCTGGTGCACAAAATCAAATACTAAGGAAGTCTCAAGGTTTTGCTCTCCTGAGGTAGAGTATCTTATGATAAGCTGTAGACCACACTATTTACCAAGAGAGTTTTCATCTATATTTTTCATAGCTGTCTATTTACCACCACAAACCAATGCTGGCATAAAGATTGCACTCAATAAGCTGTATAAGGCCATAACTAAACAGGAAAAAGCTCATCCAGAGGCAGCGCACCTAGTGGCCGGGGACTTTAATGCACTTAAATCCGTTCTACCTCATTTCTACCAGCATGTTAAATGTGCAACCAGAGGAAAAAAATCTCTAGACCACCTTTACTCCA
This sequence comes from Coregonus lavaretus, assembly GCF_964263955.1. NCBI lineage: Eukaryota > Metazoa > Chordata > Actinopteri > Salmoniformes > Salmonidae > Coregonus > Coregonus lavaretus. Next base: position 31,803,231 of record NC_140010.1, on the reverse strand, counting down.
CACACAGAGACACATACAAAGCTCTCCCTCGCCCTCCATTTGGCAAATCTGACCATAACTCTATCCTCCTGATTCCTGCTTATAGGTAAAAACTAAAGCAGGAAGCACCAGTGACTCGGTTAATAAAAAAGTGGTCAGATGACGCAGATGCTAAGCTACAGGACTGTTTTGCTAGCACAGACTGGAACATGTTCCGGGATTCTTCAGATAGCATTGAGGAGTACACCACATTAATCACTGGCTTCATCAATAAGTGCATCGATGACGTCGTCCCCATAGTGACCGTACGTACATACCCCAACCGGAAGCCATGGATTACAGGCAACATCCGCACTGAGCTAAAGGGTAGAGCTGCCGCTTTCAAGGAGAAATAGAAATCCCGCTATGCCCTCCAACGAACCATCAAACAGGCAAAGAGTCAATACAGGACAAAGATTGAATCGTACTACATTGGCTCTGACGCTCGTCGGATGTGGCAGGGCTTGAAAACTATTACAGACTACAAAGGGATGCACAGCCGCGAGCTGCCCAGTGACACAAGCCTACCAGACGAGCTAAACCACTTCTATGCTCGCTTCGAGGCAAGCAACACTGAAGCATGCATGAGAGTACCAGCTGTTCCGGATGACTATGTGATCACGCTCTCCGTAGCCGATGTGAGTAAGACTTTTAAGCAGGTAAGACTTTTAAGACGGAGCTGCTCTTCCTCCCGGGGAAGGACTGCCCGTTCCATGATCTCGCCATCACGGTTGACAACTCCGTTGTGTCCTCCTCCCAGAGTGCGAAGAGCCTTGGCGTGACCCTGGACAACACCCTGTCGTTCTCCGCTAACATCAAGGCGGTGACCCGATCCTGCAGGTTCATGCTCTACAACATTCGGAGAGTACGACCCTGCCTTACACAGGAAGCGGCACAGGTCCTAATCCAGGCACTTGTCATCTCCCGTCTGGATTACTGCAACTCGCTGTTGGCTGGGCTCCCTGCCTGTGCCATTAAACCCCTACAACTCATCCAGAATGCCGCAGCCCGTCTGGTGTTCAACCTTCCCAAGTTCTCTCACGTCACCCCCCTCCTCCGCACACTCCACTGGCTTCCAGTTGAAGCTCGCATCCGTTACAAGACCATGGTGCTTGCCTATGGAGCAGTGAGGGGAACGGCACCTCCGTACCTTCAGGCTCTGATCAGTCCCTACACCCAAACGAGGGCATTGCGTTCATCCACCTCTGGCCTGCTGGCTCCCCTTCCTCTGCGGAAGCATAGTTCCCGCTTAGCCCAGTCAAAACTGTTCGCTGCTCTGGCACCCCAATGGTGGAACAAGCTCCCTCACGACGCCAGGACAGCGGAGTCACTCACCACCTTCCGGAGACATTTGAAACCCCACCTCTTTAAGGAATACCTGGGATAGGATAAAGTAATCCTTCTACCCCCCCCCCCCCCCCCCCCCCCCCCCCAAAAAAAATAAAAATAAAATAAAAATTGGAAAGTGGTTATCCCACTGACTATAGGGTGAATGCACCAATTTGTAAGTCGCTCTGGATAAGAGCGTCTGCTAAATGACGTAAATGTGCCCTTGAGCAAGGCACTTAACCCTAATTGCTCCTGTAAGTCGCTCTGGATAAGAGCGTCTGCTAAATGACTAAAATGTAAATGTAAACATTCACAAGGCCGCAGGGCCAGACGGATTACCAGGACGTGAACTCCGAGTATGTGCTGACCAACTGGCAAGTATCTTCACCGACAATTTCCAACATGTCACCTGACATGTTATCTTAGTGTCCCACGTGCCCAAGGACACTAAGATAACCTGCCTAAATGACTACCGACACGTAGCACTGACGTCTGTAGCCATGAAGTGCTTTGAAAGGCTGGTCATGGCTCACATCAACACCATTATCCCAGAAACCCTAGACCCACTCCAATTAGCATACCGCCCCAACAGATCCACAGATGATGCAATCTCTATTGCACTCCACACTGCCCTTTCCCACCTGGACAAGAGGAACACCTACGTGAGAATGCTATTCATTGACTACAGCTCAGCGTTCAACACCATAGTGCCCTCAAAGCTCATCACTAAGCTAAGGACCCTGGGACTAAACACCTCCCTCTGCAACTGGATCATGGACTTCCTGACGGGCCGCCCCCAGGTGGTAAGGGTAGGTAACAACACATCTGCCACGCTGATCCTCAACACGGGGGCCCCTCAGGGGTGCGTGCTCAGTCCCCTCCTGTACTCCCTGTTCACCCATGACTGCATGGCCAGGCACGACTCCAACACCATCATTAAGTTTGCCGACGACACAACAGTGGTAGGCCTGATCACCGACAATGATGAGACAGACTATAGGGAGGAGGTCAGAGACCCGGCCGTGTGGTGCCAGGATAACAACCTTTCCCTCAATGTGAACAAGACAAAGGAGATGATTGTGGACCACAGGAAAAAAAAAGAGGTCTGATCACGCCCCAATTCTCATTGACGGGGCTGAAGTGGAACAGGTTGAGAGCTTCAAGTTCCTTGGTGTCCACATCACCAACGAACTATCATGGTCCAAACACACCAAGACAGTCGTGAAGAGGGCACGACAAAGCCTATTCCCCCTGAGGAGACTGAAAAGATTTGGCATGGGTCCTCAGATCCTCAAAAGGTTCTACAGCTGCACCATCGAGAGCATCCTGACTGGTTGCATCACCGCCTGGTATGGTAACTGCTCGGCCTCCGACCGCAAGGCACTACAGAGGGTAGTGCGTACGGCCCAGTACATCACTGGGGCCAAGCTTCCTGCCATCCAGGACCTCTATACCAGGCGGTGTCAGAGGAAGGCCCTCAAAATTGTCAAAGACTCCAGCCACCCAAGTCATAGACTGTTCTCTCTGCTACCGCACGGCAAGCGGTACCGGAGCGCCAAGTCTAGGTCCAAAAGGCTTCTCAACAGCTTCTACCCCCAGGCCATAAGACTCCTGAACAGCTAATCATGGCTACCCGAACTATTTGCACTGCCCCCCCACCCCCACCCCATCTTTTTACGTTGCTGCTACTCTGTTAATTATTTATGCATAGTCACTTTAACTCTACTCACATGTACATATTACCTCAACTACCTCAACTAGCCGGTGCCCCCGCACATTGACTCTGCACCGGTACCCCCCTGTATATAGCCTCCCTACTGTTATTTTATTTTACTTCTGCTCTTTTTTTCTCAACACTTTTTTGTTGTTGTTGTTTTATTTTACTTTTTTATAAAAAAATTAATGCATTGTTGGTTAAGGGCTGTAAGTAAGCATTTCACGGTAATGTCTACACCTGTTGTATTCGGCGCATGTGGCAAATAAAATGTGATTTGATTTTGATTTGATATAGAAGATAGCCCTATTTGGTAAAATACTAAGTCCATATTATGGCAAGAACAGCTCAAATAAGCAAAGAGAAACGACAGTCCATCATTACTTTAAGACATGAAAGTCAGTCAATACGGAACATTTCAAGAACTTAGAAAGTTTCTTCAAGTGCAGTCGCAAAAACCATCAAGCGCTATGATGACCCATGGGGCGGCGCACAATTGGCCCAGCGTCGTCTAGGGTAGGGGAGGGAATGGCCGGCAAGGGATGTAGCTTAGTTTGTAGAGCATGGCGTTTGCAACGCCAGGTTTGTGGGTTCGATTCCCACGGGGGTATAAAAAATATATATAATAAAAAAATAAAAAAAATGTATGCACTAACTGTAAGTCGCTCTGGATAAGAGCGTCTGCTAAATGACTTAAATGTAAATGTAAATGAAACTGGCTCTCATGAGAACCGCCACAGGAATGGAAGACCCAGAGATACCTCTGATGCAGAGGATAAGTTCATTACAGTTACCAGCCTCAGAAATTGCAGCCCAAATAAATGCTTCACAGAGTTCATGTAACAGACACATCTCAACATCAACTGTTCAGAGGAGACTGTGTAAATCAGGCCTTCATGGTCGAATTGCTGTATAGAAACCACTACTAAAGGACACCAATAAGAAGAAGATACTTGCTTGGGCCAAGAAACACGAGCAATGGACATTAGACCGGTGGAAATGTGTCCTTTGGTCTGGAGTCCAAATTTGAGATTTTTGGTTCAAACCGCTGTGTCTTTGTGAGACGCGGTGTGGGTGAACAGATGATCTCTGCATGTGTATTTCCCACCGTAAAGCATGGAAGAGGAGGTGTGATGGTGTGGGGGTGCTTTGCTGGTGACACTGTCTGTGATTTATTTAGAATTCAATGCACTCTTAACCAGCCTGGCTACCACAGCATTCTGCAGCGATATGCCATCCCGTCTGGTTTGGACTTAGACGGACTATCATTTGTTTTTCAACAGGACAATGACCCAACACACCTCCAGGCTGTGTAAGGGCTATTTTACCAAGAAGGAGAGTGATGGAGTGCTGTGTCAGATGACCTGGCCTCCACAATCCCCCAACCTCAACCAAATTGAGATGGTTCGGACCGCAGAGTGAAGGAAACAAGTGCCCTTGAATGAGTAGGTTCCCAGAATGTTTCATTAGGTTGTGGGACATCTTGTGGGAACATTGTGGGAACATCACAAAAAATATGTTCCCAAAACACAACTGTCCAGTTGTGCAGATGATTCTACAATACTTATTTTAAGGTGCAAAAAAACATTCACACAGCATATGAAGAGGAGAGGACCATTTTAATAATTTAGAAATTGTGTTCCTGATTAACCATATTAGACTGAGAGAAAAAAATCAGCAGTTATCCCCTTGTGGGTTAATGATCTGACTGCAGGTTCAATCCCACATATTCTTTAACAATGTTTAATATACAGTGAATTTGAGGCTCAGATATAATCTGCAAAAAGAGGGGACATCTTTATTTCGTCCAGATTTATAAATCCAGGCAGACATGCAGAATTTAGACTAACTAAAACATTCTGCAACATTGCGGGAATGTTCTGTGCAATATCACAAGAATATTATTGTCACGCTCGTCGGGAACAGAGGAGGACCAAGGCGCAGCGTTGCAGGCAAACATACTCTTTATTAGAGACACGATCAAAACAACCAAAACGAAAACGTGACAGTTCACGGTCTAACACAACAGACTAGAAACAAGATCCCACAAACTCTGTGGGGAAACAGGCTGCTAAAGTATGGTTCTCAATCAGAGACAACAAGCAACAGCTGAATCACGTTGCCTCTGATTGAGAACCACACTGGCCAACATAGAACCACAATACCAGAATGTGAAACCTAGAACAACACACATAGACTTTACACACCCTGGCTCAACATATTAGAGTCCCCAGAGCCAGGGCCCCCCCTAAAGGCGCGGACTCCGACCGCGCCCACCAAACACCACAGGGGAGGGACCGGGTGGGCACTCCGCTTAGGCGGCGGCTCCGGCTCCGGGCCTGATCCCCGCTCCCTCTCCAACCCCCCAAAGTACCCCTGGTCCGGTCTGGCCCCGCTGGCCGGAGCTGGACTGCACACTGGTGGAGCGGATTGCTCTAGCTCCGGCGTGAAGCATCTGACCGGTGCCGGACCAGCCACCGGTGGAACAGGCACGGGCCGTGCCGGACTGACGACGCACACCACTGGCTTGGTGTGGGGAGCAGGAGCGGGCCGAGCCGGGCTGACGAAACGCACCACTGACTTGGTGCGGGGAGCAGGAGCGGGCCGGACCGGGCTGACGAAGCGCACCACTGACTTGGTGCGGGGAGCAGGAACGGGCCGGACCGGGCTGACGAAGCGCACCACTGACTTGATGCGGGGAGCAGGAACGGGCCGTGCCGGGCTGACGAAGCGCACCACTGACTTGGTGCGGGGAGCAGGAACGGGCCGTGCTGGGCTGACGAAACGCACCACTGACTTGGTGCGGGGAGCAGGAATGGGCCGGACCGGGCTGACGACGCGCACCACTGACCTGGTGCGGGGAGCAGGAACGGGCCGGACAGGGCTGACGAAACGCACCACTGACTTGGTGCGGGGAGCAGGAATGGGCCGGACCGGGCTGACGACGCGCACCACTGACCTGGTGCGGGGAGCAGGAACGGGCCGGACAGGGCTGACGAAACGCACCACTGACTTGGTGCGGGGAGCAGGAATGGGCCGGACCGAGCTGACGACGCGCACCACTGACCTGGTGCGGGGAGCAGGAACGGGCCGGACAGGGCTGACGAAACGCACCACTGACTTGGTGCGGGGAGCAGGAACAGGCCGGGCCGAGCTGGCGATGCGCACCGTAGACTTGGTGCGAGTGGCAGGAACAGGCCGGACCGTACTGGGAACACACACCACTGGCCCTACGTGGGGATCAGGAACAGGCCGGACCGGACTGGCAACACACGCCAGTACCTCTCGCCGTGCCTCTACATCCTCCTTCCCCCTGGTGACCAGTGACTCCCGTAACCTGGCGGCCTCCTGCTGCCCCGTCGTCCACGGCGTTAGCCCCCCCTAAAAAATATATGGGCTTCACTCCTACCCGTGGACCAGGTCTCCATGCTCCTCGCCAGCCTTTCGCCCTTCTGCCTCCACGTCAAGCCCCTCTCTTCCTCACATGGCTTGACCCAGTCGAGGAGGCGAAGGAGATCCGCTAGAGATCTCTCAGGCGCTGGCTCCTGGACTTGCTGCTTGGTCCAGTCTTGGTGGGATCTTCTGTCACGCTCGTCGGGAACAGAGGAGGACCAAGGCGCAGCGTTGCAGGCAAACATACTCTTTATTAGAGACACGATCAAAACAACCAAAACGAAAACGTGACAGTTCACGGTCTAACACAACAGACTAGAAACAAGATCCCACAAACTCTGTGGGGAAACAGGCTGCTAAAGTATGGTTCTCAATCAGAGACAACAAGCAACAGCTGAATCACGTTGCCTCTGATTGAGAACCACACTGGCCAACATAGAACCACAATACCAGAATGTGAAACCTAGAACAACACACATAGACTTTACACACCCTGGCTCAACATATTAGAGTCCCCAGAGCCAGGGCGTGACAATTATTGCAACATCCCAGACAACTCCCATAACTTAATTAAATGTTCTGGGAACCTTTAAATAACTTAAACCAGGTGTTCTGCCAACATTCTTCCAACATTATAGGAATGTCCTGTGCAACCTAACTTAAACATTGTATGAATGTTTAAGTTACAACTGATCATATTTTATAATTTGGGAACCATTCTCTTGTAATGTACCCACACTGTTCACAAAACCTAATTAAATGTTATGGGAACCTTTAAAGAACAGACTAAATGTGTGCTGGGAACGTTCTTATAATATCAGGTGAATGTTTTTTGCAACCTAAAATAAACATTGCAGAATCATCTGCACAACTGGACAGTTTTTGTGTTTTGGGAACATACCTTTTGTGATGTCCCCACAATGTTCTCACCAGACTGTTCCCACAACTTAATGAAACATTCTGGGAACCTTTAAAGAGCAGATTAAATGTTTTCGAGTAATGTTCTTGCAACATCAGGCTAATGTTTTATACAAACATTCTATAATCATCAGCACGAAGGGACAGTTTATGTGTTATGAGAACATTTGCCGCAACCTAACGAATGTTGTGGGAACTTTCACAGAACCAATAGGTTTGCTGGGTAGGGAATGATTTGTACCAAATACAATGCTATTAGTTTTAGATATGTTCAGAATTAGTTTATTACCAGCCACCCATTCCAGAACAGACTACAACTCTTTGTTTAGGATTGCAGTGATTTCACTAGCTGTGGTTGCTGATGTGTATTATGTTGAATCCTCAGCGTACATAGACACACAGGCTTTGTTTAATGCTAGTGGTAGATCATTGGTACAAATAGAGAACAGTAAAGGGCCAAGAGAGCTGCATTGCGGGATACCACACTTTACATGTTTTACATTAGAGAAGATTCCATTAAAGAAAACCCTCTCAACTCATGATATGGCAGATTATGTAAAGCCATGACACAAGTTTTTCCAATAACAGACTATGGTCAATAATATCAAAGGCTGCACTGAAATCTAACAATACAGCTCCCACAATCTTCTTATTATAAATGTATTTCAGCCAATCATCAGTCATTTGTGTCAGTGCAGTACATGGTGAGTGCCCTTCTCTATAAGTATGCTGAAAGATTGTTCACAGAGAAATAGCATTGTATCTGGTCAAACACAATATCTTTCAAAAGTTTGCTAAGAGACGGTAGCAAGCTGATTGGACGGCTGTTAGACCCAGTAAAGGGTGCTTTACCATTCTTAGGTAGCAGAATGACTTTAGCTTCCCTTTAGGTCTGCTGTATCAGTGTGCACAGTGTTCACTCGCCCCTCTCTCATTTCGCTCACCCCCTTTTCTCTCAATAAGCTCACCAATACAAATGATCAAGTCAGCCGTGATATGGTAAATGAGCCGTTTTATCCTATTTACTCATTACACTGCTTTGTTTATTGCCACTAACAGAGATTTCTCAGCGTTTGGGACTGAGATTGTGAGGAAATTGAATTTGGCGATGGGGAGAAGCCTGTGGGTGTGAATGTTTAATTAGAGATGATAAAACAAAGTGGATCAATCACCGCCTGGCACACGATCTGGCTCTGGTGGGGAGACCTATATGGTCCTGCTGAATAGACAAAGCACTGGCACAGTCTGGCAGACATGGTGGTTTCCTTCTTCGATCCAGGCCATTCGTCTTTATTAAAGGTTTAGTAACATTAATATTAATACTAAGGTATCATGAAAATAGCCATGAGAAATGCCATTTCCCATGGCTATTTTCATGATACTTTATTATTACTATTCCGAAAGCCAACCTTTGTACCGCAAGTACACCATTTGTTGAGAACTGCTTAGACAAATTAACATTCAAAAGACATGCTTCTTTATCATTGTGCTAATAATCAACATCCACACTGTCTCTCTCTCTCTCTATTTTTCATCTTTGTCTTAACTCTCTCTATTTCAATTTCCCTAATTCTGTCTATCTGCAAATGTATCTATCAATTTCCCTCTCCCTCCCTCTACCTCTCTCTCTCTCTCCCTCCCTCCCTCCCCTCCCCTCTCTCCCTTCTTCCCCCCTCTCCCCTCTCTCTCCCAACTGTAACAAAAGCTACCACCAGCCGCTACCGCGTCAATAATTTCTATTCAGGTCTAAAATAGGCCTCCTTTTGTTCAAACGTATTAGTAATTTTGCTCAGTGACCCTTGCTTTCTCGGGGTTGATAGAGAATTCAATCTGGAAATTGGAAATAATAGTTTAATGGCGGTTATGTAGGGGTTTACAGAGACAGTCCAAATAAAGCATTATTTGATTTTGGTCCAAGGGAAATCTCTCCAAATGCCAGCGGGTTGAGGGGGCAATATTACGGAGATGTACCTACACTATCGAACTCTAGCCTGGTTGGAGTCCAATCCAACACACTGCCTCTTGGTCATTACAGTGCTTACTGACAAAACGTCTCAACAAAGCCATTTGAGGTTCACTGGACTAGGCTAAAGGGAGGTGGAAGACTGAACAGCATGAAATCTAGACACTAGCATCAGTTCAGGATAGCTCTGGATTATCTATATTTCTATGGTTTTCCAGAAGTTTATTCATGGCATTATGTGTGATCAAGCCTTTGGGATAATCTGTTTTGTTCAAAAAAACTGTTTGCATGGCTGTGTCTGTCTGTCTGTCTCTCTGTCTGTCTCTCTGTCTGTCTCTCTGTCTCTCTGTCTGTTTGTCTGTCTGTCTGTCTGCCTGTCTTTCTCTCTGTCTGTCTCTCTCTCTGTCTGTCTGTCTCTCTCTCACTCTCTCTGTCTGTGAGTGTGCATTCCATGTTCTCTTGTCACATGCGCATCACTAATTAGAAACCCAATTTCTGCTGTATTCTAGCAAACACATTGACTAAAATACCATTACATTGAGGGGACTAGTTCAACAGCTGCTTCTTATCTTAAGGCACCTTTGGGTTTCATCTACCATCCACCAATCATCACAACACAAATTTATATTTTAGTAATTTAGCAGACGCTCTTATCCAGAGTGACTTACAGTTAGTGCATACATTTTCATACTGCCCCCCCGTGGGAAACGAACCCACAACCCTGGCGTTGCAAGCGCCATGTTCTACCAACTGAGCTACAGGGGACTATAATGTCTCCTACACTGTCAATTACATTCCATTAAATCATTCAGAATCTGAACCAGCATAATTCACACAGCTAAGGGGTAACAACCCATATAAAATACAACTTAAACACATTTAAAACAGATCTGATAATGACATGGGTGAGGATGTTTAAAAATAACCACAGCTGGGGCCGGGCTGCCTGGGGTCAGAAAGCGACGTGGGCTTGATATAATGAGAATGTGTCAACAGCCCATCAGCTACTGTCTGCTAGCGCACCGCCGCTGTGCCGCTGGGGAGCTCATGCTGAAGTGGACGCCCAATCAAGAGCTCATATGTTTGACATGATTTGGTACACCACCCATCAGCACACACTCTTTCATCTTGCCTAGGCCTGTGTATGCTGCAATGCAATGCAGATTAACTGCACCTGTTGATTTTAAATTGGGTATGTGGGGAGTGCTATTGTAGTCTTTTATCAATCTCTTTACTTGTTGGTAAGGAGGTTTGTTCATGGGATGTTATCTAAGAGAAAAACTTGCTTAGGCCACATTTTAGACATTATACAACATCGACAGATTGATCAAATAAACTCCACACTAAAATAAGAGTATACAGTGGGGAAAAAAAGTATTTAGTCAGCCACCAATTGTGCAAGTTCTCCCACTTAAAAAGATGAGAGAGGCCTGTCATTTTCATCATAGGTACACGTCAACTATTACAGACAAAATGAGAAAATGTTTTCCAGAAAATCACATTGTAGGATTTTTTATGAATTTATTTGCAAATTATGGTGGAAAATAAGTATTTGGTCAATAACAAAAGTTTCTCAATACTTTTTTATATACCCTTTGTTGGCAATGACACAGGTCAAACGTTTTCTGTAAGTCTTCACAAGGTTTTCACACACTGTTGCTGGTATTTTGGCCCATTCCTCCATGCGGATCTCCTCTAGAGCAGTGATGTTTTGGGGCTGTCGCTGGGCAACACGGACTTTGAACTCCCTCCAAAGATTTTCTATGGGGTTGAGATCTGGAGACTAGCTAGGCCACTCCAGGACCTTGAAATGCTTCTTACGAAGCCACTCCTTCGTTGCCCGGGCGGTGTGTTTGGGATCATTGTCATGCTGAAAGACCCAGCCACGTTTCATCTTCAATGCTCTTGCTGATGGAAGGAGGTTTTCACTCAAAATCTCACGATACATGGCCCCATTCATTCTTTCCTTTACACGGATCAGTCGTCCTGGTCCCTTTGCAGAAAAACAGCCCCAAAACATGATGTTTCCACCCCCATGCTTCACAGTAGGTATGGTGTTCTTTGGATGCAACTCAGCATTCTTTGTCCTCCAAACACAACGAGTTGAGTTTTACCAAAAAGTTATATTTTGGTTTCATCTGACCATATGACATTCTCCCAATCCTCTTCTGGATCATCCAAATGCACTCTAGCAAACTTCAGACGGGCCTGGACATGTACTGGCTTAAGCAGGGGGACACGTCTGGCACTGCAGGATTTGAGTCCCTGGCGGCGTAGTGTGTTACTGATGGTAGGCTTTGTTACTTTGGTCCCAGCTCTCTGCAGGTCATTCACTAGGTCCCCCCGTGTGGTTCTGGGATTTTTGCTCACCGTTCTTGTGATCATTTTGACCCCACGGGGTGAGATCTTGCGTGGAGCCCCAGATCGAGGGAGATTATCAGTGGTCTTGTATGTCTTCCATTTCCTAATAATTGCTCCCACAGTTGATTTCTTCAAACCAAGCTGCTTACCTATTGCAGATTCAGTCTTCCCAGCCTGGTGCAGGTCTACAATTTTGTTTCTGGTGTCCTTTGACAGCTCTTTGGTCTTGGCCATAGTGGAGTTTGGAGTGTGACTGTTTGAGGTTGTGGACAGGTGTCTTTTATACTGATAACAAGTTCAAACAGGTGCCATTAATACAGGTAACGAGTGGAGGACAGAGGAGCCTCTTAAAGAAGAAGTTACAGGTCTGTGAGAGCCAGAAATCTTGCTTGTTTGTAGGTGAGCAAATACTTATTTTCCACCATAATTTGCAAATAAATTCATAAAAAATCCTACAATGTGATTTTCTGGAGAAAAAAATTCTCAATTTGTCTGTCATAGTTGACGTGTACCTATGATGAAAATTACAGGCCTCTCTCATCTTTTTAAGTGGGAGAACTTGCACAATTGGTGGCTGACTAAATACTTTTTTTCCCCACTGTATAATACGGTGTTTACAGTGTGTGTGTTTGTGTGTGTGTGTGTTGTGATAGGAATTAGTAATGACTGTGTGTTTTGATCCACAGTGCATGGCCCCATTTACAGTCTTTGAGGTCTGCGTCTTGCTATCTACCAAAGGACTTGATCAGAGGTCTGATTAAAGGCTTGGTACCTCCCGCATACCTGATAATAAACATCAGATCTCTGCTCCACTACAGTGAATGGGGCCAAGACATAATGTAAGTGTTGGCCCATACAAGTTAAGTAAGGCCCAACATGTACATATACATTGCAACACGTGACCTAAAACCCCCCAAGGAAAACCATTAATATGATGAAGTGCCCTGAAAATAATTTGTCTTTGGTGTATTTCTTTGGTGTATTGGCAAAAAACAGCTAACGGCAAAGAGCTGGAGACTACTGACGAAAAGAGCTGCATTATAGATAGAGAACAGCATTGGGGACAGAGGCATTGACACTTTGTTTGGAGAATTGGAGAATAGTTTATTTGAGAATGTTTCTACTTTTTCACGTGGTTTGTCTTAGCAAGATATCAAACAGAAAATGATTTTTTTTTGTTCCAAAAAATCATTGTTTGTTTTGTGTGTGTGTGCGTGCGTGTGTGTGTGCGTGCGTGTGTCTGCGCATGCATGTGCATGTGTGTATGCGTGTGTACGTGCATAGGGGCATGTGTATGTGTTTACGATTCTACTCATGTGTGTTTCATTTGCTCCCTCATGTCGACCATTTCCCATGGCCCTATTAGACTATACAAAAACAGAGCTGTCCCAGCGAAAGCAGCAACATGCACCTCTCCAAACTAGCTGGTGATTTGCATAAAAGAGAGCATCATTAGCATTTATAGCTGGGTAATGAAAATGGAAAAAGGGGAAAGATGGGGAAAAAGCTTCCCGTTCCCCTCCGATTCTCTTTAATCTGACAGGATGGGCCGTTTCCAGGACCTCCTCCAACTCACTGTGTCAGCTCAGCTAGAGATAGAGAGGGGGGAGAAAAGGGGGGAGGAGAGAGAAAGAGGTGTTAGAGAGAATAGGGGGAGAGAAGAGAGATCCATGTGATATACAGTGTTTCTTGTATAGCTCAGCCATATTTCCTATAATTCTGTCATACATCTTTATACACTAGTAGTATCATTAAATATTTTTGCTTTAGTCAGCTGGTATAATTTTCATTGTTATGGCAATGCCATAGAGAGGCTGCAAACAACTACTAGGTAATCACTGAATATCCTTAATGCATGATGGAGTAGAGATGGCTATACAGTGCTATATACAGTACATAATCCGATTAAAAAATATGTACCTTTATTGGGGTAAAATAAAATAATATCGATATTACATTGTCTTTCATGTGGTCCTCATTACAATGTCTTACTTCCCCAATCAATTATATTCTAATGAGGAGGAAGTACCTATCGAATTGACCAATAGGGGTCAGTAGATTTCCACCCAAAAGGAAACAAGCTAAATTCTCCTTTGTCTTCTCTGAACTCCACCACTCTACATTTGTTTTATTATTGACCATTTATCATGGAAATTGTCAGAGTTAAAACGCTGCTTTTGTGCAGTGATCTGCCTCTATTGGATTACAATAAATGTATTTTTTGTATAAAGAATTTAACCAAAAAGTAAAATGATTATTCCGTATAAAGTGAAAGCACCGGCCTTTGACATGTATTTGCTGGTGTAGATCCCCACCTCCCCTGAGATACGGGTATAGTAAAGCTTTATTAAATATCTCAATGATGTATTCAAACAATAGCTCTTTTATGTGTAAAGATGTCACTCTTGAAGTATCATTATGGAGGACATGGAAATATTGCAGCAGAAGAAGTGGAGCAATAACAATAAAAATCTGTTTTGTAATATGATCAGGAGCCACATTAGTCAAGGTAATATATCTCCTTTGGGCCGCAAGGTGCACCTTTCTGGTGTTTGAATCATTTTTGTTTGCTTTGTGGTGGATATTGTGAGTTCAACTGTATGTCAGCCGTGAAATGAAGAGTCACTTGCATGTCAAATCATGAGAAATGCAAGACATTATTGCATTTAATATGGAGTCATTGTAAAGGTAAAGGGTTATGTTTAATAGATTTATGCAAATTATTTATAGGCTATAGGTACATTTGATACAGGGAGACACTTCTTTGCATTACCACTCTTAAATCGAACAATTAGCCTACAGCTTTAAATAATTTCAGACTGGAATGATTGAAAATGTCAGCCTTTGAAAGTCACTCTCACCAAATAGAGTTCAAAGTACTTTTGAAATGACAATGTCTTCACGTCCACCCAACATACAGTGGCTTGCAAAAGTATTCAGACCCCTTGGATTTCTTCACATTTTATTGTGTTACAAAGTGGGATTAGAATTGGATTTAATTGTCATTTTTTGTCAACAATCTACATGAAATACTCTGTAATGTCAAAGTGGAAGAAAGATTCATTAAAACAAAGCAAAGATTAATAGAAATGAAATAACTAGAATATAGTCGTTGCATAAGTATTCTGCTCCCTGAGTTAATACATGTTAGAAACACCTTTGGCATCGATTACAGCTGTGAGTCTTCTTGGATAAGTCCATAAGAGCTTTGAACACTTGGATTGTGCAATATTTGGCCATTATTCTTTTTAAAATTCTTCAAGCTCTGTCAAGATGTTGGGGATGATGGACATTTTCAAGTCTTGCCATGGATTTTCAAGCAGATTTAAGTCAAAACTGTAACTTGGCCACTCAGGAACATTCACTGTCTTCTTGGTAAGCAACTCCAGTGTAGATTTGGCCTTGTGCTGTAGGTTATTGTTCTCCCAGTCTCTGGTGTAAAGCAGACTGAAGAAGGTTTTGCTCTAGGATTTTGCCTGTGCTTAGCTCCATACCGTTTCTTTTTATCCTGAAAAAATCCCCAGTATTTGCAGATGTCAAGCATACCCATACCATGATGCAGCCACCACCATGCTTCAAAATAAGGAGGCAGTTACTCAGTGATGTGTTGTGGCAGTTACTCAGTGATGTGTTGTGTTGGATTTGCCCCAAACATAAGGCTTTGCATTTAGGCAATTTTTTTGGCAGTATTTCTTTAATGCCTTTTTGCATACAAGATGCATGTATTGGAATATTTTTATACTTTACATTTTTTATCCTCAGTTTTCTACCCTCACAGACATTGAACTCTGTAGCTGTTTTACAATCACAAATGGCCTCATGGTAACATCCCTGAGCAGTTTCATTCCTGTCCTGCAGCTCAGTTCAGAAGGAGGATGTTATCTTTGATGTGTCTGCTTAAAGAGATATTCAATGCCTGATTTGTTATTGTTACCCATCTACAATCACTGCCCTTCATTATGAGGCTCCCTGGTCTTTGTAGTTGAATCTGTGCTTGAAATTCAATACTTGACTGAGGGAACTTACAGATGTTGTATGCATGGGGGACAGAGGAAGGGTTAGTCATTCAAAAATCATGTCAACCCCTATTATTTCACACAGAGTGAGTCCATGTAACTTATTATGTGGTTTGTTAAGACCAATTTTACTCCTGAACTGATTTAGTCTTGCCTAAACAAAGGGGCTGAATAAATTATATCACCTCTTCACCTAGTAATTATTTGTTCCCTAGTCTATTGGTGCACCAGTGCGTCAATCTAAGTAAAATAAAATAAAAAATCCCCATCAAAATCTGTCAGTTTAATCTAGAGATATCTGTTTTGCATGGGATGCGTCTCAATTCCCCGCATCCGCCTATGGCGGCCTTCCGCATCTGCGGTGGAAGATGGCCGAGCTAAAGCGATGTTTGTCAAACCATGAGACATCCCGAAAATCATTATTCTCAAGAAAACGTCTGCAGTGTCCGAACGGTTTGGCCTATGGAAAGGTGAGTTTCTCCCGAAGACAATGGTGTTCTCCTTTTTGCTCTATGTCCACCACAAGTGTCACAGGACTCTTCTGAAGGTAACCAGTACAAAAAAAAATATGAATGGAAGCATGGAGGTAGTTTTGTGTCTACCCCCAAAAAGGGGTTAAATGTGTAAAAAAAAATATATATATATATATATATCTATATATATATTTCCTGAGATTTCCTATATATCCTAGATATAGGACAGACACTTCAAAACCTTATTCCATAGGATGTATTGCCATTTCTGAATGTGTTATTCAATACGTTTCTATGGGCTATAGTAGTAAAGGCCAAATTCTATATTTTCTCAAATCATATATAGTTATACCTAAAGGGGTCCTAAAATTCAAAATCAAATAGCTAAACGGTCCATGGAATGACCATTCAACAGCTTAGACTTTTAAGAATTAAAATATCCCTTAACTCTGAGGTACATTTTTTCCACTTGTCTCTCATGAGTTTCTCTCTATGTGATGATGGATATATTCAACATCATAGACAATTACAACATTTAACTTCAAAGATGGGTTACTCTCAGTTGCTGATTAATGCTATTTTACATCTATCTATTTGTACAACGTTTTCAGTCCTAATACCGTGGACATGTAGCCACTCTCTTGTATAGCAGCTAGCTGGGTTGTGTATTAGCCCTGGTCTCCAGAGAGCGTTGGTCTCCCTGATGGGATGTCACCAATGCGAGACTGCAAGGCGGATCTCCCTCAATTAATCCACCATTAGATGCCACCGATTCACGACTCACTGCTTTTGGTAACTGTGTTGCTGCTCAAATCTAATTACTCTCTTCTCCACTCCTCCTCCCTCCTTCCTCCCCCCCCCCCCCCCCCCCCCTCTCTCTCTCTATCTCTCTCTCTCTCTCGCTCTCGCTCTCTCTCTTCTCCTCAGAACAAATGACGGTCCTCTGCTCCTAGAAGCCCTGTGGTTGGACGTTTTATTGCTCTCTTTCTCTCCTCCTCTCTCTCTCCCTCTCTTTCTCCTCCTCTCTCGCTGTCTCTCCCTCAGTCTCTCAGTCCCTCTTTATCCGTCCGTGAGTTTGTTTGCCTTGGCGAGTGCAACATCTGGCTCTGATCAGTGGCTTTCCTATCTTCTTGTTTTTCTTTTCAATTGTTTCCCTTACTGAGTGAGCTGTGCCTACGTTATCTACCACCTGCGCATCCTGGAAGAGTGCATCTCCGGGACTAGAAAGACTGGCTGGCTGGCTGGTTGGCTGGTTGCCTTACTGATTTGACTGACAGACTCTGTGGGTCTTGGGTGCTTTGGGGCTGTGGCGTCCAGCACAGAGGCTGAAGGTATACAGGGGGGGTTACGCCCGTTTCACTGCACCGGCGGCAGCAGTAGGAGCACATATTTCCCTGTGCTCTCTCTGTGCTCCCTGCTCTCACTTGCATAGTAACCCACATAAATCAAGCATGGAACGGGGCCGCACGGTGGCGTCGGCAGCAGCTGCAGCCTTAACGATCCCAGTCTTCTCCTCGCAGGTGAGGCGAGCGTCAGACGACTGACTCCCCGGCATTGTGCACAGTGGAAGGGAAGCTCTCTCTCAGGAGGAACAGGAATTTAAGGGTAAGCCTACTTCAGCGGATGGGGGATTCATGCAGATTCACCACGACTTTCCCTTTTAATTCTATGATCATTTATTTTGAGGGGAATTTTTTATATATATATTTTTTCAACATTTTGTGTCAGAGTGAAGCATGATGTGTGTGTAATCTTGTCATTGTCAGTGTCCGGTTTGGTGGATTTCTATGGATTTGTAAACTGTGTGGTTAACCATTAACATATTAATGGGATTCTCCATTCTGCAATTAAATGACAATCATTGCTTGACGGTGAGGTGACCTGTCAAGGAGCTACTGTCACGGTGTGTGTGTGTGTGCGTGTGTGTGTGTGTGTGTGAAAGAGAGGTGGAAATTACAGACCAAAGACGGATCTGGAGAACGACAGCTCTTCTCTCTCCTCTCTATCATTATCCCTCAATTTTCCATATTTTCATGGCACCTCCTTTTTTTGTATCTCTCTCTTTCTAGTATCACTCCCTAGCTGTCGTTAGGCTCTTGTAGGAGGGTTACATTTAAGCTTTCAAGGCTTCAACAGTCTTATTTTGCTAACACCGAAAGTATTCAAATAATATCAAAGAGTAGTCCCTGAATCGTAACCCAGGTTGTCTGTTGTACGTCTGTTGGCGTTTCCGCCTTCTCTCTGTCCCTGCCATACTCTGGTGTAGTTGTAGATGTCTGCTATAGAACTGTAGCGGAGCTGTCCACAGAGGTGGTGCTGAAATCTGCTCCTCCTCTGTTTGCTCTCTGTGTCTCTGCTTTCTCTCAGTGTTGTCTCAGTAGAAGGGCTGTGGTTGGAAGTCATCAACCCTAGTATGAACACTGCACTGGAGTAAGACAAGTCAGAGAGCAGTAGGGGCTCTGTTAGTAATATAGCTTCTCTAGTCTCAGGCGTATTATTTGAATCAATGTTGGGACTGAGTTGGTAGAACACACTCAGATCCTTTATATGGTCGCTTTTAGGTTGTTTGAAGAAGATGACCAAAAAGGGTTGTTTGAATAAGATGACCTGTGTGTCCGTTTGATGGGGCATCTGTCGGTCTCTCTGGTTTTTATTGGTGTTTATGTGTATGGTGGTTCCTATTTGCAGTGGTTCTGTGCTCAATGGAGCATATGACTGTGTTTGAGTTTAAATGTAAAGTATAGCTCTTACTGTTCTCAGTGGTGTAATGTTGCTGACATTAAAGGTGTTCTCATTGTCAATTGCAGGAAGAAGACCCTTTGAGTTTCATTTATACAGTACACTTACCGGATTACTAAATGGGAAAGATCTTTATTATTTTTTCATTTTAAAGCTGCATATTTCTTTCCACTTTAATTAATTTTGGAGTAATTTTAGAGTGTGTGTGTATGAACTGGTCAAATGTACAGTTGATATGGAAATATGTGTCCAAGTGCGATAGTGTTAATATGGTGTTTTAGTCTGTTCAATTCCTTCGCACAACCATGTCTTGTGTTTCAGTTTTACACAAAATGGTAGGTAGGGCACGTATTATCTCAGCAATGCTTTAATAAAGTATTACTATTTATCAAGTACAAATGTGTAGTAATCATACATGTTCAAATTGCCCTTTCTCTTTTTTTGGCAGAGACAAGAGGTTCATAATCATACTCCGATTTTACAATAAAATGTGCCAAACATATACAAATACCATAGACTTAGGAAGGAAAAAACATATCCACTCAACAGTAATGATACTGTTCAAAAATAGAAAAATAAATAAATCCAAAAACACATGCTGTGCGCTGTCAAATCATAGGAGCAGACATAGCCTTAGTGAATTCCATTCACACGGTACATTCACACGGTACATTGTAAAACACACTCACACACACATGCCTCCCCTCTGTCATTTGGCCACAGAAAGCCTCTGCCCCCCTCAGAAAACGAGAACTCTAATAACAGTCATTGTTCCTGTTTCTGACAGCCTTCATTGCAGGGCCGTATCTTTTTTCTCCTTTTTTCCAAATGATCTGTAATTTGCCTCCCGCTGCTAATGGATTTTTCCTTTATGACTGTCTTTTGTGCAATATGCGTGTTTCATGTGTGCATGTGTGTGTCTGCGTGTTCTTGTGTGTGTGCATTTCTGTGTGTGCGTGTGTGAGTGTGTGTGTACTTGAATGTAGTGGGCCTAGACCACAGTTGACTATTAATGAAGCTGGCAATCGTGATGTTAAAGGCGGGCTTGAAAGGCCATGGTTTCCATAGCAAGCCCTCGAGACATTTGCCACTCATTTATCCAGTTGTGTTTATTTACTTATTTGCTTATGCATGTTTGTTTATCTAACTAGCATTTTCTTTTTGTTCCAGGGCACTCATTTAGCTTGGATTTGCATCAGTAAAAGCTGATTGCCCCGTGCCACAGAGGAGTGCAATCGAATGAAGGGAATTCGGAGGAGAGGAAAGGTCTGATTGGTGCCTGCAGGTAAGAGCTCCACTAACGAGACATAAACTTTCTAGTTCCTCCTTCTGTACACACACACACACACACACACACGCACACACGCACACACGCACACACACACACACGCACGCACGCACGCACGCACACACACACGTGCATATACACATAGAAACACACACGCAGGCACACTCACCCCTCCCATCACAGCACCAGTTCACAAATGCACAGTGTCTTCATTTCTGTTTGCAGAACACATCTAACATGGAAGGCCCCACCTGCCCCATCCTCGGGCAGCAGGCCATCTTCAATCAATCACTCAGCCCATAGAGAACATGACATCACTCAGGCTCACACCACTATTGAGGACCTCTGAGTTCCCCTGCTGCTGTCCCCAATGACCTCTCTTCTCTTCCTCCCCCTCCTTCTCTGTGACTCTCTTCGGTGACGGGTATTCTTGGGTGGATAATACGGATCACGTTGTTATTGCTTAAGAATACGCGTAGTTGAGGAGAGTCCTCTCGACACTGACTTGGAGGAGCTAAAGGAGCTAACGTCCTGCTGCATGAGCCAAAGTAGAGCCAGGATGACTGCCTGGTTTCCATATCCAGGACCATTTATCAAGCAACTAGACAGATTAACAAAGCCTAATTACTTTACTAGGCTTTCAGCTCTGCTTTCCAGCCCCTATAGACACTAGCAGCAAAGACAGAAAGACAGACAGAGGGAGAGAGAGAGAGAGAGAGAGAGAGAGAGAGAGAGAGAGAGAGAGAGAGAGAGAGAGAGAGAGAGAGAGAGAGAGAGAGAGAGAGAGAGAGAGAGAGAGAGAGAGAGAGAGAGAGAGAGAGAGAGAGAGAGAGAGAGAGAGAGAGAGAGAGAGAGAGAGAGAGAGAGAGAGAGAGAGAGAGAGAGAGAGAGAGAGAGAGAGAGAGAGAGAGAGAGAGAGAGAGAGAGAGAGAGAGAGAGAGAGAGAGAGAGAGAGAGAGAGAGAGAGAAGCTTATTAAACTTTTACAGTTACCTCTCCCAGGATGTTTTTTTGCAGTAGGCTATATCTTATTATTGTGCACTGTAATATGATTTGATTACCCATTCTGACGAATATTGTGTCTTCTGTGTATCGACTCCACCAGTGTTTATTTATTATTTAGCATTTTGTACAATTTGTTCATTTTGGCTTCCGGATGAAACAGGCTATTATGTTCGTTTTCACTTTAGGGAGTTGTGTCTTGTAATACAGGCTTGCTTGGTGTAGTAATGGACATTTGTATTGGTCTTAAAAATACACAGGCCTCTTACGCAACATTTAGCTTGCATATAAATAGATTTTGTGGTAACACAGTTTCTGGCTTAAGGACTACTGCCCAGAGATGGCCATATTGCCTGTGGATACGTCATTGAGAGTGAAAGAGTAGATTGGGAGAATATGTTGGGAGAATGAGAAACTATGTGAGGGTGAACTTTAACCCAAAATATGTATATTATACCTCAGTCCTGTGTATCAATACAAATGGGAACTCCATGACAGAGAGCTGGTTGTTAGTGATCACAGAGTAAATATCAAAACTCCGAGAAACTGTACTGGCGCATTTAATTTATTCCACAATCTTGCGGCATACAGGCCGTCCCTCTGAAGATAAATTCTGCAAGCCCAGTAACATCATTCCCTGACTTAATGCGTTTGCGACAAAGGGACATTCTCATTCAAAATGATTTGCACATCAAGAAGAGTCATTACGTTTTAATGGTGTCGGGAAACGACCCTCTCTTAGCTTACGCTGGTGGAAATCAATGAGCCCTGCATTACAGTGTTATTGTGACGGTCATTTTCTGCTGAATCAGGCTGTTTAATTTCTTGCCCTTCGACAAATCATCCACCGACTCTTATCAATTTGGCCAGAGAGCTTACGTTTGATTGCATTAGATGGAATCAAATAAAATAAATAAAATAATTGAAGTTCCTCTAAAAATGACATGACATCTCGAGTCTGCTATGAATCTAATGTTCCTATCAATCTCAAGCTTATATAAGACTGAAAGGAGAAGGCAGATGTCTGTTCTAGCCTCTATTGAATCTATTTGTACTGTCATAATTAAATCCTACCACTAGGGGAGCCCTGTAGCTCACAGCCAGACAATGAACTCAATGAACTGTTTTCTAAGGATAATTACTTTCTCAGCATTACCTATGAATCTACACTGTTAGCAAAGCTATGTGTTTGGCAGTACAAATGGGCATGCTTTTGACAATCTGTTCATTCAGTTTATGACCTTTTGAACATCATTTTGTCATCAGACATTTTCTTTAATTGATTAATTGATTGTATCTATTTTTCTGACATGTTGAAAACCCAGACAATCTGTAAAATCGTATGGACTGAAAACAATATGACAAACAATAAACAAAAAATTTGAAATATGTGACAGCTTATGTGATTTTATCATGTTAATCATGTCCATCATTTTTTAAATCTCTGTAATACAAAACAAATGAGAGGATATTAATTCAATCTCAATTGTGATGCCTTTGGAGTGTTATGGCTAAATCTGATCCCAGGACACTTACTCTTTACTCTTCAATTATTCCCCTCTGATTGTCTGACTCTGGCTGCCCTCTCTCCGCCAGCAGAATAATGTCGTCTCCACACATAAGCTCCCCTTAATCGATAGACAATTCCTCTCGATTAGCAAGAGGCCAGACAAAGATAAAGACTTTGGCAGTTTTTTGTGGGTGTTTAAACTGTTGGTCGTAGAACCAGAACCTTAATTTGGTAACTAAGATGTGTTGTAATTTTAAAGGAGTTAGTTATGCCTGGCTAGTTTTAACAATGCATTGCAAATGGAGGACTTCAGAGACTTGCTAAGCAAAGGCTAACACACAGGCTTTAATAATGACACAGAGTAATGCACCACGTCTAAATCATACACCAGATAGATCATCCTCTCCTCCAAGATGTAGAGTTGTCTGTCAGAGCAATCTACTGAACAAAAATATAAACGCAACATGCAACAATTTCTATGTTTTTACTGAGTTACAGTTCATATAAGGAAATAAATCATTTGAAATCGATTTATTAGGCCCTAATCTATGGATTTCACATGACTGGGCAGGGGTGCAGCCATGAGTGGGCCTTGGCGGGCATAGGCCCACCCATTCCTCATCATGCTGTTTAATCAGCTTCTTGATATGCCACACCTGTCAGGTGGATTTATTATCTTGGCAAAGGAGAAATGCTCACTAACAGGGATGTAAACACATTTGTTGCAAAAATTTTAGAGAAATACGCTTTTTGTTTGTATGGAACAGTTCTGGGATTGTATATTTCAGCTCATGAAACATGGGACCAAGACTTTACGTTGCGTTTATATTTTTGTTCAGTGCAGTTCAGAGGCAATCTGTAGCCACTGTGCACAGATGTCAGTTCAACATCTATTTTTGATTTACACTACCGGTCAAAAGCTTTAGAACACCTACTCATTCAAGGGTTTTTCTTTCTTTCTTTTTTACTATTTTCTACATTGTAGAATAATAGTGAAGACATCAAAACTATGAAATAACACATATGGAATCATGTAGTAACCAAAAAGTTTCTTCAAGTGAAGTCGCAAAAACCATCAAGCGCTATGATGAAACTGGCTCTCATGGAGACCGCCACAGGAATGGAAGTCCCAGAGTTACCTCTGCTGCAGAGGATAAGTTCATTAGACTTACCAGCCTCAGAGATTGCAGCCCAAATAAATGTTTCACAGAGTTCAAGTAACAGACACATCCCAACATCAACTGTTCAGAGGAGACTGTGTGAATCAGGCATTCATGGTCGAATTGCTGTAAAAAAAAAAAACACTACTAAAGGACACCAATAAGAAGAAGAGACTTGCTTGGGCCAAGAAACACGAGCAATAGACATTAGTCCGGTAGAGATTTGTCCTTTGGTCTGGAGTCCAATTTGGAGATTTTTGGTTCCAACCGCCGTGTCTTTGTGAGACGCTGTGTGTGGGTGAACAGATGATCTCCGCATGTGTTTTCCCACCGTAAAGCATGGAGGAGGAGGTGTTATGGTGTGGGGGTGCTTTGCTGGTGACACTGTCTGTGATTTATTTAGAATAGCATGGCTACCACAGCATTCTGCAGCGATATGCCATCCCATCTGGTTTGGGCTTAGTGGGACTATCATTTGTTTTTCAACAGGACAATGACCCAACACACCTCCAGGCTGTGTAAGGGCTATTTGACCAAGAAGGAGAGTCATGGAGTGCTGCATCAGATGACCTGGCCTCCACAATCCCCCGACCTCAACCAAATTGAGATGGTTTGGGATGAGCCGGACCGCAGAGGGAAGAAAAAGCAGCCAACAGGTGCACAGCATATGTGGGAACTCCTTCAAGACTGTTGGAAAAGCATTCCAGGTGAAGATGGTTGAGAGAATGCCACGAGTGTGCAAAGCTGTCATCAAGGCAAAGGGTGGCTATTTGAAGAATCTCAAATATAAAATATATTTTGATTTGTTTAACACTTTTTTGGTTACTACATGATTACATATGTGTTATTTCATAGTTTTGATGTCTTCACTATTATTCTACAATGTAGAAAATAGTAAAAATCAAGAAAAACCCTGGAATGAGTAGGTGTGTCCAAACTTTTGCCTGGTACTGTATATGGCCAAGTTTTAACTGCATGTACATTCTCAATGAAGTAAGCATTAAATCACAACAATACTTTTTCAAACCTCTTAATATAGGAAAGAGGTGCCAATTCAAGAGTGCAACAGAATATTTATCAATAAAGAAAAACCCTTGAATGAGTAGGTGTTCTAAAACTTTTGACCGGTAGTGTACATTTGGTTCAGTTGTCAACTAATGTGAATTCAACATGAAATCAACAAAAAAAATCACCATGACATTGGATTTAGGTTAAAAGTTGGGTGGAAAAAATACATTTGCTTAGGTTGATGACTTTATGCAAATCCAATCAGTTTTCCACGTTGATTCAATGTCATCACATTTAATGAAGTGGAAACAACGTTGATTGAACCAGTTTTTGACAAGTGGGTACTCTCTTCAGACCCATTTTAAATACAGAAAGACAGAAAGGAGAGAGGGAATGAACACACACCTGAGAGTGTTCAAACAATCCAATTATCTCCGGTCTGTATGTAGTACACTGTGGCGTGGCTGAAGGTAATGGTTTGAAAAGTAATTTACCCCACAAAAATAAACAGATGTTCCTTTTCTTCCAGGACCTGGGCTTAATGTTCTGTTTGTTTGTCTTTTTGTCCTTATCCACCTCCGTAATCAAAGGTGTGTTAACCTTATCTGATATTCTAGAATTCCAATGCTGTGTTTCCTACCATCTTCGTGATTATAGAGCAGGCAGAACATTAGAACAGAAGTTGTAGTACAATATGTACAGTTCCTTCAGAAAGTTATTCATACCCTTTGACTTATTCCACATTTAGTTGTTACAGCCTGAATTCAAAATGGGTTAAATATGTTTTTTTTTCCACCCATCTATACAAAATACCCCATAATGACAAAGTGAAAACATGTTTTTACAAATTTTTGCAAATGTATTGAAAATGAAATACAGAAATATCTTATTTACATAAGTATTCACACCCCTGAGTCTCTACATGTTACAATCACCTTTGGCAGCAATTACAGCTGTGGGTCTTTCTGGGTAAGTCTCTAAGAGCTTTGCACACCTGGATTGTACAATATTTGCACATGATTCTTACAAAAATTCTACAAGCTCTGTCAAGTTGGTTGTTGATCATTGCTAGACTGCCGTTTTCAAGTCTTGCCATAGATTTTCAAGTCTTGCAATATACTTTCAAGCCGATTTAAGTCAAAACTGTAACTAGGCCACTCAAGAACATTATTTGTTGTCTTGGTAAGCAACTCCAATGTATATTTGGCCTTGTATTTTAGGTTGTTGTCCTGCTGAAAGGGGAATTTGTCTCCCAGTGTCTGTTGGAATGCAGACTGCACCAGGTTTTCCACTAGGATTTTGTCTGTACTTAACTCTATTCTATTTATTTTTATCCTAAAAAACTCCCTAGTCTGTGCCGATGAGAAGCATACCCATAACCTGATGCAGCCAACACCATGCTTTAAAATATGAAGAGTGGTACTTAGTGTTGTTATGTTAGATTTGCCCCAAACATAACACTTTGTATTCAGGACATAAAGAAAATGTCTTTGCCACATTTTTTGCAGTTTTACTTTAGTGGCTTATTGCAAACAGGATGCATGTTTTTGGAATATTTGTATTCTGTACAGGCTTCCTTCTTTTCACTCTGTCATTTAGGTAAGTATTGTCGAGTAACTACAATGTTGCTGATCCATCCTCAGTTTTCTCCTATCACAGCCATTAAACTCTGTGACTGTTTAAAAGTCACCATTGTCTTCATGGTGAAATCCCTGAGCGGTTCCTTCCGCTCCGGCAACTGAGTTAGGAAGGACGCCTGTATCTTTGTAGTGACTGGGTGTATTGATACACCATCCAAAGTGTAATTAATAACTTCACCATGCTCAAAGGGATATTCAATGTCTGCTTTTTGTACTCCTAAACTTAGTTAGGCTTGCCATAACAAAGGGGTTGAAAACTTATTGACTCAAGACATTTGAGCTTTTTATTTTTAAATAATTTGTACAAACGTGTTAAAACATAATTCCACTTTGACATTATGGGGTATTATGTGTAGGCCAGTGACACAAAATCTCAATTTAATCCATTTAAAATTCAGGCTGTAACACAACAAAATGTGGAAAAAGTCAAAGGGTATGAACACTTTCTGAAGGGACTGTACATACTCCTGCTTCTTCAACCTATTTTCTTTAAAAACAATTGTTCTATGACATCATGTTCTCTATTCTTTAAACTCAAATATTTTTTATTTGCCTTTGTGAACTGAGCTAACCCTTCTAATATGAATGGTTATCAGTGTATTATGAATCAGTGAGGTTAAACTACAGCAACACTCAATCCTAGCTTTACACCCTCTGACCCTAACATTAATCCAAACCTAACCGATCCTTCCCTAAACCTAACCCCAGCCTAAACCCAACCATAAACTAAAACACATGCTAAATGCTCTCCATTTCTGACCTGAATTCAAACATAACTCTCCTAAACCTCAGCCTGAACGTACTGTAAACCCCAGCATTAACTGAGGGTACGGTGATTGTATACCATCACGCCACATGGTCGCCATTTCCACCTAAAGATTCTGCCTGAAACACTTTACCTCTTTGTTGAAGAGCTCTCTACCAGAAGCTACCATTCTGAGCGGCTCACGCCTGCTGCAGAGATCCACAGATGTAACATTAAGTTAGATGAACTTCACGCACCACTGCTACCACACTGACAGCTCATCCAGCTCCTATATGTGCCAGTGGTACTCTGCAGATCTGCAGCCCCTAACTAAGCTTGTCATCTCTCCAACCAGCAGGTGAGGAGGCTGGAGATTATCTGCTATAGTACTGGATATCTAGCAGTACTCTATCATCTACACAGCACAAGTCATGTGCCTGGTTCACAATAAAAGGCTGACACGAACTGTACTGTGCTGGCTCTGATATTTTCTTTTGACATTGTCCATTCCAGCACAGTTTCCGCAATTATGGTGGATATGTAACCTGGTACATATTTTCGACGTCCGGAAAATAGGTTTTTCACCTTTCATTCAGCACCTAAAATGCACCTGACGTTGTAAAGACGTTGTAGATGTTGTAAAGACGTATTTTCCAGACGTTGAAATCAGGTGCATTTCAGGTGCTGAATGAAAGGTGAAAAAACTTATTTTCCAGAGGTGGAATTGTATTTTCCGGATGCTGAAAAGACATCATTTACAGACGTTGAAAATATGTATTTTTCGGTCATTGATTATACACTGAGTATAGAAAACATTAAGAACACCTTCTCTTTCCATGACATAGACTGACCAGGTGAATCCAGGTGAAAGCTATGATCCCTTATTGATGTTACTTGTTAAAACCATTTCAATCATTGTAGGTAAAGGGAAGGAGACAGGTTAAAGAAGGATTTTTAAGCCTTGAGACAAGTGAGAAATAGATTGTGTATGTGTGCCATTCAGAGAGTGAATGGGCAAGACAAAATATTTAAGTGCCTTTGAACAGGGTATGGTAGTAGGTGCCAGGTGCACCGGTTTGTTTCAAGAACTGCAACGCTGCTTGATTTTTCATGCTCAACATCTGTGTATCAAGATTGGTCCACCACCCAAAGGACATCCAGCCACTTTGACACAACCGTGGGAAGCATTGGATTCAATATGGGCCAGCACCAATGATCCCTCTAAACTGCAAGACTGTCGAGCAGCTCCCCGGAACTGCCGTGCAGAGCGCAGAAGAAAAATCAGCACGAGATTGAACTTCACTCAACTTTCTAGAGTGTCCCCTGTTAGTTAACACTATCAACGTTTCCCATTACTGTGGCAGTTGTGATCGAGTCAACACAATATTAGCCACTTTCAGTGCAACGTACCGAAACAAAACAAACTATGCAATAGATTTTGTTGTAGTCAGAACGCATCAGAGTAGGATTCTATTGCCCACGACTCAGAACGTACTCTACACAGACCAGTGCAGCATAGCCAATCAGAGCTGCAGTAGGCCTATATGCAAATAGACCATTGCCATTTACTTTGAACTGGGCTGTGTTTACACCTGTGGTCGTGAGTAGATGCGCTTGTTTTAAGATCAAAGCTGCATGTAGCCACGTGTGCACATTTTGTTAATATCCTTTGCTAGTTACTGAGTTATTAGCCCAGTTATAGATCATTTGTAGTCAGCAATAGGGGAGTGATTGTTTCCTACACGAGCACAAAACAAGTACATTTCTAGACATATTTGAAAAGCTAGTCAGGTAAAGAGCTTTTTTTTGTCTTAAAGGGGCAGTGTTGTATTTTGAGACGGGTTTGAATAAGCTAAGTAGCCAATAGGCAGAGGGTGGAATAATTTGTCTGATTCTCTGTAATAATGGTAAGTGGAATAATAATGCATTTTATTTTGTAAAGTGGTTTCTTGTATCAAACAACACAACATTTTTAGTCACCTCCTTGTCTGAAGGACAAGTGGATAAACAGGTTAATGTCAAGCCCTGCAAGTTTTTTTCAAAAGTCTCATGGAATGTTGGCCTACATTGAACACCACACATTGGCTGCTATTGTAGGCTGAATGATAGATCAGCTACAGTATTTCCATGTTAAAACAACAACACATTTCACTGCACTTATCTGGTGTATATATTTTTATATACAGTACCAGTCAAAAGTTTGGACACAGCTACTCATTCAAGAGTTTGTCTTTATTTTTACTATTTTCTACATTGTAGAATAATAATAACTATGAAATAACACATATAGTAACCCAAAAAGTGTAAAAACAAACCAAAATATTCATATTTTATGTTTTAAAT
Organism: Coregonus lavaretus; assembly: GCF_964263955.1. Taxonomy (NCBI): domain Eukaryota; kingdom Metazoa; phylum Chordata; class Actinopteri; order Salmoniformes; family Salmonidae; genus Coregonus; species Coregonus lavaretus. The sequence continues at coordinate 31,773,612 of NC_140010.1, read as the reverse complement.
TCCTTGATGACAGCTTTGCACACTATTGGCATTCTCGCAATCAGCTTCATGAGGAACGCTTTTCCAAAAGTCTTGCTTTTCCTTCACTCTGCGGTCCAACTCATCCCAAACCATCTCAATTGGGTTGAGGTTAGGTGATTGTGGAGGCCAGGTTATCTGATGCAGCACTCCATCCCTCTCCTTGGTCAAATAGCCCTTACACAGCCTGGAGGTGTGTTTTGGGTCATTGTCCTGTTGAAAAACAAATGATAGTCCCACTAAGCGCAAACCAGATGGGATGGTGTATCGCTTCAGAATGCTGTGGTAGTCATGCTGATTAAGTGTGCCTTGAATTCTAAATAAATCACTGACAGTGTCACCAGCAAAGCACCCCCACACCATCACACCTGCTCCTCCATGCTTCACGGTGGGAACCACACATGCAGAGATCATCTGTTCACCTACTCTGCGTCTCACAAAGACACAGCGGTTGGAACCAAAAATCTCAAATTTGGACTCATCAGACCAAAGGACAGATTTCCACCGGTCTAATGTCCATTGCTCATGTTCAAAGTTCTTGAAATGTTCTGTATTGACTGACCTTGTCTTAAAGTAATGATGGACTGCCATTCTTCTTTGCTTATTTTAGCTGTTCTTGACATAATATGGACTTGGTCTTTTACCAAATAGGGCTATCTTCTGTATACCACCCCTACCTTGACACAACACAACTGATTGGCTCAAACGCATTAAGAAGGAAAGAAACTCCACAAATTAACTTTTAAGAAGGCACACCTGTTAATTTAAATGCATTCCAGGTGACATCCTCATGAAGCTGGTTGAGAGAATTCCAAGAGTGTGCAAAGCTGTCATCAAGGCAAAGGGTGGCTACTTTGAAGAATCTCAAATATAAAATATATTTTGATTTGTTTAACACTTTTTTGGTTACTACATGATTCCATATGTGTTATTTCATAGTTTTGATATCTTCACCATTATTCTACAATGTAGAAAATAGTAAAAATCAAGAAAAACCCTGGAATGAGTAGGTGTGTCCAAACTTTTGCCTGGTACTGTATATGGCCAAGTTTTAACTGCATGTACATTCTCAATGAAGTAAGCATTAAATCACAACAATACTTTTTCAAACCTCTTAATATAGGAAAGAGGTGTCAATTCAAGAGTGCAACAGAATACTTATTATTGCTCCCATCTGTTAGCGTTTTCAAAAGCTTTAAACTGGCAGCGATAATGTTCAAAGTAGTCCAGCCTACATAATAAACAGACCACTTCAACTACAATAACATTCTCAGTAACGGTTACATAATAGTTTTTTTCTTGCTATGACTTTGATATGTCATTGTTTATCTTCTTTAGTTGAAGTCGCTCTGGATAATAATGTCTGCTGAATGACCAAAATGTAAATGTTGAAACAAATAAATGCAAAGCATGCTGGGTATTATTCTAATGAGCTTCGCCCCCAAACAAGTACAAATTTGCTCGGTGCGGCCCAGATCCAAATCTGAACTAATCATAGATGTCCAGGCTATGTCTTACAAGTTTGAACATCACAGTATGGTACGGCACATTTTAGTACAGTAGAGCACATTAGAGCACAGTAGAGTACAGTACAGTACGGAACGGTATGGTACAGGACAGTAGAGTTTTATTCAGTAGAGTATAGTACAGTATGGAACAGTACAGTACAGTACAGTACAGTACAGTGGAGTTTAATTCAGTAGAGTACAGTAGAGTACAGTACAGTAGAGTTTAATTCAGTAGAGTAGAGTACAGTATAGAACAGTAGAGTTTATATCAGTAGAGTACAGTACAGTTTAATTATAATACAGTACACTATACTTTACTTTTCTTTACTGTACTCTGCTGTGCTCTACTGTATTGTGCTGTACTGTGCTGTCCAAACATGTGAAACATAGATGTCTATGATTCGTTCAGATTTTGTCCGGACTGGACAAATCTTAACCAATTATAGACGTCTTTGTCTGGGCCAAATCAAAGCATGTCCGGACCGCACCAAATCTGAACCAAACATATACGTTCTTGGATGTTTAAAGGCTGGTCTGGAATGCACAAAAAAAGACCACAAAAAGACGTCCGGTCCTGAGAGGACCAAAAAAAGACGTCCAAAAGACACCGTCTGTAAATGCTTAGTGGGCTACATTGCATATGCATCATTGGAATAGTTCCTTTATTCTGCTTAATGTTCCATTGATGCTTTAAAAAAAAAATCTCTTAATACCAATAATCATTTGCGATGTATTCCAATCTAAAGAGATGAAAAATAAGTAGTACACGATAAGGAACTAAATGGCCATGTCCGCCACACTAATGCAACAGCAGAATTGCAAACTGAGGTTCAGATCTGGCCAAGTATAAAGCAATGGGGGACCAGAGTTCTCTCTCTCTCTCTCTCTCTCTCTCTCTCTCTCTCTCTCTCTCTCTCTCTCTCTCTCTCTCTCTCTCTCTCTCTCTCTCTCTCTCTCTCTCTCTCTCTCTCTCTCTCTCTCTCTCTCTCTCTCTCTCTCTCTCTCTCTCTCTCTCTCTCTCTCTCTCTCTCTCTCTCTCTCTCTCCTCTGATTGCTTTGTGTGTAAGCCCTGACCTTTTGGAACATAATCATCTCCTGGAGGCTGCACACAGACCCTTGTTTACTCCATCATCTGGTCTCCACTCTCCCACTTCTCTCCCTCTCTTTCCTCCCTCTCTTTCTTCCCTCTCTCTCTCCATATCTTTAATTATTCTGTGATAATTAGTCCAGCAGGGCATTTTCATCTGCATTGATAACACACACACGCACACACCACTAAAACGATACCCAGTAGAGTTCTCTTAAAAGGTACAATTAAAAATGTTTTTGCTGCCGGTGTGCATCTACTGTATAAGAATGTATTTGTGTGTGTGTGTAATTTAACTGAGTCAGGGCCACTGGTCTGTTGGAATGAGAGCTCTGAGAGAAATGGGGTGCTATGGAGTCTTCTCACTGTCAAAGCTCCTCCTGTTCTGTGAATCCAAAGGTTGGTGACACGTTCACAGACACCTTCAGCTTGCTTTATGCTTTTCGGCTTGGTGTTATTGGAGGCATTTTACAGAGGTGTTGTCGTTTTGCTACACACTTCAACCTGAATATCTCCAGCCCTGTTGGTTCTATGCTCCTCAGCAGCCCGACCTGTATAAGGATACAAATGTCCTGTGTTTCTTTTCTTAGATGGATGTGAAAGGGACATTTGATAGTCAACGTGTGTATTGTTTGTTGCTTTCCCACAATAAATCAATATTTGAGCATATTTTTTGGAAATAACTTGTATATCTTTGTGTGCTGCCTGCATGGCGAGCAGATATTTCGGCAGTATACAACACGCTGCACCTCGTTGCCTTCTGACGGGAAGTGTGAAAATAAACAGACACAGAGTGATGCTCTCCCAGAGTTCTTTGTTTTCTTTTGAAAAAAATGGACACGCTCGCTGGAATTCTAAATCAACAGTTGCCAGATTTGTTTGCACTGAACTGACACATTGACACACATAGCAGTGAATCCTTCTGTTTAACAAATGGCTTGGCAAGCCAGGGCCGTCTCGAAGATCAAAGAAAGAGTGCCTTCTTCTGCTTTCACCAGTTTTTTTCACAGCATCACAATAACACAATAACTCTGCGACTGAGAGCTTTTGGATAGTGTTCGGTTGGCAGAACAAATTATTTTATTTAAAGCGCATGTATTGGCTTGGTCATGGTTTTGGAAATGATTGTCTTTGCTAATCCTACAGCAGGTCTTTATGTAAAACATGCTCTTGCCAGGACCTACAGAGAACATCTATTGGTTAATGTATTGTAGACATTTCACACTGGCTTCCAGTATTAATGTTGATTAGGGCTGTCAAACAATACAATTATTTTATTGAGTTAATTGCAGGATTTGCTGTTATTAATCACAAATTCTGAATTTACTCAAATTAAGCTGCAATTTAAGATCATTCATACAAAAAAAACATTACAAGAATATTGACGTCTTGATTTTATCTAAAGTAACAGTTAGCAAAATTAGGTGAATTGAGAAAGCACACTTTCTTCAACCTCAATGTATACTTGTTTTTACATTGCATTTGCTGAATAGATGATGTAGTTGGGATGTTTTCAGTGTATTTTCAACGCTTTCAGACAGTGCGATTAATTACAATAAAAAATATGAGTGCACAATAATTATAAAAAGTGAACTTCAGTTAACTGATTAACTCTGACAGCACTAGTGTTGATTGAACTCATGCGAACCAATGCTATAGGAGAATATAATGCAATGCTCCTCACAGCTGTTGCCTCTAGGTCACATGTCACTAATTTAATTAAGTGACAGTCACTAAATCCTTGAGTTCCTATAGAAAACAAAACAGAACAGTAGCGATGCAATGTGAAAAGGACCGGAGGGCTTTACTAACAGCTTGATGGTTGTCAACCCAACTCCCTCTCTGTGACACCTCCATCTCTCTTCGGGCTGGATGGTACTCCTGCAGATTCAGATTGTGTCTATGTCACTCCTTGCCATCTGCCACCTGCAGGGTCAATGTGTCCCCCATGCCACCCTGTGCCCTGCTGGCTGGTATCATTTTAAGTTCAGCGAGAGTTCATCCACAATGCCTCTGATGGTGCTGTTGATGCAACTTTCTCCACACTTTTGATGACCTTACTAAGGATTTTGTAGCCGATCATCCGCCTGGGGAGAACAGTGATCCAACCGAATGGCGAAGTTGGCAAGATAGTGGGACGCCAGAGGGCCCTGGGTCTCCTGGTTCCTGGCAGGAGTTCAGAAGGGTGGTAGCCAGTCTTTCTGTATAGACCTTGGTATGTCACGTTGTTGTGACTTCTTTACACTCTACCTCCTGAGGCGATGGACACCCGACTCTGAGTGGTGTAGCTTCAGACCAGATCCAGGGACAAGAAACAAGACTGAGAACACCTTGTCACATAGGCTTAAAGCCAAATAGGGTCAACCTTAGACTATACAGTAGGACCCTGGGCTGCTCTTCTCTAAGCAGAGGAAACAACTCCTATAAGAAGTGGCAGGAGTCCGACATTGACCGTTGCGAAGCTACAGGCAACCTAGTGGTCATCTAAAACGGGGGCCCTTCAATCCTGTTTAGAGGTGGCTGGCGAAAGCTGTCCGGCACCTAGTTCTATTTCCTTCTTTGAGTCTGTGAAGCATTTCAACCAGCGGCCTAAACAGCCCTGAGCAGACTCAAAGGTGTAGCGGTGTGGCTGGCCATCCCCCTTTCCTCCAATGTAATCCTCTCCTTCCCCCGGTCGGCCACAGCGGTAGAGGCAAGCGGACAGAGAGTGTTTAATCCCTATGCTTTCTGACAGTGCTCTGGTCCCCTATAATGAATAAAAGGTGAAAGAGAGGATCCCTGCCGAGTCAATCCAGCCCAAGCTGTGTTTATACCAGTCAGATAATGAACAGACCTGTCTGGACTGGGATATACTCATGGATATACAGGGGCAAGAGGTTGAGCTACGAAATGTGGCCCTCGTATTTCATTTCAGTGTCTCAACAGTCATTTTGATGCCTTTCATTGTGAGTGAACCACCAGAGTATATGTATGGTCCATGGCAAGGTAATTGGTTGGTCTAAAAGCTATTCCACTAAAACGTAGGGCCCTAGATATGTATCTTATTGGAAATAAGTCTCTGACTTCATTGTGTTATGCCTGTCACGTATTTAAAATGTATGTACTGTGTGTATATGTGTGTTTTAACTGGCAAATAAAAACAATCAATTAATCTGTGCAAAATAATGTGGCTAACTTTATGGACAGAAAAGCAGAAAAGCGTGTAAAAAATGTTATACAATCAATCAATCGATAGGCTGCCTTAAGCCAGTGCTCTTTCCACAAAAAACTACAGACTATGTTGGATCAAGTTCAAGAGGGAGAGCTCAAACTGGACCTCTGACATCTAAGGCAAGCTTTGAGGGACTTAACTCTTCCGGAAAAACAGTTCTCCTGTTTCGTTTTGGGGGGGGGATTTGCTATGGTATGAAGTTGTTTAGAGGTGGCTTGGTAAACTGTTCAGGTGCTCCGACATTCTCCAACATTCTCTGACTTTTAAAGCCATTTTGATGCCTTTCATTGTGAGTGAACCACCAGAGTATATGTACAGTGCATTAGGAAAGTATTCAGCTCTTGACCACGTTTTGTTACATTACAGCCTTATTCTAAAATCTATTAAAAAAAAAAAATCCTCATCAATCTACACACAATACCCCATAATGTCAAAGTGAAAACAGGTTTTTAGAAATTGTTAATTGGAGTCCACCTGTGGTAAATTCACTTGATTGGACATGATTTGGAAAGGCACACACCTGTCTATATAAGGTTCCACAGTTGACAGTGCATGTCAGAGCAAAAACCAAGCCATGAAGTCGAAGGAATTGTCCATAGAACTCCGAGACAAGATTGTGTCGAGGCAAAGATCTGGGGAAGGGTACCAAAACATGTCTGCAGCGTTGAAGGTCCCCAAGAACACAGTGGCCTCCATCATTGTTATATGGAATAAGTTTGGAACTACCAAGACTCTTCCTAGAGCTGGCCGCCTGGCCAAACTGACCAAGAACCCGTTGGTAACTCTGACAGAGCTCCAGATTTCCTCTGGACAATCATCTCTGCAGCACTCCACCAATCAGGCCTTTATGGTGACCAGACGGAAGCCACTCCTCAGTAAAAGGCACATGACAGCCCGCTTGGAGTTTACCAAAAGGCACCTAAAGGACTCTCAGACCATGAGAAACAAGATTCTCTGGTCTGATGAAACCAAGATTGAACTCTTTGGCCTGAATGCCAAGCGTCACGTCTGGAGGAAACCTGGCACCATCCCTACGGTGAAGCATGATGGTGGCAGCATCATGCTGTGGGGATGTTTTTCAGCAGCAGGGATTGGGAGACTAGTCAGGATCAAGGGAAAGATTAACGGAGCAAAGTACAGAGAGATCCTTGATGAAAACCTGCTCCAGAGTAGTCAGGACCTCAGACTGGTGTGAAGGTCCACCTTCCAACAGGACAATGACCCTAAGCACACAGCCAAGACAATGCAGGAGTGTCTCTGGATGTCCTTGAGTGGCCCAGCCAGAGCCCGGATGAACCCGATCGAACATCTCTGGATAGACCTGAAAATAGCTGTACAGCGACACTCAACATCCAACCTGACGGAGCTTGAGAGGATCTGCAGAGAAGAATGGGAGAAACTCCCCAAATACAGGTGTCAAGATGTATAGATGATGTAATGTATTATAGATTACTCCAAATGAAATACTGTACTACGTTTGCCTATGATTGGATTTAGTATCCCAGAACTCTATTTGAGTGGCCCACAATGTGGCTTTTAAAATCTGTATTTTGCATTGTGAACTATTGTATCATTGTGGAATGACACTTCTATACATTCTTCGAACTAACTTCAACATTAACTCCATTGGAACCCTTTTTCTCTGGGGATCAAAGCGTGGTGGGAGGTGAGTCATGGGTTGCTGCACCACACTAACTCTTTAACTGCCAATTAGTCATGGTGAATAGTGACAAAACTCTATGGCGGATGTACAGTACAGTGTAGCCCAATGCAAATAGTCAACACAGTCGCATGGGAGGAGGGTAAAATGTCCTTCAAATGATATAGGGCTGCTAACGGTTATTCATTTTTCACCCCAAAGGGACTATGACTACTGAAGAGCGATGACTAAAAATAGACATTTCTGCCCACACATGATCATTTGAATTTCTAATTACTAGCATTTGCATGACACCTGTGCCATTCTTTTCTATTGAGATTGACTTTTTATGAATGTTCTGAATGTTAACTATGAAAGTTTCCCTTTAAAACAGTAGTGTGTATTTGTTCAATTATAATCTGGTCCCACACTGTAAAAATAGAAAGATTCAGAACACCATGAAAAGCAGTGCACCTAACCTGAGATCTGGTGAATTTAAACCCAATGTAATTGTTATGATACACACTAAGTTTTGTAATGCTTTATTTAGACAGATTAGAGACAGAGAAGGAGTGTATCACGTCTACTCCCGTTCCCCCTCTCCGGTGCTCGAGGTCACCAGTTCACTCATCATTACGCACACCTGCCACCATCATAAGGCGCACTTGTGCTTAATTATGGGACTCACCTGGACTCCATCACGTCATTGATTACCTCCCCTATATCTGTCACTCCTTCAGATTAGTTCCCCAGTCAGCATTGGTTGTTATGTTTCTCATGCGGGAATTGAACCCTGACTTCTGGGGCAGTAAGATGGTACATTTCATTGGAATTTTACACACTCAACCACACCGTAAAAAAAGTATTATTGGTGAATTGAAATTTACAACAAAAACAAACAAAATATATACAGTAGTTAATAAAAAGGAATGCAAGTTGTTTCAATGATCTGTTAATTTCATTTTACCAAAAGATTTAAGAATAAACAACTTAATATGTTGCTCAAAATGTAAGTATCTTTTATGAGGATAACCAAAGAGAGAACATTTTGTGATTGAACCCATTGGAAGACTGGTTGTAATCACCTTGCACTTCTTATCTTGCCACGTGGCTCTGTTTTCAGAGGACTGAGGGTCATTAAATTTTTTTGACTTAATGATAATTTTACACAGTTTTGAATCCATGTTTGAAGAAAGAAATCTAAAATCTATATTAGTATTAAGCAGCTTGTTGGGCCATGACGTGTAGGCCTAATGGATCATGATGAACTGATATCAAAACCAGCTAAATTACGTTCAATAATGAGACGACCCATTCCCACATTTCCAACTTTGAATGGTAGAGGCAAATACAGTATCCTGCAATTCTTACTGTAAAACCTCTAGTCACTGCTGGTGGTTTGAGCACTGTGCTCAACAATGCCTGCCAAAATGGGTGAAACTGGCAAATGATAAGATACATAAACCAATGTTAACCATTAAAATACTCCAGAAGAAGTGATGTAATTCTGCACTAGACGGGATATGAAACATAATAGTGTTTAGAAGCTATAAAGAGGAAACGACACCAAAAGAGAAGTTATCTAATTCTGCACTAAACAGAACTCGAAACACCAAAATTGTGTTTTCAATCTTCTCTGTTAGTGCTGCCAGTCCCTGGCAAGGTGTTGCTCAACACTTGATTTAGTGGTGTTACAACATACCATGTAATGTTTCAGTGTCACGGTTTCGGCCGAGGCTGCTCCTCCTCCTTGCTCGGGCAGGCTTCGGCGGTCGTCGTCCCCGGAGTACTAGCTGCCACCGTTGTATGTTATCGATGTTTGTTTGGTTTTGTCTTCCTTGTACACCTGTTTCCTTTTAGTGTTAATTATGTCTCCTATAAGTTTCTCGTTTTGTTAGTCGTGAGTTGTGTGTAATTGTTCCGCCTGTCATTAGGTGCCGTGTATATTTTGCTCCTATGTTTTGAGTATAGACACACTGTTTGCGTATCTGTTGTATTTTGGTGTTTTGCGCACTGTTGCGTAATCGCTCGCCTCCGGGCTCGTAGAGGCCCGTTAGTTTGTATTGTTGTCGTCGACTAAAGTCTGTTGGACGAAGCTTTTTGTGTCCTGCGCCTGATTCCTACACCACATCCACATTCAGCCCATGACAGAATCACACACCTTATAATGGAGTCAGCAGGAGCAGCAGCAGCGCCCGAGTCATTGGAGGAGCGCGTCCGCGGGCAGGACGATAGGATCCTACAACTCGGGACCGCCCTGCAGGACGTGATTAATACTCTGCACCGATGGGAGACCAGAGGGGTACCCACACCTCCGCCTACCTTACCACCACCATCGGTCAGTCCTCCCATCCAAGCTCCGGAATCCAGTGGGATTCGGCTCTCGCTCCCGAGGGCGTATGATGGCACCGCTGCCGGGTGTCAGGGGTTCCTCCTGCAGGTGGAACTATACCTGGCCACCATACACCCGGCGCCCTCGGGACACGAGAGCGTTTCCGCCCTTATCTCCTGTCTCACCGGCAAGGCGTTGGAGTGGGCCAACGCCGAATGGAGGGGGATAGACGCCGCCACCATCACCTACGCGGAGTTCTCCCGCCGCTTCAGGGCCGTGTTCGACCATCCACCTGAGGGGAAAGCGGCGGGGGAGCGTCTATTCTACCTCCGACAGGGGAAGAGGAGCGCACCGGAGTTCGCCCTGGAATTCCGGACTCTAGCGGCGGATGCAGGGTGGAATGAGCGGGCCCTCATCGACCACTATCGATGCAGTCTACGGGAGGACGTCCGCCGGGAGCTGGCCTGCAGGGACACCAACCTCTCGTTCGACCAGTTGGTGGACATGTCCATCCGTCTCGACACCCTGCTTGCCACCCGCGGACGTTCCGAGTGGGGGCCGTCCATTCCATCCTCCAGCACCTCCGAGCCGAGCCCTATGGAGCTCGGGGGTGCTGGCGCTAGAGAGAGGAGGAGAAGGAGCCTGAGGGGGGCCGTCCCCTGCACCAACTGTGGCCGTGGAGGGCACACTGCGGCTAGGTGCTGGGGAGGGTCTCCAGGGGGACGGGACAACAGGCCACGCACTGGGGAGTCCTTCCAGGTGAGTAGGCGCCCCACTTACCCAGAGCTCTCTGTTGTGCACTTATGTATACCTGTAAGATTTCCACAGGTTGCACCTCATTCCCAGCATAAGGCGCTAGTAGATTCAGGCGCAGCTGGGAATTTTGTTGATCGGAATTTTTGTGTAGAGTTAGGGATTCCCCTCCTTCCAGTTGATGCTCCTTTCCCTGTCCATGCACTAGATAGCCGCCCGTTGGGATCGGGGTTGATTAGGGAGGTCACAGCACCACTTAGGATGAGTACGCAGGGGGGTCATGAGGAAACTATTCAGTTATATCTGATCGACTCTCCTGCGTATCCTGTGGTGCTGGGGCTTCCCTGGTTGATTACCCATAATCCCTCCATTTCGTGGCAACAGAGGGCTCTTAAGGAGTGGTCTGCCCAGTGTGTGGGGCGATGTCTAGGTATTTCCGTGGGGGCGACCTCGGTGGAGAGTCCGAACCAAGTGCCCGCAATGCACATTCCCCCTGAGTATGAGGAAGTAGCACTCGTGTTTAGCAAGACGAGGGCGACGCGGTTGCCTCCTCATAGACAGGGGGATTGTGCGATAGACCTCCAGGCAGGAGCAGCGCTTCCGCGGAGCCATGTGTATCCTCTGTCTCAAGAGGAGAAGGGGGCTATGGAGACATACATAGCCGAGTCTCTGAGACAAGGATACATACGGCCCTCCACTTCCCCTGCGTCCTCAAGCTTCTTTTTTGTGAAGAAGAAGGATGGAGGGTTGCGCCCGTGTATTGATTACCGTAGTCTCAATCAGATAACTGTGAAATACAGTTATCCACTCCCTCTGATTGCGACTATGACGGAATCATTACACGGAGCGCGTTTCTTCACAAAACTGGATCTCAGGAGCGCCTACAACTTGGTGCGCATTAGGGAGGGCGACGAATGGAAGACAGCATTTAGTACCACCTCGGGTCATTACGAGTATCTCGTCATGTCATACGGGTTGATGAATGCTCCTTCAGTCTTCCTTCAGCCACCTAAACTCTGCCCCTGTGCTTTTTACTCCAAGAAGCTCAGCCCAGCGGAGCGAAATTATGACGTAGGGGACAGGGAGCTGTTAGCCGTGGTACAGGCCCTAAAGGTGTGGAGGCACTGGCTTGAGGGGGCTCAACACCCTTTTCTCATTTTGACTGACCACCGTAACCTGGAGTACATCCAGGCAGCTAGGAGATTGAACCCTCGTCAGGCTCGGTGGAACATGTTTCTAGGCCGGTTCGTATTTAAAATCACGTACATCCCTGGGTCCCAGAACGGTAAGGCAGACGCCCTGTCCCGGCGGTATGACACAGAGGAGAGGTCCGTTGAGCCCACTCCCATACTGCCGGAGTCTTGTCTGGTGGCACCGGTAGTGTGGGAAGTCGATGCGGAGATCGAGCGGGCGTTGCGTACCGACCCTAGTCCTCCACAGTGTCCTGTGGATCGGACGTACGTTCCGCTCGAGGTTCGGGATCGACTGATTTATTGGGAAACACGTCCCCCTCCTCTGGACATCCAGGTATTGGCCAGACAGTGCACTGCCTTAGCGCTAGGTACTGGTGGCCAACGTTAGCCAGGGATGTGAGGGTTTATGTCTCCTCCTGCTCGGTGTGCGCCCAGTGTAAGGCGCCTAGACACCTGCCCAGGGGGAAGTTACAACCCCTGCCCGTTCCACAACGACCCTGGTCTCACCTCTCGGTGGATTTCGTTACAGACCTTCCCCCCTCTCAGGGGAATACCACTATACTGGTCGTTGTGGATCGGTTCTCTAAGGCCTGTCGTCTCCTCCCAATGCTGGGTCTCCCTACTGCCCTACAGACTGCTGAGGCACTATTCACCCACGTCTTTCGGCACTACGGGGTACCCGAGGATATAGTGTCTGATCGAGGTCCCCAGTTCACCTCCAGAGTCTGGAGGGCGTTCATGGAGCGCTTGGGGGTCTCGGTGAGCCTTACCTCGGGGTACCACCCGGAGAGCAATGGGCAGGTAGAACGAGTGAACCAGGATGTGGGTAGGTTTCTGAGATCGTATTGCCAGGGCCGGCTGGAGGAGTGGGCGAGGTATATCCCCTGGGCGGAGATGGCACAGAACTCTCTCCGCCACTCCTCCACCAACCTAACCCCTTTCCAATGTTCTGGCACCATGGCATCAGAGCCAGATCGAGGCCCCTGCGGTGGATGAGTGGGTACGGCGCTCGGAGGAGACGTGGAACGCTACACATGTCCATCTGCAGCGGGCCATCCGTCGACAAAAGGCGAGCGCCGATCTCCACCGCAGTGAGGGTCCGGTGTACGCACCTGGAGATCGAGTCTGGCTCTCGACCAGAAACCTACCCCTCCGTCTGCCCTGCCGGAAGCTGGGTCGGCGGTTTGTGGGGCCTTTTAAAGTCCTGAGGAGACTGAACGAGGTGTGTTACAGGTTACAACTGCCTATTAATTATCACGTTAACCCCTCGTTCCATGTGTCTCTTCTCAGGCCGGTGGTAGCTGGTCCACTCCAGGACTGTGAGATAGGAGAGACTCCTCCGCCCCCACTGGACATCGAGGGGGCTCCGGCGTACACAGTTCGGTCCATCTTGGATTCGAGACGTCGGATGGGGGGTCTCCAATATCTCGTGGAGTGGGAGGGGTACGGCCCGGAGGAACGGTGCTGGGTGCCGAGGAGGGACATCTTAGACCCGTCTCTCCTGACTGAGTTCCACCGTGATCATCACACGCGCCCTGCTCCGCGTCCTCCTGGTCGTCCCCGAGGCCGGGGTCGGCGCACGGCTGGAGCCGCGCGTCAAGGGGGGGGTACTGTCACGGTTTCGGCCGAGGCTGCTCCTCCTCCTTGCTCGGGCAGGCTTCGGCGGTCGTCGTCCCCGGAGTACTAGCTGCCACCGTTGTATGTTATCGATGTTTGTTTGGTTTTGTCTTCCTTGTACACCTGTTTCCTTTTAGTGTTAATTATGTCTCCTATAAGTTTCTTGTTTTGTTAGTCGTGAGTTGTGTGTAATTGTTCCGCCTGTCATTAGGTGCCGTGTATATTTTGCTCCTATGTTTTGAGTATAGACGCACTGTTTGCGTATCTGTTGTATTTTGGTGTTTTGCGCACTGTTGCGTAATCGCTCGCCTCCGGGCTTGTAGAGGCCCGTTAGTTTGTATTGTTGTCATCGACTAAAGTCTGTTGGACAAAGCTTTTTGTGTCCTGCGCCTGATTCCTACACCACATCCACATTCAGCCCATGACATTCAGAACATCTCAGGATGATGTGTTTCAATACTCCAGCAAATTTAGGGTTTTGTCTCCTTCAGGATGGTGGCAGCTCAGTTGCCACTAGTTTTGGTGTTACAAAGCACTTCATTTGAATAGTGTAGAGTACTCCTAACAGCAGACATTTTAGTTGTAGCCCTGATGCTCCCCCAGAATCAAGTACACTCTCTGATCAGTGTGGCGCCTTAAGCTTTTGAGCTGTCAGCAGGAAGAACTTAGCTACCACAACTGTTAGATTTTCCAAACATGAATATTAATGTGAAGAAAAACTATTAGCCTAAGGTTTGCCTTATTAGAATAAGATCTTAGGAGGGTGTTTTAATGGAATGAGAGTGTTAAAACAATACCCTGTTGCTGCAACAAATGTTTGATGATATTTAAATTAATTTATATGGAATAAATATATATTGAAGCACTGTAGGGCAATGTACGTTTAAAATATTGTTTTATTATTTCATTGTTATTGTTAATTGACATTTTTTGGGACACTCTTGAAAACGAGATGGTGCATCTCAAGAGATCTCATCTTGCAAAATGTCCAATAAATCAATAAATACTGTCCATTATTGATTGTTATGCCAAGAACGTGTGTGGAATGACACTAGTGGAGCCTTTCTCTACAAGACATGAGCCACAAGAGATACTACACAGGAGTGAACAGGCACACACAAACACATGCACACACGCACATACACACATGCTCTCTCTCACAAACACACACAGTGCCCCTTCGTTCACACACACACAGTGATACTAACACACCTGCTAGGAGAGGGAGTACATTGCACACCAATGTACCGCATTACAAAAACCAAGCTGCACAATTACAGGTGTTTTAACGTCAAGCTCTGTGAGAGCATTTCACCTGCTGTGTGTTGGGATGAAACAGGCAGCCACAGAAGTGGAAACAAAGAAGGAGAGGAGGGGGCCCTAATGGAAATGTGTGTCTCCATGTCTCAATTGTCTCAAGGCTAAACATCCTTCTTTAACCCGTCTCCTCCACTTCATCTACACTGATTGAAGCGGATTTAACATCTGACATCAGTAAGGAATCATAGCTTTCACCTGGATTTACCTGGTCAGTCTATGTCATGGAAAGAGCAGGTGTTCCTAATGTCATACTCAGTGTATGTGGAAAATACATTGGATTTGAAAAAGGTCATCAACTGTTGTTTTGAGGGTGAAATTTCCACCACGGGATTATGTCATCATTGTAACCACATTTCTACATAGATAAACCTTTTATAAAATATGTTGAATTTTTACCTTTTAAACAACGTCAGATCATCAACTTTATAAGCACCATCAGAAAAAACAATAGGCTGGGCAGCACCTCCTACTGGATCATTTGTTTTTCTACAGCTACCCTCTGGTCTCCCATCCAGGGTTCTAACCAAGCCAAGCCCTGTTTAGTTATGATATTTGTCATTGACTTTTAACAATGTGCTATTGTGAGAATGATTGTTGAGAGAGCTCCACTTAAAAATAGATTCACTGTGGCTATCAAAGTCATTCCAAAGGGTAGATTTAACAGCGCAAATGAAATGTAATCATACTTTATCACTCATATATCATCAATGATGCCATTTACATTTTTACATTTACATTTTAGTCATTTAGCAGACACTCTTATCCAGAGCGACTTATGTGAGTGCATACATTTTTCATTTAGGCCTATATAACATTTGCAAAGTCATCAACAGCTATTGTTTCAATTCAAAACAAAATTCTACAACAAATAGACAATGCAATAGGCCTAGCTAGGGCTGTTGCGGTGACCGTTTTACCGCCACACCTGCGGTCACGAGTTATGAAGGCAGTCAAATTCTGCTAAATGGCATATTATATTATTATTTGTATTATTAAATTCCACGTGACCGTTTAGTCACGGTAATTAGGCTTCTCTAAGCTCTGATGCTGCTGATGGTCATTAGGAGCCTACCAAACTTGCTAATTGCCTGGTACTCAGCACTCTATTGTCCCTCTAATCACTCTGACATCAATGCAAATGTATTTAAAATCTAATCAAACACCCATGATCTCATGTTGCGCATCATTTCAATAGGCTATGCAATTGCGGGAGAAACAGAGTGATGGCCTCTACTGAAAAGAGGAGGATCAGCTTTCTATAGGCTAAGCCTACTATATTTATTTAATAATAATAATAATATTCCTAATATTAAGCACATTGCTTATATTTACAACAGGAGTATAGCCTACATGGCTGGCATGAAAATAAACCACAGCGAGCGTCCTCCATTCGTTATTTAAGTGCATAGATGACATGTATTCTTTCCCGCTGCCCCTGTTTCGATACAGGTGCATGATAATGATCCATTCTAAATCAAAACAAATTTCACACATATATTATTTAGTACAGTGGCTTGCGAAAGTATTCACCGCCCTTGGCATTTTTCCTATTTTGTAGCCTTACAACCTGGAATTAAAATGGATTTTTTGGGGGGGTTTGTATCATTTGATTTCCACAACATGCCTACCACTTTGAAGATGCACAATATTTTTTATTGTGAAACAAACAAGAAATAAGACAAAAAAACAGAAAACTTGCTTTAGCAGTATGCTTAGGGTCATTGCCCTGCTGGAAGGTGAACCACCGTCCCAGTCTCAAAACTCTGGAAGACTGAAACAGGTTTCCCTCAACAATTTCCCTGTATTTTGCGCAATCCATCATTCCTTCAATTCTGACCAGTTTTCCCTGCCGATGAAAAACAACCCCACAGCATGATGCTACCACATTTACATTGACATTTTAGTCATTTAGCAGACGCTCTTATCCAGAGCGACTTACAGTTAGTGAGTGCATACATTATTTTTAAAAAATTTCATACTGGCCCCCCGTGGGAATCGAACCCACAACCCTGGCGTTGCAAACGCCATGCTCTACCAACTGAGCTACATCCCTGCCAGCCATTCCCTCCACTACCCTGGACGACGCTGGGCCAATTGTGCGCCGCCCCATGGGTCTCCCGGTCACGGCCGGCTACGACAGAGCCTGGATTCGAACTACCACCACCATGGTGTTCTCGGGGTGATGAGAGGTGTTGGGTTTGCGCCAGACATAGCCTTTTCCTTGATGGCCAAAAAGCTCAATTTTAGTCTCATCTGACCAGAGTACCTTCTTCCATATGTTTGGGGAGTCTCCCACATGCCTTTTGGCGAACACCAAACGTGTTTGCTTATTTTTTTCTTTAAGCAATGGCTTTTTTCTGGCCACTTTTTTCTTTGCAGTTCCTTCAGGGTTATCTTTGGTCTCTTTGTTGCCTCTCTGATTAATGCCCTCCTTGCCTGGTCCATGAGTTTTGGTGGGCGGCCCTCTCTTGGCAGGTTTGTTGTGGTGCCATATTCGTTCAATTTTTTTATAATGGATTTAATGGTGCTCCGTGGGATGTTCAAAGTTTCTGATATTTTTTTATAACCCAACCCTGGTCTGTACTTCTCCACAACTTTGTCCCTAACCTGTTTGGAGAGCTCCTTGGTCTTCATGGTGCCACTTGCTTGGTGGTGACTTTTGCTTAGAGGTGTTGCAAACTCTGGGGCCTTTCAGAACACGTGTATATATTCTGAGATCATGTGACACTTAGATTGCACACAGGTGGACTTTATTTAACTAATTATGTGACTTCTGAAGGTAATTGGTTGCACCAGATCTTATTTAGGGGCTTCATAGCAAAGGGGGTGAATACATATGCACGCACAACCTTTCCGTTATTTATTTTTTAGAATTTTTTGAAACAAGTTATATTTTTCATTTCACTTGACCAATTTGGACTATTTTGTAGAAGCACCTTTTGCGTTGATTACAGCTGTGAGTCTTTTTGGGTAAGTCTCTAAGAGCTTTGCACACCTGGATTGTACAATATTTGCCCATTATTCTTACAATAATTATTCAAGCTCTGTAAAGTTGATTGTTGATCATTGCTAGACAGCCATTTTCAAGTCTTTCAATAGATTTTCAAGCCGATTTAGGTGAAAACTGTAACTACTGTATACCACTCAGGAACATTCAATGTCGTTTTGGTAAGCAACTCCGGTGTAGATTTGGCCTTGTGTTTTAGGTTATTGTCCTGATGAAAGGTGAATTTAGGTTATTGTCCTGATGAAAGGTGAATTTGTCTCCCAGTATGATAACATGTATGCACTCACTAACTGTACGTCGCTCTGGATAAGAGCGTCTGCTAAATGACTAAAATGTAAATGTGTCCATTGGAAAGTAGACTGAACCAGGTTTTCCTCTAGGATTTTGCCTATGCTAATAGCTGTATTCCGTTTGTTTTTATCCTAAAAACCTCCCTAGTCCTTGCCGATGACAAGCATACCCATAACATGATGCAGCTACCACCATGCTTGAAAATATTAAAGCGTGGTACTCAGTGGTGTGTTGTGTTGGTTTTGCCCCAAACATAACTCTTTGTATTAAGGACAAAAAGTTAATATCTTTTCCAAATTTTTTGCAGTATTATTTAAGTACCTTGTTGCAAACAGGATGCATGTTTTCGAATATTTTTATTCTGTACACGCTTCCTTCTATCACTCTGTTATTTAGGTTAGTATTGTGGAGTAACTACAATGTTGTTGATCCATCCTCAGTTTTCTCTTATATTAACCATTAAACTCTGTAACTGTTTTAAAATCACCATTGGCTTCATGGTGAATTGCCTGAGCAGTTTCCGTCCTCTCCAGTAACTGAGTTAGTAAGGACACCTGTATCTTTGTAGTGACTGGGTGTATTGATACACCATCCAAAGCCTGATTAATAACTTTACCATGCTCAAAGGGATATTCAGCATCTGCTTTTTATTTTTATTTTACACATCTACCAATCAGTAGCCTTCTTTGGGAACCATCAGAAAACCTGCCTGGTCTTTGTGGTTGAATCTGTGCTTGAAATTCCCTACTCGATTGAGGAACCTTACAGATAATTGTGAAATTGAGTAGTTATTCAAAAATCATGTTAACCACTATTATTGAACACAGAATCCATGCAACTTATTACACTACATTACTAAACGTATGTGGACACCTGCTCGACGAACATCTCATTCCAAAATCATGGGCATTAATATGGAGTTGTTCCCCCCTTTGCTGCTATAACAGACTCCACTCTTCTGGGAATGCTTTCCACTAGATGTTGGAACATTGCTGCGGGGACTTACATTTTTGTCATTTAGCAGACGCTCTTATCCAGAGCGACTTACAGTTAGTGAGTGCATAAATTTTTTCATACTGGCCCCCCGTGGGAAACAAACCCACAACCCTGGCGTTGCAAGCGCCACGCTCTACCAACTGAGCTACACGGAGCTACACTTGCTTCCATTCAGCCACAAAAGCATTAGTGAGGTTGGGCACTGATGTCGGGCAATCAGGCCTGGCTCGCAGTCGGCATTCCAATTCATCCCAAGTTCTTCCACAACGATCTCGACAAACCATTTCTGTATGGACATCGCTTTGTGCACGGGGGCATTGTCATGCTGAAACAGGAAAGGGCAAACTGTTGCCACAAAGTTGGAAGCACAGAATCGTCTAGAATGTAATTGTGTGCTGTAGCGTTAAGATTTCCCTTCACTGGAACTAAGAGGCCTATCCAGAACCATGAAAAACAACCCCAGACCATTATTCTTACGCGCTACTTGCTTTCTGTGAGCTTCTGTGGCCTACCACTTCGCGGCTGAGCTGTTGTTGCTCCTAGACGTTTCCACTTCACAATAACAGCACTTAAAGTTGACCAGGGCAGCTCTAGCAGGGCAGAAATGTGACAAACTGACTTGTTGGAAAGGTGGCATCCTATGACGGTGCCAAGTTGAAAATCACTGAGCTCTTCAGTAAGGCCATTCTACTGCCAATGTTTGTCAATGGAGATTGCAAGGCTGTGTGCTGGATTTTATACACCTGTCAGCAACGCGTGTGGTTGAAATAGCTGAATCCACAAATTTGATGGGGTGTCCACATACTTTTGTATATACTTTATAGTGTATAGGATTTGTTAAGCACATTTTTACTCCTGATATTTAGGCTTGCCATAACAAAGGGGTTGACCGTTGAATACTTATTGACTCAAGACATTTCAGATTTTCATTTTTTATTAATTTCAAAAACATTCTACAAACAAAATGTCACTTTGATATTATGGGGTATTGTGTGTAGATCAGTGACACAAAATCTCAATTTAATACATGTTTAATTCAGGCTGTAAAACAACAAAATGTGGGAAAATAAAAGGGGTGTGAATACTTTATGAAGCCAGTGTTTCTCCTTACTATCACTTAGATGGGTGTAAGCCTACTTTGCAGTTAGCGTTTTTCACAATGAATCTTGTTCTGGA
This sequence comes from Coregonus lavaretus, assembly GCF_964263955.1. NCBI lineage: Eukaryota > Metazoa > Chordata > Actinopteri > Salmoniformes > Salmonidae > Coregonus > Coregonus lavaretus. The sequence goes on along the minus strand of NC_140010.1, from coordinate 31,753,464 downwards.
GGCAGCTCTGCAGTGGTGACTAGCCACAAAGTCATACACTTTTAAACCTAACCTTAAGCCTAACCTTAACCACACGGCTAAACCTAATGCCTAACCCTAACCTTAAATTAAAATTTTTGTTTTCATGATTTAAAAAATAAATATAGACAATTTTGACTTTGCAGCAGGCCCATCTAGCGGAAAGTTCTCAGTTCTGCCTCCAGGACAAGACTCATCCCAATAAATGTCAGCCTTCACCAACTGTTCTGTTAGGAAAAGGGAATACTGATCAAACCTTGGGAATATTAACCACAATCATCACTCATAAAGACTACCAACCTTCTGATGAATAAAGAGTACGCAACACCTATAATATGCTTATTATAAATAAGTTTAAGATAAGAGTATACTTGCCTGTTCTCTTGTACATTCTCTTTCTCTTTTAGCTCAGCACCATCTCAGCTCCTTGTCCCTTCTGTCCACAACCAGGTGTCAGCCATTCAGTAGATTCACAACACAACGTGAACACTCCCCCACTGGAGATCCCTGTGCATTTGCTGGAAAAAAACAGATGGCGAAGAACAGCCTCAGAATGTGATATGAGCAATGTGTAAGAAAAGGGCACACTGTCCTGCATAGTGGATACAATATTTAAAATCAATATATTTTGTCTTTGTTTTTGCGTTCTCTCTCTCTCTCTCTCTCTCGTAATTTAATTATATGTATTTAAGGTATGGATACATTAGGGTTTACACCAGCCAACAGTGTGCCAGCCTGAGCCAGGAGTTGTAAATCAACTCACTTTGAATGACATCTCTCCCAGACGGGATTCCTGCTGAATCATCACATCCATGTTTGTCAGGCCTAGGAGAGTGGACCGGATTGGTTGAGCATGCATCTCAATCAATCAACTCCTGACCCATTCTTTGACCTTGAGCTGGCTGGTGTACAATATGAATATACTGTTTGTAAGCACATCTATTAAAGCTTTCTGGAGGGGACTATTTCACACCGCACTGACCAATGGGATTGTCTGAGTCAGCTGCTAACAGGAAGTAAAGATTTACAACTAATGGCATGAGGTAAGTATATGAATGTGTGTCTGTGTGTCTGTGTATCTGTGTCTGTGTATCTCTGTCTATCTCTCTCTCTCTGTCTGTGTGTGTGTGTGTGTGTGTCTGTGTGTGTGTGTGTGTGTATGTGTGCATGCGTGCGTGTGCGTGCGTGCGTGTGTGTGTTCAAGAGCCAGAGTGTACAGTAACACACCACAATGACCCACTTGCACTGTCCTGATATGCAGTTCATATAAATCTGTCATCAAATGCTATTATATTGGCAGGCAGGGAGGTAGCTCAGTTGATAGAGCATGGCGTTTGCAACGCCAGGGTTGTGGGTTCGATTCCCACAGGGGGCCAGTATGAAAATAATAATGTATGCAGTAACTGTAAGTCGCTCTGGATAAGAGCGTCTGCTAAATGACGTAAATGTAAATGTAAATATTCACCATTCCACACACTTCCCATGCTCAGAGACTTGTTTTATGTGTGGATATCATTAGAGGTTCATGGTAATTATCAAAACATATGAGGGAGTCCTCTTAAAGATGATCAATTGGGCATGTTTATTTTATACATCCCATTTGTTACATTCATTGCACTTACAGGGATTAAATTACATTCTGTCTATGTGTAGATTGTTTGTGTGTTGTTATAAATGTCTAATGCGCTGCTACAGCCCTGAAATAAATAAAGTTGTATTTTATTGAATTGTATTGTCTGATAGGCTACATGTGTACACAATTGTCTTGTTCTTCCAGTTTCCCTACTGTATTAAATAGAGCAGACCAATTTAACTGCTGGCACCTGAATGGTTGCCTTTTAGAGATGCATTCATCATTCAAACAATGTCCAGGGGCCTCGTTTATAAACCGTTTGCATATACAAAATATAACCCAAAATGTGCATACACCAGTTTGCACGCAAATGTTGGCATTTATACAAATGTAACTTGAAGTGAGAATGTGCTCACCTCCCCGCAAACTTTACACCATGCGTATGCACATCTACTAGTGGTTGAAATATTGTATTGCAAGCTGGCAAGTAAGTATTTTGTGCAAATCGGAATATGATGAAAAGGTTATTCATAAAAAACAAAACAGAAAACATAGAAAACACGAAAACACATGAACAAGAATGCAGCCATTTTCCATTACTGAGAAGAGTTTTTAGAATCTAAAATAATTAGACATAGGAATCTTTTTCCTATTTATTTTATTTGCATAACCATTGCAGAATAAATTATTCACCTTTTCTGTGATGGGTTCATATTCCCGAAGGAGCCATACAACAAATTATCATCCGCATCTCTAATTTCATTTGACCTAGTAGCCTAGGAAATAGATAGGCTATATGTATTTCAAGTTTTGCAATATCATAGGCAGCGCGGTTTATAATACCGGTATACAGTCGAATTTAACAGGTGAGCAGCTGAAGTAGGCCTTAGTAAGCTACTGTAAGTACTGTAATTGCATTTCTATTTTAGTAGCCTGCCTTAGACAATGTTTCAGAATTCGCACGCAGTCAATCATTTTAGGTTGGGGGGAAAAGTCGATGCAAATCATTGTTGAATTCAAACGTTGTGCTAACAGGTCCATAACATTTGCCATTGCTTTCTCTTTCAGAAACTGACACAGTCCTTTTCCAGATACAGCATAAATTACTGCTAAAGAGTAAAACATCCTGCCAACACAGTAAATAGACCGATAGTTTGTGTGAAATATTTGACAGTATGGGTAGACTATATGTGGTGTGCTATAGGAACATGACATCATTGCCTATTTAATCTTAAAGCCTATACCAAGGCAGGACATAGAAACCCAGTAATCTATTGATAAACTACATATTGAACAACAATTCGTCGTTTGCATGCGGTGGCCTAATGCCAATAGTTCCAAATTATACCACAAATAATGCCAAGGGCGTTATTGTCAACATAAAAGGTAAATGCAGGGCGTTTTTCAGGCGGAGTAATACTCGTTCACGCACGAACAGTTTTATCATAGGTCTGATTTATAAAGAGAAACATGCGTATGTATGGTATGGCTTTAATAATGCTCAATATTTTTGAATGTGCGAAGACTTTTCAAAAATGCTGCACGCAGATATGTAGTGTGAAATTTACGCTATAAATGAGCGTAACATTTATAAAGGAGGCCCCTTCACGGTGTGTCCTCCAATATCTTTGTTTGCAGCTGAAAGACAAATCACAGCTCTTTTATTGCACATGGCATGGTTGCACAACTGTCCTTGAAAACCATGGTTGTGAAAGGCAGCAACCAATGCAGCAACCTACAGTAGCCTACCAACTGGGAACAGATGTCAGTTCAACGTCTAGTTTTGATTTACATTTGGTTGAGTTGTCAACTAACGTAACTTCACCATGTGAATTTGGATTTCGGGAAAAGGTTGGGTGAAAAAAAGACGAAATTCCCATACTTCAAGGATTTTTTTCCAAATCCAAACAGAGAGAATTAACACAAAAACGTATGCATGTATACCGAGACATACAGTGAGGGAAAAAAAGTATTTGATCCCCTGCTGATTTTGTATGTTTGCCCATTGACAAAGACATGATCAGTCTATAATTTTAATGGTAGGTTTATTTGAACAGTGAGAGACAGAATAACAACAAAAAAATATGTCAAAAATGTTATAAATTGATTTGCATTTTAATGAGGGAAATAAGTATTTAACCCCTCTGCAAAACATGACTTAGTATTTGGTGGCAAAACCCTTGTTGGCAATCACAGAGGTCAGACGTTTCTTGTAGTTGGCCACCAGGTTTGCACACATCTCAGGAGGGATTTTGTCCCACTCCTCTTTGCAGATCTTCTCCAAGTCATTAAGGTTTCGAGGCTGACGTTTGGCAACTCGAACCTTCAGCTCCCTCCACAGATTTTCTATGGGATTAAGGTCTGGAGACTGGCTAGGCCACTCCAGGACCTTAATGTGCTTCTTCTTGAGCCACTCCTTTGTTGCCTTGGCCGTGTGTTTTGGGTCATTGTCATGCTGGAATACCCATCCACGACCCATTTCCAATGCCCTGGCTGAGGGAAGGAGGTTCTCACCCAAGATTTGACGGTACATGGCCCCGTCCATCGTCCCTTTGATGCAGTGAAGTTGTCCTGTCCCCTTAGCAGAAAAACACCCCCAAAGCATAATGTTTCCACCTCCATGTTTGACGGTGGGGATGGTGTTCTTGGGGTCATAGGCAGCATTCCTCCTCCTCCAAACACGGCGAGTTGAGTTGATGCCAAAGAGCTCCATTTTGGTCTCATCTGACCACAACACTTTCACCCAGTTCTCCTCTGAATCATTCAGATGTTCATTGGCAAACTTCAGACGGGCATGTATATGTGCTTTCTTGAGCAGGGGGACGTTGCAGGCGCTGCAGAATTTCAGTCCTTCATGGCGTAGTGTGTTACCAATTGTTTTCTTGGTGACTATGGTCCCAACAGCCTTGAGATCATTGACAAGATCCTCCCGTGTAGTTCTGGGCTGATTCCTCACCGTTCTCATGATCATTGCAACTCCACGAGGTGCGATCTTGCATGGAGCCCCAGGCCGAGGGAGATTGACAGTTCTTTTGTGTTTCTTCCATTTGCGAATAATCGCACCAACTGTTGTCACCTTCTCACCAAGCTGCTTGGCGATGGTCTTGTAGCCCATTCCAGCCTTGTGTAGGTCTACAATCTTGTCCCTGACATCCTTGGAGAGCTCTTTGCTCTTGGCCATGATGGAGAGTTTGGAATCTGATTGATTGATTGCTTCTGTGGACAGGTGTCTTTTATACAGGTAACAAACTGAGATTAGGAGCACTCCCTTTAAGAGTGTGCTCCTAATCTCAGCTCGTTACCTGTATAAAAGACACCTGGGAGCCAGAAATCTTTCTGATTGAGAGGGGGTCAAATACTTATTTCCCTCATTAAAATGCAAATAAATGTATAACATTTTTGACATGCGTTTTTCAGGATTTTGTTGTTGTTATTCTGTCTCTCACTGTTCAAATAAACCTACCATTAAAATTATAGGCTGATCATTTCTTTGTCAGGGGGTAAACGTACAAAAACAGCAGGGGATCAAATACTTTTTTCCCTCACTGTAGTATAATCGCCATAAAGACTCTCAGGGAGTAGAAATGACTCATTGACTTGCACCTGTAGCCTATAATTCTGTCTATGAGCATTCAACCTAGGGGTGTGGAGAGGATTTCGAACACCATGGACACGTGCTGACAGTTCAACATGATGCAGAACAGTTATCCATGCAACGTGCCCCCTCCTCACCTGATAATGAACTCATAACAAACTTGAACCTTTCAAACTCCCTTATCAGTGTGACGACTTGTCGGACTCCACCATTTCGAACTAACAAAATTATTATTGTTCCAAAAAAACACAACAGATAGGGCGTGTTTATTTAGCAATATCGAGAAAAATCTTAATGGACAACAAATGTGCAGCTGTGTTGAACTGGATGCACATTTAAAAAGAAATATTTGAAGTTTCAGATGGTGCATTCGAACTGAGAATGGAATAGTCTGACGCTTTGGCTGACTTTTTTTTCTTCCGAAATAGACTACAATAAAGCACTAGAGAAGTTTTGGACACACAAACCGAACGGTTTATTTTAGTTTTACCTGACACCTGAATTACCAAAAGAGAAACATGCTGAGTAAAGACCTTCCGGACATTGAGGTACATAACTTTATAGTTGTTAATCTGTTTTATTCTGTCACTTGTAATCTCAATTTGCGACCTCTGGTTTTGGGAGTGAGGTGTCTTTTTGCCTTACTTTTCGCGCAGTGTTTAGCCTACCTGCTTGAGCCATGTTGTAAAAAAACTGGGTTGGCAAACTGCTAGAATTAGATCGATGGGGGAGCAGATATTTACAAATTAGCCTACTCTTCAGGTTTGATAATTTGTGCAGATATTTTTATTTTGGCTTTTTAATTGCTTGTTATTTTAGGCTATATGGAGAAAGATAACTCACCTTAAAACAGTATAGCGTGGGTAGTTTTATTTAGAGCAACGTGATTGATAAATTGACACTACGAGACTATTTCTTCAGTCTCATAGAGCACATGCAAGTTTTGCACGGAAGTTAGCCTACTTTCAGTATTTTCCTTATGTGATAGACCCATATACTTATCCAGGCAATGCAGTGTTAACATTTTTTTAGCTACAATGCTACAGCTTCTCATCAGCTAGCACGAGAATTCATTCTTCCTTCTCATATTAGCCAATCATTCTGTAGCTACCACTGAAGTTTCAGAACAATGGACAGCGCATGTGTAGCCAGTTACTTGATCGCATTATGCCTATCTAAATTTATTTTGATTTCAAATAAAAGTTTACAAACCAATAACCGTTGCTTTAAGAATTGTCCCAAACATTGTAATAGTCCATGGGGATTCCACTATTTCAATAGCCTACACATTTTTTTATCAACACCATGCATAGGCCACTTTTACTAAAGACAAAACAGCTTATGTAGACTGAACCAACAAAAAACAGGAATAAGGATATTTTGTATCTGTCATTTGACAAGAAGGCCTTGTATGATCAATGCCTGTAAATGAGGATGACCAGTGGCGATTTTAGCATGTAAATCTTGGTGGGGCAAAAAAATATATATATGAGATGCATGACAGCAAAGCCGCTACACAACACAACACTAAACAATACATTAATTGCACTAAAACGGTGACAAATGGTGCCCACAAACTGTTAGGGCCTACATAAAGCTGTCCCAACAGCAGTCCCAACACCTTACCACTGCTACACCTGGCTATCAGCAGAGCCTTGTCTGGCAGCGAAACAGTTCATTCAGCCTCATTTACTGCCTTTAAAAAAACATAGCTGATATAGCTGACTTGCTTAAACAAATGTGTTTTCTACTGACAATTGAGATGTATAAACTATGCATAAGGGGACGACAAGCGAATAAGAGACAATCCGTAATTTCGATTAAGACATTAATGAGCGAGCCAGGACAGACATAGTCAATATAACTATTTGTTCAGCACTTTTGAAATGTACAGCGACATAATTCAGAACATGGGCCGTTCTTACAGTGTTCTCCCTGTACACCAAGTCAGAACCATAGGATAAATAAAGGGGGCATATAAGCTGACAATGAAAGCTCTTACAATATTCGATGATTACATTTCTCAAAAACAGGTTATAGGCTACATGTGCACCACCGAGTCAGAACAGTAGGCGAAATTAAGAGGTGAAAATATACCCAATTATTAGGGTGAGGTACATGGGCTATTAACAGCTTACTACACAACAGCTGCCCAACCACCACAGAAAGCACTGAGCTAGGCTGAAACACCTGCATTTTGGAGCTGCCTTACTCAAGAGAACAAAAAAGAGACCATGTTTGTATGCAGCTTTATTAACTCAATGATATACAGTGGGGAGAACAAGTATTTGATACTTTTTATTTTATTTTATTTCACCTTTATTTAACCAGGTAAGCCAGTTGAGAACAAGTTCTCATTTACAACTGCGACCTGGCCAAGATAAAGCAAAGCAGTGCGATAAAAACAACACAGAGTTACATATGGGGTAAAAAAACATAAAGTCAAAAATACAACAGAAAATATATATACAGTGTGTGCAAATGTAGCAAGTTATGGAGGTAAGGCAATAAATAGGCTATAGTGCAAAATAATTACAATAGTATTAACACTGGAATGCTAGATGTGCAAGAGATTATGTGCAAATAGAGACAAATACACTGCTGATTTTACAGGTTTTCCTACTTACAAAGCATGTAGAGGTCTGTAATTTTTATCATAGGTACACTTCAACTGTGAGAGACGGAATCTAAAACAAAAATCCAGAAAATCACATTGTATGATTTTTAAGTAATTAATTTGCCTTTTATTGCATGACATAAGTATTTGATACATCAGAAAAGCAGAACTTAATGTTTGGTACAGAAACCTTTGTTTGCAATTACAGAGATCATACGTTTCCTGTAGGTCTTGACCAGGTTTGCACACACTGCAGCAGGGATTTTGGCCCACTCCTCCATACAGACCTTCTCCAGATCCTTCAGGTTTCGGGGCTGTCGCTGGGCAATACGGACTTTCAGCTCCCTCCAAAGATTCTCTATTGGGTTCAGGTCTGGAGACTGGCTAGGCCACTCCAGGACCTTGAGATGCTTCTTACGGAGCCACTCCTTAGTTGCCCTGGCTGTGTGTTTCGGGTCGATGTCATGCTGGAAGACCCAGCCACGACCCATCTTCAATGCTCTTACTGAGGGAAGGAGGTTGTTGGCCAAGATCTCGCGATACATGGCCCCATCCATCCTCCCCTCAATACGGTGCAGTCGTCCTGTCTCCTTTGCAGAAAAGCATCCCCAAAGAATGATGTTTCCACATCCATGCTTCACGGTTGGGATGGTGTTCTTGGGGTTGTACTCATCCTTTTTCTTCCTCCAAACACGGCGAGTGGAGTTTAGACCAAAAAGCTCTATTTTTGTCTCATCAGACCACATTACTTTCTCCCATTCCTCCTCTGGATCATCCAGATGGTCATTGGCAAACTTCAGACGGGCCTGGACATGCGCTGGCTTGAGCAGGGGGACCTTGTGTGCGCTGCAGGATTTTAATCCATGACGGCGTTTTAGATTCCGTCTCTCACAGTTGAAGTGTACCTATGATAAAAATGACAGACCTCTACATGCTTTGTAAGTAGGAAAACCTGCAAAATCGGCAGTGTATCAAATACTTGTTCTCCCCACTGTATATTTGTTTTACCTTGTTTGCAAACTGATATGTAACACGTATTAATGCCAAAATAACATGCAAAACAGGCAAGCCCCAAAAACAAAAACAAAAATATTTAATATTTTATTTATTTTTGTTGCTAAAAATGTGGAACTCAAAACACCTGCCCTGAATGAGGGGTAGCCACTGAGTATGACTCACCTTGCAAATACTGTAATCAATTATGTGACATAGGCCTACATAACCTCTAAAAAATATGAGCTTATACAATGATATCTGGTATTACTGAATACATCATTGTATTAAACCAACCCAATACATGCCGGTGGATGGGCATGCATCATATCCATTGACAATACCTACACCTCTGCCTAGGTGACATGTAGACTTTCTTTTATTGAAGACATTTGAATGGAGAGTGTGCCGGGGTAAGTGACGGTCACCATTAGCATTTCTATTAATGGCTGTTATGACAACGGTCATGTGACCTTGGCTGTGTCAGGGGGCGCTTAAGACGTGGTCTGAATGACTCCCGTCTGCTGTCGAAAATACCTCACTAAATGTCATAATAACGGCCGTCCGCGGAGCAATTAAACCGGCCATTCATCTTGCGCAGCGCTGAAGACGTCTCGTTTTAATATCCTGCCTTTGTGAGAACGCTAAACGTGCGCCTTTGTGTGTGCTCACGGATTCATTAAAAACGTCTAGGATGGCCATCAGTGTTCGTTAGAAATGAGATTAATGTGTCCGTTTACAGAAAGGCCTATACACTTTATGTCTGGCGCTGAACCATGCCAGGCCAGCCTCCAGAACAGGACTATCAAGTCAAGTACAAGGAGAGGATATTACCAACATGGGCACCAAAAATTGGCTTTTAAATTATGACAAGGAGACGTGTGTCTCACAGACATCCGCGTCAGTGTCAACGTCTGAAAATTGCCATTTAAATGATGACAAGGAGACCTGTGTCTAGCAGACATCCATGTCAGTGTCAACGTCTAGGATTTTAACGAGTTGCTCTCCTATCAAGGCTGTAAATCTAAGCATGAAACCCCTTAGAATAATCATACAGGTGTTGGAGATTCTGCATGTTTTAAACCCCAGCTGAGTGATCTTCCATGTGATACAGTGCCTTCGGAAAGTATTCAGTGCCTTCGGAAAGTATCCCCTTGAGTTTTTCCACATTTTGTTAAGTTACAACCTTATTCTAAAATTGATTAAATAGTTTTTTTCCCCTTATCAATCTACACACAATACCCCATAATGACAAAGCAAAAACAGGTTTTTAGAAATGTTTGCTAATTTATAAAAAAATAAAAAAAACGGAAATATCACATTTACATAAGTATTCAGACATTTTACTCAGTACTTTGTTGAAGCACCTTTGGCAAAGATTACAGCATTGAGTCTTCTTGGGTATGACGCTACAAGCTTGGCACATCTGTATTTGGGGAGTTTCTCCCATTCTTCTCTGCAGATCCTCTCAAGCTCTGTCAGGTTGGATGGGGAGCGTTGCTGCACAGCTATTTTCAGGTCTCTCCAGAGATGTTTGGTCATGTTCAAGTCTGGCTGGGCCACTTAAGGACATTCAGAGACTTGTCCCGAAGCCACTCCTGCGTTGTCTTGGCTGTGTGCTTAGGGTCGTTGTCCTGTTGGAAGGTGGTTCTTCGACCCAGTCTGAGGTCCCGAACGCTCTGGAGCAGGTTTTTATCAAGGATCTCTCTGTACTTTGCTCTGTTCATCTTTGCCTCGATCCTGACCAGTCGCCCAGTCCCTGCCGCTGAAAAACATCCCCACAGCATGATGCTGCCACCACCATACTTCACCTTAGTGATGGTGCCAGGTTTCCTCCAGACGTGACGCTTGGCATTCAGGCCAAAGAGTTCAATCTTGGTTTCTCCACCTGATTGGTGGAGTGCTGCAGAGATGGTTGTCCTTCTGGAAGGTTCTCCCATCTCTACAGAGGAACTCTAGAGCTCTGTCAGAGTGACCATCGGGTTGTTGGTAACCTCCCTGACCAAGGCCCTTCTCCCCCGATTGCTCAGTTTGGCCGGGCGGCCAGGCCAGCTCTAGGAAGAGTCTTGGTGGTTCCAAACGTCTTCCATTTAAGAATGATGGAGGCCACTGTGTTCTTGGGGACCTTCAATGCTGCAGAAATGTTTTGGCACCCTTCCCCAGATCTGTGCCTCGACACAATCCTTTCTCGGAGGTCTACGGACAATTCCTTCGACCTCATGGCTTGGTTTTTGCTCTGACATGCACTGTCAACTGTGGGACCTTATATAGACAGGTGTGTGCCTTTCCAAATCATGTCCAATCAATTGAATTTACCACAGGTGGACTCCAATCAAGTTGTAGAAACATCTCAAGGATGATCAATGGAAATAGGATGCACCTGAGCTCAATTTCGAGTCTCATAGCAAAGGGTCTGAATACTTATGTAAATAAGGTATTTCTGTTTTTTATTTTGAATACATTTGCTAATTTTTCTAAAAACCTGTTTTTGCTTTGTCATTATGGGATATTCTGTATAGATTGCAGAGGATTTGTATTTATTTAATCCATTTTAGAATAAGGCTGTAACGTAACAACATGTGGAAAAAGTCAAGGGGTCTGAATACTTTCCGAAGACACTGTATATACCACACTTTTAATGTAGGCCTACTGCAGTATAAGCTTAATGTTCCACAACATCCCTCTACCATCATACAATGTATTGTATGTCATTCATTGATAATGTATCGCAATGATGACACTATACCCATAATGTGTGTTATTCTTAACCCAAGGATTTGTAACCCACTGATTTAACTATTTGAGTAAAGCGTAGCATAGAGGTATCTGTCACATATATCACGCATGTAAAACATTCAGTTACACATTGTCGAAGAGCGTAAGTCCAAAAGAGAGAACATTAGTCCAGGTTTAAGTTGATGCAGGTGGGATGCACAGGTGTTTCATCATAGTGTGTTTGGAGATAAGAGCGGAGGTCATAAACCGATACCCTATCTAATCTTTATCTTATCTCTTCAACAATAACCAATAGGACATTCAGATTTCCTGGAATGTTCTGTTTCAGGCGTGTTGTGATTGTCAGAAAGTGTCTGCTCACCTGTTTGTAGCGGTCTGAACATAATTTGACACTATAAAGACCAAGAAAATAATATCTGATTACCTTGTTAGTAGAGACGTTCTGAGAAGGTCAAAATAGCTTTCTAACGGTCTCTCATTTGACAGAGGTTCCCAGCTAGGGATGGTACCATGACATGGATGTAACATTTTCTCTTTGAACGTTCCGATAACACATTCTAGAAATGCACCCAAACAATTGTTGTAGGAACGTTCACTGTTTGCTGGGGAGTTTTACAGTGATTCTGTCAATGATTCTCCTCTTATCCCTTTTCAACATCATTCTTTATGGTGATTACCCGACACACACACATACACTTATTTCTCTTTATCTTGCTATACCTATTGAATGACTTTTATCCCAACTTAGCCTATTGGAAACAGTGGCTCTATATCATGTAAATAGATGGCCAAGCAAATGTAGCTCCTGGATAAGTTGACTTTGATTGCTCTGTTAATCAATCAGCAAGTCCCAGATCATTCCAGGCCTTGCCAACATGAGACTGCCCCCCCGGCCCACCCCATCTCTCCCACTCCTCCACCCACCTTCTTATCTGTCGCTCTCGCTCTCTCGCTCTCTCGCTCTCCGCCCAACAGTGAGCTAAATCACACATCGTCCATCTTCTGCGGCCCCCTTTTCCCTTAGTTAAATAATTAATCTGAACACAGGTGACAGCCCCCCTCCTCCTCCCGGTAAACTGTGTTTAAGTACCCTCTGGCCCAGCTTGTGAGGTCAGGAACGTGTGGTGCTCTGAACTTCTGCCCCGCAACGCTTCCCACCCTCAGCTCAGCCCTCCTCCTCATGCAAGATAAGGTCCCCTTGGCTGGGACAGTTATCCAATCACAATCATGTTCTTTTTCTTGCAATTTGAGAGAGTATATTTGGATTTCTGTTTACGATAATAGAGCCACTATATTTTACTGTGTGAAACTGGAGAGAACAAACTGAATATTGATTCAAGCATGCTTTCTCCCCCTAGGCGAGAAATGCTATGTTGCTTTAGACTGTAAATTGGTTTCAATTCAATTGGGCCTTTGACCTTGGACCATATCCTTTAATTGTGCGATTTTGTTAGATTCCATTTTAAATGGATTTATTTCCCCATTCTAGTTAAATACAGCGATATTCAGGGATGAACCCAAGCAGGACAGCCTACCCTCTCCATAACCTGTATTACTGCATCTGATGTTGGAACTGAATTAATATTGCTGAATGCCCCCAGTGCAGTAGGATACTCTTGCTTTATCTCATCCATGGCGGATCAATATGTGGAAATTCATCTATCGATTTCCAGGTGAAGACACAGGGCAATAAGACAGTGAATTGCCAGCTCATGTTTAACTATCAAGCCCCGGGGAGGGAATATGTTACTTTTATGAAAGACTAGAATCTCAAAGGGAGTAGCTGGAGTGTCTCGTACTGAACTCTGGGCTTTCTGAGACCTTAGTCAAGTTTGTTTGAAGTATGATGCTATTCAAAATGCATTCAGGGAAATTGGAGGGAGACTGACAGAGCTCTTTGTTTGCAGTGCGTTATTCTTCGTACCCCCTCAGTGTAGCCTACATACTCTGACTCTATGTAGGCTACACCTATGAGTGAACAATGATTTATATATACACTCAATTACTGATAGGGGGCGCTGTGTTGAAGCCCCCCCTCAAAAAAAGTATAATAATATATATATATATTTTTGTCATTTTGCAGATGCTCTTATCCAGGGTTAAGTGCCTTGCTCAAGGGCACATCGACAGATTTTTCACCTAGTTGGCTTGGGGATTAGAACCAGCGACCTTGCGGTTACCGGCACAATGCTCTTAACCACTAAGCTAACTGCCGCCATGGCAGGTATACTTTTTTTGAGATTACTAATGTTACTGTCCCCACTACAACAACAAAAAATACCTAAATAAATGTATGAATGAAACATTTAATTGAAATACTGTAGAATTCCATTCATTCCTATGGAGGACTGCTCCTATTGGGGAGTGCCAATATGGCGGACCGGTGGCTTCAAAGCCTCTCAATGGCCAACACATAGCATCAGCAATCCAGGGTTTATGTACCACTGCTAAACGGCTGACATCGCTTCCTAATTTCTGCAGTGTGTGATTGTGATTTTACTGACTCTGTGGAAAACAGGCGTGTATTAATTAGTGATGTGGGTGCTGGGTGTGATCAGTGAAGACTGATAAAGTCAGCCTCCTCTGCTCCTCGGGATGGAGAGGAAAGAAGACACTATAATCCTGTTTAAAATGATATCTGGATTCCTCCTGTGGCAATGTTTTTTTTCTACGCTAAAGGCATAGCAAAGACACTTCCCCAAATTATTTGTTTGATAATGTATTCTTATTCTTTAATAAAATAGAGGGATGTTATCAATATCATATAATATTAATGAAAGCAATTTTTAGAACTGAACTTGGTTCATTTTCTGGTGTTTTTAGGGTGTAGCCTAACTACAGAAAGGAATGAAAATGGAATCTTAGGAAGTCTGATAAAGAATACCACAAATGCTCCGCATCTCAAAATAATACAACTGTTTCCACACAACGGGCACTGTGCCCTAGGCTGAATACAGAGTGTACGCTCTCTACAGTCCCCTGTAGCTCAGTTGGTGGAGCATGGTGCTTGCAACGTCAGGGTTGTGGGTTCTTTTCCCACGGGGGGCCAGTATGAAAATGTATGCACTAACTGTAAGTCGCTCTGGATACGAGCGTCTGCTAAATGACTGAAATGTAAATGTACTTCCCTTATATACATTGATAGTGGTTTTAATAATAGATTCACTGTGTGTGATAGAAAATCAGTTTCTCACTGAAGTGCGAATTGTTACTTCAGGTTTGGCTGACCTATTAATTCTCCCACTGAAACCTGTTGTTTGTGTCATTACCTGAAAAACATTAAAATATTAAAAATACAAAAAAGTTATTTCTGAAACGCTTGATATTAGCATACCACAATTTATACTCTACTTAAAAACGTGCTAAGAGCTGTAGGGCTTTCAACCTTGTTCATTGGTATGCGGGTCTCTGTTGAAAAATAATAATATATATATATAAAAATTATATATATATATATATATATATATATATATATATATATATATATATATATATATATAGTAAAGTGGTTGTCCCACTGGCTATCATAACGTGAATGCACCAATTTGTAAGTCGCTCTGGATAAGGGGGTCTGCTAAATGACGAAAATGTAAATGTAAATGTTGAATGACATCTTGGATCTGCTTGCTTTGTGTTTTATCATTTGTTTCAAGCTCTAATGGTATTATCTGGCTGGCACCCACCTCACATGCTGCCTTCAAGTCCCAGTTCATCACCAGGACCAAATTTCAATTTGCACTTGACCCTTCTGTTCTGCCCTTTGTCTGATTGTGCTGTTCATGTGTACTGAAATGAATGCAGACATGGTTCCCCTTTACCCTACAAAGAGCATGAAATGAGTATTACTGTGCCAGTGATGGCTGTTTCATTTTCTGTTTATGCCCCTGTTTATGCTCCCCCCCTTCCCTCCCCTCCCTCAGTTAGCTTGGCTGTTAATTGTGTTTGCCATCAGAACAGAGGACCCTGCTCTACATTTGTGCCCATCTTGAAAGACTTGATCGTACCATGATAATTTGACTGGCAACCGTGAATCAATGGGCACAGTGTGTCAGAGATAGAGGCCTCACAGGATGATAATCTAGTACTCAGCCTCAATGTGTGTCTGATTTCATGATGCATTTGCCTCCTTGTGAATTATGAATTAGATTAATGTGTTGTGTAATTAATACAGGTTCTTATCAATCCGATGGTGTTCTACCACAATCAGTTTTAAAGGGAAAATCGATTCAAGAACTATCTTTTGGTATTTTTTTTATAAGTCCACTGTTGATATAGTCCCATAATGTTTTGCATGTCAGCAGTCACATTTTCAAGATATTGGACTTTCAAGAAGCAAAGTGTCACCGGCCACATCATCATTATGATGCTAAATGCAATATCCAATATCTTGAAAACTTGACTGCTGACATGCAAAACATGTTTGGACTGTATCAAAAGTGGAATAATGAAAAAAATACAAAAATATAGTTTTTGAGTGGATTTTGCCTTTAACAAATGTTCTCTGATTTAGAGTAACACATTTAATTTCACTGTGAACATTTTGAAAATGATTTACTTTATGATTATTTGTGAGTGTAGAAATTGAAATTTTATCTCCATATAAACATGTAGCCTAAAGGTAAAACAACTCACAATGTCCTTCTTACCATTAACAATTCTGCCTAAAACAATTCTTATGTGCCTCAATGCTCTCTCCATTTTACTCTGTTTCTTCCAATATAACCTGCATTCCCTCACATGTACTACTCTCAAACCCACTCAATACTGAGACCTCTGTGGTGTTGCAACCCACAATCACAGATTATTGTGAAACAGACACAAATTGTCTATTTCACAATAAGCTGTGATAGTGTGTTGGGTCAATAAGCCACTTTGTGTTAATGAGCCATGTTCAATGTGTCACAGAGTATCCTGTCTCTGAACCCGAGGGTGCAGACCCACGCTGCCATCCACTCAACAGACGCCAAGAAGAAGGAAAGGAAACACTGGAAGAGAAACCCAGAGAAGAGCTGTGATGTAAGTCTGACATGTGTACCCTCTTCCCATCCTCTATACAAACTGTTTTTCATTATGCTCCATGTTCATCTCTAGGGCCAGAAGTTTTTCCTGACCCCGTGACCGACCCCAGAAAAACTGTAGGCCCAGGAAAAATAACTAGGGCCCCAAGTTTTTCCTGGAGAGGTCACTTAGTGAGAAAAAAAGCCCTGATCCTATGCTGTAGTTACATTCATATCACAATCATTCCAAATGTCACGCTTCCCTCTTCGGTCCTCATTGAAATATTTTCGAGTGCCTATCAACAGCCTGAAGTATCAGCTTTAATGGGACATGAATCAGAAAGACCATACCCAGCAGATGCTGCCCGAAATCGGTTAAATATTGCACATTTCCACTGGTTATCGTCTCATAGCTCCAGCCTCAGTCAAGGCTCATAACCATATTCAAATGCAAATTTTTTATGCTTTTCCCCTCTGCCATGTGGCGATTGTTCTAATAAAAAATAAAAAATGTTTCCAGAGAACGCATATTAATAAGACATCTTAAATTATGTCTGCAATTCCCAACACTAAGCATTTTGTCTAATTAATAATAATAGGGTCCCTAGATGTTGGATTAGACAAATCCTTTGCAGTGTATAAATGCAACACTGGTAATTTCGAGTGAAAATGTCAATGGTTATCCCAGTGGCGACCGTGGTGCGCGGTTGTAATTGGAAATGTAATTAAAGTATGTTGCATTGTATAGCACAAATGAGCTTGGCTAACATGTTGGAAGACTTTATAGACTCAAGTCCTAAATCATAAACATTACAGCCATTTCAGCTGTCCACCGCACTTCCCTCTCAACATGCTAAATTGGCATTGGCAAGGTTTTTTTTTATGAAAAGCTTGTGCCTCTTTGTAACCTCAAGGGCGAGATGTCACCGAGGTGTTGGTTTGATAAGGGCTTATTCTATTAAGGCAGACTCGCAGTGTATTCATTGTGTTATCTAAGAGGTCAGAGGGCAAGGTTGATTGGGGGGAAAGGTAATTGCACATGGGAAGAAGATCTCCACCTGCCATAACTGGATACCATAGCAATAGCAGGACCCTCCAAAAACAGCTGATTACAATATGCAGACTAATCTGGGTTCCCTGGGGGAAGGGAATGAGGAAGCGAGAGCTGCGAGCTGCTAGAACAGGAAGACATGGAGTGTTTTTCTGTTGATTTTTCCAAACACGTTATTATTAGTTCATCCTAAAGCACAAACATAATATAATCGTCACAATTTAAGTACTGTTAATGCAGCTTTTTAATGTTATTCCTAGCAGCGCCACAACAAAGCTCAATTTATTACACGTTGAAAGTAGGGCAGGAAAAAAACGTATATGCATTTAAAAGTACAGTCGCTAGTGAAAGTCTATACACCCCTTGCACAGTCTTCACATTTAGCTGCCTTCAAATTAAATCTAAAAGGGATTAAATTAGATCAATCTACACAACCTACTCCACATTTTCAAAGTGAAAGAACAGTTATAGAACATTTTCCAATCTACTTAGAAATACTAAATGAGGATGTATTGATTGCATATGTCTTCACACCCCTGAGTTTATACTTGGTGAAGCACCTTTGGCAGCTAATACAGCTGTGAATAATTTTAAATAAGATTCTACCATTCTTGCACAACTCTTAGGGCAACATAGTGAGCTCTATTTTCATGTCATCTGATCAAAGCACAGGTTCCTATCCAAGTGCCAATGCTGTTTAGCAAACTACAGGCGTTTACATTTGTGGGACGACATGAAAATAGAGCTCTTTGGCCACACACACACCAGTGGTGGGTTTGGCGTCGAAATGATAATGCATGAGCAGAAAATAACCCCATACCTACTGTAAAATATGGTGGTGGAGCTTTGATGTTATGGGGCTATTTTGCTTCCACTGGTCCTGGGGCCCTTGCTCAGGTCAACGGCATCATGAACTTTACTCAGTACCAGGATATGTTAGCCAAAAACCTGGTTGATTCTGCCAGGAGGCTGAAACTTGGCCGCAAGTGGATCTTCCAGCAAGACAATAACCCCAAGAACACATCAGAATCCACAAAGAAATTGTTAATTGGCCACAAAATCAACATTTTGCAATGGCGATCTCATTCTCAGGACTTGAAACCCATTGAAAACCTGTGGTTTGGGGCCCCCTGAGTGGCGCAGCGGACTAAGGCACTGCATCACAGTGCTTGAGGAGTCACTACAGACCCAGGTTCGATCCCAGGCTGTGTCACAACTGGCCGTGACCGGGAGACCCATAGGGCGGCGCACAATTGGCCCAGCGTCGTCTGGGTTTGGCAGGGGGGTGCTTAACTTGGCTCATTGTGCTCTAGCGACTCCTTGTGGTGGGCCAGGCACCCACAGGCTGACTTCGGTTGTCAGTTGAACAGTGTTTCCTCCAACACATTGGTGTGGCTGGCTTCCAGGTTAAGGAGTGTGGTTTGGCGGGTCATGTTTTGGAGGACGCATGACTTGACCTTTGCCTCTCCCAACCCCATTGGGGAGTTGCAGCGATGAGACAAGATTGTAATTGGATATCACGAAAGGGGGTAAAATAAAAAATTATTTAAAAAAACAGTGGTTTGAATTGAAGAGGGCAGTCCATAAGCACAGACAAAGGATATCAAGGATTTGGAAAGATTCTGTATGGAGGAATGGTCTAAGATCCCTCCCAATGTGTTCTCCAATCTCATAATACATTTTAGAAAAAGGCTCAGTGCCATTATCCTCGCAAGGTGAGGTATGGAAAGGTATTGAAAACAGGGGTGTCAATACTTTTGACCCCTAACTTATCGGCAAAAAAATATATTAGTCTCTTTCTCCGAGCAATTGTATTAGTATAAAATAATATCATTTCACTCTTTTTTTCATACAATATAGCTCAGTATTTGAATGATTTATTTATACAGTCATTTTTGCTCGTCTTTATCAAGGGTGTCAATAATTTCAGACCCCACATTGTTTTTATCAAAATTCCTCATGCTTAGTAAATTTGGTTGGGAATCATTGATGGACAGCAATATTCAAACCTTGTCAGCAGAACACTCAACACCTCTTTGACATTCAAATTTGTGTAATTGTCCCGCAGAATTTTTTTTTTATATCGCAGAGTTAGGTGTTCAGAAGGCAGGGGGGATTCCTCTAACTTTTTACCTGGGCTTTGCTCCTTTCATATTTATTTTGCTCCTAACAAAATCCCCAGTCCCTGCCGGTGACAAGCATACCCATAACATTATGCTGCCACCACAATACTTGGAAATACAAATGGATCAACAATATTGCATTACTGGCCTCTATGACAAAGTGAAAATATGGAAGCCTGTTTTAAGAAATCCACTCCAAATCTTCCATTCTGTTTCCAACAAGGCTGTTAAGTAATACTGCAAGACAACACATATTTGGGTGAAACCCTCTGTATTTTCAAGTATTGTAGTGGCAGCATCATGTTATGGGTATGCTTGTTATTGGCAGGGATGGGGAGTTGGTCAGGACCAAAATAAATATGAAAGGAGCAAAGCCCAGGTAAAAAGTTCAAGGAAAACCTGCCTCAGTCTTCTGAAAACCTAACCCTGGCATATAGTTTTATTTTTCAGCGGGACAATTACACACATTTTAATGCCAAAGACACACCAAAATGGCTTTCCAAAAGGGTTGAGAATGCCTGAGTGGTCCAGTATCAGTCATGACTTAAATCAGAGACAAGGTTTGAATATACAGTAGCTGTCCATTCAATGATTTCCAACCATTTGTAAAGTTTTAGCTTTATAAAGTCACCCCACTCCCTATCCAACTCCTCTCCACTCCCTACACACATTTCTCCCTGCTCTTTAATAAAAAATGGGCCTACTGTGATGGCTGTATTTACTTGAATGGTTTCTTTCTCCAGTCATTTCTCCCATTGTGCATCATTAAGAGGATTAAGTCAGTGAACTGAGTCTGGGCCTGAACTGTATTAGGCTATTAAATTAAGGAAACAGCTTATGGTGAACTTTGTATACGTTATAAAATGGATCCCAATAAACTCCCCCCAGATAATGGAAACCGTGTCGCGTTACTATGTTAAATAGCACAAATTAATCCTCCTTATTTGAAATGGGGAACCTATAAGAGGTCTGTATCTTTGACTATAGTGCATTACTCAGTGGTGTAATCCTCCTAAAAGGTCATATATAAATCGTATTTAATCTCTATGGTACATTATAATGTATTAGTTTAGAATGTATTCAGCTTTGATAGTATTTTCATGGCTCTGTTTCAAGGGATGGACTCGTCATCTCATCATGCTACAGTATTGAATATAGAATCTCTCTCTCTCTCTCTCTCTCTCTCTCTCTCTCTCTCTCTCTCTCTCTCTCTCTCTCTCTCTCTCTCTCTCTCTCTCTCCTCTCTCTCTCTCTCTCGCTCTCTCTCTCTCTCTCCAGAGCTGCATGAAGTTAGAGAACAACTTTGACGACATCAAGCACACGACTTTGAGCGAACGCGGGGCACTGCGCGAGGCGTTCAGGTGAGAGGAGGAAGAAATGAGAGGAGAGGAGGGGGTCACCATGGAAATGTCCCCGTTGCCATGACAGGAGTGGTGATGGAGGGATGGGGGGGGTTCTAAGTCATTCCTCATTATTGGGGGAACAAATGAGTTTTATAGTCACCATTCAGCCTCTCCCTCTCGGAGGGATTCATTTGTCTGAAGGGGAGGCCTCCCCCGAGGCCAGCGTCTTGGCTCTTAAACACAGGAAACGCCAAGCCTGGCTGCACACTGGAAAAATGTAAATGTTTCATTTGTTGCTGCTCGCAAGAAAATAATGTTATGGGAGTCCCCAGGCAGTATTGGAGTACTTTAAGCGTTGAATCATAAGGATGTTTGCAATTAGAGCTCAAGATTTATTTAGCAGTCATTGGAAATCACAGGAGGGAGACCTTTGACATTGTGACAAGATTGCCCATCTGTTCTCTCGTCTGAAGATGTTTGCTTTACCACATGGCTAGCTACATCGAGGTCTGATTTAATTCCACAGTGACAAATAACAAGCACACATCTCAAAGTCTGTCATAAGTAGAAGTACATTACATGACCAAAACATACATATAGATTGACAGTTCTGAAATATTATAATGATAATAATGGTTACATAAGCCATTTTACTAGAATAAAGTACTGTACAGTATATGGTTAAGTTTTTATTATTGTGAGTTCTGTTTGAGCAGCCAATAAGATTCACAGGTTTGAAACAAGATGGCACAAGTTCTTTTAACACAGTGTTTTTGATCAATACCTGTTGGAACTGTTTTGAAACAGTGAAAGTGAACTTTATTCTGTTGGACTATGCTTCTCTCTGTTTGCTGAGTCAACACAGCCAGAATAGTGGTAAGGTCAGTTGGGTTGTTAAGGTAAAACTACGCCGTTGTGACGTTCAACGTTTGAGCGATTTGTACTACTGATAAACGTTCAACAGACTAATGTGATTCCATGGCTGATTCTGTAACACCACATGGCATACAGTGGCTTGCGAAAGTTTTCACCCCCCTTGGCATTTTTCCTATTTTGTTGCCTTACAACCTGGAATTAAAATGAATTTTGGGGGGATTTGTATCATTTGATTTACACAACATGTCTACCACTTTGAAGATGCAAAATATTTGCTATTGTGAAACAATCATGAAATAAGACAAAAAAACAGAGAACTTGAGCGTGCATAACTATTCACCCCCCCAAAGTCATACTTTGTAGAGCCACCTTTTGCAGCAATTACAGCTGCAAGTCTCTTGGGGAATGTCTCTATAAGCTTGGCACATCTAGCCACTGGGATTTTTGCCCATTCTTCAAGGCAAAACTGCTCCAGCTCCTTCAAGTTGGATGGGTTCCGCTGGTGTACAGCAATCTATAAGTCATACCACAGATTCTCAATTGGATTGAGGTCGGGCGGCAGGTAGCTTAGTGGTTAAGAGCGTCGTGCCAGAAACCGAAAGGTCACTGGTTCTAATCCCTGAGCTGACTAGGTGAAAAATCTGTCGATGTGCCCTTGAGCAAGGCACTTAACCCTAATTGCTCATGTAAGTCGCTCTGGATAAGAGTGTCTGCTAAATGATGTAAATATGTCTGGGCCATTTTGACTAGGCCATTCCAAGACATTTAAATGTTTCCCCTTAAACCACTCGAGTGTTGCTTTATCATTATGCTTAGGTTCATTATGCTGCTGGAAGGTGAACCTCCGTCCCAGTCTCAAATCTCTGGAACACTGAAACAGGTTTCCCTCAAGAATTTCCCTGTATTTAGTGTCATCCATCATTCCTTGAATTCTGACCAATTTCCCAGTCCCTGCCGATGAAAAACGTCCCCACAGCATGATGCTGCCACCACCATGCTTCACTGTGGGTATGGTGTTCTCGGGGTGATGAGAGGTGTTGGGTTTGCGCCAGACATAGCATTTTCCTTGATGGCCAAAAAGCTCAATTTTAGTCTCATCTGACCAGAGTACCTTCTTCTATATGTTTGGGGAGTCTCCCACATGCCTTTTGGCTAACACCAAATGTGTTTGCTTATTCTTTTCTTTAAGCAATGGCTTTTTTCTGGTCCCTCTTCCGTAAAGCCCAGCTCTGTGGAGTGTACGGCTTAAAGTGGTCCTATGGACAGATACTCCAATCTCCGCTGTGGAGCTTTGCAGCTCCTTCAGGGTTATCTTTGGTCTCTTTGTTGCCTCTCTGGTTAATGCCCTCTTTGCCTGGTCCGTGAGTTTTGATGGGCAGCCCTCTCTTGGCATGTTTGTTGTGGTGCCATATTCTTTCCATTTTAAAATAATGGATTTATTGGTGCTTCATGGGATGTTCAAAGTTTCGGATATTTTTTTATAACCCAACCTTGATCTGTACTTCTCCACAACTTTGTCCCTGACCTGTTTGGAGAGCTCCTTGGTCTTCATGGTGCCACTTGCTTGGTGGTGCCCCTTGCTTAGTGGTGTTGCAGACTCTGGGGCCTTTCAGAACAGGTGTATATATACTGAGATCATGTGACAGATCATGTGACACTTAGATTGCACACAGGTGGACTTTATTTAACCAATTATGTGACTTCTGAAGGTAATTGGTTGCACCAGATCTTATTTAGGGGCTTCATAGCAAAGGGGGTGAATACATATGCACGCACCACTTTTCCGTTATTAATTTTTTAGAATATTTTAAAACAAGTTATTTTTTAAATTTCACTTCACCAATTTTAACTATTTTGTGTATGTCCATTACATCAAATCCAAATAAAAATCAATTTAAATTACAGGTTGTAATGCAACAAAATAGGAAAAACGCCAAGGGGGATGAATACTTTTGCAAGGCACTCTACATAGGCCACAAATTATCCTCATGTAACATATCCTCATGTATATCCTCTCAGCTGTGAGAAATCTGTAAGTTGATTTGGGCTCGCGTTTACAAGCTCTTGACCAGATATGTAGAAAGAGGTCATATTTTCATCAGTCGTTCCACCATTTCGGTGCCTGTTAAGATGTGTAACTTGGTGGGACAAAAACTTTGATTTAATCAAATGTAAAAATGTTGGCAAATTGAGCACGTTCAACTTAATAGAAAACAAGTTTTCCAATCTCAAGAAGTTAAATAAAACAAATCTTGACCTTGGGACAATAAGGTTCCATCTGACATTTTGGAGAAAAAATAAGTTATTCACATAGAGTTGCTTTTTAGGTGGTCCTTTAATGTCCTTTAAAAAGTCAATTTATGACAAATTATATCTTCACTTGGTGCTATTTGCAATTTTTACATTTACGTCATTTAGCAGACGCTCTTATCCAGAGCAATTAGGGTAAAGTGCCTTGCTCAAGGGCACATCGACAGATTTTTCACCTAGTCGGCTTGGGGATTAGAACCAGCGACCTTTCGGTTACTGGCACAACCATCTTAACCACTAAGCTACCTGCCGCCCCAGGTAGCTTAGTGGGGGCGTTAGGTAGTCAATGCTGGGTTGTCAATCGAAAATAATTGTATGTAAGGCGATATACTTATTGAGTCATGAAAGAGGAAGACATCATAAAACAGTTCTGAGAACTGGGAAAAATACAAATCTCAAAACTATACATTTTGCATAATAGAAACTTTAAGTCCCAAGTCCTTGATTATTCATAACATAGGTTTTTCAAAAACATAGATTTTTTTACACCACTTTTTTAGAAGAATATCATAGGTTCTGGGCCTATTTTTCAAATACTTCAATTTTCTTTCATCACATAAGCTCTTTATGGTAAAAACAAATACATACAGGTGCTTTAGAGCCAGTGGCTGTCGGTGACGTTTAAGATGAGGGAGGACTTTTTTTTTTATGAGCATGGCCTTATTTCTATTACAGCATATTGGATGACTGTCATTCATATTCCATTCACCCAGCTCACTGTAACATCGATAGGTTTAGGCTACTACATGATACTCAAATTTACCCTATACCCATCATGAGGTTGGGTAATCCAGAAAAACGCATGTCAAAAATGTTATGAATTGATTTGCATTTTAATGAGGGAAATAAGTATTTGACCCTTCTACAAAACATGACTAAGTACTTGGTGGAAAAACCCTTGTTGGCAATCACAGAGGTCAGACGTTTCTTGTAGTTGGCCACCAGGTTTGCACACATCTCAAGAGGGATTTTGTCCCACTCCTCTTTGCAGATCTTCTCCAAGTCAATAAGGTTTCGAGGCTGACGTTTGGCAATTCGAACCTTCAGCTCCCTCCACAGATTTTCTATGGGATTAAGGTCTGGAGACTGGCTAGGCCACTCCAGGACCTTAATGTGCTTCTTCTTGAACCACTCCTTTGTTGCCTTGGCCGTGTGTTTTGGGTTATTGTCATGCTGGAATACCCATCCATGACCCATTTTCAATGCCCTGGCTGAGGGAAGGAGGTTCTCACCCAAGATTTGACGGTACATGGCCCCGTTCATTGTCCCTTTGATGCGGTGAAGTTCTCCTGTCCCCTTAGCAGTAAAACACCCCCAAAGCAGGCCTTGAGATCATTGACAAGATCCTCCCGTGTAGTTTTGGGCTGATTCCTCACCGTTCTCATGATCATTGCAACTCCACGAGGTGAGATCTTGCATGGAGCCCCAGGCCGAGGGAGATTGACAGTTATTTTGTGTTTCTTCCATTTGCGAATAATCGCACCAACTGTTGTCACCTTCTCACCAAGATGCTTGGTGATGGTCTTGTAGCCCATTCCAGCCTTGTGTAGGTCTACAATCTTGTCCCTGACATCCTTGGAGAGGTCTTTGATCTTGGCCATTGTGGAGAGTTTGGAATCTGATTGATTGATCGCTTCTGTGGACAGGTGTCTTTTATACAGGTAACAAGCTGAGATTAGGAGCACTCCCTTTAAGAGTGTGCTCCTAATCTCAGCTCGTTACCTGTATAAAAGACACCTGGGAGCCAGAAATCTTTCTGATTGAGAGGGGGTCAAATACTTATTTCCCTCATTAAAATGCAAATCAATTTATAACATTTTTCTGGATTTTTTTGTTGTTATTCTGTCTCTCACTGTTCAAATAAACCTACCATTAAAATTATAGACTGATCATTTCTTTGTCAGTGGGCAAACGTACAAAATTAGCAGGGGATCAAATACTTTTTCCCTCACTGTATATAAAGAGAGAGTGGATCTCTGTTATAGAGTGAGGGAGATGAGAGAGGCAAAGCTCTGTCATTCTGTTATAACTAACCATGTACATATTAAATACTAATATGAACTCCCCATCAAAAGTGTCTAAGTACATCCTTACATTCGTAATCATTTGATATTCTAGAAACTCATCATAACACACGCAAACACAGTTCACTTTCATAGCAGCCACATACAAACAACATGATCCCTTTGATCAATGTATAATTACTTCTCGCATCTACGTGCTCTCCTCCTCTCACTTTTTCCCTTCACTTGTGAACTTCAGTGCACAACACATCAGCTGTCTGTGACCAGGCGACAAAACCTTTCTAAGCCAAACCTTCATATCATAACCACTAACAGCTTCACACAGCCTACATAGCTACTAGAACTAACGCATTAGTAAACCCGCTACAAGCATGCAGTACAGTCAGCAGCAAGCAGTTTAGCAGTTACACCGGCGGGCCCCGGTGGCAATAAATTCATAAAACCAAAAGCTTACCTTGACATGGAAGAGTTCCACTGTTAGATAGCCATTGCCAGCTAGCTAACATAGTATACTTCTCTGTTTGAGCCAGGTGTTTGAGTAGGCTAAACTAGCTAGCTGCATTTGCTAGCTAAGTGAAACTGAAAGTGAAAAAAATACAACTAAATATAGCTATCTTTCTCTCTCTTGCATCTCCTTCATTTTTAAATAAATAAATGTGTTCAAAACTGTTCAACTATTGTCTTTCTCTCTCTTTGAGTCAACTACACACCACATTTTATGCACTGCAGTGCTAGCTAGCTGTAGCTTATGCTTTCAGTACTAGTTTGATTCTCTGATCCTTTGATTGGGTGGACAACATTTCAGTTCATGCTGCAAGAGCTCTGATAGGTTGGAGGATATCCTCTGGAATTTGTCATAATTACTGTGTAAGTCAATGGAAGGGGGTGAGAACCATGAGCCTCCTTGGTTTTGTATTGAAGTCAATGTACCCAAATGGGGACGGAAACTAGCTGTCCTCCGGCAATTTGGCATGCATTTGTATTGTTACAGAGCAGACATCATCATGCCTGTGTATACAAAGTAAAACAAGCAGGAGTCTAGCCACCCTTAAGGTTCTTGAGAGCAGCCAAGGAAGTGAGAGAAGGGAAGAAGTCCATTTGAGCAGCAGCAAGGGATGAAAAAGTAGACTGAATGACACTGAAGAGGTACATTGACCCAAATAAATTATGAACATGTACCTGTGCGAAAGAGAGGCTACGATAGAGTAGCAGAGGCAGACAAGGTCTTGTCTGATGACATGGAGTCTGAGCTTTATAAACATATCAAGAATCTCACGGACCAGTTTCATGGGCTTATTAGCCTCAAATGCAGAGATGTTTCCTACGGCTCAACTTACCCTGTCCACTTTTTTTGGACAAGCTATGTTTTCAAAACTGTTATGTTTAAATGAATTCTGATTATTTTTATTTTATTTATTTATTTTGTTATTTAGCAGACGCTCTTATCCAGAGCGACTTACAGGAGCAATTAGGGTTAAGTGCCTTGCTCAAGGGCACACCGACAGATTTTTCACCTAGTTGGCTCAGGGATTAGAACCAGCGACCTTTCGGTTACTATTATTCCCAGGGATACACACCATCCTAAAATATATGTAGATATCTTTGTTAGAAATAATACTATATTTCCCTTGACGGAGTGATGCTGAATGTAACAAATGGCTCAACATACCCCACTCTTCCCTACCTGTGTGAGCGGGAGAGGGCTTTCCATGCTGTGAGGGACCTGCAATGCTGATGAAAGATGCAGGTTCCCTGACAGCTAATAATGTCTGACATCAAAGACCAGCAAGTGCCTTTATCTCCCCATGATCACAGGAGGTGGCTAAGGAAGGGATGGAGAGTCGGAGAGGGAGGGGGAGGGGTGTGTGTGTGTGTGTGTGTGTGTGTGTGTGTGTGTGTGTGTGTGTGTGTGTGTGTGTGTGTGTGTGTGTGTGTGTGTGTGTGTGTGTGTGTGTGTGTGTGTGTGTGTGTGTGTGTGTGTACATGTGCATTTGTGGGTGTGTGTGTTCCTCCTAGGGTAGGAGATGAGGGGTTGAGTGTGAGGGTGGTTGGGTGGGTTGTGGGTCTTGTGGGGTGTGTTGTCAGTGGCCACAGACTGCTGCGGCTCGCTGACATCCTGTTCTCATTACTTATGTTGAGTCATCCAGGATCCTGGAAGGGATGTATACAGCAGTTTTGTACTGAACACAACCATTATTATTACACAACCATATTACCATTACAACCATTCAGTTCCACTGCAAAATGAAGTTCTGAAACGGTTCAAACAAAAAAACAGTACTGATTTATATCGTTCCTTTCTGTTCCTTTTTAAACCTCTGAAATATATATTTTTACAATTTAGCTCAACATTAAAATACTTCACCAATCAGTGCGGGTATGCAATTTAATCTGTATAGAGAAGTCATTAAGAGCAAATTGTATTTTCGCAATAACAGCATGGTTTAATCATAATGAAAGACAAACACACACACTGTGCTGCCAGTCACAGTGTAGGGCGCAGGGTGCAACAACAATTTTGAGGGTGAGGAGAGAGTGAGAGAGGATGGAGTAAGCTTGACTTGAAGCGCAGGGCATCTTGTTATGACATGCATTATCTGAATTAGGCCCACAGAATTATTCCTATGGAGGAGCAGCTTCTATGGAGGAACTTTGAATATCTTTGAACCAGAGCAAATGTTAGCTAGCTAACTAACAAGCTTACAGTGGGGAAAAAAAGTATTTAGTCAGCCACCAATTGTGCAAGTTCTCCCACTTAAAAAGATGAGAGAGGCCTGTAATTTTCATCATAGGTACACATCAACTATGACAGACAAAATGAGATTTTTTTTCCAGAAAATCACATTGTAGAATTTTTAATGAATTTATTTGCAAATTATGGTGGAAAATAAGTATTTGGTCAATAACAAAAGTTTCTCAATACTTTGTTATATACCCTTTGTTGGCAATGACACAGGTCAAACGTTTTCTGTAAGTCTTCACAAGGTTTTCATACACTGTTGCTGGTATTTTGGCCCATTCCTCCATGCAGACCTCCTCTAGAGTAGTGATGTTTTGGGGCTGTCGCTGGGCAACACAGACTTTCAACTCCCTCCAAAGATCTTCTATGGGGTTGAGATCTGGAGACTGGCTAGGCCACTCCAGGACCTTGAAATGCTTCTTACGAAGCCACTCCTTCATTGCCCGGGGGTGTGTTTGGGATCATTGTCATGCTGAAAGACCCAGCCACGTTTAATCTTCAATGCCTTTGCTGATGGAAGGAGGTTTTCACTCAAAATCTCACGATACATGGCCCCATTCATTCTTTCCTTTACACGGATCAGTCGTCCTGGTCCCTTTGCAGAAAAACAGCCCCAAAGCATGATGTTTCCACCCCCATGCTTCACAGTAGGTATGGTGTTCTTTGGATGCAACTCAGCATTCTTTGTCCTCCAAACACGACGAGTTGAGTTTTTACCAAAAAGTTATATTTTGGTTTCATCTGACCATATGACATTCTCCCAATCCTCTTCTGGATCATCCAAATGCACTCTAGCACACTTCAGACGGGCCTGGACATGTACTGGCGCAGCAGGATTTGAGTCTCTGGCGGCGTAGTGTGTTACTGATGGTAGGCTTTGTTACTTTGGTCCCAGCTCTCTGCAGGTAATTCACTAGGTCCCCCCGTGTGGTTCTGGGATTTTTGCTCACCGTTCTTGTGATCATTTTGACCCCACGGGGTGAGATCTTGCGTGGAGCCTCAGATCGAGGGAGATTATCAGTGGTCTTGTATGTCTTCCATTTCCTAATAATTGCTCCCACAGTTGATTTCTTCAAACCAAGCCGCTTACCTATTGCAGATTCAGTCTTCCCAGCCTGGTGCAGGTCTACAATTTTGTTTCTGGTGTCCTTTGACAGCTCTTTGGTCTTGGCCATAGTGGAGTTTGGAGTGTGACTGTTTGAGGTTGTGGACAGGTGTCTTTTATACTGATAACAAGTTCAAACAGGTGCCATTAATACAGGTAACGAGTGGAGGACAGAGGAGCCTCTTAAAGAAGAAGTTACAGGTCTGTGAGAGCCAGAAATCTTGCTTGTTTGTAGGTGACCAAATACTTATTTTCCACCATAATTTGCAAATAAATTCATAAAAAATCCTACAATGTGATTTTCTGGATTTTGTTTTCTAAATTTGTCTGTCATAGTTGACGTGTACCTATGATGAAAATTATAGGCCTCTCTCATCTTTTTAAGTGGGAGAACTTGCACAATTGGTGGCTGACTAAATACTTTTTTTCCCCACTGTATATTATTTTTTGTATTTTTCCGAGGGCCTTCAAAAGGCTTGCGGGCCGCCAGTTGCCCACCCTGATCTAAACTAATATCTGACTAACTCTACTAAATTAAGTTATTTGAGAATGAAAGTTAAGAGGCTAGCACATCATGCTTTGTGACATTATATTATCTATACCCTAGTTAGATAATGTATTTTCACTTATTACATCTGCATGCAAGTTGCGTTTTCCCTGCTGCACTCATTCTTTATTTATTTTTTAATATTGCAGATAGATTGTAACTTCCATCAATGTAATTGTCTGCATCACTTGCAATCCCCCATATATATATTTTTCACAAATATATATTTATTTCACTAATATATATTTTTTTCACTAATATATATATATATATATATATATATATATATATATATATATATATATATAAATAAATACACTACCGTTCAAAAGTTTGGGGTCACTTGTTTGGGGTCATTGTTTTCGAAAGAAAAGCAATTTTTTTGTTCATTAAAATAACATCAAATTGATCAGAAATACAGTGTAGACATTGTTAATGTTGTAAATGGCTATTGTAGCTGGAAACAGCTGATTTTTTATGTAATATCTACATAGGCGTACAGAGGCCCATTATCAGCAACCATCAGCCCTGTGTTCCAATGGCACGTTGTGTTTGCTAATCCAAGTTTATCATTTTAAAAGGCTAATTGATCATTAGAAAACCCTTTTGCAATTATGTTAGCACAGCTGAAAACTATTGTGCTGATTAAAGAAGCAATAAAACTGGCCTTCTTGAGACTAGTTGAGTATCTGGAGCATCAGCAAATGTGGGTTCGATTACAGGATCAAAATGGCCAGAAACAAAGAACTTCCTTCTGAAACTCGTCAGTCTATTCTTGTTCTGAGAAATTAAGGCTATTCCATGCGAGAAAATGCCAAGAAACTGAAAATCTCGTACAACGCTGTGTACTACTCCCTTCACAGAACAGCGCAAACTGGCTCTAACCAGAATAGAAAGAGGAGTGGGAGGCCCTGGTGCACAACTGAGCAATAGGACAAATACATTAGAGTGTCTAGTTTGAGAAACAGACGCCTCACAGGTCCTCAACTGGCAGCTTCATTAAATAGTACCCGCAAAACACCAGTCTCAACGTCAACAGTGAAGAGGCGACTCCGGGATGCTGACCTAGGCAGAGTTGCAAAGAAAAAGTCCAGTGTTCTTTTTCCCATCTTAATCTCTTATTTTTATTGGCCAGTCTGAGATATGGCTTTTTCTTTGCAACTCAGTTCAGCTGAGATTAGGAGCACAATCTTAAAGGGAGTGCTCCTAATCTCAGCTTGTTACCTGTATAAAAGACACCTGTCCACAGAAGCAATCAATCAATCAGATTCCAAACTCTCCACCATGGCCAAGACCAAAGAGCTCTCCAAGGATGTCAGGGACAAGATTGTAGACCTACACAAGGCTGGAATGGGCTACAAGACCATCGCCAAGCAGCTTGGTGAGAAGGTGACAACAGTTGGTGTGATTATTCGCAAATGGAAGAAACACAAAATAACTGTCAGTCTCCCTCGGCCTGGGGCTCCATGCAAGATCTCACCTCGTGGAGTTGCAATGATCATGAGAACGGTGAGGAATCAGCCGAGAACTACACAGGACAATTTAGTCAACAAGAAAACAATTGGTAACACACTACGCCGTGAAGGACTGAAATCCTGCAGCGTCCGCAAGGTCCCCCTGCTCAAGAAAGCACATATACAGGCCCGTCTGAAGTTTGCCAATGAACATCTGAATGATTCAGAGGAGAACTGGGTGAAAGTGTTGTGGTCAGATGAGACCAAAATGGAGCTCTTTGGCATCAACTCAACTCGCTGTGTTTGGAGGAGGAGGAATGCTGCCTATGACCCCAAGAACACCATCAAACATGGAGGTGGACACATTATGCTTTGGGGGTGTTTTTCTGCTAAGGGGACAGGACAACTTTACCGTATCAAAGGGACGATGGACAGGGCCATGTACCGTCAAATCTTGGGTGAGAACCTCCTTCCCTCAGCCAGGGCATTGAAAATGGGTCGTGGATGGGTATTCCAGCATGACAATGACCCAAAACAAGGACAAGGCAACAAAGGAGTGGCTCAAGAAGAAGCACATTAAGGTCCTGGAGTGGCCTAGCCAGTCTCCAGACCTTAATCCCATAGAAAATCTGTGGAGGGAGCTGAAAGTTCGAGTTGCCAAACGTCAGGCTCGAAACCTTAATGACTTGGAGAAGATCTGCAAAGAGGATACAAAATCACTCCTGAGATGTGTGCAAACCTGGTGACCAACTACAAGAAACGTCTGACCTCTTTGATTGCCAACAAGGGTTTTGCCACCAAGTACTAAGTCATGTTTTGCAGAGGGGTCAAATACTTATTTCCCACATTAAAATGCAAATCAATTGATAACATTTTTGACATGTGTTTTTCTGGATTTTTTTGTTGTTATTCTGTCTCTCACTGTTCAAATAAACTTACCATTAAAATTATAGACTGATCATGTCTTTGTCAGTGGGCAAACGTACAAAATCAGCAGAGGATCAAATACTTTTTTCCCTCACTGTATTTTTTAGTGATCCAATACGTAATATAGTACATTTATCATAATTTGGTTGTAATCCAGAGAGTTTAGAAAATGTATCTAGATCCTCTATGAGGCTGTGGAGGGATTCAAGTTGAGGATTTAAAAGAAAACATGAATCATCAGCGTACAATGTGCACTCATTTGTTTGTGAGCTGGCTTCTAAATACTATAATCTGCATGTGCAGCAGTGGTCATTCGGTTTTTGACATACAAAAGTGAAATAGATGCATTTATGTTGTTGTTCAAACCCACAGATCGCTTTATATATCTTCTCAAAGAAACTATCGGTAGTTCGAAAACTTGGCATCATATTTCTGTCATGCTGCTTTGTTGACAAACTCCAACCACCACCACCTCTCTCCTAGCCCCGGGTATTCAGCCAACAGCAGCCGCCACTGCCTGCAACAGGGTTGTACAATTAAAGGTGA
Organism: Coregonus lavaretus; assembly: GCF_964263955.1. Lineage (NCBI taxonomy): Eukaryota > Metazoa > Chordata > Actinopteri > Salmoniformes > Salmonidae > Coregonus > Coregonus lavaretus. The sequence continues at coordinate 31,719,889 of NC_140010.1, read as the reverse complement.
GGTGGATTTTACACGGGTTATTTAATGAAGAACACTATGGAAACAGAACAGAAACTGGATAAAAGAGTCTATACTACCTTACATACTAGGGCTCTCGAACGATTAGAAAATGTAATCTAGTTAATCACGGATTTGCTGTGATTAATCAAGATAAACCACAAATTCAGAATGTGCTCAAATTGAGCTGTCATTTTTTTTATATATACAAAAAGCATTACAAGAATATTGACGTTTAGAATTTGTCCAAAGTAAATGTTTTCAAAATCAGGTAAATTGATAAAGCACACTTTCTTTAACCTCATTGTCAACTTGTTTTGACATTGCATTGTTGCTTTTAGCTGTGTAGATTATGTATTTTGATGTTTTCAGTGTATTTTGAACAAGATCATATACTGTATGTGTGTCTTATGTGCACTGGTGTGTAGTTTATTGGCAGCATTTGCTGTATTTTTGCAGAGGGATTGTCATTTGGCTCAGTTTTGAGCATCTTTTCTTCCTTTATAAAAATCGACGGTATTTGAAGCTGCTAAGGACCCATCAGAGACTTGTGAGCTGTGACCAGACAAAAAGGCTTTCAGCGCAGAGACACTGAAACGCATTGATATCCCTGGCGATTGAAGTAAGGTGCCATCATTAGTCCCCGAGACATTACGTTGTCACTAATTAGGAAGAGCAACACCTCGTCTTCCTCAAAGACTCCATTACTGCTGCGACTGAAGTCCCCCACCTTTCTTCTCCTCGGCATCACACCAGGACGAAGAAAGGTGGATTCATTATGACAAGAAGAGAAGAAAAAGTGTCCCTCTCCACTGCTTTTCCCCGTTTCCTAGTAGCTAGAGAGAGCAGGACGGCGAGAGGAGAGAGAGAGAGGAGGGTTTATTTTATACTGAAGCCAGTCTTAATTGGTCACGTCGTAAGCCAGTTTGTGTAATTATGATGACAGCGCCTGGTTGTTGAGTGGACGGTCTCGTCCCTCTACACATGCTCCCCAGGGCTCTCATTATGACGATTGGCGACGATGGCTTTTATAACGTGTCCCTTGTCCCATTTGAAGGAGTGAGGGGTTTCTCCAGGGGCTTCGGTCGTCTAAGAGGTTGTGTGGCACTTTAAAGTCATTAATGTCCAATACTAGTCTGTAATGGTGTATTTGTTTATTGTTGAATGATAGTTTTGTGGAAAGATGGTAAGCCCTACTCATTTCAATGGCTTTCAAGGAATGTTTTTCAATCAGTATTCTTGTAATGTCTCATAGAAACTATGAGTATGGTTTGTGATGTCCCTCATACAACCTACAGTATATTTAAAGCTGAACAATAAAGGATAGCAGCCTTTAAAGCAGCTTGAAGGCACTGCTGTAGGCGAACACACACACACACACAACACACACCCCCTCCACCCACCCACCTCCCCACACACCCCAGATCTCCCTTGTGGGTAGCAGGTGTGGGGTTGGTCCTAGCATTAGAATCGACGGTGTGTGTGGTGTGTGTCTCCTATGGCAGGGCCAGGCTTAGTGGGCGTTGTCTGCAGCTGGTAGACATTCTTCCTCTAAGGACCTCCAGTCTACTGCATCCTGACAGCTCTGACAGCTACGGTGACATCCCTTATACATGCCATAATCTCTCTCTCTCTTCCATCAAATCCCCATGGCTAAGCCAAAATAGTATCAGATAGCATACTGTGCTACATGTTAATGCACTTTGAGGGTATAGAGTACCACACGCACACACACGCACACACAGACAGACAGACAGACAGACAGACAGACAGACAGACAGACAGACAGACAGACAGACAGACAGACAGACAGACAGACAGACAGACAGACAGACAGACAGACAGACAGACAGACAGACAGACAGACAGACAGACAGACAGACAGACAGACAGACAGACAGACAGACAGACAGACAGACAGACAGACAGACAGACAGACAGACAGACAGACAGACAGACAGACAGACAGACAGACAGACAGACAGACAGACAGACAGACAGACAGACAGACAGACAGACAGACAGACAGACAGACAGACAGACAGACAGACAGACAGTGCAGGACAACAGTTGGAGATGGAGCCACAATGGCAACCAAACAAGGTGTTGCAGTTTAATGCAGGAGCCTGAGTTGAATGTGTAATGGTGGGGCCAGGAGCCAGTTGACCTCCCTTAGTGGCTCATTTGCCACACATCTTAAGACCTGAAAACAAAGCCACCATAAATAATAGAACAGGTTGCTGAATCAAAGAGAACAAGGAGAGGACGAGCCTAGAATTGTTTGATTGTGTTCACAGGAAAGAGGAAAGAGAAGAGTTGTTTAGAGATGCATAGGGAAGCGCTGGAAGTTGGAGAGTTAGGTGTGTAGCATGGAAATAGGTGTCCTTGGGTGTCGCCCCTCTGCACTGGCTCATACCAGAGATTCACCTGTCATAGATTAGGTTTTCATGAACAGCTCATTCGTTTTCAAGCATTTGTGATATACCATTTTGGATTATTATAGACAAATCTCCTCTGGTAGGGCCCCTCAGAATATTAGACCAATATCAGGTGAATATTTTATAGGCTTTGTGTCATCCAGAGCTCTGTGTCATCCAGATCCTGGACTACTCCTATGATTGTGACTGAGGCTGTTGTATCTCTGTGTATGATTGGTTAGATAAGGCTGGTACCCTTGAGTGGTGATGTTTGAGGAGATTTCCTGGTTGGTCGGTTAATAATGCAAGAGACTGGAGGCGGCGGTGAGAAGACATCCATCAGACGTCCTGAAACAGACACAGGGAGAAGCTGGGATGGGGGCTTACCTATAGTGTGTGTGTGTGTGTGTGTGTGTGTGTGTGTGTGTGTGTGTGTGTGTGTGTGTGTGTGTGTGTGCGCGAGAAGCTGTGGGGGCTTAGCTATAGTTACCACTCTGTAATGAAGGCTGTAGTGTTATTGCCTTGGTGTGCTGAGATATAGTATCGCCTTAAGGGTGGACGCATCTCTGTCGTTTTATGACGCTGTCTTCGTCTTTGTTTTCTCCCGGGTTAGTTTGGGATAGCATTTGTTTATGTTTCTGCTCACGGTTGTTTGTGTTGGTGATAGTGTTGTGTGTTGCTCCAATCCCAAGGAGAGTAAGCTATTATAGTTCAGAAACTGGAAAAGTTGGTGTTTGTCTGAGTTGAGGGTGATTTCATTTAATAATAATTTGGGTGGTGCTTATATTTGTCCTGTAATGGAAATGTACTTTTTTGTATATCCCAACTCCCCCTGAGACACCCGCAGGCAGTGGGGTCACAGCCAGGGTCGCCATTGTACAACATTTACCTTGTCAGCTCCATTATTCAAACCAGAAACCTTTCAGTTACTGGTCCTACGCTTTAACCTCAAGGCTACCTGCTGCCCCTAAAGAACAAATGTTGTGCGACAAGAATGGGATTCGAACACCCGTGTGCAGAGCACAATGGATTATTAGTCCATCACCTTAACCACTCATCAAACTCGTCCTTTGAAGTTCAACATAAGGAGTTTACATTGAGGGAGTTGTAACATCTGTGTAAATCTATCGACTTTGAACCAAGCCGTGATTATGAAGTCATATTAGTGAATTTCAGTCACACTTCTACATGCTTATTGAGCACTCACAACAGGTTCACTACAAAGGATTGATTCTAGATAAACCATTGAACTACATCCTTTGTGGGTACACATTTTCTCTCTCTTATTTAATGTAATTAAGGATGCATTTGGAAGTCTGTGTGTTGTGCCTGCCTTTAATCATGACCTGAAAAACACAGGTGTTCTACTCAGAGTGGCTCAGAGAAAGACCCATTGTTAGTGGTACTCAGGATCCTGGCACGCACTGCCACGGACCATTTACAACTCCTGATCAAATAGGATTGCCTGTGAGTTATTTTCACTTGACATTTTGGAGAGCTGCTGGTCAGAAAAGCTGAAGTGACTGCTGTGTCATCTGCTGTTTTAATGTTTCAATGTTTCCATACAAATAGAAAGAGAGAGGGAGAGGGGGGAGTGGAAGAAAGAGGGGAGAGAGTGAAAAGTAGAGAGAAAGAAAGGGATAGAGAGGATACCTCGTCTGCAAGTTTTCCCGTGTTAACTTTGAAATGATGCATCTTTATTTGATGAGGTAAAAGTAAAGAGAAACGGCAATAAACCTTTTTTTTTTTTTTATGTATTCTCACCAACACCTCTCCATTTTTAAAGCCTGTTTACTTTGACTAGTTTAGTAGGGAAAACACAAAACAATCTTCACACCTGCTCAATCCCGCCTCCTGCTTTCTCTCTCTATCTCTCTGAGGTCTTGTCATTTGACAGGACTGGCAGCGCTGCATCCATTTTGTTACTTCATGAATATTTAATCAGGCCCAGCCAAATTAACCCATGTATAATTTAGCAACGGCGTGTTGTTGTCTACCAATATGGCGTCTCCACCGCCATTACGGAGTCATTTGTTTTTTGACCCCACTGTCTCCATGGAGACAAAGGGCCTAGGGCTGTAAGAGTGACGTATTACCGCCACACCAACAGTCATGAATCATGACCGCAGTCAAATTCCACATTGGCCGTTGAGTCACGGTAACTAGGTGTAACAAAGTGAAAATGTAGAGTTTCCATCAACCTCGCGTGCAATGTAGACATCAAAGAACGCCGCAGTTCGCGGTAGAAAAGTGGGTGAAACCATTCACTTCAGGAAAAGGGGTAATATAAATAAAGTTTCCTTTAATTTTATGTTACTGAATTCATAAAAATATTTTCTGCCATTGTAGTAAGGTTGGTAATACGAGAGGTCTTCGGACTTACCATTTTTTTTACTATTTTCTTTTGAAAGAACAACTAGTGGGTTTTGAGTGCTTCTCCTGCCTGCTCCTCAGTCAGAGAGATATTCTGAGAGCAGGTTCGTGTCTCCTTCCTCTGTATATAAAAACGGTTTAAAACTGTATAACATAAGTGTTTTCGGAAAACTGGTTCATAAATCCTAAAGTCAATAGCAAATGTGGCTATGTATATATTTATTTTGCCGTTAATGTATTGAAGACCTATTTCAGCAAGTTAACCAAGTTTTTGCTGGCTTAGCTAGCCATGTTAATGATGAGCTAACTAGCACTGTTGGTCACTGCACTACAACGTCACGCTAGCTATTGCCAGCAGGTGATTTGCTAGCAGGTGACTTATTGAAATTAAGTGAATGTTTATTTTCTTACTACCTTAAAAGGTTTATATAAAAGGGTTGTACTTGTGCTCTGTATTTATGGATTAATATTACTTCACATTGAGGGTATGTATCACTACTGTTGCTCCTATCTAAAATATATCTTGTGTCCTACCTAACCAGTGAATGTGTGGCTGTGACCGTCCTGTCAATGCCTGTCATCACTGTTTGATATATTTTACTGCAGGTATGCTTTTCTGTATTTTTGTTATTTTCTAAACACAACGCATGTATTCTATACGATCACTTTGTGGATTCAGTCTGAGAGAGATATTCTGAGAGCAGTGAACGTATGGCTGTGACCGTCCTGTCAATGCCTGTCATCACTGTCTGATATCTTTTACTGCAGATAAAAACCGAGTCAACCTGAAGTGTGGGTGTCCGTGTGCCTTTCTTCTGGGGGGATATGTGAAGTTGGTTACATAGGCTTCTCCAAAACTGCGCTCTGATGCCGCTGATGGTCATTAGTAGCCTACCAAACTTCCTGACGGCCAATTGCTAATGGCCTGGTACTCAGCACTCTATTGTCCCTCTAATCACTCTGACATCAATGCAAATGCGTTAGAAAATCTAATCAAACACTTCATGAGAGCCCTGGCACTCAAAGTATGAGCGGAATAGGATCACCTGTTGCACAGAGAGAGCCAGCTCCTCATAGCTGGTTGATGCATGAATTGTGCAACATTTCTATAGGCGATGCTATGCAATTGCGTGAGAAAATTTGATGGCCTCTATTAAAAAGAGGAGGATCCCATCAGCTTTCTATAGGCTAGGCCTACTCTATATATTTCTCAACAGTAAACACATTGCTTCTCTTTACCGTCTTTAACTCCTTAACCGGAGTTGCCTACCTGGCTTGAACGAAAATGAACCGCAGGAAATGGGTCCTCTTTTCGCTGTTCAGGTGCCTACAGATGTATTTTTTTCCCCTGACCCTGTTCCGACAGGTGCATGATAATGGCCCATTCTAAATCAAAACTAATTTCACACATATATTATTTAGTATATGTAAAGACAAGATTCAATTGTGAATAGTCTGATGGGTGAGAATATTATCACTTGTGAATGATGCCCAGCGTGTGCAGTCTAAGGCAAGAAACAGTGCATGCATTTTTTTGCGACTTTTTCAAATCGCATGCATCATGTAGCGGCCAAATAACTCTAAGTGTTGCCTATTGGCCTAGGACACGAACGAGGTTGTAGAGCCCATAGAACGAGGTTGGAGAGCCCATAGAACGAGGTTGGAGAGCCCATAGAACGAGGTTGGAGAGCCCATAGCCTACAGAGCCTATACATGTGTTCTTAGAAACCCAGTCATTGCACAATCGCGTGTGAAAACAGAGTTGTGACTGGCCACTATTTAAAAGAGGATCCCAGCTTTCACGTGCTGCTATAGCCTATTTATTGCTCAATTCTTAAAATGTATACGCTTTGGTCCATTCTAAATAAAAAATAATTCCACACAGATATTAGTAGGCTATACGTAAAGACCAGATTAAAAATAAAATATTCTGATGGGTGAGAATATTATTAAGTGCTTGTCAAATTGTGAATGAGAGACTGATGAAGAGTGTGCAGCCTGCGCTAGAAACAGAGCAGAGCTCATGCCATTCATGCTACTTTTATCGAATCATTATTAGAGTTGTATCCAGTAGCGTTGTGTGGGTAAAATCACTGAGGAAGCCAAGCCAGTAAAAAAAACCTGTTGTGATAATTGCGTTGTTTGCTTTATAACATAACCCATTCGTTCATACGCCACCGTGATACAGTGAGGGAAAAAAGTATTTGATCCCCTGCTGATTTTTTACCTTTGCTCACTGACAAAGAAATGATCAGTCTATAATTTTAATGGTAGGTTTATTTGAACAGTGAGAGACAGAATAACAACAACAAAAATCCAGAACAACGCATGTCAAAAATTTTACATTGATTTGCATGTTAATGAGGGAAATAAGTATTTGACCCCCTCTCAATCAGAAAGATTTCTGGCTCCCAGGTGTCTTTTATACAGGTAACGAGCTGAGATTTGGAGCACACTCTTAAAGGGAGTGCTCCTAATCTCAGCTTGTTACCTGTATAAAAGACACCTGTCCACAGAAGCAATCAATCAATCAGATTCCAAACTCTCCACCATGGCCAAGACCAAAGAGCTCTTCAAGGATGTCAGGGACAAGATTGTAGACCTACACAAGGCTGGAATGGGCTACCAGACCATCGCCAAGCAGCTTGGTGAGAAGGTGACAACAGTTGGTGCGATTATTCGCAAATGGAAGAAACACAAAAGAACTGTCAATCTCCCTCGGCCTGGGGCTCCATGCAAGATCTCACCTCGTGGAGTTGCAATGATCATGAGAACAGTGAGGAATCAGCCCAGAACTACACGGGAGGATCTTGTCAATGATCTCAAGGCAGCTGGGACCATAGTCACCAAGAAAACAACTGGTAACACACTACGCCGTGAAGGACTGAAATCCTGCAGCGCCCGCAAGGTCCCCCTGCTCAAGAAAGCACATATACATGCCGTCTGAAGTTTGCCAATGAACATCTGAATGATTCAGAGGAGAACTGGGTGAAAGTGTTGGGGTCAGATGAGACCAAAATGGAGCTCTTTGGCATCAACTCAACTCGCCGTGTTTGGAGGAGGAGGAATGCTGCCTATGACCCCAAGAACACCATCCCCACCGTCAAACATGGAGGTGGAAACATTATGCTTTGGGGGTGTTTTTCTGCTAAGGGGACAGGACAACTTCACCGCATCAAAGGGACGATGGACGGGGCCATGTACCGTCAAATCTTGGGTGAGAACCTCCTTCCCTCAGCCAGGGCATTGAAAATGGGTCGTGGATGGGTATTCCAGCATGACAATGACCCAAAATACATGGCCAAGGCAACAAAGGAGTGGCTCAAGAAGAAGCACATTAACGTCCTGGAGTGGCCTAGCCAGTCTCCAGACCTTAATCCCATAGAAAATCTGTGGAGGGAGCTGAAGGTTCAAGTTGCCAAACGTCAGCCTCGAAACCTTAATGACTTGGAGAAGATCTGCAAAGAGGAGTGGGACAAGATCCCTCCTGAGATGTGTGCAAACCTGGTGGCCAACTACAATAAACGTCTGACCTCTGTGATTGCCAACAAGGGTTTTGCCACCAAGTACTAAGTCATGTTTTGCAGAGGGGTCAAATACTTATTTCCCTCATTAAAATGCAAATCAATTTATAACATTTTGACATGCGTTTTTCTGGATTTTTTTGTTGTTATTCTGTCTCTCACTGTTCAAATAAACCTACCATTAAAATTATAGACTGATAATTTCTTTGTCAGTGGGCAAACGTACAAAATTAGCAGGCGATCAAAAAAAAAATTCCCTCACTGTATATACAATAAGGCCGTGACAACAAATAGACGACAGTCACAAAGTGGAGGGAATAAATTCAACTACACATACGTTTGTTTCATCACAAAACCGGAGAGCAACATCTGTCCGGTGAAGTCCACAAAGCAAATATTGCATGTAACAAACCATTATATCACCTGCAGCATGGTCAAGCTAGTTAATGTTTTCGACAGTTTACTAAACAACTACTGATTTAGAACCACAGAGTTGCCGCAAGCAGTGATGCCAACTTAGCAATTTTGTTGATAGATTTAGCAACTTTTCAGACTACCCTGGCAACTTATTTTTCAAACAGCACCTAGCAACAAATGTAGCTACTTTTAAAAATGTATTTGGAAGTCTTAGCAACTTTTGAGAAGTGACTCAAACGCTAAAATGCACGCATTTTCCTCTAAATGACACAAAAACTATTTTCTCTGTCACACACTCAGTCACAACACACGTGCCTGCCTGCAAAAGTGCATTGTGAGTGACGTCAGCAGCAGGCGCTCAGCTCGTGCACAGGCAGCAGCAGGCCAGCAGCAATTTCAGCAAATTGCAAATCATTGTTGGCTGACTGCAGCAGCAGTAGTATGCGTTCGACGAGACAAACCCAATGAATATAGTTGGTCACGAATGTTTGATCTTGAACAGAACTTACAACATCAATCAACATGTCTCAATCAAAATTGTTCAGCCAGAAGTACAGAAAAGAGTGGGAGTCTGTACCTGAATTTAAAGGGTGGCTGAAGCCAGTAATTGGGGATGGTTGTCGGGCATACTGTGCGTACTGCAAATCAGATATGCTTGCAAAAATGTATGACATCAAAAAACATTGTGCTACAGCAAAGCATATAAATCAATCAAAACCGTACAACCCCGCAACGCAGTCTACATTACCACAGTTGGTTAAGAAAGTGGATAACTGCAAAAGCGCAGAAGCTACTATGGCAATGGCCATTGCGGAGCATTGTTCGCTGCTAGCATGCGACCATTTAGGTATGGCTTGCAAAGCTGCCATTTCAGATTCTGTGGCAGTAACAAACTTCTAAATGCACCGCACCAAGTGCACAGAAATGATTAGGGGAGTACTGGCTCCTTATTTTCTCAAAAGGGTAACATCAGATGTGGGGGATGAGAAGTTCAGTCTCCTTTTGGATGAGTCCACTGATTCCAGTGTCTCGAAATACCTGGATGCGGTGATTCGGTATTTCAGTGCTAAAAAAAGAACCGTTGTATCCACATTTCTCGGGCTGGTTGAATTGGAGGGGGGTGATGCCAGATCAATAGCAAAGGTGGTAGTTGAGTTTCTTGAGAAGTGTAACCTTAAAAAATAGAATATTCAGGGTATTGGCACTGATAATGCGTCCGTGATGACAGGGGTGCACAACGTGGTGCACAAGATTTTAAAGGAAGAATGTGCATTGCCCAATTTGGTACTCATCCTCTGTGTGTGCCATTCTTTACAATTGGCTGTCAGTGAAGCATCCAAAGAAACCATCCCTTGGAGTGTTGAGTACTTAATCAGGGAAACCTACAACTGGTTTTCGATTTCCCCAAAACAGTGCGGGCATACAAAGCAGTGTATGCCACCATTAATTGTGGCCAGAAATCCCTGCATATCACCAAAGTGTGTGCCACATGTTGACTATCGATTGAGCGTGCAGTAACTTGTATATTGAGCCAGTGGGAAGAACTGAAACTCCACTTTGAGTTGACCAAGGCCAGTGAGCATTGCTACATGGCGAATGTGCTCCACGCCATGTACATGGACAAGACCAACTATGTCTACCTGACATTCTTGAAATCAATCCTGTCCGATGTACAAGTTGCAGTGAAGTCATTTCAGGGAGCGCAAACAGATCCTGTCAAGCTTTTGGACAATCTGGTACACCTCTTAACATACATTTGCAGCAGAGTAGTCAACCCTATGGCAAAAATTGATGTCCGGAAGGATGCCATTGATGTTCATCTCAGTCCATCACCATACCTTGGGTACCTTTTCGAGAGCATGGTGTACCAACTCAGTCTTGCACCAGAGGACGAAAAGGTCATTCGGAGGTCAACTACATTGTTGCTTTAAGCAAGGAGCTGCAAGCAAGGCTCCCAGACAACCTAGAAGCCTTGCGAAACATGGCCTTGTTCAGTGTTTAGGAAACACTAAAGCACAATAAAGGCACCACTGAAATGATTAAAGTAGCTGAGCTACTGGGGTACCAGCCCCAAACAATTGATACAATTGTTTCCCAATGGAGAAACATCCATCTGTTTAGGTGGGACTCAACCGAAAATACAGTCGAGTTTTGGAGTGAAGTGAATAACTACACGGACTCTTCCAGGTCAAATCCATTTGATGAACTGTGCAAAGCTGCACTCGCTGCCCTCTCCTTGCCACACTCAAATGCGGAGGTTGAACGGCTGTTCAGCCAAATGAGTGTGGTCAATATAAAGTTGAGAAATAGAATGTCACTGCACACTCTCAACTCCATACTCCTGGTGCGGTATGGACTGTAGCTGGCTGGTGATACCTGTTACCAGCATAAACTACCAAGTGAAGTTCTGCAGCAGTTTGGCACCACAGCAGCATACAGCTTTAAGGCCACTCCATCCTCTTCTGCTGGTTCCAGCTCCGTGACAATGCAGTTGGACAGTGAAGATGAAGAGGATTTCCTTGCCAATCTATGATTCATCATATTTACAGTATGTATGCAAGGAGTGGCCTTTCTGGAACTGGCGGAGACACACAGCTGATGGTGGCAGTGTGCACTGCAGTGTGAGAGTGAACAGTGGCAATATCTAGAGGAAACCATTGAGCAGCTAGCCAGCCAAGCAGCACAACAACCTGGAGAGAGCTGGAGAGAGATGCCTAGCGCACACATCGTTATTTGAGTTAAGTTGCTTGTTCAATAAGATGGCATATACAGTGGGGCAGTGGCGGCTCCTGAAAAAATTCTCAGGGGGGGCAATTTTTCTGATGATTTAGGTGACCTACACACATTTTTAAAAAGATATGTCCAGCAACAACATGAAGACAGGGGCAGCATATAAGTCAATGCCAGAAGCATTTATTGACTGATCTCAAAAGTGTTGGCTTACAAAAGCAAAATAAGTTATCACAGTAAAAATAATCAAGGGTGTTCTTTCACATTCCTCAACACTGCATAAACAATATGCATTTCCATAAACAAATGAAATATCAGCTGAAAATACAGCATCTTGGTATTTGTTCAGATTGCAGGATCAACAAGAGCTTTTACCACATTTTTTGCCTCATGGTTGAATTGGAAATATGTGCACCTGAGCATAATTCACAACAAGCAAGCAGGAGCTTTTGATAGAGGCTACTGAAAACATTGATGCAAGTTATTGGTAATAAGAAATTTTTATAGACTTCCATATTCTGCCCTCTTGTATAGATTTGTGAAAATGAACAGTGATAGACATTTTGCCTGAAAACAGAATTTGAAAATAATTTCTAGAAAAGGTAAACACAGCTATCTGTATGGCTTTGTAAAAATGAACAACCATATTCTGGCCAATTGTATAGATTTGTAAATATGAACAACCATATTCTGGCCAATTGTATAGATTTGTAAAAATGAACATGAATAGATTATATATATTTTTTTACTTTTTTTAAAATGAAAAATAACTATTTTAAACAACATCAACTGTGAACTGATTTGGGCGTGTGTGTGTTAAAGAGACAGACAGGGAGGGACAAAGAGAGAGAGAGGCTACATTACTTGTACTGAAACTGTTCTCTTCTCTCTTTCAATGCAGCAAAGCGGTCAATGACTTTCTCATTGAAATCAGGCATGCTGAGGACTAGTTCCCTCTCCATGGAAAGCATGGCCAGTGCATTCAGACGTTCCTGGCCCATTGAATTTCGCAGGAATGTCTTAACTCGTGTCAAAGTTGAGAAACATCTCTCAGCTTCAGCTGTTGTCATGGGAGTAGTTATGAGGATGTTCAACAGAGTCACAGTCTCAGAGAACGTCTCCTGGAGGTTGTAGCTCATGAGAACCTGGTACAGTGCCAGTGCACCACAGTTTGACTTTCACGTCGTCGGCAAAAAGACCGTTCAGTCTCTCCAAAAGCACACTGGCGATTGAGATGATTCCGAGATGGGAAGGAACTCAAAAAAGCGCTCCTGCACTTTGTGGTTGCTATCTATGTACCTCAGCACAAGCACCAGCTGTGTCTGTGTAGAAACGTCCGTGGTCTCGTCAGCTTGGATAGCTACGAAGTTCGCCGACTTCACCTCCTCCACAATATGTTCCCTCATGACCGCTAGCATACACTCCAGTAGCTCGTTTTGAATGGTCTTTGATGTGAACTTCTTTCAAAGAGACAATCGAGTTGCACTGAACGCTAGCCATGTTGATAGTAGTACGTGAATTGATTGACGCTGCTACCCGCTCTTTTCTTAGTTACGTTCATGGTTATGTTACGTATGACGAAAGCGCGTAAGTGCAAGCCCTCAGAAACCCATAGAGATTGTATTGAAAGCTCTGATATTTGAAAAAAAAAGATTTTACATGATAGTCTATGAGAGACCCCTGGGCGATTTTCAACCTGACTGAAATCGCCCCAAAAGGGGCGGGGCCATTTGAAGCACGACTTTAGCCTGATTGGACATTTAGTGGCAGATCAGACGTCTAGATTAGAACACTGATAACTACTGTTGCCGTGATATAATTGATTAGAAAAAAAATCCCTTCCTTTTCCCGTTTGGCAGTGCGTCGCCCATATCGCCCTAATGAACACACCGCCCCTGCAGTGGGGGAAAAAAGTATTTAGTCAGCCACCAATTGTGCAAGTTCTCCCACTTAAAAAGATGAGAGAGGCCTGTAATTTTCATCATAGGTACACGTCAACTATGACAGACAAAATGAGAAAAAAGAATCCAGAAAATCACATTGTAGGATTTCTAATGAATTTATTTGCAAATGATGGTAGAAAATAAGTATTTGGTCAATAACTAAAGTTTCTCAATACTTTTATATACCCTTTGTTGGCAATGACACAGGTCAAACGTTTTCTGTAAGTCTTCACAAGGTTTTCACACACTGTTGCTGGTATTTTGGCCCATTCCTCCATGCAGATCTCCTCTAGAGCAGTGATGTTTTGGGGCTGTCGCTGGGCAACACAGACTTTCAACTCCCTCCAAAGATTTTCTATGGGGTTGAGATCTGGAGACTGGCTAGGCCACTCCAGGACCTTGAAATGCTTCTTACGAAGCCACTCCTTCGTTTCCCGGGCGGTGTGTTTGGGATCATTGTCATGCTGAAAGACCCAGCCACGTTTCATCTTCAATGCCCTTGCTGATGGAAGGAGGTTTTCACTCAAAATCTCACGATACATGGCCCCATTCATTCTTTCCTTTACACGGATCAGTCGTCCTGGTCCCTTTGCAGAAAAACAGCCCCAAAGCATGATGTTTCCACCCCCATGCTTCACAGTAGGTATGGTGTTCTTTGGATGCAACTCAGCATTCTTTGTCCTCCAAACACGACGAGTTGAGTTTTTACCAAAAAGTTCTATTTTGGTTTCATCTGACCATATGACATTCTCCCAATCCTCTTCTGGATCATCCAAATGCACTCTAGCAAACTTCAGACGGGCCTGGACATGTACTGGCTTAAGCAGGGGGACACGTCTGGCACTGCAGGATTTGAGTCCCTGGCGGCGTAGTGTGTTACTGATGGTAGGCTTTGTTACTTTGGTCCCAGCTCTCTGCAGGTCATTCACTAGGTCCCCCCGTGTGGTTCTGGGATTTTTGCTCACCGTTCTTGTGATCATTTTGACCCCACGGGGTGAGATCTTGCGTGGAGCCCCAGATCGAGGGAGATTATCAGTGGTCTTGTATGTCTTCCATTTCCTAATAATTGCTCCCACAGTTGATTTCTTCAAACCAAGCTGCTTACCTATTGCAGATTCAGTCTTCCCAGCCTGGTGCAGGTCTACAATTTTGTTTCTGGTGTCCTTTGACAGCTCTTTGGTCTTGGCCATAGTGGAGTTTGGAGTGTGACTGTTTGAGGTTGTGGACAGGTGTCTTTTATACTGATAACAAGTTCAAACAGGTGCCATTAATACAGGTAACGAGTGGAGGACAGAGGAACTTCTTAAAGAAGTTGTTACAGGTCTGTGAGAGCCAGAAATCTTGCTTGTTTGTAGGTGACCAAATACTTATTTTCCACCATAATTTGCAAATAAATTCATTTAAAATCCTACAATGTGATTTTCTGGATTTTTTCCCCTAAATTTGTCTGTCATAGTTGACGTGTACCTATGATGAAAATTACAGGCCTCTCTCATCTTTTTAAGTGGGAGAACTTGCACAATTGGTGGCTGACTAAATACTTTTTTCCCAACTGTATACCTTGTTATTAGCTTGTACCTATAATTGTTGACCAGTTAGGTAGCATGTTAACTAACTACCAATACACTGCTTAAAACTATAATTGTTCAGAATGTGTAGGTTTATTAGTTAAAAAGAAAATAAATAAAATGTAACTGTTCAATAATGTGTAATGTGTAATTGTTCAATAATTCAATGTGTTGTGTTTAAAAATAAAAATATCTGATCTTATAAAATGTGTTGTGTTTATATTACTTTTACAAATAAAAATATGTGATAATAAACAAACAAATCTAAAGTGGTCCTCTGTAGCTCAATTGGTAGAGCATGGTGATTGTAACACCAGGGTAGTGGGTTCGATCCCCGGGACCACCCATACGTAAAAATTTATGCACACATGACTGTAAGTCGCTTTGGATAAAAGCGTCTGCTAAATGGCATATTATATAAACGAACAAATGTCAAATCATATTTTTCGCTGAGATGGCCAGTCAATTTGAGTAACGTTATTGTGTATTCTACATAATGACGCAGTTTTACGTTATTACGTAATGACGTCATCACGCAATGACATCACAACCTCATTTAGCAACTTTTAGCAACAAATCGATCTGCCTCTAGCAACTTCCCCTAAAAATAAGTTGGCAACACTGACCTCAAGTCAGCACAAAGACAACAGGAGCGCTGCCTCAGCTATTTCAGTACCATTTGAAGTTTTGAGAATGACACAAATACTAATTTTCACAAAGTCTGCTGCCTCAGTTTTTATGATGCAATTTGCATATACTCCAGAATGTTATGAAGAGTGATGAGATGAATTGCAATTAATTGCAAAGTCCCTCTTTGCCATGAAAATGAACTTAATCCCCCAAAAAAACATTTCCACTGCATTTCAGCCCTGCCACAAAAGGACCAGCTGACATCATGTCAGTGATTCTCTCGTTAACACAGGTGAGAGTGTTGACGAGGACAAGGCTGGAGATCACTCTGTCATGCTGATTGAGTTAGAATAACAGACTGGAAGCTTTAAAAGGAGGGTGGTGCTTGAAATCATTGTTCTTCCTCTGTTAACCATGGTGACCTGCAAGGAAACATGTGCCGCCATGATTGCTTTGCACAAAAAGGGCTTCACAGGCAAGGATATTGCTGCTAGTAAGATTGTACCTAAATCAACCATTTATCGGATCATCAAGAACTTCAAGGAGAGAGGTTCAATTGTTGTGAAGAAGGCTTCAGGGCGCCCAAGAAAGTCCAGCAAGCGCCAGGACCGTCTCCTAAAGTTGATTCAGCTGCGGGATCGGGGTACCACCAGTGCAGAGCTTGCTCAGGAATGGCAGCAGGCAGGTGTGAGTGCATCTGCATGCACAGTGAGGCGAATACTTTTGGAGGATGGCCTGGTGTCAAGAAGGGCAGCGAAGAAGCCACTTCTCTCCAGGAAAAACATCAGGGACAGACTGATATTCTGCAAAAGGTACAGGCATTGGACTGCTGAGGACTGGGGTAAAGTCATTTTCTCTGATGAATCCCCTTTCCGATTGTTTGGGACATCCGGAAAAAAGCTTGTCCGGAGAAGACAAGGTGAGCGCTACCATCAGTCCTGTGTCATGCTAACAGTAAAGCATCCTGAGACCATTCATGTGTGGGGTTGCTTCTCAGCCAAGGGAGTGGGCTCACTCACAATTTTGCCTAAGAACACAGCCATGAATAAAGAATGGTACCAACACATCCTCCGAGAGCAACTTCTCCCAACCATCCAAGAACAGTTTGGTGATGAACAATGCCTTTTCCAGCATGATGGAGCACCTTGCCATAAGGCAAAAGTGATAACTAAGTGGCTCGGGGAACAAAACATCGACATTTTGGGTCCATGGCCAGGAAACTCCCCAGACCTTAATCCCATTGAGAACTTGTGGTCGATCCTCAAGAGGCGGGTGGACAAACAAAAACCCACAAATTCTGACTAACTCCAAGCATTGATTATGCAAGAATGGGCTGCCATCAGTCAGGATGTGGCCCAGAAGTTAATTGACAGCATGCCGGGGCGGATTGCAGAGGTGTTGATAAAGAAGGGTCAACACTGCAAATATTGACTCTTTGCATAAGCTTAATGTAATTGTCAATAAAAGCCTTTGACACTTATGGAATGCTTGTAATTATACTTCAGTATACCATAGTAACATCTGACAAAAATATCTAAAAACACTGAAGCAGCAAACCTTATGAAGACCAATGCTTGTGTCATTCTCAAAACTTTTGACCACGACTGTATAGGCTTAGTTTAATGAACTGAAAACAAACTTAAAGATGCCAAAAACAATTTAGTCCAATCAATGTTGCTAAATATCATGTGGCTGTCCATGGTACTGATTTCTGTGTGTGTGTGTGATGTGTGTGTGTATATGTGTATGTGTGTTTGTGTGTGTGTGTGTGTGTGTGTGTGTGTGTGTGTGTAAAACAGCAAATGTTGACTCACCCTCCTTCCAATGCCATCCTCCTCTCTTTCACGTTGGCAAAACGGTCTATGGCTCTGTCATACAGTACACTTTTAGTTTTTGTTGTCATAGGCTACCTAGCTAAAATGCTTGCTAGCCTAGCTTTCTCACATGGACAAGCTAAGCTAGCTAGCTATTTAACGTGAGCCTTCTAGGCTACATATTGAACTTCAATTGTCTCAGGCCAGTGGCACAACATACTAATTTATGGTTAGATCAGAGTCGCCGTCATAAGCATTGGCCTGTACAGAGAAATAAATCAAAATCCCCATCTCCATCCATGGCTTAGGGAAGGGACGATTTAGCAACTACAGGACATCAACACAAGCAGACCAGAAACAGACATGTTTTTCTGAAAATGACGTTTTGCTTAGGAAGTGATGTGATTGGTGTGAAGCCAAATCCAAACTGGCCTCCCTTGGGGGGCGTTTTGCTGCACCAGGACAACCCACAGTTGAGCTCAGCTCAATGCTAATTGGCTAATTATTTTATAATTGTTTTATCAAGGGAGGCCAAATGCTTGCTGGGTTCAATCAATCAAATGTTACAGTGGCAACATGTTATACTCTTTTGGTCCAGACAGCATCAGATACTTGTGCTAGCACTGAGTAGACACACAACACCTCTCACGTCCAATCAGGACTGTCGGATGGATTGGTGACTCTTCACAACCTTACATAGGCTACTGTAGTTAGGCCTTAATAGTATAGTAATACAACGGTATCATATGTGCCTTTAATGCAAAAAGTAGTGCCTGTTCTTTATTATTGTGGCATATCATAACAGATAAATTCTTTGGAGTCACATGTTATACTGGAGGTATCTGAAATGCTTTTGAACAATAATTTACTGTCAATTGTAGGTGATTGGTATATTGTGAATGTAATCATGTTTCATCCCCACAGGTGTCTGAAATGTGCTGATGCACCATGCCAGAAGAGCTGCCCCACCAACCTGGACATCAAGTCCTTCATCACCAGCATCTCAAACAAGGCAAGAAAGCTCTTTCTCGCTTGGTCTTGATGAGAATGTACATACAGTATTAGGAATGCATAGACATTGTATATCGTCAAATTTATTTATTTGAATGACCTTAACACAAAGAAAAATGCATGAATGTGTATGTAAAGTTACTCTAGAGTTGACCAATTCAACCGGTACCTTTCTTTCACCTCAACTGTGTTGCTGCAATATCAACATGCCTGTGTGTGTGTGTGTTTGTTTGTATCAGAACTACTATGGAGCGGCCAAGGCCATCCTGTCGGACAACCCCCTGGGGCTGACGTGTGGGATGGTGTGCCCCACCTCAGAGCTCTGTGTGGGGGGCTGCAACCTCTTCGCCTCCGAGGAGGGACCTATCAACATTGGGGGCCTGCAGCAGTTTGCTGTGGAGGTAATGTAGCCTGCCCTAACACAGTTGAAGTCGGAAGTTTACATACACCTTACCCAAATACATTTCAAAACTCAGTTTTTCACAATTCCTGACATTTAATCCTAGTAAGATTTCCTGTCTTAGGTCAGTTAGGATCACCACTTTATTTTAAGAATGTGAAATGTCAGAATAATAGTAGAGAGAATTATTTATTTAAGCTTTTATTTATTTCATCACATTCCCAGTGGGTCAGAAGTTTACATACACTCAATTAGTATTTGGTAGCATTGCCTTTAAATTGTTTAACTTGGGTCAAACGTTTCAGGTAGCCTCCCACAAGCTTCCCACAATACGTTGGGTGAATTTTGGCCCATTCCTCCTGACAGAGCTGGTGTAACTGAGTCAGGTTTGTATGCCTCCTTGCTCGCACACGCTTTTTCAGTTCTGCCCACAAATCTTCTATAGGATTGAGGTCAGGGTTTTGTGATGGCCACTCCAATACATTGACTTTGTTGTCCTTAAGCCATTTTGCCACAACTTTGGAAGGATGCTTGGGGTCATTGTCCATTTGGAAGACCATTTGCGACCACGCTTTAACTTCCTGATGTCTTGAGATGTTGCTTCAATATATCCACATAATTTTCCTTCCTCATGATGCCATATATTTTGTGAAGTGCACCAGTCCCTCCTGCAGCAAAGCACCCCTATAGCATGATGCTGCCACCCCCGTTCTTCACGGTTGGGATGGTATTCTACGGCTTGCAAGCAGCCCCCTTTTTCCTCTAAACATAACGATGGTCATTATGGCCAAACAGTTCTATTTTTGTTTCATCAGACCAGAGGACATTTCTCCAAAAAGTACAATCTTTGTTCCCATGTGCAGTTACAAACAGTAGTCTGGCTATTTTATGGCGGTTTTGGAGCAGTGGCTTCTTCCTTGCTGAGCGGCCTTTCAGGTTATGTCGATATAGGACTCGTTTTACTGTGGATATATATACTTTTGTACCTGTTTCCTCCAGAATCTTCACAAGGTCCTTTGCTGTTGTTCTGTGATTGATTTGCGCTTTCGCACCAAAGTACGTTCATCTCTAGGAGACAGAACACGTCTCTTTCCTGAGCGGTATGACGGCTGCGTGGTCCCATGGTGTTTATACTTGCGTACTATTGTTTGTACAGATGAACGTGGTACCTTCAGGCGTTTGGAAATTGCTCCCAAGGATGAACCAGACTTGTGGAGGTCTACACATTTTTTCTGAGGTCTTGGCTGATTTCTTTTGATTTTCCGATGATGTCAAGCAAAGAGGCACTGAGTTTGAAGGTAGGCCTTGAAATACATCCACAGGTACATCTCCAATTGACTCAAATGATGCCTATCAGAAGCTTCTACAGCCATGACATAATTTTCTGGAATTTTCCAAGCTGTTTAAAGGCACAGTCAACTTAGTGTATGTAAACTTCTGACCCACTGGAATTGTGATACAATGAATTATAAGTGAAATAATCTGTCTGTAAACAATTGTTGGAAAAATTACTTGTGTCATGCACAAAGTAGATGTCCTAACCGACTTGCCAAAACTATAGTTTGTTAACAAGAAATGTGTAGAGTGGTTGAAAAACTAGTTTTAATGACTCCAAGCTAAGTGTATGTAAACTTCTGACTTCAACTGTATATTTTGTAAAAAGGAGTTGCATACTTTTGACCTCAGTATTGAACCTTTAGAAAAATACATTTTCAAATTTGTGTTCTAGCCAAAAAAAACTTGTAGCCTGAAATCCAGACCTGTTTTTTGCTAACATTCCACTCTGTGTCATATGCCAAATGTTTGTTGGCACAAACAGACCGGTACCCAGGCTACGAACTTTCAGCTACAATATTACATTACAATTTGTGAAACGCTGCTTGTATCGAATGTCCAGATATAGCAGCTCTCTCTGTACTGTTCCCCCCTCCACTCCACTGCTCTCCATTGAGCCCACAGCAGTAGTCGGAACAAAAACAGTCAGTCATCTCTCCCCATCTGCTTCCTTTCTCTCTTCCCTGTCCCCGCTTCACTCTATTCCCTGTCCGTCTCCCTCCTCTTTCCCCTCCTTTCTCCCCTGTCCTCTCCCCTCCTGTCTCCTCTCCCCTCTCCTCTCATCCCCAGTCCCCCTCCTTCCTTCTCAGGGTCGTAAAGCGTGTGTCTCCAACAGAGTGACAGCTCCTCACTCCCCAAATGTGAAAGGTCACGGTTGTTTATCAGACTGATGATTAGATAACCCCTTCTGAGAGGGCCATCACTATCCTGCCTCTACACACACAAACGCATACGCACACGCAAAGACACCCAGGAACACATGCATTCACACACACACACATATGCACACACTCTCTCACTCTCCCACTCTATGCAGTGCATTCTGAAAATATTCAGACCCCTTCACTTTTTCCACATTTTGTTATGTTACAGCCTTATTCTAAAATGGATTCAATTGTTTTTTCCCCTCATCAATCTACACACAATACCCCATAATGACAAAGCAAAAACAGGTTTTAGAAATGTTAGCAAATGTATTTTAAAAAAACAACTGAAATATCACATTTACGTAAGTATTCAGACCTTTTACTCAGTACTTTGTTGAAGCACCTTTGGCAGCGATTCCAGCCTCGAGGCTTCTTGGGTATGACGCTACAAGCTTGGCACACCTGTATTTGGGGAGTTTCTCCCATTCTTCTCTGCAGATCCTCTCAAGCTCTGTCAGGTTGGATGGGGAGCGTCGCTGAACAGCTATTTTCAGGTCTCTCCAGAGATATTCAATTAGGTTCAAGTCTGGGCTCTGGCTGGGTCACTTAAGGACATTCAGAGACTTGTCCCGAAGCCACTCCTGACTTGCTAAAAATCCCCTTTTCCCAGGCAGCAACACACAACATAGGTAAATAGGGACTAAACGGCACACAAGTGACTAGACAATAGCAAACAAGACACCACTGTAATACATACTCACATGGAACAGGACAAAGTGAGATGTATGGGCTATGACTATGTGGTGTATGAAGGAACAAAGGTAGTCTGTCTATCAAAAAGGTCTGTGTAGCTAATGTTTGAGAAAGCAAGACAAAAAGAGTCTACTTGAGAAACACAACTGACTGGGTTTTTAAACCAGGGGAGGTGTGATGTGATTAGGTAATGAAAACCAGAAACAGGTGGTGCAATCAGGAGGAGTGTCCATTGATTGGTCCACCTCAGAACTGATGACTGACAGGTGGAACACACCAACGACCACCAATCAGGAACACAAGGGACACCTGTGAATCAGGCAGAAGGAGAGGAGAAACACATACAGGATACCTGTATCCATAACACTGAGTAAGGGACAGTGGGATGCCACAACATGATATCATTGATAAGCACCAATCTGGTATGATTTTGCAAAAAGATAGGCTTCAAGGAACATGACGCTTATGTGAATACATTGCATTGAGTAGGGGAGAGATTAGCTTCACACTATGGAAGCCTAGAGAAAGGCATCACGGACATGACTCCTAAGTGAATACATTGTATTCAATGGGGGGTGATTAGTCATGTGGCATGATGCATAAGTCAATACAAAAAGATATGCGTAAAGGTATTGATGCATAGATGTGCGTCAAGGGAGTTAACATGTAAATCAGTACAATGCATTCTAGGCAAAAAAGTTGGTGATAAAGCTGCAATGGGTAAATTAGGGAAAGACTCCCCAATTTTGTCCCACTCTTTGCAGATCTTCTCCAAGTCATTAAGGTTTCGAGCCTGACGTTTGGCAACTCGAACCTTCAGCTCCCTCCACAGATTTTCTATGGGATTAAGGTCTGGAGACTGGCTAGGCCACTCCAGGACCTTAATGTGCTTCTTCTTGAGCCACTCCTTTGTTGCCTTGGCCGTGTGTTTTGGGTCATTTTTAAAAACATTTTTAGTCATTTAGCAGACGCTCTTATCCAGAGCGACTTACAGTTAGTGAGTGCATACATTTTTCATACTGGCCCCCCGTGGGAATCAAACCCACAACCCTGGCGTTGCAAGCGCCATGCTCTACCAACTGAGCTACAGGGGACTATGGGGGTCATTGTCATGCTGGAATACCCATCCACGACCCATTTTCAATGCCCTGGCTGAGGGAAGGAGGTTCTCACCCAAGATTTGACGGTACATGGCCCCATCCATCGTCCCTTTGATGTGGTGAAGTTGTCCTGTCCCCTTAGCAGAAAAACACCCCCAAAGCATAATGTTTCCACCTCCATGTTTGACGGTGGGGATGGTGTTCTTGGGGTCATAGGCAGCATTCCTCCTCCTCCAAACACAGCGAGTTGAGTTGATGCCAAAGAGCTCGATTTTGGTCTCATCTGACCACAACACTTTCACCCAGTTCTCCTCTGGATCATTCAGATGTTCATTGGCAAACTTCAGACGGGCCTGTATATGTGCTTTCTTGAGCAGGGGGACCTTGCGGGCGCTGCAGGATTTCAGTCCTTCACGGCATAGTGTGTTACCAATTGTTTTCTTGATGACTATGGTCCCAGCTGCCTTGAGATCATTGACAAGATCCTCCCGTGTAGTTCTGGGCTGATTCCTCACCGTTCTCATGATCATTGCAACCCCACGAGGTGAGATCTTGCATGGAGCCCCAGGCCGAGGGAGATTGACAGTTCTTTTGTGTTTCTTCCATTTGCGAATAATCGCACCAACTGTTGTCACCTTCTCACCAAGCTGCTTGGCGATGGTCTGGTAGCCCATTCCAGCCTTTTGTAGGTCTACAATCTTGTCCCTGACATCCTTGGAGAGCTCTTTGGTCTTGGACATGGTGGAGAGTTTGGAATCTGATTGATTGATTGCTTCTGTGGACAGGTGTCTTTTATACAGGTAACAAGCTGAGATTAGGAGCACTCCCTTTAAGAGTGTGCTCCTAATTTCAGCTCGTTACCTGTATAAAAGACACCTGGGAGCCAGAAATCTTTCTGATTGAGAGGGGGTCAAATACTTATTTCCCTCATTAAAATGCAAATCAATTTATAACATTTTTGACATGCGTATTTCTGGATTTTGTTGTTGTTATTCTGTCTCTCACTGTTCAAATAAACCTACCATTAAAATTATAGACTGATCATTTCTTTGTCAGTGGGCAAACCTACAAAATCAGCAGGGGATCAAATACTTTTTTCCCTCACTGTAACCCTAACCCTAAATCTAGCTTCATGTCCACATCCCGGGTCAACCCTAAACCTAGCCTCAACGATAATCCTAACTCCCCCCACTACATGGCTGAAAGGTAGGCCTCACTTGAAGCCTGACCTAGAGTTAGTGTGCTTTTGAGTGACATCGGCAGAACGATTGAGGCTAGAAACAAAAAATCACGTAGTGGATGGTTCAGTAAACACAAAACCACAACTGACCATGTGAAATTACAAGGCCTTTCTTCCATAGAAAAGCATTACCTACATCCCTTAAATAACCATGACGCCCCCATGGACTCGATTGAGCTGGCTAAACCCATCGTGACGTTATAGGGATGCCCTGTGTTGAGATTCAGCTTCCTGAGGCAAAAGGAAGTGGCTTAATACATCCTCAACATGGTCCTTCATTCTCTCCCTGCATTTACACAAAAACACAGTCTTCCATCCTCTGTAGAACAGTCTATTCTTAACATAAAGACTTAACAGGTAGCCCTGTCTACCTCCGGAGGTAGTCAGCCACAAATTGGGTCTGGATATCTTACAAATGTAGACAGATCCGGACAGAGAAACCATTTAAATCATAATTATCCCGCCTTCTAAAATCATTGACAGGTGGCACAATTGGCATCAATGTGTCTTAAAATAAATAAATAAATATCTGGTCACAATGCGGACACAGTGGACAGATATGAGACACATTTGAATACCATGTGTAGACATTATATGTAAATGTGGGCACAATCAAAATGTGGACAAGATCAGGACAAAGGACTCATGTTAGCGCCAGGTATAAACGTGGCTTCTGATAGAAGAAGAATAAAGAAGATTTTTTTTTAAAAATAATTCTGTAAGAATGAATGGATGTCGGTCTTTTTTTTATTGACTTGAAACTTGAAACTGTCTGTCTGTCTTTCCGTCTGTCTGTCTGTTTATCCATTGCAGCTTTATCACCATCCTTTTTGGCTTGAATGCAATGTATTATCATACTGTATGCGTCACTCCCTTGCATATCGATGTAGACCAATTTCTAGGTGTCAGTCAGAGTTGCGGTCAATCCGGAATTTAGGAATTTAATTATATTCAACATGAGTTTAAATTTGAATTTGAATTGGCCACATGCCACAGGAAGCAGAATTGCATTTGAATTGAAGGTAGAATTTAAGTAGAATTTAATTCAAACATTTCAAAGAAATTAAACTGAGCCATGAAACATATGAGTCTCAACATTTTGCCAAAAGTATCTGCCACTTATTAGAGCAAAGTATACAGATACCATTTCAAACATGTGACAAGCCAGCCCAACGGGGTTAGCTAGCTAGCTCAGTCTTATTGACCACCCAACGTTGCTAACACTAACTAGCCAGTTAATATAACTTGTTTTTTCTAAATGTACAGTACCAGTCAAAAGTTTGGACACACCTACTTATTCAAGGGTTTTTCTTTATTTTTACTATTTTCTACATTGTAGAGTAATAGTGAAGACATCACAACTATTAAATAACACATATGGAATTATGTAAGTATTTTATATTTGAGATTCTTCAAAGTAGCCACCCTTTGCCTTGATGACAGCTTTACACACTCTTGGCATTCTCTCAACCAGCTTCATGAGGAATGCTTTTCCAACAGTCTTGAAGGAGTTCCCACATATGCTGAGTACTTGTTGGCTGCTTTTCCTTCACTCTGCGGTACAACTCATCCCAAACCATCTGAATTGGGTTGAGGTCGGGTGATTGTGGAGGCCAGGTCATCTGATGCAGCACGTCATCACTCTCCTTCTTGGTCAAATAGCCCTTACACAGCCTGGAGTTGTGTTTTGGTCATTGTGCTTTTGAAAAACAAAAATGGAAAGAATATGGCACCACAACAAACCTGCCAAGAGAGGGCCGCCCACCAAAAACTCACACACCAGGCAAGGAGGGCATTAATCAGAGAGGCAACAAGGAGACCAAAGATAACCCTGAAGGAGCTGCAAAGCTCCACAGTGGAGATTGGAGTATCTGTCTATAGGACCACTTTAAGCCGTACACTCCACAGAGCTGGGCTTTACGGAAGAGTGGCCAGAAAAAAGCCATTACTTAAAGAAAAAAATAAGAAAACAAACGTTTGGTGTTCGCCAAAAGGCATGTGGGAGACTCCCCAAACATATGGAAGA
Source organism: Coregonus lavaretus (assembly GCF_964263955.1). Classification (NCBI taxonomy): domain Eukaryota; kingdom Metazoa; phylum Chordata; class Actinopteri; order Salmoniformes; family Salmonidae; genus Coregonus; species Coregonus lavaretus. The sequence goes on along the minus strand of NC_140010.1, from coordinate 31,693,745 downwards.
AGGTACTCTGGTCAGATGAGACAAAAATTGAGCTTTTTGTCCATCAAGGAAAACGCTATGTCTGGCGCAAACCCAACACCTCTCATCACCCCGAGAACACCATCCCCACAGTGAAGCATGGTGGTGGTAGCATCAAGCTGTGGGGATGTTTTTCATTGGCAGGGACTGGGAAACTGGTCAGAATTGAAGGAATGATGGCTGGCGCTAAATACAGGGAAATTCTTGAGGGAAACCTGTTGAGACTGGGACGGAGGTTCACCTTCCAGCAGGACAATGAACCTAAGGATACTGCTAAAGCAACACTCAAGTGGTTTAAGGGGAAACATTTAAATGTCTTGGAATGGCCTAGTCAAAGCCCAGACCTCAATCCAATTGAGAATCTGTGGTATGACTTAAAGATTGCTGTACACCAGCGGAACCCATCCAACTTGAAGGAGCTGGAGCAGTTTTGCCTTGAAGAATGGGCAGAAATCCCAGTGGCTAGATGTGCCAAGTTTACATTTTGAATAGTTATGCACGCTCAAGTGTTTGTTTCACAATAAAAAATATTTTGCATCTTCAAAGTGGTAGGCATGTTGTGTGAATCAAATGATACAAACCCCCCAAAAAATCCATTTTAATTCCAGGTTGTAAGGCAACAAAATAGGAAAAATGCCAAGGGGGTGAATACTTTCGCAAGCCACTGTATGTTAGCTAGCTAAGTTAGCCGTGTTATGAATAATTCTCTCATCTGCTGTCGACATCAGGATACTATTTGAGAACACTATTTAGCTCTAAAAGTGGTTAGTATCTTTGGCTGCATGCTGACAGTGCATTCAGAGCCATCCATTGGCTAGCCACACTACAACCTTCAGCATACCAGAGTCTCTTATTTAGCAAGGGGTAGTCTGTGTTTAATTTCATTGTGTATTAAAAACACAGTTTGAGATCGTTGTGAGGGGATTTTGCCAGTGGTTAGAAGGGGGAACTGGGCTTCCCGGGAAAATGTTGTCCGAGGTTGCAACAGTAACTAAGGGGGGGGTGGGGCTTAGCAACAAAACATTATGAGCCATGTTTAGCCAAGGAGAAAGCATTGAGCTATATAGGGTGAAAGACAGGATCCTTCCTAGCTGCCATGATTGGCTGAGTTAATGGAGGGGTTGACCATGCTGACGGTTTGCCAACCATTTACATGTGATTTCTTAAAGAGATGGATTGGTCTATGGCTTAAGAGGGTGTGAACAGTGCCGAATGGGTGTAAACAAAGAAGAGCTCTCTAGCACTCAAGAAAATCTTTCAAGTGCATTTTTCTCATACTTGTCTCCTAAGCGGGATAACAAGTTTATCACATTTTAAAGCAGAATAACTTCCCATGCTTCCTCCATTCACATTGTATGAAATAGCATTTTGGAGCTCAGAATCTGAACTTTTGTCATCTGTAAAAACAAGCATTTTGAATATTTTGACATAAGCCCCCGTTGGGATGGGCCATCACATATATAATAATAATAATATAATATGCCATTTAGCAGATGCTTTTATCCAAAGCGACTTACAGTCATGCGTGCATACATTTTTTGTGTATGGGTGGTCCCGGGGATCGAACCCACTACCTTGGCGTTACAAGCGCCGCGCTCTACCAGCTGAGCTACAGAGGACTAGTTTGATTATAATTCAAAGATGTCAACCAGTATTTTGTTTGTATTATTTCCATAATATGTTACAGTAGGCCGCTCCCTTCCATTCAGTGTTTGATCTAATGCATTCTGAGAAATACATTTCTTCCTTAATATTTAATAACATAAGTAAATGATGAATTATTACAGACAACATACAAAATGATCTTAAAATATTGAATGCAATGTATTCACTTACGCATCATGTCCCGTGATGCCTTTCTCTAGGCATCAATAGTGTGAGGCTAATCTTCACCACATTGAATGCAATGTATTCACTTAGGTGTCATCTCCCGTGATGCCTTTCTCAATGGCATCAATAGTGTGAAGCGCATCTCCCAAATATTGAATGCAATGTATTCACATAAGCATCATTTTCCATGAGGCCTATCTTTTTGCAAAATCGTACCAGATTGACGTTTATATGCTGATACCAGGCTGGACGCCTACAGTACTCAGGTTCCCTAAAGGTACAGGAGAAAGATGCTTGCAGAGTAAAACAAATACCATAAATACCCAACATTCTGAAAATACATGTATGTCATTTGGCCAACCTTGCTCGTCCGATATGCAGGCTATTCAGCTCACATTCTGTAGCTGTGCATAAATTATGCTCCATTATCATAGCACCTACATAAAAAAACTGCCATAGTGTGTCAGAGGTTCCCTGGTAAATACAGTTATGATACTGTAAACTACTGCAGACTGGCTAGCATGGCTCAACACAGAACCACCATCAAGAGCATCAGTCCTCCATCTCAACAAGTAGCAGTGGGGTTAAAGATGGACTGTAATCATTTTGTTCAATTTCAACTTGTCAGTTCCTCTCATATCAAATGTCACATATTAATGTGCAATTCCTCTTTTGGAATGCCCCTTACACTAAAATCCCAGCCCACTCAGGGCTCTGACCTTTGTCCAATGTGACAACCATAAATGTCAAGTCCATATTCACTTCTCCCTGGCCTGAAAAACAGATCTGTAAATGTTTTGTTTTCTTCTTCTTCTCCTTCACCATTTTCCCTTTAATATTAAGACGACGTTCCAACGTTTTTCATTCCAGGTTTTCAGCAAAATGGGAATTCCTCAGGTGCGGAATCCTGACCTGCCGCCTCCGGATGAGATGCCAGAGAGCTTTCATGCCAAGATCGCTCTGATTGGCTGCGGCCCAGCGAGCGTCAGCTGTGCCTCCTACCTGGCCAGATTGGGATATGACAACATCACCGTGTTCGAGAAACAGAAATACATCGGTGGCTTGAGGTAGATGGGCTGCACTTATTATTACTAATTTCCGGCGGCTTAGGAATTGAATTAGATGTGATTTTATCTGTACTGTGTGTGTGGTCACTCAATGTTGTGGGGGAAATTGCAATACACTCTACTTGGAGCGACAGTCATAATGCTTACATAACACTTCCATAAGGATGACATACTGTACATAATGCCAGGTCATGATGGAATACTGTATAAACATATGAACGTATTAACTCCTTATGTTGCATCTACATTAACTCAACGCTTTATACAGTATGTGATCAATGGATGCATAATCCTGTTTGTAATGCTTTTACATTCAACCATTTTGACACTGTGGCTTTCAATTTCATAGATAAGCCCTTTGTACAAAAGCCTTAGCTAAGTTATCCAGTGGATCAAATATTATTAGTATTGATGATTTATTTACTTGATTGTTAGTTAGTGTTTAATAATGGATTATATTTCATTCCTTCCTCTATTCCTCTGTTTCAGTACTGCAGAGATCCCTCAGTTCCGCCTGCCCTATGAAGTGGTGCAGTTTGAGATTGATCTGATGAAAGACCTGGGGGTGAAGGTAATAGGCACACACCACACGGAGCACACACATGCACACACACATGCATGAACGCAAGCAAACCTGCACATACGGATGCATACATGAGCACACACACACTCCACCTCACCACACCTGACTGCTTACACACTTGACTGCACACACATTCACCAAACCACAGACACATACTGCTTACTCACACGCAGCACTCTCACTCTCACTGTCAAGAGCTATGAACCCATCACTAGGAAAATGTCAGTGACATTAATAACAACAACAGAAAGCCCTAAACAAACAAACAGGTACAGGGCAGAAGGAGACAATTAGAAGCCACGGTGGGGGAAGCTAAGTGACAAAGAGACATCCTCCAGCTAGTGGCATCAATCTGGTCATTGTCTGAATGCCACGGCCAGGGAAAGGGCCAATCAATACTACTCATTCAGTTCACCTGACCGTGATTCATTTGATTTATTCATTATTTATTTATTTACTTGATGGAGAGACCGAGAGAGAAGGAGAAGGGAAGAGAGTGAGGGAGAGAGAAAGAGATGGGGTAGGGAGAGAGAGAGGTGGAGAGGGAAAGGTGTGAAAAAGAAAGAGTGACGTGGGGAAACGATAGAGAGATAAAAGAGAGCGAGGGAGATAGCATTGCTTGAGGTTGGCTAGATAGAAGCGAAGGGATGGGGGGATGGAGCGAGGGGAGGTAGCTATTGCTTCTTCCGTTCTGACCAATTGCTTCAAGGCTTTATTTATCTCCAGAAATTAATCCCATTACGATGGCCTCTCAATTAATTTAATTGAGAGAAAGAGTGTGGGGGAAATGAGAAGGATGATGGTGTCCTGACATCACTCTTATTACACCAGTGACAAACACAAACAAATAGACCGCTGTCGTGACTGTGTCCTTTGTATCTGTTCCATGTAACTATTAACCCCAGATGAATGCTATCCGACCATTATCCTATTGTCTTTGTACTTCTATTTCGTTGTGTGTATTTATTTAAGCTAGTTGTAATTACAAATGTCACTGATTATTAACTTACAGTAGACACACATCTAACTAAACTAATACAGTAAGTTACAGCTAATAATACAGTGGCATTGCTTGATTAATGCACAATATCCCTAAAATGCGTAACGTGCTACTTTTCTCCTCTCAGGTTGTCCTAGAGAAGGGACTGGGTATGAACGGGATGAGCCTGACCTCTCTGAAAGACGAGGGATTCCAGGCTGTCTTCATTGGAATTGGTCAGTCACTTGCATATATCATTTCTTACCTTACATAAAATATGTTGTGATATAGTGTAGCTTGTTGTGCGAAGTGTCTCTCTTAATTTTTTTTAAGAGTAGGATGAATTACTCAAATTCTAAGACTTTAGGATGTACAGTGCCTTCAGAAAGTATTCATACCCCTTGACTTATTCCACATTTTGTGGTGTTACAGCTTGAATTCAAAATGGATTCAATAATCGTTTTTCTCGCACCCATCTTCACACAGTACCACATAATGGAAAAGTGAAAACATGTTTTTAGACATTTTTGAAAATGTATTGAAAATGAAATACAGAAATATCTCATTTAGATAAGTATTCACACCCCTGAGTCAATACTTTGTAGAATCACCTTTGGCAGCGATTACAGCTGTGAGTCTTTCTGGGTAAGTCTCTAAGAGCTTTCCACACCTGGATTGTGCAACATTTGCCCATTATTCTTTCAAAAATTCTTCAAACTCTGTCAAATTGGTTGTTGATCATTGCTAGATAACCATTTTCAGGTCTTGCCATAGATTTTCAAGTAGATTTAAGTCAAAACTGTAACTCGGCCACTCAGGAACAGTCACTGTCTTCTTGGTAAGCAACTCCATTGTAGATTTGGCCTTGTGTTTTAGGTTATCCTGCTGAAAGGTGAATTAATCTCCCAGTGACTGGTGGAAAGCAGACTGAACCAAGTTTTCCTCTAGGATTTTGCCTGTGCTTAGCTCCATTCCGTTTCTTTTTTATCTTGAAAAACTCCCCAGTCCGTAACTGGTGCAGGCACCACTATGCTTGAAAATATGGAAACTGGTACTCAGCAATGTGTTGTCTTGGATTTGTGCCAAACTTAACACTTTGTATTCAGGACAAAAAGTGAATTGCTTTGACAAATTTTTTGTATCATTACTTTAGTGCCTTGTTGCAAACAGGATACGTGTTTTGGAATATTTTTTATTCTGTACAGGTTTCCTTCTTTTCACTCTGTCATTTAGGTTAGTATTGTGGAGTAACTACAATGTTGTTCATCCATCCTCAGCTTTCTCCTATCACAGCCATTAAACTCTGTAACTGTTTTGATTTGATTTGATTTATTAGGATCCCCATTAGCCGACGTCAATGGCAACAGCTAGTCTTACTGGGGTCCGACACATAACGAAAAATACATTATAGACAAAATACTTTATAATATACATACATTTAAAAACATTAACATGTAGTGTGTGTGTGTATGCATCTTTCACTTTACCCCTACCTACATGTACATATCACCTCAATTACCTCAACTAACCTGTACCCCCGCACATTGACTCAGTACTGGCACCCTGTATATAGCCTCGTTATTGGTATTTTATTGTGGTACTTTTTTAACTTTAGTTTATTTAGTAAATCTTTTCTTTACTTTATTTTCTTAAAACTGCATTGATGGTTAAGTGCTTGTAAGTAAGCATTTCACGGTAAGGTCTACACCTGTTGTATTCGTTTTTTGAAACCAGGATTTCTGTTCACTTGCGCTATTTAAGATGGAAGGGAGTTCCATGCACTCATGGCTCTGTATATAATACTGTACGTTTCCTTGAATTTCTTCTGGACCTGGGGACTGTGAAAAGACCCCTGGTGGCATGTCTGGTGGGGTAAGTGTGCGTGTCAGTGCTGTGTTTAAGTTGACTATGCAAACAATTAGGAATTTCCAACACATTAATGTTTCTTATAAAAACAAGAAGTGACGCAGTCAGTCATTCTGCAACTCTTAGCCAAGAGACTGGCATGCATAGTATAAATATTAGCCCTCTGATTACAATGAAGAAGTGCGGCTCTGCTCTGGGCTAGCTGTAGCTTAACTAGGTCTTTCTTTGCAGCACTTGACCATATGACTGGACAATAATCAAGATAAGATAAAACTAGAGCCTGCAGGACTTGTTTTTTGGAGTGGGGTGTCAAAAAAGCAGAGCATCTCTTTATGACGGACAGACCTCTCCCCATCTTTACAACCATTGAATCTATGTTTTGACCATGACAGTTTATAATCTGGTCAATGTACAGTACCAGTCAAATGTTTGGACACACCTACTCATTCCAGGGTTTTTCTTTATTTTTACAATTTTCTACATTGTAGAATAATAGTGAAGACGTCAAAACTATGAAATAACACATATGGTATAATGTAGTAACCAAAAAAGTGTTAAACAAATCAAAATATATTTTATATTTGAAATTCTTCAAAGTAGCCACCCTTTGCCTTGATGACAGCTTTGCACACTCTTGGCATTCTCTCAACCAGCTTCATGAGGTAGTCACCTAGAATGCATTTCAATTAACAGGTGTGCCTTGTTAAAAGTTAATTTGTGGAATTTCTTTCATTCTTAATGCGTTTGAGCCAATCAGTTGTGTGGTGACAAGGTAGGGGTGGTATACAGAAGATAGCCCTATTTGGTAAAAGACCAAGTCCATATTATGGCAAGAACAGCTCAAATTAGCAAAGAGAAACAACAGTCCATCATTACTTTAAGACATGAAGGTCAGTCAATCTGGAAAATGTCAAGAACTTTGAAAGTTTCTTCAAGTGCAGTCGCAAAAACCATCAAGCGCTATGATGAAACTAGCTCTCATGAGGCCCGCCGCAGGAAAGGAAGACCCAGAGTTACCTCTGCTGCAGAGGATAAGTTCATTAGAGTTACCAGCCTCAGAAATTGCAGCCCAAATAAATGCTTCACAGAGTTCACATTTCAACATCAACTGTTCAGAGGAGACAGCGTGAATCAGGCCTTCATAGTCGAATTGCTGCTAAGAAACCACTACTAAAGGACACCAATAAGAAGAAGAGACTTGCTTGGGCCAAGAAACATGTGCAATGGACATTAGACCGGTGGAAATCTGTCCTTTGGTCTGATGAGACAAATTTGAGATTTTTGGTTACAAACCGCCGTGTCTTTGCGCTTAGTGGGACTATCATTTGTTTATTCAACAGGACAATGACCCAACACACCTCCAGGCTGTGTAAGGGCTATTTGACCAAGAAGGAGAGTGATGCAGATTTTGCTGTGAAGAGACAGAATCATTAGATCATTTGTTTTGGTTCTGTCCATTTGTAGCTTGTTTTTGGACACAGGTCCAGGAATGGCTAAAGGATTGCAATATTTACCTGGAGCTAACCTTGCAGATAGCATTACTGGGTGATCTGAAAAGTCATAGTCAATCGATCAATAATATAATAATACTTTTAGCAAAAATGTTTATTTTTAATTCACAATCTGTAGAAGCAATGAGAATAGAAAGGTTCAGAACTTTTGTAAAACATCACAGTACGAAATATATATGGCAAATAGAAATCCTATATGGATGGTGTTAAGAGATAGATGGGAGGTATTGAATATAGTTCAAGGATGGGACTAATAACAAATAACAACAAATAATAACAAAGATAGCTAATAATGTAAGCATACTGTGTCCATAATAAGTATATAGGTTGTATGTTGGGAGCTTTTGGGATAGAGCACAGTTAGAAAGATATGGCATATAGAAGCAAACCGGATGGACATCATGAAAATGATCGGAGAGGTTGAGAGTAGAAGAAGTTCAGGAGCAAAAACAGTTATATATATATATATATATATATATATATATATATATAATATAATTATTGTAAAATTAACTGTGTCCATAAGGTGTAGATAGTAAGTATAGACCGGAAGTAGAGGCCTGGGCATTGTTGTTCACTAATTTACTCCAAGTAGGGAAAGGATGGCGGGGTTGAAAAGTAATAAAGGGGAGTATATATATAAAAAAACATGGGGGATTGGAAGTGATGCAGACAATTACATTGATAGAAGATACAATCTATCTGCAATATTAAGCTGATCCAACCCCCCCCCCCAAAAAAAAAGAACTAAAAAAAGGAGAGTGATGGAGCGCTGCATCAGATGACCTGGCCTCCACAATCACCTGACCTCAACCCAATTGAGATGGTTTGGGATGAGTTGGACCGCAGAGTGAAGGAAAAGCAGCCAACAAGTGTTCAGCATATGTGGGAACTCCTTCAAGACTGTTGGAAAAGCATTCCAGGTGAAGCTGGTTGAGAGAATGCCAAGAGTGTGCAAAGCTGTCATCAAGGCAAAGGGTGGCTACTTTGAAGAATCTAAAATCTAAAATATATTTTTATTTGTTTAACTCTTTTTTAGTTACTAAATGATTCCATACAGTTGAAGTCAGAAGTTTACATACACCTTAGCCAAATACATTTAAACTCAGTTTTTCACAATTCCTGACATTTAATCAGAGTAAAAATTCCCTGTCTTAGGTCAGTTAGGATCACCACTTTATTTTAAGAATGTGAAATGTCAGAATAATAGTAGAGAGAATGATTTATTTCAGTTTTTATTTATTTCATCACATTCCCAGTGGGTCAGAAGTTTACATACACTCAATTAGTATTTGGTAGCATTGCCTTGAAATTGTTTAACTTGGGTCAAACGTTTCGGGTAGCCTTCCACAAGCTTCCCACAATAAGTTGGGTGAATTGTGGCCTATTCCTCCTGACAGAGCTGGTGTAACTGAGTCAGGTTTGTAGGCCTCCTTGCTCGCACACGCTTTTTCAGTTCTGCCCACAAATCTTCTATAGGATTGAGGTCAGGGCTTTGTGATGGCCACTCCAATACCTTGACTTTGTTGTCCTTAAGCCATTTTGCCACAACTTTGGAAGTATGCTTGGGGTCATTGTCCATTTGGAAGACCCATTTGCGACCAAGCTTTAACTTCCTGACTGATGTCTTGAGATGTTGCTTCAATATATCCACATAATTTTCCTTCCTCATAATGCCATCTGTTTTGTGAAGTGCACCAGTCCCTCCTGCAGCAAAGCACCCCCACAGCATGATGCTGCCACCCCCGTGCTTCACGCTTGGGATGGTGTACTTCGGCTTGCAAGTACCCCCTTTTTCCTCCAAACATAACGATGGTCATTACGGCCAAACAGTTCTATTTTTGTTTCATCAGACCAGAGGACATTTCTCCAAAAAGTACGATCTTTGTCCCCATGTGCAGTTGCAAACTGTAGTCTGGCTTTTTTCTGGCGGTTTTGGAGCAGTGGCTTCTTCCTTGCTGAGCGGCCTTTCAGGTTATGTCGATATAGGACTCATTTTACTGTGGATATAGATACTTTTGTACCTGTTTCCTCCAGCATCTTCACAAGGTCCTTTGCTGTTGTTCTGGGATTGATTTTCGCTTTTCGCACCAAAGTATGTTCATCTCTAGGAGACAGAACGCGTCTCCTTCCTGAGCGGTATGACGGCTGCGTGGTCCCATGGTGTTTATACTTGCGTACTATTGTTTGTACAGATGAACGTGGTACCGTCAGGCATTTGGAAATTGCTCCCAAGGATGAACCAGACTTGTGGAGGTCTACACATTTTTTTCTGAGGTCTTGGCTGATTTCTTTAGATTTTCCCATGATGTCAAGCAAAGAGGCACTGAGTTTGAAGGTAGGCCTTGAAATACATCCACAGGTACACCTCCAATTGACTCAAATGATGTCAATTAGCCTATCAGAAGCTTCTAAAGCCATGACATCATTTTCTGGAATTTTCCAAGTTGTTTAAGGCACAGTCAACTTAGTGTATGTAAACCTCTGACCCACTGGAATTGTGATACAGTGAATTAGAAGTGAAATAATCTGTCTGTAAACAATTGTTGGAAAAATTACTTGTGTCATGCACAAAGTAGATGTCCTAAACGACATGCCAAAACTATAGTTTGTTTACATGAAATTTGTAGAATGGTTGAAAAACAAGTTTTAATGACTCCAACCTAAGTGTATGTAAACTTCCGACTTCAACTGTATGTGTTATTTCATAGTTTTGATGTCTTCACTATTATTCTACAGTGTAGAAAATAGTAAAAATAAAGAAAAACCCTTGAATGAGTAGGTGTGTCCAAACCTTTGACTTGTACTGTATGTAAACTGTAAAGTATTTTGTCTTTAATGTCTTTTCGTTATATGTCAGACCCCAGTAAGGCTAGCTGTCACCATTGGCGTCGGCTAATGGGAATCCTAAAAAAGAAAGTAAAATCGAAGGTAACACCAAGTAAATTTGGTCTCCTCAACTTGTTCAACAGCCACACCATTCATTACCAGATTCAGCTGAGGTCTAGAACATAGGGAACAATTTGTACCAAATACAATGCTCTTAGTTTTAGAGATGTTCAGGACTAGTTTATTACTGGCCACCCATTCCAAAACAGACTGTACCTCTTTGTTAAGGGTTTCAGTGACTTAATTAGCTGTGGTTGCTGCTTTAAAGTCACCATTGAACTCATGATGAAATCTGTGAGCGGTTTCCTTCCTCTCCGGCAAATGAGTTAGGAAGGACACCTGTATCTTTGTAGTGACTGGGTGTATTGATGCACCATCCAAAGTGTAATCAATAACTTCACCATGCTCAAAGGGATATTCAATGTCTGCTTTTTTATTTTTACCCATCCAACAATAGGTGTCCTTTGTGAGGCATTGGAAAACCTCCCTGGTCTTTGTGGTTGAATCTGTGTTTGAAATTCACTGGTCGACTGAGGGACCTTACAGAAAATTGTTTTTGTGGGGTACAGAGATGAGGTAGTCATTCAAGAATCATGTTAAACACTATTATTGCACACAGAGGTAGTCCATGCAACCTATTTGTGACTTACTGTAAATGTGACTCGTTAAGCAAATGTTTACTCCTGAACTTATTTAGGCTTGCCATACAAATGGTTTGAATACTTATTGACTCAAGACATTTCAGCTTTTCAGTTAATGAATTTGTAAACATTTCGAAAAACATAATTCCACTTTATGGGGTATCTCAAGACATTTCAGGCCAGTGGCCAGTGACAAAAAAATATAATTTTAAAGATGTTTATATTCAGGCTGTAACACAACAAAATGTGGAAAAGGTCAAGGGGTGTGAATAGTTCCTGAAGGCACTGTATGTACAGGAGGTTGATTGACTTGATAATACCGTACCTACACTGATGGCACCGCAGGCTCTTAAAATCTCCAGTATGCCAGCTACATAAGTCACGCATTGTGCCACAGTGCCCCACTGCAATCATGATGAAGGGTCTGAGAGAGAGGGATCCTCTTACCACTACCTGTCCCATTTCACCAGACTGACTTCTTCTGTCTATTCCATTTGGTTTTCAATGGGACTAAAGTGAGACAGAGCTACTTACCGCACAGTACTTACTGTAGTAATGAATGCTGTAGTGAAACCCACGGTTGTAGTGCTCTATCTTTCTGTCTATGTCTACTTCATATATTTATTTGCCAGACCAAGTCACTATTATTCAAGTCACAAGCAAGTCTCAAGTCACAAGGTCCAAGTCTCAAGTTGATTCCCAAGTAGAATGGGTCAAATTTCGAGTCGAGTCAAGTTTTTTGAAGTCAAGTAAAAAACAAAAAAAATCTATACGTGCAATGACTTGTTCAACTACAAATCTTTGACTATTTATTGAGGCTACCAGACAGCCCTTTACATTATTTTGTCGGCAACATATTTTAATTATGTAATAATACATTTTAACAACAAATTCCAAATGCAAGCTTCATAAGTAAATTATACATTTTAACACATTTCATTCCAAAAGACCAGTAGGCCTATGCTAGTAATTGTTTCTTGATGCCCAATTGCTGGTGAGCTTGCAATGTAAACAGTACATTTTCTTGATCACCCACAATTTTTGGAGCTGCATGTTTAGTTATGGTAATTCTCTCTCCCTACAATTTGATGTTAGTGCTGCACCGGATTCTATAGCTGTACAGCAAATCAGCAATTTGTTTGCTAGCTCAGTGGTTCTCAAACCTTTTGACCTGCGACCCCCAAAAGGAGTGGTTCAAAGCTGCCGACCACCAGCGCATGCACTCGCGCGAACGCGCAATCGCTGCTTAAATGTAGCCTGTCATTACAGCAAGAGCCTAGCTGCATGTGAGGACACCGAGGTCTGGTAATATTTTCGAATTAGGAACTCAGTCGGGGTCTCAATTTACTGTTGACAGAATAGTACAATACACAATGTGCAATTTCAAAACTTTGTTATGCATCAACAGTTTTCCTCTTGTTATATGTCACTCACTGACAGTCACTCAATTAGCCCATGTCAGTAAAAAAAAATGTGATTGGTAAATTTGTCTAGTTAGTCTAGCTATCTAAATGTAGTAATCCTGTCCGAATTACCGACCAGAAACACAGGGCACATGCCCAGGGGCCCTGACTTCCAGGGGGCCCCCATTGATTTTTTTTAGTCACTCTCACTCATTAGACAGTGTTACCACCACAAACACTAGTGTATAAAACAAGCTCTGTATGACAGGAAGTGGAACTCTAAGACAGAACACTCATTTCTCCCCACCCCATGGTAAAATGTGTAGAATTGCATGAAATTAGTTGTAAAACTGCAACAACAAAAAGTTCTGCAAAGCAAACATATTTGTTTACCTTTTGTTATTAAAATTATTTTTCTGCTAACAGAACCCTCTGTATGTATTAAATTATAGTTTTTAATACCGGTGCTGAGGTAATGTGAGTTAATGTGTAGCGGCTAATTGTATAGCTAATAGGCTATGTGTTTGTAGATCGACTGAGGTGATTGAAACTACAGCAACCAATGTGATAATGGCTGGGGTCATTTTTGCTTGTTTTTGCTGTTCTCCAAAATTCATTTTAGAGTTTTTAAATTGTATAGAAATGCAGTAAATTAGCTTGAACTTTCTTAAAATGTATTGGATGGGACTTAGACCCTGGCTACGGCCCTGATTACAGCCATAAACGGTGATGCATTTTCAAAACGCAAGACACGCAAATAAACTGCGTTTTACATCTGCGTTTTAAGATGAAAGTCATTCATGTTAGCAGCCAATATCAACAAGGGATATCATGTCACTTCTCTGGAGTCCAGAGCAAGCAGGATAATATGCCTACCCTACCTGTATGCAGCGGAGGTTGCAGAAGACAGATGGAAAGCTGCACCACGCGCTATCACTTTGGAGGGCCGCTTGCCTACAGGAGTGCTCGTTGCCAACTGGGTAGCCCCTTTCTTCCTCACAAATATCGGGGGTTCAGGTGCGATGTTCAGGTGCTACTGTCTATGGCTGCGTGGAGAGTAATCCTGGCCAGAGAATTTCAAGTCATCAATTTCAAGTCACAGTCGAGTCTTGAGGCTCCAAGTCAAGTCTCAAGTTATTTTATTTTCTATCAAGTCGAGTCTCAACTCATCAAATTTGTGACTCGAGTCAGACTCGAGTCCAAGTCATGTGACTCGAGTCCACACCTCTGTTATCTGCCTCATTAGTTTTTCTCTCCTTTCTTTTTTGTCTCCCTCATTCTCGTATCAGTACAGTATAACAAGGGGCTTAATTCTCACTTCTATATAGTCTCCTGTTGCCTCTGTCACTTTCCTTCTCTTCCTCTGCACAGTCTGGTGACCATAGTTAACAGTATGGCTCCTTAGCTCATGGAAGACCTTGTTCTTACTCACACAAGCTAGACTGAAGTAATTTGGTTTCAAATGAAATTCTATATTTAGAGATGTAAGAGAATACACCCTGCAATGCCTATATTGATTTGAATTTAGGAAATTCAAATAACCCTGGTGGGAGGCCTAGCTATGTGGTGTGTGTGCCTTTCCTTTATTCTAATGAAAAGAAGCTGCGTAGCATTTATTATGTTAGAACCTTTTGGTGCCTGGCTTGGTAATTACAGCATGGAGCTACCTTTAAACTACGCATGGATTTATTTATGTTTCTTCTCTCATAGCAGAACGTGAAGACATTTGAATTCAGAGAGAAAATGAAAAGAGTCTTGTTTCTGTGATATTTTTACCAGTTCTGTTATTTTTTTCTAAATGTCAAACCCCCTGCTGAGATTGACATGCAAATGTTTCCCACTGTTCAGAATGTTAGAGCAGGTTGAAGAGCAAGGGTTATTTCTCGGGTAGTTAAGTGCACTAGCTAACACGTGTAGGGTTTTTACCCATCACTGCTGTTGTGTTGCTGATGGTCCTGATAGTGGTTATAGCAGTGGAATCTTTGTGTGAGTTGCTCTCTTTTTCCAATTGTTCAAAGCCCAAGATCCTTTTTCAGATGGTGCTTTTTCAAAAATGGCTTGCTTCAATCAAAGGCATAAAGCCAGGCAGATTGTACAGACTACAAATTCTGCAATGCACACAATATTACTTTGTACGAACCAATGTCATATTCCATAAAACAAGCTTTTGATGGGAGCTCTTCTCAACAGTGAGGTTCAAAGGAAGAGCACTGATGTGCTGTGGCTGGAATAGTATGAAAGACGTGCATTAAGGACATCAAATTAAGAAAAAGAGCCTTTGGTGTAAATAAAATAATGTCCATTGAACAGGTTTCGAGCAGCTTTGGAGGAGCTGCTGTTTTTGACAAATTACTGTCAGATGTTCACCACAAAAATAGTCAAAACATGTCCACAGATTTTGGTTATGAACAGATATTATGCTTACCGTATAGCCTTACTAAACTTAGCCCATAGCATTAAATGAGTTGTTTTTCAGTGTAACAAAACATACAGTACATAGCAGCTATTCACACAAGGTCAGTGACTCACCCAATACTTACGGGTACCTACCCTGACAGAACTCCTACAGAGAAATCACTACGTTACAGTAGTAACACTACTCTCTTTGCTGATTCCCACCGTCAGCCAAAGCCACAGTGGGCGATAGTTAGTGATAAACGAGGGCTGGCCAAGCAGAGCCAAGCAGACAGAGAGAGAGCGATATTCAGAGTGAGAGAGAAGCCACTTGAAAGGTGATGATGTATGACCCTCAGAGGCATTACATCCCTTCACTTCAGCGTCTCTCCGCCCGACTCTGGATCCAAAGCACCTTTCCCCAGTCAAATGGGATGCACACACCTGAAAAATGAGAAGGCATTACTTATGAAGTAGATGTCACCGGCCGTGGTGTTATTGTTGAAGTGCACTTTGTCATTCCCTTCTTAGCATTTTTTCCCCTTTTTTCTTATAAAAAAATGAATCTTGGCACAGAATATAAATGGGCACCCTGGTGTATAAAACCAACTGAGTGAGTATGGAGCATCTGTCAGTGTTGCCACAGAGGAGGGTGAACATGCTGTTACTCTGCTGGAGGATCTCTCTGTCCTAAGCACAGTTAGCAGTGGCACACTGTGTTATGTTCACTAGTACAGTGGGTAGGTAGTCTACATAATAGGTACAGTTATGTATTTGAATTACTGTTATTTTACTGAAAAGTATAATGACATGCAATACTCTTAGAGTTACACTTCCTGTCATACAGAGCTTGTTTTATACACTAACGTTTGTGGTGGTAACACATCGCTCGTAGAGAGTGTTATCAAGTTTCTTGAAGAAGATGATATACCAAAGAAGATGATTTCTCTTGATAAATATCACTTGGACAGATGTTGTTATGGAGACTGTTGTCTCTGTTTGAAAAGTGATATACTGTATGTGTGTTAAAGCATTCAGAGTTACCCAGGGGATTGAGTTCTTTGTCAGGAAATTGCCTTTGCGGCAACAGACACTACTAAAATCAAGTTTGATTTGTATACAGTTATTTATCTGAATTACAAACATCATCCTTTGTAGTTTTAGAAATACTTTATTTGATCAAAACTATTTCCAGAAATAGGTCTTCTTTCTAACACTTGTGTTCTGAATGGGGACAAATATTGTTATAATGAAGTGAATCTCAGGTTGTCTTTCTTTGAATAAACTATGATATTTACCATCATTCATATTCCTACCGCATAACTGAAACCATAGGCAAGGTCTTTAAATTTAAACTGCAGATTATTTTGTACAAAATGATTATCGCATTGAATTTGAAAGATTACCGCATGGAATTTAATTGCAACATAAAAGGGTGTTGGCGATTAACATTTTGGATTGTTTATGTATTAGAGAAAGGTTTGTCAAGTAATGAATAAGGACATAAAAAAGCACTCACAGGAATATACAATCTAAAAATTACCTGCCACGGTTGTCCAGTCTTCCTATTTTATTTGAAGAAATAAATTAGACAAGAATATATACTTAAAGAGATCAGATTGTTTCCTAGTGACCTTTGACCTTGTAAATGACAGCAAACACATGCAGTCAGTGGTAACAAGTGACTCTGTGTTCTGAGGTAATCATTCAGATTGACCTTCAAGCAATGATGTACTGTATCACTCACAGCCCACCAATCACCATTCATCACTATTCATCACTATTCATCAACCAGTAATTGGCACAGTCAATACAATTAACACAACACCTCTTTATCTATAAGCTATTCATATTGTATGTAAAAACAATGTTTTATGAAAGGGCAAATTGGACCAAATTTGATTGCACCTGTCTTTGATTATAAACTTCTTAGAGGTAATGTATTCTAGCAGTCAAGTAAGAATACCATTCACTTTTGTGCAATCATTTACACTGTACACTGACGATTGAACATGGCAACCGTCCAGAACGTACTCTGTCTGAAATGTGATGACAGAGCAGTAATGAGTATTCCACAGTATTTGTGAAGCACCTCCCCTCCCGGATGCACATTTTGGGTTTTGCCCTAACACTACACAGCTGATTCAAATAACCAACTAATCATCAAGCTTTGATTATTTGAATCAGCTGTGTAGTGCTAGGGCAAAAACCAAAAAGTGCACCCGGGGTGCAACTCAATCTTAGGAAGGTGTTCATAATGTTTTGTACACTCAGTGTCCTCCCGAGTGGCGCAGTGGTCTAAGGCACTAGCTGTGCCACTAGAGATCCTGGTTCGAATCCAGGCTCTGTCGTAGCCGGCCGTGACCGGGAGACCCATGGGGCGGCGCGCAATTCATACAGGGTAGGGGAGGGAATGGCTGGCAGGGATGTAGCTCAGTTGGTAGAGCATGGCATTTGCAACGCCAGGGTTGTGGGTTCGATTCCAGTATAAAAAATAAAAATGTATGCACTCACTAACTGTAAGTTGCTCTGGATAAGAGCGTCTGCTAAATGACTAAAATGTAAATGTATAGCTATGTAGTTTGAGGACTGTAGGCTAAAAGTATTCCCTACTTATTGATCCAGTTCATAAGTGGGTTGTTATTGGCTCTCAATCATAAGGTGCTAGAGAATCCCATTGTATATTTTACAATGATTATATCCCTACATCATGAAAATGATTAACCAAGAGGTTATTAGTCTGTAATTCTGATTTACTGGTCCACCTCTCTCACTGGAATAATTTATTGATTCAAATGGTGGGTTTTATGAACACATGAGTTTGACTATTACTGTTCTCCTCTCATAATGAAAGGGCTTTTGAATTTTGAATTCAGTACAATATTGAAAAATGTTTTTTCCTCACTACATTGTCATAATCTGTAGAAATCCAATTTTGCACCATTTACACCAGTAGTTCAGTATTAATGGTGGGGGAAAAAAGCTCTGCAACAATGACTGAACTTTGGAAATGGTTGGGTTCAGGGATGGATGGATATGTCTGCTACGTTAACTAGCTCATTCTTGATGATGGTTTTGGTTTGGAACAGGTCTGCCCCAGGCGAATAAGGCTAAGATCTTCCAGGGGCTGACAGTGGACCAGGGATTCTACACATCCAAGGACTTCCTGCCACTGGTGGCCAAGGCCAGTAAAGCCGGTACGTTATAAAGGAAATGATAAAGGGACTTTCATAGTCACACAGAATTAGGTACACTTGTCATTTTGTACCGTAGGGGTGTACCTAGACTAAAATAAATTAAATCAGATGCTTGTCTGACAACGTCACGGTCGTTTCGGCTGCAATAAAAAGAGCCAAAATCTCTCCCATCAAAAATGGCACAGTCAGTTCAGGAATAATATATCTTCAGACAGCAAACGCAAGCACAACTCTGAAGTACAGTACTGCTGATATGAAAATATGTTTTGCTGTTGAAACGTATTGTAAGAGCAGGGTAAAAGAGCTACCTGGTTTTATCGCCCTCTGTCCATCTCACAGTCTCGCTCTCGCTCTCTGTTTTCTCTTCCTCTTCCTCCCCCACTCTCTCTCTAAGGCATGTGTAGCTGTAAGTCTCAACTGCCCGAGCTCCATGGCGTGGTCATCGTCCTAGGTGCCGGTGACACGGCGTTCGACTGTGCCACCTCTGCCCTGCGATGCGGTGCACGCCGAGTCTTCGTGGTCTTCAGGAAGGGCTTCACTAACATCCGTGCCGTCCCCGAGGAGGTAGACATAAAGCTAGAGCCTCTCAGACCCTGGCTCTTAACTTTGGCTTTAAAGTTGTTTCTGACCCATGCTCCTTTGACCACAATATTGATTGTGACCTCCTACCCTGAGATGCTTTTTGAATACGGGCCCTGGGCAGCATTATAACTTGAGATTTATTTTAGCAAAAATTCAGTGCATGAATTATGCAGTAGAGTTATACATACGGGTCTCAAGTTAGAAAATGTCCCTCAAAGCATACACCTAGAACCTGACCATGCTAAATTACTCACAAAACTATTTCTGATTGTTGTATAGTGCTAGGAAGCTTATGGTGGCTTTCATCTTGACTTTATATTAGCTCATGGCCATTCACATTGTCCTTTGTCTTATCTGGGAAAAAGTAATGCAACTTATTGCACTGTAAAAATGTCTTACTTTGTTTAATTGAAAGAAAGAAAAGTAAAAACAACAACTTTTGAGTGGATTATAAAACTAGTTTTATTCTTGGAATTTTCCCACGAAACAATAATCTTTTTTAAGACATTGTTCTGAACAATCGACATCAGTAGCCTTGATACCATGGAAACAGAAAGAACATAATAAAAATAACAATACTAAAGAAGTGAGGTACTTTAACCTTTGAGTTTCAAACATACAGTACATACAGTGCCTTCAGAAAGTATTCATATCCCTTGACTTAATCCACATTTTGTTGTGTTACAGCTTTGAATTCAAAATTGATTAAATATTTTTTTTCGCCCACCCATCTACACACAATACCCCATAATGACTTAGGAATTTATTCCTTTCCTATACACTTCTCAGTACAGTGGGGAAAAAAAGTATTTAGTCAGCCACCAATTGTGCATGTTCTCCCACTTAAAAAGATGAGAGAGGCCTGTAATTTTCATCATAGGTACATGTCAACTATGACAGACAAATTGAGAAAAAAAAATCCAGAAAATCACATTGTAAGATTTTTTATGAATTTATTTGCAAATTATGGTGGAAAATAAGTATTTGGTCACCTACAAACAAGCAATATTTCTGGCTCTCACAGACCTGTAACTTCTTCTTTAAGAGGCTCCTCTGTCCTCCACTCGTTACCTGTATTAATGGCACCTGTTTGAACTTGTTATCAGTATAAAAGACACCTGTCCACAACGAAGGAGTGGCTTCGTAAGAAGCATTTCAAGGTCCTGGAGCGGCCTAGCCAGTCTCCAGATCTCAACCCCATAGAAAATCTTTGGAGGGAGTTGAAAGTCCGTGTTGCCCAGCGACAGCCCCAAAACATCACTGCTCTAGAGGAGATCTGCATGGAGGAATGGGCCAAAATACCAGCAAAAGTGTGTGAAAACCTTGTGAAGACTTACAGAAAATGTTTGACCTGTGTCATTGCCAACAAAGGGTATATAACAAAGTATTGAGAAACTTTTGTTATTGACCAAATACTTATTTTCCACCATATTTGCAAATAAATTCATAAAAAATCCTACAATGTGATTTTCTGGATTTTTTTCTCTCATTTTGTCTGTCATAGTTGACGTGTACCTATGATGAAAATTACAGGCCTCTCATCTTTTTAAGTGGGAGAACTTGCACAATTGGTGGCTGACTAAATACTTTTTTTCCCCACTGTATTTGGTAGTCAGACTTACCTTATTCAGTCGCATAACGCGCTCTGCAGGTGTGGCTACCTTGCACGCTCTGAATAAATATAATTCAGCCGCTGAAAACCCTCCCACTTGCTGGCCAACAGATTTTCTCATGCACTTTCACTGTGGAAAAGGGGCCGCAATACATGTCATGTTGATATGATTTTCAGTTTGCTTCACATTTGTCTCCAGGGATCATAAAGAAAAATAATCTAAAACAATTGCTATGTGTATTTACAATCCCCTTCTCCAAACGGATTTCTCATTTACCTAGCTCTTATCAATAGCTCTTAATAATTAATAAATTACAGTGCATGGAGAATGCTGTTATTTCTAGCGAAAAAATAAAGTAGATGCTTTTTCCACTTGGAACTGGCAGGTTCGCTCAACCTTATTTATGGTTCCCTCTGACCTTAAGTCAAGGTCAGAATACGGCTTATCTGTAGACACACCTCTGCCACACCTTCATTTATTCGAGCTCCACCTCAAACGAATAGTGGGTGAATAGCATGCTATTCTCATGCTTAAGTTCAAGGTCAGAATACGCATTGAGAAGCTTAAACAGGGAATTACGCACTTAACTCGGGTCGGAAACAATCCACACCTGGATTGTGCAACATTTTCTCATTATTCTTTTCAAAATTCTTCAGGCTGTGTCAAATTGGTTGTTGATCATTACTAGGCAACAATTTTCAGGTCTTGCCATAGATTTTCAAGCAGATTTAAGTCAAAACTTTAACTCGGCCACTCAGGAACATTCACTGTCTTCTTGGTTAGGAACTCCAGTGTAGCTCAATTGGTAGAGCATGGCGCTTGTAACGCCAGGGTAGTGGGTTCGATCCCCGGGACCACCCATACGTAAAAATGTATGCACACATGACTGTAAGTTGCTTTGGATAAAAGTGCCTGCTAAATGGCTTATTATTATTATAGATTTGGCCTTGTGTTTTAGGTTATTGACCTGCTGAAAGGTGAATTCATCTTCCAGTGTCTGGTGGAAAGCAGACTGAACCAGGTTTTCCTCTAAGCCTGTGCTTAGTTCCATTCCGTTTCATTTTTTATCCTGAAACTCTGCAGTCCTTAACGATTACAAGCATACCCATAACATGATGCAGCACCACTATGCTTGAAAATATGAAAGTGGTACTCAGTAATGTGTTGTATTTGATTTACCCCAAACATAAGACTTTGTATTCATGACAAAAAGTTAATTGCGTTGCCACATTTTTTGCAGTATTACTTTAGTGCTTTGTTGCAAACAAGATTCATGTTGTGGAATATTTTTATTCGGTACAATCTTCCTTCTTTTCACTCTGTCAATTAGGTTAGTATTGTGGAGTAACTACAATGTTGATCCATCCTCAGTTTTCTCCTTTCACAGCCATTAAACTGTTTTAAAGTCAACATTGACCTCATGGTGAAATCCCTGAGCGGTTTCCTTCCTCTCCAGCAACGGTTAGGAAGGATGCCTATATCTTTGTGGTGACTGGGTGTATTGATACACCATCCGAAGTGTAATTAACAACTTCACCATATAATATCCAAGGTTTTTTTCTTTTTACCCATCTAACAATAGGTGCCATGCTTTGCGAGGCATTGGAAAATCTCCCTGGTCTTTGTGGTTGAATCTGTTTGAAATCCATGTAACTGATGTGACTTAAGGACATTTTTACTCCTGAACATATTTAGGCTTGCCATAATAAAGGGGTTGAATACTTGACTCAAGACATTTCAGAATTTTTTTTAAAAATTAATTTGTAGGGGTGTGAATACTTTCTGAAGGCACTAACATATCTGTATAGGCCTCAAACATACGTAACATACAGAGATATGTAACCTCGATATTTGTCCTTTTTTGTGGCCAAGGTTTTTAAACCATGGGTGGCAGTGAGGTGACTTTACTGCGTGAGGCCAGGACTTTGCACTTATTTTCTTAACAGCAGCAGGGGGGAACCATTGCCATTATAGCAGCCTGTCTGTCCCCCTACTGTGCACCGCTGTGAACAGACAGTAATTAGACCTGTGTCGTTGACTGGTTTTAAGCTGCTGTATAGAATTCATCAAGTTGGATCATGAATTCAAAGAAAACCATAGCAGGGGGAATGGGAGAAAGATGTGAAAATTGGCTCTGGATGGACATAAATAGCCTAATAATAAAGTCTGTCTTTATTCTGGGTTATCAACCTTACCCCTCCAGTCGATGTCCACCCCCGCACTGAAATTTAATTAGCATAATAAAATAATCAAAATCAGTGTTTAAGATAGAGATATCCGTTTTTTGGCATGGGCTGAGTCTCTATTTGCCGATGTCGGCCTTCTGTATCTGCGAAGGAAAGTGGCAGATCTACAGCGGTGTTTGTCAGACCAGGAGACATCCTCAAAATCTCACGAAAACATCTATCATTCAAACAATTTGGGCTACAAACAAATACCACTCTATGGATAGATGAGACTTTCACAAACACAATGGTGTTCTTCATTTTGCTCCACGACCCCCACAAGCATCACAGACTCACTGGACTCGCCTGAAGTCAGTACTGCTGATGTGCCAACTTCTGTGTAGCGTTCAAACGGTTTGAGCTACCAACTAATATGACCACTCTATGAAAAGATGACTCTCACAAACACAATGTTCTCCGTTTTGCTCTAAGACCCCCACAAGTGTCACGGGACTTGTCTGAAGGTACCCAGTACTGGGCCAAAATAAATTAATGGAAGTGAATATGGCATTTCCACGTCAAAGTTACGGGTCATTCCACGGAAAACGATAAATACATTCCGGAGTCTTCTTATCCCTCAGATATAGGACGGACACTTCAAAACATATTTACTTTTGATAGATTTTTTAAAAACAGTTTTTCCATGTATGCATGTTTTCAATGTGTTTCTATGGGCTAATAGCAGTAAAGACAAATTCTATGTTTCAAATAATTTGGTTTATGTTTTTTAGGGATACCTACCCACATGAAAACTATACTATATTTATATACCATGTATTCACTGCAGTACATTTGCGGACATGACTGTTGTATACTATAGTATTCACTAGTGCTTTGTGGACATGACTGTAGTATACTATAGTATTCACTAGTGTTTTGCGGACATGACTAGTATATTTTAGTAACACCTGCCAACTAGGGTTAGGTAAAATGGCACAACTACCAGACCATGCCAGTTAAACTGCCTGGTTGCTCACAGACATAAACCAACAGCGCCCCCACACTTCCAGGTACAACTCCCTCACCTGAGCATGACCAATGGGTGCTTTTATACAGTTCCTGCATGGCCTCCCCTAATAAGGGTGCCCAGGGAAACACTGATTAAAACTTTTTTTCCTAGCCGGTCACAATATTCTTCAGTTACAAGACTAACTGATTAAGGTTTAGGTGAGGGTTATGGTGATGGTGATGCCCACCTACTATGGGACTCCAGGTAAAGAGCAGGCGGAGGCAGAGATGCAGTTCAGTTTAAGAGTCTTTCTAGATTCAGGTAATGGAGATGATACATGGCAGGGAATGATTGACAATTGTTGCCATGAGACTTGTCTTGAATTGAGACTTGGTTGGCTTTGTACGGAGTATGGTTTATCTAAAAGCAGACAAAAAGGTGCAAAATAATAACAGGCAATAACAGCAATGAACATACATAATTAATCGGCTGTTCATGGAAATAATCAATGGCAGCAGTTAACAATGAATGGCCAGAAAGGGGGTGTAATAGCATGCGGCATGGTAGGCCGAAGCTATAGCAGGATAATTTATCAATGGCTACATAGCATAACAAGGCAAGCAAACAAAGAGAAACCAAACAAAAGTAGCAAGCATAGCCATAAAGCAGGCATAGTTAGCATAACAAAGGCAATGCATAAAAAAAATTCAACAATTAACGTGTCCATTAATACTACAAATACCAAAGAGAACAGATCAATAGACTTAAAATGGCTGTTTGACTGAGCCATTAGCAATGCCATTAGTGGCCGATATCAACTATACAAAACCAACAATGGTTTGGGAGTCCTCTTCTTATATAGGTAGCTTAGTGGTTAAGAGCGTTGTGCCAGTAACCGAAAGGTCGCTGGTTCTAATCCCCGAGCCGACTAGGTGAAAAATCTGTCGATGTGCCCTTGAGCAAGGCACTTAACCCTAATTGCTCCTGTAAGTCGCTCTGGATAAGAGCGTCTGCTAAATGACAAAAATGTAAATGTAAATGTAATAAGATAAAAGGTTTGTACTCACATTTCAATGACGCATACTGGTTATTTGTGAGAGTTTTTTGTCGTGCTCAACTACTCAGCTCTGTCTGGGTGAAGGACCCGGATTGAAAGGAGCTGCCCTCGAACCTGCCCCTATAAATACCTTGCCATAGAGTTATATAAAGGGCACACCTGCCACAAATGCCTTCCCCCGCATCCATTGTGTGACAGGCTAGGAACCAAAGTTTTGGTCAGTGTTTTCCTGGGCACTCTTATTAGGGAAGGACCTGCATGAAATGTATAAAAGTACCCATTGGTCATGGTTAGGTGAGAGCGGTAGCCGGAGATGGATCAAGAGGAAATGGCGTCCCATTGGGAAAATGGTGTCCCTTGAGAGGGCAAGAACGAGATGTATGTTATGATAGGTGCAATATTATCATAAGGAGATGTATACTTGGAATATGGTGGAGGAATGGAGGGAACAAGAGAGGCAGAGGTCAAAGAGAGTGAGGGAGGAAGTGGGTGAGCATGAATTGGTTAAAAATTGTGGGAAAAAGGGATATGGTTTGTTGAAGAAGAATTGTAGAAAGTGTGAGCCATATGCTGGATGGAGGTCTGGAGGAGAAATGGAAGTGAATGATGACTAATTATCAGAGGTGACAGGTATGGTGAAGTTCTCGGAGCCCGGATAAAGAAGAGTCCCCTGCCTTTTGGCTGATCCATTTGTGGTTTCAGTGTGGGTAAAAACAGAGTTGGGTGCTGTGGAATCGGTGAAGGTAACCAGAAGTGGTCTGGTGATAATTGTTTGTTTCTGCTGGTCAGAGGGAGCAGACGCTTCGCACCAAACGAATGGGGCCAGGAGATATGACTTGTTCTGCTCTCAAGAAAAGGGTGCCATTGAAGGGAGTGATTACTGGGGTAGGGGTGAAAGTGGACCAACTGAAGGGAAAGATTGTGATGCTCGTCGTTTGGTGCAACGCAGACATGGTGGTGTGAGTGGTGAAACAGAAGACTCATTGTCTGTTCTTTTGAGTTTTGATGTTGAGTCTTTGCCCGACAAAGTGATGTTAGGATATTTCAGTTATCCCGTACAAGCTTTTGTGCCGAATACAATACATTGTTACAGGAGTCAAGCTTATGGGCATGTGGCAGCAGTGTGGAGGGCGGTTCCTAGGTGTGCAGAAGGGCATGAGACAAAGGAATGTGTAGCATTGGGGAAAGAAGCGGTATGTGTTAATTGTAGGGGTGCCTATGGGGCTGAGGATCAGAAATGTCTGGTGCGAGAGAGGCAGGTTGAGGTTACCAGGGTTAGAGTAGAGCAGAGGGTGACGTATGCTGAGGCAGTGAAGAACGTTGAGGAAAATGGGTCAAGGGAAGGGATCCTGAGAGGATTCGTGTGAGTAGTAGATCTGTACCAGTACAGAGTTATAGGCCAACACGTGATATATGCTTCAAAAATATTGGCTTTTTAGCGTTCATAGCAATGGTTATCAACTGTACTGCAGGGATGGAACGTAAGTCACAGAAAGTAGACGTTGTGGTGGCCGCAGCAGAGAGGGATGAGGTTTGAAGTCAGAAGAGTTACAGGGTGTGTTGAGTGGTGGTGTCCCGTCCTTTCAGGCTGTTGGCCTGAGGTAGGACTATATAGATTTAAATAGTGGAGTGGGTGGTGTGTTTTTAGTGAGTGTAGGGTTAGATGGTAAGGTATTTGTTGATATATTTCCCTTCTTCCAAGCAAAGTATAAGGGAGTTATACTCCAGTCTAGTTGGTGGTGCGGTAATGCAACATTTATTGGGTGCCTGTCACGCCCTGACTCAGGGGACTCTTATTTGTTGAGTCAGGGTGTGTATATTCTTTGTTATATATATTCTATGGTGTAGGTCTATTATGTGTAGATCTATGTTGGCCGGTGTGGTTCCCAATCAGAGGCAGCTGTAGCTCATTGTCTCTGATTGGGGACCATACTTAGGCAGCCTTTTGGCAATAGTGGGTTGTGGGATCTTGTTCCGTATAAGGTTTGTTGTGTGTTACTGTAGGACTTCACGTGTCGTTGGTTTATTGTTTTGTCGTGTGTTTATTTGTGATAATAAACATGTATGCATATCACGCTGCGCCTTGGTCCGTCCCGTCCGTCAACGAGCGTGACAGTGCCAACCGCCGTTAAACCTCATCGAAGAATTGTGTGTATGGTCTGTAGGGTGTCGTTGCGGTTGGGCTGTTTCTGTGCGGTCTTGAAGAAATGTTTGGAGTGTGGTCGATTGTTCTGAATGGTATGTCTTCAGTTTGACCATCAGTGAGTTTATTCATGGGAGAATATTCAAGATGTTCATTATGTAAAGCCACTGCAATAATATCCTTCTGTTTTCAGTTGGTTTGTTTGGAGAGGCTTTGCTGGTTTGAGGTCCAGGCAGTTTATTGGCAGCGCCCTCCAATAAGGAGGGTAAAGTCATTCTGCATCTCTAAAATGTCTATAGTTTATGTAAATGCAGTGGTTAACTGTTCAATTTCTACCATCAGAAGTACAGTATTTGTCACTGTTTTTGGTCATCTTGTGAACTTGGTCAGCTGAATCTGTGAAACTCTTTTTCAGAAAGTTATCTAGTGGAAGTAACAGATCTAAGTCATTTTGGTGTAATACAAGGAAACCTAATCCTCTAAGATATTTAAACGATGCATGTTCTTTATATCTGCCTCTGTACTGTTTCCCTTTAGTGGGCCTAGAACCTGTCTAACGTTTAGATGTTACAGTTGTAATAAAAATGATATATATTTGCTAAGGTGTTGTCTGGTCTGTTGCGTTGCTCAGAACTGTTGACCCAAATCAATAGGTGACCTGTCACGAACCTGTCTTCTGTTCTGATTGAGGTGTTCCCCTCATTAAACAGTAACTGGTGTAGTCTGGTAGTTTAGCTAACCCTAGTCAACAGGTGTTACTTCAGTCATGTCCGCAAAAACACTACAGTGAATACTATGGTAGACTAGTCATGTCTGCAAAAACACTAGTCAATATTAGTATATAAATATAGTAATTCTACAGTATTTAGACTATAGTATATTTTTGTAACCTGTTGGATGTTTGAACTATAGTAGGACCACAATGGAAATACATTTAACTTTTTATTATTCTCGACAAATTTAAATCAAGGGATACTACAGTGTGGAGTATAGTATACAACACAATTCTATAGTAAGCACTACACCATCGAGGGGGGAACCTCAGAAATCCCCGGCATGAGCTTCCCAAGGACGGCACGTTCAAAACCACATCAACAAAGCTAGCAGTCCAATCGATCTCAAAATTCTAAAGTAAGCACTACTCGATCGAGGGATACTACAGTATAGTACAAATTTACTACAGAATTCTATAGTAAGTACTGTAGTATTTTTTTGATGTGGGTACAGGGGTCTGTAAATTCAAAAAGCTAAATGAGCCTTGGTATGGCCATCTTAAAACAATTCCATATGTTAGCTTAATCGAAACCCGGGCCATTAGACTTAGGGGGATATATTAAACTGCATTAAATGTAGAATCAACATCACATCTAAACATGTCTTTTGTCTATAATTTGTGTTTTCATGTTTCAAAACATGTTTCATCCTTGAAAGTCCTGCAGGCTGTGAAGTTGGGAACTTAGTCGAAAGGGAGGAACAGAAGAAAAAATACAATATTTCAAAATAATAAAAACACTTTCTCCATTTCCTCAGATGGAGCTGGCCAAGGAGGAGAAGTGCGAGTTCCTTCCCTTTCTGTCCCCCTGTGAGGTCATCATGAAGAACGGCCGCGTGGCTGGCCTGCAGTTCTACCGCACCGAGCTGACGGAGCGCGGTGATTGGTTGGAGGACGAGGACCAGATCGTCCGGCTCAAAGCCGATTATATCATCAGCGCCTTTGGCTCCATGCTGACTGACCCTCAAAGTAAGGTCTGATAGAAGGGGAATCAGGTCTGATAGAGGGGGAATGTTCAAACGTGCCCCCTTCATTGAAGTACCCTTAGAAGTGACTGTTGAAGTGCCCTTGTCAGATCTTATGAAGATCTTACTGTATTAGGATTGACCTGATAAAACAGAATACTAACTGGCAGAGTACTGGCAGAATGTTGATTATCAGACCCTAAATATGCATTACATTAAAATACATTACTTTACAATACATTATGTTACGTTGCGTTGTGTTAAGTTGCGTTCCAGTACAGCTCCACTTTAGGTGTGGTCTAATCAAGATTTTTCAGTCACCGATCACCTCTACACTAAACGCACCATACAGGAACATGCCAGGCATTTCATCCAAATCCATACTGACGTTGCATTAAGCGATCTCTGTCATCTGCGGCAGCCAAGGTCTTGTAAGAGATTAGCTACAGTGTTAATGCCCCAGCAGACAGCCTGCCGGGACAGTGCACTCATCGCTCTCCCCAGAATCCATTCATTTTACATTCTCCATACTTCCCTTTGCCTGTATGGTGGCCGGTCACGTATCTGGAAACTCTGTATGGGATTTCCTTCACAAGTATCCATAGAGAAATAGAGCATTCAGATGTAATTTCTGGAGGGCCAGTGAGTGTGCATGTTTTTGTTATAACCAAGCACTAACACGCCTGATCTAACTAATAAACAAATAATTCGTCCTCAATAAAAACCCTTATTAGCTGAATCAGATGTGTTAGTGCTGGGCTGGAACAAAAACAAACACCAGCCCTATCAAGAATTGAGCTTGACACATCTGCCTCTCTGCGGCTCCACTTCTCTGTACTTATGCAGATTGTAGATTTCAGCAGGGTGTGTGATACAAATCACCCACACAGGGAGGAGGGCTTGTTACAACCCCTGTCATAAGGGTCGTGTTGATTATTGTGTTTGTTGTTGAGATCATCCAGACCCATTGGGTGATTGAACCTAGTTTACGGACAACCAAATATTAGCCTAAACAGGAGGCAGCTATTAGAATGTTTTAGACCTTACACTTGACAATATGTGACACTCACATACTCTATTAATACTTACATACAGTGGGGAAAAAAGTATTTAGTCAGCCACCAATTGTGCAAGTTCTCCCACTTAAAAAGATGAGAGAGGCCTGTAATTTTCATCATAGGTACACGTCAACTATGACAGACAAATTGAGAAAAAGAAATCCAGAAAATCACATTGTAGGATTTTTAATGAATTTATTTGCAAATTATGGTGGAAAATAAGTATTTGGTCACCTACAAACAAGCAATATTTCTGGCTCTCACAGACCTGTAACTTCTTCTTTAAGAGGCTCCTCTGTCCTCCACTCGTTACCTGTATTAATGGCACCTGTTTGAACTTGTTATCAGTATAAAAGACACCTGTCCACAACCTCAAACAGTCACACTCCAAACTCCACTATGGCCAAGACCAAAGAGCTGTCAAAGGACACCAGAAACAAAATTGTAGACCTGCACCAGGCTGGGAAGACTGAATCTGCAATAGGTAAGCAGCTTGGTTTGAAAAAATCAACTGTGGGAGCAATTATTAGGAAATGGAAGACATACAAGACCACTGATAATCTCCCTCGATCTGGGGCTCCACGCAAGATCTCACCCCGTGGGGTCAAAATGATCACAAGAACGGTGAGCAAAAATCCCAGAACCACACAGGGGGACCTATTGAATGACCTGCAGAGAGCTGGGACCAAAGTAACAAAGCCTACCATCAGTAACACACTACACCGCCAGGGACTCAAATCCTGCAGTGCCAGACGTGTCCCCCTGCTTAAGCCAGTACATGTCCAGGCCCGTCTGAAGTTTGCTAGAGTGCATTTGGATGATCCAGAAGAGGATTGGGAGAATGTCATATGGTCAGATGAAACCAAAATATAACTTTTTGGTAAAAACTCAACTCGTCGTGTTTGGAGGACAAAGAATGCTGAGTTGCATCCAAAGAACACCATACCTACTGTGAAGCATGGGGGTGGAAACATCATGCTTTGGGGCTGTTTTTCTACAAAGGGACCAGGACGACTGATCCGTGTAAAGGAAAGAATGAATGGGGCCATGTATCGTGAGATTTTGAGTGAAAACCTCCTTCCATCAGCAAGGGCATTGAAGATGAAACGTGGCTGGGTCTTTCAGCATGACAATGATCCCAAACACACCGCCCGGGCAACGAAGGAGTGGCTTCGTAAGAAGCATTTCAAGGTCCTGGAGTGGCCTAGCCAGTCTCCAGATCTCAACCCCATAGAAAATCTTTGGAGGGAGTTGAAAGTCTGTGTTGCCCAGCGACAGCCCCAAAACATCACTGCTCTAGAGGAGATCTGCATGGAGGAATGGGCCAAAATACCAGCAACAGTGTGTGAAAACCTTGTGAAGACTTACAGAAAACGTTTGACCTGTGTCATTGCCAACAAAGGGTATATAACAAAGTATTGAGAAACTTTTGTTATTGACCAAATACTTATTTTCCACCATAATTTGCAAATAAATTCATTAAAAATCCTACAATGTGATTTTCTGGATTTTTTTCTTCTAATTTTGTCTGTCATAGTTGACGTGTACCTATGATGAAAATTACAGGCCTCTCTCATCTTTTTAAGTGGGAGAACATGCACAATTGGTGGCTGACTAAATACTTTTTTTCCCCACTGTAGATGATTGGTTGTTGAATGTCATGTATTTTGCATAATGTACACAGTGAGCTCCAAAGGTATTGGGACAGTGACCATTTTTGTTGTTGTTTTGGCTCTGTGCTCCAGCACTTTGGATTTGAAATGATGCAATGAATATGAGGTTAAGGTGCAGACTGTCAACTTTAATTTGAAGGTATTGTCATCCATATCGGGTGAACCGTTTAAAAATTACAGCAGTTTCTGTACATAGTCCCCCCATTTTAGGGGACCAAAAGTATTGGGACAAATTCACTTATGTGTATTAAAGTAGTCAAAAGTTTAGTAGTTATCTGTTATCAAAACTCTTATGTATCTCCGCTACAGTGAGTTTCAACACAAAGTCATTGTAAAGTAAAGTAGAGGACTAATAAATACTGATAGCAGATTAGATAGTGGCAGATTGTCGACTAATTGATAAATACCACTATATTCCTACCTAGCTAGTAGCTGTACAGTATGAATCACCAGCTCACAGAGGAGGCAGTCAGTGACAGTGGTCAGGGAGAACAAAAAGGCTGAGATCGTCAGAAAATAGGCCCTGCAATGTGCTGGGGGCGCGGTGTGTCAAGAACATGATTCGATCACGGGGCAACAGGCAGATGACCGGCCCTTTTTACTGCTGAGGGGCCCATCGCATGTTCTATCTGCGTTCCCTGTCGCTCATAAAGATAAATGGGCATTCCTGGAATGTGAGTGGATTCTTCTTAGATAGACGTGAAATATTGTCTACCAGTGACTTCACCTAAATAGCAGAACATTTTCAAATCTATCTTCTTTATTGTCTGTCTGACAAATATCTAAAGGTTTCTGACTGGTCCTGTGTTTGTGTGTGTGTGTCTCTCTCTCTCTCTCTCTCTCTCTCTCTCTCTCTCGCTCTGTCTGTCTGTGTGTGTGCATGTGTGTGTATGTATGTGTCTGTGTGTGTGAGTGTGCATGCCTCCATCCCTGTCTGTATGCCTACGTGTGTGTATAGTCTTGCCTGGCAGAGGCCCATATGACAGCATGGATTCCTCTCACTAATGGAGCTCAGCAATCAGCATCTGCCAATGGAGTTTTCTCCAGAGAGATAGAGTGGGGGTCTGTGGAAGAAGTTATGTTATTTAAGGAGAAGATCTCAGGAGTCTCTGACATGTCACACTCCACAGCTCCTACAGTAAGAGGGATGTGATTAATCCTCCACTTTCAATGATCAATGGACAGTCAGTCCAAATGCAGTAGCAGGAGGGGCAACAAGGGAACAGTATCAATAAAGTACTGGGATTATTTGAGAGGATTGCAGAGACAAAAATAAGTGTTACATTTTTTGTTGTTGTTGATTATCAAGTTCAAGTATATGAAATATCCCCCTGTGATGTAGTACACACAAAAGTAGTGCACTGGGCCTTTACTATTCCTGTATTAGCGGACCGATATAGCCTTCTGTAGCACAGTGAGAAATCCCCCCCCCCCCCCCCACCGTCATCGCAGCACCCCCACCCCCAAACATCTTCCCGCTGCTATGTGCTGACCCCTGACCTTTGGAGACTTCTGTCTATTGTAATAATGTCATATTAACCATGTCTATTATGTGTTGTTCTAAACAGTCCAGGAGGCCATGGCTCCCATCAAGCTGAACCGCTGGGGCACTCCAGACCTGCACCCTGAGACCATGCAGAGCAGTGAGCCCTGGGTGTTTGCTGGCGGAGACATCGCAGGCCTGGCCAACACCACAGTGGAGTCTGTCAACGACGGCAAGCAGGCCTCCTGGCACATCCACAAG
This sequence comes from Coregonus lavaretus, assembly GCF_964263955.1. Lineage (NCBI taxonomy): Eukaryota > Metazoa > Chordata > Actinopteri > Salmoniformes > Salmonidae > Coregonus > Coregonus lavaretus. Next base: position 31,660,586 of record NC_140010.1, on the reverse strand, counting down.
TACCTCCAGGTGGGTGGGACAACTATGACCCGCTGCAGAGTTGAATGAGATATTACACATGGGTCGTATTCATTAGTGCACACCGTAGCAAAACGTTTTAGAACGGAACATTTTAAATAACAGCTAGTCCCTCCCTGTTTGTCTGTTTTTATCCTATTTGGTGCCTAATGAATACCGCACAGCCAATAATGATGATGACTACGACCATTATGATCATGCCTTCATAAAACCTGTTACAATTCTGTTTTTGTTCCCTACAGTCCCTCCACGGCCAGACAGTGGACAGCACCCCTGCGCTGCCTCTGTTCAACTCTGCCATTGACACGGTAGACATCAGTGTGGAGATGTGTGGCATCACCTTCCCCAACCCCTTCGGCCTGGCCAGTGCTCCCCCCACCACCAGCACCGCCATGATCCGCCGGGCATTCGAACAGGGTTGGGGCTTCGCTCTCACCAAGACTTTCGGACTAGACAAGGTACAGACAGACAGAGACAGAGAGATGCACACACGCGTGCGCTGTAATGGGCTTCATTAGAAGTATGCTGTTAATGGTTGTGTGTGCGTGCGTGTGTGTGCAGTGTTGCCAATTTAGCAGCATTGTCGCTATATTTATGAAGTTTTGTGGTGCAGCGGGAGAGGACCGCAGTTGCACCACAGCAAGGCAAATTAGTGCTGTGATGTCGTCGCGGCAACGGCAAAACGTCATCTAGCGACAAATCCAGAAGCCAATAGCGATTCTCACTGAAAAATTGTTGGCAACCCTGATGTTTTTGACATGTGCGTTCATGCAATGTTTCACAGTGTTACAGCAGTGTTGAGTATCTAAGCGGAATGAACAGACCGTTCCGTGTCTCTGTGTCTTGTCTTTGAGCCTCTCTAACCTTGTCCAAGGCTCTGATAAGTCATAACGGTAGCACATTAAAGCAGCCCCCATCCACAGACGTGTGCATTAATAAAGCTCTGATAACTCATAAAGGAATGCAATAAAGCGCTCCCAACTTGCACACACGCTCCCCGGTAATGAGCTCCATTCAGGTGGCAGAGACTCCAGCTAAACCAACACGCTCCCATTAGAACAAGATGCATCTGCCTTGTTAGCAATGTAACATTTGCTCTTGACAGGAGAGTGGGAAAAAAAGAGAAAGGAGAGAGAGAAGGGATAGAGAGAAGGGAGAGAGAAAGCCATTAGTTGTTTATTGAGCTCCAGCAGAAAATCTTTTGTTTTAATTTACTTTCTAATTCTAGTGATGGGGAAATTAATCAGTAACATCTGTTTGCTCTGTTCTCGCTGGCAGTTCTTTATTAGTGAAGTTAGAAATGGAAATGTACTGAGAAAAGAAAGACCAAACAAGGAGCGCTTGTTCGGAGTTGTGTAAGGCATTGCTATAGCAACAATTAGGGTAGTGTATCAGGTGCAACCTCACATTAAGGTTATTTTTTTCGACTGTGGTGTAGAAATTATTATCTCGTATAAAACTGAGTGGAAATATGTTGCTAGACGGTTGAGAATTTGTTAGAATATTTGGTAAGGCCAAAAGGTGGCGTAATCTTTCCCCCTTTTTTCGAACGGTAAAAAAAAATCTATTATGACTAATTGGTGGAAGTCTCGCCAAGCTTTCAAATTAAATTAAGAAATTGGTTTTCTTACTGAAAAACAATACATGAGGACTTTAATCTATAGTGCTAAGAGTGACAGTTTTTCAAGAAGCACGCTCCAGGATGATGGTCCAACCACTAAGAGTAATTCATTAGACATTGGATTTATTAGTGTTTTCAAAAAAAGTATATTGGATATCCAAAGTGATTATTACAGTTGCAACTAGCCTGCCTCCAAACATCATGTCTGTGCATCCCTTTAAACACTACTTAGAGGGATAGTTCAACTACTATCAATGTTTTTCAGGCATTTTCCTTCAACCTGAAAGTGTTCTAAAGTTGAGTCCACATTCCAAGGCATGTGCTGTATAGATCCTGCTATGCAGGGTTTAGTACCTAACTAACCTGTACATTTCCTTGAGCATTGAAAACACCCTAGTCACATGGAACCTGTAGATATATTTTCAGGACAAATACATTAAAACACCTGGGACTCTGTTTGCAAGTTAGCCTTTGGCCAAAATCCATCTTTTTAAGTTCACTTCCTCCCTCTCAGTGACTCATTTTATTTGTTAAGCACTTCGAAATACATCCCCTGTAAGAAATGTGCTCTATAAATAAAGATTGGATTTGATTTGGAATGTCTACAATAGCGTTGTGTTAGATTTTTCACTCGCTACCGCTCTTCATACTGGTCAATGTCAGTGCCATGTGCCTTGCTATTCCCCAGTAGCTCCTGCTTACCAGCAGCGCAGCAGCTCACCCCCAGCTCATATCTCAGTAAACAGAAATCATATTGCACTCTCTTGTGTGCTTTGTGTGTCAAATTATTGCACTGAGCCTCTCCTGTCTCTCTCTCTGAGAAGGATAAAGAAAGTCCTGTGTCAACAGTGCGCCTCTGTTCCATCATTATACCCTAAACATGAGGGACTTCTTTTTAATATCCTGTTCTCCCCCCACCCGCCAAGCGCACCCCCCGATCGCAAACACCCCAGCCGCTCCGCGTCGATAGCATTCAGGGCATAAGGCCTGATTGTCACAGTGGATATGGAAATATCCTAACACGGTGTGTGTGCGGAATAGCTAATTGCCGTATGGCGCGGTACAGCGGATGCCCACTCGCTTAAAGTTGCAGGCGGCACTTCCATTCATTATAATTAATGAACTACATTGCATATTTAAATGCTTTTTTCCCCTCTGGCAAGGATCGCTTCTACCGGGGGATGTAAATCAAGGACATAGGGATCAGACCAGAGTCCCTGGTAAACCTGGTGGTAAACCCTGTCTCAACCACGTATCTTCACTGAGCGACATGACAGTCAAGCAGCATGGGCTGCTGTTGAAGTGGTCGCGGTTGCGGTCCTGAACACTGACCAGTTCCAGCCTTGATTGATGTGATGAGACGATCTCAGGTAGATTCGCTGGGTCTTGTGAAGCTGCTGGAGCACACTGATCTGAAGAGGAGATCCCTGAGGGTTTGGACCCACAGGGCTTAATTAGCCTCTCTAACTGGTGTGTGTGTGTGTGTGTATGTGTGTGTGTGTGTGTGTGTGTGTGTGTGTGTTTGTGTGAGTGAGTGAGAGGCTTACCGGACCTTCACGTCACTCATGGAGGGCTGCCTTGCTCCCATCCAGGAGGTCTCACTAATCAAACTAAAAAAGAGAGATAATGAATTAAGTTTGGTTTTGTTTCATGTGCGGGTCATTGACTGGAGTTCATGCAACACCACTCTCACCACACACACAAACATATCCAACGTTTCTCTCCCCTTGCAATTGATCAAATCGAACTGAATGACTGCAGCAGTAAAGTCGGATATGTTTATTTAGAACATGGTCTTACCGCAGACTGCAAACATAAACATATATACTAAACAAAAATATAAATGCAACGTGTTGGTCCCATGTTTCATGAGCTGAAATAAAAGATCCCAGAAATGTTCCATATGCACAAAAAGTTTATTTCTCTCAAATTTTGTCCACAAATGTGTTTACATCCCTGATCATTTCTCCTTTGCCAAGATAATCCATCCACCTGACAGGTGTGGCATATCAAGAAGCTGATTAAACAGCATGATCATTACACAGGTGCACCTTGTGCTTTGGACAATAAAAGGTCACTCTAAAATGTGCAGTTTTGTCACACAGCACAATGCCACAGATGTCTCAAGTTGAGGGAGCGTGCAATTGGCATACTGACTGCAGGAATGTCCACCAGAGCTGTTACCAGATAATTGAATGTTCATTTCTCTACCATAAGCCATCTCCAACGTCACTTTAGAGAATTTGGCAGTACGTCCAACCGGCCTCACAACCGCAGACCACATGTAACCATGCCAGCCCAGGACCTCCACATCCGGCTTCTTCATCTGCGGGATCGTCTGAGACCAGCCACCCGGACAACTGATGAAACTGAGGAGTATTTATGTCTGTAATAAAGCCTTTTGTGGGGAAAAACAAATTCTGATTGGCTGGGCCTGGCTCCGAAGTGGGTGGGCCTATGCCCTCCCAGGCCCACCCATGGCTGTGCTCCTGCCCAGTCATGTGAAATCCATAGATTAGGGCCTAATGAATTTATTTCAATTGACTGATTTCCTTATATGAACTGTAACTCAGTAAAATCATTGAAATTGTTGCATGTTGCGTTTATATTTTTGTTCAGTATAGTATACTCTCTCACACACATGCAACTGGATACTGCACAGTCATACATATATGTTAATGATGTTAACTCATACACTTACAACATAGATACGTCAAATAATCAACCTAAGTGATCACGAGGAGGGATTAAGACGTTTCCTCCAAACATTAACGTACCTGAAAGGCCATTTTGTAAGTCCTAGTGCTTCGCGCTACAATGCCTCGTCTACCCATCTCCCCTCCACGCCTATGGGTTGTCATTACAGCCCAATTATGCTAGATGATCATTGGCATTTCATGATGGTGTTGTCAGACTGTCAACAGTGGTCAAAACGGTTCCCGGTGGAGACGGTGAAATGGGATGGGAAGGATGTTCCAGGCCATGAAACAGATGTGTATCCCCTGCAGTTACATTATATTTAATCAGGCAAAGCACCAAGGTGCCATTTCCGCCCCACTGAGCTGCAGTATAAGTGAAAATGGCCATAGGCTGGCGAGGACCCAGAGCGTATATCACAGAGCCCGAGCTGTCAAAGCAGTCAGTACTGCAAAGATCAGAGAGATGTCAGCTAATTGCCTACTAATTACCCAGTAAATTGTCTAATTAAGCTGTATGGTTAATTAGAGGTAGGCCTAGAATAGCAGGCAGGGGTTGGTGAATGGATTCATTCCCCTTGTTGGGTCTCTTTGGGTGGCAGCTAGGTGGTATAGATAGGAAACTATCATTGATAGGAAGAAGAGACAGGGTTAAGCGTGAGATGCACTGCAGAGATATGGAGAGGCAGAGGATGACAGGACTGAGAAAAAATGATAGATAATAGATATTGTTTGCATTAACCAATGATATGAAATACTGTATGTGGATCTCATATGAGTTATTGCAAACAACAAGAGAGTGTCACACAGACCACCCTCAGAAGGTAACAATAGTGTGGAATTAGCTTTACTCCAAGCTCTGCACTTTCTGTGACATTTTACTTCTCTGTCATAGTTAGCAAGAACTCCCTCATACTCTAGAATGAAAACGTACTGTACGCTATGTCAGGATTAGCATTCGTGCATTTTAGATAGATACGAAGCTCATCCCCTCTTCATTCTACCTCCGCCTGGTTGTTTAAAATTTGTACAGTATAACGTATCCTAATTCGGATTTAATTCAACTTGACCCCTTAAAGTTTTCAGTCTCTGGTGGTGGGATCTCAGTGTTGTTCTCCAGTCAACCATCCGGCTTCTAGATGTCATCCCTATTTATACCCAAGCCTCTCCCATCTGTACTGTCCGTCTGCTGCCTGCTCTTCATCAGAAGTGAGCAGTGAGCATCTTCCCACTCTGTCCCTGATGGCCGCGTGTCCAGAAGGCAGGAGGAGGCGGGAAATCGATACAGGGCCAGAGACTAGGCGGCCATCTTCCTGAAATTAGTGCCAATTTGTTATGTGTGAACTCATAGGGGACGCAGTGTGGGTGGCTCCTCCTCCTCCCAGAGGCCTCCGCTGCTGGTGCAGCACGGGTATTCAGGTACTCCATAGCGTTACCTAAATACACAGAAGGAAATTCGTACACACACACACACCACAAAATTAGGCATCTCAATAGATTCCACTACAAGTACTGAGTGTTAGGATCTTGTTGAAACTAAACTAGCGCCATTCTTGCCTTGTCAAAATAGGGCCCTTTATGTAAGGGTCACTTTTTCCATGTCCCTGAAAACTGAAGAGTTATATCGCTTTGTTTGATAATTAAAACTCTGTCTATTAACTAAACCCTGTCTCATAGTTTATGTGTGAGACTTAAATCATAATAAGAAAATCTGGTCTAAATTTAAAGATGAGAGATTTATGTAATTGGTAATTCTATGTTTGTGAAAGTCTGCATACTTACCAGTGTGTGGGAAGAACTTTATAGATGTCAGAACATTTATAGATTTACAGTAATAAAAACATTTCTGATGTGTGTACAGTTGTGGTCAAAAGTTTTGAGAATGACACAAATACTAATTTTCACAAAGTCTGCTGCCTCAGTTTTGATGATGGCAATTTGCATATACTCCAGAATGTCATGAAGAGTGATCAGATGAATTGCAAAGTTCCTCTTTGCCATGAAAATGAACTTAATCCCCAAAAAACATTTCCACTGCATTTCAGCCCTGCCACAAAAGGACCAGCTGCCATCATGTCAGTGATTCTCTCGTTAACGCAGGTGAGAGTGTTGACGAGGACAAGGCTGGAGATCACTCTGTCATGCTGATTGAGTTTTAAAAGGAGGGTGGTGCTTGAAATCCTTGTTCTTCCTCTGTTAACCATGGTTACCTGCAAGGAAACACGTGCCGTCATCATTGCTTTGCACAAAAAGGCCTTCACAGGCAAGGATATTGCTGCTAGTAAGATTGCGCCTAAATCAACCATTTATCGGATCATCAAGAACTTCAAGGAGAGAGGTTCAATTGTTGTGAAGAAGGCGTCAGGGCGCCCAAGAAAGTCCAGCAAGCACCAGGACCGTCTCCTAAAGTTGATTCAGCTGCAGGAACGGGGCACCACCAGTGCAGAGCTTGCTCAGGAATGGCAGCAGGCAGGTGTGAGTGCATCTGCACGCACAGTGAGGCGAAGACTTTTGGAGGATGGCCTGGTGTCAAGAAGGGCAGCAAAGAAGCCACTTCTCTCCAGGAAAAACATCAGGGACAGACTGATATTCTGCAAAGGGTACAGGGATTGGACTGCTGAGGACTGAGGTAAAGTCATTTTCTCTGATGAATCCCCTTTCTGATTGTTTGGGGCATCCGGAAAACACCTTGTCCAGAGAAGATAAGGTGAGCGCTACCATCAGTCCTGTGTCATGCCAACAGTAAAGCATCCTGAGACCATTCATGTGTGGGGTTGCTTCTCAGCCAAGGGAGTGGGCTCACTCACAATTTTGCCTAAGAACACAGACATGAATAAAGAATGGTACCAACACATCCTCCGAGAGCAACTTCTCCCAACCATCCAAGAACAGTTTGGTGACGACCAATGCCTTTTCCAGTATGATGGAGCACCTTGCCATAAGGCAAAAGTGATAACTAAGTGGCTCGGGGAACAAAACATCGACATTTTGGGTCCATGGCCAGGAAACTCCCCAGAACTTAATCCCATTGAGAACTTGTGGTCGATCCTCAAGAGGCGGGTGGACAAACAAAAACCCACAAATTCTGAGAAACTCCAAGCATTGATTATGCAAGAATGGGCTGCCATCAGTCAGGATGTGGCCCAGAAGTTAATTGACAGCATGACAGGGCGGATTGCAGAGGTCTTGAAAAAGAAGGGTCAACACTGCAAATATTGACTCTTTGCATAAACTTAATGTAATTGTCAATAAAAGCCTTTGACACTTATGGAATGCTTGCAATTATACTTCAGTATACCATAGTAACATCTGACAAAAATATCTCATAACACTGAAGCAGCGAACTTTGTGAAGACCAATACTTGTGTCATTCTCAAAACTTTTGACCATGACTGTATATTACGAGTGGCCGTTTTTTAGATGAGTGTAGCCTTCTTAGATTTTTAGGCGTATTAGTTATCTATTAAAAGCTAATTTATGCGTGGTTGTTTGTTGATTGTGGTAATTGTGTTAAGCTCATTATTTGCGTCAGCTTAATAAAAAACACAAGAATCATGTCAATCTTGGTTTCTTTTTTAATAAAAGTACTATTCTTAGGACAAACTTATCTACCTTGTGATACACAAACTTTGTTGACGTTGTTTTTGAAGTGTAGTTCTGAGATTTACCTTCTGAGGGGTTGAATTCAGCAATGTTATTTATTCTTCTCACATTTAAGCACCGAATGACCAGGTTTTTTTTTTATCACTGAAGTCAGCATGCGTTCATTCTTCTGTCTAATGTGTCAACTATGACCACTTAGTCCCTTTGGCAAGGGCACTTATATTTCTATTGTACTTCAATGGGATATCACTTTTCAACAGTAAAAGTAAAACAATCGCTGGAGGGCGTCTTTAATGGTTTAAATTGCCCATAATATTTCTCTATTTATAATACCGTCAGGGAAGTAGGTCACAAAATGACATTTTCACTCGAAGTATACTCTCGTTGTTATTGTTGCTACCTTTTTTTCTACATCGTGTGTGGCAAGGAGAGGTTTGATATTATATGTGAAGCTCAATTGTACACTTTCAGCACATCGCCATGAAATGTAATTCCTAGATGCATTTTTTTGCCTATAGTTTCCGAATATATGAATATCTCAGAATATTTCCAAAATAAGCCCAAAAAGTTTGAAACACAGGGATCATGAATGCATCTCCCAGAGTGATAAAGGGACTGATTTTAAAAGATGACAATTTTAGGTCATACCCAAGACATGCCTTTTCAGGTGCTAAAAGCTGCAGCGCTGTAGTGGCTCTGATTGAAAGAGAAAAACTAGATATTGAAATCAATTTGCCACAGCCCTTTGGAACTCTGTTCTCTGCCCGGACCGTGAGTGTGCATGCCTTTCCCTCTAAATGGAACTTACAGGGTCATGAAACCACTTAAAATGAAAAACAGGAGGATGATTAGATTCAGATTTTTTTATGATGAACGCATAGATCAAAGTGCCAAATAGAGAGAAAAAAACTAAGTAAATTAACACGCAGGTCACTTGCCCTGTCTGGACCAAAGAAATCAGAACAAAATAGATAGAATCACCTCCCAATATATTATATGCCTGCTGCCCTCCCTCTAATGCCACATAAAATAAAATGACTTAACATTCAATCCAGGATCACGGTGATTAACCTAACATGGTGGCACCAGAGCTATAGCTGAAGGTATGATTGAGCTGTTGACTATGTGATGTTCCATTTAGTCTTCTTCACCCAGCTGGCAAGTCAGCCACCAGCACAGGGCAGGACAGGGCAACAAGTGGACCACTAAAAACATCTGCCAAGAGAGGTCTAGAAGAAAGAGAGGGGTTTAAACTCGCCATAAAGAGTAGGAGAGAGAGAGAAAAAATAGAGAGAGGGGGGCTCCCGAGTGGTGCAGCGGTCTAAGGCACTGCATCTCAGTGCTTGAGGCGTCACTACAGCTGTATCACAACCGGCCGTGATTGGGAGTCCGGGTTTGGCTGGAGTAGGCCGTCATTGTAAATAAGAATGTGTTCTTAACTGACTTGCCTAGTTAAAGAGAGAGAGAGAATGTTTATTCATTTTCCCATTTGAAATGTCTTTATTATTTTGAAACTTCTGAGTGTAATGTTTACTGTTAATATTTATTGTTTATTTCACTTTTGTTTACTATCTACTTCACTTGCTTTGGCAATGTTAACATACGTTTCCATGCCAATAAAGCCCTTAAATTGAATTGAATTGAGAGAGAGGAGGCATTTTTCACTTACTAGCATCCACCACCGCCGGCCACATACATCCCTCTCTCCCGCGATAATGATGGCTGTAGTCATAGAGATAATTGCGGTCGAATGGTTTTCTGTGTCAGCTTTAAAAATAGCCAGGGCCACACGGTGTAGAACTGAAAAACTGAGACAAATATTTGAGGGAGGATCTTTTTTATTTTTCCTCTATCTCTCTCCATCATTCTCTCTCTAGCTTCTCCTCCCTGCAGAAAGAAAGAATAGCGTCTTGAGGGAAGAGACCGTGTAACTAACTGCTGTTCGGTAATTACCTCGAATGTGCCTCTTTATGGCCAACGGCCAATAGTTTGTTGTCTCTGTGGTGGAGAAGCTAGAGCCGTGGCTGTGATATTTGAGCACTCTTTATCGTTTGTGTTCTATTTTCATAAAGGTGCTAGGTTGTGGGGATGGATTAGTTGACCTGGACTGTTGTGATAGCCCAATGGTTAGCAGAAAACCAGACACAAAGGACCCGGTAACCTATAGTATCTCAATCCTTGTTGAGGACCGTAATACATGTGTATTGGTTATTGTTACAGAGATTACTGCCCATGTTTTCTTCACAGGTGCATGTATTACGTTGAGGTGGTGGGTGTGTGTGCATTATTGCGTGCGCGAGTGAGTGCTACTGTAGCCTAGCCTATGTGTTTTGGCGTTATGGATTACTTTACTATTTTATGTGATTGATTCCGTATGTGCAAACGCACCGAACCCTTCACTCATCATCCTTTATTTGTTCATCGAAAAACGTGGCTCCCACGTCTGTCCAGAGCTTTATCTAATCTCATTCGTATTCCTTTCTACTCGCCGACTTCAAACAATTTGTCCTGACTTGTCTTGCACTTCATGAGGTTTAGCTAGCGAGGAGCTGCCTTCATAGTTGAATGAACTCACAGTGCAGCGCCGAGCTAAATCCTTGAAACATTGCCCTGTGGATAAAGCCCAGCTATTAGCAGTGAACACAGCAGATGTTACAGGGAAACAAATGCATTATCATAATGAATACTACTGTTGGCTGTGATGCTCTCTTGAATTTCCACCACAATAGCATTAGTTTAGGATTATAAAACTGATCATTAATGAATTTTTTTCTATCTAAAGATACTACATAAACCAAATATCATAAGATCTATTAGTGTGTTATTGCTGCAATTGTTTGATATGAACTCATTTTTCTTTGATTATGCAAATTGGTTTATACTAATTGGTAATAGTAACCAGAGCTTCAAATATCAATGTCTCTGTGTTGAATTTATAAGTAACTGTATATCATGAATATGAATGGTGCTTCTTTAGGTTCAACAGCTCTTCTCATTGGCTTTGAATCAAATATGACATTCAGATTCTCAATTGAAGTCATTATAGTTATCAAATATTGACCATGCACCTCCCTCCTACTCATACTATGTAATTTCATGCTGTTCATGTTAGCAGGAGATTTTGGTGACAAATTGACCTGACAAGGAAAAACTCTGAGCCCTAATTATACTGAACAGTTATGGCCAGGAAAAACTCCTGGCCCTCATGGTAGTGGATCAATCTCGTCATTTCTCTCATTCCTATGTTTCTTTCCACAGGACCTGGTGACTAATGTTTCTCCACGCATCGTGCGTGGCACCACATCAGGTCATGTGTTCGGCCCCGGACAGGGCTCCTTCCTCAACATCGAGCTGATCAGTGAGAAGACGGCTGCCTACTGGTGCCAGGGTGTCAAAGAGTTGAAGCTGGACTTCCCTAAGAATGTGGGTTCACTCTTTTCCACAGATGCCCTTTTCACACTATCTACTGAACCGATTTGTGCTACGATACTCTCACATAGTCTTTTCAGCCTGCTTCCAGTAACAACTGTGGTGGATGTGTAACCAGGCCAGCACAGTACAGCTCAATTTGGCTTGGTTCAGCTCAGTAGTTTACTATTTGAAGACTCAACCAGTCTTTTTCAGCTAAATAAATGTCACTCAAACATTTATTTAGTCCAGAATGAATTACAGTGAAGAATGCAGTGAATCTGGCCCATTGACCATAATACCCATCTCCTCAGGGATTGTTTGCGTTTCCTGTAGGGGTGGTTACTGTATATCTATGTCAGACTGTCCCATTTAGTCTACAGTGATTACACTGTATTACACTGCTATGCTTCCACACCAAGCTCAGGTCCAGGAATCCTCTTCACAACTGACCTCTTCCAACCTTGATCCTCCTGTTATTTCCTTTACCTGGTTGCTAGAGCCCATCCCCTTGTTCCATCCTCCCCAAACTACATACCAATGCAGTAAAACATAAATATGTACAGTGAGGGGAAAAAAGTATTTGATCCCCTGCTGATTTTGTACGTTTGCCCACAAAGACATGATCAGTCTATAATTTTAATGGTAGGTTTATTTGATCAGTGAGAGACAGAATAACAACGAAAAAATCCAGAAAAACACATGTCAAAAATGTTATAAATTGATTTGCATTTTAATGAGGGAAATAAGTATTTGACCCCCCTGCAAAACATGACTTAGTACTTGGTGGCAAAACCCTTGTTGGCAATCACAGAGGTCAGACGTTTCTTGTAGTTGGCCACCAGGTTTGCACACATCTCAGGAGGGATTTTGTTCCATTCCTCTTTGCAGATCTTCTCCAAATCATTAAGGTTTCGAGCCTGACGTTTGGCAACTCGAACCTTCAGCTCCCTCCACAGATTTTCTATGGGATTAAGGTCTGGAGACTGGCTAGGCCACTCCAGGACCTTAATGTGCTTCTTCTTGAGCCACTCCTTTGTCGCCTTGGCCGTGTGTTTTGGGTCATTGTCATGCTGGAAGACCCATCCACGACCCATTTTCAATGCCCTGGCTGAGGGAAGGAGGTTCTCACCCAATATTTGATGGTACATGGCCCTGTCCATCATCCCTTTGATGCGGTGAAGTTCTCCTGTCCCTTTAGCAGAAAAACACCCCCAAAGCATAATGTTTCCACCTCCATGTTTGACGGTGGGGATGGTGTTCTTGGGGTCATAGGCAGCATTCCTCCTCCTCCAAACACGGCGAATTGAGTTGATGCCAAAGAGCTTGATTTTGGTCTCATCTGACCACAACACATTCACCCAGTTCTCCTCTGAATCATTCAGATGTTCATTGGCAAACTTCAGACGGGCCTGTATATGTGCTTTCTTGAGCAGGGGGACCTTGCGGGCGCTGTAGGATTTCAGTCCTTCACGACGTAGTGTGTTACCAATTGTTTTCTTGGTGACTATGGTCCCAGCTGCCTTGAGATCATTGACAAGATCCTCTTGTGTAGTTCTGGGCAGATTCCTCACCGTTCTCATGATCATTGCAACCCCACGAGGTGAGATCTTGCATGGAGCCCCAGGCCGAGGGAGATTGACAGTTATTTTGTGTTTCTTCCATTTGCGAATAATCGCACCAACTGTTGTCACCTTCTCACCAAGCTGCTTGGCGATGGTCTTGTAGCCCATTCCAGCCTTGTGTAGGTCTACAATCTTGTCCCTGACATCCTTGGAGAGCTCTTTGGTCTTGGCCATGGTGGAGAGTTTGGAATCTGATTGATTGCTTCTGTGGACAGGTGTCTTTTATACAGGTAACAAACTGAGATTAGGAGCACTCCCTTTAAGAGTGTGCTCCTAATCTCAGCTCGTTACCTGTATAAAAGACACCTGGGAGCCAGAAATCTTTCTGATTGAGAGGGGGTCAAATACTTATTTCCCTCATTAAAATGCAAATCAATTTATAACATTTTTGACATGTGTTTTTCTGGATTTTTTTGTTATTCTGTCTCTCACTGTTCAAATAAACCTACCTTTAAAATTATAGACTGATCATTTCTTTGTCAGTGGGCAAACGTACAAAATCAGCAGGGGATCAAATACTTTTTTCCCTCACTGTAGCTCCCATTGAGAGACAGCCATTAATTATTTTTCATTGATTTCAGGGAGGTCAAGGCTATTCTCCCTCCCCCATTATTCCCATTCATTATTTTTGTTTTCCTCTGCGCTCGTCGTCAACATGACGTGACCTTGTAGGTTGCCATCCTTGGTCCACCAAGCCCACTCTGGGTTGCTTTGAAGTGCGTCCTTGGTGAAGGCAGAGCCAAACTCATCCCAGCGTGTGCCTCCCGGAGGTTAAAGGTCACCGGCATATGCCGCTCAGCAAAATGAATACTCAAAGAAGGGGAGTGATTAATAACAAAAGCCCTCCCCAAATGATGTGAAATTGTAGGGGCTGGGGAGATTGAGACACCTCTCCCTCGCAGGGACTGATTGAAACTAAGGGAGAAAGAGGGACGTGGAAAGAAAGTGAAAAGGTGCAGCCCCACCCCCCCCTCTTCTAATATCTCCATATCAGCGGTGATTGACAGTTGCCGTGGTGCCGGGGGTCCCTGGAGAGGCAGTGTAGAGCGTGTTGGTGGATGGGCTCACTTACTCACACTGCTCCATTATTAAAGAGATAACAGGAGGATTCCCCTGCTAGCCTCGGCTAGGCTCTGCTCTGCTCCTCACAGACAGACAGACAGACAGGCAAACGGACAGACAGGCGAGCCGACGGACGGACAAACAGACAGACACATGCCTACTATCTGCAATTCACTCTACCCCATAAACCGCCTCCTCGGGATGGGGTTCAGCTATAACTTTTCTACTGCAGTGCACACTGTCTGTCTGTCTGTATGTCTGCATGTACGTTTGTCTCTTGTCCCTTTCCTTTTATCTTCAAACAATGTGAGTAGATACTAAAGACGTTTTCCCAACAATAGTCTGGCCACTGTACGTAGCATGTGCCACTTGAGAGTGGATCGGGGGGAGAAACTTTGTTTGCTATTAATTTCCACTTCAACTGGCCCGTAATCAATATTTGCAGTTCAGTAGGCCGACTCCCATGGTAAAGAGGATGAAGGTTTATCACAAGTCTCTAACAATACGGACACGGAAAGATGCAGGATCTATAAAATCAAACACACACTTGGTTATATCACAGGCAGGCATGTCCCTCTGTGCATTGTGGACACATCAGCCTATTTGTGTCCTTTAAAACCCAAAGCAATGAAAGGGAGAGTGTTATATCTCCCCTACTTTATGGGTAGATTATAGTTTCTACAGCAGGACTGAGGACCGTTGAGGACTGATGGGCAAAAGACACATTATATTGTTCCTCTGTTATTCTCTCAGATGTTTGCGTAGTCTTTGAAACCACTATGTGTTCTCAGGCTCTCAGACAAGATAAGGCACAGCAGGTGAAATCACAGTTGTTTATTGTTACTTACCCTCTCTCTCTCCTTTCTCTCTCCTCTCTCAAACTATCCTTTTCAGATTGTCATCTCGAGCATCATGTGCGGTTACAACAAAGCCGACTGGGTTGAGCTTGCTAAGATGGCAGAGGTGAATCCATTTTGTGTTGTCTGTTGGTTCAGAATATAACTTGACTTTACAGGGCTGGACTTGAAGAAAGAGTGAAGAAAGTGAGTGTTCAATTTTATCCATTCGCTTTCTTTTGGGCCAACTGTTTTGTACCAAACAAATGGATTTACATGAGTTCCTTTGTCTTCTCTAAAAACATGCGTGTCAATATGTTAAAAATATGCTTTTAACAGATACCTCAAAGAGTATCAGTCTGAAATAGACCGGCATCCATATTCATGGCTTAAAGCCTCATTGGTCTCTTTGAGATAAAACTGTTTCTTACATTAAATTTGCATTAGATAACATCGGATTTACGTCTCAGAGGCAACAGAAACCCACTGTGCTCACAAACTGAGGAATAAATCATAAAATATATTTTTTGTTCTTCTTTTTCTCCTATCGTTCCTTCTCAGCTTCACTCTGTCACTTCACATAGCCCTGTTGAACTCATGGTTATTGATGTGAAACCAACACTGTTGTGTTTGCATCAGGCATGCTAAAACCACTGCGATGATTGATAATGGTAGTAGTAGTGGCATAGTATTTCATTGCTAGGGAATGGTATTTACAGTTTTTGTCAATCTCATACAAGCATTTTTTGGAACAATGTTGTCGATCTGAGAGAGAGAGATACCTATTGAACCCATGGTTATTGATGTGAAACGTTGAAAAAGAAAAGGAGAGCCTCACACTCTAGGAGCTCAGATGCAATAATTTAATAACATAATAACCAACGTTTCGACAGCCAAGCTGTCTTCATCAGGGTATAATGACAAACACTGCAGGTCACTAGTTTATATAGAGTTTGAAAGGACACACACAGGTGTCTGTAATCATGGCCGGCTGTGGCTTGATTTCATTGGTCGATTTTCAGATATAAATAGAAACTATAAAAAAGCATGAGTGGATTACATATGATCATAGATAGAATTTGGCTACATAGGCCAACAAACATTATTTACAATGGATAGCAAAAACACAATAATCACAAGAATGGCTTCAGATCAAACTCTACGTTGAGACCTAGAGAGTGAGAGAGGGGAGTAAGAGAGAGAGAGTAAGGGAGAGGGGGAAAGAGAGAGAGTAAGAGAGAGAGTAAGGGAGAGGGAGAGTAAGAGAGAGGGAGATGGAGTAAGGGAGAGAGAGAGAGCGAGAGAGTAAGAGAAAGTATGAGAGGGAGAGAGTAAGGGAGAGAGAGAGGGAGAATGAGAGTGAGAGTGAGGGAGAGTAAGAGAGAGAGAGAGTAAGGGAGAGAGAGAGTAAGGGAGAGAGAGAGTAAGGGAGAGAGGGAATAAATCATAAAATGTTTTTTCATTCCTTCTATCGTTCCTTCTGAGCTTCGCTCTGTCATATAGCCCTGTTGAACTCATGGTTATTGATGTGAAACCAACACTGTTGTGTTTTCATCAGGCATGCTAAAACCACTGTGATGATTGATAATAGTAGTAGTAGTGGCATACTATTTCATTGCTAGGGAATGGTATTTACAGTTTTTCTCAATCTCATACAAGCATTTTTTTGAATAATATTTCAAACGGAGTTAATTTCTATCCAATGTATAAAAAAAAAATATATATATATATAATAATCAGGGAGAGGGTGAGGGAGAAAGTAGGAGAGAGTGAGGGATGGGGGGGGGGGGCAATGGGAAAAGTTGAGGAACAATGGGAAAGTAATTCTGCTTTGAAAGTTGATACTTGAAAACTTGTAACTTCACTTTTGAGAAAATGGCCCTTGAATTGGTAAACCTACTGGAGAGCTCTTCTTTGTCTACACCCATTCAGCATCGTTCACACCCACTTAAGCCTTAGCCCAACCCATCTCTTTAAGGATTCACATGTGAGGCCATGTACTAAACAAGCAAAGATTTCAAGACTAAAGGCTGGTGTATACTATGTCTATCGACAGTTGTCTCAGTGGCATCATGAATATTCTATTGTCGTCTGACATTAAACTTGTCATTGTCGTTATGAAAAAGTATAAAAACAAAAACTACAGGCTGCATGACATCAGCAGCCTGGTGGTCCAAAATAGCATAACTAGTGTATTTTAACACCAATGAAACCACCCGTTTAAAAAATGAATTTAGCATATGTCAATCTAGCAAACCAAGCAACTTTCTAAACAATGTTTTGGTTTGTTTCTAGCTTGTTAGCTAACTAGCTAATGTTAAGTTAGCTGGCTAGCCAGTTCAATTAATGACCATATCATATAGCTGACAACGTCTTCACTTTAGCTCATTTGGCTTCATTATTACAGGAAAATAAACTCACAACAAGATCATTATTTACAATTTAATGGCAAGCCAATTACAGAAAATAGTTTACCGTTGTGAGTGTGACAAAATAAAAGCAGGGCATTCTTCCGGAGAATTTTAGAACTTGGACACTGTCTTGTTGGCCTAACGTTATATCCTTATTTGATTTTGGTGCAGGTCATGTTCTTCACATTACCGTCTCTGGTAGCTAACCAACCAGGTTAAATGTTAGCTAGCTAGCTAACATTAGGCTATAACTAGCAATGCAAATGGCTCTGAGATACGAATAATATTACTACACAGATCATACATGCAGCATTAGCTAGTGAGCCAGCCAGCTAATGTTAGCTAGCTTTAACTTGAAATGAAAACAACTTTCTGACAAAATTAGAAACTTATAATATCAGAAAATGTAGCTAGCTAGACTATCTTACCTGTATACACTGATTTCAAAACTCGGTCCTCCAGAAAGTGGCGAGCAACACTTTTGCAGGTCTACTACGCAATATCAATTTTTTTTTAAAGCAGCGTTAGAAAGGATTACCTACACATACTGACCAGCTCATGTTAACAGAAGCGTGCTACATGGCAGGCCAATCCGAACTTATCTCTCGGCATGTCCAGCCCATCCATTATCTCAGCCAATCATGGCTAGCGGGAAGGTTCCTGTCTTTTTCCGTGACAAACCAACTAGGCTCGTAATTTAACAATTGTATTCGTATTTACAGATGACCTACAAGTTTGTTATTAAGGCACATGAAAGTTCACATGTTCCAGAAGGCATTTCTGCCAAAAAAACACATTTTGATAAAATACAAAAACGTTACTTTCAAATGCCTCTCCTGTGAAGTAGTGACGCGCATCATACGCTAAGTTTCCTGAAACGAGTCACATTTAGTTTTTCTCAATCTCATACAAGCATTTTTTGGAACAATGTTGTCAATTTTCAAACAGAGTTCACAAGACACAGAACCCTGTGGCCTTTGGCAAAACAGTAATTACGTTTTCAAAATGTAGTTGGTTTCTCAAAATATCAATACATTCATCAAAACTATATTATAGAATCAAAATTGCAAATAGATTAATCGAAAGAACACTACTGCCTGCAAAAAGATTAATGCAACCAACCAATCAATCAATCAATCAAATGTACAGTCAGGTCCATAAATATTTGGACATATTATTTTAGCTGTCTACCACAGCATATTGGAGTTGAAATTAAATAATGAATATGAGTTCAGCTTTAATTTGAGAGTATTTACATCAAAATCGAGTGAAAGGTGTAGGAATTACACCCTTTTTAAGGGACCAAAAGTAATTGGACAATTGGCTGCTCAGCTGTTCCATGGCCAGGTGTGTGTTATTCCCTCATTAGTTCATTTACAAGTAAGCAGATAAAAGGTCTAGAGTTGATTTCAAGTGTGGCATTTGCATTTTGGAATCTGTTGCTGTTAACCCTCAATATGAGGTCCAAAGAGCTGTTACTGTCAGTGAAGCAAGCCATCATTAGGCTGAAAAATCTAAACAAACCCATCAGAGAGATAGCAAAAACATTAGCTGTGGCCAGATCAACTATTTGGTACATTCTTAAAAATAAAGAACGCACTGGTGAGCACAGGAACACCAAAAGGTCCGGAAGACCACGGAAAACAACTGTGGTGGATGACAGAATAATTATTTCACTGTTGAAGAAAAAACCCTTCACAACAGTTGGCCAGATCAAGAACACCCTCCAGGAGGTAGGCGTATCTGTGTCAAAGTCAACAATCAAGAGAAGACTTCACCAGAGTAAATACAGAGGGCTTACCACAAGATGTAGACCATTGGTAAGCCTCAAAAACAGGAAGACCAGATTAGAGTTTGCCAAAAAAACATCTAAAAAAGCCTGTACAGTTCTGGAACAACATCCTATGGACAGATGAGACAAAGATCAACTTGTACCAGAATGATGGGAAGAGAAGCGTATGGAGAAGGGAAGGAACTGCTCATGATCCGAAGCATACCACCTCATCTGTGAAGCATGGTGGAGGTAGTGTTATGTCGTGGGCATGTATGGCTTCCAATGGAACTGGTTCCCTCGTATTTATTGAGGATGTGACTGCTGACAAAAGCAGCAGGATGAATTCTGAGGTGTTTAGGGCTATATTATCTGCTCAGATTCAGACAAATGCTTCAAAACTCATTGGACGGCGCTTCACAGTGCAGCTGGACAATGACCCAAAGCATACTGAGAAAGCAACCCAAGGCAAAGAAGTGTTATGTTCTGCAATGACCAATGGCATGCATTAAACTTGCTGAAGGCAAGTACAAGCAGGAACTGAAAACAGCTGTAGTAAAGGCCTGGCAGAGCATCACCAGGGAAGAAACCCAGCATCTGGTGATGTCTATGGGTTCCAGACTTCAGGCAGTCATTGACTGCAAAGGATTTGCAACCAAGTGCTAAAACTCACAATTTAATTTATGATTATGTTAGTTTGTCCAATTACTTTTGAGCCCCTAAAATTGGGGGGCTATGTATAAAAATTGTTGTAATTCCTACACGGTTCATACAATAATTTTGACAAAACCCTTTAAAGATGAAAGTCTACACTTAAAGGACATCTTGATTGTTTCCTTTCAAATCCATTGTGGTGGCGTACAGAGCCAAAATGATGCAAATTGTGTCACTGTCCAAATACTTATGGACCTGACTGTATTTATAAAGCCCTTTTTACATCAGCAGATGTCACAAAGTGCTTATACAGAATCCCAGCCTTAAACCCTAAACAGCAAGCAATGCAGATGTAGATGCACCATACTTATCTGTAGAGTCCGAGCAGACAAAACAGAAAGTTAAAATGTCTTCTAAAAATCCCAGTAGATTTTGCAGTCACTAAATCATTATGATCAAAATTGGAAGTACAACTATCCCAAGGGTCAGAATTATGGGCAATTACTCTTCTTTTATGCATGTTTCACCAAACAATTTCATACACATCAAATATTATTCCTGATTTTAAAAATAAGCACATTGATTGCAGGATTCGTTCATCGGTAATTACAGCCTCGAGTCTTCTTGGGTATGACGCTACAAGCTTGGCACACCTGTATTTGGGGGGTTTCTCCCATTCTTCTCAGCAGATCCTCTCAAGCACTGTCAGGTTGGATGGGGAGCGTCGCTGCACAGCTATTTTCAGTTCTCTCCAGAGATGTTTGATCAGGATCAAGTCCGGGCTCTGGCTGGGCCACTCAAGAACATTCAGAGACTTGTCCCGAAGCCACTCCTGCATTGTCTTGGCTGTGTGCTTAGGGTCATTGTCCTGTTGGAAGGTGAACCTTCACCCCAGTCTGAGGTCCTGAGCGCTCTGGAGCAGGTTTTCAAAGGTTCACTCTGTACTTTGCGCCGTTCATCTTTCCCTCGATCCTGACTAGTCTCCCAGTCCCTGCCGCTGAAAAACATCCCTACAGCATAATGCTGCCACCACCATGCTTCACCGTAGGGATGGTGCCAGGTTTCCTCCAGACGTGACGCTTGGCATTCAGGCCAAAGAGTTCAATCTTGGTTTCATCAGACCAGAGAATCTTGTTTCTCATGGTCTGAGAGTCTTTAGGTGCCTCCAAGCGGGCTGTCATTTCCCTTTTACTGAGGAGTGGCTTTCGTCTGGCCACTCTACCATAAAAGCCTGATTGGTGGAGTGCTGCAGAGATGGTTGTCCTTCTGGAAGGTTCTCCCATCTCCATAGAAGAACCCTGGAGCTCTGTCAGAGTGACCATCGGGTTCTTTGTCACCTCCCTGACCAAGGCCCTTCTCCCCCGATTGCTCAGTTTGCCTGGGCGGCCAGCTCTAGGAAGAGTCTTGGTGGTTCCAAACTTCTTCCATTTAAGAATGATTGAGACCACTGTGTTCTTGGGGACCTTCAATGCTGCAGAAATGTTTTGGTACCCTTCCCCAGATCTGTGCCTCGACACAATCCTGTCTTGGAGCTCTATGGACAATTCCTACGACCTCATGGACTGGTTTTTGCTCTGACATGCACTGTCAACTGTGGGACCTTATATAGACAGGTGTGTGCCTTTCCAAATCATGTCCAATCAATATAATGAAGTTGTAGAAACATCTCAAGTATGATCAATGGAAACAGGATGCACCTGAGCTGTTCGGCTATACATACGTTTCAACACAAATCCTAAAATTGCTTGTTTGTGATTGAGAAAAACTGTAACTGATGGATTCCCTCCAACATGTGACTGTTAGCTAGCTATAAAGCACTTGACATCCTACAGAGTTGAGTTATGCTTATCATGGCCAGACTCTTACGCCTGGTGAGGTTGTTGCTAACCACTAGAGCTTATGGTCTGGTAAAGGGCCTAATAGTTTAGGAAACTGATTAGCTACCTAACTACCAAACTGTCCAGTTACCTAACTACCTAACAGTCTCCACTGTCCAGAACCCAAACAGATATTCTTCAACAAAACTTATTCAAACTGTCTTTCAGCTTTGAGTTTATCCCACTGAAGAGGCCTTTCTTAATGTTAGCCTTGAATTCATTCATAAATGCTTTTTATTTTCCCAGATGAATTGTCTATCAAAGCAGCCTTGACATGATAACGTGTTGGATAGGGAGGGCTAGTTTAGCTTTGATCAAGCTGGGGTACTTAAACTCTGTTGAAGTTAACGTCAGCCCTAATAAATTAACTCTGTGTGTGTGTGTGTGTTGAGGCCTCTGGCTCTCAAGTGGAGCGTATCCGCAGAACCCTGAGATATTCACAGGCAAAATTACATACACCTGCTCTCACAGACAAACATAAACAGACACACACAGCGTACATCATTCTGGACAGTTTAACTTAATGCATAAAGATGCAGAGCAATGGATCCGATATCTCAAAGTAGATATACTGTATGATACCACACAGTAGGGCTCACTTGTGCCAATGGGGCAATATTTGTTCATTGGTGGGAACTGTCATTGTATGCCAAGGTCGTATGTGAGCATTGCAACATGGTTATTAGAATACAAAAACAAGGAGTACTAAGGCAGTCTTTGTATTCCCTGACGAAGGCCATGCTGCCGAAACACGTCAGAGTTTTAAAATCTTCGTTCCATTCGACATGCCATACAAATAAAGGCATTTTAATGATATGAAGAGTGCCTTGGTCCTCCTTGTTTTTTGATGACCAATTAACCCCTTTTACCAAAGAGCACCTTCTATCTACAAAGACCTACTATTGTGTCTCCTAGCAACGCTTCCCTTCTATTTTCTTGGTTATTAGAATGTTGATGTCTAGTGTTTAGTACTATCCAAGGCTGTCTGCTCATGGTACAAGACCAGCCATTTACATTGACTGGCGCAATCAGGTGAGCTCACGGCCACAGTGTATACTAACTAGTCAACATAAATGACTTATAGTGTATGTGGAAATATAAAAGATGGCAGGCAATCAAATGATGCAGATATGCTGTGCTTCACTTTTTCTTTTACATGAGCAAGTCCATAAAAACGGTCTATTTTTTATGTTTGCCTGAACGATGACCCACAGGTATACAGACTTTGTTACTCATTGCCCTCCCTTTTAAAAAGATGCCCTCCCCCACAGAGAAAGATGAAAGCAAGCTTTTAGGAAAACCGCCAGCCCCTTTTAGGAAAACTGTCCTCTCTCCTCCGCTTTTTGGCTCAATACGTTCCCCACTCCCGTCCATTTAGCTTAATTAACCATAGAGTTTAGTTTGAGGTACACACGACCGACATGCCTCCCACCTCTCCTGAAAGCTGACTATAATAAATGGCTATATCCAGCTATCCAACCACTCTCTCCCCCTTCTCATTTAGAATGGCTAAAACCCTTATTATTCATTCTTGCTCTCTAATGGCTGTCAGTTGTGAGGAAGTTCATAGATTGTGGTGGCCTGACATTCTGCAGGCAGGCTGGATGGGACTGAGAAATAAAGGGTCTCTGGAAATCGTCCAGATGCTTCCGCCATTTTGATTAATTGCCATTGCTTCTCCACAGCCTGTTGAATGCCTTATTTCTTCCTCTCCTCCCTCCCCTGAACCACCACTACCCAATTCTCCTCTCCTTCCTCTCCTTCCTCCCCTGAACCACCACTACCCAATTCTCCTCTCCTTCCTCCCCTGAATCACCACTACCCAATTATCCTCTCCTTCCTCCCCTGAACCACCACTACCCAATTCTCCTCTCCTTCCTCCCCTGAATCACCACTACCCAATTATCCTCTCCTTCCTCCCCTGAACCACCACTACCCAATTCTCCTCTCCTTCCTCCCCTGAACCACCACTACCCAATTCTCCTCTCCTTCCTCCCCTGAACCACCACTACCCAATTCTCCTCTCCTTCCTCCCCTGAACCACCACTACCCAATTCTCCTCTCCTTCCTCCCCTGAACCACCACTACCCAATTCTCCTCTCCTTCCTCCCCTGAACCACCACTACCCAATTCTCCTCTCCTCTCCCATCCCATCCACCAGCACCATTATTTTATAGCTTCTTTGACATGTCAACAACGAGTTTCCACAGCTATTTTAAGAGTCGTTTTTTAAAGGTTTTTGGAACGCTTGGTTCGCATCAGTTGAGTCTGTCTTTGAAATGTGTTTTTGTCGTATCCCCGTGCCTATGCATGCAGTGTTTTTATTTCTGTCGCCATTGATACTAATGTAGATGTATTGTGTCGTTTTTTTTGCTTGTCTCTTTGTGGATAGCATGACAGGTACTTGAGAACTGTTATGTTCGGTAGTCGTCATTTATGCTATGCGAAATTTTGTACATGTCACAATAAAATGTACTCAAAGTAACTATTGGGAACCTGGCTGGAATGTTCCCTTGTTTCCTTTTATCACAGAGGAATCACATCGGGGAGAACCCTAATCTCCACTCTTGTCGAATTTTCAATTAATGTCCCATTGACATCAATGCAGAAGCAGCTGATGGTTGTGTGTGTGTTTGTCTGTCTAGGACTCTGGAGCGGATGCACTGGAGCTCAACCTTTCCTGTCCCCACGGAATGGGAGAAAGGGGCATGGGACTGGCCTGTGGACAGGTAACTACCAGCACACTGACATACACTGTATGCCAGTGTCACACACTCTGGCATACATAACCATTTAATTACTTAGACCTTTAAATTCCTTGTGGAACGCAGATGAACCACATTCAACCCTTTCTGTCCTGTGCCATTCGTTCGCCATTCTTTAATATCGACTCAATACACATAGCCATTTAAATGGATAAGACAATTTCTTTCAATTGCTTTGAAAATACAATCTTTACCCCCAAAAGTATTTCTTCCAGAATTACACTTTAGATTCAGAGAAACACTCTGATGAATACACACACTCGTCTTGTAATAAACCCTTAAAAGGTACGGACTAAAACTCTTTAAACAAATGTGCCAAAATCACAAAAATGGGCCTTAACCAACAAAATCCAATTCACTACCACAAATGTAGCACTTGGTGGCTTTTTTAACAGCAATGCTGCAATTTGACTTGATTTCTTCCATCTGCCATCTTCCTACCCTGGCTGTTTACGATCGCCAGCGGACTTGGGCCTGTTTCCCTCTAAACACGAGACAGAGCCATTGTGCCCCCCCCCCCCCCCCCCCCCACGCTGTGTGTGGATCCCCCCTCTGTAGGGACACAAGGCTAATCACAGACCTGTGCCTCCTGGCAGGTAACCTCTGGGTGAACTAAAGCAAGGGAAAAAGCAAGGGAATAGCATTTAATCACACCAACGGTGGCCATACACATAATGGCGCAGAGAGAGAGAGAGGGAGACACACACATGCACACACACACACACACACACACAGGGTGACATTTTTTTCAGACTCTTAAGAAAATACGAGGGAAATAATTTAATGACACATAAGCATGGGATTATGGCTGCTTGCTGGTACATCTTCCAGGAATGCTAACAATAAGCTTTGACCTCCCAGTACAAAAGCTGTGCTACTGAAACTCACCACAGGAAATGACCTAAAGATGAGAGATATTAAAAAGCTGCCATCTGAAAACAGAGCTCACTGCTGGAGGTGGCACCTATTAAGATCTTACAAAGACTTAAAATAACCCAGGTCTATGGAAACCATTTTCAATGCATAGAACCACAATAATATCATTAAGCTGCTAGGCTTGTGGATGTTAAGACTACAACATAAATAGATAAGAATAGAGAAAATATAGATAACTGAAATATGTTAGTTTTGTGGGTTTTGGAGACGTGCTACTTTAATGTGTTATGTCCGTGGCCATTAGACACAGCCCCCAGGTCAGTTTTAATTTTAGAAAACAAATTAGTGTTCCTCACGGGGAGAGGGGCTGGCTGTGGTACACTTCTCCATCAGCTGTCCAAAAAACTAATGTAGGAGACGGGTGGACAGCTTTTCGTCTGTCTGTCTGTCTGTCGGTCGGTCGGTCGGTACTACCTCCCCCACACAGAATATACACACATATATAGTGTACTGAGTGCAGACAGGACATGGTTACATACAAAACCATGCCTTCATACAGCCTTTCCCAAGGCCTAGGAGCTGTCCATGGGCCTGCCTCTCATTCTCCTGTGATTCCCTCTCACTCTCCTCTGAAGGCATAGCCCACAAAGCCTCCAAAACTCTATCCCCCCTCCTCTATTTAATCTATGCTTTGTGCTGCGAGGATGGATCACTCTCCAGCTCAGTGCAAGGGAACCATCCTTTACTTCTGCCCCAGTCACTTTGATGGGCCTTTCCCTCAATACAGGAGTCACATTGAAGTATTGTGTCAACCGAATCAAAAGCCCCCCTGAGATCAAAAGTACCAAATGTGCCAGAGGATCAGAGCTATTGCCTTGCTGCACAGGGACTTTTTAATGGCACTGGTGATATACAGTGGCACTTAATGTCCCTTTACACCAGGAGAGGGTCTTCCTGGGCCTCACCGCACCACCCACCACCCTGTAAAAGAGACAAAGGGAAGCATATGTCATATTGGCCCATGCAGGCTGCACTGGATCAAGATGTAAACTCTCCCAAGGAGGACACCTCTCTCTGGGCTTGGGTTTGTGTGGCGTGTGGGAGGAGTATGAGGAGTTAGGGGAGGTTGGTGCAGGAAGCAATAGTTTACATCCACATTGCTGAGAGAGGTCCTTGCAGGCCAGCGGCTTTGGTCGCTGCACACACACACTTGTCAACCCCAGGTCTTTAATAAGCTGTCACAGGAGTGTGTGTGTGAGTGTGTGTGTCTGCTTCACAGACCAGCATCACCCCCCTCTGTGAGGACATTAGGTTCTTACCAGCAGCATCTGTTAAAACACACACAGTCTTAGCCTTCCAGTACAGGCTTACTAGTGATTTTTACACACACACACACACACACACGCATGCGCGTACACACACACAGCTATTCCTTTCTTCCTGCAAACTGCAGATGCACCCCATTCTCCAACATCCCTATCCATGATGGACATGAAAGGCATTGTTTCTTCCCCTGCTCTGTCAATCTTCTGTCATTACTCCAGCTGTTGACATAGTTATTTACACTGTTCACCCTCTCTCTCCCTTCCTCTTCCTTTCTCTCGAATTCCCCTCCCTCCTTCATCTCTCCCTCCCTCATCTCTCATTTTCTGTTTCTTTCAATCTACACTGAGTGTACAAAAAAAAAAAAAAATGAGTTGCACCCCCTTTTGCCTCAATTCGTTGGGGCATGGACTCTATAAGGTGTCTAAAGCGTTCCACAGGGATGCTTGCCCATGTTGACATGCTTCCCACAGTTGTGTCAAGTTGGCTGGATGTCCTTTGGGTGGTGGACCATTCTTGATACACACAGGAAACTGGTCAGTGTGAAAAACCAAGCAGCGTTGCAGTTCTTGACACAATCAAATCGGTGCACCTAGCACCTACTACCATACCCCGTTCAAAGGCACTTAAATATTTTGTCTTGCCCATTTAACCTCTGAATGGCACACATACACAATCCATGTCTCAATTGTCTCAAGGCTTAAAAATCCTTCCTAATGTTTTGTACACAGTGTATTTGTTAACTTTTATTCACTCTTACCTTCCAAATTCAAATAAGCTTTATTTACATGATCCCAGGATGCAAAATACATTACAATCGACAATAAAATCATCCATTCTCCCTCTTTCACTCATGTTCTCTCCATCGCTTAGTTTTTCCCATCCCAGTTTCTTCCCCCGGTCAGGCTTTCTCATTTGTGTTTCGCTGCCAGCCTTGTTAAAAACACATGCCGCCCACATCCCTCCCACGACCCACTCTGGTGGACACACACAGACACACACACACAAATATGTGTATTCGCACACGTATACACTAACGAACACATACACACACACACACACACACACAGTGGAACAGAGTTCACACTTAGAGAGCCACAGAGAAAGGCTCTCGTTGGGCAGAAGACCTGCACTGTTAAATAGCTGTTTAGTATGCTGTGCATCACCCATATTTTAATGGTTTCAACTGACAAATGTTACCTCAGGCTAATCACATTGCCATATACAAGTATCACAAACACAGATTGATTCACTATAATAATAGTGGCACCGATCACTATAAAAAAGATCAAAGATCATACCCCCAAGACATGCTAACCTCTCGCCATTACCAATAACAGGGGATGTTAGCATGTCTTGGGGGTATGATCTTTGACCCTCTGTAACTCAAAAATGTTTCAGGATTCATTCAGGATTATCCGTAACCATGGTAACATCCACATTTAATGGAGAAGTGTTTAAAAACGTATTCTATTCTTATTTACAATAAAAGTGACTCCAAAATGACAATTATTTATCATTCATTTCTATTGGGAACAAAATTATCTGAAACAAAACCAAAACAAACTGCAAATGCATCCAACAAGTTTGTAGTCACAAGCTTGATGTAGTCATTGCGTGCTAGGAATATGGGACCAAATACCAAACTTTTGACTACTTTATTTATAAGAGTCTTTAGGGGAGTCAATCATTTTGACCCCTACCTTTTTGAGAAAATGATTATTACTTATTAAACAAAATCTCTTTCTCTGAGCAATTGTATTAGTATAAAGTAATATAATTTCCCCCTTTTCTTTGCGTACAATACAACTGAGTATTTTAATTATTGATGTTATACAGTCGTTATTGCTCATCTTTATCAAGTGTGTCAATAATTTCGGTGTGGACAGACATGAAGCCTTTACCACAGTACCTTGGGGATATGGCACAGCCATCATCAATCTCACTTCAGTTAACAGAATCCCACCGTACCTTCTCCGCTATGAAATCTGGTTTCCGAGCTGGTCATGGGTGCACCTCAGCCACGCTCAAGGTCCTAAACGATATAAAAACCGCGATCGATAAAAGACAGTACTGTGCAGCCGTCTTCATCGACCTGGCCAAGGCTTTTGACTCTGTCAATCACTGCATTCTTATGGGCAGACTAAATAGCCTTGGTTTCTCAAATGACTGCCTCGCCTGGTTCACCAACTACTTCTTAGATAGAGTTCAATGTGTGAAATCGGAGGGCCTGTTGTCTGGACCTCTGTCAGTCTCTATGGGGGTGCCACAGGGTTCAATTCTCGGGCCGACTCTATTCTCTGTGTATATCAATGATGTCGCTCTTGCTGCTGGTGACTCTCAGATCCACCTCTACGCAGACAACGCCATTTTGTATACATCTGGCCCTTCATTGGACACTGTGTTAACAAACCTCCAAATGAGCTTCAATGCCATACAACACCAACTGCTCTTAAACGCTAGTAAAACTAAATGCATGCTCTTCAATCGAACGCTGCTTGCACCCGCCCGCACGACTAGAATCACTACTCTCGGCAGGTCTGACTTAGAATATGTGGACAACTACAAATACCTAGGTGTCTGGTTAGACCGTAAACTCTCCTTCCAGACTCACATTAAGCATCTCCAATCCAAAGTTAAATCTAGAATCGGCTTCCTATTTCGCAACAAAGCCTCCTTCACTCATGCTGCTAAACATGCCCTCGTAAAACTGACTATCCTACCGATCCTTGACTTCGGCGATGTCATTTACAAAATAGCTTCCAACACTCTACTCAGCAAATTGGATGTAGTCTATCACAGTGCCATCCGTTTTGTCACCAAAGCCCCATATACTACCCACCATTGTGACCTGTACGCTCTCGTTGGCTGGCCCTCACTACATATTAGTCGCCAAACCCACTGGCTCAAAGGTCATCTATAAATCACTTCTAGGCAAATCCCCGCCTTATCTAATCTCATTGGTCACCATAGCAACACCCACCCGTAGTATGCGTTCCAGCAGGTATATCTCACTGGTCATCCCCAAAGCCAACACCTCCTTTGGCCGCCATTCCTTCCAGTTCTCTGCTGCAAATGATTGGAACGAACTGCAAAAATCTCTGAAGCTGGAGACACTTATCTCCCTCACTAACTTTAAGCATCAGTTGTCAGAGCAGCTTACCAATCACTGCACCTGTACACAGCCATTCTGAAATTAGCCCACCCGACTACCTCACCCCCATATTGTTATTTACATTGTTATTTATTTTGCTCATTTGCACCCCAGAATCTCTATTTGCACATCATCTTCTGCACATCTATCACTCCAGTGTTAATACTAAATAGTAATTATTTTGCACTATGGCCTATTTATTGCCTTACCTCCATAACTTACTACATTTGGACACACTGTATATAGATTTTCTATTGTGTTATTGACTGTACGTTTTGTTTATTCCATATGTAACTCTGTGTTGTTGTTTTTATCGCACTGCTTTGCTTTATCTTGGTCAGGTCGCAGTTGTAAATGAGAACTTGTTCTCAACTGGCTTACCTGGTTAAATAAAGGTGAAATAAAATAAATAAGATAACACAGGAGAACAAAATACCACTGCCAATGGGTGTACAGTATGTGCCAACAAGTAGAACTGTGTACTGAGAAAGGGTGCAAAGAAAAAGAGAGGGAGGGAGGAGGCAGAAAGAAGGAAAGGGAGGGAGGCAGAGCGATAGGTAGAGAGAGGTAGAGAGAGGAGGAGGAAGACAGAGAGAGAGAGAGCAACTGAGCTGTTACAAGAGTGAAAATGCAACAGTGAGGCTGCAGGGTCCTTGAATGGACCTGGACGGACACAAGTGTTTTTCTTCCCATCACAGCTTAAAGGAGGAACTCAGACTGAGCTGTGTGTGCGTGTTCGTGCCTGTGCGTGCTTACATTATGAGAAAAAGGCTATATTTGCTAAAACCTGTCAAACATGTCAATGCTACAACAGATGGAGGTTGGTTTAGTGGCTTAATTCCTCACAAACGTCAACATTTTCTAAACTTAAAAAGTTAGCACTCATGAAAAATGGGTGAGATCATCCTTTTTTTTATATTGAGCCAGCAACACCCCTATTCAGAGGACAACTTAATTATATTATAAGTTAAATATTGCATTTATTTCCTTAAACTGATCCTGAATCTGTTGTAGGACCCTGTGATGGTGATGAACATCTGTCGGTGGGTGAGACAGACCGCTAAGATCCCCTTCTTCGCCAAACTCACGCCCAACGTCACCAACATCGTGGACATCGCCAAGGCCGCACACGAAGGTAGCAACAGTCCAGAGTCTCAGAGTAGGAGTGCTGATATAGTATCAGTTTAGCCTTTTACATGAATATGATTATGTGGACAGGAGGATCCTGATCCTAGATCAGCACTCCTACTGTGAGACGCTTTGTGAACTCCAATATAATCGCCTGTTGACGTTGTCTGTCTAAAATTAAATGAGACCTAGCTTCAATTCCCTTCCCCCCTCCTCTTTTTTCTCACTTCTTACTTTTTCCTCATGTTGGGAAAGGATGTGAAGGGAGGGTGAAGTATTTGTAGAATGGGGGATGGAGGGGAAGGCACAGCAGACAACAATTTTTTTATGATTGGAATTTCAGCAATATCAAGCTCAATGGTGACTGTGGTCATGTTGTTATAGGAGGGGCAGATGGTGTCACTGCCACCAATACAGTGTCTGGAATGATGGGCCTGAAAGCTGACAGCACCCCCTGGCCTGGCATCGGCAAGGGCAAGCGCACCACCTACGGAGGAGTGTCTGGTAAGTAACAACCACCCACACACACAAACACTTTGTCTTGTAAGCAGTGCTGTTACCTTACAGCTACAGACCGCTAACGTGTGTTCAAGTCTGTCAGTGTAAAGCCCTTGTGTGTTTACTAGATTGTGTGTGTGTGTGTGTGTGAGAATGTGTGTGTGTGTGTGTGAATCAGTATGATTATGCCTCTCTCTCTCTCTCTGCGGGCTCACCTCCGTTCTCCTCGTCTCCTCCCAGCTTGTTCTCTCTCTCCCTCTTTCTCAGCTGCCAACACTCCTTCTGAGCCAGTCTCAGGCCGTTGCAGGGTCAGGACTGCAGCCTGCATTTCAAAATTATGATTGAGACTATTGAGGCAGTATTTTATGCAAGCAAGAAGTACCAGCTGTCATAGTTCTCTTGGTGTAACTTGTGGCTGGGCTGTAGCTCCATACTCTCGGGAGTCCCCTAGCTGGGGGCAATCCAGCTCCCTCTCCCCTGCCTTTCGACTGGGGCATTAATCATTACTGCCCTAAAGGGCCAGGAAGGGGGGGGGTGGGGGGGTCACACATTTTTGCTTTTGGCCAGGAGGGCCTCCATAGTGACACTCATTTGATTTTTCAAAGTCGTAAAAGGGACTGGTGTCCAACTGACATAAAACATAGGTGGCCCCCGCTCGGTTGGGAAAGAAAATAATAAGTATATTCTTGAGCAAGGGTGGGCAACATACGGCTTGCAGGCCAGATCCGGCCCGCGAGCACTTTCAATCTGGCCCGTGGGAGGTTTGGGGAAATTAATATTTTGGTTTAAAAAAGACTCCAGGCCACTCTTGCATGTCTAAAACTAGATAGGCTACTTTCTATGTAGAAATGTTAATGGACCTATATGTTTTCAAATAACTGCCTTTTTCTGGCGCGCAAACTGCTTTAGACGAACAAATCGGTCCCCAAAAATGGTTTGCGGCCCTCCCCTGAATTTTTACATCACGATGTGGCCCTTACCCAAAGATTATTGCCCACCCTTGTTTTTGAGGGATGTTTTATTGTTCTGCCGATTTCATTTTTCACTACCTAAGAAGGAATGCTAGGAAAGGGATGGATAAATGGTATGAGAGTGTGAAAAATGCATAGGCTACATTTTTTGTTGAAGGAAAACAGTAATGTCGCCACATGATAATATACAGTATACCTAATCATAATCAGTTAATTTCTCTTGGATTTCAACCATATTGCAGCCACTCAACATGCAGCATTCCATGTAGACTGTATCGTTTGCTATGAAGGCCTAAAATACACATCTCTCTGCAATTCAGCGGTCACTGTGTACCTCTCTACCACTGCATCCTTATTTCAACTTCTCTACAGAACACGAATGAATAATTCCACCTGAACCATCATACATTTTCTGTAGGAGACTTTAGCCAAAAGAGAGAGAGAAAAGGAGGAGGAGAGGGAAAGTAGAAGCACCAAGGAACACAGAGGGCGGAGAGAGCGAGAGCCATGAATATGCATACAATTAACCATCCATGGAGAATATGCAAAAATATATGCTTTGATTCAATTCATCATCCCAATTTCAGAGGCTGGCATTAGTTAATGAGGATCATTTAGCATGGGAGGAGAGAGAGGGTGCTGTCTCTATCTGTCAAACTATTGTGTGTGTGTGTGTGTGCGTGCGTAGCAAGTCTCTGTGTGTGTACATGTGTGAACACTTATGTTCAATTATATATGGATGTGTGTGTGTGTTGCCCGCGTTTGTGTGTGAGCCTCTCTGGCCAAATACATGTGTACAAGGCTATACTGTGATCAATGAGCGAGAACCTAGTGGGGGAACCAGGTTAAATGTAATGTGATAAATGTCTCCATCTGTCTGCCTGATCACAGAGCACAGCCAACCCCATCCTGTAGGGACTCCTGACAGCCAGCTAAAGACAGAGGGGGTTGGATTGGACCACATTGGGGAGTGTGTTTACACTGTGTGTGTGTTTGTGCATACATCAAGTGTGTGTGTGTGTGTGTGTGTGTGTGTGTGTGTGTGTGTGTGTGTGACTGCATGTGTGGGTGAGAAATAGAGATTGGATGATTGTCAATATGTACTCTTCATATGTTACATTGTATCTATTTATGGAGAGATTGAGAAACAGAAAAACTGCTATTTACACAACCATGCATTTGGTTTAATCTCATCTTCTATAACAAAGTTTGGTCTGAGAATGCGTTTTGAAGAGGAAGTATTTTCGTTAATCCTTCCACATTAATTTTGATCCTTTTCCACAGGTAATGCCATCCGGCCCATCGCCCTGCGCGCTGTATCCGCCATTGGCAGGGCCCTGCCTGGGTTCCCCATCCTGGCGACTGGGGGGATCGACTCAGCCGAGACAGGCCTGCAGTTCCTCCATGCTGGTGCCTCTGTACTACAGGTAAACAGAGACATAAACAAAAAGTGCACAGCGGTCTAAGGCACTGCATCGCAGTGCTAGAGGTGTCACTACAGACCCGGGTTCGATCCTGGGCTGTATCACAACCGGCCGTGACCGGGAGTCCCATAGAGCGGCGCACAATTGGCCCAGCGTCATCCGGGTTTGGGGAGGGTTTGGCCCGGGGGGCTTTACTTGGCTCATCGCGCTCTAGCGACTCCTTGTGGCGGGCCAGGCACCTGCAGGCTGACCTCGGTCGTCAGTTGAACAGTGTTTCCTCTGACACATTGGTGCGGCTGGCTTCCGGGTTAAGCGGGCGGGTGTTAAGAAGCGCGGTTTCGCGGGTCATGTTTCGGAGGACAGATGACTCGACCTTCACCTCCCGAGCCCGTTGGGGAGTTGCAGCAATGAGACAAGATCGAAATTGGGGAGAAAAAAAAAAAGGTGCACTAACCACTAGCCAGGTAGCTAAATCTGTTTGTGCCATAGTTACCTTGTACTGTAGTCAACTTGTACTGTAGTTAACTTGTACTGTAGTTAACTTGTACTGTAGTTAACTTGTACTGTAGTTAACTTGTACTGTAGTTAACTTGTACTGTAGTTAACTTGTACTGTAGTCAACTTGTACTGTAGTCAACTTGTACTGTAGTTAACTTGTACTGTAGTCAACTTGTACTGTAGTTAACTTGTACTGTAGTTAACTTGTACTGTAGTTGACTTGTGATATAGTTAGGTTGTGCTATAGCTAACATTTAGCGTCAGATGTCAAATGATAAAATGCACAAACAGATCAGATTACAAGTCTAGTTACCCAGCTGTGTGTCAGTACATAGTTTTTCACTATAATCACGTTTATTGGATATTCAACCACACACAGGGACATGAGGGCTAAGCATGTCTTGAGAACAGTTCAGTGTGGAACGTTCATGTTACATTCATGTTAGCATCAATGTGTCTTTTGTCTAATATTCAATTTTAATAGGATTTACAGTGCCTTGCACTTGCCGTTTTTCAGATTTTGTTGCATTACAACCTGTAATTTAAATTGATTTTTATTTGGATTTCATGTAATGGACAGACACAAAATAGTCCAAATTGGTGAAGTGAAATGAACATAACTTGTTTCAAAAAATTCTAAAGAATAAATAACGGAAAAGTGGTGCGTGCATATGTTTTCACCCCCTTTGCTATGAAGCCCCTAAATAAGATCTGGTGCAACCAATTTACCTTCAGAAGTCAAATAATTAGTTAAATAAAGTCCACCTGTGTGCAATCTAAGTGTCACATGATCTGTCACATGATCTCAGTATATATACACCTGTTCTGAAAGGCCCAAGAGTCTGCAACACCACTAAGCAAGGGGCACCAGCAAGCAAGCGGCACCATGAAGACCAAGGAGCTCTCCAAACAGGTCAGGGACAAAGTTGTGGAGATGTACAGATCAGGGTTGGGTTATAAAGAAATATCCGAAACTTTGAACATCCCACGAAACACCATTAAATCCAAAATGGAAAGAATATGGCACCGCAACAAACCTGCCAAGAGAGGGCCGCCCACCAAAACCCACGGACCAGGCAAGAAGGGCATTAATCAGAGAGGCAACAAAGAGACCAAAGATAACCCTGAAGGAGCTGCAAAGCTCCACAGCGGATATTGGAGTATCTGTCCATAGGACCACTTTAAACCATGCACTCCACAGAGCTGGGCTTTACGGAAGAGTGGCTAGAAAAAAGCCATTGCTTAAACAAAAAAATAAGCAAACACATTCGGTGTTCGCCAAAAGGCTTGTGGGAGACTCCCCAAACATATGGAAGAAGGTACTCTGGTCAGATGAGACTAAAATTGAGCTTTTTGGCCATCAAGGAAAACGCTATATCTGGCGCAAACCCAACACCTCTCATCACCCCGAGAACACCATCCCCACAATGAAGCATGGTGGTGGCAGCATCATGCTGTGGGGATATTTTTCAGCGGCAGGGCTGGGAAACTGGTCAGAATTGAAGGAATGATGGCTGGCGCTAAATACAGGGAAATTCTTGAGGAAAACCTGTTTCAGTCTTTGAGACTGGGACGGAGGTTCACCTTCCAGCAAGACAATGACCCTAAGCATGCTGCTAAAGCAACACTCAAGTGGTTTAAGGGGAAACATTTAAATGTCTTGGATTGGCCTAGTCAAAGCCCAGACCTCAATCCAATTGAGAATCTGTGGTATGACTTAAAGATTGCTGTGCGGAACCCATCCAACTTGAAGGAGCTGGAACAGTTTTGCCTTGAAGAATGGGCAAAAATCCCAGTGGCTAGATGTGCCAATGTTATAGAGACATACCCTAAGAGACTTGCAGCTGTAATTGCTGCAAAAGGTGGCTCTACAAAGTATTGACTTTGGGGGGGGGTGAATAGTTATGCACGCTCAAGTTTTCTGTTTTTTTGTCTTATTTCTTGTTTGTTTCACAAGAAAAAATATTTTGCGTCTTCAAAGTGGTAGGCATGTTGTGTAAATCAAATGATACAAACCCCCCCAAAAATCCATTTTAATTCCAGGTTGTAAGGCAACAAAATAGGTAAAATGCCAAGGGCGGTGAATACTTTCACAAGCCACTGTAACTCCAAGCTTGCATTACATTCTATATGATTATTAGTCTATTAGTGATCGTCATCGACATCAATCGCCTTCCCAGGGAATTTACTTCCTTGTTTTTACAAAAGATGAAGCCATCACAGCAAAGAGCTTTTTTTCTCTCTCTCTCTCTCTCGCTCTCTCGCTCTCCCCCTCCTCCCCCTCTCCATCCCTCCCTCCCTCCTTTCCCAACACAAAAACATTATCTTCTTTCACACAAAGCTTTGTCACTGCCTAATAAGGAATTTACCCAACGCTTTGGTTGTGTATATCCCCGGCTGCTATGGCAACAGATTGGCAGTAACAAGCTTCATGTAAATCCTAATATAATACACTGAACAAGTTGCTAGAGAAAATAAAACTATTATCTCAGCGGGGGGGTCCGAGCCTCAGAAATCTGTTTATAAATAAATAAATGCAACACACTCATTATGCCACCAAATAATGTAGCATAAATAGATGACACCCTCGGTGAAAGCCTCAGTGGTTTTGACACATTAGGCCACATATGGCTGTGTGTCTTCTCTGCTACTTCTTAGAAATATAGCCTCCTGGTGACAAACACATCGCTTAGTGTAGGTGTGTGTACAGTTGTGGGCACTAAAATGTTAGGTCGGTATTGGCAGAACAATTTTCGCAATGTGTATGCAACACAGCACTCCAGTGTCTACTGGCAATAGTTTGACACAAAAACCTGTGCCACGGAAAATTTTATATTTCCCACAACTGTACCTCCATGTGTACTGTATGAATACAACGACACAACTGTCTGGGTTAGCAAATACACAAATGCATTCCATTGCATGCGTCTTCTCCAGGTTTGCAGTGCGGTGCAGAATCAAGACTTCACCCTGATCCAGGACTACTGCCTGGGCCTGAAGGCTCTGCTCTACCTGAAGAGCATTGAGGAGCTGACAGGCTGGGATGGACAGTCTCCCCCCACCCTGCGCCACCAGAAGGGCAAACCTGTACCCCGCGTGGAGGAACTGGTGGGCAAGGTGAGTCCAACCATCATCACTATAGGTTGCCGTTATAGGATAGTCCCTCCATAACCCTCTCCTCATCCAACCTTAAAGGGACACTACTTTTTAAACTCGTATTAATTATCTCCAGCACCATGCCAGTGTCTACAAAAAGATAAGACGAAAAGGTTCTAATAAAATTACTTTCAAGCATGGTGTAGGATAGATTGGTTCTTCAGCTGAACCTGCAGAAATGATTGTAGAGTAAACCAAATGTACCTCAAAATACTTATATACCGTATTTTCCATTAGATATTGTATGCAGACAACAGCTGTAAAACTATTGATCAGAGAAATTCCAACAATTCCTCTAACCTTAGTTATAGTGTGTACCAGTATACTGTGAGATGCAGGGGGGGGGGGGCTCTGTGGTGTTTACAGCTAGTGGCTAGTGACAGAGAGAGCAAGTTGTTTGTGATTGGACTGAGCTAGGTGTTTTTGAAATGTCACCACCCGGATTTCCTCAAAGTGTGAATTCAGTAAGAAAATACAAAAGGTCAAGCATGTCAACCTTAAGATATTGTACAGAGGCTGCGCTATACTGCCTCCCAGAAAACACACACACACGCACAAACCTATAAATCCAACCTCTATTTCCAACTCATTTCCATACAGTATATTCATGCATATATTCTAGATTCTGTTGTTTGATGGCATATTTACCCTTCATAGTATAACAGAATGCCGTCGGCATCAAAACAATACTTATTACAACACAAGGATAACGCAAGCAATTACTGTTCTCCTTGAGAACAATAACCAGACAAAGGTGTGATTCCTCCTCTCTCCCTCCATCCGTCTATCCCTCCATACTGTCCTTCATTTTTAGACGACAAAAGAAGAAAGTGCAGAAAACACACTTAGAAAATAATATGCAAATGATTGGATTTGCGATAAACACCCTTCAAAGTGGAAGGAATTTTTGAAATTGGAAAAGCCTTTATCTGATGCGGGGCTATTCTTCTGACACGGCAGACGAGGGAGGCTTGTGTGTGCTTTCAAACACGTTGTCGCTGGAGAGTTCTTTATTCTAGCGTCAACGGGGTGTCTTTGTGTGGCTGGCCTCAACTAGCTTCAATTGCAACGCCACACCAGGGACAGAGAATGGAGAGAAGCAAGGAATGCATGAACAAGAGAGGCAGAGGGAGAACAGGGGATAAGTATACAATTTGTCTGTCATTTGTCTCTGTGTGTGTGTGTACATGGATGAAGATTGGAGAGGTGGTGAGGAGGTCATGTGTGAGTCTGTATAGTGTGATCTGCAGGAGAGGGAGAGAGAGAGAGAGACTCATATGAAGGAGAATGGACAGATTGCTTTAGATAATGTGTTTTGTATTGTATTGTTGGAGTTATCTGAATGGGGAAAATCAGTCACAGTTATTGAGAACAGGAGAAGTGTCGAGAACCTAGTTCAATTTTAACCATTACGCACAAATAGCAGTCTGCTCACTGAAAACCAAGGACATTACATCTATTAAATACAATACTATAAACGTCACGATAAACACTGTACATCATCCAGTCTCTCTCTCTCTCTCTCTCTCCTGCTGCTGTTCCCTCAGCAGTGCTGGGATTTCCTCGGTCTGCTAATTAAGAGAGGTGAGGAAAGGCTTTTCTCACAGTGTCTCTATAGCCGGGCCTCGCTTACCTTGACACAACGCCTGTCAACAGAGAAAACGACACACAGCTGACCCGCTCAGCTCCCAGCCTTCAGTGAATACACACACACTCTAACACACACAGGGTCACATAGATTCACGGACGCACACACACGGGAAGACAACAACACACACACACACAGGCACTTACACGCAGTCGAAACGTACAGTGCAATCACACACACACAAACACACATGCATTGACACATCACACACACACGGGACGACAACACACACACACACACATAGATGAAAACCCACTTTGTGACAAGCAGAGGGACATTTAGAACGGGCTATGATGTGGCAAGATGAGCGACAGGAGAAAAGGGATTGCATTACCCTCATGCACCCTCAAGAGGGGGGAGAGAGAGAGAGAGAGAGAGAGAGAGAATGCTGTGGCTGAGGGAAAGAAATACTCCCCGAAAGGCACACATTCGTTTATCACTTCAATTATATACGTATGAGCACACTCATTTCTTATTACGGATATTGATTTATCAATATAATAAAAATCAATTTCTTTATTTTAGCTTCAATGCATTCTCTTTTTAAGCAGAGAGCAACATTTCTCTACTTGTTACCACTATATTCTGCCTTGTTTGTATGCGTGTATTAACATGGGTACTCTGCCTCATATCATCCCTGAATCACAGAAGAGCTGCTATTCTATTGAGCAGAAACATCATTAGCCTCCTTATAGCCATGAAAACCACTACACACAGACACACACACACACAGCCTCTAGACCCCCCGTGGAACCAACGTTGCAATTCCACCCCCATCCCCCTTCAGCCTACCCTACATAAAGGCTCCATTTTCTAGCACACACACACAAGCCTTGAACAAATACACACATATTGAATCTCAAAAACCAAATCTCTGCCATTTCCTAACCCTCCATCCTTCCCAGCTCCCTCCCTCCCAGCTAGATCCCCTCCCCCTGTACTGTCCTCTCCTCTTCAGCCATGGCCAGTGCACAGTAGCATGCTCTGCAGCAGAGTGAAAGAGAGCGAGAGAGAGAGAGAGAGAGAGAGAGGCAGGCTGCTGAGGCGTGGCAAATAGAGGATAGACACAGCTTCATTACCTCTGCTAGGCTACCAGATCCCCACAGCTAGCCAGGCACCGGGCCGAGGGCTCACACAGCCAAACACATATTTAAGAGCTTTACATTCCCACAACGTATGTCCCCCAACCGCCGGGAGACCAGGGCCAAGTGCGGGAAGGTGTTTTTGTGTGTGTGTGTGGTAGAAGATGGAGCCTTTATGTAGCCTTTATGTAGGGTAGGTTGAAGGGGGGTTGGGGTTGGAATTGCAGCTTTGGTTCCATCCATGGGGGGTCTAGAGGCTGTGTGTGAGTGTGCAGTGTACAGTGGTTTTCATGGCTATAAGGAGGCTATGTGGTCCTCTGTAGCTCAATTGGTAGAGCATGACGCTTGTAACGCCAGGGTAGTGGGTTCGATCCCCGGGACCACCCATACCTAAAAATGTATGCATGCATGACTGTAAGTCGCTTTGGATAAAAGGTATATTATTATTATTATTACTGATGAGTGCATACATCTGTCCGTCTATCCGTGTGCTTGTGTGCCTTTATAGCGTTCAAATTTGAGCTGTTAAAGAACAAGGAGTGAGCAGAAATGTGGAACTGAACCATACATTGAAAGGTTTCATTTGAATGACTTGGCTTCCTACAAGAGGCAATTAACTGACCTTCATATCAGCCCACAGTCAATTACGAAAGGCCACTCTGAAACGGCTCATAATAGGCATAATAGACACAGACACAACGACCTTAAATGTATTTTCTCCAAACAACAACCAATTGATTGACGTGAGCTAAAAGCCAATGTGCGGAAGAAGGACGATTTGATCAATGTCCACACAAACAAACCCAAACCAAATGCCCACCTGTTGCTAACTGCTCGCCTATTAAGAAGTCAGAGAAGTCAGCATTGCTTCCTAGCGAAAGACTCACTGTCGTTAGTGAGCACCGCTAAGGCAATTTCTGCCCAGTTTAACCCCTGACATTTTCAAAGCGCTAAAACACAGAAGATCTGTATGAGGCTCATTATCCATAAATTCAGACTACCTGCAAAATGCTTAGAAGCTTAGAAGACCATCACAGCTTTATAATGCACAATAATGCCTCATAAGGTATTGTACATGTGCTTATAAGGCATTATATGTGTGTGCCTCATACAAAGTGTTGCCTTTTAATAGTCATTTCCCTCTTTAACAGTGGCTGTTTGATTTACAATCAAGAGGGGGAGTGAGATAATTGACCTGCCCTGTGTTTTGGAGAGCCCTGTTTGTAATTAGACATGGTGCTTCTCAGGAGGATGGGGGCTTTGGCTGCGCCTGTACACCTTCAGTATCTAGATATAGACTCCACATAGGCAAGATATTCCAATAAAAAAGCTGTCGTTAAGTATAGATTAGTTTTTGGCTGCTGTATACGTTAAATAAGCTCTGTGGTCTCAATAACCTATTCTTATCAGGTGAAGGACGGCTTTTCCCAGAAACAGCATGATAGGAAATGTGTTGTTTGTGTGCCATTTATGCAGTACACACCTACTCATTCAAGGGTTTTTCTTGATTTGTACTATTTTCTACATTGTAGAATAATAGTGAAGACATCAAAACTATGAAATAACACATATGGAATCATCTAGTAACCAATAAAATGTTTATACAAATCAAAATATATTTTATATTTGAGATTCTTCAAATAGCCACCCTTTGCCTTGATGACGGCTTTGCACACTCTTGGCATTCTCTCAACCAGCTTCACCTGGAATGCTTTTCCAACAGTCTTGAAGGAGTTCCCACATATGCTGAGCACACTTTTCCTTCACTCTGCCGTCCAACTCATCCCAAACCATCTCAATTGGGTTGAGGTCGGGGGATTGTGGAGGCCAGGTCATCTGATGCAGCACTCCATCACTCTTCTTCTTGGTAGAATAGCCCTTACACAGCCTGGGGGTGTGTTGGGTCATTGTCCTGTTGAAAAACAAATGATAGTCCCACTAAGCCCAAACCAGATGGGATGGCGTATCGCTGCAGAATGCTGTGGTAGCCATGCTGGTTAAGTGTGCCTTGAATTCTAAATAAATCACAGACAGTGTCACCAGCAAAGCACCATAACACCTCCTCCTCCATGCTTTACGGTGGGAACTACACATGCGGAGATCATCCGTTCACCCACACCGCATCTCACAAAGACATGGCGGTTGGAACCAAAAATCTCCAATTTGGACTCCAGACCAAAGGACACATTTCTACCGATCTAATGTCCATTGCTCGTGTTTCTTGGCCCAAGCAGGTCTCTTCTTCTTATTGGTGTACTTTAGTAGTGGTTTCTTTGCAGGAATTTGACCATGAATGCCTGATTCACACAGTCCCCATTGAACAGTTGATGTTGAGATGTGTCTGTGACTTCAACTCTGTGAAGCATTTATATGGGCTGCAATTTCTGAGGCTGGTAACTGTAGTGAACTTATCCTCTGCAGCAGAGGTAACTCTGGGTCTTCCATTACTGTGGCGGTCCTCATGAGAGCCAGTTTCATCATAGCGCTTGATGGTATTTGCGATTGCACTTGAAAAAACTTTCAAAGTTCTTAAAATGTTCCATATTGACTGACCTTCATGTCTTAAAGTAATGATGGACTGTCGTTTCTCTTTGCTTATTTGAGCTGTTCTTGCCATAATATGGACTTTGTCTTTTACCAAATAGGGCTATCTTCTGTAAACCCCCACTACCTTGTCACAACACAACTGATTGGGTCAAACGCATTAAGAAGGAAATAAATTCCACAAATTAACTTTTAACAAGGCACACATGTTGATTGAAATGCATTCCAGGTGACTACCTCATGAAGCTGGTTGAGAGAATACCAAGAGTGTGCAAAGCTGTCATCAAGGCAAAGGGTGGCTATTTGAAGAATCTCAAATATAAAATATATTTTGATTTGTATTAACACTTTTTTGGTTACTACATGATTCCATATGTGTTATTTCATAGTTCTGATGTCTTCACTATTATTCTACAATGTACAAATAAAGGAAAACCCTTGAATGAGTAGGTGTGTCCAAACTTTTGACTGGTAGTGTATGAATGTTGTATCATTAATTTGTAATCCATTGGGCATTTTGAATGGCCAATAGAAAATAGCGTAGTACTTGACTAAGCACACACTCTCTCTCTTCTCTTCTCTCTCTCTCTCTCCTCTTCTCTCTCTCTCTCTCTCTCACTCATTCACTCACTCACTCACAGAGCCCCTCCGACTGTGGTTCCTCTCTTCCCTGTTATATTTGAGCATATTTTCCTTCCTCTAAATGGCCTTGGCTCTCCCTAAGTGTTCCACTGAACGATGATCCCTGGGTGTTTACACACAATTTCATTTGCGGAAACACTCTGTCACATCTCTGTTAGCTCCACACACCACACACACGAGCAGCAGCACTTCACAGAGAAGCTAGGGAGTGGCCTCCCTGGCTGACACATTTGGCCAACAAACCACAGAGATATATTGCTGATGTTTTTCTTTTAATTCCTTTTTTTATATATAAATTCCCCATAAACTCACATTGATCAATCGTCCTGTCTCAGACTTCTATTCATTGCTTTTTCTCTAAATGAATTTCAATCTCTGCGTTTGAAGAACCCAGTGACTTGCTCTGCCTCTGCAGTAGCTCCGATTCCAGCTAAATATCCAACTAATTAGCTTTGTACCAGTCTCTGAGTTGAGTTTGTGTGTGTGTGTGTGTGCGTGTGCGTGCATGTGCACATGTGTGTATTTCAGTAGCTGTTCTTTGTCATGATTAAAACCTCTGGTCTTCCATTGCCAAGCCGCTCTGGTTTGAGGCTATAACAGCTGATTCATTAGGGCTGTCAAAGTGTGGCTGCTGCTGCCTGCCTGCGTGGCTGGTGTTATGCTTTTACTCGGAGCCTCAGTCAGTTAGAGTAGCTAGGCCCACTGGTGTTAGCGCTATGGGGACATAAATACATCAAGGCTGCTACAGCATCTCCTCGTCCCCCAGACCCAGCCATTAGCCGGAGAATAAACACTGCTCACACAGATTCCAGCGTTTGTCACTCTGACGCCTTTGATGGCCCCGGCCCCCAGCTCTGAATCGCTCCGGCTTTTTGCTTTTCTCACCCTGTTGTTGTGTCAGTAGAACAAAAAAAATACAAAGGCAAGAGAGGAATTTTTACTGGAGCCGGCTGATAAAGAAATGTGGCTTGTTAGGTCCTTTTAGTGGTGGACTAGCGAGTGACAGCTGACCGTGTGAAAAGTGAGAGTCATG
Source organism: Coregonus lavaretus (assembly GCF_964263955.1). Taxonomy (NCBI): domain Eukaryota; kingdom Metazoa; phylum Chordata; class Actinopteri; order Salmoniformes; family Salmonidae; genus Coregonus; species Coregonus lavaretus. The sequence continues at coordinate 31,616,262 of NC_140010.1, read as the reverse complement.
TTCTATTGAGATGTCTCCTTGAGTGAAGATGGTGACACAAAGTCTAGTTCTGGCAGACAGCCTTTGTTAGGACTGAGGTGCCATTTTGGTTAGACGAAGAGGCAGCCATTTTGGTGCCAGTCAGTCTTCGCTAGTGTCCAACTGACAGGAAACTATCCCTTTGCGATGAATCATCCTTCCAGGAAATCACAATTTCACTGTCACACCACCTAGTGCCACAAATTACTATTATATGGCTTCCCATCCAAGTTCCTCCTTGGTTTTTTGTAGTAATGGTGGTGGCGATGATAACGATGCACTCACATTGAATGCCAATGTGGACAGCCTGCCATAAAAAACTCAAACCGACCAGCATATCCCAGCCCATCCAGAGTGGTGTGTGGTGAGGTGGGTTTCTAGGGCACGTTCCCCCAACTCTCAGTGGAGTCTGAGTGGAGTGGCTGGAGCCTGGTGTCTTGTTCTCCTCCTCCCATAGCCACCATGTAGCCATGGAGTGTGACTGTAATAGGAATGGCTCTTTAGAGAGGAGGGTTCTCTAGACTAGGTGAATATATTTCAGAATGTAGGCTATGTCTCTGCATGAGGGCAGGGGAGTTTTCTCAGTCTACACTTCCACTTTAAAGGAAATGTTCAAACAGATACAGAGTATTGACTTTTCTCTGATGGAAACGTTGAAAATGGGTTACAATTTTACCAAATTAATTCACGTGCAAAACAGTAGTTTGCAGTCATAGTAATCAGTGTGATGATAACTTGATTAAATTCTGTCTGACTTGCACGTTTTAGATCATATTTGATTTTCATGTGTCTTCATTTGAATTGGGATGGCTAGAAGCAACAATTACTACACAGGCTGCTGTAATGCCTTATAATGATTATTTTCAAATTACACAGACATCCTCCAGAACCCTGTCTTGGCACAGTTTTAATTGATTACAGCTTCCTGGTGGCACGTTCCATCTTTTCAAAGTTCTTCAATTGGGAAAAATACTATATTTTTATCATGTTCAATTAATAGTAGACCAATCATTTATTTGATGGTGGTACGAATGTGTTGACACTCCACTATGACAATGCTATTTTCTGTGCTGTAGCCCATGTTGAGTTTTCTCCCTCTTTGTTTGAAGTTGTACCACAGTATAAACACTTTTTGGTGTGTAAAATACTTTGAAATACAAGGACGCTCTCACCTTTTGAAATATTGATACTCTAGAAACCATATTTTTTATGTTACCCTCTGACCATACCACTATTGTCCCTCTCTCTCAGAGCCTGCCTAGCTTTGGGCCCTACCTCCTGAAGAAGACAGAGGTCCTGGCTGAGTACAAGAAGAAATTGAAGAATGCCGATGACAACTTTGTGGGTGACACCAACGGTGCTCGCGTGTTCATGCCCAAGATACCAGTTCCTGCTGTGAAGGTGAGAGAGGGGCTGCCTGGATTACAAATAATACTTTGCTATGTCTTTATATATATTTACATAGACAACCACAGACAGCAATATATAGGCTTAAGGGCTGCATTTGGCCGGCGGGTCACCAGTTTTGAGACTCCTGCTTTAGTGTTTGTCATAGTACATCTCTTTCTAATGAAAGGGATGTTGTGACCTTTCTAAGGTCATTTCAAACCAAAAACAGCATGGGTAACACTCTATATAGAGTCATATAAAGCATTCCAGAGCATGTTATTGTTGTTTCCTGTCCTACAGCCAGACTAGTACATTAACTAGCTTTGCTTGTTGTTGATTGTTGTTATTGCCAGACTAGTAGTAACTAACTGTAATTGTTCTTGTTGTTGTGTCCCCTGCAGGATGTGATCGCCAGGGCTCTGAAGCACATCGGGGCCTACAAGGATTTGGACAACCAGGAGCAGGTGATAGCTCTGATCGACGAGGAGATGTGCATCAACTGTGGGAAGTGTTACATGACCTGCAACGACTCAGGATACCAGGTACTAACACATACTGCACACGTGCGTGCGCGCACACACACACACACACACACACACACACACACACACACACACACACACACACACACACACACACACACACACACAGCCTACTGTGAATGTGGTGTTTCTCAAATGTCAAAAGGCATCCTATTGCTTATATAGTGCTCTGTTTGGGAAATAGACGTTGTCTTGTTTCTCCCCTCAACTTGAATGTAGCACTCTTGTATTGTTTATGTAACTATCCTCTCAACTGGAGCGAGATACACTTACACAGTGCAGTAAAACTCTATTTGAGTGATTGAGTTCACCTGTTCTCATGGCCAGATGCTGCTGTACTGTTGTGGTCATGTTGCGGACTCGTTTTATCCTCCTCTTTTTTTCTCTCCATCAATCCATCCTCCATCCACCCAGTAGATAGAGAGGATAAGTCTATGGAGAGTCGCTTACTGCTCTAATATAATAGCTTATATATGATTTTTTTTTGGCTTCCTCTTCTTTTGCAGGCTATTACGTTTGACCCTGAGACCCATTTCCCAGTAATCACTGACAGCTGTACCGGCTGCACACTCTGCCTCAGTGTCTGCCCCATCATCGACTGCATCAAAATGGTTACCAGGCCAACGGCGTACGTGCCTAAGAGGGGGCTGCCTCAAGCTGTTAATCCCGTTTGCTAAAGGCTAGACAACAGGTCTGTGTTCATTATGCGTCAAATGGAAGAAAAATAATTGAAACAGGGAGGGACTACCTGGGCTCGTCCAATGAGAAATGGTCATATTGTTTCCCATTGCAAAATGTTTTCAAATGTTTTTTTGTTGCATGCTCTAATGAATACGACCCAGGCAATACCTGGCCACCGCAGAGGGGGGAGAAGAGAGAGAGAGGACCCGATGTCTACCTTACACCATTGATTGGCTATGTAATTGCAGAGTGAAAAATTACCTGTATTATGAAAATGAATAATTAGCCAGAAGCAGTAATTACCTCATATTCCCAAGCCAATTATCCTGAAATAATTGTGCCGGCCGCAAAATAGTTGTGTTATTTCTAAAACAATGGCTCGCAATGTGGGGGTTTGTTTTTTGTCTGCCCTGCTGGAAGTTGATAGACATTGTGTGGCGAAGCGGCCATGCTTCAGTTCGAGGTGCATGTTCTGATAATCATATTAATTGATTATTAACTTTTGGTCCAGTGGAAATTGTAATGCACTGATCAAAGAGGGATGAAAAGCAATCATGGTGTAATGGTTATAGTTCAGTTATAAATGAACTAAGAGTTTATATCAAAGGTGTAATTTAAAGTCTTATTTGGTGACATTATTTAGGAATTGATTTTAATGCGATATTGTGTATATCCTTTTAGACAATCATATGCCTTTTAGGTTTATGTATTAATGAGAGTAAAATAGCTCTTTAGAACATTAATACAGTTCAGTTGCATTATAGGTGTAGACTGGTTAATATAACTTTTTTAAACATTTTATTAAATTGTAATTTATTTAATTTAATAATCATATTGATTAAATAAACATATAGCATGCAATTTAGGTGAGTGTCACAGAGAGGACACCTTTGACTTCTAGATTAGACGCCGGTCACACTTTATTTGGATAGTCCGGATTTTTCATCTGTAGAGGCTCTACAGATGATCATACTGGCAACAAACTATCTGTTGATAAGCAACTGCTTGCTAAAGTTAAGGTTAGGGTTAGGTTTAGAATAAGGGTTAAGGTTAGGGTAAGGGTTAAGTTTAGGTTTAGAATAAGGGTAAGGTTAGGGTTAGTAGATAGTTGAAATGTTACTGATAGTCTGTAGAGCATCTACAGATGGACTATACAAAGTGTTACCCAGATGCCTACTCAATTATATGTGAACACTTTTTGAGAAAATCCTGAAAGCTAATTCCATATTCATAATTCATGAATAGAATTGAAAATAAAGCATTGTCTGTTTATGATTTGAGAAAAAAAAAATATATATATATATATATATAATGCAACGAATGTTCTCTGTTGTGCTAATGCAATCTCTCCACAGTCCCTTTACTTTTCTCTCTTAATTTTCCCAAATGAATTCACAAACAAACACCCAATTCTGTGTATTGGGTAATCGTTAAGTTTGAGTTAATTAAAATGCTATCGCTGCCATCTCTGGATAAGGGTAGTTGCTCCATGAAAGGGTATTATTTGAAAACTATTAAACATACTCGTTTGAAAGAGTAGACAGACATGCTGAAATTGGGTATTTCATATTTTCTTATGTCTTAACGTTAACCATTTTAAAAGAGTGGAGCATCTCCTATAATTACGATTTTCTTATCCAACTTTAATAATTTCACAAAATGATCACATTTTAAATAACAATATTCAGTCCTTGGTTGTGAAATCGTATCAGCCTTACACTGAGGGGTATAAGGGTACCATATGGAAACATTCACCTTAAGGCAAAATTGGTTCCTTTACCAGTACTACTAATTTAGCTTGTTCCCAGTATACTGTGTGTATCCTAAATGTCCACCTCTTCAAATACATATACATTACATATCCTATCCATTACTGCTCCAGGAAAATGGCTGTGTCCAGAAAACCTTTATGAATCTACATTATCTGAGGCATCAGCCTAAAGTTCAAACTCAGACCCAAGGCCCTGTTCTCTGTTCCTGCAGTGAGCCTCCTGTCTCCATCTGGTAAGATCCGGCAGCCATTCACATTCCCAACCCAGGCATACATCTTCTCTCCCTCCCTCCTTCATGCAGCATCCCAGATAACTTCCCCTTTCCTCCCTGATTATAATTAGGAAATTAAATGTCTGGACATGTCCTTTAATCATTCATGTTCAATGTTCATTGACAGAGACCTTCTTGCTCTGTCAGTCCTTACATCACAGACAAATAATATTGACTTTTCCACTGTATTTTGTTAAACCCAAAGATTATCTATTATATTAACAAGATGGTCAACTGACTGCTCTAACAATTGAAATACATGTTCGTAAAGGCGAAAGGCAGGTGGGAGGAGGCGAGATCAGGTGGGAACATTCTAGCCAATGAGAGGGCAGATAGGCGTGTGAAAAACTGGCCCAACTCCGATATAAAATCGCTTTTCTTAAAGTTGCTGGAATGTCACGTGCATCACGTCATTCCGACAGTTCCACAGGGGGGTCACCCTCAGAACTTGTCTCCGAGTGCTCAGTTGTACCACTGGAACTACTGAGAATGAGAGACTTCCAGCATTGGGTATCTGCTCAACGTCTGTGTACACAACGTCACCTCAGTGGAAAGAAAGATAACGGTAACCTCAGAATATCTATTTTATTGTGAACAATTATTTATTTGTTTTTTCTTGCATGTCCTAGACAATTACGGTTTCAAGATACAATACATACAAATATGTACAATTCATTAAGGGGGAAACAAACAAACCAAATGTAAAAACGAAAACAACACAATACAAATGGAAAGAAATACAAAACAAAACATATTAAAGACGGGAAGTAAGGGTGCTGCAAAACTAGGCTATAAAAAAACAAATTACTCCTGTCTGAACAGACATAAATAAAATAATTAAAAATACTACACCAGAGAGCATAATTTAGCTACAGAGGATCAATAGCTTCTAAAAAATAGCTGTGGATTAAGTTTTATCACAAGCTTTCACAGTCAGGAAGGCCGCAATTTGGGCAGCGCACGCACCAAATATAAAACAGCTTGTTGAGTTGTGGCCATAGTTCTAATTCAAATAAGTATTTTGTAACCTCTGACCCTGGCACTTTGACTGGTACCCCTTTCCTGCAGTCAAATGGCCAAATCGCCCTCTAGTGGCCGCATGGGTGGAATTAATCAACATTCTTTTATTTTTAACGCAGAAAATCTGGTGTTTCGATGTCAAAGGTTTTGTTATATTTCAGCCTTCTGTGATATATATAAGGTGTAACATTGGGATGCAAACTCAACATTTAATACATTATCAAAAAATGCGGGATAATGACCAAATGAGCCACATTTACATGTCCTTAAAAACAGCCTATAACAAATGACAAAAACACTATTCCTTGTATTTCGATGTGTAGCATATGCAAAGCCTATTGTTTTAGGCTATTGGTTTTGACCTTCCTAAAACAATAATTTTCTACCTCAAGGTTCAGCTGAGATTTTAGCACTAAATGCATCAGGGCATTGCATGAATAGGCCTATAGGCTTAGGCGTATGGTATTAATTAAAAACATATATACATATACAGTTGAAGTCAAAGTTTACATACACTTAGGTTGGAGTCATTAAAACTCGTTTTTCAATCAAATTTCTTGTTAACAAACTATAGTTTTGGCAAGTCAGTTAGGACATCTACTTTGTGCATGACACAAGTAATGTTTCCAACAATTGTTTACAGACAGATTATTTCACTTATAATTCACTGTATCACAATTCCAGTGGATCAGAAGTTACATACACTAAGTTGACTGTGCCTTTAAACAGCTTAGAAAATTCCAGAAAATGATGTCATGGCTTTAGAAGCTTTTGATAGGCTAATTGACATCATTTTAGTCAATTGGAGGTGTATCTGTGGATGTATTTCAAGGCCTACCTTCTAACTCAGTGACTCTTTGCTTGACTTCATGGGAAAATCAAAAGAAATCAGTCAAGACCTCAGAAAAAGATTTGTAGACCTCCACAAGTCTGGTTCATCCTTGGGAGCAATTTCCAGACACCTGAAGGTACCACGTTCATCTGTACAAACAATAGTACGCAAGTATAAACACCATGGGACCACACAGCCGTCATACCGCTCAGGAAGGAGACGCGTTCTGTCTCCTAGAGATGAATGTACTTTGGTGCGAAAAGTGCAAATCAATCCCAGAACAACAGCAAAGGACCTTGTGAAGATGCTGGAGGAAACAGGTACAATATTATCTATATCCACAGTAAAACGAGTCCTATATCGACATAACCTGAAAGGCCGCTCAGCAAGGAAGAAGCCACTGCTCCAAAACCGCCATAAAAAAGCCAGACTACGGTTTGCAACTGCACATTGGGACAAAGATCGTACTTTTTGGAGAAAAGGCCATAATGACCAGCGTTATGTTTGGAGGATAAAGGGGGTCGCTTGCAAGCCGAAGAACACCATCCCAACCGTGAAGCATGGGAGTGGCAGCATCATGCTGTGGGGGTGCTTTGCTGCAGGAGGGACTGGTGCACTTCACAATGTGAAGCAACATCTCAAGACATCAGAAGTTAAAGCTTGGTCGCAAATGGGTCTTCCAAATGGACAATGACCCCAAGTGTACTTCCAAAGTGGTGGCAAAATGGCTTAAGGACAACAAAGTCAAGATATTGGAGTGGCCATCACAAATCCCTGACCTCTGGAAGGTTCTCCCATCTCCACAGAGGAACTCTGGAGCTCTGTCAGAGTGACCATCGGGATCTTGGTCACCTCCCTGACCAAGGCCTTTCTCCCCCGATTGCTCAGTTTGGCCGGGCGGCCAGCTCTCGGAAGAGTCTTGGTGGTTCCAAACTTCTTCCATTTAAGAATGATGGAGACCACTGTGTTCTTGGAGACCTTCAATGCTGCAGAAATGTGTTGGTACCCTTCCCCAGATCTGTGCCTCGACACAATCTTGTCTCGGAGCTCTACGGACAATTCCTTCGACCTCATGGCTTGGTTTTTGCTCTGACATGCACTGTCAACTGTGGGACCTTATATAGACAGGTGTGTGCCTTTCCAAATCATGTCCAATCAATTGAATTTACCACAGGTGGACTCCAATCAAGTTGTAGAAACATCAAGGATGATCAATGGAAACAGGATTCACCTGAGCTCAATTTCGAGTCTCATAGCGAAGGGTCTGAATACTTATGTAAATAAAGTATTTCTGTTTTTTATTTGTAATAACGGTTTTCGCTTTGTCATTATGGGGTATTGTGTGTAGATTGATGAAGGAAAAAAACTATTTAATCAATTTTAGAACAAGGCTGTAACGTAACAAAATGTGGAAAATGTCAAGGGGTCTGAATACTTTCAGAATGCACTGTAGAAAGGGTACAGTAATTGTGTAATACATAGTAATTGTATTTGCTGTACTTGCATTGATGTTTGACAGGGCAACATTTATACTTCATCAAAACTTTCCATAAAAATTCCCAGTAACACCAGTAGGAAATAGGAATTGTACCACTGCTCCTGTAAACTCATTTGCGAGTTGCAGTCTGACAATCACCATGACAGTGAATTAGCATATTGACGCAGTGTTAAATTGGAGCCGCCGGTGAGCCGTGTATATCATCTTGACCTTTGACCTCAGGTAATTGGTACTACCAGGAAGCTCATAGAGAGGTGTCATGCTCCTCCACGGTGGCGTGTAGCAAATTGGAAGGACAACAGGAGAGAGCCATCGTGACTGATCATTTATTGTAAATGCTTGATGGCTTCGACTCAACTGAATAGTTATCTAGGCATGTCAACTGGAGTGGTGATTGAATGGGTAATGGAGTTAACAGTGACTGTTAGGCGGAGCACACATGCATAACAGTGACTATTTGTATTGGTTTAGCCACAGTACACCGGAATATTCATTGGTGTGTGAGTTAAAAGTATATAGTACTGACTGATCCACCTCTTACTCATGGTTTGTGCTTCCCATCAAGAGAAGTTAGACTTTAAAACAAACCTCTCCCTGTTTAGTTTGAACTGTAGTATCAAAGTTAGTTTTACAATGTTATCCAATTATGCTGTTTCATCTTTCCTCCCATTAAGCCCAGCAATAATTGATCCCATACGTGTGCTTTAAGAAATGGCTTCCTCCCAAGAACCAGGATGTCTGTTGTCTTAGGCCAAGATTCAATCAGATCAAGTGTAACCGACAATAGCAGACACCTGCATAGCGGATGTTGCGTTAGAAGTTCAGAACGAGAAAGTGTAGGCTATGTAGAAATAATTGTGTTCGAACTTGTAAACAAGGCTGCATGGGATTTCTGTTAATGCGACTCCGTGCAGCAAATGGCAATGTCCGTTTTAGGTATAATGCCAGGAGCCGTTGTGGATTTGACAGCTCTAATGCAGTTCCACCTCCGACACCGTCAAAACAACCGTTATGCGGATGTCGGCTAAAGCTGATCTGATTGATTCAATTAAGTGCTCTATTCAATCTGTTGGAGCGAGCTAGAGCATCCATGGCAGGGCATCCAAGACGTCTATGGTAGGGGCATCCAAGACGTCTATGGTAGGGGCATCCAACAACAACCAGCTTGTGATGTGGTCCTGGCTCTGGGTCTGTAGCAATGCCAGCTTATGCCAACTGAGGATCTCTGGAGTGGGCACGGCAGGCAGCGCTGGGTGCCAGGGGATTGGCAAAACCAAACAGGAGGGCATCAGCATGCCAGCCAAACATGGTGAAGAGGGTTTGGCATGAGTACCCCTCCCAAAGCAAACCCATTTCCTTACACTAATTGATTACCAATTAATGATACTGGCAAAATAAGCGTTTTCATCAGTGTGGTAATTATTCTGTATTTTTCTGTCACAATTCCAGGGTTGGACACAATTCTTATCTAATAGTCCTGTGGAAGTACAGTGAATAGGATTTTTAAGCATCAGTTCCAAAAAAACAATATGTACCAGTTCCAATCTCAAGCATTAGCCCTGCTGTTTTTAGTCCAAGACTCTGCTGTGTGAAACAGGAGATATTTTCCCTTTTAGAGGCCTGCCTGAAACAGCTGTTAAATGGTGGTCCCCTGATAGATGGTAATGGAAGTGATTACTTTTACTGAGGAAAAAGGCTCTCTCAGCTACACACTGTCAGCAGCTCAGGGAGAGCGGGAGAGAAGAGAGGGAGGGAGAGAGAGAAACAGGTCGGGGGGGGGGGGGGGGGACAGGCCGAGAGAGTGAGAAGGAGAAGCGAGAGAAAGGAGGAGAGGGAAAACTCATCACCACAATCTCCCTATTTACATACTCCAAAGAAACACAACTCCCAATTCCTGCTAAGGAGGTACTGAGGGGAAATGGTTGTATGCAGCAAGAGATCTCAATTCAATGTAGCTGTCTTTGTCTCATGATGTTTAAAGCCTGCAGCCTCAAACCGCACCCCTTTGCTTTGATAGTCACTAATGTTTTACATGAACATCTGCAGACGAACACAAAGGAACTCATGAGCTTCTGAATTAGAGAGCTCTGCTGTTGCTTTGCTTTGTCTTTTCATTGATCTATTCAGACACAGCTGGAAGAGCTGTGATGCAGGAATTCACTATGTCAAAGTCATGCTCTTGGATCCTTTTCCAATGACGGTGTATATATGATGTCCATGTGATTTTATTTTGTCCTGTTAAGGCAATTAAATAAAAAAAAGTGCTCATGAAAATATTTTCTCTTGATACAGAATTGATGGGGAATTACAAAGACCAAAAAGCAGTACAGAGTAATACAGTCCTCTTTTCATAGTTCAGGTATACAGAAGCACCCCAGCAACATGGGAGCCCACCTTGTGTCTCCAAACAAAGCTAATTGTTTCCGATCAGAGATGAGAGGCAGCTTGAGCAGGTTATCTAGTGGGACAAAAGACATCCTGGCCCCAGTGTCAACCGTCATCCACATTAATTATTGAAACCACGTATGAGAGGAGAGTCATTTGCATATAGATAAAAGTCTATTTGATTTTGTTTTAAAGGGGGCAGTCGCCAAGTTTCTGCTTTAATCTGTGAATAAATGTATGCAGTGCGTCCCACCAGCACCGGTGCTTGTCAGAGCAGAGGTCTGCTGAAGAAGGAAGGGTTTGCTGGATTTCTACTAAAACTCAACGATGTAGAAGTAGTGGATGGGCCCTACTGCATGGTGCGGTCTTACACACCAGCTGTTTCTCCAAAAGGTTTTCAATAAAACAATAAGGGGTTAATCAGCTGGCAGCTTGTCCACCACAGAATCCCAAAATTAAAGTACATTCCTGCTTTTTAAGGGCTCTATTTAATCTGTATCGCTGAAGTTCAGCTGTGATTGAAATTTAAAGGCAATGTTCCCACGTTAGCGGAGACTATATTCACGGTAAACGCTGCATATGTTGGCTAGGTCGGAAATTACCTTTACATTTCTATCACGCAATCTGTAACGCTTCAGCGATACAGATTGAATAGAGCCCTTTCTACATGCCTGTTCCAAATGTAGCCACTGATGAAAGGTATTATCAGAGTCTACTGGGTTGAATATCAGGGTAGGGGGTCAATTCCAGTCTATGAATTTTAATTCCAGCAATTAAACCGACATTCAGTTAAAGACCTTTAAGACCCCCATAACGTGTTATTAGGATATTTCAGTTTATGAATTGAATTTTCGTTTCCTGGATTAACTAGTGTGGAAATTAAATTGAACATATAACATTTAATGCTCCTCTAATGCTTCTGCAATGCACCTTAACACACACTATTTATTGAAAATAAGGAGAATTTGACCTGTATCCAATTGAATGACACCTGTCTCACCCTTGTGGACATTATGTGATAGAGATAGAGGTCAACACTAATGAAATATGCTCAGTGAAAGGGATGTTGAATTATTCAGTCTTTGACAACTATTGAAACAGCCAGCAATTTCCCCAAGTCAAGATGGTGCCATGAACATCTTTGTCTTAGATAAATGTTCTACAATCTTTTTGGAAATTACCTTGATATTGTGAAATTGGTAAGGTACACATTGGCCCTATGGCGCCCAAATTACATTTATTAGATCTGCCGTCGGACATAGCAACAGCACTTAGCTGTTTTTGTTATTTTTTCAAGAGGCCACACCAGAGGCTACTTTAAATCTAGAATACTTCATTGGTGAAACTGTCATGTCTCTTTGGGATATTACAACAACAAATAAATTACTGTAAACAACAGTATTTATTTTCTCCATCTCCCAGAATAGACGGGTTGGCTGTGATTGAGAATGTCACGAAAACGATGCGCACACTTCTATGGGACAGAAGGCTGTGTGTTGTGATTCTGGATGGCCAGATAGCTAGCTAGCAACAATGACAAGAAGCTGCCATGTGGGGAATCGTAGGTGGCTCATTTCAGTTAATTTTGTCTTGTTCTTGATACCATGTCTTGTTTTGAGGTGTTTTGACGGATGTCACGTCTATGCTAATATAGCTAAAATTCGCTAGCTAGCTAACCAACAACTGTAACGATGTATTTGAGAGACAACAAGTGCTCATTGGGCAACTTTAATTATGTTTTCAATAAACATTGGAGATGAAATATAGTTTACATTTCAACAATCTAAGCGAACCCTGTCTGTTTGCCCCATAGTTGGAATAATGTCAATCTGCAGCAGGGTTGCCAGGTATAGCTACAATTTCTAGGCCAATGACCTCTCAAAACCCGCCCACAAGGTCGGAAAACTAACACAAATATTTTTTCCTAAGAGAAGAGTTGTTACATTTATCCAATAAACCCTTTTTCCATACCGTTAAGAAGGAATATCGACATAATTTGTAAAGACGTAGGCTAAGAAGCAAAATACGGTTTTCCATCAAAATAATAATTATTGTGAGTTTAAGAATATGTCGCAAGAGAAAATATAGTTTGCTCTTATTAAACTTGCCAGATCATTTTCCATCAATGGATGTCGATTTAACTAATTTTGACTGCTATGATTAAGCAATAAGGCCCGAGGAGGTGTGGTATATGGCCAATATACCATGGCTAAGGATGGTTCTTAGGACACAGCCCTTAGCCATGGTATATTGGCCATATACCACAAATCCCTGAGGTGCCTTATTACTATTATAAACTGGTTACCAGAGGCCTCCCGAGTCGCGCAGCGGTCTAAGGCACTGCATCGCGGTGCTAGCGGCGTCATTACAGACCCGGGTTCGATCCCGGGCTGTGTCGCAGCCGGCCACGACCGGGAGACCCATAAGGCGGTGCACAATTGGCCCAGCGTCATCCGGGTTACGTGAGGGTTTGACCGGCCGAGATGTCCTTGTCCCATCGCGCTCTAGTGACTCCTTGTGGCGGGCCAGGCGAATGCACGCTGACTGCGGTCGCCAGTTATACTGTTTCCTCCGACACATTGGTGCGGCTGGCTTCCGGGTTAAGTGAGCAGTGTGTCAAGAAGCAGTGCGGCTTGGCAGGGTTGTCTTTCGGAGGACGCATGGTTCTTGACCTTCGCCTCTCCCGAGTCTATACGGGAATTGCAGCGATGGGACAAGACTGTAACTACCAATTGGATATCATGAAATTGGGGGTAAAAATAAATATACAGTGTATATATATATATATATATATATATATATATACACTACCGTTCAAAAGTTTGGGGTCACTTAGAAATGTCCTTGTTTTCGAAAGAAAAGCAATTTTTCTGTCGATTAAAATAACATCAAATTGATCAGAAATACAGTGTAGACATTGTTAATGTTGTAAATGGCTATTGTAGGTGGAAATGGCTGATTTTTTATGGAATATCTACATAGGCGTACAGAGGCCCATTATCAGCAACCATCAGTCCTGTGTTCCAATGGCACGTTGTGTTTGCTATCCAAGTTTATCATTTTAAAAGGCTAATTGATCATTAGAAAACCCTTTTGCAATTATGTTAGCACAGCTGAAAACTGTTGTGCTGATTAAAGAAGCAACAAAACTGGCCTTCTTGAGACTAGTTGAGTATCTGGAGCATCAGCAATTGTGGGTTCGATTACGTGGGACTTGTATTACTAAAGAACGCCGGTTATGTAATTATTACCACAGCTCATCTGTTTTTCCCAGAGGACAATTCGGACGGGACTAGTTTTTCCAAACTGACCCCTGTAATTATTGATTTTTTTCTCATTCAAAATTGACCGTTATGACGGAAGCCTGGAGGCATTCTAGACATGAAGATTCTGAGAAAGTCCAAATAAGATCAATAAGAACCATGAACTGTATGCAGACATTTAATTAACTGATGTATTTGGCAATTTATCAATTCATTGCCACAATATCATCAGCTTAATCTTTTAAAAGAGAAATAGGCACTGGGAAAGTTGTTATATGACAGAACAGATCATTAATCTGCAGGCTGCATGCATAGCACGTAGTTTTTTGTGACATCTTTTTGAGTGATCAATTTGTTCCCATGTTCTTACCCAAACTGTGAGCAGCACCTGTTAAATGATGTAAGTAGACTTGCAGAAGCCACCCAAAATGGCTTATAGTAGCAGGAGCCTATCTCAAATCAAATCAAATGTATTTGTCACATGCTTCGTAAACAACAGGTGTAGACTAACAGTGCTTAGTTACGGGCCCTTCCCAACAATGCAGAGAGAAAAATAATAGAAAGATAACTTGAGGAATAAATACATAATGAGCAACGATAACTTGGCTAAATACACGGGGTACCAGTACCGATTCGATGTGCAGGGGTACAAGGTAATTGAGTAGATATGTACATATGGGTAGGGGGAAAGTGACTAGGCAACAGGATAGATAATAAGCAGTAGCTGCAGCGTATTTGATGAGTCAAAAGAGTTAGTGCAAAGGGGAGGTCAATGCAGATAGTCCGGGTAGCTATTTGGTTAAATATTTAGCAGTCTTATGGCTTGGGTGTAGAAGCTATTCAGGGTCCTGTTGGTTCCAGACTTGGTTCATTGGTACCGCGCGGTAGCAGAGAGGACAGTCAATGACTTGGGTGGCTGGAGTCTTGAAAAAATGTGAAGTCCTTCCTCTGACACCACCTGGTATAGAGGTCCTGGATGGCAGGGAGCTCAGCCCAAATGATGTACTGTACCATACGCACTACCCTCTGTAGCGCCTTGCAGTCGGATGCCAAGCAGTTGCCATACCAAGCAGTGATGCAGCCAGTCAAGATGCTCTCAATGGTGCAGCTGTAAAACATATTTCTGTAGCAAGAGGCAGCTTGATGTACAAGTACACCCCCTGGACAGGATGCTAATCTATTGAAGGGCCGTACCCCCAATCTACAGTATCTCCTTAATGCTGAGTGCCAAGCAGAGACACATTGGGTCTCATTTTTTGTCTTCGGTATGACTCGGCCGGGGATCGTACACAAACCTTCCAATCTCAGGGCGGACACTGTAACCACAAGGCCACTGAATTGGTGTTAAACACTGTAATACTCCTCAAAACACAGGGATGTCGATTCGTACACGGTAAGTATTATCAGAGGACCTTAGTTTGCCAAGAAACAGGTTATTCTGGCTGGAATTGTTACTCTCCCATGACATGGCAGACTCGCAAGGGACTAAAATTAAGGATGTGGTGTTTTGTGCTCGTGCACATAATGTTACACGACCTCCCCCAGTAAAATGAATCCCATCCGAATAGGGTTATAGGCTTTACTACTACAGCCCATAGAAACTGATTGAATAACACATTCATAAATGGCAAAAGACAGTCAAAAAAATGTATCATACGGAATAAGATTTTGAAGGAGATATAAGAAAGCTCAGGAAATATGTATGCTTTTTTGGATACATATTTCCCTCCTTATTTTTGTTGCCACAAAACTACTGCCATACTTCCATTCATTTGTATGGGTTACCTTCAGACAAGTTCCAAGGGCTTGTGGAGGTCGTAGTGCAAAACGGAGAACACCATTGTCTTTCCATTGAGTGCTCATATTAGTTTAGCCAAACCGTTCGGACGCTACAGACGTTTTTGTGAGAAGTCTGATTTTCAGGATGTCTCATGGTCTGACAAACACCGCTGTAGCTCGGCCACCTTCCACCGCAGATGTGGAAGGCTGACAAAGGCCCATAAAAAACAAAACATATCTCTAGTTTAAACTTACGGATTTTGATGGGGATTTTTTTCAATTATGTTACTTAGAATAGACTTAAGGATCAACCAGCGAAACAGCTCCTGTTAGCAAAAATGTGCTTGGAGCATTGCGAATGAGGCCTCTAGTGGCCAAAAGGCTGTACTAGCACGGGCAGCACCATTGAGGTCTTCCACCATTTTTATGTAGTCAACTGGGCGGGACTTCCAACATGGTCAACAGAAGGGATCAGCCAATCGTGAAGAAAATGGACTACTTCAAAATTGCCTCAATGGCGCTGCACATGCTGTCAGAGATGCTATAACGAGTCCCTTTATCTCTATGGTTTGGAGTTACCTTTCTAGCTAATAGTTTACACTTCCGCTTCCAATTATGTGGAGAGGTCAAAATAATGATAAACTATCTATTCATTTTAGAATGTTGTTTACTTCTCCTTCCAATTATCATTCACCTGATAAGAGACATTTTGCTAACGCATGATGGGGGTCCCTGGGTTGCCGGTTTGCCTGGGTGGGGGTCCCTGGGCAAGAAAAGGTCATTTTCTTGCACATCTTTAGATTACAATGTTGGAGAATGGAGATCCATCCAGTACGGTTGAGTATGGCCCAGTATGACTCATGTTCTAAGACTGTACAGTTCTATTAAAATAGGTGAATATAGTAACACAATATCCATTTAAGAGATTCAGATAAAAGAGCAAGCGAAAGACAGGAGTTCATGCTGAAAATGTAGAAGTTAGAGAATGTACAGTGACAGTGGAGTCAGAGAGATCTCAGTAAAGCAAGAGTGGAAAGCAGGGTGGGAAATTCAAATTTAGTCTGTTGTAATTTCATCATCTTCTGGTTTGCAGTTTTGTTCCACAAACAAAATGTTGATTTCCCACCCTGGGCAGAGAAAATCAGAACAGTAAGAGTGAGGTGTAGAGGAGAAAGAAAGCGCGAGCATAGAGACAGAAGAGGGTGAATAGAGCTACAGGAGAGTTTATTGAGCATGCTACAGATGTCAAATCAGAGTAGGTACACACAGCAGCAACCATCAAACATGGACTCACTTGGTAGAAAATGAGCTTTTAATCGTGCCTTTTCCAAACTATATTGATTATTACAATTGAGATGTAAAAACTCAATCCATGTAGAAAATATTCATAACTTTTCCCCACACATTGCAAATCTTTTTTTCCCCTCTCTCTCTCTCAACTGAAGGTGTAGTGTAAGTAATTATTGACCAAAAACAGCACAGAAGATTGTTGAAATCAAGGAGAAACATTCTGTGAGGGTTCGACTTTGATTTGTATTGTTCCCCCTCTCAAACATATAATCCACATTTGTTTTAGTAAAGAAAATGTTAAATTAAATCGTAAAGTAGGACTAAAGGCACATTTACTTTGGTCCCAACAGGTAGTCCGTCCTCATGTACAATCATACTTCACTATGACCAGTGACCACATTGCCCATCTGGATGTTGGGCGCATGCAATAGCAACATGTCTTCACTACTACCATGACCCATCAGTACATGCTCAAAAAGATTCACTGCCATTTTCAATCAAACTAAAAAATAAAATAAAAGACCAAAAAGAGGAACAATGACATACGCAAGTAAGGTTTGAAAAACATCTAGACAGCATTTACAGTCAGTAAGGGAAAATCTAAGCAGTCGTCCTTAGCAGGTGAAGTGTACAATGGTGTCAACAGCCTTTACAGTAATCATTCTCAACCCGGGAAAACTGGCCTTGCCTTGAGTTGTTTGGGATAAAACAACCCAACCAACTGATGGGCTTCCTTATCTAAGGCTGCTAATCAGGTTAATCATCAACATTATGAAAAACAAAGCGCAAAATCAAAACTATTAAATCTACATTTCAAATGGGTGAACATCAAGTCATGTAAAAAAGGGGAGGGGAAAACAAAACAGAAACCACAACCAAACAGAATGTGCCTAGACCTCGATCACTTGTAGAAATGTAAGGAGGCAAAACGATGATAATATTTTGCTGAGTAAGGCACATTTTCGCTGAATCATTCTAAGAAAAAGAGGGAATCCAATTCATTCTCATGATGAACATAGAGAGGGAGCTTGCCAACCACACAAACTAAGATAGAGAGGGATAAGGGGACCTAGACGGGTGATGTTTCACGACAATGACATCGTAGAAACTACCGTCACATCTAGTGGGGGGCTTTTGATAATCAATATCGTCTAAAAGGAATGACTGGTTCAAATGTTTTCCCTAGGAGGTGAGTGTCATGGTGGTCTCCCCGAGGGGACTGAACAGGTGAGCACCACACATATTGAGGTTTGTCAGAGAGGGGGTTAGGGTGGGTTGTGATGGAGTGGTTTGTCTAGATGGTAGACTTGGAGAAGGAGACCTTCAGGTGGTGGTTGCTGCCCATGTCGTAGTTGTGGAGGTCCATCAAGGCCTGGATGGCCTCCTCGACTGTGGACATCTGGAGCAGCGCCATTTTGTGGCCTCTACATTGTGGGAGAAGAACAATGTGATCAGGTAACCACGATCTAGTCACACACACACGGGTGGTAAAATGATGATGATGATTGCGGCACATTCCAAATGGTGTTCGAAGGCCCAGGCTTGGGACTAAATTTGATAAGAAGTTACAGGCAGTTAAAGATGGTGTCTTACTGGAAAAACTTGAAGGCCTTCACAGTGCCACCTGCGTTAGAGAACAGCAGTCGCAGATCCTCCTCAGTCACGTCCTCCCTGTCGAATCCGAAATCAACAGTGAGCGAAACTCAACGCAAGCACATTCAGCCATGTCAATGCACTGGTACACTGTATTGCAAGAACTTCTAACCAGCGCTACAGCTAATCCCTTAAAGGGATACTTCGGGATTTTGGCAATGAGGCCCTTTATCTACTTCCCCAGAGTCAGATTAACTCGTGGATACCAAGTAAAGGGCTTCATTGCCAAAATCTCAAAGTATCCCTTTAAATATGGTAGCAAAACTACTAAATAATAGTGTAGTGCAAAAAAAGACAATGCTAATGTCCTATCACTCTCGCAACCAAATAACATACACAAAAGTATTTGGACACCCCTTCAAATTAGTGGATTTGGCTATTTCAGCCACACCCGTTGCTGACAGGTGTATAAAAATTGAGCACAAAGCCATGCAATCTACATAGACAAACTATGGCAGTAGAATGGCCTTACTGAAGAGCTCAGTGACTTTCAACGTGGCACCTTCAGAGGATTCCACATTTCCAACAAGTCAGTTCGTCAAATTTCTGCCCTGCTAAACTAAGTGCTGTTATTGTGAAGTGGAAACGTCTAGAAGCAACAACGGCTCAGCTGCGAAGTGGTAGGCCACACAAGCTCACAAGTCTGTCCTCATTTGCAACACTCATTACAGAGTTCCAAACTGCCTCTGGAAGCAACGCCAGCACAAGAACTGTTCGTCGGGAGCTTCATGAAATGGTTTTCCAAGGCCGAGCAGCCGCACACAAGCCTAAGATCACCATGCGCAATGCCAAGCGTCGGCTGGAGTGGTGTAAAGCTTGCCGCCATTGGACTCTGGAGCATTAGAAAAGCATTCTCTGGAGTGATAAATCACACTTCACCATCGGCAGTCCGCCGGGCGAATCTGGGTTTGGCGGATGCCAGGAGAACGCTACCTGCATAATGCCAACTGTAAAGTGGAGGAGAAATAATGGTCTGAGGCTGTTTATCATGGTTCGGGCTAGGCCCCTTAGTTCCAGTGAAGGGAAATCTTAACATTACAGCATACAATGACATTCTAGACGATTCTGTGCTTCCAACTTTGTGGCAACAGTTTGGGGAAGGCCCTTTCCTGTTTCAGCATGACAATACCTCTGTGCACAAAGAGAGGTCCATACTGAAATGGTTTGCCGAGATCAATGTGGAAGAACTTGACTAGCCTGCAAAGAGCCCTGACCTCAACTGCATCGAACACCTTTGGGATGAATTGGAACGCCAACTGCGAGCCAGGTCTAATCGCCCAACATCAGTGTCCAACCTCACAAATGCTCATGGCTGAACGAAGCAAGTCCCCACAGCAATGTTTCAACATCTTGTGGAACACCTTCCCAGAAGAGTGGAGGCTGTTATAGTAGCAAAGGGGGACCAACTCCATATTAATGCCCATGATTTTGGAATGAAATGTTCGACAAGCAGGTGTCCACATACTTTTGGTCATGTAGTCTACCAGAGAAGCAGCATATAATGAAAACAGTAGTGGTACGAGAACAGAGCCTTGAGGAACTCCATTCATAGACCATGCTAATGCCCTAGCTAGAAGACAACAACCATTGATGAAATGTTAGACAGAATCAAGCCAAACCATAAGACAAACTCACGGGACGTTGGAGAGGTGGAGTGTGGCGGACGGAGGGAAGATGTTCTGAAAGTTCTTGGAGCCAGGCTTCTTGAAGCGGTGCAGGGGGGAGTTGGTGAAGTCCTTGGTGAGGCCCTGGTCATCCAGCCCTTCCCTGGGCAGCTGCACCGTCTGGTGCTTGGAGAGCGTCACACGGATTATTTTCCCATTCATCTTCTGGCCATTCAGGTGGCTCATCGCTGAGGAAAGGCATATAGGAAACATGGTTACAGTGACATGTTTCGCATGTGGTTAATGTGGAGATGTTTCTCTGCCATTTATTAGAAACAATGACAGGCCGTCTGACATTATTTTGAAATAAGGACTATAAAAGAGCAGTCACAAGTGCGTAGGTTTCAAAAACAGCCTAATGGAAAGGAAAGATACCTGCACACCGTCGAAAAAATGGAAAATACATTCCACAGAGGGCCGAGTGTTTGCAGGTTTTCGCTCCTCCCTTGTACTTGATTGATTAATTAAGTGATTAGTTAGGAACAGGGTTTCCGTCAGGAAAATGTGTCCCTGGACATTTGACCAGCAGTTTTTTTAATTTACCGGAAATATGAGAAATGTATCGGATCAATATGCATTGGGTGCGTAACCTGATTAGGGGTGTCCACCCATGCTGCTCAGAATGACAGAAATTAAGTTTAGATTGTGGCAATTCATTTTAACAGATGCAACGGTGTGCGTCCTTCTTACGAAATTCCGAAGTGCACTTTGATGATCGAATAACTGTCCACATTTACTTTTCCTCAGCTAACAAGACGAGTAACGCAAACAGCAAAATCACTAGCCTATGCCAAACTACTATCCTCCATAGTAGAAAAGTTGACATATTCTATTAGTAATCTTGTCATTCTGTGCGAAAGAAAGACTATTCCAAACAGACTTTGGGACAGTTGAGGGACGATAGATAGAAATTCATCCAACCAGTAGGCCTAGGATACATCCAAAACAACTTTAAAAAGCTTTGAGGTTGATGCAACAGATCAGAACGTTTAGCTTAAAATGTTGATAAACTATTATTTCTTCACATTATATGCGCAGCAATGCACGCAAAGCATTAGGTTACGCCGCGCAAATATTAATTCCATAATGCAATTAGCAGGAAAACACTTGTCAAAAGCACACTGCACATGGGAGTGGTTTCATCTGACAGATTAAAATATCCATAAACATTTCTTATAAATAATAGGACAACTAAAGACGCAACAACTAGCATGGGTTGCTAATATGACTACGATTGTCATAGAGGCCCCGTGTAGCTCAGTTGGTAGAGCATGGCACTTGCAACGCCAGGGTTGTGGGTTCGATTCCCACGGGGGGCCAGTATGAAAATGTATGCACTCACTAACTGTAAGTCGCTCTGGATAAGAGCGTCTGCTAAATTACTAAAATGTAAAATGATTGTGCCTTTGGCTACTGGACAATGAAAGAAAGGTGATTTGAAAACCAATAGAACATGAGAAATAGGCTACTGGTTTCAATGGCATATAGAAGTCTTTATTAAATAATTGCCTCCACGATTTGGTGGGATTTTGGCTTTATGCTACTTTCAAGCAAGGTAAGACGCCTCATTATATGAAGTAAAACATTCAGGTTTCAAACAATTAGGTATGTTTTCAAGATGCATACTGCCTCCAGCTCACTGCAAAGTTGTGTGATGCGCTGAAGCCTGCCTACCGTTGCCTACGCATATGAATGGCAAATGGGAACCCACTCACCGAGCTGGGCTTGGTTCCCGTCCGACATCTGGATGAGAGCACTGTCCTTCTTATTGTAGAGGATCTTCACGCGCTGAGCATCACCGTACACCCCTTAATTATAACGATAGGCAGACGGCAGGAGGAAGAGAGAGGAGAGAGCAAAAGGCAGAGGAGAGGGAGGAGTGAACCATGAAGGACAAAGTTAGTGCTTTAGGGAGTTTAAATATGAGACGTGAAAAAGGATGGAGCAATCATCCATATGATTTAAACCAATCAAAGAGTCTTAGAACAATAACCTTATAACAGAGAGAGGGAGAGAGAGAATAGAGAGAATATGCTGATAAAATCCCTCCAAAAAACAAGCTTTGTGAAATGAAAAAAAAATGAAGAAAAAAGACTACATGCCGAATAATCAACCATGCATTAACGTAATTTATTCATGGAGTGAGATGGAGAGAGATGAGACTAGAGGCCTTGAAGGCCAAAATCTGTACTAAACAAAACGTGAAAGAAAAACATGAAACAGTTAACTCAACTATGGAAATACTAACCATAAATCAAATGAGATAAGAGAAAACAAAAAACATGGAGTAAAAAAAAAACTAAAACGGAAAAGGTAGAGTGCTAACGATAACATACCGAAGAGGGTAAACAGACTTTGGGGCGTAACCATCTTTAGAAGGAGAGAAGAGCAAGCAGCGTAAGACAGGTAGAGAGAAGAGTCGGAGGTAGAGCGGAGATGGACAGATCATCCATAACGGAGGGTGGTTTCCCGTAGAATGGTGAGGTGGTCATGGAGCATGGGTTCAAGGCAGTTAATTGGGGAAGTTGGTCCGAGGAGGAACAGTTTTGTTCAGGCACAAAGCATGAACGTGTGGAAGGAGGGGGAAGGAAAGGAGGGAGGGAAGTAAGAGGGTGCGGACAGGACACAAAAGGGGCAAGACGGAAGGGTGGGAATGAACGAGGGGAAGGGGGGTGGGAGGGGGCAGCAATGCGGAGTAAATAAAAAACAAAGAGTTGGGGTGGGGGACAAAAATTAAAACAGGTCAGTACATTGGAAATGCAGGAGTTTGGTCAGAAAATGGCCGGATTTGGTTTGCTGTGAGGGGCTTTAATCCCAAACATACAAGGAAATAATAGTGCCAAATGTCAACACCTGAGAACAAAGGGGGAGCAGAGTACATTTACACCCAAGCCTAGTTTGTAACCAATAGCGATGAGAGGGGGCATGGATTGGGCATGCAGAAGAGTCTCAAAAGTTAAGGTTTTAGTAAAGTAAGTAAGCTTGGTAGCATATGAAATGCAGGAATATTGGTTAAAGCTGGTGGCAGGGGCGCTACCCTCTTAATTTCCAAAGGAGGAGCGTTTGGGCCATGCAGGTAAAGACATGAAAACCACCTTACAGAGTTATGGCATAAACCGAACATATCATGTTCAAGTCCACAAACCCAGTGTTTGGAGAGAGAAACGATCAGAGAATATTACTTCTGTTGAGAATTTATAGATAGATATAGCATAGAGAGACAGTGGGTGAGAGAAAATTTGAGGTGGGGGTGGTTGGTGTAGCCCCCACAGTTCATACCAACTTGACATAGCTTAGAGAAAGGCATTGGGAGAGAGGAGTGAACGGGGGGGCTTGAAAGAAAAGAACGAGAGTTAGGAAGGACTATCACTTGACATGAAAGAGGGAGAAAGGGAGGGAGGGAGGGAGAGAAAGAGAGTTTAGGAGACAGCGGTTAAAATTTGCACAGAATGCATAGCAGATAGAGAAAGAGAGAGTGTGAACTGAGCCCCTCCATTCACTAAGACAGAGCCTGAGAAGTAACTGCAGTTCAGTTGACTTAGGCTATGGAGACAAAAACATAAGCAAGCACTGAGGCTAACATAAAATTCACATAAATGAGCACTGATATGATTACATCTCTTGACTGGCTGTACAACCATTTGGATGACCTCATGGTGAATGACGCTTGACAGAAAAACACTTGTCTTGGTACTTACACCCTCAGACTAACCCTTTAATTAAAGCCCGATGTCTTATAGACGGGTTGGTTGTTTAGCAACAAAACCGACACGTGAAACTATGGGGCAAAACAGACAGGGTTGGCTTAGACTGTTGACATGTTAACTGTCTCCAAATGTTTATTGAAAGCATAAATACATAAGCACAATAGGCCAATGTCTCAAATACATTGTTACATTTGTTGGTTAGCTAGCTAGCAAATGTTTTGCCATATTAGCATTGACATGAAATCAGTCAAAACAAGATCTACAACGAGCCACCTACGATTCCCCGCGTCGCTGCTTCTTGTCATTGTTTCTAGCCATCTGACCATTCAGAATCATAACACGCGGCTTCTGGCCACATCGATTCGTGCGCATCATTTTCGTGACGTTGTCAACTAACCCGTCTATATAGACGGATTGGGTGTTTAGCAACAAAACCGACACGTGCGCAACTATGGGGCCAAACAGACTGGGTTGGCTTAGATTGTTGACAACATGTAAACTATATTTGTCGCCAATGTTTATTGAAAACAAATACATTTGCACATGAGCACTTGTCTCAAATACATTGTTACAGTTGTTGGTTAACTAGCGAATTTTTGCATAGACGTGACATTAGTCAAAACAAGATGTGCTATCAAGAACAAGATAAAACTAGCTGAAACAAGCCACTTACAGTGGGGAGAACAAGTATTTGATAACCTGCAAAATCGGCAGTGTTTCCTACTTACAAAGCATGTAGAGGTCTGTAATTTTTATCATAGGTACACTTCAACTGTGAGAGACGGAATCTAAAACAAAAATTCAGAAAATCACATTGTATGATTTTTAAGTAATTAATTTGCATTTTATTGCATGACATAAGTATTTGATCACCTACCAACCAGTAAGAATTCCGGCTCTCACAGACCTGTTAGTTTTTCTTTAAGAAGCCCTCCTGTTCACCACTCATTACCTATATTAACTGCACCTGTATAAAAAGACACCTGTCCCCACACTCAATCAAACAGACTCCAACCTCTCCACAATGGCCTAGACCAGAGAGCTGTGTAAGGACATCAGGGATAAAATTGTAGACCTGCACAAGGCTGGGATGGGCTACAGGACAATAGGCAAGCAGCTTGGTGAGAAGGCAACAACTGTTGGTGCAATTATTAGAAAATGGATGAGTTCAAGTTAACGGTCAATCACCCTCGGTCTGGGGCTCAAGCCAGCGCATGTCCAGGCCCGTCTGAAGTTTGCCAATGACCATCTGGATGATCCAGAGGAGGAATGGGAGAAGGTCATGTGGTCTGATGAGACAAAAATAGAGCTTTTTGGTCTAAACTCCACTCGCCGTGTTTGGAGGAAGAAAAAGGATGAGTACAACCCTAAGAACACCATCCCAACCGTGAAGCATGGAGGTGGAAACATCATTCTTTGGGGATGCTTTTCTGCAAAGGGGACAGGACGACTGCACCGTATTGAGGGGAGGATGGATGGGGCCATGTATCACAAGATCTTGGCCAACAACCTCCTTCCCTCAGTAAGAGCATTGAAGATGGGTCGTGGCTGGGTCTTCCAGCATGACAACGACCCAAAACACACAGCCAGGGCAACTAAGGAGTGGCTCCGTAAGAAGCATCTCAAGGTCCTGAAGTGGCCTAGCCAGTCTCCAGACCTGAATCCAATAGAAAATCTTTGGAGGGAGCTGAAAGTCCGTATTGCCCAGCGACAGCCCCAAAACCTGAAGGATCTGGAGAAGGTCTGTATGGAGGAGTGGGCCAAAATCCCTACTGCAGTGTGTGCAAACCTGGTCAAGACCTACAGGAAACGTATGATCTCTGTAATTGCAAACAAAGGTTTCTATACCAAATATTAAGTTCTGCTTTTCTGATGTATCAAATACAGACCTCTACATGCTTTGTAAGTAGGAAAACCTGCAAAATCGGCAGTGTATCAAATACTTGTTCTCCCCACTGTATGATTCCCCACTTCTTGCCATTGTTGCTAACTATCTGGCCCTCCAGAATCACAACAACACACAGACTTTTTTTTTTTTTTTGTCATTTAGCAGACGCTCTTATCCAGAGCGACTTACATGAGCAATTAGGGTTAAGTGCCTTGCTTAAGGGCACATCGACAGATTTTTCACCTAGTCGGCTCGGGGATTAGAACCAGCGACCTTTCGGTTACTGGCACAACGCTCTTACCCACTAAGCTACCTGCCGCCCTGCTATCTTCTGCCCAATTGAAGCTTGCGCATTGTTTGTGACGTTTATTTGTTGTCAGCTAACCTGTCTATGTCAATGTCTTTACGCAGGGAATTAAGTGATACAAAAAATCTACGCAAATGTGTGGTTTGCATGGCAAGATCACATCAATTAGACTTTCAGAAATATGTTATTAGGGGTCTCCTTTGGCAGTCCTAATCACTTTTCAAAAATGTTATGCAAGGAAAACTGGGTCAGGGTTTCTAAGGGCTAAACTAGAGGTTGTGTGCAGCAGAGCTTTATAGAATAACAGTCAAGGAATACTGAGCAAAACTGAATATAGTAGTCGTTTAAGTTGTAGCCATCTTATAAAATACACTGCTCAAAAAAATAAAGGGAACACTTAAACAACACAATGTAACTCCAAGTCAATCACACTTCTGTGAAATCAAACTGTCCACTTAGGAAGCAACACTGATTGACAATAAATGTCACATGCTGTTGTGCAAATGGAATAGACAACAGGTGGAAATTATAGGCAATTAGCAAGACACCCCCAATAAAGAACTGGTTTTGCATGTGGTGACCACAGACCACTTCTCAGTTCCTATGCTTCCTGGCTGATGTTTTGGTCACTTTTGAATGCTGGTGGTGCTTTCACTCTAGTGCTAGCATGAGACGGAGTCTACAACCCACACAAGTGGCTCAGGTAGTGCAGCTCATCCAGGATGGCACATCAATGCGAGCTGTGGCAAGAAGGTTTGCTGTGTCTGTCAGCGTAGTGTCCAGAGCATGGAGGCGCTACCAGGAGACAGGCCAGTACATCAGGAGACGTGGAGGAGGCCGTAGGAGGGCAACAACCCAGCAGCAGGACCGCTACCTCCGCCTTTGTGCAAGGAGGAGCAGGAGGAGCACTGCCAGAGCCCTGCAAAATGACCTCCAGCAGGCCACAAATGTGCATGTCTGCTCAAACGGTCAGAAACAGACTCCATGAGGGTGGTATGAGGGCCCGACGTCCACAGGTGGGGGTTGTGCTTACAGCCCAACACCGTGCAGGACGTTTGGCATTTGCCAGAGAACACCAAGATTGGCAAATTCGCCACTGGCGCCCTGTGCTCTTCACAGATGAAAGCAGGTTCACACTGAGCACATGTGACAGACGTAACAGAGTCTGGAGACGCCGTGGAGAACTTTCTGCTGCCTGCAACATCCTCCAGCATGACCGGTTTGGCGGTGGGTCAGTCATGGTGTGGGGTGGCATTTCTTTGGGGGGCCGCACAGCCCTCCATGTGCTCGCCAGAGGTAGCCTGACTGCCATTAGGTACCGAGATGAGATCCTCAGACCCCTTGTGAGACCATATGCTGGTGCGGTTGGCCCTGGGTTCCTCCTAATGCAAGACAATGCTAGACCTCATGTGGCTGGAGTGTGTCAGCAGTTCCTGCAAGAGGAAGGCATTGATGCTATGGACCGCCCGTTCCCCAGACCTGAATCCAATTGAGCACATCTGGGACATCATGTCTCGCTCCATCCACCAACGCCACGTTGCACCACAGACTGTCCAGGAGTTGGCGGATGCTTTAGTCCAGGTCTGGGAGGAGATCCGTCAGGAGACCATCCGCCACCTCATCAGGAGCATGCCCAGGCGTTGTAGGGAGGTCATACAGGCACGTGGAGGCCACACACACTACTGAGCCTCATTTTGACTTGTTTTAAGGACATTACATCAAAGTTGGATCAGCCTGTAGTGTGGTTTTCCACTTTAATTTTGAGTGTGACTCCAAATCCAGACCTCCATGGGTTGATAAATTTGATTTCCATTGATAATTTTTGTGTGATTTTGTTGTCAGCACATTCAACTATGTAAAGAAAAAAGTATTTAATAAGATTATTTCATTCATTCAGATCTAGGATGTGTTATTTGAGTGTTCCCTTTATTTTTTTGAGCAGTGTATAACTTCAGATCTGTGTACTGATCAAGAAGTATAATAGATAATTCCATTCAAGTATTGTGCAAGTACCTGTGCAACGAAATGTAAGGTTGGACTAAATAGCCAAATTGTATAGATGGGGATATTTTCCCCAAAAATTCTGAGCCCTTCCACTCATGAAATAACACCAGTCATACCAACTATAATAAATGTCTGCTCAAAGTCCATGTCAGAATCAATGAACAATGATGTACAAGACAAAGTCAGAGAGGCATGAGATCCAAGTGAGATCTGTGTACTATAGGAGGAGAGCGAGAGAAAGGGGGAGGTCTGGGGGACGTTACTGACCTCTTCGTTGAGGTTGCTGACCAGGAGCACGCCGCTGCAGCCAGAGTGTCCGGAGAGTGCCACCCTCCCTGCAGCTGCCGCCGCTGCAGCCGCAGCACTCAGAGGACTCATGGCTCCTGGAGGAATGGCCAGAGAGCCAGGCACGTTAACATGGTAATGGGGAGACAGACAGCAAGCACAGGCAAAGCACACCACACAGCCATGTGCTACAGCAGGGGTTCCCAAACTTTTTTAGCCTGAAACCCCATTTTGATAAACATTTTTCACAACCCCACCACGTATTAAAAAAATAAAAATAAAAACTCATGTAATCAACAGCCAATGTTAACTTTTTTTTTTATTTGGGCTTTTTAAAAATGTCAATCTGATGGAAGTATGGTTTGGAAGAAAAAAAAAATGTATGCACTAAGTAAGTCGCTCTGGATAAGAGCGTCTGCTAAATTACTAAAATGTAAATGTTGAAGTGACTGAAACGCATCAGAAAGATATTGGGACAGTTAGAAGATCATCAGGCAATAATGAGTATGATCTTCTGTGTAGGGAAAAATCCCCCAGTCTGATTTAGTGCCTGGTCGTATCCCCTTTGTTTTAATGTTCCTGACCAGCTTGTGGGCATTGTAAAGGAAAACAGAAGACATGCATGTGTTCCTGAGAGTCTTATCTTTCAGTGATGGGGTCATAGTATTAAACCGTTCAAAAGATAGAGCCACATTTGTAGGAGGAAAACAGGCACCGCTCTGTTTATTACAACCGCATCTAGTACCAGAGGTTACTGACATCCTGAGGTTCTATGAATCAAGCACTTTTTTTTTGTAGAGTTTCTCTCACGACTCCATTTTCAAACCAGGCAACCCCACGTGGGGTCGCAAGCCCTAGTTTGGTAAACGCTGTGCTAGTGTGCATGCCATGCCCACAAACATTTACATAATGGGTCGGACACGCATACACACAGGAGCACGTGCACTCACACAGGGACACACATGCTCACGCACACACAAAGGGATGCACACACGCATTTTCCACAACAAAAACAAAAAAATATTTGTCAAAAGCTATTCAAGACACAGGAAAGGTTAGTCAACTAAAGCTAACCTTTCATTATTCCACATGTTCTAAGTCCTTTCATGACGACATCCTTGGTCATTCTTAAGCAACTGTATCATACACTGAACAAAAATATTTTAAAAAACGCAACGTCAAAGTGTTGGTCCCATGTGTCATGAGCTGAAAAGATCCCAGAAAATGTCCAGACGCACAAAATACATATGTCTCAAATTGTGCACAAATTTGTTTACATCCCTGTTAGTGAGCATTTCTCCTTTGCCAAGATAATCCATTCACCTGAAAGGTGTGGCATATCAAGAAGCTGATTAAAGAGCATGATCATTACACAGGTGCACCTTGTGCTGGGACAATAAAAGGCCACTCTAAAATGTGCAGTTTTCACACAACACAATGCCACAGTTGTCTCAAGTTTTGAAGGAGCGTGCAATTAGCAAGCTGACTGCAGGAATGTCCACCAGAGCTGTTGCCAGAGAATTTAATGTTTATTTCTCGACCATAAGCCACCTCCAACGTCGTTTTAGAGAATTTGGCAGTACGTCCAACCGACCTCACAACCGCAGACCACGTGTAACCATGCCAGCCCAGGACCTCCACATCCAGCTTCTTCAACTGCGGGATCGTCTGAGACGAGCCACCCAGACAGCTGATGATACTGTGGGTTAGCGCAATCAAAGAATTTCTGCACAAACTATCACAAACCATCTCAGGGAAGCTCATCTGTGTGCTCGTCGTCCTCACCAGGGTCTTGACTTGACTGCAGTTCGGCGTCATAACCAACTTCAGTGGTCAAATGCTCACCTTCGATGGCCACTGGCACGCTGCATAAGTGTGCTCTTCACAGATTAATCCTGGTTTCAACTGTACCTGGCAGATGGCGTGTATGGCGTTGTGTGGGCGAGCAGTTTGCTGACAACGCTGTGAACAGAGTGCCTCATGGTGGCGGTGGGGTTATGGTATGGGCAGGCAGGCATAAGCTACGGACAATGAATACAATTGCATTTTATCAATGGCAATTTGAATGCACAGAGATACTGTGACAAGATCCTGAGGCCCATCGTTGTGCCATTCATCCGCCGCCATCACCTTATGTTTCAGCATGATAATGCACAGCCCCACGTCGCAAGGATCTGTATACAATTCCTGGAAGCTGAAATGTCACCAGACATGTCACCCATTGAGCATTTTTGGGATTCTCTGGATCGACATGTACGACAGCGTATTCCAGTTCCCGCCAATATCCAGCAACTTCGCACAGCCATTGAAGAGGAGTGGGACAACATTCCACAATCTATGCAAAGGAGATGTGTCGCGCTGCATGAGGCAAATGGTGGGCTCACCAGATACTGACTGGTTTTCTGATCCACGCGCCCTACTTTTTTTTTTGTGGGCATCTGTGACCAACAGATACATATCTGTATACCCAGTCATGTGAAATCTATAGATTAGGGTCTAATGAATTTATTTCAATTGACAGATTTCCTTATACGAACTGTAACTCAGTAAAATCTTTGAAATTGTTGCATTATATTTTTGTTCAGTGTATTTTAAACTCCTCAAACATGCTAGTAGACATTTTTTTCTTCTTCCTTGGTCTGACAGGTGTGGTTGCTATAACACCAAATGTTTATGTCTCTTTTGCCCCTAGACAACAGACACACACCAGGTAAGACTTAAGAGTGAAAAAAAGAAAAGATAATGGAAAGCATAGGTACCTCCGCCCTGCGAGTAGGAGAGAGAAGACTGAAACCCTCCACCGCTAGAGTAGGGAGCTACCATTCCAGAGGGGGTACCTAAGGAGTGTACAGGAAAAGGCTTAAATATACACGTTGGGCATGGGGGGGATGGGAGTAGTTATAATGTAGAAAAGCTTTATCAAATTGACAAGGCTCTTTTATGGCTTGGAACAGACTGTTGATAATATACATTGACCCATTTTCCAATTTGTTCTCATTCCTTCTTTTGTTCGTCACGTCGTGGTGTATTACTGGACTGGTAGGGATTTCTGTTGTCCACCTACTACCTCTACAAAGCATTAGATAAGTACATACCCAGACTCCCATTGAGAGAGAACACTTAGTGGTATTGACTTTTATACAGAGGAGAGAGAGCTGACTTGACAGGCCTGGAAAAAGAGAGAAGAGAGAGAAAGAAGAGAGAGAAAGAACAGAGGGGGACAGAAGAGAAAAGGGTGAAGATGGTTGGATGGATGGAGGCAGGTCTTACCAAGCAGGGAGGAGTCCTTGTTGAGGGCGGCTGCCATGGCAGGGTCTAGGGTGGGCTGGCCGTCGCCAGCGGGTAGCTCGGGCCGGGTGTAGTCGCGACTCTTGTCGTTGTTGTACTTGACGTTGAGGTTGACCAGTTTGGAGAAGTCGATCCGCAGTGTGCAGCATGAGTTGTAGATGTTCTGGCCGTCCAGGGACTGGAGAATGTGATGAAAGAAATACACTTCATTAGTAAGCGTTTTGTTTTTAACATCGTGATATTCTGGAGAGAGAGACCGGTAGACAAACAAAATTGTTATCAACCTTAATTTTAACAGGTAAGTTGACTCAGAACTGAATATACTACAGGTTTGTCTGTCTGCTCACCAGTCTGGCTTGCTGGGCGTTGACTGGTTCGCTGAACTGGAGCAGGGCCTGGAACTGGTTGTTCTTGGTGAATGTGATGATCTTCATGACAGTTCCAAACTTGGAGAAGATCTGCTGGAGGACGTCCAGAGTGACGGGGTAGAACATGTTGTCAATGATTATCCTGAGCACGGGGCTGGGGGCCTGGGCTAGAACACTATCCAGCGCACTGGTGTCAGAGTTGGGAGAGCCACCGTCCTGCACCGCCGACACTGCCTGGAGGACAGCTTGTGCACGCTGAGTGGGTAAGTATGAAAGAGAGGAAGAGCGAGAAAGATTGCAGTCGGTAAATCTATAAAAGTGCAGTCACAAATGCCAAGGCTGTCTAGTACAACATTTCCGTGTGTCTACACTAGAGACTCAATACTAGTCATGCACAAGTGTATTTTCTGGGAAATGACATAATCTCACCTGGTTGAGAGCACTGTCTGTCTTGAGCTCCTTGTGGTTGGAGAACTGGATGAACACGGGGACGTTGCGGACCTGAGGTGTCACTGCCGTATAGTAGTTCACCATTGTAACGGCCGCCTCCTCTGTACCAAGCTCCAGGAACGCCTTGCACATGGACAGAGGACAATTTCAAGAAAGACAAGAGGACAAATTGTTTCTGTTGTAGTATTAAATAGTTTTTAAAAAAAAGCTTAGGGTCAGGAGTTCCTGACCATTTGTCCTGAACAGGGAAAGCTCAGGTGAGGTTTAACACAAGAGTCCCACCATAACACTTGAGCATTTAGATCTTTAACCCCTTTTAAAAACTGTGTGTTTGAGCTACAGAGTGCATCTGTAGATACCAACCATTAGTCTCTGTGATTAGCGGGGGCTGAGCTAGAGCGGGGTTTGAGAGACATGGGCGGATCCCGGTCTTTTTACAAAAACATCTGTTGAGTCCCAATGGTTTGAGCTACACACTATTAAAAGCCATCTATAAAAGCTGAGACAGTCACGAACATGTAACATGTTTTGCTATATGACGCTCACAAGCTACACAAGAGTCGTTAGAAGATAAGGGGTTCTTCTACATAGATCATAGGAAATCTTAGGACAGTGTCTATAATAATGTAATAAGCTCACAGTTGCAGTCACAAACTCCACACAGTTGTTACTGAGTAGTTGGATATACATTTCCTGGTGAGCAAACAATTTCTGTACTTACAGCATTCATATCAATCCATTTTTAATCAGCTTATTTATTTGTAAATAAAACTCATGAATGCAACTGTGTAGCCCTGGTTGTCCTGAAAATAAAAATGGTAAAACACTTCATTGTGAGGCTAAATATATGAGCTGGGCATGCAGATAAATGAAAGTCAGATAAATGAAAAGATGATTCTTGCTGGGGTCTCGGGACTGATACAGTTAAAGGGATACTTCGAGATTTTGTCAATGAAGCCCTTCATCTACTTCCCCAGAGTCAAAATTAGTTTTTCCCCACAAAAGAGCTTTATTACAGACAGAAATACTCCTCAGTTTCATCAGCTGTCTGGGTGGCTGGTCTCAGACGATCCCGCAGTTGAAGAAGCTGGATGTGGAGGTCCTGGGCTGGTGTGGTTACACGTGGTCTGCGGTTGTGAGGCCGGTTGGACGTACTGCCAAATTCTCTAAAACGACGTCGGAGGCGGCTTATGGTAGAGAAATGAACATTACATTCTCTGGCAACAGCTCTGGTGGACATTCCTGTAGTCAGCTTGCTAATTGCACGCTCCTTCAAAACGTGAGACATCTGTGGCATTGTGTTGTGTGAAAACTGCACATTTTAGAGTGGCCTTTTATTGTCCCCAGCACAAGGTGCACCTGTATAATGATCATGCTATTTAATCAGCTTCTTGATATGCCACACCTGTCAGGTGGATGGATTATCTTGGCAAAGAGAAATGCTCACCAACAGGGATGTAATCAAATGTATGCACAAAATTTGAGAGAAATAAGTTGTGCGTATGGAACATTACTGGGATCTTTTATTTCAGCTCATGAAACATGGGACCAACACTTTACATGTTGCGTTTATATTTTTGTTCTGTATATTAAAAAAATAATATATTTTTGTGCTTAGTTGGTCAATTTGCAGTGTACAAATTATAATTATGTTCCGCCCCCCGACCATCCGCTCCCTAGTTGCCTATCCCTGCTTTACATGGTCAGGACAAACTCCTGGCCCTAATCATGGCACTACAATAACAGCATAAAACAAAAATATCCAAGACAATTTCCGCCACAAAACTCACCTGATTTTTGCCCTTCAGCATGAGGATATTGGTGACCTTGCCGAACGGTAGGCCCAGGGCGATGACCTCCGTCTCAGACACCTCGCTGGGCAGCTTCCGGATGTGGAGCACCCGGGACGGGGGACTCTCCATCCTGTCCTCCACTCTCAGTTTTTTACTGCCGTCATTGCCGTTAGCTGTGAAATCAAGCGCCATGCATGAATATATCGCATCAGCTGTCTTCAGCCCTTAAAAAGGTCCAATGCATTCATTTTTATCTCAATATCAAGTTTCTAGTTTTAATGTTACGTGCCCAAGTACATAGTTGTACTTAAGTAACAATACTTTAAAGTACTACTTGTCTTTTTTTTTGAGTATCTGTTCTTTAGTATTTAGGACAACTTTTACTTCACTGCATTGCTATAGAAAATAATTTACTTTTTACTCCATACATTTTCCCTGATGCCCAAAAGTACTAGTTACATTTTGAATACTTAGCAGGTCAGGAAAATGGTGCAATTCACACACTTATCAAGAGAACATCCCTGGTCATCCCTACTGCCTCTGATCTGGCAGACTCACTAAACACAAATGCTTCATTTGTAAATGATGTCTGAGTGTTGGGAGTGTGCCCCTGGCTATCCGTAAATCAATAAAAAATAAGAAAATGGTGCCTTGTGGTTTGCTTAATATAAAGGAATTTGAAATTATTTTGATACTTAAGTATATTTTAGCAATTACATTTGATCCTTAAGTATATGTAAAACCAAATACTTTTAGACTTTTACTCAAATAGTATTTTACTGGGCGACTTCCACTTGAGTCATTTTATATTAAGGCATCTTTACTTCTACTCAAGTATGACAATTGGGTACTTTTCCCACCACTGCAAGTACAGTGAAATGCCTTTCTTACAAGCTCTGAACCCAACAATGCAGTAATCAATAATGTAATACTAAACATAACATAAATAACATCAAATTATTTCTGGGTAGCAATTAAGTACCTTACTGTGATTGTTTAAAATTAAAATAGTAAAAAAGAAACAAAAACAGCTTCTTAGCAAAAAGTTTATTGGCAGAGCGGTTTGGAACTCTTTCTTATTAGTCTGAACAAATTTACCGCCTGGTGATATCACCAGGCAGGCCAAAACTCCATCCCACCACAACAGCCTGAAATTTCAGGCAGTCTTTTCAAACGGGGGGAAACAATGTTAGAATGTGAATGGCTTTAGCTTTACTTTCCTATATGCCTGAATGGGAGAGAAAAAGTGCTCACCAGTCACAGAGTTAGGGCTGGTGCTGTAGAGATTTAATTCATCTGAGCCTCTCTGTAAAATAAGAATGCATACATGAATTTACTTGGTACATCGTTTGCCAATTGATGAAAGTGTCCTGAAAAGTCAGGTGCTAAAGTGCAAATTTACCTTCACGCCAACTGCAACATCAGTGGCAATGCTGAATAGGGAAAATATGAATGTGAGTTGTGCACACATAGCAGCGCAAACAACTATCTAAGAAAAAGGACAATTAACGGAACCAAAGGTATAGCTAGGGTATCTGCAATTAATAAATAAAGTTAGCTACGCCTACTATCCTACCGGTTTGCTAACGTTACCCACTCAGGCTAAAACCAGCTTCCAGTGCGCGTGAGTGTTGGCTTGCAATAATATTTAGCTAAATGTGTATTCATCGTATTTACAGGTTGGATATAAAAGCGCATTGCAAATTCCACGTTAGTATATTCGAGTATCCTTGCCAGTTAACGCTAGCTAGCTACAGTGCCCACCTAACTGATCGGAAGAGACAAAGGAAGCCTGACATACTACCATAACAAAGCGCAGGGGGAGCCTGCACGGTCAGCTAGGTACTACAGCAGTAGCTACTGTACTGAAAATAACACGACATTGTGAATGCTTAGTTCAACGAAATTGTAGAAATATTGACGCTACTCAATTTTTGCGTTGTCATCACAACTCCTAGGTAGCTAGCTAGTTATACCAATCAACACACGCTGTCAAATTCTACTGTACCCGCATTAGCTAGCTAATGTAATTCTAACAAGATGGGTGGCAGACGGGCACCATGTCTAGAACGAAGGCAAACGTGGCCCAGTGAGCTAGCTAGCTTGCTAACGTTATTGAATAGATATTTCCATGCAACATTAAAACCTTTAGCGAATGTAATTAAGAGCAACATCCAACCGTGAACACATACCCGTCCATTGCCGAATGAGATTTATTTTCGTGTATCTATTTATTCTTTAGACCTCAGCTCCACTCAGACACACAACCACCACAGCAAAATGGTCGCAAATGCTGTCATGAAGTGAGCCGAGTGACGGAAAATGCCGAACAAAGCCGAATTTCCACTTATCTACAGTCCATTGGTGGGTATGGCTTAATTCCACATTTTTAAGTAATACTTTCTTTAAATATGAGTTTAGGCACGTGTTACTGTTTGCTACGTAGCTTTTTAAAATCATTTTAATGAACAAAGCATTCTCGCACTTGCATTTATTGTCATTATAAGGAGAACAATAGCTTCAGCAAAAACTCAATCAAAAGGCACTGGACCTCACTACATATCCATGATTTATTACATTTTAGTCATTTAGCAGACGCTCTTATAGTTAGTGAGTGCATACATTATTATATATATATTTATTCATACTGGCCCCCCTTGGGATTCAAACCCACAACCTTGGCGTTGTAAACGCCATGCTCTACCAACTGAGCTAGATCCCTGCCGGCCATTCCCTCCCCTACCCTGGACCAATTGTGCGCCACCCCATGGGTCTCCCGGTCGCGGCCGGCTACGACAGAGCCTGGATTCGAACCAGGATCTCTAGTGGCACAGCTAGTACTGCGATGCAGAGTCTTAGACCACTGCGCCACTCGGGAGGCCAGTTATGCAACTTCAGAGCCTTCATCAATGTATAACTATACTGAACAAAAATGTGTTGGCCCCATGTTTCATGAGCTGAAATTGTCCGTACACACAATACATCTAATGTATTTATAAAGCCCTTTTTTACATCAGCAGATGTCACAAAGTGCTATACAGAATCCCAGCCTAAAACCCCAAACCGCAAGCAATGCAGATGTAGAAGCACGGTGGCTAGGAAAAACTCCCTAGAAAGGCAGGAACCTATGAAGAAACCTTGAGAGAAACCAGGCTCTGAGGGGTGTCCAGTCCTCATCTGGCTGTGCAGGGTGGAGATAGTACATGACCATTAAGGCCAGATTGTTCTTCAAGATGTTCAAATGTTCATAGATGACCAGCAGGGTCATTCAGACAGCAGGGTCATTCAGAGGTCGAGACAGAAGGTGCGGTAGAGAGAGTCAAAAACAGCAGGTCCGGGACAAGGTAACAAGTCCAGTGAACAGGTCAGGGTTCCATAGCTGCAGGCAGAACAGTTGAAACTGGAGCAGCAGCATGACCAGGTGGA
Source organism: Coregonus lavaretus (assembly GCF_964263955.1). Classification (NCBI taxonomy): domain Eukaryota; kingdom Metazoa; phylum Chordata; class Actinopteri; order Salmoniformes; family Salmonidae; genus Coregonus; species Coregonus lavaretus. The sequence continues at coordinate 31,578,689 of NC_140010.1, read as the reverse complement.
CTGGGGACAGCCAGGAGTCATCAGGCCAGGTAGTCCTGAGGCATGGTCCAAGGGCTCAGATCCTCCGGGAGGCGAGGGAGAGAGAGAGAATTAGAGAGAGCATACTTAAATTCACACAGGACACCAGATATAACAGACTGACCCTAGCACCCCCGCACATAGACTATTGCAGCATAGATACTGGAGGCTGAGACGGGGGGGTCGGGGGACACTGTGGCCCCATCCGACGATACCCCAGGACAGGGCCAACCAGGCAGGATATAACCCCACCCACTTTGACAAAGCACAACTCCCACACCACTAGAGGGATATCAACAGACCACCAACTTACTACCCTAAAACAGGGCTGAGTATAGCCCACGAAGATCTCCTCCACCGCACAGGCCCGAGGTGGCACAAAACCGGACAGGAAGATCACGTCTGTGACTCAACCCACTCAAGTGACGCACCCCTCCTAGGGACGGCATGGAAGAGCACTAGTAAGTGCCTTGCCGTTCACCTTCACACCTCTGGGCCAGACTACACTCAATCATAGGACCTACTGAAGAGATGAGTCTTCAGTAACGACTTAAAGTTTGAGACCGAGTCTGCATCTCTCACATGGATAGCAGACCATTCCATAAAATTGAGCTCTGTAGGAGAAAGCCCTGCCTCCAGCTGTTTGCTTAGAAATTCTAGGGACAATAAGGAGGCTTGCGTCTTGTGACCGTAGTGTACGTGTACGGCAGGACCAAATCTGAGAGATAGGTAGGAGCAAGCCCATGTAATGCTTTGAAGGTTAGCAGTAAAACCTTAACAGGAAGCCAGTGTAGAGAGGCTAGCACTGGAGTAATATGATCAATTTGTTTGGTTCTAGTCAAGATTCTAGCAGCCGTGTTTAGCACTAACTGAAGTTTATTTAGTGCTTTATCCGGGTAGCCGGAGAGTAGAGCATTGCAGTAGTCTAATCTAGAAGCACGGTCCTCTGTGGTCCTCTGTAGCTCAGCTGGTAGAGCATGGCGCTTGTAACACCAGGGTAGTGGGTTCGAACCCCGGGATCACCCATACACAAAAATGTATGCACGCATGACTGTAAGTCGCTTTGGATAAAAGTGTCTGCTAAATGGCATATTATTATTATTATTATTATAGAAGTGACAAAGCATGGATAAGCTTTTCTGCATCATTTTTGGACAAAAAGCTTCAGATTTTTGCAATGTTACGAAGACGGAAAAAAGCTGTCCTAGAAATTCTATTGATATGTTTGTCAAAAGAGAGATAAGGGTCCAGAGTAACGCAGAGGTCCTTCACAGTTTTATTTGAGACGACTGTACAACCATCAGATTAATTGTTAGATCCAACAGCAGATCTCTTTGTTTCTTGGGAACTAGAACTAGCATCTCTGTTTTGTCCGAGTTTAAAAGTAAAAACAATTGTCGCCATCCACTTCCTTATGTCTGAAACACAGGCTTCCATGGAAGCGTTTCGTATACATAATTTATCATTAGGAAGGCAGTGAGTTGCTGCGCAACAGCTTTTTCAAAAAAAATTGAGAGGAATGGGAGATTCGATATAGGCCGATAGTTTTTTACATTTTCAGGTTTGGCTTTTTCAAGAGAGGCTTTATTACTGCCACTTTTAAAGAGTTTGGTACACATCCGGAGGATAGGGAACCATTTATTATGTTCAACATAGGAGGGCCAACTACAGGAAGTAGCTCTTTCAGTAGTTTAGTTGGAATAGGGTCCAGTATGCAGCTTGAAGGTTTAGAGGCCATGACAATTTTCATGAATGTGTCAAGAGATACATGTCTCCATTGATCCTAGGTCCTGGCAGTTCTGTGCAGACTCATGACAACTGAGTTTTGGAGAAATACGTAGATTCAAGAAGCGTGCGTAATTTGCTTTCTAATGATCATGATTTTTTCATCGAAAAAGTTCATGAATTCATCACTGCTGAAGTGAAAGCCATCCTCTATTGGGGAATGCTGCTTTTTAGTTAGCTTTGCGACAGTATCAAAAATGTTTGGGGGAATGTTCTTATTCTCCTCAATTAGGTTGGAAAAATAGGATGATCGAGCAGCAGTGAGGGCTTTTTGATATTGCACGGTACTGTCTTTCCAAGCTAGTCGGAACACTTCCAATTTGGTGGAGCGCCATTTCCGTTCCAATTTTCCGGAAGCTTGCTTCTGGGCTCGGGTATTTTCTGTATACCAGGGAGCAAATTTCTTGTGACAAATGTTTTTTGTTTTTAGGGGTGCGACTGCATCTAGGGTATTACGCAAGGTTAAATTTAGATCCCCAGTTAGGTGGTTAACAGATTTTTGTACTCCGATGTCCTTGGGTAGTTGGAGAGAGTCTGGAAGGGCATCTAGGAATCTTTGGGTTGTCCGAGAATTTATAGCATGGCTTTTGATGATCCTTAGTTGGGGTCTGAGCAGATTAATTGATGCGATTGCAAACCTAATAAGATGGTGGTCCGATTGTCCAGGATTATGAGGAAAAACATTTAGATCCACAAAAAGCGTATTTCTCTAAAATGTTGTGCAAAAATTTGTTTACATCCCTGTTAGTGAGCATTTCTCCTTTGCCAAGATAATCCATCCACCTGACAGGTGTGGCATATCAAGAAGCTGATTAAACAGCATGATCATTACACAGGTGCACCTTGTGCTGGGTACAATAAACGGCCACTCTAAAATGTGCAGTTTTGTCATACAACACAATCCCACAGATCTCAAGTTTTGAGGGAGCGTGCAATTACTCCAGGAATGTCCACCAGAGCTGTTGCCAGATAATTGAATGTTACTTTCTCTACCAACGTCATTTTAGAGAATTTGGCAGTTTGTCAAACTGGCCTCACAACCGCTGACCACATGTAACCACACCTGCCCAGGACCTCCACATCTGGCTTATTCACCTGCAGGATCTTCTGAAACCAGCCACCCGGACAGCTGATGAAACTGTGGGTTTGCAAAACTGAAGAATTTCTGCGCAAACTGTCAGAAACCGTCTCAGGGAAGCTCATCTGTGTGCTCGTCATCCTCACCAGGGTCTTGACCTGACTGCAGTTCGGCATCATAACCGACTTCAGTGGGCAAATGCTCACCTTGCCGCTGGCACGCTGGAGAAGTGTGCTCTTCACGGAATAATCCCTGTTTCAACTGTACCGGGCAGATGGTAGACAGCGTGTATGGCGTTGATTGGGCCAGCAGTTTGCTGATGTCAACGTTATGAACAGAGTGCCCCATGGTGGCAGTTGGGTTATGATACCGTGACAAAATCCTGAGGCTCATTGTTGTGCCATTTATCCGCCGTCATCACCTCATGTCTCAGCATGATAATGCACGTCCCCATGTTGCAAGGATATGTACACAGTTCCTGGAAGCTGAAAATGTCCCAGTTCTTCAATGGCTCATAAGACATGTCGCCCATGAGCATGTTTGAGATGCTCTGGATCGACGCGTACCACAGCATGTTCCAGTTCCTGCCAATATCGAGCAACTTCGCACAGCCTTTGAAGAGGAGTGGGACAACATTCCACAATCAACAGCCTGATCAACTCTATTCGAAAGAGATGTCGTGCTGCATGAGGCAAATGGTGGTCACACCAGATACGGACTGATTTTCTGATCCACGCCCCTACCTTTTTTTAAAAGGTATCTGTGACCAACAAATGCATATCTGTATTCCCAGTCATGTGAAATCCATAGATTAGGTCCTACTGAATTTATTTCAATTGACTGATTTCCTCATATGAACTGTAACTCAGTAAAATCTTTGAAATTGTTGCATGTTGCATTTTATATTTTTGTTCAGTGTATAATACTTGTTTTTCTTTGGTTCACATTGTCTGGCCATGGGTTCTCTCACCACCCCAGGCCTAGCCCACAATGGTTACAGCACAGCGTGGGTGTGTGTGTGTGTGTAAATCATTGGTCATTATTCCCAATAGATTTCCAATTTTCAGGGCACTCATTGCAATAGGGCCCAGTCACAAAGTGAACAGGGAGTATGCAATGCCACCCCGTTTGTTTCTGAATCAGTGTATTGAAAGCAGCATGTTTTACTATCCATGTGGGGACCTACCATTGATTTCCATTCAAAATCCTATTTTTCCAAACCGTTAAACCTTACCCTAACCTTAACCCCTAAACCTAGCCCTAATTCTAACCCCTAAGCCTAAAATAACCTTTGTTCTCCTGGGGACCTGGGAAATGTCCCCACGATTGAAAAAGGAGTTTCCACACAACAATACATTTTACTGGATTAATAGGATTTCATTGATTATCAGTATTTTTAGTAATCAATGTCTTTCTGTTGTAGTTGCCAAGATACTGAAAAGGCACCTTGAGATTGATTATACTCAAGGAAATGTAGATTGATTAATGTAGATTGATTATTGTGATCTAAATCCATAAAAAAAATATTTCATAAAATAACCCAATAAAATGCATATGAAGATCAGAATTTGCTTTATTTTCGCTTGCTTTATTTTCATTTCATGAGTTGGACCATTTTAATATTTTATCCAAAATTAGATTTCCTCCATTTCCACAGTTCCTTTTACAGCTTTCTCTCATTTATTGCCTCATGAAAACCACAGTCTTTGTTCCATTGGTTCCCCAGCTCACCTCAGAGGGCACTGCTAAAGATGACTCCTTTATCCAGGGAAGATGAACAGGACTGGAGAATGTCAAGTGGATTAATGTCCTCAAATAAACCTTGACTGCTGAGAATTCCCAGACCTGTTAATGCTTTACGGCACTGTATGTTTACGTGACACACTTAGTACAGTGTATGACACAGTTTTTTATTATTTTACCAGAAAACGGCCAATTCAATCCCCACAAAGGAAAGAATATATAGAGTGATTGGTTGTGGCTCTGTATGTTGAAATTGGGTGTAGTTTAATCTATAATTTCTGAGCTATTACATTTTTGTGTGAGAACTGTTAAACTGGGAAACAGCACAGGGTTGTCTTTTAGTGATGTGGGTATATGATTAGATAGATAGCCTTGCTGCATTAATCAATGAGTGGTGTTCATCCAGGCATTTTCTCTATCCAATTACATTAGCCCCCTGTCCTCAAGGTGTTTTAAAACTAAGCCTTTACCCATTTAAGTAATAATTTCCAAAGTCCTGGAGTTGATGACCAAATTAAGGCATTAGTTTAGGCTCTAATTTTTCTCAATTTTATAGGTCATTATTAAGTTCTGATCAGGGTAATTTCAGTCTCTTGCCTAAATAATAGCACTAGTTTGTTCCAATCTACAGTATACTGAACTTCAGTTGTTTTTCATTAAAGAGCAACTGCACCTAAAAGGCAACTAATCCCTTTGAAAACGGCCTATGTGGCATCGATATGAGTCAAACATTTATTCTAGTGTCAAAATTGTCTACAAAATATTGGTCATAAAGTCAGTCTCGTCTATCAAATCATGCCCCCTTTTGCCAAGCTCCATGTGCAAATCGCCCCTCCGCCCACTTCGCCCCCCTTTATTGAATTGGGCTCTGTTGTTTCATCGCCTGCAATGCGTTCAAAGGATCACGGGCCCTATACGGATTGATCATGCCTCCACAGCCAAAATGTGATGGTTTGCATGCCCTGCCGAAGAAGGACCCTAGCTAGTATGCGGAATAGGTGCTTGGAGTTCGTCGGTCCCCAAATCTGCACCAGTAATGCTAGCGCTTGGTGTGCAACGACCGGTTGTGGTGAGTATAACCAGAGATACTGGGATATAATGACCTCTGGTATAATTTAGCTAACGACAACGATAGATAACGTTATTGCTGGTTATGTAGGTAGATATCTGTTGATAGTGAGGCAGGTTAGCTAATGTTATAACTAACGCTAGCGTAGTTAGTTCGTAGCTCATACAAGTGTATTTTGTATTGTCTAGGGCAAAACTAAATAATGGATGCAGCTATCGTGGTAGCGAACTCAAGTCTGACTAATATAGTGAAGTAGCAGCAACAAACCGTAACTGTGTCACCGGCCTGAATCTAATCTAATCTGGTGCTACAGTCAGTCTACAGTACATCTGTAAAGCATAGAATTAGGGGTTTCCACTAGTTACTACAGCCACAAAGGCAATATCGTAAAAATTCATGAATACTAACATTTGCTTTTGGTCTTAAGGTTAGGGTTAGGTATAAGGTTAGCAGTGTGGTTAAGGTTAGGTTTAAAATAACATTTTAAGAAGAGAAATTGTAGAAATAGGTGGGCTTTCTCACTTTGTGGCTGTGGTAACCAGTGATGACATAATTAGTTTGACCCGAATAACTGCCCTGATGACACAGATGGCTTCATCAACAACAAAGTTATATAAAGTTATATAGTCCATATTATGGCAAGAACAGCGCAAATAAGCAAAGAGAAACGACAGTCCATCATTACTTTAAGACATGAAGGTCAGTCAATACGGAAAATATCAAGAACTTTGAAAGTTTCTTCAAGTGCAGTCACAAAAACCATCAAGCGCTATGATGAAACTGGCTCTCATGAGGACTGCCACAGGAAAGTCCAAATTTGAGATTTTTGGTTCCAACCGCCGTGTCTTTGAGAGACACGGTGTGGGTGAACGGATGATCTCCGCATGTGTAGTTCCCACTGTGTATGGAGGAGGAGGTGTTATGGTGAGGGGGTGCTTTGCTGGTGACACTGTCTGTGATTTATTTAGAATTCAAGGCACACTTAACCAGCATGGCTACCACAGCATTCTGCAGCGATATGCCATCCCATCTGGTTTGGGCTTAGTGGGATTATCATTTGTTTTCCAACAGGACAATGACCCAACACACCTCCAGGCTGTGTAAGGGCTATTTTACCAAGAAGGAGAGTGATGGGGTGCTGCATCAGATGACCTGGCCTCCACAATCCCTCAACCCAATTGGGATGAGTCGGACGGCAGAGTGAAGGAAAAGCAGCCAACAAGTGCTCAGCATATGTGGGAACTCCTTCAACTGTTGGAAAAGCATTCCAGGTGAAGCTGGTTGAGAGAATGCCAAGAGTGTTTAAAGCTGTCAAAAGGCAAAGGGTGGCTATTTGAAGAATCTCAAATATAACATATATTTTGATTTGTTGAACACTTCTTTAGTTAATACATTATTCCATATGTATTATTTCATAGTTTTGATGTCTCACTATTATTCTACAATGTAGGAAATAGTACAAATAAAGAAAAACCCTTGAATGAGTAGGTGTCCAAACTTTTGACTGGTACTGTATGTGTTCACAGATGCATCTATGGAGCCAGCACTTGGAGATTTGCAAGATGATGTGATGGAGTCCAGACTGACAGACAGGCTTGATACTGATGTCTCTAAAGGGAGAGGGACCTGGCACTCGGCATAATTGTACTAAACCACTTTTACTTGGATTGTCTTTTTTTATTATTGAATTGAATGTTATCAGTCAATATGAGGAGGGAGAAAGCCTGTGTATTCTGCACCAGGATCAGGGAATTCCTGTTGTATATATGGGACACCACACAGGAAGGTATGACCACTCTGACATGTTTGCCAAGGTAGCCCCATTACCACCAGACAGAATGCTGATAGACACAGTATCTGTATCGGCTGGGAATGACAATAAAAGGTGAACATTGTTATATTACAGTGGGGGGGGAAAGTATTTAGTCAGCCACCAATTGTGCAAGTTCTCCCACTTAAAAAGATGAGAGAGGCCTGTAATTTTCATCATAGGTACACGTCAACTATGACAGACAAATTGAGAAATAAAAATCCAGAAAATCACATTGTAGGATTTTTAATGAATTTATTTGCAAATTATGGTGGAAAATAAGTATTTGGTCACCTACAAACAAGCAAGATTTCTGGCTCTGACAGACCTGTAACTTCTTCTTTAAGAGGCTCCTCTGTCCTCCACTCGTTACCTGTATTAATGGCACCTGTTTGAACTTGTTATCAGTATAAAAGACACCTGTCCACAACCTCAAACAGTCACACTCCAAACTCCACTATGGCCAAGACCAAAGAGCTGTCAAAGGACACCAGAAACAAAATTGTAGACCTCCACCAGGCTGGGAAGACTGAATCTGCAATAGGTAAGCAGCTTGGTTTGAAGAAATCAACTGTGGGAGCAATTATTAGGAAATGGAAGACATACAAGACCACTGATAATCTCCCTCAATCTGGGGCTCCACGCAAAATCTCACCCCGTGGGGTCAAAATGATCACAAGAACGGTGAGCAAAAATCCCAGAACCACACGGGGGGACCTAGTGAATGACCTGCAGAGAGCTGGGACCAAAGTAACAATGCCTACCATCAGTAACACACTACGCCGCCAGGGACTCAAATACTGCAGTGCCAGACGTGTCCCCCTGCTTAAGCCAGTACATGTCCAGGCCCGTCTGAAGTTTGCTAGAGTGCATTTGGATGATCCAGAAGAGGATTGGGAGAATGTCATATGGTCAGATGAAACCAAAATAGAACTTTTTGGTAAAAACTCAACTCGTCATGTTTGGAGGACAAAGAATGCTGAGTTGCATCCAAAGAACACCATACCTACTGTGAAGCATGGGGGTGGAAACATCATGCTTTGGGGCTGTTTTTCTGCAAAGGGACCAGGACGACTGATCCGTGTAAAGGAAAGAATGAATGGGGCCATGTATCGTGAGATTTTGAGTGAAAACCTCCTTCCATCAGCAAGGGCATTGAAGATGAAACGTGGCTGGGTCTTTCAGCATGACAATGATCCCAAACACACCGCCCGGGCAACAAAGGAGTGGCTTCGTAAGAAGCATTTCAAGGTCCTGGAGTGGCCTAGCCAGTCTCCAGATCTCAACCCCATAGAAAATCTTTGGAGGGAGTTGAAAGTCTGTGTTGCCCAGCAACAGCCCCAAAACATCTCTGCTCTAGAGGAGATCTGCATGGAGGAATGGGCCAAAATACCAGCAACAGTGTGTGAAGACTTACAGAAAACGTTTGACCTGTGTCATTGCCAACAAAGGGTATACAGTAATCCCTCGTTTATCGCGGGGGTTACGTTCCGAAAATGACCCGCGATAAGTGAAATCCGCGAAATAGAAAATTTTTTTTTTTTACAATTAGCAACTATTACATGTATACAAATACAGTGACTCACGTGTAGGCCGTTTCACTGCTCTTCAGACTGGGCCGCTGCATCCTGACTGCGCTCTGCAGTGTTCTCTTCTTCTGAAGCCCGCGGTGCAGGTGTGTTTGTTCGGGAGAAGAACATAGTGATAGGCAGCTGTTGTCGCTCTTTTTTCTTCTTTGCAAAAAGATCCTTGTACACCGACATGCCACCATCGATTACGTTGGAGAACTGTAATGAACGGCTCATCAAAGGGTCCCATTCCTCACGGCTGCATAGCTTTTACCTTCCCTTAGCATGTCCAGAAGTTTAACTTTATCTGAGATAGGTAGCATCTTCCGCCGTTTGGGCCCATCCGCAGGTGCTTTTGTCGGTCCAGGCCGTTTCGTCGACATTATGGGTTTAGGAGATGTTCGAAATTACAAGATAATTTGGCCAACTTAATGTAAATTTGCCAAGCTGTTTTATGTACGTACACATAACTGCACGAGACGACAAAATGATAGCACAATTCGTAGCATGTTTTGATACAAGAAGCGGGAGTGAGTTTTTAGCGAATCAGAATGCAGAGCACAATGCACCAAAAAAAAAAAAATGCATTATGAAAATCCGCGAAATAGCGAATCCGCGATAAGTGAACCGCGAAGTGGCGAGGGATCACTGTATAACAAAGTATTGAGAAACTTTTGTTATTGACCAAATACTTATTTTCCACCATAATTTGCAAATAAATTCATTAAAAATCCTACAATGTGATTTTCTGGATTTTTTTTTCTCATTTTGTCTGTCATAGTTGACGTATACCTGTGATGAAAATTACAGGCCTCTCTCATCTTTTTAAGTGGGAGAACTTGCACAATTGGTGGCTGACTAAATACTTTTTTCCCCCACTGTAGCAGAACCCTGCTCCTATGGTGTTATGTAAAGGGTTGTTTATTCTACATGGACCTGTTACTGTCATGAGCCTCTCACTCCACCGGGTTACCACCTTAATTTTCTTCCACTCTGCTCACCACTCTCTCTACTCAGCCTAACTAGCTCCACCTGTCCCTGCTCTGCTCTGCTCTAATTACTCTGCCAGCTGCGCTGCATTACCCACTACCTCTCCCAGTATTTAAGGCCCTGTCTTTCAGCTCTCCGGTGTCAGATCGTCTGCAAAGCTCACACCCGGAACCTGTTTGCTCGCGCTTCTGGCTCACCCTGGTTTTGTGACCCCGGACCTGCCTGATTTTTGGATACTCGTCTGCCCCAGGAGATCCAGACCTGCTTCTGCCATTACGACTCCTGACTACTCTTCAATCCCGGTAACTCTGACCAGCCTTCTGCCTTGCTACTACGTATTTTGGATTTCCCTTGAACTGTACTGCTGCCTTGTTTCATTCCGCCCTGTTGTGTCTGTGTCTCCCCCCCCCCAGGACTTCTGGACCACCCACCACCGGCTTCATAGGACGCATCGCTGCCACTGGGGGGGGCACAGACCCAGCACATTGGACGGGATCCCTGTTACCCCTGGAGCCTTCATTCACTCCCTACTTCCCTTTTCCCTTAAGTTTAATAAACTTTCTGGTGTGACGCAATTGTGGTCCTCTGGTCGTCTGTCTGAACCGTGACAGTACGATCTGACCATTATGGACTCAGCGCACACTTTCCCCGACATGGAAACCGATGAGCATGAGCAGCAGTTCCAGCAGCAGCAACAACAACTCGCCATGATCATTCAACTCCTCACCAACCTGACCCCAGCCAGTCTGCCCACCAGCCCTGCCCCCGAGTTACCTGCCCCGGTCATTGCAGCCGCTGCTCCGGAACCCAAGATTGGAAACCCCGAGCGGTTCAACGGCGATTCAACCCAGGTCCGGCCATTCCTGACTAGCTGCCGACTTCAGTTCTCCTTGCAGCCAAGGACCTTCGCCACGGAGGGGGCTAAAGTTGGGTATGCCATCACTCACCTGACGGGCCGAGCTCGACTCTGGGGAACAGCAGAGTTCGAACGTCAAACCCCCGCATGTGCAACCTTCGACCTGTTTGCTGAGGAGATGCTGAAGGTGTTTGACCTGGATTCACCAACCGCAGAGGCGTCTCGTGAACTGTTCAGTATTCGACAAGGCAGACGTACAGTCGCAGACCATTCCATCGACTTCCGAACCCTGGCTAGACGAAGTTCTTGGAACACACCATCGTGGGTGGACGCGTTCTTCCATAGTTTGGCTGACTATATCAAGGACGAGTTGGTCTCCCATGAACTGCCTTCCACTCTTGATGAAGCCATCGCACTGACTGTCAGGATCGACAGAAGGATACAGACCCGTCGTCGTGAGAGGGGGCGCCAAGGTCCACCTACTACCGGCATTCGGAGAGATCCGACTGGGCTCCTGTCATCTACTGCCACTCACCCAGGTCAGCTTGATCAGTCTGAGCCTATGGAGATTGGGCGAGCCTCTCTCACTCCTGCAGAGCGCCAGCGACGCTTCACCTCAAACCTCTGCCTCTATTGTGGAGGTGATGGACATCGTGTGGTAACCTGCCCTTTAAAGGGCCGAAGCTCACCGGGCATAGGGGGAGTCCGGTTGAGTTCAATGACCATCCAGTCCTCCGACCGCAAACCCCTGCTGCAAGTTCACCTCCGCCTCTCTGACTCTACTCACACCCTGGCTGCTCTGGTGGATTCTGGCGCCGAAGCCAACATAATGGACATCAAGCTGGCACGCCAACTGGGACTGGAGAACCTCCGTTTGACACCTCCTATTCCTGCCCGGGCACTGGACGGACACTTACTCGGATCGGTCACTCATGTCACGGCCCCGGTCTCGATGGGTCTGTCCGGAAACCATCAAGAAACTATCCAGTTTCACCTGCTCCCCTCTCCAGGCCAACCCCTCATCCTGGGTTACCCATGGCTCCGCCGGCACAACCCTCAGCTCGACTGGGTGACCGGGGTGATCAGGGAGTGGGGAGAGGACTGCCACCGAACCTGCCTGCTTGCTGCCGCACTACCCCCTCGGCCAGTACCTACTAACTCCGCTCCTGACCTCTCCAATGTCCCCGAATGCTACCATGGTCTCAGAGAGGTGTTTAACAAAGCAAGAGCCACATCTCTGCCCCCTCACCGACCGTACGACTGTGCCATCGACCTCCTCCCTGGAACAGCCCCTCCAAAGGGTCGTCTTTATTCGTTGTCTGCTCCTGAAAGAAAGTCCATGGAGGACTACATCAATGGCTCTCTGTCCGCAGGATTAATCCGTTCATCTTCATCTCCTGCTGGTGCTGGCTTCTTCTTTGTGGGGAAGAAGGACGGATCTCTTCGCCCCTGCATCGACTACAGGGGACTCAACGACATCACAGTGAAGAACCGTTACCCTCTGCCTCTGCTCACCTCTGCTTTTGAGTTGCTCCAGGGAGCCACTGTTTTTACCAAGTTGGATCTCAGAAACGCTTACCACCTAGTGCGGATCCGGGAGGGAGATGAATGGAAAACCGCATTCAATACACCAACAGGCCACTACGAGTATCTGGTTATGCCTTTTGGCCTCACCAATGCTCCTGCTGTGTTCCAGGCTCTAGTGAATGATGTACTGCGGGACATGTTAAACAAGTTTGTCTTCGTTTACCTGGATGACATCTTAATCTACTCCAGAAACCTGTCTGAACACACCCGCCATGTCCAGCAAGTCCTTCATCGTCTTCTGGAGAATTCCCTCTACGCCAAGGCAGAGAAATGTGAGTTTCACGTCAAGACAGTGGCCTTCCTGGGGTACATAGTGGCAGAGGGAAGTATCCAAATGGATCCTGCCAAAGTATCAGCAGTCACTTCATGGCCAGTTCCGGAGAACAGAAAGAAGCTGCAACAGTTTCTGGGGTTTGCTAACTTCTATAGAAAGTTTATCCGGAACTACAGTACCGTTGCTGCCCCTCTCACTGCTCTAACCAGCACCAAGCAACCCTTCACCTGGACCCCAGCAGCCGACAAAGCCTTCAGTACCCTCAAGGTGAGGTTCACCTCCGCTCCCATCCTCCAGATGCCTGATGTGGACCGGCAATTCATTGTGGAGGTGGACGCCTCGGATGTGGGAGTTGGTGCTGTGATTTCTCAGTGGGCTGCGGAGGATAGGAAGCTCCATCCCTGTGCCTTTTTCTCACGTCGGTTGTCCCCCTCTGAGTGCAATTACGACATAGGGAACCGTGAGCTGCTGGCTGTGAAGCTTGCCTTGGAGGAGTGGCGTCACTGGCTGGAGGGGTCCACCATTCCATTTCTCGTTTGGACCGATCATAAGAACTTGGAGTACATCCGCACGGCCAAACGGTTGAACTCCAGGCAGTCCCGCTGGGCCCTGTTCTTCACCAGGTTTAATTTCACTCTGTCATACCGGCCTGGATCACGCAACACCAAGCCAGACGCCCTCTCCCGTCAATTCCAGAAGGATGACACCCCCTCCAAGGACCCTGTGTCGATTCTGCCAAGTCCCTGCATCGTTGCAGCTCTGACCTGGGCTGTTGAGGAACAGGTGCTGGAGGCTCTCCGTAACCAGCCAGGTCCCAGCACTTGCCCAGCTGACCGCCTTTTTGTCCCCGAAGACCTGAGGTCCCAGGTCGTTCAGTGGGGACATGACTCCCGCCTAGCTTGTCACCCTGGCTCCACCCGCACTTACAACCTGCTCGCCCAGAGGTTCTGGTGGCCCTCTCTGAGGAAGGATGTACGGGAATTCGTCCAAGCCTGCCCCATCTGCAACCAACACAAGTCATCCTGCCAGCCCCCAGCCGGATTGCTGCAGCCCCTGCCTGTGCCCAGACGTCCCTGGTCTCACATCGCCCTTGACTTTGTCACGGGGCTGCCCCCTTCAAGTGGCATGACCGTCATTCTCACCATAGTTGACCGTTTCAGCAAGATGGCACACTTCATTCCCCTCCCCAAGCTCCCAACCGCCAAGGAGACCGCCCAGGTGGTGCTGGAACACGTCTTCCGGATCCACGGACTGCCAAAGGATGTAGTTTCTGACCGTGGTCCACAATTCTCCTCCGCTTTTTGGAAGGAGTTCTGTCACCTGCTGGGAGCCACAGTCAGTCTGACTTCCGGATTCCATCCCCAATCCAATGGGCAGTCAGAGCGGGCTAATCAGGAGCTCGAGAAGGCACTGCGATGCATGACTTCACGCAACCCCCACTCCTGGTCGCAGCAATTGACATGGGTGGAGTACGCACACAATTCTCTGACCTGCTCTGCCATCGGTATGTCCCCTTTCCAATGTGTTTATGGATACCAGCCTCCTCTATTTGCCAGCCAGGAAGAGGAGGTTACTTGCCCATCTGCACTTGCTTTTGCCCGTCGATGTCGCCGCACCTGGTCACAAGCCCGAGCCACACTCCTCAGATCCGTTGCCAGCTACACTACCGGGGCCAACCGTCGGAGAATTCCTGCTCCCACCTACCATGTTGGTCAAAGGGTGTGGTTGTCATCGAAGAACCTGCCACTCAGGGTGGAGTCGCAGAAGCTGGCACCTCGGTTCATTGGCCCATTCCCTATCATAAGAGTGATTAGCCCAACTGCTGTCCGGCTCCAACTGCCTAATTCCCTGAGGGTGCACCCCACTTTCCATGTGTCTAAGATTAAGCCCATCCATGAGAGTCCGCTGGTCCCTGCTGCGCCTTGTCCTCCTCCTCCACGGCTCGTCGATGGTGGTCTGGTTTACACCGTCCGCCGCCTGCTTCGGTCCAGACGGAGGGGTAGGGGTCTCCAGTACCTCATTGACTGGGAGGGCTATGGACCTGAGGAAAGGACCTGGGTGCCAGCTAGTCGGATTGTGGATAGGACTCTCATCACCGCTTTCCACCAACGGCATCCTGATCAACCTGCAATCCGTAGGGGCCGCCCCAGAGGGGTCCCTAACCGTCCTGCCCGCTCGGCTTCCTGTCCTGTGCCTGATCCTGTCTCGGGACCTGTCCCATCTCCCGACCACGGCCCTCCGGCTTCCTCCGAGGATGAGGACGTTCACTCGGACCGTTCGGAGGAGTTCTAGCCCTCCTCCGGCTCCCCTCCTCCCGCCCGGCGTGGTGTTGCTCTTGGGACTTCTGGGGCCGTCCCTTGGGGGGGGGGTTCTGTCATGAGCCTCTCACTCCACCGGGTTACCACCTTAATTTTCTTCCACTCTGCTCACCACTCTCTCTACTCAGCCTAACTAGCTCCACCTGTCCCTGCTCTGCTCTGCTCTAATTACTCTGCCAGCTGCGCTGCATTACCCACTACCTCTCCCAGTATTTAAGGCCCTGTCTTTCAGCTCTCCGGTGTCAGATCGTCTGCAAAGCTCACACCCGGAACCTGTTTGCTCGCGCTTCTGGCTCACCCTGGTTTTGTGACCCCGGACCTGCCTGATTTTTGGATACTCGTCTGCCCCAGGAGATCCAGACCTGCTTCTGCCATTACGACTCCTGACTACTCTTCAATCCCGGTAACTCTGACCAGCCTTCTGCCTTGCTACTACGTATTTTGGATTTCCCTTGAACTGTACTGCTGCCTTGTTTCATTCCGCCCTGTTGTGTCTGTGTCTCCCCCCCCCCAGGACTTCTGGACCACCCACCACCGGCTTCATAGGACGCATCGCTGCCACTGGGGGGGGCACAGACCCAGCACATTGGACGGGATCCCTGTTACCCCTGGAGCCTTCATTCACTCCCTACTTCCCTTTTCCCTTAAGTTTAATAAACTTTCTGGTGTGACGCAATTGTGGTCCTCTGGTCGTCTGTCTGAACCGTGACAGTTACTATATTTGAAACGTATCAACACTTAGTTAAGAATATCTACATAAATTCAGCAATTGCATTCTTCTCATGACTCTGTAGGCTACTGACCAATTCAAAGCTCACTGACCTATTCAAACCTGCAGGTGGTTTGTTTGTTATGATTGACTGGGGGGAAACAGCTGGGGGCAAGGTTCTGACAGATGGGTCTGGCAAGGACACACCCAAGAAACACCCACATCAAACCACACCCCCAAGCCAACTCATATTTGGCTTCTGTCATGGCCGCTAGTATTTATTTAGAAGCAAGCCAAAAAATGAGTCCAAATCAGCGGGTGCAGATTTCCGTATCTTATTGTGCTCTGCAGTGGTAGCCTAGTGGTTAAGGGTGTTGGGCCAGTAACCGAAAGGTCGGTGCCCTTGAGCAAGGCACTTAACCTTAATTACTCCTGTAAGTTGCTCTGAATAAGAGTGTCTGCTAAATGAAACATGTAAAAATAAGAGCATTGAACCAATCAAGTACTTAAATTAATAAATGGGTGACATTGGGGCTGCATAATACCCTGAGCATGTCCTTGTGACAAAATTGATAAAGAAGAGACCAATATAGCAGAATGGGACAATGCCAGTCCTTAGCTCAATTAAACACAGATTTCCCAAATAACATAAGGGCTTCTCTAGAAAACCTCTATAATTTCAGTCAACAAACCATTCATTTTTTTGCAAAGCCAAGTAGCCTTTGAAATGGAATCCTGGTCAGTGAAGTGTCTGTTTTAAAATGTCAGGGCACCACTCTTATTTCCTCCCTGTTTCCTTTAGTGGACCGAGTGTGTGAAAATGACAGTAGGTTACTGGCCTTCTTGTTTTATGTGCCCATAGAGCTTTGGCCTTTTTATTCCACTTTGTCCACAGTTCTGTTCTTATGGCCACTCACTTTCCCCCAGCCGTGACGACTCAAAGTGTTTGATGGATGGCAGCTCTGCTCAAGGGCTGCAAATGGATCTCGGAGCTGGACTGGAGTTGGTCAAAGTTTCTCTTGACTTGTACTGTATCTGTCATCTCATCCAGAGCTATTTCTCTCCCAGATCTTTCTTTATTCGGTGGCATTGTGAGCCAACATATCAGACTGATGATACCAGTCAATGGGCAGAATCATGATCTGGTTATATCTTTGTGAGGTTGTGTCTAGGAATGAAAGCATTTTCCCTTATTTTTCAGAGCAAGGTTGGAAAGTTATTGAAAAGTCTGCTAGTAATGTCAGACATTCATCGAGTCCATTCACCACCCTCTTTTAAAAGAAGCATGCACCGTCTAAACCAATAAACATTGTATATATTGTAGCTATTGTATTCAATACCAGACTGAAATATGCCTGCAATCTTCACAGCCAAAGAATGTGATTTATAAACGGATTTGGTCAAAAGATACCAAGGACGCTTAGTTGAAAAGACAAATGCTGTAACCTTTTCAGTTAATTATATATTATATCATCTTCACGTAAGTGTTCACTCACACCTCTAAGTTCAGCAAGCAGTGTTCAGTATGAGTGGTGTGGTCCTCTCTGCCATGGCTATGTAATGGGGGCTATTCTTAGAAGTACCTGAACTCCATGTCTTTAGGACTTATTTTACGAATGTGTTCTTGACCTTTTTACTTGGTATTCAGGGTTGAGTAGGTTACTTTCTAAATGTAATCCGTTGCAGTTAGTAGTTACCTGTCCAAAATTGTAATCAGTAACAACTTTTGAATTAGCCAAACTCAGTAACGTAATCTGATTACTTTCAGTTACTTTCCCCTTTAGAGGCATTAGAAGAAGACAAAAACAATACATCAAACACATTTACTGTGTCATCATTGTGGTCTATGACTTGTGGTCAGACTCACTCAGGTGGAGCAAACTTAAACTTGCACCTTTTTTCAAAGCTGAATTGAAAGTCCTTGAGAAAACAGAAAGGTGTCATAATGTATTTTTTTCACAAACATCCATTCTGAATTTAAAGGTCATCCAAGAAGTAATCGTCTAGTTTTTCAAAAGTATCTGTAATCTGATTGGTCATCAGATTACATGTAACTGATTACATGTAGGGATCAGTTACTCCCCAACCCTGTTGGTATTTTTCTAAATGTAATTGCTAATATATACTTAAGTATCAAAATTAAAAGTATAAATCATTTCAAATTCCTTATATTAAGCAAAGCAGACACCACCATTTTATTGTTTTTAAAATTTACAGATAGCCAGGGCCACACTCCAACACTCAGACATAATTTACAAATTATGCATTTGTGTTTAGTGAGTCCGCCAGATCAGAGGCAGTAGGGATGACCATGTGTTCTGTTGATAAGTGCGTGAATTTGATCATTTTCCTGTCCTGCTAAGCATTCAAAATGTAACGAGTACTTTTGGATGTCAGGGAAAATGTATGGAGTAAAAAGTACATTATTTTCTGTAGGAATGTAGTGAAGTGAAAGTAAAAGTAGTCAAAAAAATCTAATAGTACAGATACCTCAAAAAACGACTTAAGTAGTACTTTGAAGTATTTTTACCTAAGTACTTTACACCACTGCTCAATAACCAGGTTTCCATCCAACATTTTTATGCGTGTAAAGTACAGGATAAGAAATCTGCTAAAAAATGGCCTGATGGAAATTTGTCGGTAAACTTTCCAAATGTCGACAAAACAAAATACGCTAGACAAGGTGGAATTTTCTTTTGTCATGGAAAATTATTTATGAGAGAAGATTGAACTCTTTGGCCTGAATGCAAAGCGTCACGTCTGAAGGAAACCTGGTACCATCTATGCGGTAAACATGGTGGTGGCAGCATGTCAGGGGTGGAGTGTAGTGGGATGTGGAATCACACGCAGGACACAGAGATATAAATCCAAAGTTCTTTAGTGAAGTCCGTAGTGCACGCCAAAACCGGCAACAGGCCACAGGCGAAAACAAACGCACACTAGACAGTCAAAGTAAGTATGCACAACGTGCAGGACTCTATTACAACCCGAAAATAAGAGAGAACAAAATACAAAGGACCAAACAACCACACGACAGCAGAACAATTACACACAACCCCTGACCTAACACAAGGGAACTAAATAGGGTGCCTACTGAAACTAAACAACGAACAGGTGTGACAAACAGACAAAACCAATCAACCAAGAAACATCGAACGGTGGCAGCTAGTACTCCGGAGGCGACGACCGCCGAAGCCTGCCCGAACAAGGAGAAGGGGCCGCCTCGGCCGAAACCGTGACACAGCATCATGCTGTGGGGATGTTGTTCAGCGACAGGGACTGGGAGACTAGTCAGGATCGAGGGAAAGATGAACAGAGCAAAGTATTGAGAGATCCTTGATGAAAACCTGCTCCAGAGCGCTCAGGACCTCAGACTGGGGCGAAGGTTCACCTTCCAACAGGACAACAACCCTAAGCACACAGCTAAGACAACGCAGGAGTGGCTTCGGGACAAGTCTCTGATTGTCCTTGAGTGGCACAGCCAGAGCCCGGACTTGAACCCGATCTAACATCTCTGGAGAGACCTGAAAATAGCTGTGCAGTGATGCTCCCCATTCAACCTGACAGAGCTTGAGAGGATCTGCGGAGAAACTCCCCAAATACAGGTGTGCCAAGCTTGTAGCGTCATACCCAAGAAGACTCAAGGTTGTAATCGCTGTCAAAGGTGCTTCAACAAAGTACTGAGTAAAGGGTCTGAATACTTATGTAAATGTGATATGTAAGTTTTTTTATTTGTAATACATTTGCAAAATAATCTAAAAACCTGTTTTTCTTTGTCATTATGGGGTATTGTGTTTAGATTGATGAGGGGGGAAAAAATCGTTGACTTTGCTACTCTGATTGGTTAAAGATGATCCAATCACTGATTACTTTGTCTTGTACAACACCCATCATTTTGACGTCACCACAAACGACATCAATGATGGCATTCTCAGAATGAAGTATATAGCGAACGATAGAGCAGCGGAAGAATTCAGTTTGAGTCGTCAGTCAACTTCATCAGTACACCACACCTGCTTTTCCTCCAAACGTCGCTCCTCCATAGGTACTGGTCCTCCGTTGCCGAACATGTAGCACCCACCTGGGTGATGCCACTGCTGCTGAAAAGCCAGGCTGGTCTCATAGACTAGACGTAACATAGTAAACGGAAATCCGGGACACTCAAATGAGTATGTTATGTTACTTTTGGTATGGTTACACAAGACAGAAGGTTACTTAAGGCATAAACGTAAGGAGGGTGGTTGGTCGGGGTGGATGGATGGGAGTACAGATTAGATTAGAGAGTTGAATAGTCACATGTACAGTGGGGAGAACAAGTATTTGATACACTGCCGATTTTGCAGGTTTTCCTACTTACAAAGCATGTAGAGGTCTGTAATTTTTATCATAGGTACACTTAAACTGTGAGAGACGGAATCTAAAGCAAAAATCCAGAAAATCACATTGTATGATTTTTAAGTAATTAATTTGCATTTTATTGCATGACATAAGTATTTGATCACCTACCAACCAGTAAGAATTCCGGCTCTCACAGACCTGTTAGTTTTTCTTTAAGAAGCCGTCCTGTTCTCCACTCATTACCTGTATTAACTGCACCTGTTTGAACTCGTTACCTGCATAAAAGACACCTGTCCACACACTCAATCAAACAGACTCCAACCTCTCCACAATGGCCAAGACCAGAGAGCTGTGTAAGGACATCAGGGATACAATTGTAGACCTGCACAAGGCTGGGATGGGCTACAGGACAATAGGCAAGCAGCTTGGTGAGAAGGCAACAACTGTTGGCGCAATTATTAGAAAATGGAAGAAGTTCAAGATGACGGTCAATCACACTCGGTCTGGGGCTCCATGCAAGATCTCACCTCATGGGGCATCAATGATCATGAGGAAGGTGAGGGATCAGCCCAGAACTACACGGCAGCACCTGGTCAATGACCTGAAGAGAGCTGGGACCACAGTCTCAAAGAAAACCATTAGTAACACACTACGCCGTCATGGATTTAAATCCTGCAGCGCACGCAAGGTCCCCCTGCTCAAGCCAGCGCATGTCCAGGCCCATCTGAAGTTTGCCAATGACCATCTGGATGATCCAGAGGAGGAATGGGAGAAAGTCAAGTGGTCTGATGAGACAAAAATATAGCTTTTTGGTCTAAACTCCACTCGCCGTGTTTGGAGGAAGAAGAAGGATGAGTACAACCCCAAGAACACCATCCCAGCCGTGAAGCATGGAGGTGGAAACATCATTCTTTGGGGATGCTTTTCTGCAAAGGGGACAGGACGACTGCACCGTATTGAGGGGAGGATGGATGGGGCCATGTATCGCGAGATCTTGGCCAACAACCTCCTTCCCTCAGTAAGAGCATTGAAGATGGGTCGTGGCTGGGTCTTCCAGCATGACAACGACCCGAAACACACAGCCAGGGCAACTAAGGATTGGCTCCGTAAGAAGCATCTCAAGGTCCTGGAGTGGCCTAGCCAGTCTCCAGACCTGAACCCAATAGAACATCTTTGGAAGGAGCTGAAAGTCCTTCTTGCCCAGCGACAGCCCCGAAACCTGAAGGATCTGGAGAAGGTCTTTATGGAGGAGTGGGCCAAAATCCCTGCTGCAGTGTGTGCAAACCTGGTCAAGACCTACAGGAAACGTATGATCTCTGTAATTGCAAACAAAGGTTTCTGTACCAAATATTAAGTTCTGCTTTTCTGATGTATCAAATACTAAAATGCAAATGAATTACTTAAAAATCATACAATGTGATTTTCTGGATTTTTGTTTTAGATTCCGTCTCTCACAGTTGAATTGTACCTATGATAAAAATTACAGACCTCTACATGCTTTGTAAGTAGGAAAACCTGCAAAATCGGCAGTGTATCAAATACTTGTTCTCCCCACTGTACATGGTTGCAGGTGTAATTACAGGGTATAGTGAAATTCTTGGGCTCCAACAACTCAGGACAAAGTGAAATAAAACAATACAACTATAATCAAAATAGATAATAATACAAATTGAAATAATAATAATAATATATACAGTATATATTAACAACTGTGGCAATGATAAATGCTCTGGATAAGAGCATCTGCTAAATGACAAAAATGTAAATGTAAATGTGCATTGGGGTGGGGGCTGGGTAAATGACCGTTGAGGGGGAGGAGGAGGGGTCCATATGGGGAGCAGCAGGTGGTGGTGGCTATTCAGCATGATACATGTCCATTGGGGTGGGGAAGGGTAAAATGTCTGTGGGAGGGGGGGTAATCAGACCTACTACTGTTGTGTCGTCCGTTGTGGGTATACAGGGAGTACATTTTACATTTTAGCAGACGCTCTTATCCAGAGCAATTTACAGTTAGTGAGTGCATACATAACTTTTTAATTTTTCATACTGGCCCCCCGTGGGAATCGAACCCTACAACCCTGGCGTTGCAAACAAACCGGTCACAGCCGGCTACGACAGAACCAGGATCTCTAGTGGCACAGCTAGCACTGCGATGCAGTGCCTTAGACCACTGCGCCACTCGGGAGAGTACATGAGGGGACTGAGGGCGCACCCTAATGCAAACGTCTAGCAACCCAAAGGTTGCCTGTTTCGAATCTCATTTTAGCAACTTTACTACCTTTTTTAGCTACTTTACAACTACTTAGTATGTTAGCTAACCCTTCCTGAGTCCAGGTTGCAAAAGTGCACAAACAGCCACCACATCTTGGCAGTGGTTAAGAACAGTCCTTCAGCCATCTCTGTTCACAGCATGCAGTCCTTGTTGTAGTTATTCCCTACAGATTAAACAAAAAAAGCCAGGGCTGCATTATTCAATGGATGTGTTGCAGCTATTTCTCAATGCCAGAAATGCATATAATAATAATAATTTTGAGCATCCCAAGAAAACATTCCCAAATTACAAATTCTTAAATAAAATTGTATAATACTGTAATATTGTTCTAAAAGTTGGGTTTGAGGTTTTCTCCAAATCAGCTCTAACTTTGGAAACAATCTCACAACGCCCCGCGGTCAGCGTCACACAATGAAGAAATAAAAATCCATGCTCACCCTTCATATAATCGTTGAAAAATAAATATATAAAAGTACTTGTGGGTAGTATGGCGGGCGAATTGGGCATCTACTCTTCAATCTGCGGGGCACATTTCATCCTTGAGAACTTCCATGGCTATCAACAACGGAAGGAGGGCTTCATCAAAATGTTTCTTTTCAAAGTGGATGCTGTCCCTACCAACTACCTATAAAGTACAGTAGGGAAAAAAAGTATTTAGTCAGCCACCAATTGTGCAAGTTCTCCCACTTAAAAAGATGAGACAGGCCTGTAATTTTCATCATAGGTACACGTCAACTATGACAGACAAAATGAGAAAAAAAAATCCAGAAAATCACATTGTAGGATTTTTAATGAATTTATTTGCAAATTATGGTGGAAAATAAGTATTTGGTCACCTACAAACAAGCAAGATTTCTGGCTCTCACAGACCTGTAACTTCTTCTTTAAGAGGCTCCTCTGTCCTCCACTCGTTACCTGTATTAATGGCACCTGTTTGAACTTGTTATCAGTATAAAAGACACCTGTCCACAACCTCAAACAGTCACACTCCAAACTCCACTATGGCCAAGACCAAAGAGCTGTCAAAGGACACCAGAAACAAAATTGTAGACCTGCACCAGGCTGGGAAGACTGAATCTGCAATAGGTAAGCAGCTTGATTTGAAGAAATCAACTGTGGGAGCAATTATTAGGAAATGGAAGACATACAAGACCACTGATAATCTCCCTTGATCTGGGGCTCCACGCAAGATCTCACCCCGTGGGGTCAAAATGATCACAAGAACGGTGAGCAAAAATCCCAGAACCACACGGGGGGACCTAGTGAATGACCTGCAGAGAGCTGGGACCAAAGTAACAATGCCTACCATCAGTAACATACTACGCCGCCAGGGACTCAAATCCTGCAGTGCGAGACGTGTCCCCCTGCTTAAGCCAGTACATGTCCAGGCCCGTCTGAAGTTTGCTAGAGTGCATTTGGATGATCCAGAAGAGGATTGGGAGAATGTCATATGGTCCGATGAAACCAAAATAGAACTTTTTGGTAAAAACTCAACTCGTCGTGTTTGGAGGACAAAGAATGCTGAGTTACATCCAAAGAACACCATACCTACTGTGAAGCATGGGGGTGGAAACATCATGCTTTGGGGCTGTTTTTCTGCAAAGGGACCAGGACGACTGATCCGTGTAAAGGAAAGAATGAATGTATCGTGAGATTTTGAGTGAAAACCTCCTTCCATCAGCAAGGGCATTGAAGATGAAACGTGACTGGGTCTTTCAGCATGACAATGATCCCAAACACACCGCCCGGGCAACAAAGGAGTGGCTTCGTAAGAAGCATTTCAAGGTCCTGGAATGGCCTAGCCAGTCTCCAGATCTCAACCCCATAGAAAATCTTTGGAGGGAGTTGAAAGTCCGTGTTGCCCAGCGACAGCCCCAAAACATCACTGCTCTAGAGGAGATCTGCATGGAGGAATGGGCCAAAATACCAGCAACAGTGTGTGAAAACCTTGTGAAGACTTACAGAAAACGTTTGACCTGTGTCATTGCCAACAAAGGGTATATAACAAAGTATTGAGAAACTTTTGTTATTGACCAAATACTTATTTTCCACCATAATTTGCAAATAAATTCATAAAAAATCCTACAATGTGATTTTCTGGAGAAAAAAATTCTCATTTTGTCTGTCATAGTTGACGTGTACCTATGATGAAAATTACAGGCCTCTCTCATCTTTTTACGTGGGAGAACTTGCACAATTGGTGGCTGACTAAATACTTTTCCCCCCCAATGTATCACAAACAGCCAGCAGCACCAGCAGATATAGATCATTATTAGGTCTTCACCATTTAAGTGAAAGAGCTAGCTTGCTACCTCTATGCTAATGTTAGCTAGCTATAGAGCTACCGCATTTAGCTCACGTCTTCCATCTAAATAACACTGATTAACGAAAGCTAAAGTAACCAAATGAACATGTCTGCCAGCTGTTAGTAGCTAACTACTGGTGCTGTCATACTATAGATAGTATAAGCCTATAGGAAAATAGTTGTTTTGGTCACGATGGAGGTCAATGTTTCTGTATAGAGCCCTGTGGCTGGGGCTGAAGCTGTGTGTCCAATTTGTAAGTCACTCTGGATAAGAGCGTCTGCTAAATGATGTAAATGTGAATGTAAATGTGTGTGTCTATGTGACGCTTCAGCCATGTATTCGATCATGGATCTGGTGGCATTTCAAAGAAAGGAGACATGTTTTCTTTAGAGGGGTGGATTGTGGATTTTGCTCAATGGCAAAGTTTATTTCTGGAGCTTGCCGCATGAGTTGTGTTTTGGAAGCCGCTGGCTGTCTGCACTTGGGTTCTCGGTGTGGCTCGTTGGATGGTGTCTGTGGCACCGGGGGAGTTTTCTATGGAGCCTGCCTACTGGCTAAATTGAAATGCGACGCTTTGGTCATGGATCTGATCGGGGATCTAGGGTCATTTTGGAGAAGTCCCGGAGACAGGCTTTCTTTGGAGGGGATTGTGAATTTTGTTCAATGGGATTTTTTTTTTTTTTTTATCTTAGGATCAATGTTGTCACAGTTGCTTCTTGTTGAAGAGGCATCAGCTAACGTTAGCTTAATATAGCTAGCTATCCTCTTCATTCGGTTCTGAATTAATTTGTGGCTGTTTCTTTCTAGCTGGCAAAATAAGTGAGCTAGATTTTGTTTATGTACTGCCATATGTCGATAACATAGCCAAGTTTGTCACTGATATGGGCTAGTAAATATCCGAAAGCTAGCCAGCTAGACAGTTATAGCTGCAAGCTAAAACCGGGGAGAGAGACAGGAGATAATTGTATATATATTATACAGTAGGCTCACCATGTGAGTCATCAAAATCACGTTCTTGTGTTCGGGCCTTTCCTGCAGACTATGAGTTTTTTATATGCAGCACCAACTACATAAATATCAGATTGGGTCCATTATCTGCTACCTGGACTTTAAACTGCCATCTCTAGCTAGCTAGCTAGCTATCGTCCCAATTCTGCAAATCTGAGAGTCAAAACCACAAGATGTAACACCCCAGAGCAGTAAAACCCAAAGTTAATTTTATGTGCACTGCGTCATCACGCGCAACAAGTCAATTTGATGGAAACATCTCTGGTGGGAAAATGCACATCTTGTTTTACGCGGCTTTTAGAATATTCGCATGAGAATCTGTCACCAATTGGATGGAAACCTAGCAAATTACTCCCCCATCTGTCCTTGTTAAATAAAGTGAGTTTTACAGTATACACCCAGCATAGTTAATTAATGACAGTGTTGGAAACTTTGAATAAGGATAGAAATGTAGATGATACCTATAATATCTTAGGATGATTATTAATTAAAGAACAAAAGACTAAATAAAATACTGCACAACATTGTGGAATCTGAGAATCTGATGACTGTCAGCTAAAATTAAATGGTTACATGATATGTTATAGAATAGATTATAGAGATGCACCATTGAGTGTTGAGAGGGATAAGAGGGAGAACCCTTCAAGGCCACATTGATAGGTTTTCTAAAGCTGTGCTGTGACACACTGTGATCCTGCTACACGAGGTAGCTTGTTAAGGAGGGACACAGGGGCCACAAAGACTTAATGAAGCACAGTCGGCCAAACAAAGAGTTAGGAATAAAGGATCATTGTTAACAGGAGCTGTTAAGGTGTATCTGCTTCTCCACTGAGTCCTCACAGACACGTGTGTGTGTGTGTGTGTGTGTGTGTGTGTGTGTGTGTGTGTGTGTGTGTGTGTGTGTGTGTGTGCGTGCGTGTGCGTGTGCGTGTGTGTTTGAGAGGCAGAGAGAGAGAGAGTAGCGGGGGAATATCTGTTTGTGTGATGAGGTGTAAACACTAACCCGTATAGGCAAGCTTTCCTGTGATGCTGTGATGCACTTGCACAGGGTGGGAACGGGAGTTGCACAGTCAAGAAGACATGGCCTACCTACTCCCCTGCTATCCCTTTCCTCAAACACACACTCCCCTCCCCCCACACACACACCCCATCTCCACATCCCTTAGACAGGTCAGTGGTTCTCCCAGAGAGGGGCGCCCCTGAGCTTTAAGCTGCCTTGCCTGCCTGTTATCCTGTTGTGACCATTCCATAATCTCCCGGGAGATGTGCCCACGGCCCTTGACGCTGTGACCAATCCTATTTGCTCGAGGAAACCCATTAATGCCTGGGCGAACTCTCCGCTGCCGTGGCGACATACACTCCTCAGGGAGTTTCAGAATACATCTTGGCTCCTAAATCAGTAAGGCAAGGCAGAGAGCTAGGCCTCCTTTGTCATAATTCTGCCACTGATAGTCAGTGATCACCCATCCTCCCCTTGAAAACACATACTATACGTTTAGAAGATGAATGGAGGTTTCGAATGGCTACACAAAGCATGGGCAGTTTCTGTATTCTCCTTGTGAGCTGCTATATGGATGAAAACACTAGTACTTTACAGATTGAGGCCTGTAGTGGGGATCTGGATGGAATATAAAGGTCACGGAAGTGGGGTTAATGGGAGGAGCATCCTTCTGGGGAGTTTCAGATCACCGCAGACACACTTTAGTGTTTGAGACCTACACTGTGGCTGGAGGTACACCACCATGGCCACAGCTCATTGCAAAGCCCACTTAGCCTGTAGAGTTACAGGACATTTGTCATGCAACTACAAAGATCTCGCAGGAAGAGTTAATGGCAACCTTAATATGATACCCCTGGAGATCCCCAAACCCCTACAGTATTTCTATACTGAACAAAAATATAAACGCAAGATTTTACTGAGTTACAGTTCATATAAGGAAATCAGTCAATTGAAATAAATAAATTAGGCCCTAATAAATGGATTTCACATGACTGGGCAGGGGGGCAGCCATGGGTGGGCCTGGGAGGGCATAGGCTCACCCACTTGGCAGCCAGGCCCAGCCAATCCGAATGAGTTTTTCCCCACAAAATGGCTTTATTACAGACAGAAATACTCCTTGAGAAATCTGTAGCATTGTGTTGTGTGACAAAACTGCACATTTAAAGTGGCCTTTTATTGTCCCCAGGACAAGGTGCACCTGTGTAATAATCATCTTCTTGATATGCCACACCTGTCAGGTGGATGGATTATCTTGGCAAAGGAGAAATGCTCACTAACAGGGATGTAAACAAATTTGTGCACAACATTTGAGAGAAATAAGCTTTTTGTGTGTATGGAATTTCTGGGATCTTTCATTTCAGCTCATGAAACATGGGACTAACACTTTAAATGTTGTGTTTATATTTTTGTTCAGTGCAGAAGACAATTTCAGAAGTTATTATCTTCCTTATTTCTTTGGTATGTGTTTTAGCCGGAGTACACACACGCACATACACGTGATCATTGTTGAATGAGTGTGGGAGTGCTCCATTTGTTTGTAAGGGTTTATGGAGGGGACACCCAAGGGATGGACAGCTGTAGCGTAGATAATAATCAACCACCAGAGAGAGAAGTCCAAGACCAAACAGACTGAACAAATAACAGTAACACCTCTCTGGGCCTCCTGGGAAATGTACCGGCATCTGGGAGGTAACCCACAAATGAGGGAAATGTTAATTAAAGCTTATGGAGTAAAATCCATAACATATGGTTGATTAGTGGGCCTGAGATTTAAATCGGTCTGTTCCACTGTTGCCTAGTAGTTATTGCTTTTCCATTCTCCCCCATGTTTCACAGTTTCAGCTACCTCAGGCAAAACCTGCAAAACATACATGTTTCACAGTTTCAGCTACCTCAGGCAAAACCTGCAAAACATACATGTTTCACATTCAGCTGTTTTTCATCTTATACATTGATAAAATGCCTTGAGCTAGGCTATGTTATGCATATACACTATTTAACTAGCAGTTAGAAAAGAAAACATTGATATATATTGAAGGATTCTAATGTCAATAAAGTTGTAATGTTATATCAGGATTATTTTGTACCAAACATGATTTCTGTCTTCATGAATCAATAACCCTGCCTTCACTTCTTAATAAACGTCAGGACTGTTGTAAACAAAAAGAAAACATAATCCCTCTCTTCTTTCATTTCCTGTCTGTCTTGTATCTATCCATCTGAAGTGGTCCTGATATATCCTGCTGTTGTTTGTCAGGGCTTAAATCAGTGCTGTGGTTTTTGTTTTTTTGTCAGCCCAAAAGGTGGATTTGTTTTGACTGGGTCTTTGGTGATCGGTGATGGGTTTAGGGAGGGGGGAGTGCACACACACACATGCACACACACACCTTCCACACACTCACACGGTGTTGTGTTACAGTTAATTGGGAGGCAGTGTTGATGAGTCTGTCTGCTCGCTGGGGCCCTTATCTCTCCACCAGGCCCTTCCGGTGGCGGTTGGAAGATTGGAGTAGGGCAGGAGCAGAAGCAGACATGGGCTCTGGTGGCTGGCCGGCTGGCTGGCCGGCTGGCTGGCTGAGTGGCAGGGTGATTGACTGGAGTGACTTAGGAGCTCAGTGTTACCGCAATGCCTCCCCATCCTGCTTAAGAGGCCCATCTGCTGCAGCAAAGCCAGATCCATACATAGATAGATGGAGAGTTGGATATAGAGATGGAAGTAGGGATGAAATTGTGCTTCAGGCTGAGATTATCTGGAAACTATCAACAGTGTGGCGCAACTGTTTGTGACTTCTTCCTTTTGCATATTTGTATATTTATTTTATGTACTTTGAATGTACTACAGCTTGGTACTACTACCGTAAATCACCCCTTTGGAAAAGCAAGAATCAATATATAAAAACGATATATAAAAAACTAAGCAGCTCTGTAAATAAGCAGAATATGTCTCGCATAGTTCAGCTTTGTCTGGGTTTCAGCACCACACAGCAGGGTAAACAGCTTCCTGCATCCAGGGCAGAGGCTTGCGTGTATTTGACTGAAACTGAAGTGATACATAAGAGCATAACAACCTTGGACAAACCTATCTCTGCTGAACACTTGATTACATACTGTATCGATCTAAGGACCCCAAGGGGTATCAAATGAATTATGTGCCATGAAACCAGTGCCATTTGACAGAACTGTCTTCTGACTGGTAATAACGTCATTTTGTCCACTAGATCCTGGTATCACAAGAAAGACCCAATCACAGGGGAATATAATATTTGCTATTGATGGAAGGACACAATGAACATGTTAGATATACTTCCTCATGCCTTTTATTATTATGATCATAGGAGAATCTGCCACTAACTTCATATGACTACAGTTTATACCAGCGCTTCTGTGGAAGTAAGTAAGTCACATATACTGTAAGGTTATTGCTCTTGATAAAATCATCCTTTTATTGCTGAGAATGAAGAAAACGCCTCTCTATGTAAAGGTCCAATGCAGATGTTTTTATCTCAATATCAAATCATTTCTGG
Source organism: Coregonus lavaretus (assembly GCF_964263955.1). NCBI lineage: Eukaryota > Metazoa > Chordata > Actinopteri > Salmoniformes > Salmonidae > Coregonus > Coregonus lavaretus. The sequence continues at coordinate 31,548,436 of NC_140010.1, read as the reverse complement.
GTAACAATTAAGTACCTACAGTACTTAAGTATTTAGTCAGCCACCAATTGTGCAAGTTTTCCCACTTAAAAAGATGAGAGAGGCCTGTAATTTTCATCATAGGTACACGTCAACTATGACAGACAAAATGAGATTTTTTTTCTCCAGAAAACAAAAAGTTTCTCAATACTTTGTTATATACCCTTTGTTGGCAATGACACAGGTCAAACGTTTTCTGTAAGTCTTCACAAGGTTTTCACACACTGTTGCTGGTATTTTGGCCCATTCCTCCATGCAGATCTCCTCTAGAGCAGTAATGTTTTGGGGCTGTCGCTGGGCAACACGGACTTTCAACTCCCTCCAAAGATTTTCTATGGGGTTGAGATCTGGAGACTGGCTAGGCCACTCCAGGACCTTGAAATGCTTCTTACGAAGCCACTCCTTCGTTGCCCGGGCGGTGTGTTTGGGATCATTGTCATGCTGAAAGACCCAGCCACGTTTCATCTTCAATGCCCTTGCTGATGGAAGGTGGTTTTCACTCAAAATCTCACGATACATGGCCCCATTCATTCTTTCCTTTACACGGATCAGTCGTCCTGGTCCCTTTGCAGAAAAACATCTGACCATATGACATTCTCCCAATCCTCTTCTGGATCATCCAAATGCACTCTAGCAAACTTCAGACGGGCCTGGACATGTACTGGCTTAAGCATGGGGACACGTCTCGCACTGCAGGATTTGAGTCCCTGGCGGCGTAGTGTGTTACTGATGGTAGGCTTTGTTACTTTGGTCCCAGCTCTCTGCAGGTCATTCACGAGGTCCCCCCGTGTGGTTCTGGGATTTTTGCTCACCGTTCTTGTGATCATTTTGACCCCACGGGGTGAGATCTTGCGTGGAGCCCCAGATCGAGGGAGATTATCAGTGGTCTTGTATGTCTTCCATTTCCTAATAATTGCTCCCACAGTTGATTTCTTCAAACCAAGCTGCTTACCTATTGCAGATTCAGTCTTCCCAGCCTGGTGCAGGTCTACAATTTTGTTTCTGGTGTCCTTTGACAGCTCTTTGGTCTTGGCCATAGTGGAGTTTGGAGTGTGACTGTTTGAGGTTGTGGACAGGTGTCTTTTATACTGATAACAAGTTCAAACAGGTGCCATTAATACAGGTAACGAGTGGAGGACAGAGGAGCCTCTTAAAGAAGTTGTTACAGGTCTGTGAGAGCCAGAAATCTTGCTTGTTTGTAGGTGACCAAATACTTATTTTCCACCATAATTTGCAAATAAATTCATAAATAATCCTACAATGTGATTTTCTGGATTTTCTTTTCTCAATTTGTCTGTCATAGTTGACGTGTACCTATGATGAAAATTACAGGCCTCTCTCATCTCTTTAAGTGGGAGAACTTGCACAATTGGTGGCTGACTAAATACTTTTTTCCCCCACTGTAACTGTCACCAGGTAGGCCAAAAACTCCATCCCACCAAAACAGGCTGAAAGGTCAGGCGGTCTTTTCAAACAGCAATTACACTAAAAGGGCATTATCATTTTCACAATTTCACATTATTAGTCCAACCAGATGGAAATATATATATATATATATATATATATATATATATATATATATATATATATATATATATATATATATATATATATATATATATATATATATATGCATACACGTATTGGTCTGCACTGGTCCTTCGAAGTGCATTTTACGGAACAGCACAAGCTGCATAGTAATAAACATGATTTGTATTTGCGCACCAAGGGCCATAATTTCAACATCGATGTCAAATACCACAATGTCATCAAATTAAGTGCTTATGTGGCCCTTGGTGCACACACACACACACACACACACACACACACACACACACACACACTCCATGCGAATAATACCACAACCCAGCCCATAAAGCCAACCCCCTCTGCTGTGCCCCTCTCATTATGGTTTTCAGACAGAGAGAGAGGACATAGAGATCAGACTGAGGAATGGGGTCACTGTCCTCCTTGACTTTAGTGGACACTGTGGAGGAAAGTCACACTGGGCCTCACTGATGTCACACGCACACACATGCACGCTGTACACTTATACACGCACGCATGCACGCAAAGTCGAACACACACATACAGGCGCAAGCACACGCAAACGGACGCACGCATACACACCCGCATGCACGCACATACACGCATGCACACACACATACAATCCTCTGCCTCACACACATCATCTCACCAGGCCTGGACTCTAACGAGTGTGTTCAGTGGCTGAGTTCTGCCACCCAGGCTGACTGCTGCGGTCCTCTCACCCAGACCTCACACCTCCAACAGCCCCTCAAGCCAGTCCATGTCACATCTGCTCCAGTCTCACTCACACACGATGCTGGATACACACACACAGGAGAGGATGCCTGAAAACACACACACGTATTCACACGTGCACAAGAGCTGACTTACACAGAATGTACTGTATGAACTCTCTTTCTCATACACACATGTATGCATGCATGCACACACACACACTTAGCGGGTGCATTAGATGTGTGAGTCATCGCGGCAGAGGAAGCAATCACTTCCAGTGAAATGGAAAGGTCACGATGATGAGGGGACTCCCCCTTGCTGAGGGAGAGAGGAGGAATACCCACAACACACACAAGATCTCTCATTACTCCACATACTGTTCATGTATCCCATTCACACACAGTTTATTAAAGTTCGGCACACACTGATGATATATATTTAAATCATGGGCATATGTGAACTAAAAGACATTCTTCAAAAATCTATTAAACAATACAGTTCAAATATGTGTGCCCAGCCTACAAGTGATTCATGCAGGGATACAAGGAAATACCATTCAGAGATCGAGGGAACAATAGTGATTATTTCTTAGATGATCTGCCGCAAACAGAGATTTGTGGCCCAAAGAGTGTTTAGAGTTTGAGTGGAAATGGATGCCACTTGGACTCGTTTTAAATTGGTAGTTTTGTCTGCCAAAAGTTGTTAAACACATTGAGTATTTATCCATCACATTCAAAAACAATCAGATCGAGCATCGAGGGAGGAGTTTTTGTTGTGTGTGTGTGATTTGCTTCTTTATTTCACTGTCACTACCAGATATGAGTGGGTTGATTTGCTACTACATCAATTCTAAGAACTTGTCTATGGACTACACATAGTTTTCATCAATGCTTATGTACAGATACAGTGCATTTGGAAAGTATTCAGACCCTTGACTTTTTCTTACAGTCTTATTCTAAAATTGATTAAATAAATTAAATATCCTCATCAATCTACACACAATACCCCATAATGACAAAGTGAAAACAGTTTTTTTGACATTTTTGCACAAAAGCAAAACAAAAACAGAAATACCTTATTTACATAAGTATACAGACCCTTTGCTATGAGACTCGAAATTGAGCTCAGGTGCATCCTGTTTCCATTGATCATCATTGAGATGTTTCTACAACTTGATTGGAGTCCACCTGTGATACATTCAATTGATTGGACATGATTTGGAAAGGCACACACCTGTCTATATAAGGTCCCACAGTTGACAGTGCATGTCAGAGCAAAACCAAGCCATGAGGTCGAAGGAATTGTCCGTAGAGCTCCGAGACAAGATTGTGTCAAGGCACAGATCTGGGGAAGGGTCCAAAAAAGTTCTGCAGCATTAATGGTCCCCAGGAACACAGTGGCCTCCATCATTCTTAAATGGAAGAAGTTTGGAACCACCAAGACTCTTCCTAGAGCTGGCCGCCCAGCCAAACTCAGCAATCGGGGGAGAAGGGCCTTGGTCAGGGAGGTGACCAAGAACCCGATGGTCAGTCTGACAGAGCTCCAGAGTTCCTCTGTGGAGATGGGAGAACCTTCCAGAAGGACAACCATCTTTGCAGCACTTCACCAATCAGGCCTTTATGGAAGCCACTCCTCAGTAAAAGGCACATGACAGCCCGCTTGGAGTTCGCCAAAAGGCACCTGAAGGACACTCAGACCATGAGAAACAAGATTATCTTCGGCCTGAATGCCAAGCTTCACGTCCCTACAGTGAAAAATGGTGGTGGCAGTGTCATGCTGTGGGAATGTTGTTCAGCGGCAGGGACTGGGAGACTAGTCAAGATCGAGGGAAAGATGAACGGAGCAAAGTACAGAGAGATCCTTCATGAAAACTGCTCCAGAGCACTCAGGACCTCAAACTGGTTTTAAGGTTCACCTTCCAACAGGACAACGACCCTAAGCACACAGCCAAGACAACGCAGGAGTGGCTTCGGGACAAGTCTCTGAATGTCCTTGAGTGGCCCATTCAGAACCCGGACTTGAACCTGATCTGGAGAGACCTGAAAGAAGCTGTGCGGCGACGCTCCCCATCCATCCTGACAGAGCTTGAGAGGATCTGCAGAGAAGAATGGGAGAAACTCCCCAAATACAGATGTGCCAAGCTTGTAGCGTCATACCCAAGAAGACTCGAGGCTGTGATCGCTGCCAATGGTGCATCAACAAAGTACTGAGTAAAGGGTCTGAATACTTATGTGAATGTGATATTTATGTTTTTTTTTTTTTGCTAAATTTTGTATAAACCTGTTTTTGCTTTGTCATTATGGGGTATTGTGTGTGTATATTGGTGACGGAATTTCTTTAAAAAAATACATTTTAGAATAAGGCTGTAACGTAACAAAATGTGTAAAATGTGAAGGGGTCTCAATACTTTCCGAATGCACTGTATATCATCCAATATTGTAGGCAATGTTAGTTCACATTGATGCATGGAAGAGAAGCCAACCAAAAAGAAGCTAACGTCTCCGGGTCTCTTCATTTTATCCTGTTATACATGTTACAGATTTTTGGGGGCTCATCCGGCATAACTAATGTGGCAAAATGTTGTCTAAAGAGAGAGTTTTTTTGTCAATACGAGCACTGACCAAGAAGACAAATTTACCTCATCATATATTTATCTTGGTGGATAAAGGTGAAGCAGGTTGATGTTAACTCCTGCTAACAAATGACTTGCTTGATTAGAATCTGCTGTCAACGAGGAAAAACATTATAATTATCAACTACAGTGTTCAGGTAATTAGTCAGATGCAACTACGACCTGATGTTTCATGAATTCCTAATGTGCTAAACAGAACTTAACGCCATCGAAGGCACGGAGAACAATTGAGCAAATTTGTGGCATGTCAATCACAACGGTAAGATTTCAGTGGCTGTTATATGAGTATGTTTTCTCTGGAGAACCATTCAGGTTTACAGTGCTGTCTCCATCACAGGCAATTATAAGGGAGTGATAGCAATTATGCTTTTTTTATGTTCGTCTTTGCGTTTTTTCTCCCTCTTGTTCAATCTGTTCTAATTGAAACTGTGAGAGAGACGGTAAGGCGAGAAGGGGAGGAAATGGGAGGCAGAGGCTTAAGTGATTTGCAGATAGAGTTTTAATGACACTAGAATTACAGTCCAGAGTTAAAGGAAAATCGATCCCTATGCCTAGAACAGTGACATTGCCCAGTAGTAGTTAGGATTTCTAACTGAACATTCTTCAACCTAATGGTTTATTCGAGTCTTAGTTCACTCAGTAGCATCATGCATCGGCTACTAATGAATACAGATGGATTTGGACAAGCACTAAAGGACATAAAATGTAAACAATGCACTTTAACATTCCCAAGGTATCACTTTTGGCATAATATTAACAGCAAACAAGGCTCAATTAATGTAACCAAGGCTAGCACATAATGGTTGCCACAGGTGGGAATATGCTAATATACATTTAGCACAGGGAGGTCAAGGAGGCACGGAGACCTCCACCCACGCTCTTGCTAATGGCTAACCTAGTGTGGCTGGCTCGACAGGAGCGTGTCATTTGTAACACGGAGTGGACGCAACGCTGCGCCAGGCCTCCCCTGGCTGCTGGGCCACAGAGAGATTAGTTCCACCCAGGAAGGAGGCTTCAGGGGATCCATAATGGCTCAACAGATTGTTCTGGGCTGACCTTTCAACCATTCTGTTTAATTTGGAGATTAGCAGCCAAGAGCTGTGGATTAACGAAATTAAAGAGAACAACACAGGGAGAGGGGGAGGAGAGAGAGAGAGAGAAAGAGAGAGCATACAAATTTAAAAGAGGTAGAGGATAGAAACAGCGAGAAAGAAATATGCTCCAAACAAAGGGGGACAATAGATTGAATTGTTACATCCTGAGTGTGACTCATAATACAAATAGTACAAATAAAATAGTAGATTTATGTTGTCTCTGTATTGTTACCTATTTATTACATAGTAGCTAAAGCTCCAACCCGAAAATGTGTGCTTGTGTCGTGCATGCTTGTATATTTGTACAAGGGTTAGCATAACGGAATGTAATTGAGATTGTCTCATTTTCACTACGGAACGGCTGATGTCATCTGTAGGGTTGCAGGCCACTGGGAGACAAACAATGTCACTCTTTAGCTGCCAGAGATAATTGTTAAACTCACACCGCTCACAGCTCCATTACAAAGATGTACCACCAGAGCAATTCAAACCAAAATAAATCTCCAGCACATTAAATTCCAGGAAACTGCTTAAAATACGTCTCGGTCTCAAATGAGGCCTCCCTCGGGTGGACATATTTGTTTTTGGAACGGCTGCCTAAACCTTTAAATATAGCAGTTACTTCAGCACAGCAGCTAGTGGGCATGAGATGAGACCTGCAAGTGGTGGAATAATGTGTAAATGTTGGTTTTCAATTCTGGACTTTAGATCCAACCTGAAGTACATATGGGGTCCCACAGGGATCTATCTTAGACCCTTGTTTTCTCTTTGTACAGCAGAAATACCTATAGTATAGCTTCCATCTCTGTCGCAACCTAAACCTTCCAACGTTGACAAGATGGATGCTAATTTTAGCCATCCCTCTCAAGTCACGGAGAACACAGTGACAAAAACACACAGAGAGAGCAGAGAGAGTACAGCCGGCTCTCTCTCCCCTCGTTGTCTCTTCCAGTCTACTCCTCTTCCATCAGCTAATTGCACTAATTAATTTGCATAGCCTGCAGACAATGGGAGCTCCAGCAGCTAGGCCCTGGCCAGGTTATCACTTAAGTGTGAAATCAATTTACAGCTGTATGATGGAGAGAGGAAAAGAGCAGGAAGGGAATCTCAAAGTAGGATGGATCGAGATTGTCGACCCTTTTAAACAGTGGACTCTGACCGAATCGATACTTGTGGTATGAAGAAGAAGACGTTTTGGACTAATCATGTTTTCTAAGGGAGACAGACATGGCCGTAACTGCATATGAGGACACCGAGGTCCGGTCTAATTAGATTTTTTTTAAATAATAATAATGTTGTACACAATAAAGAAAATCAACATCTAAATATTGCTCCCATCATTGAAAAAAGCCCAGAACGCTTATATTATTGATCTGATTGAGTTCTAATCGTGCCTGCCTCTTTGCGAATGAGTGGAATCATGAACAGTGGTTTGTTCGTCATATTTGCATACATTTCCCAGATTTGCCTCCTGGATTTCCCTTTTTAGCAGCACATTCACCACTCTCTCAAACGGCTAACTCCACCCTCTCACGGCACAGGCCGAGGGCCTGAGACGTGTAACGAACTACCCCAGCTCCCAGTCGGCTCAAGTAGGCAACTAGAGAGTCAGATCTAGAGACGCTGAGGAAATGGGAGGCAGAGGCTTAAGTGACAGTGTGTTTGCGAGATGCCAGATAAAAGGCCATTTTAAAACCGTCTCGCGACTCCTGCCGTGTCTACAGACATCCCCCAAACAAATAAAAACTGACTCTGAGAATGAGTGCACAACTGGTAAATAGTCGCTTATAGATATGTCAGTCACTCAGGTGGCTAGCTACCGGCAGATACTTATATTGCAGTAACGTTGAAGGGCTCTGGCTAGTATTACTTAGCCAGCTAGAAGGATGAAGTCAGAAGTTAAGGTTAAACAGAGCCTACCCCAGCAGGAGTAAAAAATACGCTATTAAGTTTTCATAATACCTTTGCTTTACAGAGAGAGGCTACTGAGACAGACAGTGATGTGGCACTCAGTTGTGAGGCTGAAGCAGGCTGCAATGCATGCAGGAGGAAGCAGAGACAGAGAGAGAGGAAGCAAGCAGAGAGAGAGGGGTTAGTACAGTGGTTCCCAAACTTGGGGTCGGGGCCTCATGTGGGGTCCCCTGAGAAAATCTACTGCAATCAAAATGCAAACAATACAGTTCTAAAAATGACATACATTTTCGTTTCGTCACTGATGCTACGTGTCAGTGTGAATCATGTCTCATATTTCCATTACAATTGTATAGCTAATAGGCTATGTGTTTGTAGATCGACTGAGGTGAATTAACCTACACTCTTAGAAAAAAGGGTTCTTCAGCTGTCCCCTATAGGAGAACTCTTTTTGGTTCCAGGTAGAACCCTTTTTGGTTCCAGGTAGAACCCTCTGTGGAAAGGGTTCTACATGGAACCCAAAAGGGTTCTACCTGGAACCAAAAAGGGTTCTTCAAAGGGTCCTCCTATGGGGACAGCCGAAGAACCCTTTTAGGTTCTAGATAGCACCTTTTTTCTAAGAGTGTACAGCAGCCGAGGTGATAATGGCTGGGGTCATTTTTGCTTGTTTTTGCTGTTCTTCAAATAGCGTTTTAATATTTTTTTGATTGTATAGAAATGCACTAAATCAACTTTACCCCCCTTCCGGACCTCACTAAAACTCAAACCCTGGTTGCAGCTCTGGAGACAAACTATTGGTAAGTGAATGTGGTTGATGATTGAGTGAACCTGACAGAAGACATCTGAAAATTGTACTTTGCATACAGATGTAGTATCTTAATTTGATCACCTTTTGAAGGAGAATGCAAGAAATGTAAACCTGCAATGCAAGAAATGTAAACCTTGTAGTGTATTTGAAGTTTAAAAAGGCTTCTGAAGTTTCAATTTCAGACTTGATTTTCTCTTATGAAAAATGTAACAACCCCTACAAAAATGTCCATTATTTATAATCCACATAATAATTCACATTTCCTGTTGCTGCAGGATTATTTTCCTGCTGTAGCAAACATGCTCAAATTAAGATCCTACATCTGTAGATGTGCAAAAAAGTTGCTCGTTTTGATGAAAGCCTAACTACATGAAACTACATGCCAAACACTGAAGACAAAGCAGAAAGAAAGACAGAGTCCATTTCACTGCTTCTCTCACTTCTATAGGCTTTATTACTTCTCCCCTACCAAACCAAGCCAGTAACGTTTAGGTCTGTCACCACAACACAATGTAAACACACAAGACTGACGTTGACTGCCTCCCTATTTCCCTCCTGGCAAAGCTCCACTTTAAAGGTCAGGGTTCTCTAGTCACTGAGAGACTGATGGGAGGTGAAGATTCAGGAGCTATACTGCAGGTGCTTGTCACATCCACACAGAAACTCCAACCTGATGCCCCCTGTACTAAAGTCTACCTTTGTGTCGCATTGTACTTCTTTAGTGTAGATTGCAACAACACTGCATGGCCCTGTGTGTTATTTCAGAAGTACCTTACTGGGTATCCATGTACCACTTCAAATGAGTGAATGGGGAATGCAAAAATAAGTGATACTGTAGATTTCGTGAGAGCAAACTAATCAGCTGTATTAGCTCCTTCTCCACAGCCTCTCTCCAATGATACACTTTCCCATTCACCTCCCTGAACCTCTGTCCAATCAGGCGAGAGATCTCCTAGTGTACAAAAGCATTTGCCTCGTGAGACAGAGATCAACCAACCACAATCTACCATCACAATGAGATCAGAGTCCCATCTCCTCTCTTTTCCTCTATCTACCCTGTCTTTCACAGATGGAGGCTCTGGCTGACTCACAGTCGACTCCAGCAGCGTCGTTCGGTTTGGTTCAGGTCATGTATCTCCCCATACAGCGCGATAGGAGAGTGACAGGAACCCAGAATAGAAAGGCCACCCAGAGAAGCTGTTGTCAATTGGGCAGAAAATAGGAGATGACAGGCAGTCTGGCCTGCATGCTGAAATAGATCGACTTGCCTTAGTCCCCTTCTCCCCAATGGCTCTTAATGACATTATTACCTCTCTGATGCTCTGTGGCAAAATGGCTCATTCAGTGAGGAAATGCCACGCCATGTTACAGGCTATAGGGCTTAGGATTTTCGTGTATTCTTCACCGGGATTGGTTTGACAAGTAGAAAACCATGTGAGGCAGGTGTTTTTGTAGAGATACTGGACTGATTCATTTTCTATTTTCTGCCTTTCTCACTTTTTCCCCCTCTAAAAAAATGTAATGTTGTAAAGGCATTTGTTGATTCAGCCTTTTGTTAAATAGGAGAACGCATGTTAAAATGTTAGAAAATTGAGACACACAGCTACACTGAAAAAGCATTGGACAAGCTAAGCCGAACACCTATCAAACCTGCAGCAGAACACACAAGTAAGACAACAAATGCCATGCGGCAACATATGAGTGTAAAGTAGATTTGGGATCTTCACATTCTTTTTTCTACTACTTTAAATATTCTCTTTAAAGCAAACAAGGTTAAAGCAAAGCCTCAGGCCCAAACACACATATTACCCATTTTGTTGTCCCTCTGTAAAATACTGATAGGTTTTTGGGGGGAGAGAGCTCAATCGATGCACTTCAAAGTGAGGGGAACCTCAGAGGCCAGGAGCTACAGTGTTGCGTCCCTGGGTTTGATGGTCTCAAACAGGTCCTCAAGAACCATTGAGAGAGGAAGTGGGTTCTTCTGAAGGAGGAAACACACAGCGGTTAGTGTGGACAGATATCTAACCTGCTGGGGAGAAAAGGGGGGTTAAAGCTAAACTCTGAGTGTGGAATAATTCAGCAGAGATCAAAGACTATTATGAAGCCTGGAAACCCTGCATGGGAGCTGCCATACATTTAAATTGACACTACATTTACATTTTTGTAATTTAGCAGATGCTCTTATCCAGAGCGACTTACAGGAGCAATTAGGTTAAAGTGCCTTGTTCAAGGGCACATCGACAGAATTACCATGTTGTGTGTTACACGGCTTCCACTTATGAGGGGTCACACACCTGATACGGTAGGGGTCACACACCTGATATGGTAGGTGTTGGCGTGGGTGTGAGTTGAAGTCGTTGAATATCTAGCTATGGTTCTATCCCTTGAATTCCAAAGTAAATATCAATCTCAATGAATGAATCAATTAATCACATTGTATTTGCATAGTACTTTTTACAAATACGTTTGATACAAAGTGCTTATCAGCAACCCAGGCCAAACCCCCCTGAATTTAGATAGAATGTACAGTTGTAACTATGTATATGGGAAATGTTGCATTATCAATGTATCTGAGTGAACATGCGTAGCCCTACATTTGGCGTAGTCGGCAGGATAAGATATGTATATTTATTAGTCCCCTGGATATACAACGCCTTCAGAAAGTATTTACACCCCTTGACTTTTTCCACATTTTGTTGTGTTACAGCCTGAATTTAAAATGGATAACATTTAGATTTTTTGTCACTGGCCTACACACAATACCCCATAATGTCAAAGTGGAATTTTGCATTTCAAAATGTTTACAAATTCATTAAAGTTGAAAAGCTGAAATGTCTTTAGTCAATAGGTATTCAACCCCTTTGTTATGGCAAGCCTAAATAAGTGCAGGAGTAAAAATGTGCTTAACAAGTCACATAATAAGTTGCATGGATTTACTCTGTGTGCAATAATAGTATTTAACATGATTTTTGAATGACTACCTCATCTCTGTACTCCACACATACAATTATCTGTAAGGTCCCTAAGTCGAGCAGTGAATTTCAACCACAGATTCAACCACAAAGACCAGGGAGGTTTTTCAATGCCTTGCAAAGAAGGGCACATATTTGTAGATGGGTTAAAATAAGAAAAAGCAGACATTGAAAATCCATTTGAGCATGGTGAAGTTATTAATTACACTTTGGATGGTGTATCAATACACCCAGTCACTACAAAGACACAGGTTTCCTTCCTAACTCAGTTGAGAGGAAGGAAACCGCTCAGGGATTTCAGCATGAGGCCAATGGTGACTTTAAAACAGTTAGAATTGAATGGCTGTGATAGGCAAAAACTGAGGATGGATCAACAACATTGTAGTTACTCCACAATACTAACCTAATTGACAGAGTGAAAAGACGGAAGCCTGTACAGAATATAAATATTCCAAAACATGCTTCTTGATTGCAACAAGGCCCTAAAGTAATACTGCAAAAGAATGTGTCAAAGCAATTCACTTGAATACAAAGGGTTATGTTTGGTGTAAACCCAATACAACACATCACTAAGTACCACTCTCCATATTTTCAAGCATAGTGGTGGCTGCATCATGTTATGGGTATACTTGTAATCGTTAAGGACCAGGACATTTTTCAGGATAAAAAAAATTAATGGAATGGAGCTAAGCACAGTCATAATCCTAGAGGAAAACCTTGTTCAGTCTGCTTTCCACCAGACACTGGGAGATGAATTCACCTTTCAGCAGGACAATAACCTAAAACACAAGGCCAAATCTACACTGATCAATAACCAATTTGACAGAGATTGAATACTTTTTTAAAGAATAATGGGCAAATGTTGCTCAATCCAATTGTGGAAAGCTCTTGGAGACTTACCCAGAAAGACTCACAGTTGTAATCGCTGCCAAAGGTGCTTCCACAAAGTATTGACTCAGGGGTGTAAATACTTATGTAAATGAGATATTTCTGTATTTATTTTCAATAAATGTGCTACAATTTCTAAAACATGTTTTCACATTGTCATTATGCGGTATTGTGTGTAGATGGGTGAGGGGAAAATATATATATTTAATACATTTTGAATTCAGGCTGTAAGACAACAAAATGTGGAATAATTCAAAGGGTATCAATACTTTCTGAAGGCACTGTAGTATGTTGAGTAAATAGGCCTTATCTTGTATTCTGGGAGAGAGGATATGTGACACTCCCCTAAATCCATTGTGACAATCCATGAAAACGTGATTTAGAGGCCGAGCCGAATCCCAAATTATTTAGCTCATTACGTCAAAAGTGTAACAGAGTCGGGATTTGAAATTTTAGATAATTGATTTAATTTTTTTGCTGCAGAGGATTGCCACGAATACCACAGCATTATGCAAGAAGAACTGAATACATCTCTTCAATATCATAGTCCATTGACGTTAGAGAACAGTATAGTGTTAGGCTGTAGTAAAGAAGAGTTATATAGGTTGTCCTCGAGAAAGAGAGAGAAAGAGAAAGAGAGAGCTGATACTGTAGCTAAAGAAATGGATATGGTATACGTATCTATGAGGCTCTGCTATGCTCCAGTCTGCCTGGTTTCTCCCATCATGCACCATGAATTTATCCTGCAAGCTGCCACTTCCTGTTAAAGGTCTGTGTTCAAGTGGGCAGGTCAGATTGGTGCTGTGTCTGCTTGAGTGGAGTCTCTCTCTCTCTCTCACTGTCTTTCTCTTTCTCTCTCTCTCTTTCTTTCTTTTTTCTTTCTCCTCGCCCTATCCTCTTCCTCTCTATACCTCTCCTCTCCCCGAGTCTCTTTCCCTTCCCCTTTCCCTCTCCCTCTCTAAAAAGGCAGTCTTATCCAGTCATCTCTCTGTCCCCTCTGAACCTCCCACTGATCAATATGTCTCCCTTGACTGACAGAACGGAGCCATCGCTCTGTGGCACATTGTAAAGCTAAACAACAATATTCCCTCATCGCTCTCTCTCTCTCTCTCTCTCTCTCTCTCTCTCTCTCTCTCTCTCTCTCTCTCTCTCTCTCTCTCTCTCTCTCTGACACATTGGGTCTAGCAGCTAGCTGAACCCGACACTGCAATTGCAATGATAAGTCGTTGTCCAGTGCTGAAATGTTATCCCCTAACTTTCAGACTCAGGTTGTCTGGGGATCTTAAAATCATGTTAGTCCTCCGAGCTAAAGCCCAGGCATTCGCTCTGGGATACCATCAAGACTGATAGAGACTATTAGAAATACAGCCACCCACTCAAATAAAAATGTATGGAGTATCTTTCAATAAGATTAGTGACAACCTTTCTGCAGACCGGCTGATTTACCCTTTGTGTGTTTTGCTCATGGCAGTTCCACAATATATGGTCGAGGTTGATGTATAGCTCTATAATTACCTCAAGCTATAACGCTTGTCAAAGGCTTCGCTGCCTGGCTGTAGCTCCAGGTGTTTATCGCCTTGATTTTCTCTCTGTGGTTTGTATTTTTCTCTTTCATTTTCCCGCTCCCTCCGTTTTCCTTGGGGGTCTCCCATGGCTTGTTAAATCACAACATGCCACACGGCTTGATTGCAACAGTCAAGCTTTAATGTATGCCACCTGTGGGTGTGCTTTAAAGTCTGTAAATTATATTAGCCCCATAAAACAAGATAAGCTATCACAGGTTCCACGATGAACTGAAAGAATAAAGGTGCGGGTTTCATTTTGCCCGCAAAGCTCCAATAAGCCAGGTTTGAAGACAGGGAGATAGAGAGGGAGATAGAAGCAAAGGATGTAAAAGCAGGGTGATTGAGTGTGGCTGGGTTGGGTTGTACTCTCTTGTGGAGACATGATGGGGTTTGTTTTTGGGAGAGGAGGGGGATAAAGAAACTGATGTTGCGTTGATGAACATGGAACTTAATTGCATGCCACTCGAAATCAAGGTGAATCTGGGTTATAGATTTCTTATGCCTCCGTATTTAGCAAGGAGTACAGTATACTGTAAGCTAGCTCCAAACAGAAATATTCGGATCAAGTATGTTAGTGAACAGTGGAGATGGTAAATAATGGATGTTCTGCTTCATCACTGTTTCAACCGAGTTTAAGGCTTAACTGAATGAACAACAGAGAAAAAATGCAATATGAACGTTTATTCAAATTGTTTGGGTAGTGGCCTCATCGCCAAGGAAAGCTCCTCGGAGCCAGATGCTGTTATCACAGGTAGCCCTATGCGGGGCAGCTGGTATCAACCCCCATCACTGGGTATTGAAGCTCATTGTTGAAAAATGTATAATCTTGGATATTAGAAGTCTTGGGCCATATCAAATAAACAATGTAAATTCTACTAAAGTCGTTATTTTCAATTGCGGTATCATGATATTTAAATGTAGCCTAATTATGTATAAAATCACCATGGCAAATAAATATAATTAATATCAAATCAACACTGTTGCTTTGGTTTATTTTATATTTTTATGATTCAGAATTCGCATGTTAATGAAATAGAGTGAAATGAATGAATGCCCTCTATGCATAATGTAAAATCAGTTTTACAATGAACCCAGTGCCAAAATTCTATTAACTTTAACACAGAAATGCACCAATCACCCAGATGTTGTGATCTCTATGCTTCATTTTAGAAGTATGATATCTAACATTTCACACACACACACAC
The DNA here is from genome assembly GCF_964263955.1 of Coregonus lavaretus. Lineage (NCBI taxonomy): Eukaryota > Metazoa > Chordata > Actinopteri > Salmoniformes > Salmonidae > Coregonus > Coregonus lavaretus. Next base: position 31,533,081 of record NC_140010.1, on the reverse strand, counting down.
ACCCTCACTATATGGCAGTTTCTAAGGACCCAGGTCAACTGACCATCTCCCAGACCCCGGCCTCAACCTGTCATGATCATCGTCCTGTTTGATCGTTCCTCTACAGAAAACGTCAGGGTGCCATGGAAACAGTGGTAGGCAGCATTTAATGAACAATGGCCCGGTCGGGGGCCTGAGTGACGGATGGCAAAGGGAGGAAAGGGAGAGTACAACTGTAACTACCAGGCCTGAGTTTGTTTGTCGCCCCGGGCGTGTGTCTCCTACAACAGCCCCCCCACTGCTTGTGCTGCCGGTATAAATTATTGAGGAAGCTGCCGGAAGGTACACTTTGTGTCTCCTATGTTATAACACTTCACCTCAAGACTCAGAGTCAAGACTGTGTCATGATAGGGTGTGAAGGTAGGGGGAAGACCACTTTTAAATATGTTTAATTTAGGAGGTGTTTGAGGGTGAGCTACTGTGTCCACTTTGTTGCCCTGTCCACTTCATTACCACTAAGTCAAATGACTGACATGCCATGGACACGTGAGGTGAACTAAGAGTAAGTAACATGGGTGAGAGTAACAATGAATGGGGGATTTTCTACTCATAACTAATAACTACAGTATATGCAGTGATAGGGGTGTTAAATACATTGAACAAAAAGCTACACGCAACATGCAACAATTTCAAAGACTTTACTGAGTTACAGTTCATATAAGGAAATCAGTCAATTGAAATAAATAAATTAGGCCCTAATCTATGTATTTCACATGACTAGGAATACAGATATGCATCTGTTGGTCACAGATACCTTTAAAGAAAAGTAGGGGCGTGGATCAGAGAACCAGTCAGTATCTGTTGTGACCACTATTTGCCTCATACAGCGTGACACATCTCCTTCTCATAGAGTTGATCAGGCTGTTGATTGTGGCCTTTGGAATGTTGTGCCACTCCTCTTCAATGGCTATTTGAAGTTGCTGGATATTGGTGGGAACTGGAACATGTTGTCATACACGTCAATCCAGAACATCCAAACATGCTCAATGGGTGGCATGTCTGGTGAGTAAGCAGGCCATGGAAGAACTGGGACATTTTCAGCTTCCAGGAATTGTGTACAGATCCTTGCAACATGGGGCCTTGCATTATCATGCTGAAACATGAGGTGATGGCGGAGCACGACAGGATCTCATTATGGTATCTCTGTGAATTCAAATTGCCATTGATAAAACGCAACTGTGTTGGTTGTCTGTAGCTTATGCCTGCCCATACCATAACCCCACCGCCACCATGAGGCACTCTGTTCACAACGTTGACATCAGCTAACTGCTCGCCCACACAACGCCATACACGCTGTCTGCCATCTGCCCAGTACAGTTAAAACCGGCAGTCATCCATGAAGAGCATACTTCTCCAGCGTGCCAGTGGCCATTGAAGATGAGCATTTGCCCACAGAAGTCGGATACGATGCCAAACTACAGTCAGGTCAAGACCCTGGTGAGGACGACGAGCACGCAGATGAGCTTCCCTGAGACGGTTTCTGACGGTTTGTGCAGAAATTCTTCGGTTGTGAAAATGCACAGTTTCATCAGATGTCCGGGTGGCTGGTCTCACATGATCCCGCAGGTGAAGAAGCCGGATGTGAAGGTCCTGGGCTGGCGTGGTTACACGTGGTCGGCTGTTGTGAGGCCAGTTGGACTGCCAAATTCTCTAAAACGATTTTATGGTAGAGAAATTAACATTCAAGTCACTGGCAACAGCTCTGGTGGACATTCCTCCAGTCAGCATGCCAATTGCACGCTCCCTCAAAACTTGAGACATCTGTGGCATTGTATTGTGTGACAAAACTGTACATTTTAGAGTGGCCTTTTATTGTCCCCAGCACAATTTGCACCTGTGTAATGATCATGCTGTTTAATCAGCTTCTTGATATGCCACACCTGTCAGGTGGATGGATTATCTTGGCAAAGGAGAAATGCTCACTAACAGGGATGTTAACAAATTTGTGCACAAAATTAGAGAGAAATAAACTTATTGTGCATATGGAACATTTCTGGGATCTTTTATTTCATCTCATGAAACATGGGACCAACACTTTAAATGTTGCGTTTATATTTTTGTTCAGTAGAGTTATTTCTAATTTTGCTTTAACAAGTGCTTGCAAATCATTCAAGTCATAAATTAGGAAATGTATTATTTAGGAAAGATTTTTCAGTAAGAAACCCGCTTTTTGAGGATTCCTTGTGTGGGACAATCTTTTCAGAGACATTAAAAATATTTATTGCGTAAATCACAAATAAGGAGGCAGATTTATGTGGAAAGGAGAAAGATTAATTTGCCTGCCAATCTGAATTAACTGAAATGAAACGTTTCACTCTCAGCAACAAAATCTGATTGTAGTGGAGCCGCCTGACAAATTACGTTTATTAAGTTGTCTTCGCTTCTTAGAATAAAACGTATCTGATAGCTTTCATTATTAAGATTCGGAAGCTCTGATTCTTGGATTACTCAAATGTATAAAATTACTCTTAATCCATTTTAACAGGAATGTTTTTGTTAGCTATAGTTATTGGTATGCTTCACATTTATAACCTATCTTTGTTCCTCGGGTTCAAAGCTGTGTGTGCGCGCGTGTGATGTGTCCCACGCATGTTTGCATGCATGCACGCCAGTCATGTTTGAGTGTATAAGCTAAATGTTAGGCCTATCAATTCATAATCCCTCACTAGAGGCCGGTATCCAGGTAGCCTGATATGATTTCATTAGTAACCTGCACGTTACCTCCCATCACCTGGACTAATAATCACTGACTGTCTGAACACATTGCCTAACATTATCTTTGTTCACTGAGACACAGTGAGCATGGAGACCAGGCAAGCGAGGCTTGGCAGAGGAGGAGAATAAACATGAATTATGCATAAGCACCCCATCATTGGCTATTATCCCTTTTTAACGCTGTATGTATGGCAGGTTCCTGGAGGATCCTTTAGGGGTTCTTCAAATTGAAACTGTGGGGGAAAACCCCTAAAAGTTATTTGGATCCTCTAAGAATCTTTTGAATAACCTTTTTGGGGTACATTTTTTAACTACACTCTAAAAAATAAAGGTTCCTGGAGTATCCTTTAGGGGTTCTTCAATTGAAACTGTGGGGGAACCCCTATAAGTTCTTCAAATAACCCCTTTTAATGGATCCTCGATTAACCTTTTGAATAACCTTTTGGGGTAAATTTTTGAACAACCCCCCCTATTCTATTATTATAACAATAACAACAATAACACAATATTTTAGTTGTCAGTGTTTATTATGATTTTAGTGGCAAAGCTAAAATTGTCTGCATCACTTCCAATCCCCCATGTTTATATATATATATATATACAGTGAGGGAAAAAAGTATTTGATCCCCTGCTGATTTTGTATGTTTACCCACTGACAAAGACATGATCAGTCTATAATTTTAATGGTAGGTTTATTTGAACAGTGAGAGACAGAATAACAACAAAAAAATCCAGAAAAACACATGTCAAAAATGTTCTAAATTGAATTGCATTTTAATGAGGGAAATAAGTATTTGACCCCTCTGCAAAACATGACTTAGTACTTCGTGGCAAAACCCTTGTTGGCAATCACAGAGGTCAGACGTTTCTTGTAGTTGGCCACCAGGTTTGCACACATCTCAAGAGGGATTTTGTCCCACTCCTCTTTGCAGATCTTCTCCAAGTCATTAAGGTTTCGAGGCTGACGTTTGGCAACTCAAACCTTCAGCTCCCTCTACAGATTTTCTATGGGATTAAGGTCTGGAGACTGGCTAGGCCACTCCAGGACCTTAATATGCTTCTTCTTGAGCCACTCCTTTGTTGCCTTGGCCGTGTGTTTTGGGTCATTGTCATGCTGGAATACCCATCCACAACCTATTGTCAATGCACTGGCTGAGGGAAGGAGGTTCTCACCCAAGATTTGACAGTACATGGCCCCGTCCATCGTCCCTTTGATGCGGTGAAGTTGTCCTGTCCCCTTAGCAGAAAACACCCCCCCAAAGCATAATGTTTCCACCTCCATGTTTGACGGTGGGGATGGTGTTCTTGGGGTCATAGGCAGCATTCCTCCTCCTCCAAACACTGCGAGTTGAGTTGATGCCAAAGAGCTCGATTTTGGTCTCATCTGACCACAACACTTTCACACAGTTCTCCTCTGAATCATTCAGATGTTCATTGGCAAACTTCAGACGGGCCTGTATATGTGCTTTCTTGAGCAGGGGGACCTTGCGGGCGCTGCAGGATTTCAGTCCTTCACGGCGTAGTGTGTTACCAATTGTTTTCTTGGTGACTATGGTCCCAGCTGCCTTGAGATCATTGACAAGATCCTCCGGAGTAGTTCTGGGCTGATTCCTCACCGTTCTCATGATCATTGCAACTCCACGAGGTGAGATCTTGCATGGAGCCCCAGGCCGAGGGAGATTGACAGTTATTTAGTGTTTCTTCCATTTGCGAATAATCGCACCAACTGTTGTCACCTTCTCACCAAGCTGCTTGGCGATGGTCTTGTAGCCCATTCCAGCCTTGTGTAGGTCTACAATCTTGTCCCTGACATCCTTGGAGAGCTCTTTGGTCTTGGCCATGGTGGAGAGTTTGGAATCAGATTGATTGATTGCTTCTGTGGACAGGTATCTTTTATACAGGTAACAAGCTGAGATTAGGAGCACTCCCTTTAAGAGTGCGCTCCTAATCTCAGCTCGTTACCTGTATAAAAGACACCTGGGAGCCAGAAATCTTTCTGATTGAGAGGGGGTCAAATACTTATTTCCCTCATTAAAATGCAAATCAATTCATAACATTTTTGACATGCGTTTTTCTGGATTTTGTTGTTGTTATTCTGTCTCTCACTGTTCAAATAAACCTACCATTAATATTATAGACTGATCATTTCTTTGTCAGTGGGCAAACGTACAAAATCAGCAGGGGATCAAATACTTTTTTCCCTCACTGTATATATATATATACACAGTATCTCACAAAAGTGAGTACACCCCTCACATTTTTGTAAATATTTGAGTATATCTTTTCATTTACACTGAAGAAATGACACTTTGCTACAATGTAAAGTAGTGAGTGTACAGCTTGTATAACAGTGTAAATTTGCTGTCCCCTCAAAATAACTAAACACACAGCCATTAATGTCTAAACCGCTGGCAACAAAAGTGAGTACACCCCTAAGTGAAAATGTCCAAATTGGGCCCAATTAGCCATTTTCCCTCCCCGGTGTCATGTGACTCGTTAGTGTTACAAGGTCTCAGGTGTGAATGGGGAGCAGGTGTGTTAAATTTTGTGTCATCGCCCTCACACTCCCTCATACTGGTCACTGGAAGTTAAACATGGCACCTCATAGCAAAGAACTCTATGAGGATCTGAAAAAAAGAATTGTTGCTCTACATAAAGATGGCCTGGGCTATAAGAAGATTGCCAAGACCCTGAAACTGAGCTGCAGCACGGTAGCCAAGACCATACAGCGGTTTAACAGGACAGGTTCCACTCAGAACAGGCCTCGCCATGGTCGACCAAAGAAGTTGAGTGCACGTGCTCAGCGTCATATCCAGAGGTTGTCTTTGGGAAATAGACGTATGAGTGCTGCCAGCATTGCTGCAGAGGATGAAGGGGTGGGGGGTCAGCCTGTCAGTGCTCAGACCATACGCCGCACACTGCATCAAATTGGTCTGCATGGATGTTGTCCCAGAAGGAAGCCTCTTCTAAAGATGATGCACAAGAAAGCCCGCAAAGAGTTTGCTGAAGACAAGCAGACTAAGGACATGGATTACTGGAACCATGTCCTGTGGTCTGATGAGATCAAGATAAACGTATTTGGTTCAGATGGTGTCAAGCGTGTGTGGCGGCAACCAGGTGAGGAGTACAAAGACAAGTGTGTCTTGCCTACAGCATGGTGGTGGGAGTGTCATGGTCTGGGGCTGCATGAGTGCTGCCTGCACTGGGGAGCTACAGTTCATTGAGGGAACCATGAATGCCAACATGTACTGTAACATACTGAAGCAGAGCATGATTCCCTCCCTTCGGAGACTGGGCCGCAGGGCAGTATTCCAACATGATAACGACCCCAAACACACCTCCAAGACGACCACTGCCTTGCTAAAGAAGCTGAGGATAAAGGTGATGGACTGGCCAAGCATGTCTCCAGACCTAAACCCTATTGAGCATATGTGGGGCATCCTCAAACGGAAGGTGGAGGAGTGCAAGGTCTCTAACATCCACCAGCTCCGTGATGTCGTCATGGAGGAGTGGAAGAGGACTCCAGTGGCAACCTGTGAAGCTCTGGTGAACTCCATGCCCAAGAGGGTTAAGGCAGTGCTGGAAAATGATGGTGGCCACACATAATATTGACACTTTGGGCCCAATTTGGACATTTTCACTTAGGGGTGTACTCACTTTTGTTACCAGTGGTTTAGACATTAATGGCTGTGTGTTGAGTTATTTTGAGGGGACAGCAAATTTACATTGTTATACAAGCTGTACACTCACTACTTTACATTGTAGCAAAGTGTCATTTCTTCAGTGTTGTCACATGAAAATATATACTCAAATATTTACAAAAATGTGAGGGGTGTACTCAATTTTGTGAGATACTGTGAGGGAAAAAAGAACAGTGAGGGAAAAAAGTATTTGATCCCCTGCTGATTTTGTACGTTTGCCCACTGACAAAGAAATGATCCGTCTATAATTTTAATGGTCGGTTTATTTGAACAGTGAGAGACAGAATAACAACAACAAAATCCAGAAAAACGCATGTCAAAAATGTTATGAATTGATTTGCATTTTAATGAGGGAAATAAGTATTTGACCCCCTCTCAATCAGAAAGATTTCTGGCACCCAGGTGTCATTTATACAGGTAACGAGCTGAGATTAGGAGCACACTCTTAAAGGGAGTGCTCCTAATCTCAGCTTGTTACCTGTATAAAAGACACCTGTCCACAGAAGCAATCAATCAATCAGATTCTAAACTCTCCACCATGGCCAAGACCAAAGAGCTCTCCAAGGATGTCAGGGACAAGATTGTAGACCTACACAAGGCTGGAATGGGCTACAAGACCATCGCCAAGCAGCTTGGTGAGAAGGTGACAACAGTTGGTGCGATTATTTGCAAATGGAAGAAACACAAAATAACTGTCAATCTCCGTCGGCCTGGGGCTCCATGCAAGATCTCCCCTCGTGATCATGAGAACGGTGAGGAATCAGCCCAGAACTACACGGGAGGATCTTGTCAATGATCTCAAGGCAGCTGGGACCATAGTCACCAAGAAAACAATTGGTAACACACTACGCCGTGAAGGACTGAAATCCTGCAGCACCCGCAAGGTGCTCAAGAAAGCACATATACAGGCCCGTCTGAAGTTTGCCAATGAACATCTGAATGATTCAGAGGAGAACTGGGTGAAAGTGTTGTGGTCAGATGAGACCAAAATCGAGCTCTTTGGCATCAACTCAACTCACCGTGTTTGGAGGAGGAGGAATGCTGCCTATGACCCCAAGAACACCATCCCCACCGTCAAACATGGAGGTGGAAACATTATGCTTTGGGGGTGTTTATTTGCTAAGGGGACAGGACAACTTCACTGCATCAAAGGGACGATGGACGGGGCCATGTACCGTCAAATCTTGGGTGAGAACCTCCTTCCCTCAGCCAGGGCATTGAAAATGGGTCGTGGATGGGTATTCCAGCATGACAAGGACCCAAAACACACGGCCCGGGCAACAAAGGAGTGGCTTCGTAAGAAGCATTTCAAGGTCCTGGAGTGGCCTAGCCAGTCTCCAGATCTCAACCCCATAGAAAATCTTTGGAGGGAGTTGAAAGTCTGTGTTGGCCAGCGACAGCGCAAAACATCACTGCTCTAGAGGAGATCTGCATGGAGGAATGGGCCAAAATACCAGCAACAGTGTGTGAAAACCTTGTGAAGACTTACAGAAAACGTTTGATTTGTGTCATTGCCAACAAAGGGTATATGACAAAGTATTGAGAAACTTTTGTTATTGACCAAATACTTATTTTCCACCATAATTTGCAAATAAATTCATTAAAAATCCTACAATGTGATTTTCTGGATATTTTTTCTCATTTAGTCTGTCATAGTTGACGTGTACCTATGATGAAAATTACAGGCCTCTCTCATCTTTTTAAGTGGGAGAACTTGCACAATTGGTGGCTGACTAAATACTTTTGTTCCCCCACTGTATATCCCTGTCACGATCGTCAAAAGGAGCAGCGTGATATGAGTACATACTTTTATTTTAATTCACCACACGAACAAAAACAACAAAACGATACGTGAAGTCCTCGGTAACATACACAAACCTACACGGAACAAGATCCCACAAAACACAAGTGCACAACAGGCTGCCTAAGTATGGTTCCCAATCAGAGACAACAAGCAACAGCTGATTCTCGTTGCCTCTGATTGAGAACCACCCCGGCCAACCTAGAAAACACATGAACTAGAAACAGAACATAGAACACAAAACATAGACCCTACACACCCTGGCTCAACATATAAGAGTCCCCAGAGCCAGGGCCTGACAATCCCTCATCTACACAAAATTGAAGCTCTCTCTCACTACCCCTGCTCATAGACACCCGTCGGCTCTGGGAAATGCAACCATTTCCCCTCTCACTCACTTAACGCCGCACCTTTCCAAACACAAAAATGCACACCACATGGTTGACTGCGGAGGAAATGGGCCGAGTGCACAAACGCACCCGCATCCCACACCTGCCGCAAGGGGAAAAGAACGCCAGGGAGAACACAGGACCAACCACAACAACCGTCCGCCAAAACAACAACTGCCTGCCAAAAAAGCCATGTTCTAATTAGTTGTATTTGAAGATGTATTATTCTGCTTGTTATCTTTTCTTGTTATATCGTTTTATCCTTTTTTAAAATACTATACTTACTATAAATGTTCTTTAATATTACAATCCCTATCATTGCTAGTATTTGGTGTTCCATTATTCGACTCCTCTATTACAACTTTTAGAATAGCCATGGAGTAGTCTTTGTGTCTCTGAACATTTGGTTGTCAATATATAGTTTATCGACCAAAAGTGCAACACGTTTATCTTTTAATCTATTTTCCTTGAAGATTGGATACAGAACTTTGCGCCTTTTTGCAATCTCCCTCGGAAACTGATCATTCATGCCTATTTTCGTGCCAGCAAGTCTTTTACCTAGGCTTTTAACCATTGCTTTATCCTTAAAAAAAGCAAATTTGGCAACGATTGGGCGATCATATTTCTGTCCTCTTTGTCCGAAACGGTGTACACGTTCGAGTTGGATTTTATCGACAGCCTCGAGTGGGATTTGAAGCGCTGTATGCAGGAAATCCTTCATAATATTCTCGGTTATTTCTCCCTCCTTTTCCTGAATACCTGTAAGTACTAGATTTTCTCTCAACGATCACAGAAGGTTGTTCTCCTTTTTAAGTTCCCTAACGTCCGTTTCCATCTTAGTGACTGTCACTTTTAAATTTTTGGTTTCTTTCTCCATTATCGCAGCTTTTTTGTCACTCATTTCAAGACTCGCTTTCAACTCTTTTACGTCCTTACTGACCAATTCTAGTATGCCCAATTTGTCATTTATCAACTTCAACAGGTCGCTTTCCACACTTACCAGACCCAGTGGTGAAAAGCATATATCATCTGTATCAGTCCACGAGTCGCGTTTTCTCTTGGAGATTGGTTCTCCTCGTTTATCTTCCGCCATGTTTGGGTGTTGTGTGTTGTTGTAATATTTGTTGATATATTTCTCTAGCCTTATGATTTGTTTTGTGTTATTATCCAGATTGAATTTTATTAACTGCGAATATATGAAATGCTAATATTTAGTCTAACTTACTGATTTTGAATATTATTTTTTTATCTTGATGTGTTGGTACCATTCTTTATTCATGGCTGTGTTCTTAGGCAACATTGTGAGTGAGCCCACTCCCTTGGCTGAGAAGCAACCCCACACATGAATGGTCTCAGGATGCTTTACTGTTGGCATGACACAGGACTGATGGTAGCGCTCACCTTGTCTTCTCCGGACAAGGTGTTTTCCGGATGCCCCAAACAATCGGAAAGGGGATTCATCAGAGAAAATGACTTTACCCCAGTCCTCAGCAGTCCAATCCCTGTACCTTTTGCAGAATATCAGTCTGTCCCTGATGTTTTTCCTGGAGAGAAGTGGCTTCCTCGCTGCCCTTCTTGACACCAGGCCATCCTCCAATGCACTCACACCTGCCTGCTGCCATTCCTGAGCAAGCTTTGCACTGGCGGTGCCCCGATCCCGCAGCTGAATCAACTTTAGGAGACGGTCCTGGCGCTTGCTGGACTTTCTTGGGCGCCCTGAAGCCTTCTTCACAACAATTGAACCTCTCTCCTTGAAGTTCTTGATGATCCGATAAATGGTTGATTTAGGTACAATCTTACTAGCAGCAATATCCTTGCCTGTGAAGCCCTTTTTGTCAGCTGGTCCTTTTGTGGCAGGGCTGAAATGCAGTGGAAAAACATTTTCATGGCAAAGAGGGACTTTGCAATTAATTGCAATTAATCTAATCACTCTTCATAACATTCTGGAGTATATGCAAATTGCCATCATAAAAACTGAGGCAGCAGACTTTGTGAAAATTAATATTTGTGTCATTCTCAAAACTTTTGACCACGACTGTATACACAAAAGTGAGCAGTTCAGTCATCTGCACCCAATACTGCTAGCCTTCAACATATTCTTATACATTTACGTCATTTAGCAGACGCTCTTATCCAGAGCGACTTACAGTTAAGTGAGTGCATACATTTCCATACTGGCCCCCTGTGGGAATCGAACCCACATCCCTGGCGTTGCAAACGCCATGCTCTACCGACTGAGCTACATCCCTGCCGGCCATGCCCTCCCCTACTCTGGCTTATTGTGCGCCGCCCCATGGGTCTCCCGGTCACGACAGAGTCTGGATACGAACCAGGATCTCTAGTGGCACAGCTAGCACTGCCTTAGACCACTGCACCACTCGGGAGACTACATATTCTTACCTCTTTGTTGATTGATATCCATTGAATTGTGTCCATTTTCTGTTTTAGAAAGATTTGCACAAATATGAAAAGATAAATGGTATCATCATAAAACAATATAAATTTAGATCATATAAGGGACTAACCTTACCTTCAATTGAGGATATCTTTAAATGTTTCAGTTAAGTGCCTGCACCTGCTGTCCTTTCAAATTGAAATCCAAATGTTTCAGTTGGGCAGTTAGGTTCCTGCAAGAACCCCAACCAACTAAGGAGGTTCCTCGATGAACCCCACCTCCTATGGGGTTCTTGGAATAACCTTTTGGGGGCAATTTTCTTCGAATAACTTTGAGGATCTTAGAAGAACCCTGGTTGAATCCCTAATTTTTAGAGTGTAGAAATGACTACTGAGCCCATGGAGAGATGGAGTACACAAGTCAACTGTACTAGAGAGAGAGAGAGGATGGTTTGTCTATTGTAATGTAAGACACGGATATGTAGACAATGCATTCAGACACACACACACACACACACACACAATTGTCTCTCTCTCACACACACACACACACACACACACACACACACACACACACACACACACACACACACACACACACACACACACACACACACACACACACACACACACACACACACACACACACACACACACACACACACAAACACACTGAAACTGTGGACCAATTTCTTCTCTACAATGATAATTGATAGTCCTCAACAATCAATGCAGATGAAAAGTATATAGCGATGTGGCGTCAGAAATCACATTTGTGTTGGAGCTGTAATCTTAACATGTTTGCCGAATAACCGAGTAAATCACGTGTCCTGCGTTTTACAGAGAATATTTGTAATGAAGCGCTGTCGTTGGTTGACGATAATTAAAATGTTGCTATGCATCGACGCTCCTGTCAAACATCAGCTTTCCGCTTCAAGCCTCACACAGTCGCTCTCGGAGCTATCTTTTCACTCAGTGAACCACAGCTCCCCTCTCCACACACACACACACAAACAAACACACACACACATTGCATCCGTTCCCTGTCTGCCACAGTACAGGGGCTGGTGTGTTAGTGTATGGCTGTTGCATTTGGTATGGTTGATCTAACTTGAGCTGGTCTCACACGTACTTCCTCATCCTATCTCATCTTCCAGTTCATGTGTATCATGAGTGACGTACAACTCTGATGTGGAACAACTGAAGAGTCCACTGAAATGTAATGAGCCTGTGGCACAACTGAATGTGATTGCTGAGATTATCGTCAAAGTGCTTTATGCATAGAGTTGACTCTCCATTCTTCATAAAAAGCTGAACAATTATCTCTCTGTAAACATTCTGTTTTTGGAATTTGGTGAAATGGGAGGCATTGCTGACTGCACTGATCTGCATATGTTTTAGCCAACTCCTCTGACTATTGTTGTCATACCATACAATCTGGCCTCAATGTAGTTAAAATTCTCATATGCAAGGCATTTCCTGTAACAAATCCTTAATGTAAACTGAAAAGCTACGCTTAAACTGCAGTGCAGGGTAGATAGCAGCAGGGGTGAAAGTAATCCTCTACAGTTTGGTACTGCATCCCATACATGAGCCTACCACAATAATTAAAACAAAATGCCAAGAAAACTATAGGTACCATTATTTAACATTACCGCATGTCAGCTGCATGAAAATGAGCGAATTTACTTGAAAACGGGCGGTATACCCTCCAAATTGTGTTGTTGTTTGATGAGTAACATTTTGCCAAGGCGGAGATAAGTGGCCAAGATCGACCGAGACGTGCCCGTACAGCAGTGGATGCATCAATTCAGGCTCCAAATATAGTGGGCCTAATGACAATCCCTGAATGTCATTACACTTTTAGTTGACTTGTAGGCTAACAGATATCTCTTTCCATTCATCAAATTGCAGGTGAACAGTGCTCTGTTTGGATACTGGAATTATTTTGACAAACGTTCGTGGGTAGCCAACAGGAACACCTTTTGAAGGGATTGTTTGACAATCAGATGAAAGCATCATGACTGGTTGCGTTTATGCCACCTCAAAAAGTGATATGACAAACCTTTACAAGGCCTACTAGTCCCATAGAGATCACACAACATTTATAGGTATTCTATATGTAATTCTGTGATTAGACCCATACATTTTCTTTCGTGAGTGCACACATAGTAAATCTCATACCGGTAAGAAATGAAAGATACTTTCACCCCTAGATAGAACTATAGTATAGAATAGAGATGTATCTCTTAGCGAGAGGTGAGTATGCCATGTGTTGAGACTTGGCCTCTTGCCAGCTCCCCCACTGAACCAGAGGCAAATTACATCACACACACACATTTGTCTGCGTGCCATATGGTACGAAGGAGCTCTCGCAGAGGTCAAGACGGGTCAGCTCAAACCAAGGATTATTAATTGATACAGGTTGTGATGAGGTGTGAATGACGGAGTCAGGCGCAGGAGGTCAAAACACAGAAATCCAGAGTTTATTCAGTGTACATGTATAAAGTGCAGTAAGCATCAAAACGGAACTAGCACAAGGGAAAATCCACAAGGAAAGAGTAGCTCAACCGAGCTACTCACTCTCACAATGAACAATCACTCATAAATGACAAGGGGGCAGAGGGAACATTTATACACAGACTAATGAGGGAATGAGTACCAGGTGTGTGTGATTGACAAGACAAGACAAATGGAGTGATGATAAATGGAGCGGTAGTGGCTAGTATGCCGGTGACGACGAACGCCGAAACCTACCCGAGCAAGGAGGAGGGGCAGCCTCGGCTGAATTCGTGACACAGGTCTAACTATCTGTGTAATCAGAATGCTTATAGCAGTCCTACTGTGAGTGGCTATTTCTAGGCCACAATATTACTGTTGTAATAGAAAACCAACTCTTAACTACTCACCTCTGACCTCTTCGGTAGAATTGCTGCTAATGAGAGGAAGTTGGTTGTGTATAATTATTGCACTTTGGCCTAAAACAACCAACTCAAGTGGGTTTTGATATTCTGGTAAAACAGTTGAAGTCGGAAGTTTACATTCACTTAGGTTGGAGCCATTAAAACTCGTTTTTCAACCACTCCACAAATTTCTTGTTAACACACTAGTTTTGGCAAGTCGGTTAGGACATCTACTTTGTGCATGACACAAGTAATTTTTCCAACAATTGTTTACAGAAAGATTATTTCACTTATAATTCACTGTATCACAATTCCAGTTGGTCAGAAGTTTACATACTCTAAGTTGACTGTGCCTTTAAACAGCTTGGAAAATTCCAGAAAATGATGTCATGGCTTTAGAAGCTTCTGATTTTGGAGGTGTACCTGTGGATGTATTTCAAGGCCTACCTTCAAACTCAAAGCCTCTTTGCTTGACATCATGAGAAAATCAAAAGAAATCAGCCAATACATCAGAAAGGTCCTTTGCTGTTGTTCTGGGATTGATTTGCACTTTTCGCACCAAAGTACGTTCATCTCTCGGAGACAGAACGCGTCTCCTTCCTGAGCGGTATAACGGCTGCGTGGTCCCATGGTGTTTATACTTGCGTACTATTATTTGTACAGATAAATGTGGTACCTTCAGGCGTTTGGAAATTGCTCCCAAGGATGAACCAGACTTGTGGAGGTCTACAATTTGTTTTCTGAGGTCTTGGCTGATTTCTTTTGATTTTCCCATGATGTCAAGCAAAGAGGCACTGAGTTTAAAGGTAGGCCTTGAAATACATCCACAGGTATACCTCCAATTGACTCAAATTATATCAATTAGCCTATCAGAAGCTTCTAAAGCCATGACATAATTTTCTGGAATTTTCCAAGCTGTTTAAAGGCACAGTCAACTTAGTGTATGTAATCTTCTGACCCACTGGAATTGTGATACAGTGAATTATAAGTGAAATAATCTGTCTGTAAACAATTGTTGGAAAAATGACTTGTGTCATGCACAAAGTAGATGTCCTAACTGACTTGCCAAAACTATAGTGTGTTAACAAGAAATTTGTGGAGTGGTTGAAAAACAAGTTTTAATGAGGAAGGAAAATGATGTGGATATATATACATCACAAAGCCCTGACCTTAATCCTATAGAAAATGTGTGGGCAGAACTGAAAAAGCGTGTGTGAGCAAGTTGGCCTACAAACCTGACTCAGTTATACCAGCTCTGTCAGGAGGAATGGGCCAAATTTCAGCCAACTTATTGTGGGAAGCTTGTGGAAGGCTACCCGAAACGTTTGACCCAAGTTAAACTATTTAAAGGCAATGCTACTAAATACTAATTGAGTGTATGTAAACTTCTGACCCACTGGGAATGTGATGAAAGAAGTAAAAGCTTAAATAAATAATTCTCTCTACTATTATTCTGACATTTCACATTCTTAAAATAAAGTGGTGATCCTAACTGACCTAAGACAGGGAATTTTTACTAGGATTAAATGTCAGGAATTGTGAAAAACTGAGTTTAAATGTATTTGGCTAAGGTGTATGTAAACTTCCGACTTCAACTGTTTATCTAATACATTATTTCTAATGTGTTTCGCTGGTTCATATCTGTCTCGAAGGACCACATATTTTTTATCACTGTAAAATTCTCACAGTCAAATATGTTGAATAAATTGTGTATTTCTGAACAGGTATGGTGGTGAGAAAGTAGCAAATATCTCATGGAGTTCAGTAAAATAGTTATTGACGCAAGCTCCAAATAAACCTACCTAACATATTCAAAGGCTAACTTTTAATATTGAACGATCTTCTGGTCTCAGTGTGAAATGTATTCTATGCATCATATTATTGATCATTCATGAGGAAATGTACCTTTTAATACTCTTAGATATCGAGTGGAGTCAATGTGGAGAGGTGGGCCTCTTGCTAATACCAGAGAGATCAAATTCCCTTCCCTATAAAACCTTCAAACCTGACAATCTATTCCTCAACTACTATTTATTTTACTATACCTATTTTTGAAAATGGCAAATATCAACTTGAATCATATATTTTTCTCTCAACCTTTTGCCTTTCCAAATCTGTCACACACCAATTACTTAAAGTAAGATGTCTCATTGGTTCTGAATAAGTAAAACCTTGGCATGCACGCAGTCCTCCCTTGTCTTGCTTGAAAGAAATGCAACTACACTCTCAATTAGATTACATGAACTGTGAACAACAGTTAAAATGGCTTCCCTGCTGCCAGGAACAACAGTTAAAACGGTAAAACCACTGTATGTTGGAAGTAAAGCAGAGAACACCCGCTGTTACCAGCCTCTTCTCTCGCCAGATTCTTAACAATAAAGCATTTGTTTGGTGGTTTCTACATTAAGTACACCATTTATTTCCAAAACAATGTTTTACTTTGTGCAAAATTCCTTCTTTTGGCGTTTCACCATCAAATGACCAATAGACGGTTAAATTCCCACCAACAGGTTAACCACCAGTGCAATATGAAGAGGTGGTTATCTGGTATTTGCTGGTGCTGTATTTAAAAGGGCAGTGTCTGAGGGAGCCCCAGTGGGGAGTAGCAGGCTGGAGGGTTTGACAATAATCCACAGTGATGTATCTGTTTAGTTAGATTCTCAGATGAGGTAGAGCGAACACACTGCATTCACTATCACTTTGCAGCACCTGCCATTTTATAAGCTAACAAATTGCATTTGTGAGGCACTCCAACAGCTCATTTAAGAAGTGTAAATGTGTGTGTCTGTGTGTCTGTGTGTGTGTGTCTGTGTGTCTATGTGTGTCTGTGTGTCTATGTGTGTCTGTGTGTCTACAGTATGTGTGTCTGTGTGTGTCTATGTGTGTCAACGTGTGTCTACTTGTGTCTATGTGTGTCTACGTGTGTCTACAGTATGTGTGTCTGTGTGTGTCTGTGTGTGTCTATGTGTGTCTGTGTGTGTTTATGTGTGTCTATGTGTGTGTGTGTGTGTGTGCGTGAAGTGTAAAAAAAAATATGTATATATATATATATATATATATATATATATATATATATATATATATATATACAGTGAGGGAAAAAAGTATTTGATCCTCTGCTGATTTTGTACGTTTGCCCACTGACAAAGACATGATCAGTCTATAATTTTAATGGTAGGTTTATTTGAACTGTGAGAGACAGAATAACAACAACAAAAAATCCAGAAAAACGCATGTAAAAAATGTTATAAATTGATTTGCATTTTGATGAGGGAAATAAGTATTAAGTACTCTGCAAAACATGACTTAGTACTTGGTGGCAAAACCCTTGTTGGCAATCACAGAGGTCAGACGTTTCTTGTAGTTGGCCACCAGGTTTGCACACATCTCAGGAGGGATTTTGTTCCACTCCTCTTTGCAGATCTTCTCCAAGTCATTAAGGTTTTGAGGCTGACGTTTGGCAACTCGAACCTTCAGCTCCCTACACAGATTTTCTATGGGATTAAGTTCTGGAGACTGGCTAGACCACTCCAGGACCTTAATATGCTTCTTCTTGAGCCACTCCTTTGTTGCCTTGGCCGTGTGTTTTGGGTCATTGTCATGCTGGAATTACCACTCTACGATCCATTTTCAATGCCCTGGTTGAGGGAAGGAGGTTCTCACCCAAGATTTGACGGTACATGGCTCCCGTCCATCGTCCCTTTGAGGCGTTGAAGTTGTCCTGTCCCCTTAGCAGAAAAACACCCCCAAAGCATAATGTTTCCACCTCCATGTTTGACGGTGGGGATGGTGTTCTTGGGGCCATAGGCAGCATTCCTCCTCCTCCAAACACGGCGAGTTGAGTTGATGCCAAAGAGCTCCATTTTGGTCTCATCTGACCACAACACTATCACGCAGTTCTCCTCTGAATCATTCAGATGTTCATTGGCAAACTTCAGACGTTCCTGTATATGTGCTTTCTTGAGCAGGCGGACCTTGCGGGCGCTGCAGGATTTCAGTCCTTCACACCGTAGTGTGTTACAAATTGTTTTCTTGGTGTCTATGGTCCCAGCTGCCTTGAGATCATTGACAAGATCCTCCCGTGTAGTTCTGGGCTGATTCCTCACCGTTCTCATGATCATTGCGACTCCACGAGGTGAGATCTTGCATGGAGCCCCAGGCCGAGGGAGATTGACAGTTCTTTTGTGTTTCTTCCATTTGCGAATAATCGCACCAACTGTTGTCACCTTCTCACCAAGCTGCTTGGCGATGGTCTTGTAGCCCATTCCAGCCTTGTGTAGGTCTACAATCTTGTCCCTGACATCATTGGAAAGCTCTTTGGTCTTGGCCATGGTGGAGAGTTTGGAATCTGATTGATTGATTGCTTCTGTGGACAGGTGTCTTTTATACAGGTAACAAGCTGAGATTAGGAGCACTCCCTTTAAGAGTGTGCTCCTAATCTCAGCTCGTTACCTGTATAAAAGACACCTGGGAGCCAGAAATCTTTCTGATTGAGAGGGGGTCAAATACTTATTTCCCTCATTAAAATGTAAATCAATTTATAACATTTTTCTGGATATTTTTGTTGTTATTCTGTCTCTCACTGTTCAAATAAACCTACCATTAAAATTATAGACAGATAATTTATTTGTCAGTGGGCAAACGTACAAAATCAGTAGGGGATCAAATACTTTTTTCCCTCACTATATATATATATACAGTACCAGTCAAATGTTTGGACACACCTACTCATTCAAGGGTTTTTCTTTATTTTCACTATTTTATATATTGTAGAATAATAGTGAAGACATCAAAACTATGAAATAACACATATGGAATCATGTAGTAACCAAAAAAGTGTTAAACAAATCAAAATCTATTATATATTTGAGATTCTTCAAAGTAGCCACCCTTTGCCTTGATGACAGCTTTGCACACTCTTGGCATTCTCTCAACCAGCTTCATGAGGAATGCTTTTCCAACAGTCTTGAAGGAGTTCCCACATATGCTGAGCACTTGTTGGCTGCTTTTCCTTCACTCTGCGGTCCAACTTATCCCAAACCATCTCAATTGGGTTGAGGTCGGGTGATTGTGGAGGCCAGGTCATCTGATGCAGCACTCCATCAGTCTCCTTGGTCAAATAGCCCTTACACAGCCTGGAGGTGTGTTTTGGGTCATTGTCCTGATGAAAAACAAATGATAGTACCACTAAGTGCAAACCAGATGGGGTGGCGTATCGCTGCAGAATGCTGTGGTAGCCATGCTGGTTAAGTGTGCCTTAAATTCTAAATAAATCACTGACAGTGTCACCAGCAAAGCACCCCCACACCATCACACCTCCTCCTCCATGCTTCACAGTGGGAACCACACATGCGGAGATCATCCGTTCACCTACTCTGCGGCTCACAAAGACACGGCGGTTGGAAACAAAAATCTCAAATTTGGACTCATCAGACCAAAGGACAGATTTCCACCAGTCTAATGTCTATTGCTTGTGTTTCTTGGCCCAAGCCAGTCTCTTCTTATTATTGGTGTCCTTTAGTAGTGGTTTCTTTGCAGCAATTCGGCCATGAAGGCCTGATTCACACAGTCTCCTCTGAACAGTTGATGTTGAGATGTGTCTGTTACTTGAACTTTGTGAAGCATTTATTTGGGCTGCAATCTGAGGTGCAGTTAACTCTAATGAACTTATCCTCTGTAGCAGAGGTAACTCTGGGTCTTCCTTTCCTGTGGCGGTCCTCATGAGAGCCAGTTTCATCATAGAACTTGATGGTTTTTGCGACTGCACTTGAAGAAACTTTTAAAGTTCTTGAAATTTTCCAGATTGACTGACCTTCATGTCTTAAAGTAATGATGGACTGTCGTTTCTCTTTGCTTATTTGAGCTGTTCTTGCCATAATATGGACTTTGTCTTTTACCAAATAGGGCTATCTTCTGTATACCCCCCTACCTTGTCACAACACAACTGATTGACTCAAACGCATTAAGAAGGAAAGAAATTCCACAAATTAACTTTTAACAATGCACAGCTGTTAATTGAAATGCATTCCAGGTGACTACCTCATGAAGCTGGTTGAGAGAATGCCAAGCGTGTGCAAAGCTGTCATCAAGGCAAAGGGTGGCTACTTTGAAGAATCTCAAATATAAAATATATTTTAATTTGTTTAACACTTTTTTTGGTTACTACATGATTCCATATGTGTTATTTCATAGTTTTGATGTCTTCACTATTATTTTACAATGTATAAAATAGTAAAAATAAAGAAAAACCCTTGAATGAGTAGGTGTTCTAAAACTTTTGACTGGTACTGTATATTTTATTGTCACGTACACCAGATCGGTGCAGTGAAATGTTTTGTTTTAAGTGTGTATGTGTGTGTGCATGTATTCGTGTGTGTGTGTATGCGTGCATGTGTTTCCTTTCATTGTATTCTTGAAGCACACAATCCACTCTAACAACGGTAGTCTTCATTTTGTTTTCTTCCGTTCGTTCTTTTCCCAGGTAACCACAATTAAGCTGACTTGTGGGTGGCAGTGGCACATCAAAGACATCATAGAGGCGTGATGATCTAGTCAGCATCTAATCTCTGTAAACTAAGGATTTAAGTTGTCGTGACCAAGGAAGCAGTTACAAACACTGATATATGTCTCCATATTGCTGCATTAATTGGGAGCAAGTACCAACCTAAATGTCAGAAGCTAGACTTGCACCACAGCAGTCCTATTGTATCATCTGAGGCTTGAAATGGCCCACTGCAACTTGTAACCTGGCCAATTCAAATAGCTCAAAACAAATTCTGTTTGTCAAAGCAATGGATTAACATTAGAACACATTTCTATACAGTAAAGTCTAGCCATGAGAAGGAGCTCATCCACTATGAGTGAACAGGAGCATCAGGACCATAGCCTTTATTCTGGACCAGGGCATTAGAAACAGATTCCATTTTTTTCAGACAAAGTCCACAGTACATCCCTCCTACTCCTCCGCATCCCTCCATCCCATTTTCATGACAGATTTGTGTGTATTTGTGCGTCTCTGCGAGGCAAGGTGAAACATGGGAAAATGTTTCATTAAGCCGGCAGGTGGCTCAATTATCCTCTTCCCAGCAATTAGGCACAACACATCGTCATCTTCAAGGGCATGGGCAAATCTGTTCTTTTGCTTGTTTTCCAGCAGCGCTGAGCCTGTCAGACCATGGCTTCTACCATTTGTTCACGGCTCTGTATACATATAGTGTGATTTTGGGGAAGGGGGACGAAATGCAATTTGTTTTGTATACAAGTAGGCCTGGTGTATAGAATAAAGACTATTAAGTTCCAATTTGTTCCCACTTTGAGTCCCACAAAACATGTCCCTCATACCTATGTATTTACATGGTAGTTACATAGGTAGTTACAGTGTAATGACAGCATAAACTGTGTCTGCCTTTGTAACTATCATGTAACTACAGGGCCATTTAAGACCCTTCTTATTAAGACTTTTCTCTAATAGATATTCAACTAATTTGCTCATTTGCCACCACAGACAGAAAAGTAGCACCTTCCCTGCACCGCCCACATTTGTCCTGCACTGTATCGGTGGCAGACAACATTGGAGAGGGTCTGAAGATGAGCGAGTCGTATTTCTCAGTCTGCACAGTTAATGATGTGTTTTTCTCCGATTAGATTTGTCTAGTCAGAAAGGGCCAGGGAAACAGGGAAACAAGGTTGTCCCGCCTTTACAGGAACAAGCCGAGGTCTTTTCGCGAACCGATTAATTAAAAATTGGCAGCAATAGCCACGGAGAGCAGACAGGGTCACTAGCACCCAATATGCCTCAAACAAACTTCTCTAGGTGTTGTTGAATGCCAATTCAAGTCAAGTACACCTACACAATAGCACGTCATCCTTAATAAAATTACTTGTTGTATACGACATGCCCGCTTGAGTATTTAAAGCAAGAAAACAATTGATGCGAAGTTGTTTTGCAGTATACCGAAAATCTCAGGTGATTGAGTTTTATCACATTCTCTATCTGCCAAAGGGGCATGGAAATGGGCTTGTCCTGGCATGGAGGCTAGTGAAATGAGACAGACCTAATTTTATTGCCATTGAGTGTTTCAACAGTCGTTTCAACAGTCGGTTGACTGACAGTGACCTCATGGGTAACTATCATTTGTCCAAGGTAATGAAGAGATATGATGCCTCTGAAATGACATCCTATTACCTGTTTAGTGCACTATACAGTATAGGCCAGGAAATAGGGTGACTAGTGAAAAGTAATGCACTATATGGTGTCATTTGAGACACAGACACAGGGATTTGCCTTTACCATCTGTAATCACCTGCTGAGTGTAAATGATGACCATGAGTCCTTCTATCGTGGTCATGTCATGCATGGCACATCCAGATCTGATCTGGCACCAGTCTAGAAATGACCCTCCTTCTTCACTGTAAACCCAGAGGCTACAAGCAAAGCCTCAGAGAGGGGCAGGTGTGACCGACTGCTGTTCTCAAGCATCAGGCGGAAACACTTCCAGTGTTTACACTTACACACTTACCAGACCCGGCACCAGGATAAAGTGACTAAGGGGGTAGTTGAAATCGGCGAGGGGGAACAATTTTGGGGTTCTTGCATTGGAATTACAGTGGGGAAAAAAAGTATTTAGTCAGCCACCAATTGTGCAAGTTCTCCCACTTAAAAAGATGAGAGAGGCCTGTCATTTTCATCATAGGTACACATCAACTATGACAGACAAATTGAGAATTTTTTTTCCAGAAAATCACATTGTAGGATTTTTAATGAATTTATTTGCAAATTATGGTGGAAAATAAGTATTTGGTCACCTACAAACAAGCAAGATTTCTGGCTCTCACAGACCTGTAACTTCTTCTTTAAGAGGCTCCTCTGTCCTCCACTCGTTACCTGTATTAACGGCACCTGTTTGAACTTGTTATCAGTATAAAAGACACCTGTCCACAACCTCAAACAGTCACACTCCAAACTCCACTATGGTCAAGACCAAAGAGCTGTCAAAGGACACCAGAAACAAAATTGTAGACCTGCACCAGGCTGGGAAGACTGAATCTGCAATAGGTAAGCAGCTTGGTTTGAAGAAATCAACTGTGGGAGCAATTATTAGGAAATGGAAGACATACAAGACCACTGATAATCTCCCTCGATCTGGGGCTCCACGCAAGATCTCACCCCGTGGGGTCAAAATGATCACAAGAACGGTGAGCAAAAATCCCAGAACCACACGGGGGGACCTAGTGAATGACCTGCAGAGAGATGGGACCAAAGTAACAAAGCCTACCATCAGTAACACACTACTCCGCCAGGGACTCAAATCCTGCATTGCCAGACGTGTCCCCCTGCTTAAGCCAGTACATGTCCAGGCCCGTCTGAAGTTTGCTAGAGTGCATTTGGATGATCCAGAAGAGGATTGGGAGAATGTCATATTGTCAGATGAAACCAAAATATAACTTTTTGGTAAAAACTCAACTCATCGTGTTTGGAGGACAAAGAATGCTGAGTTGCATCCAAAGAACACCATACCTACTGTGAAGCATGGGGGTGGAAACTTCATGCTTTGGGGCTGTTTTTTTGCAAAGGGACCAGGACGACTGATCCGTGTAAAGGAAAGAATGAATGGGGCCATGTATCGTGAGATTTTGAGTGAAAACCTCCTTCCATCAGCAAGGGCATTGAAGATGAAACGTGGCTGGGTCTTTTAGCATGACAATGATCCCAAACACACCTCCCGGGCAACGAAGGAGTGGCTTCGTAAGAAGCATTTCAAGGTCCTGGAGTGGCCTAGCCAGTCTCCAGATCTCAACCCCATAGAAAATCTTTGGAGGGAGTTGAAAGTCCGTGTTGCCCAGCGACAGCCCCAAAACATCACTGCTCTAGAGGAGATCTGCATGGAGGAATGGGCCAAAATACCAGCAACAGTGTGTGAAAACCTTGTGAAGACTTACAGAAAACGTTTGACCTGTGTCATTGCCAACAAGGGGTATATAACAAAGTATTGAGAAACTTTTGTTATTGACCAAATACTTATTTTCCACCATAATTTGCAAATAAATTCATAAAAAATCCTACAATGTGATTTTCTGGAATTTTTTTTCTCATTTTGTCTGTCATAGTTGACATGTACCTATGATGAAAATTACAGGCCTCTCTCATCTTTTTAAGTGGGAGAACTTGCACAATTGGTGGCTGACTAAATACTTTTTTTCCCCACTGTATATTGAATTCTGGTTATATAATCACACTATACCACAACAAGTTCAAATGCCGAGACTCCGAGATCATTCAGTGCTTTTGAAATCGGTAGCCTATTTCTGCTGGGCTGTATCAGCACAATGGACAGCTCCCTACAGCAAGGCCATTTTGCTAATGAATATAGGCTACAAGATAGATAGGGTAATTCACCTATTACAAACAGACTATGTGAATGCAGCCGTACACACAGCTGTCTTACCAAAAGAATGCAACCTAAATGCTGAAAGTAGTAGCCTAGTTATTCATGCATGCAAAAAAAAGACTGAATAGCGGTGTGGTTTAGAATACTGACACAACTGCGAATGTGAACAAATGAATGCGTACAGGACAAAACAGAGGTACCAAGTAGTATGAATTTTTATTAGGATCCCCATTAGCTAACGCCGTAACGTTAGCTAAACTTCCTGGGGTCCAACACCAATTAATAAGACATTACAAACAATTACAAATTAAGACTTTACAAACATTTAACAAATATACAATACAGACAATTAAAATACCTGACAGGTACACATTTAACATTCGGTTGATGCTTTCTATTTCCTGTCCAGTCATATGGTCTATCGCATTGGATGTTCTTTAATTTTTTTCTTGAAGGTGGATTTACTTTTTGCCTGAGAAATATGGATCGGTAAAGAGTTCCAGTCAGCTATTGTTCTATATAGAACTGTAGATTTAAGGCGATTTGTCCTTGGCTTGGGTTGTCTTAGATGCCCTGAATTTACCTGTCTGGTTGGTGGTTATGCGTGGTGCTAGTATGTACTAACTGGTCTGAAAAATACTGTGTTTTTTTGAAAAATATAACATTCCTAAAGAAAATCAGAAGACTGGATAGTAATTTGTTTTCAACGTGAAGCCATGAGAGATTCTGATGCATTTGGATAATATTCATACGGATAGAGCAATGAAGAGCTAATCTGGCGGCCCTGTTTTGTGCGATTTTGAGCTTTTTTATATCTTTCTTTGCTGCAGATGACCATATAACTGGACAGTACTCTAGGTGTGATAGGACCAGGGATTGAATCACCTGATTCAGAGTGCTAGATGTTACATACTCTGAACATTTTCTTGTAACAGCAATTCCCTTACCCATCTTAATAACAATATTATCTATGTGTTCTGACCATGATAAAGCTGCATTCAACATGATGTCTAGTAGTTTCATTTTTTCCACTTGCTCTACATGCGTTCTATTCATTGACAAATTCAATTGGCGATCATCAGCAAACATATACAGTGGGGAGAACAAGTATTTGATACACTGCCGATTTTGCAGGTTTTCCTACTTACAAAGCATGTATCTGAAAACTGAACTTGGATCCGCGTTAAGTAATAATGTATCCTTCGCCACCGTTGTCTTACGACACGACAGATAACTCTAACCAGTTATGACTATTCAACAAAACAATAAATCATTTTCAAGTTTCTTTCCAGCGAATTTCATAGTTATATGATTGTATAATTAGCAAAGGAGTTTTGATGTTGCAGTATTTATGAAGTTTGGCAATGAGGACAAAAACTTGCATAGTTCAGCTAGTTTAGCCAGGGGAAACTGGGGAAAACAAACTCAGGGTATAGCTGGACACACATGCGCACTAGGCTAATTCAGGACACAGATTGTAGTTTTTATGCCCTGATATCAGTTTGATTAAACAATTCTGAGACTGAAACTAATACATCAGATGACAAATATTTAAGGAGAGCTAATCGATAAACAATCCCGAAATCAGCTGTAACGGTCAATAGTAAAACAAAGCTTAAATTGATGTTTGAGTGAACCTGAATCCAGAAAATGAATGGTAAAGTCGCTTGTGGACATGGTAGACCACTCTATAAAGGCCTGCTTCAAACATGGTAAATCATGCCGCTCGCTCATGAGATCAGCAACACGTTGTGATATGGCACAATAATCTTCTGTGAATGAAATTCGACCGACTTTATATATTTAGCAATGCCAGTTTACCATAAAACGTTTCCAATACGTACAGTTCCATTTACAGCAACGAAAACCAATAGGCTACCAAGAAAACCATAATAGAATGTATCTATTTCTATGATGAAATTACATGTAGCTATACCCACAGGCATCATTCTTGCATTGGAATTATATTGAATTCTGCTTATATCACGCTATACCACAATAAACATAAAAGTTCAAATGCTTTTGACCAAGAAGTGACAGGTTCAATGGCACGAAATCTCCACTGCCCTCCATCAGCACCATGGACAGCATCCTACACACTAAAGCAAGATTTGTATAAAAACCAACCAGCTATATTGTTTCAATCTTAACTTTTCAAAGAGTTGCAGCCTCCTTGATGCTCTGTGAAACTTCCTTACTAATCGATCCTTCCATTCTCCCTGAAATCTTCTTGTAAGATCCTCCTAGTTGAGCTTTCCTCGGGGGTAGCATGCTTCTTCTGTGCTGACTAAAGAAGTTTTTTCAAAGTGGAAAAGGAGTTCTTGCATGTAGTTGTGAACACCCCAAAAGTCTGTTCATGTTTCAGTGCAGTAAGCACTGTCAGCATAGCGGAGAGAGGCCCAGAGAATTGTTGCAGGATATCAAGTGGGGTCCATTTGTCCACATTGGAGCCAGAGCGGGCGATTTCAGTCTACAAAAACTGGCGAGCGACACTAAACTCAGCTTCCACCAAATCTGTTTTGCTTAAATCCAGCAGTGGTTTCACCTTTTTCACATCTAGAAAATCATGGCTCTCTAGGTCAAGAGCACACAGGGCCTCCAGCAGTTGGCTGTTGTGTTCGCTGAATCGTTCTGTCATTTCACCAATGACAGCATCCAACATGCTGAAGAACAGTATTTTACACTCAGTCTCTTCTCTGTCCTGCTGGCCTACTGTACTGTCCACCATGTATTGCTGGAGATTTGTACTTACTGTACATAACGTCGTTGTTTGCTTGGAGCTGGTGGTGGTGAATCCTTTGGTACTATCAATAGCATGCTTCCAGCTAGAATACCCACCTTTGGTGAAGGCCTTGTCTGCGTTAGCATTGGACCCAACACAGAACTTTTGACATGGGAAACAAATTGCCGCATCTGCAGTAACCGAGTATTCCAGCCACTCCATTCCTATTAAGCAGTTGCTATTAAATGAACGTTTTTGGACAGAAAACCTGTGGCTAGGGTATGATTCTAGGCTAACCTGGGCTGGCTCCTCTGTTCCAAGATCATCAGGAACAGTCGGAGGTGGAGGGGGCTGTGGAGCCATTATCCTGGCGGCGCTTGTGGAAGGGTGGGTAGGCTCTGCATGTGGAGCTAGCTGGAGCTCGGCAGCATCATCGCTGCTGGGCTTGGCGGCGGCCTAGGTGGTTTTGATGCTGCTGATGTTCATCGCACTCCGTCTCCTTTGTTTGGGTACTTTGGCGAAGCCAAATTCTGATATCCATAGTGGCAGATTAGCTGGTTCGAGCTAGCTAAATAGGCTAAGGCTAATAACATTAAAGCTTTTTACGGCTAGCTAAGAAGCGAACTAAACTCGATAGTGGTGAGGCGTGAGGCAGAGTTGAGTGAAGCAGCTTCAACGGTAAACTTGACCCCACCCTTATAACTAAATAAAATATTATGTTATTCACTTAGCCTACCACAGAGATGAGAAGCATTTTTTTCCCGCCCAGTGGCTTTCCATAGCCCACCTACACACACCTTTGCCCGTCCATTGTGCTGGCACAGCGCAGGGAAGATACAGATTTTGGTCACTCAATAATTTGAACTTTTTTGCTATTTTTATATAGGGACATAAAACTAAAACTGAGGGGGCTCCAGTTTGAACTGAGGGGGCTAAGCCCCCTTACACTCACTTACACTCACACTTACACACTCACAGACCTCTTCAATGGTTGGTAGAATCCTTGATCACCCCTGATGTGAAATATAACTTTGATGTAACTCATTACATTAACTGTAATGTCTGCTGTAATTGTAGTTTTGAAGGAAACCAAATTAAACATCATGATCATAATTATCCATAGTCTCAATTTACATCAGAATTCAAATATGTGTGACCGTGGCTGTGGAGGGAATAGTCCCTTGGTATAGCACGACAGTGTCCTCTGGTGGTTGTCATTTAAAAATAATACACCGTTCTGGTCTGAGAGTTGACACATGCAAGTTCTCTCTTTTATCACTTTCTAACACTCTCTATTTGTATCTCTCTCTCGCTCACAAACACACACACACACACACACAAACCACATATCAATAGATGTGTGTTTTTCAAGGCCTAAGCTGTCAATCACCCCTTCCCAGCATCACCACATCGCCTTCAAGTTTAAAGTTGGTATTATTTCGGAGCTAAGGGGGCAGGAGATACAGGCTCTATTAAAATATTTATTGACTCACTGTGTCTATGTATGAATACTTGTGTTATTTTTTCATTCCAACTCTTTCATGTGAATATCAAAGACTTCATCAAAATGGAGTCTCATAAAGAAGTAATTGAGGTCTGCGCAGAAAATTACACACCCACATATTTATGTGTCATCAACACTGAGACGTGGGACGGACACACAAACACACACACACACACAAACACACACTGAGTGTACTAAACTTGTTGACTCCAATGCTTCCCACAGTTGTGTCAAGTTGGCTAGATGTCCTTTGGGTGGTGGACCATTCTTGATACACACAGGAAACTGTTGAGCATGAAAAACCCAGCAGCGTTGCAGTTCTTGACACAAACCGGTGCGCCTGGTGTACCCCGTTCAAAAGCACTTCAATCTTTTGTCTTGCCCATTCACCCTCTGAATGGTACACATACACAATCCATGTCTCAATTGTGTCAAGGCTTAAAAATCCTTCTTTAACCTGTCTCCTCCCCTTCATCTACACTGATTGAAGTGCATTTAACAAGTGACATCAATAAGGGATCATAGCTTTCACCTGGATTCACCTGGTCAGTCTATGTCAAGGAAAGAGTTCATAATGTTTTGTACACTCAGTCACAGGAGGTTGGTGGCACCTTAATTGGGGAGGACGGGCTCATGGTAATGGCTGGAGCGTAATAGTGGAATGGTAGCAAAAACATCAAACACAAGGTTTCCATGTGTTGGATGCCATTCCATTTGCTCTGTTCCACCCATTATTATGAGCCGTCCTCCCCTCAGCAGCCTCCACTGCACTCAGTGTAGACCAGTGCATTCCCCTCGTTGTGGTTTGGGTATAATGCGCTCTCCTAATTGACTCTCTAATCTTTGCCTACCCCTCTCAAGCATGTCAGCTGTCTTATCTTCTCCAGGAAAATAAGATTGCCGTTGAATTTGATTGAGTAACAGTGTTGGAAAATAGATTTTGGTGGCAGAGTGCTTACGATAGGGCAAAATGCTAATCTTGGTTTGACAATGAAATCATGAATTGTTTGTTTGGTTTGTCTGGATTAATGGAATAAGACTTCCTTAATCTGTGAAGTACCAACATTGAAAACAACTATTTATCTCACAGTTAATGTCACAGTAGTCACCAACTAACAAAAACTAAGCCTTGAATCATAATGTAAAGCCACATAGCCCTACTATACTGTATGACAGACATCCAAAAACATAATTCCAGGTACTTTCTCTCATCCATCCCGTCAACCAATCAGAAGCATTATGTCCCGTCCTGTACCACTTTTTTTTCTTCCTTTTGCGTAATTGCCAATAACACGTTTATCTCTCACGTAAAAAACAACTACTCCACTTTAATTAAAAAGGCAAGCGTCCTCTCGCTGCGTTACTCAGGAGCGTGCGGCTGCATGCTAACGAGTTAGGGATAATTAAGAAGCCAGCTCAATAATAGGGAGAGGAGTAGTAATGCCAGGGTAATTGAGGCAGGTGTGTGTGTGTGTGTGTGTGTGTGTGTGTGTGTGTGTGTGTGTGTGTGTGTGTGTGTGTGTGTGTGTGTGTGTGTGTGTGTGTGTGTGTGCGTGCCCACGCTATCAGCACCGCCGTGAGGGGCAGGTCATGAGAATGATTAGAGCGTCAACAGTCAGTGCAGGGTGAAATGCCACATCCGATGACACTGTCATTCACTAATTCATTACGCTGATAAAGATTGAAGAACTCTGTGTGTGTGTGTGGTTTGGTTTATGTGCAACACAATGAATCCTTGGAAAATGTCGAGGAATTGAATGTATGCTAATCTCGGTTAACCCAGAACTAAAGTCTTGCGTAATTGGTCAGCTGCTCGATTAAATTCTGGGTCTATACATGTTAAGAGAAGAGATGAAGCACTAGAATGAGGAGCTGAACCGGAACGAGGAGGTCCGCCTCTCTTTGCAAGTTACAGGCCCAATGTCCTGCTGCTCCTTATTCCACGCAGCCAATTCCTTCCCGACAGATTCTATGGTACCAGTTATGTTTACGTAGATCTGTTCACGAGAGATTCACTGAATGCAGACACATCCGGTCAAGTACATGAATTCATATTTCTTTATTTCCAAAGTAAAGGTAAAGGGGAAGAGAGGGTGAAACAGAGGGAGGAGAGAGGAGGGCTGCTGATGGGTTGCGAGACTTTCAGCTTATCTAAATGGGATGGCCTAATTACAGTTTGGGTGAGTTTTGGGGGCGTGTTTTAAATATTTGCCATCTTGGAAATCTATGAGTTGTTGAATTGGACTAATTTAAACTTTGTTGGGGGGCAGGCGATAGATATATACTGTGTATTTGTTGAGTGTGAAGGTGTTGAGTTGACCAGGGCTGACTTCAAGTTCTTGATAAGATTTTGCGACATCTGCAATGAAGCTCTGCCACAATGCATGGTATGTCGTATGTGACGCATAAATGACGTCTGAAAAGTTAAAATGTTGGATCTGTAAGGTGTCATTCAGTCAATTTACACCTGTTCGTTTGGGACTATTGCGCAATATGGTATTCATATGTACACACTGTATATACAGTAAATAGACCTAAAAATGTGGTGAACTGACTCCATGGTCGGCCAACTCCTGGCCGATTGAGGTAGGATTTGTTTCATCCCTGGCGTACATCAGCAGTTATTCATAGAGGGAGTAGAACTCTCTCCTGTTCTGTTTCAAGGGAAGCAAGAGAGACATAAAGTAATTCATAACAAAGTCAGTATTAAGGCTCTATTCAATCCGTATCACTGAAGCTTTACAGATTGAGCGAGATAAATTTAAAGGTCATTTGGATTGAGCCGACATATTCGGCATTTCCCATGAATGCCGTCTCCGCCAACGTGGGTACATTGCCTTTAATTGTCAATCGCGCTATAAAGCGTCTCTTCAGCGCTATGGATTGAATAGAGCCTTAAGTGTACAGCATGTTGTTACTCTTCAAGGTTATTGAGACCACTACAGGTCAGAGGTTATATCTACCTTGCTGCCAGCAATGGCCTATCCACCCAGTTACATTGCTCCAGTCACGGAGGAAGTTAATTAACTTCTTGTTGCTCAGGAGGGTCTATGGGACAGAGAAGGAAATGAAAGGGCATGTTGGAACTCATGATACCTACAGTAGCGGTATACCAGTAACGACTATAAACATGCATTTGTAGATACTATTGAAGGACTCACATTGAAGGCCTCTCTCATGGCAGACAGCTTCAGGGGAAAGTTATGTATTACCCTCTTGACCAAAGGCCCACAGTACAGGGGCTGTACCGCCATGGCAACAACTATCCACCTGACGAATATCTCCTGGAACACAGGGAGGACATACCTTATGATGGATGGATTAGTTTCGACCAATATAGATATTATTTCTAGACTAGAAGGTGCCATACTTCTCTGGTGTGAAGTCTTACCTTAGGATGACAGCAGAGGGAGGCTCCTTCCCGTCTAGTCGGCCAAGGTCTGTATTCACCCACAGACGGGCCACTGCAAGTTTAGGAAACCCTGCTCTAGGCTAGTTAATCTGATGAGTGAGTAATAATCTAGGCTTTATACAACAACACGTCCACCACTGAGCTTACACTCTGAAAAAAAGGAGCTATCTAGAACCTAAAAGGGTTCTTCGGCTGTCCCCATAGAAGAAACCTTTTGAAAACCCCTTTTGGTTCCAGGTAGAACCCTTTTGAGTTCCATGTAGAACCCTTTATACAGATGATGCTAAATGGAACCCAAAATAGTTCTACCTGGAACCAAAAAGGGTTTTACCTGGAACCAGAAAGGGTTATCCTATGGGGACAGCCGAAGAACCCTTTTGGAACCCTTTTTTCTAAGATTGTATAAATCAATCATTATTCTGATTTGGGTTTGAACAGACAAAATAGTTTTTTTGTCATAATCTCTATTTCATAACTGGCTGGACCTGTGTTCTCTGCTCTAAGCCCTGTTTTATCCAATGAAATGCCAGTAGTTGAGTGACATTTAAGCAGTGTTATTTTGAGAGTGTGTGTCAGGGAAAAGGGCAGGCCAGGTGGATTGATTGTCCAGGGCAGGAGGTGGTATAAAGGTGCTGGAGTGAGTGGGTTTCATTAAGGCCTGTTTAATCACTGAGAAAAACAAAGACATTGTATCCCTACGCCATTCACAAGCACTATCTCCTACACCATTCTATACCTGTATAGCATTCATTGAGACACTATATCATTCTGTACCTATACCATTCACAAGGATACTTGTATACCATTCTATACCATTGTACGGACTGTACCATTCTGCACCCATCTACCATTCATACAGACACTCTCCGGTACAATTCTACACCTGTGTAATATACCATTCATAAATACTTTTATTCCATTCTGTACCTATATATTGTTTAATGACACATATGTATCCTGTAACATTCTATACCTGTACCATTGATAGTACTGAATCCCTCAAAGTCTGTTTCCTAACAACAACCTGAGGTATTCAGTACAGATACCCATGACAGCTGGTTAATAGGTACAACAGTCAACATGACTACTTCTCTGCTTGTAATTTCTAATTATAATAACTCGATGGCTGGGCAGGACAGGACAGGAATAAGCTGATATTATTGAATGTGCCTCCGAAATGTAAAAGACATCCATCTTCCAATACGCAGCTGTTTTAAGATGAGATCAATAAAACTATAAAACACTGCCTAACATATAAATGGCCTAATTTGCAGGCCTTCTGTAAGGGAGAAAAACAATTGATATTGACATACAGGGAACTCTGAGTAATGGTTGTGTTGTGGGCTCTGTTTTATTTATGGCCGATGGAGGCAGGAATATATGATGAGTGGTACTTCCCACAGTTTGAGATAAACTTTGCAACAACCTTTCAGTTCAGTATTTTTAAGTGGCGCTAAAAGGCAGTTACATGAATAGTGTAATAGTATATGTTGTTACTTCGTCCTACAATGTAACTTCTATCTTACATCCTGGTTTTGCCCACCGCTTAATGTTTTTCTATATGACCTTAACATTATTGTATTTACCATCAACCTGCATCATCAACATGTTGAAGAGCTACAAGAGGGAGGGACAAATCTGTCAGGAGTAGAAAGGTACAACTTTTCAACTGGGAATAGACTAACAAACAAACAACTTTACAAATCTCTGATTGAGATGGTAGACTTTGCCGCCATCTTGTGGATGGTATACTGTATAAAAGTCAAAGATGACAAAATATTACAATCAATGAAAACAATTAATGAATGACCTTTTACATGTCAATGCAGAAATGTAACCCATCATTTAATGTTCATCAGACGTTTACTTTGACTTTAAAAGATGAGATCCTGTGAATGAAAGAGAGAAAGAAACGCAATGATGGATGACAGAGTCATGAGGAGCAGTAAGATAAATCAAGGACACAGCATTGAGACAGTTCTTGGAAGAGCATGTGGCTGCTGGCTATTGTCTCGGATACCTTGAACACATTTACTGCTAAGACCTTTACAATGCCCAATTGTACAATGCCAAGTTAAGACACAAATTCATACAGAACAGCTGAGAAAATCATTAACTGTTTGAGGTCTGAGACTGGGGTTTCACAAGGAACTCTCATCATCTTCTCTTTGCATCTCTTTCCTGATGAATCCACGTCTACTTTCACAGTTCTCTGGATATGGATGTACTATATTCCTACAGAGGGAAAACAAATGGTAAACAGGGCGAAATATAAAATGGATGGTCTGTTTGAGGCCTTTTGAGGCTTGTAATTATAATTACTTGTCAAACCAGTTGTCATGGAGATGATAGGCATTTCTGATTGGCCATTGTTATCTTAGCTTAATTAATTAATACTGTTCAAGTACAAGTTTAGCATGGGTAATAATTATTCCTTATTGGCAAATTATGAAGAAGAAAGCGGGTTAATAATGATCAATACATTTAATAATGATGTTGCAATAATTAAGGTGTCAAGTCAACATGTCCCAACACAGTCTGTCTGAATTCTCCAACTTCCATATTCAGTACAAGTTGATTTACATACAGTTAATCAATGAACAAAAGAAAAGTGGGAAAGTTGTTTTTGAGATTTTTGTTTTAAGCCTATCCCAAACCTTACCTTAACCATTTGAAGTTAATGCCTAACCTTACGTTTTCTGAGTTAATTCCTAAACTTAACCTTAAACACTTTGAAATTTGACGTTTGGATCAACTTCGAAATTCAAAGATTGAGAAACATGTATGAATGTCTAATTCTTACGTGAGACTGAGAGCTTGTTAATATTAACACCACTGCTTTAAAATAGATTAAAACATAACATAGCCCTACAGTACATGCATTGGATCAGTTGTTGTCCAAACTGGATGAAACAACCTTGATGTTCCTCCTTGCTTCTTGCAGAAGCACCAGTATCAACTTCCCTAAGAACAATCTTCTGGTTAGCCCCAATTCCAAGCTCCACTTTTTAATTGTCTTTATATAATTCGTTTTGGATCTCATATGATCTACTAGAAGAAGAGCTATTCACATCTCTTCCTCACCACCCTCCTCTTGCACCTCCTTTACCTGGGACTGTTCATTTGAGGTGAGTTCAGTGAAGTTCTTTTGGAGCCAAAGCCAGGGCCGGCACTAGCGTTTTTGCGGGCCCTAACCGAGATTTGGTTGGGGGTCCCCCCCACCTCACGGGCAAAACATTTTAGTGGCCCCTCTCTTGACAGTGGAGAGAATTATTTACGTTTTGAAGTACATTTCATGCAATTCTTGTGAGGTAGGCTAGGCAGGGAAAGTACACTTGGCCATGTATTCTCACGTGGGGTGATGAAACATAAGTTTCAGCACCACACAAATAATGGACAGTTCCCTGATCCACTGCTTGCGTGGCTGGTAGCCTGTGTGCCTCACCATTCACAGAATGGAATATATTCTCATGATTTAAAACGTTTCCGACCCGCAGTATATAATTTTTCTGAACCGCAAACTGACCCGCGGGTTGAAAGAATGTTTTCATTCCACCCACCAGCGGATATCCAACCCAATGCAGGACTCTAGAGCCTTGTTTATACCTGGTGCTAACATTCGTCCTGATCTTGCCCACATTCTTAATGTGCCCACATTTTCAGAAATGCGTCTACACATGGTATTAAAATGTCTCTAAGGCTGCATTTAAGCCATGTTCACATTGGAAGTGACTCAAATCCAATTTTTTGGTATATCCGATTAGAATCTGTTCTTTTTCCTGCCATCTGAACAGCCAAAAAGCACATGGAATCACAAGTCACATTTCAAACCACCTTCGTAGGTGGTTTGAAGTCAGATACAAATCTGATTCCTGGCCATAGGACATAGGATATTGAATTTGAATGTAATATTTAGATTTAACTTGTATTCCATGATTTGAAACGGAATTGAATGAATACTGCATTCAGTTTTAAAATTAAATGTACATTTAATTTAATATTAAAATTCAATATTTATATATTCAGTTTCAATATGGTAGATATTACATTCATTGTCTGTGTATCAAGTGTACAAACTATTATTTCAAGTTCATCGAAACCTGCAACCTGCAGGTAGCCTGGCGGGTAGGAGCGTTGGGCCAGTAACCGAAAGGTTGCTGGATTGAATCCCCGAGCTGTCAAGGTAAAAATCTGCCCCTGAGCAAGGCAGTTAACCCACTGTTCCCCGGGCGCTGTGGATGTCGATTAAGGCAGCCCGCCGCACCTCTCTGATTCAGAGGGGTTGGGTTAAATGCAGAAGACACATTTCAGTTGAGTGCACTCAGTTGTACAACTGACTAGATATCCCCTTTCCCTTTCTATTCATATATTCAACTTCTCAGAATAATTCCAATTCAGTTCTCTAAGCCTCAAAAGATAAGATAATGCAACTTTCAAAATGAGTCCTTTTTGGCTAGCCACAGTAGCTTTCTAGCACATTCACTAATTTGTTTGTAAACAATTACCAAGCTAGTTAGCTACCACATGTTCTTTTGAAACTGTAGCTAGCAAGCAACAAGATATGCCAAAATAACAGTTTAAAAACCATTGAAGGCAAATAAATCCGATTTGACCATTCAAAAACAAGTCTATGGAGCAATATCAGTGCTAACAGAAATTGTATTTGAATTCCAGAATTTTGAATTTGTATTAGGATATAGAATTTGAATTTAATATTTTAGAAGTTGTAATGCACAAATGTAATCATTGAATTCATAAATTGAATTCATAAAATTATATTTCAATTTGATTGAATATTTAAATTCTGTATTTTTATATTCAGCTTCAGTATGGTAGATATTGCATTATTGTCTGTTTATCAAGTTTACAAACTATAATTTCAAGTTGATCAAAGTTTCATATGTTAAACTTCTCAGCTGCATTCAGATTCAGTTTTCAAATTCAGTTATCTAGATTCAGATTCAAAACCAGAGACAAAATTCTGTTACTTTGCCAGCCAGGAGAGGTAGAGGAGAACAGATCCTCTAGATCCTCAGAATCAAAGCTTCTGGCGGTTTCTGAAGCCAAAGTAGCATGTTGAAATTATTTTTCTTCATATGAATTTGTCTCTAGCGTTTGAACCGTTTTGGCTATAACCTATTATAACCCTATTCCTGAAAGCTAAGACTCTCTGTTCCCCTCTATGAAGATCAAAGGCCGGGCAGGACATGTTAGAAGGGACTGTCACAAAAACCGCAATTTGGCCCCCATAAGAATATAGTTGAATAGCCCTGTCATAGCCTTTCTAAGGATAGCCTTTAGATCAGCTTTAACATTGCAGATAGTTTGTGGCTTCTATCAATGTAATTGGCTGCATAATTTCCAATCCCCCATTATTATTTTTTTGTATATATATGTATATATGTATGTATGTATGTATGTATATATACAGTGGGGAGAACAAGTATTTGATACACTCCCGATTTTGCAGGTTTTCCTACTTACAAAGCATGTAGAGGTCTGTAATTTTTATCATAGGTACACTTCAACTGTGAGAGACGGAATCTAAAACAAAAATCCAGAAAATCACATTGTATGACTTTTAAGTAATTCATTTGCATTTTATTGCATGACATAAGTATTTGATACATAAGAAAAGCAGAATTTAATATTTGGTACAGAAACCTTTGTTTGCAATTACAGAGATCATACGTTTCCTGTAGGTCTTGACCAGGTTTGCACACACTGCAGCAGGGATTTTGGCCCACTCCTCCATACAGACCTTCTCCAGATCCTTCAGGTTTCGGGGCTGTCGCTGGGCAATACAGACTTTCAGCTCCCTCCAAAGATTTTCTATTGGGTTCAGGTCTGGAGACTGGCTAGGCCACTCCAGGACCTTGAGATACCTCTTACGGAGCCACTCCTTAGTTGCCCTGGCTGTGTGTTTCGGGTCGTTGTCATGCTGGAAGACCCAGCCACGACCCATCTTCAATGCTCTTACTGAGGGAAGGAGGTTGTTGGCCAAGATCTCGCGATACATGGCCCCATCCATCCTCCCCTCAATATGGTGCAGTCGTCCTGTCCCCTTTGCAGAAAGCATCCCCAAAGACTGATGTTTCCACCTCCATGCTTCACGGTTGGGATGGTGTTCTTGGGGTTGTACTCATACTTCTTCTTCCTCCAAACACGGCGAGTGGAGTTTAGACCAAAAAGCTCTATTTTTGTCTCATCAGACCACATGACCTTCTCCCATTCCTCCTCTGGATCATCCAGATGGTCATTGGCAAACTTCAGACGGGCCTGGACATGCGCTGGCTTGAGCAGGGGGACCTTGCGTGCGCTGCAGGATTTTAATCCATGACGGCGTAGTGTGTTACTAATGGTTTTCTTTGAGACTGTGGTCCCAGCTCTCTTCAGGTCATTGACCAGGTCCTGCTGTGTAGTTCTGGGCTGATCCCTCACCTTCCTCATGATCATTGATGCCCCACGAGGTGAGATCTTGCATGGAGCCCCAGACCGAGGGTGATTGACCGTCATCTTGAACTTCTTCCATTTTCTAATAATTGCGCCAACAGTTGTTGCCTTCTCACCAAGCTGCTTGCCTATTGTCCTGTAGCCCATCCCAGCCTTGGGCAGGTCTACCATTTTATCCCTGATGTCCTTACACAGCTCTCTGATCTTGGCCATTATGGAGAGGTTGGAGTCTGTTTGATTGAGTGTGTGGACAGGTGTCTTTTATACAGGTAACGAGTTCAAACAGGTGCAGTTAATACAGGTAATGAGTGGAGAACAGGAGGGCTTCTTAAAGAAAAACTAACAGGTCTGTGAGAGCTTGAATTCTTACTGGTTGGTAGGTGATCAAATACTTATGTCATGCAATAAAATGCAAATTAATTACTTTAAAATCATACAATGTGATTTTCTGGCTTTGTAAGTAGGAAAACCTGCAAAATCGGCAGTGTATCAAATACTTGTTCTCCCCTCTGTATATCTATATATATATATATATATATACACACACACACACAGCGCATTCGAAAAGTATTCAGACCCCTTGACTTTTTCCACATTTTGTTACATTACAGCCTTATTCTAAAATGGATTAAATTAATGTTTCCTCTATCAATCTACACACAATAGCCCATAATGACAAAGTGAAAACAGGTATTTAGAAATTTTGCTAATTTATCATTTTTTTAAAATACAGAAATACCTTATTTACATATGTATGAGACTCGAAATTGAGCTCAGGTGCATCGTGTTTCCATTTATCATCCTTGAGATGTTTCTACAACTTGATTGAAGTCCACCTGTGGTAAATTCAATTGATTGCACATGATTTGGAAAGGCACACACCTGTCTATATAAGGTCCCACAGTTGACAGTGCATGTCAGAGCAAAAACCAAGCTATGAGGTCGAAGGAATTGTCCGTAGACCTCAGAGACAGGATTGTGTCGAGGCACTGATCTGGGGAATGGTACCAAAACATTTCTGCAGCATTGAAGGTCCCCAAGAACACAGTGGCCTTCATCATTCTTAAATGGAAAAATGTTGGAACCACCAAGACTAATGGTCACTCTGACAGAGCTCCAGAGTTCCTCTGTGGAGATGGGTGAACCTTCCAGAAGGACAACCATCTCTGCAGCACTCCACCAATCAGGCCTTTATGGTAGAGTGGACAGACGGAAGCCATTCCTCAGTAAAAGGCACATGACAGCCCGCTTGGAGTTTGCCAAAAGGCACCTAAAGACTCTCAGACCATGAGAAACAAGATTCTCTGGTCTGATGAAACCAAGATTGAACTCTTTGGCCTGAATGCCAAACGTCACGTCTGGAGGAAACCTGGCACCATCCCTACGGTGAAGTATGGTGGTGGCAGCATCATTCTGTGGGGATGTTTTTCAGCGGCAGGGATTGGGAGACTAGTCAGGATTGAGGGAAAGATGAACGGAGCAAAGTACAGAGAGATCCTTGATGAAAACCTGCTCCAGAGCGCTCAG
The DNA here is from genome assembly GCF_964263955.1 of Coregonus lavaretus. Taxonomy (NCBI): domain Eukaryota; kingdom Metazoa; phylum Chordata; class Actinopteri; order Salmoniformes; family Salmonidae; genus Coregonus; species Coregonus lavaretus. The sequence goes on along the minus strand of NC_140010.1, from coordinate 31,493,133 downwards.
GACCTCAGACTGGGGCGAAGATTCACCTTCCAACAGGACAACGACCCTAAGCACACAGCCAAGACAACGCAGGAGTGGCTTCAGGACAAGTCACTGAATGTCCTTGAGTGGCCCAGCCAGAGCCCGGACTTGAACCCGATCGAACATCTCTGGAGAGACCTAAAATAGCTGTGTAGCAACGCTCCCCATCCAACCGGACTAGGCTTGAGAGGATCTGCAGAGAAGAATGGTAGAATCTCCCCAAATATAGGTGTGACGTCATACACAATAAGACTTGAGGCTGTAATCACTGCCAAAGGTGCTTCAACAAAGTACTGAGTAAAGGGTCTGAATACCTATGTAAATGTGATATTTTAAAATGTCTAAAAACCTGTTTTTGCTTTGTCATTATGGGGTATTGTGTGTAAATTGCTGAGGGAAAAAAACGATTTAATCAATTTTAGAATAAGGCTGTAACGTAACAAAATGTGGAAAAACCTAAGGGGTCTGAATACTTTCCGAAGGCAATGTACATGGTGATAGTGTGTGTGTGGACTCAAAGTCAATCAAAACAGTTCATTTCAAGCAATGAAGCCAATCTAGCTGTCATTTAAAGGTTTAGTTATTAGCAGAGTCTGTTCAATAAATACATGTTTACTCCCTCAAATCAATGAAGGAGAACATGGAGACTGTATTCAACCCTGTGAATCTAAAGTGGTAGTGGATAGCCTGGTCCCAGATCTGTATGTGATTTAGCCAACTCCTCTGACTATCAATGAATGGCATGACAATATACAGATCTGAGACCAGACTATTAGTGTGGGCAGTGTGGGCTTAAGAGGAGGTCCAGTGCCACCAGGCCACTCTCATACGGTCCCACACAGCACTGAGGGAGTCGAAGCATGGTGAAGTTCTGCTTATTGATCTCACCGCCATTGTAGTAGTCAATCACAAGCGCACCTCTTTTACACAGCGGTCTACGATCCAGTCGTGCATGTCAAACGGTAAGCCATACCTGCAAAGAGTAGAAGACAAAATGAGGTTATATAATCTATTGTATTATAAATTGAAACAACCACACAAAGAGTGCTAGCTATTTATATTTTTGACTACTACTACTTTACTTTTACTCCACTACATTTGTAATTTAAAAAAGTACTTGTTACATTTCGAATGCTTAGCAGGACAGGAAAATTGTCCAATTCACACATCAAGAGAACACCCCTGGTCATCCCTACTGCCTCTGATCTGGCGGAATCACTAAACACAAATGCTTCATTTGTAAATTATGTCTGAGTGTTGGAGTGTGCCCCTGGCTATCCGTGAATGAAAAAACAAGAAAATCGTGCCGTCTGGTTTTCTTATGTAAGGAATGTGAAATTATTTATACTTTTACTTTTGATACTTAAATATATTTTAGCAATTACATTTACTTTTGATACTTAACTATATTTAAAACCAAATACTTTTAGACTTTTGCTCAAGTAGTATTTTACTGGGTGACTTTGACTTGAGTCATTTTCTATTAAGGTATCTTTACTTTTACTCAAGTATGACAATTGGGTATTTTTTCCATCACTGGGTCCTTTTTCCATCACTGAACATAACAGGGAGGGTCTAGTTCCCTAGAAAGAAATCAATAAAATAAATGTCACATATCTGGCATGGCACACATATCATGACAAGTACAGGTCATTCAGGAGCTATTTGAAGCTTCAGTTAAAAGTACATGGATCGTGTTCATTAGGGCATGCAAGGAAAACAAAACAAATGAGTGTTTAGTGTTTATAAGTCCTCCCTGTTTCAATCAATTTTCAGTGCCAAATAAACACGAGCCTGGCTATACCCATTTACATGGTGCACTAAAACCCTATTCCTCCTCTAGCAGTGTTATGATTGGTCCACTCACCCTTTCCTCAGCATGGCATTCCAGAACATCTCTTCCGAGGTGTAGACCCGATTCTGACCCGTACCGCCCAGGGGATCTGGGATCAAACGGCTGACCTAGGGCGTGCTGCTGGTTGGATGGAGGCATCTGGATAAAGAGAAATAACAGAACTAGCCTACTGAGTTTTCAGTCACATCAGGTGTATGTCATTCAAAGCAATGCTTAATTTCTGTCTTGATCAATGAGAGAAGATTAGAAATAGACCAAATGGCTGCCTATGCATTGTTGGATTACTTCATGAAGCAAAACTGTATTTAATTGAATAACAGAGCATTTTCTAAATTCCAACGTTCCACCTGCAACTTGCGAAGGGAGAGACACTGGTGCCTTCCAAGTCGAGAATTAAGGAAGTATCGCCATGTAAAGGTTTGTTGAAAATGTCTGTGCTTTTCATTACCACCACTGGAACGGTGTATGGAAGCAATGCATATCACGTAACAATTCTGCATTTACAGTGCCTTGCAAAAGTATTCATCCCACTTGGCGTTTTTCCTATTTTGTTGCATTACAACCTGTAATTTAAATGGATTTTTATTTGGATTTCATGTAATGGACATACACAAAACAGTCCAAATTGGTGAAGTGAAATGAAAAAAATAACTTGTTTCAAAGATTTCTAAGAAATAAATAACGGAAAATGGTGGGTGCATATGTATTCACCCCCTTTGCTATGAAGCCCCTAAATAAGATCTGGTGCAACCAATTACCTTCAGAAGTCACATAATTAGTTAAATAAAGTCCACCTGTGTGCAATCTAAGTGTCACATGATCTGTTACATGATCTCAGTATATATACACACCTGTTCTGAAAGGCCCCAGAGTCAGCAACACCACTAAGCAAATGGCACCACCAAGCAAGCGGCACCATGAAGACGAAGGAGCTCTCCAAACAGGTCAGGGACAAAGTTGTGGAGAAGTACAGATCAGGGTTGGGTTATAAAAAAATATCTGAAACTTTGAACATCCCACAGAGCACCATTAAATCCATTATTTAAAAATTGAAAGAATATGGCACCACAACAAACCTGCCAAAAGAGGGCCGCCCACCAAAACTCACGGACCAGGCAAGGAGGGCATTCATCAGAGAGGCAACAAATAGACCAAAGATAACCCTGAAGGAGCTGCAAAGCTCCACAGAGGAGATTGGAGTATCTGTCCATAGGACCACTTTAAGCCGTACACGCCACAGAGCTGGGCTTTATGGAAGAGTGGCCAGAAAAAAGCCATTGCTTAAAGACAAAAATAAGCAAACACGTTTGATGTTCGCCAAAAGGCATGTGGGAGACTCCCCAAACATATGGAAGAAGGTACTCTGGTCAGATGAGACAAAAAATGTAGCTTTTTGCCCATCAAGGAAAACGCTATGTCTGACGCAAACCCAACACCTCTCATCACCCCGAGAACACCATCCCCACAGTGAAGCATGGTGGTGGCAGCATCATGATGTGGGGATGTTTTTCATCGGCAGGGACTGGGAAACTGGTCAGAATTGAAGGAATGATGGATGGCGCTAAATACAGGGAAATTCTTGAGGGAAACCTGTTTCAGTCTTCCAGAGATTTGAGACGGGACGGAGGTTACCTTCCAGCAGGACAATGACCCTAAGCATACTGATAAAGCAACACTCAAGTGGTTTAAGGGGAAACATTTAAATGTCTTGGAATGGCCTAGTCAAAGCCCAGACCTCAATCCAATTCAGAATCTGTGGTATGACTTAAAGATTGCTGTACACCAGCAGAACCCATCCAACTTGAAGGAGCTGGAGCAGTTTGGCCTTGAAGAATGGGCAAGAATCCCAGTGGCTAGATGTGCCAAGCTTATAGAGACATACCCCAAGAGACTTGCAGCTGTAATTGCTGCAAAAGGTGGCTTTACAAAGTATTGACTTTGGGGGGGGGAATAGTTATGCACGCTCAAGTTTTCTGTTTTTTTGTCTTATTTCTTGTTTGTTTCAGAATAAAAAATATTTTGCATCTTCAAAGTGTTGTGTAAATCAAATTATACAAACCCCAAAAAATCAATTTTAATTCCAGGTTGGAAGGCAACAAAATAGGAAAAATGCCAAGGGGGGTGAATACTTTCGCAAGCTTGTGTAATGCTGTAGTAGCTCCTATCTTGTAACTGACTGGTTTAAAATACATTTGAGCCATTAGCCAACCACTTCCTTGGTAAAAAAAAAAAGAAAGAAAGAGAGGAAGTACACCAAATGCCAACATTCAGTACCTCACAGTTTATTAAAACAAATGTCTATAACACTTTAGTGTTCTTATTACTGCGTTATTATACTTGTAGGAGTAACAAGTATTGTAATTACACAGTAATAAGAATAATACACAGTCCAGCTAAAAAACATGTATCTGCTTTGTGTACCATGTTTGCCATATCGATGTCAGACACACATTTTTCTCTGTCTTCTGCCTTCATGGGGCACTCCACAAACTCACAGGCCCGGTCCTGATGTGCTGATCCTGCTGCTGGAGCTGCTGGGGGGGTTGTGGTCTCGACCTGGGCCGGGCGGATGCCTTGTGCATAAGGAATTCTGGTGGTGGTGCTGTTGCACCTGAGAGGACAGGCCAAAATACATTAGTACAAACAAATTAAAGTACTGATGTCATACAGTTCGTCGATGCTGGAACCTATTTTGTATGATCAAAAGCATTCACCCCTGATATTTTGTATGATCAAAAGCATTCACCCCTGAAAGTGGAAACTGTTTAATCAGATTTTGGGTTGTACAGAAATGACTAGTTCCTGCAAAGGATGGTCGAAAATGTTCTGATTAGCAGCGTTGTATCAATGGCTATCCGCAAACTGTAACACTTAACGTCGGACTAGTTGTATGATTTATTGGCTACAAACAACAGTATCAACCTGTTTCAGCTCAGTGTTTCCCCTATATATTTGTATTTTTTCATTTTGCTGAAACAAGCTTTTAAGATCATAGTGACAAGTTACAACAAATTACATATCTTCCTCAGATTCTTATCAGATCATCTGAGAAACCTCCAAGGCAACTAGCTAGCTATCTTCTAATCCTGGAAGACAACCCTATTAATAGATGTATGTAATCATTGTTAGCTAAAATACAATAACGTTACACTAGCTAAATAATTTTGGGGGTTAATATAGAATTGGCTGGTGATGAAATTGAGATAAGGAGATCAAATTAAACTGTCCTTGATTGAAAGGAAGAGAACATCATTTAATGTTCATGCATTTTGGAGAATAACGTCCTTTTAAATGTCAGCAGAAGTGACCTCACAGTAGTTCAACAAAAATAAATCCCTGGGGCATGCCACCAGACCTCAACAGGAAGACACCGATAGCCAAGCTTGATTTGCCCTCATGTTGATAATAGCAAGCAGGCTAGGTAGTGCTAGGTATCAACAGCCAATCCAGTAGGCGCTGGAAACTATAGTGAGCTTCAATTAGTCAATAGCAACGCGATGTTGCGGAGTATGTGACAAAAGTTAAACATTTCACCAACTTGTTCACGTTCCCTCGCCAATGGCTGCTAGCATTGCCCAACGGTCCCCCGCCCACTTCGCTTCCTTCATGAAAATGAGTGGGCTTCCTTTGTTTCATCGCCCCAACGTGCTATATGGATCTCTTGTGACAGAGTTAGGACTCCCATCCCATGAGCACACAAGACGGTTTGACGTTCGGTTAGAAACAGCTGGCTATGTGAAATAGTTGTCTATTCCTTTAAGTCAATCATCTAAAACAAAGTATTTTATTATGGTTTACCGTAATAAATATAAACAGTTCGCTACCTTTCTTACAGCGGTCCGCCAATAGCAAGCTTGACGCACGGCCCACGACTACAGAGCTGAGACCATAGAGATAGATAGAGTACTCATATTTGTATCTGTGCTATTAGCGTTTGTGACAGAATGTGCAGCGCCATTGAGGCAATCTCCTTTTTGAACTAGTCAATTGTCTTCTTCTTGACTCCAACAGGGTCGTGAGGAGGAATCAGCAAATGAAGTTGGAAGTCCCATCCAATTGACTATATTAATGCCCATGCAAATACAGTGAGGGAAAAAAGTATTTGATCCCCTGCTGATTTTGTACGTTTGCCCACTGACAAAGACATGATCAGTCTATAATTTTAATGGTAGGTTTATTTGAACAGTGAGAGACAGAATAACAACAACAAAAATCCAGAAAAACGCATGTCAAAATTTTTATAAATTGATTTGCATTTCAATGAGGGAAATAAGTATTTGATCCATCTGCAAAACATGACTTAGTACTTGGTGGCAAAACCCTTGTTGGCAATCACAGAGGTCAGACGTTTCTTGTAGTTGGCCACCAGGTTTGCACACATCTCAGGAGGGATTTTGTCCCACTCCTCTTTGCAGATCTTCTCCAAGTCATTAAAGGTTTCGAGGCTGACGTTTGGCAACTCAAACCTTCAGCTCCCTCCACAGATTTTCTATGGGATTAAGGTCTGGAGACTGGCTAGGCCACTCCAGGACCTTAATGTGCTTCTTCTTGAGCCACTCCTTTGTTGCCTTGGCCGTGTGTTTTGGGTCATTGTCATGCTGGAATACCCATCCATGACCCAATTTCAATGCCCTGGCTGAGGGAAGGAGGTTCTCACCCAAGATTTGACGGTACATGGCCCCGTCCATCGTCCCTTTGATGCGGTGAAGTTGTCCTGTCCCCTTAGCAGAAAAACACCCCCAAAGCATAATGTTTCCACCTCCATGTTTGACGGTGGGGATGGTGTTCTTGGGGTCATAGGCAGCATTCCTCCTCCTCCAAACACGGCAGGTTGAGTTGATGCCAAAGAGCTCCATTTTGGTCTCATCTGACCACAACACTTTCACCCAGTTCTCCTCTGAATCATTCAGATGTTCATTGGCAAACTTCAGACGGTGCTTTCTTGAGCAGGGGGACCTTGCGGGCGCTGCAGGATTTCAGTCCTTCACGGCGTAGTGTGTTACCAATTGTTTTCTTGGTGACTATGGTCCCAGCTGCCTTGAGATAATTGACAAGATCCTCCCGTGTAGTTCTGGGCTGATTCCTCACCATTCTCATGATCATTGCGACTCCACAAGGTGAGATCTTGCATGGAGCCCCAGGCCGAGGGAGATTGACAGTCTTTTGTGTTTCTTCCATTTGCAAATAATCACACCAACTGTTGTCACCTTCTCACCAAGCTGCTTGGCGATGGTCTTGTAGCCCATTCCAGCCTTGTGTAGGTCTACAATCTTATCCCTGACATCCTTGGAGAGCTCTTTGGTCTTGGCCATGGTGGAGAGTTTGGAATCTGATTGATTGATTGCTTCTGTGGACAGGTGTCTTTTATACAGGTAACAAACTGAGATTAGGAGCACTCCCTTTAAGAGTGTGGTCCTAATCTCAGCTCGTTACCTGTATAAAAGACACCTGGGAGCCAGAAATCTTTCTGATTGAGAGGGGGTCAAATACTTATTTCCCTCATTAAACTGGCCTCCCGAGTGGCGCAGTGGTCTAAGGCACTGCTGTGCCACTAGAGATCCTGGTTTGAATCCAGGCTCTGTCGTAGCTGGCCGTGACCGAGAGAACCCATGGGGCGGCGCACAATTGGCCCAGGGTAGGGGAGGGAATGGCCGGCAGGGATGTAGCTCAGTTGGTAGAGCATGGCGTTTGCAACGCCAGGGTTGTGGGTTTGATTCCCACGGGGGGCCAGTATGAAAAAAATAATGTATGCACTCACTAACTGTAAGTTGCTCTGGATAAGAGCGTCTGCTAAAATGCAAATTAATTTATAACATTTTTGACATGCGTTTTTCTGGATTTGTTTGTTGTTATTCTGTCTCTCACTGTTCAAATAAACCTACCATTAAAATTATAGACTGATCATTTCTTTGTCAGTGGGAAAACGTACAAAATCAGCAGGGGATCAAATACTTTTTTTCCTCACTGTATAACCTTTTGGCCTCTATCGTTCTCTATGCTTCGGTATCGAAGTGGCGTGAAAAAGTTTCCCTTGTCGTTACATCAAAGACAGTAAACTCTGTGATTACACACTTTGGTTTGGTAGAGGCCTAAATGACTACCGACCCGTAGCAGTCACGTCTGTAGCCATGAAGTGCTTTGAAAGGCTGGTCATGGCTCACATCAACACCATTATCCCAGAAACCCTAGACCCACTCCAATTTGCATACCACCCCAACAGATCCACAGATGATGCAATCTATATTGCACTCCACACTGCCCTTTTCCACCTGGACAAGAGGAACACCTACGTGAGAATGCTATTCATTGACTACAGCTCAGTGTTCAACACCATAGTGCCCTCAAAGCTCATCACTAAGCAAAGGACCCTGGGACTAAACACCTCCCTCTGCAACTGGATCCTGGACTTCCTGACGGGCCGCCCCCAGGTGGTAAGGGTAGGTAACAACACATCTGCCACGCTGATCCTCAACACGGGGGCCTCTCAGGGGTGCGTGCTCAGTCCCCTCCTGTACTCCCTGTTCACCCATGACTGCATGGCCAGGCACGACACCAACACCATCATTAAGTTTGCCGACGACACAACAGTGGTAGGCCTGATCACAGACAACAACGAGACAGCCTATAGGGAGGTCAGAGACCTGGATAACAACCTCTCCCTCAACATGATCAAGACAAAGGAGATTATTGTGGACTACAGGAAAAAAAGACTGTTCTCATAGACTGTTCTCTCTGCTACCGCACAGCAAGCGGTACCGGAGCGCCAAGTCTTGGTCCAAAAGGCTTCTTAACAGCTTCTACCCCCAAGCCATAAGACTCCTGAACAGCTAATCATGGCTACCTGGACTATTTGCATTGTCCCGCTACTCTGTTTATTATCTATGCATAGTCACTTTAACTCTACCCACATGTACATATTACCTCAATTACCTCGACTAACCGGTGCCCCCGCACATTGACTCTGTACCGGTACCCCCTATATATAGCCTCCCTACTGTTATTTTATTTTACTGCTACTCTTTAATATTTGCTATTTTTATTTTTTACTTATCTATTCTTTACTTAACATTTTTTATTTTCTTAAAACAGAATTGTTGGTTAAGGGCTTGTAAGTAATAATTTCACTGTAAGGTCTGCACCTGTTGTATTCGGTGCATGTGGCAAATACAAATTGATTTGATTTCAAAAGATGTCATTTCCGACTCCGACTGAAAACCCGCATCCGGTTTCAAAAGAAATGGGCTCATATAGGGAGAACCTCAATTGCATTCTCCTCGCGTCCTCTCTCCTTGCCTCCTTCTCAAACCACATTGGATGAGAAAGCCAGAGGTCCCGCCCCTCTGATATTTTAAAAAATGTTTTGTGAGTGAATCGAAGTATTTAATGTTATTCAACTTAAATAAAAAATACACACATGCATAATTGCACGTTTTTATAACAGCCAGAGGTAATACTGGTGGGCAAAGTAGCCATAAGTATCGAACTTTTAGACAAAACAATGTGATTACCAAATTACACCAAACCAAGGTCTTAACGTCAATTATTTGTTTATGAATATTGCTCAATGCTCCTTGCCCACTGTAGTATGAAAAAAAAAAAGTATGCACTCACCAACTGTAAGTCGCTCTGGATAAGAGCGTCTGCTAAATGACTAAAATGTAAAATGTACCCTCTCTTTGAGTATGTCTCGTCTTGATAAAATGGAAATACAATGTTTGCAGTCCTGCTTTGTCTCCACAAGAGAGCAGCATATCCAAGTGTTGTCTTCTGACAACGGTCTGAAGACTTTTAAAGCAGGTATGGACATTTAGTTCATAAATCACTCACTCAAAGAAGACTACATTATTAGAATTCATTTTTTAAATGAAATATTAAAATTACCATAGCTGTAAATGTCACAATAAATAGCATTATATTCTCGTCCAGAAATCCAACAGGAAACCATCATTCATTTTTCACATTACATTATGAAGCTCTGTTTCAACATTGACAGTGAAGTATGATCAGTCATTTGTTAACTGTGTGAAGCTGCTTGAGTGAAGTTGTACTGTGTGTGTCGGTTAGACATAAGTGCACTTTTATGGCTGTTATCATACATCACTCAGTAAGGTCCCTTCTAGAGATAAAATGACACATTCTGGCATGTTTGCTGTGTTTTGTCTTAATCTACCCTGATAATATATGCACAACTAATAATTCCTAGGCCTACTGTATGTTCCAAACATGAGCAGGCTCCTGAGCAGAGAGACTTCAGTAGGAGTCTATCAATATACATTTTTTACATCCTAATGCTGGTGAAAACACAGATTTAATTAGTAATTATGTTATTTTTGTACATATATCTCATGATATTTGTGCAAGAGCCATCTTTACAGCTTCATAAACATTACAAAAATATGTGAGCTCCTTTTCCATTCTCTTCAATGTCAGTTCATATCATTTTGGCAATACGCACAATACCTTTTGGTGGACATCAACAATTTACAAACAAAGGGTCCAGCAGAAAATAGTATTTGTCTGTCTGTTTCCATCCATGATGCCACACAGTCCATTCACTTACTCTCTATCTGTAATGACCAAGAGGAGAAGTAGTCCAATGGCTTTTACGATGTCCCCTCCCATCATGGTGGAGGACTTTCGTGCTTGTTTAATTGTAAGTCTTCTGGGCAAATAAGTGTAGTGGTACACAATTTACCTAGGGCTGGTCAAGAGATACTAGGGACTCTCAAGACATTTCCAGTCCATGAACCATTTGATCCAAAAATGTCCATGAACCATTTGAAGCAGACATATAATAAAATAATACCATCATTGCCTTTTTCTATCCCTCAGTGCACTTTCCCATTCTGCATCTTTTCCACTTTCACTTTTCCAGGAGAGCGCAGGACACCAATGCAGCCGCGGGCCATTTTATGCATCCACATGACATTCATAATGTCTAGACAGAAACTGGGGCCCATCCAGGCACAGCGGCCACCAAAAGTCACCCGGTAGAAGGGTTCCGTCCCGTACACGGCATACATCCGGCTGTAGTACAGTGGCATGACCGCTATCCTCACCAGGAAGAAGGATGCCGTCATGGCAATGCCGTTGACCATATTTGGTAATGATCTTTTTGGGTAACCAAGCACTTCAAAGAACCAGCTGAAAGATAGATACAGTTAGTACAGTTATGGATGTGACAGAGTGAGATAAGAGTTGAAGATTCACTCACTTTGTAATGGAGTCATGGATATCAACTGGCATTGTTCCAGAAGGTCACCTACATTACACATATACAGTGCCTTCAGAAAGAGTCCCTTGTATCACATGACCAGCCCTAGGTAAATTGTGTACCCCTACACTTCACTACAATCCCCCACCATGGAGGGGACATCGTAAAAGTCATTGGACTACGTCTTGACTTACTCCACATTTTGTTGTGTTACAGCCTGAATTCAACATGGATTAAATAGATTTTGTCCCCCTCACCCATCTTCACACAATACCCCATAACGACAAAGAGAAAACATGTTTAGACATTATTGTGAATACTTATGTAAATGAGATCTGTATTTCAATTTCAATAAATGTGCAAACATTTCTAAAAACATGTTTTCACTTAGTCATTATGGGGTATTGTGTGTAGATGTGCGATTTGTTGTATTAATCCATTTTTAATTCAAGCTGTAACAACAAAATGTGGAAAAAGTCAAGGGTGTGAATACTTTCTGAAGGCACTATATATACCCAGCACTTGAAAGATTTTAAGTACAATTCTTTAACAGTGCATCTGTATTTTGTCTTTGTTGGATTCAAATCAGGATAATATACAATTGGAAATGTATGTGACTCAAAATGTATTTAAGTATGAAACATGGGTCTCTAATAATGCTGTCAGATACAAGCTTTTAGCTGGGTGTGTCTGGTCTGACTTACTATAAGTAGTTAAACATTAACGGTCAATACTGTTTCTGAAATGGTTAAACGACCAACGACAAAAGCCCCTCTGCAAATACATTCAGGGCAGTAAATGGTTACTTTAAAAGGTTCCCTCTACTTCCCAGTTAACGTTGTGTGTGTGTGCAAGTTTGCACACGTTCATGAGTCTATTTGGCATAGAAGTTACCTACCGCTGATTCACACAAGGAGTCGAAAGCTCTGCGACCAGACGGAAGTTAGCAAAATAAGGCAACATTCCTATGCTCTAAAAGAGAAAGAGACAAAACAAAGTGCAAAGAAAATAATGGCAAGAGAAGTACTCTCAATAATATGAGTTCAGGATAAATCATGATCGTAAACTTACCGTACGATCTCTAAAAAGGAAAAATCGAGGTGCACTTACTGGGGTTATGACACAGTTAATTAACTTGGGTCACAGACATTTTCAAAATGTGGTGGTGAACATTCCAGCAGTGCATGCTCATACCTCTATGTACTGGTAAGTCCATACTGTTACTAGGCAACATGTGCTCAATGTACCACAACAGAATCCACTACAGACAAGATAGGAAGGGCCCCTTCTGTACCTAACCAATTGACACAGGCCTGTTCTTTGTTTAGGACATTTTTTGCATGTACTGTATAGTTAGCATGTTAGAGACACGAGACTAGGTTCATTGATCACACATGTTAGTGGAGGAGAGACATAGAAAAAAAATACATACCTAAACAAAACAGAAGTGCAACTAGTGAAAACTGGCACAATAAAATGAAAAAAACATCCCAACATTGAAAAAGTGAACAAACATTCTAGAGAAAATAAAAGATGTATGGACTACCAATGTGGATGACGGATAAGTTAATGTAATGATCATTTTCATAACCTTTACTTTACAATCCATTCTAACATTACCCAAAAAAGGGACCGGGAATTAGCCAGTACAGTTTACCAAAATAAGTCAGTGGTGATTTGGAAATACAGTGATCCCTCGCCACTTCGCGGTTCACTTATCGCGGATTCGCTATTTCGCGGATTTTCATAATGCATTTTTTTTTTTTTTTTGGTGCATTGTGCTCTGCATTCTGATTCGCTAAAAACTCACTCCCGCTTCTTGTATCAAAACATGCTACGAATTGTGCTATCATTTTGTCGTCTCGTGCAGTTATGTGTACGTACATAAAACAGCTTGGCAAATTTACATTAAGTTGGCCAAATTATCTTGTAATTTCGAACATCTTCTAAACCCATAATGTCGACGGAACGGCCTACACGTGAGTCACTGTATTTGTATACATGTAATAGTTGCTAATTGTAAAAAAAAAAAAGTTTTCTATTTCGCGGATTTCACTTATCGCGGGTCATTTTCGGAACGTAACCCCCGCGATAAACGAGGGATTACTGTATAGGAGAGGAGGTCCCTTTCTTTGTGTAGTTGTATAGGGTTGTAGAGTTAAAAGGTCTAAACAAGCAAAAAAGGCAGCATGCACCAATCACCATCATTACAGACTGAGTGAATTAAGGGAAAGCTTCATGCAGTATGGACAGAAAATCTACAGGACGGTTTCCTGGACACAGATTAAGCCTAGTCTGGGACTAAAAAGCACTTTCAATGGCAATTCCCCATTGAGCATGTTTTCTAGTCCAGGACTAGGCTGAATATGTGTCCTGGAAACCCGTCATCACAATCCATGCAAAAAATGGTCCCCATTGTCATCATCATCGTCAGTCTTAGCAGCCACTGAACCTGATGGCCCAGAACACCTACACAGGACAGGACCAAGAGTGAACAGTCCTATATCGACATAACCTGAAAGGCCGCTCAGCAAGGAAGCAGCCACTGCTCCAAAACCTCCGTAAAAAAGCCAGACTATGGTTAGCAACTGCACATGGGGACAAAGATTGTACTTTTTGGAGAAATGTCCTCTGGTCTGATGAAACAAAAATAGAACTGTTTGGCCATAATGACCATCGTTATGTTTGCAGGAAAAAGGGGGTAACTTGCAAGCCGAAGAACACCATCCCAACCGTGAAGCAAGGGGTGGCAGCATCATGCTGTGGGGGTGCTTTGCTGCAGGAGGGACTGGTGCACTTCACAAAATAGATGGCATTGTGAGGAAGGAAAATTATGTGGATATATTGAAGCAACATCTCAAGACATCAGTCAGGAAGTTAAAGCTTGGTCGCAAATGGGTCTTCCAAATGGCCAATGACCCCAAGCATACTTCCAAAGTTGTGACAAAATGGCTTAAGGACAACAAAGTCAAGGTATTGGAGTGGCCATCACAAAGCCCTGACCTCAATCCTATAGAACATTTGTGGGCAGAACTGAAAAAGCGTGTGCGAGCAAGGAGGCCTACTTATTGTGGGAAGCTTGTGGAAGGCTACCTGAAACATTTGACCCAAGTTAAACAATTTAAAAGGCAATGCTACCAAATACTAATTGAGTGTATGTAAACGTCTGACCCACTGGGAATGTGATGAAATAAATAAAAGCTTAAATAAATCTCTACCATTATCCTGACATTTCACATTCTTAAAATAAAGTGGTGATCCTAACTGACCTAAGACAGGACATTTTTACTAGGATAAAATGTCAGGAATTGTGAAAAACTGAGTTTAAATGTATTTGGCTAAGTTGTATGTAAACTTCCGACTTCAACTGTATGCGCTTACTTACACTGTACCTTCCAAAAAGAGGGGAGGGAAACACTTTACAGTGTTCTATTTCTGGGTAATACTCTCGTAAGTACAGTAAAACACATTTTGCAATGATTAAAACTCAGTAATAACAACACTTGTAGCAATGTACTTATAGGTCAATTACACAGTAACAACAACACTGTCAAGCAAAGGGTTCCAAATATAAAGATATTAGGGATACTGACTGTAAAGTGGAACCCAACTATTTCATCACTGACCAGACCTTTGTTATCCATTCTAACCCATCCCATCAAACTACATGGGTGTTCACCCTTGGCCCATGTCCCTTCCCCATCTTGCCTGCACATTCTGCTCTGGATCAGTAGGGAACTCACCAGTACATAGTAGTAAGCATACAGTGCTGCCAGGTGGTGGATTACAAAAAACGTGTCCCCTATCGCCCGCCAATAGTAACATATGAGCAGCATATCTGCAAGACAGACAAGGGAGATAGCTCACTGTATGGGTCAACATAATCCATGGAAATATGCAAAGTAATACAAGGGTTAGACATGACTGAAGTGGAGACCCACCTGATAGGAGGTAGCCACAGGTTATGGCCACATTTATTTTCACCAGTGACGGATCTCCCCTATTGGCAAGATGGCAGAAAGCACATGTTGAAATTATAGGAAATATGATAAGAAAGCATGGTGTCAAATATACCAAATATGACTATTCTACCAAGGATTGCACACTTAGCACTTAGTAATCAGGGAGATTCTTACCAGACAGGGTCATCATTGACTGCATCATCATGTAGTAATATGTAGAGACAAAAAAGCCCCACTATCAAGGCGTGTAATGTAGACACAGTTCTAGAAAAATAACACAAAAAACAGACACAAATACTCATAAAAGCATACTTCCTTAAACTAAACATTTGGAGGCAGCAGTGGGATTCCACGCAATGGACAATTCTCAACAACGATATTTGAAAGTGTCTACGCTCAGAAATATGCTTTAACTGGGAAAATTATAATACAATATGTCTTCTGATAGGAGCTTTGATTGAATAATCATATCACTTCTCAGTCTCCTGATCAGATGCTGTACCTGGAGTTCCACTCTATGGTGTGTCTGGGGCTAAGACGTTGGTACCCAGGAAAGAACCGAGCAGAGATCCAGGGGCTGACAAAGTGGAACAGACACTGGAACGTCACAAAGCTGGTGGCAGTAATGGCCAGGACCAGCGGAGAGAAGCTCTCCATGATCACTCGTTACTGAGAGAGATAGAAAAAACATACACAGGGGAGTATGAGGGCATAGTAGAGACACAAATAGGAGCGTGAGATATACAAACATATAGTACAGTAAGTCAGACTTTTGCCTACATCAATTTATATTTTATACTAATACAATTGCTCAGAGAAAGAGATTTTGTAATAGTTTTTCTCTCTCAAAATGATAGGTGTCAATAATTGGCACCCCTAAAGATTCTTATAAATAAAATCAAACAAAATAAAATCTGCATTAATTTTCTGCTTTTTTAAGTTAATCTCAGCTTTAAAAAAGGTCCAATGCAGCCATTTTTTTCTATATAAAATTATTTCTGGGTAACAATTAAGTACCTTACTGTGATTGTTTTTAATTAAAAATACACCAAAAATTGCTAGGACTGTCTGGGAGTGGTCTGAGTGGGGAGGGGAAATTCTAAACTAGCTGTTATTGGCAGAGAGGTTTGAAACTCTGTCTTATTGGTCTATTAACTAATTTACCGCCTGTCACCAGGCAGGCCAAACCACCATCCCACCAAAAGAGGCTGACATTTCAGGCACTCTATTCAAACACTAAAAGCGTATTATCAGTTTCACAATTTTGCTGTATTATTCCAAACTCATAGTGTGGAAATCAAAGGTTGGAACCGGTTCAGGGAACAGAAACTAAAACCGGAAAATAACCAGTTAATAATGTTATTTTATGTTCTGGGCAACAAAGCGCCTATGCAAAGCCCTCACTCTGTCACTCAGAAATGTATTCCGGCATCTGTGGTGAGTTTGCCAGCTGGAAATCTTTGCCAGTGGCGTGCGTAGGCTACCTGCACCTCCCCGCTGAAGCATAGGTTACTGCAGCCTACTGAGGACGTTACAAGCATGATTCAGAAAAATGAAAACTTTTCAATGCTAGTTAAGGTTACTATAGTTATCACGTATCACATTGGATTTATTAATTACAAAAATATGTGTTTTAATTCATTATAGTGCTGCTCTGAACACACACAAGCTCGTTAGCTAGCATAACAAGATACCCAGTGCTTCAAGGCAAGCTTCCTTCATCCTCTCTCGCCCGCAAAATTTCAGTTGCACCCTGCGCCCTACACTGTGACTGGCAGCACAGTGTGCGTGTGTTTCTCTTTCATTATGATTAAACCATTCTGTTATGGCAAAATACAAGTGGATCTTGTCCCCACGCACAGTGAGGAAGATGGTTCAAGAGGCAAAGAAAAATCCAAAGGGCCAAAGTTGGAGAATTACAGAACTTGGTCACATCTTCGTGTCACCCAAATCCCCAAATCTACAATTAGACGCCACTTCCATGCCAATAAGCTCTTTGGAAGGGTTGCCAGAAAAAAAGCCTTTATTGAGAGCAACCAACAAATGTAAACGCCTGGAGTTTGCTAAACGGCATTGGCACTGGTGCTATGGTCAGGTGACATGAAAATAGAGCTCTTTTGCCACGCACACCAGCAGTGAGTTTGGCGTCGAAAGAAGGATGCATATGCAGAAAATAATCTCACACCTACTGTAAAATATGGTGGTGGATCTTTGATGTTATGGGGCTGTATTGCTTTCACTGGTCCTGGGGCCCTTGATAAAGGTCATCAGCATCATGAACTCTTCCAAGTACCAGGACATTTTACCATTTCAACATTTTGCAATGGCCATCTCAGTCTCCGGACTTGAACCCCATTGAAAACCTGTGGTTTGAATTTAAGAGGGCAGTCCATAAGCGCAGACCAAAGGATATCAAGTATCTGGAAAGATTATGTATGGAGGAATGGTCTAAGATCCCTCCCAATGTGTTCTCCAATCTCATAAAACATTTTAGAAAAAGCCTCAGTGCCGTTATCCTCGCAAGGGGAGGGTGCCGGAGTATTGAAAACATGGAGTGCCAATAATGTTGACACCAATCTTTTTTAGAATTATTTGTATTACTTGTTAAACAAAAT
The DNA here is from genome assembly GCF_964263955.1 of Coregonus lavaretus. Lineage (NCBI taxonomy): Eukaryota > Metazoa > Chordata > Actinopteri > Salmoniformes > Salmonidae > Coregonus > Coregonus lavaretus. Next base: position 31,475,466 of record NC_140010.1, on the reverse strand, counting down.
CTATTATTTCATTGAGCAATTGTATTAGTATAAAATATTATTTTCTTTAACAATTTGAGCATACAATATAGCTCAGTATTTGAATGAGTTATTTTATACAGTATTTTTTACTCATCTTTATCAAGGGTACCAATAATGTTGGACCTGACTGTATGTCATCACCTGCTTCTGCAGTATCTGACCTCAGACCAGGACCCATGTATTTACCACTGGCTGCCTTGCAACAGTTTAGTATTTGCCTATTACTGCATAGTATTTGTTGATTTAGTTCCATTATCGCGTTAAGGTCATGATCAGTCCATGGGTCAGCCAAAGCCACATCTCATGTGCCCCCCCACTGCTTTACAAATAGGCCAGTCACACTATCACTCATGTGGTCATCAGATCCTTTGGTGAAGGGGTGTAGTGGATGACCCTGACCTTTTGTTCACCTGTCATAACTAAAGCTGGAGCGGCCATATTTCATGCAAGGATTTATTTGGTGAGAGGCATTTTAGGAGGAAGTGAAACTGTATGGCAAACTGCATTCCTCAAAATTACTTGAAGTGTTTCTGTATTAACAACTCAAATTATGTTCTCAACTCCCTACTAAGAATAACATGTCCATGTAGAAGTGTGTTGTTTCCTCAAAATTGTGAGAAACATTCCTAGTGCCCTTAAGAAAATCGTTTGAATAAACCAAACCTCACCTTCAGCTAACAGGTGTGGGCCGACCAATCATACTTCTGGCAAGTAAACAACTCTTTGACCGCATCTGACTTTGTGTCAAAATCGCTGATGGTCTGTAACTAAATACAGGGACACAAGCAGATCCCCCTACATGTCCCCACAGCCCTAAACCCCAACCCTCCTCCACGAATGAAAGGAAACATGGGGAACCTCGCCAAACTCTCCTCAAGTGTCCGGTCAGGCAGTTGCTGATCACTAGTGAATCTGTCTGAAATAGCCAATGACTGAGGAATTATTGGATATTGTGGAATAGCTTAAATTGTTGCCAGACAGAAATCTAAACAGCTGATATTTTTTAAGAAAAAGTAGACATAGCATACTTTTTCAAAACTAGAGCATGAATAACTACTGTACAATAAAACATTATCTCTACAGTAGTCACTGAGTACAGTATACTGTAGTAGTAGGTTATGAGGGTAGATACTGTATTAACAGCAGTTCATAAGAGAGTAACATCATTGAAGTGTGATACTGATAGGTCAATTGACAGGCAGACAATTGATACAAGGCAAGCACATTGCACACTATTGACAGAAGCATACTGTACTTACCCTCAAGTCACTGTCGTAGTTTCTAAGCAATTATATTCCCCCGCGTAGAGGTACGACATGTTGGAATAACAGCACTTGCACTTGCAATGACGCCCTATAACAGTGCCTTCATCGTGCGCTGCAGAAGTGCGAGTAAGGGCAAGTGATTTTCAAGGGGAACACCATATCCCGAGATATAAATATCCCCCGTGATGTCGAAACCCAGGCTGTGTCAAAGACAACACCCGTAAAACTGGTTGCCCGACATATTTTGGAAAAATGACTCCACATCGAAACGCAGGCTGTGTAGGCCTACAATAGGAGTTGGTCGTTATAAGGATAACTGCTTTACACCTAGGCTGAAATTTTATCTAGACTAAAAGGCAAACGCAACTGAAGAAAACGCGTAAAACTGGCTGTCCGAAATATTTAGGCAACATTCCTAGAATGACATCCGCATATGTTCATGCAGGAGACAATGTAAACAAACCTGTTTTATGACTGGTTTGCTTTAGCTAGTGACGCTGTCGACTTACCTTGTTTTTCACATACCCATGATGCGAACGGAATGGCTTTTACATAGGCTAATCATAACGCAGCCTTTCCATATTTTAAAGAAAAATGTTGCTCAAGTTAATACAAGCTAGCTATATTTGAATTTGACTAGGCCTATTCCTTTGTGGCTTTTTTTCACCGAAAATATTTAGCATAAACCTGTTTTGAAAGCAACTGTTAGGCAATGAATTAATCTGATGTTTGATAGTTGTACCCTGATGTGGGAGGTACCATTACCTAAGCTTCTTCTTATAACAAAAAAAATAATAATTAGTTTCTACAGTCTCTACTTGTCTTCTAAAGTCAGATCTCTCTTCCTCCCTCCATTTCGCACCTCTTAGTCAGTTCCTCTTAGTCAGTTCTAGTTCTTCTTCTTCTTCTTCTTCTTCTTCGTCGACGTCGTCTTCTTCTTCTTCTTCTCCTTCTGTGGATTTTGTATGGCAGTTGGCAACCAACTTTAAGGTGCATTACCGCCAACAACTGGACTGGAGTGTGGACAGAGACAGGGACGGTCTAAATCAGACCCAATATTCTCGTCTCCCTAAGGAAACGAAATACATAATTAAATACTACATCCCCTGAAGATTTCCCCAGCAGTTAACTTAATCTTGGCTCTTCAACCCCATTACTCCTCAAATCTAGAAACAATCGCTCCCTTTCCCTCCCATATTTCTGGCACTGAAATAGAACGTGTTCCACTGTCTCCATCTCCTCCTGACAATTCTTTTTACCTTCCAGTCGGATGATTCCCCACCAATTTCAATGTACTATTGAGCCTTGTGTGTCCCAGTCTCAGCCTTGTGATTACACTTTCCTCCCTTCTCTCTCGGCCTGAGGACCTCCCTGCCCTCACCTTTTCCTGAATCTTATACAGGTGTCTTCACTTTCCCTCCCTGTTCCACAACTCTTGCCATTTGTTTTTAATCACTGTTTTTATCAACCCCTTGGCTTCTGATTACTAATTGACAATTCCATCTCAACATTAGGATGTTTAAGAGCCTGCTTGGCGATAACATCCACCTCCTCATTCCCCTCTGCTCCTCCATGAGCTGGTATCCAAAGGAACATCACAAATGCCCCCATCTATCTCACTCTATACAAGCACTGCAAAACCTCATACAATACATCCTTACTGCTCCAAGACACAAATGAATTTCAGCTCATCAGTGCTGCACAGGAGTGAGAACAGATGACTACCCTGTCTGGCCTCACCTCCTACACCCACTCTGCAGCCAAGAGTATGGCCATCAACTCCATTGTGTAAACAGATAAATGATCTATTGCGCTTTTTGTCACTGCCACATTAAACTCAGGAACACTAAAAGCTGCACCTTTTAGGGTCCTAAGATCCATCTGTGAATATATTCAAGAAAGCATAGTATTGTGTTCTTAAATGTTCCCTTACAACTGAATCTACTCCTTCCTCACAGCTCTTACCCTCTCAGGCAACCCTAGATCAATCCCTGGCTGACGGAGCAACCAAGGTGGGATAGCAGGAATAACCACAGAGGGGCTAAACTCCCTCCCAAACAACCCCATCTCTCTCGTCATGCCATTTCCTATCCACCCAAAACTTGTATTCAGATTCCGTTCATGTTCCCAGCACTCTAGGAGCACCTTTTCTGTAAGATGTGTAACCTTATGTCTTTTGTAGATTTACCCAATATGTCATGGTTCGCTGTTGTTTTCTCAACTTTAATGGCATCTCTCCCAACTCTCCCTGCATCGCTGCCACCAGGGAGGTCCTGAGTGCTCCACAACATATTCTTAAGGCTTGGGCCTGGATTACATCTAGCTTTTTTAAAGATGTCTGAGCTGCTGATCCATATGCTACACTTCCATAATCCAGTGATGACCTTAACAGCGCTATATATCGCATTTTCAACGCCATTCTATCTGTCACCTACTCCGTTCCTGACAGGCAACGCATCACATTCAATATTTTCTTTGCTTTGACAACTACTCTGTTAATATGCTCCACCCATGCCATTTGAGTATCTAACCAGATCCCCAGGAACCTAGACACTCCCACCCTATCCAGATTCCTTCCATACAACTTCAAGTATATTTCCTCCCCAACCTTCATTCTAGAAAAAAACACAGTCTGTGTTTTCTCAACTCAAAACTTGAAGCCCCACCTGAGGGACCACTGCTTAGCTTCACTGATTGCTTCTTGAACTCTCCTGGCTGTATGGATAATATTTCTCCCTCTCTTCCACAGTGCCCCATCATCCGCAAACAATTACCTCCCAATTTCAGATCTCAGCTGGGAGAATACATCGTCAATCATAATGGAGAAAAACAAAGAGAAAAACAAAGGACTAATGACACTTCCCTGGGGGATACCGTTATCTACCTCATAGCTTTCTGACATAGAGCTCCCCACCCTCACTTGTATTGCCCAAAAATAAAATCCTTTATCCAGTTAAAAACCCTTCCTCCAACCCCCATTATATCCAGCTTGATAAGTAGGCCTTCCTTCCACATTATATCATAGGCCTTCACTACATTGAAGAAAACGGCTACCACCACCTCCTTATTTGCCTGTGCCTTCCATATGACTAACTCAAGGCACAGTACAGGATCCATTGTTCCCCTGCATTTTCTGAACCCACTTTGATCTGGTGACATTAGTCCTCTACTCTCCAGAAAGTAAGTCAGCCTTTCCGTTATCATCCTTTCCATAAGTTTACATACATGAGATGTCAACGCTATCAGCCTAAAGCTTGAAGGACTAGTAGGGTCTTTCCTTGGTTTCCGTATCGGCACTACTACAGCCTTCTTCTTCTTCTTCTTCTTCTTCTTCTTCTTCTTCTTCTTCTTCTTCTTCTTCTTCTTCTTCTTCTTCTTCTTCTTCTTCTTCTTCTTCTTTTTTCTTCTTCTTCTTCTTCTTCTCTGGTATTATGGCGGTCCGCAAACAAATGTTAAAGGTGCATGCCGCCACCTACTGTACGGGTAGTGAACGAGAAAACAAAAATCCATTGTGGGAATCCAACATCACATACAATATAAAAATAAATGAATCCAAAAACCCATCCCACTCCTTCAGTCATAGTCCAAATCACATCCCTACACAGGCTCAGGGGCCTGTGAGGACGGCACATTCGTCAACAGGATTCCTTGTAATCACAGAAGGCTGCTGAGGGGAGGACGGCTCATAATAATGGTCAGAACGGAGCAAATGGAATGGCATCCAACACGTGTTTGATGTCTTTGATACCATTCCACTTATTCCGCTCCAGCCATTACCACGACCCTGTCCTCCCTAATTAAGGTGCCACCAACCGCCTGTGCTTGTAATGCCTCTGCTGTAAAATCCCTGAGTCCCAAAAAACATTCAGCCGCACTCACAACAATGCCTACTTTCTCAGATTTCCTCTGAGCAGTTTATAACCAATGCAATAAACGATACAAAGTCCACCTTTTTAACATGGAACATGTCAGGATCCTGTTGGCGGGGTTTCTCTAATCCAACTACCATGGTTTCTTCAACGTTACTCCCTTCTTCCACTTTTCTCAACGCCTCCAGATAGGAAACACGCTGGACAGCCTTTACTCTTGCCAATTCGGTCTCCTTCACCCTAACAGGTGTGAATGCTCGTCACCACAATTGCAGAATTTTCCCTCAACTGGCATACGATACTCCTCCCATCTAAATACACTTGACACATGTCCAAATAGTTGAAATGTATCACAATGCATGGGTTTGGGCACAAATGGTCAGTCAACGTGTCCTGCTATGCAGATCCACACATGACACATTCCAATCCAATATATTTTTCCATTGCAAAGGTGTGTGTGTTCTCCTTCTGCTCCTCGAACACACACACACACACACACACACACAAAGCCCACTTCTTGTTATCCTCAACAACCTGACGCAACCTTATCCAATGCATCTATGATATTAATCGAGATGTCAAACGGATCTCCCAGATAACGCCATCGGTCCAAAACCTTCACTCCAACTAAAAAAGAGTCAGAGCAAGGCTTGGCTTTACTCGATTCCACGACCACTTTATTTCTCTTATCTCCCTTATTGTTCGCCACGGTAATCCATTCCTTCTCACGCTCATCTACACTCGACACGCCATCAGTTTATTTTTTAAACATCAGCCTCCGCCATCTTCTTCTTCTCCATGTTCCACTGCCTTTAGCCAAAACTGTGTGTCTGTCTACGAGAAACACTCTTTTCACCTCACTTCGATACAGCTACGACCGGAAGTGACTTTTTCGTATCAGGTTTAGGAGAATTAACGTAGCAGGTTAGGAGAATTAACGTAGCAGGTTAGGAGACTGAGGTTAAGGTTAGGAAAAGGGTTAGGGTTAGAGAAAATCACTTCCGGTCGTAGCTGTATCGAAGTGGCGTGAAAAGGGTGTGTCCTGTCTGTGTACCAGAGACGGAAGAGGAAGCGAGACACCCCATTTTTTTCTGGATCAATGAAAGTCAATGAAGTAAGTAGACCAGACCCATCTGCAATTGCATTGGTGTCTATGGGAGACACACCCAGTTAAGTAGACCGGATCTGACAATTTCTTTCAATGGTAACTGGCCTGAGTGCCCTATCTTCATTTATCCACCATCTTTGTGCGTACTTTGTCTTCTTCTGTGTGGTTTTATGGCGGACTACATCTTGTTTTGGTGTATTGCCGCCACCTACTGGGTGGGGTGAAAACTGTGAAGCCAATAAAAAAATGTAAAAGGGGAAAAGGGAGAAGGATTAAAAACATACTCATAATATTCCAAAAATCAACAACAAAGAAAATCTAACAAAATAGTCTCAGTCTTATTCAATTCCAACTCAGATCCCTACACAGGCTCTGGGGCCTAAGAGGAGGAAACATCTTCAGATAATATTCCCAACAATGTCTCTGCCGTGAAGTCCTGGAGATCCAAAAACCTTTTAGCCGCATTCACAATGTATGATATACAGTTTCTTCGATTTCTTGGTAGTTTGGCCAGTACAATTCATCACCTTCTCAATAAAAGCAACAAAATCCACTTTCTTAACCATCAGTGTTTCAGGATCTATGATGAACAACTTTCTCAGAAAGCTGCGGGGCGGGACATCCACTGCCATGTCCTCCTCCTCATCTCCATTTCCTCCTTCAACTATTTCCACTGCCTCCGCATAGGAGACCTGCTGGACATCCCTGATCCTCGCCACCTCCAACCCCCTTCACCCTGACAGGGCACCCCGGGGACTCAGGAACATGATTCCCACCACAATTGCAGCATCCTACACCCTCCGACTCTTCAACAAACATTTTATTCAGCAACAAACATTTTCAGCCTGCACACACTTGACACATGTCCACATTTTGTACAATCTGGCATTGCAGTGGCTTGTGCACAAATGCTCTCACGGCGTATTTTATATACCCCAACTTTACATGCGTCGGTAGCTCTTCCTCAAACATCAGTAATGTGCGTGTGTATCGATGGTATTGTGTGACGAAACAGATTGCTTTAAGTGGATATAAAGTGCCTTCGGAAAGTATTCAGACCCCTTGACTTTTTACACATTTTGTTACCATACAGACTTATTCTAAAATGGATTTAAAATAAATAAATAATCCTCAGCAATCTACACCCAATACCCAATAATGACAAAGCGAAAACAGTTTTGTAGAAATGTTAGAAAAAAATTATAAAAAAGAACAGAAAGAACTTCTTTACATAAGTATTCAGACCCTTTGCTATGAGACTCGAAATTGAGCTCAGGTGCATCCTGTTTCCATTGATCATCCTTGTGATATTTCTACAATTTGATTGGAGTCCACCTGTTATAAATTTAATTGATTGGACATGATTTGGAAAGGCACACACCTGTTTGTGTAAGGTCCCACAATTGGCAGTGCTTGTCAGAGCAAAAACCAAGCCATGAGGAAGGAAGGAATTGTCCGTAGAGCTCCGAGACAGGATTGTGTTGAGGCACAGATCTGCAGAAGGGTACCAAAAAATTTCTGCAGCATTGACAGTCCCCAAGAACACAGTGGCCTCCATCATTCTTAAATGGAAGAACTTTGGAACCACCAAGACTCTTCATAGAGCTGGCCGCCCGGCCAAACTGAGCAATCGGGGGAGAAGGGCCTTGGTCAGGGAGGTGACTAAGAACCCGATAGTCACTCTGACAGAGCTCTAGAGTTCCTCTGTGGAGATGGGAGAACCTTCCAGAAGGACAACCATCTCTGCAGCACTCCACCCATCAGGCCTTTATGGTAGAGTGGCCATACAGAAGCCACTTTTCAGTAAAAGGCACATGACAGCCCACTTGGAGTTTGCCAAAAGGCACCTAAAGACTCTCAGACCGTGAGAAACAAGATTCTCTGGTCTGATGAAACCAAGATTCAACTCTTTGGCCTGAATGCCAAATGTCACGTCTGGAGGAAACCTGGCACCATCCCTACAGTGAAGCATGGTGGTGGCAGCACCATGCTGTGGGGGTGGTTTTCAGCTGCAGGGACTGGGAGACTAGTCAGGATCGAGGGAAAGATGAACGGAGCAAAGTACAGAGAGATCCTTGATGAAAACCTGCTCCAGAGCGCTCAGGACCTCAGACTGGGGCGAAGATTCACCTTCCAACAGGACATCGACCCTAAGCCAAGGCAACGCAGCAGTGGCTTCAGGACATGTCTCTGAATGTCCTTGAGTGGCCCAGCCAGAGCCCGGACTTGAACTCAATCGAACATCTCTGGAGAGACCTGAAAATAGCTGTGCAGCAACGCTCCCCAACCTGACAGAGCTTGAGAGGATCTGCAGAGAAGAATGGGAGAAACTCCCCAAATACAGGTGTGCCAAGCTTGTAGCGTCATACCCAAGAAGACTCTAGGCTGTAATTGCTGCCAAAGGTGCTTCAACAAAGTACTGATTAAAGGGTCTGAATATTTATGTAAATTTATTATTTCTGTTTTTTATAAATTAGTAAAAATTATTGTGTGTAGATTGATGAGGGAAAAAAACAATTTAATCAATTTTAGAATAATGCTGTAACCTAACAAAATGTAGAAAAAGTCAAGCGGTCTGAATACTTTCTGAAGGCACTGTATGGTGCTTTCAAGACAACTTGGAAACTCGGAACCTCCGAGTTAAAATGTACACATGTTATTTTTCTATTGGTCGATTCTGATCTTATCCAAATGGGAAACTCGGAGCTCATCTTTCTACAACGAGTTTCCATGTCGGACATTTCTGGGTTTCCGAGTTTCGAGTTGTCTTGAACATGACAATAAGAACCTTGAGGAGTATCGTACTACTTTACTGCATGCCATTCACCCATAGCATGTCATTTAACCAGTCATTTAAGTAAACAGTGTTGTGGGAATGCTAATGCCCCATATGACCAACATATTCAGTTGCTCTCTTGTATAGCTGTTTATAATCACCACTAGATGGTGGGATTCCCTTTCTGTTTTTCACTTGCTTTTTTCACCAACACAGATGTTTACCACTGATGAATACAGTATATACACTTTCTTGAGTAGTCTCAAGTAAGCTAAGGAATTTTTACACTACATAGCTAGCTTATGTGATATTATATCAAATTAAAGTACAACAACAACCTTGATGTGTTGCTTCATGTTTGATTGATAGGCTACTGTATGCATGATTTACTTAATCAATTAGGCTACCTGAGGTTCTTATACATGAGTGAATATGATTTGAACATGGTTTAATATCCAATTTTATGCCATGAACTGAAGTATATGACTACTGATCACTGTAGCCTATGGTTTATACTCACAAAATAAATATGTTCCGTTACAAAGCAAATCAGCATTCCAAGAGGCTAATTACTAATAGCATCAACTGGCTTACAATATTAATTCAGAAACCTGGATTTGTTCTGGATAATATTTAACCAAACTAATTCAAGAAATCTCTCTCTGCATGTTCCGTAATAACAGTATTACAAAAACTCTCTGCATGTACCGCAGGCCGACCTGTTCTAAATGTAAACGGGACCACACATCTGTTGAAGTACTTTGGATGAAGTGTTACCTTAATTATGAGAGCAAATTACTCAAATTTGGTCATTACTCAATGAATGCCTCTGAATGTTATTCTGTCTCTTCTGTCTATCTGTTCGTGGGTCGTAAAAAAGTTAGTTATCAGGCAACATAATCAAGTCAAAGAGAATCCGTTATAATTTACTTGGAAAAAAACATTTCACTTAGGGGCTTAATAGTCTTCTGCTACTGCACATACAGCTAGGATTTGCAAAAGAGGTTTAGAAAGTGTAGATCAATCACAATACTTTTTAATGGTTGTCAAACCTTTTAAATGTTTAAATGTTTAATGGTCCTGATACAGAGGGCTGAATGAAAAGTGTGTTTTGAAAGTCAAGGAAATTACCCCATTGAAATCATTATGTAACTTTCATGACTTATCTTGCCTATTTAAAGGTTATTGTCTCCATGTATAGACATACTGTATAGACTGAACAACCTAAACAGTGAGATGTTAACATTGAATGAGACTTGACTGGGTCTTTTAATCCTTATGATTCATTAGGAAGCATTCCTCTCTCTCTCTCTCTCTCTCTCTCTCTCTCTCTCTCTCTCTCTCTCTCTCTCTCTCTCTCTCTCTCTCTCTCTCTCTCTCTCTCTCTCTCTCTCTCTCTCTCTCTCTCTCTCTCTCTCTCTCAGATGTCTAGGCTGAGGGGGAAGTATTTGTCTGAGCTTTACTGCATGTCTACTCTACATGGGTCAGGGTCTACAAGTGGGTTCTCATTTAGCAGTGTGTAGCACCACATCTCAGCGTAATCTGCTGATACAGGACCTCGGTCACCATTCTATATAGTGTTTTTCAGTCAGCTTCTCCATATCGAAAGGGCTCCGACTTTGTTTGGAAGGAAACCATACATGACAGAGGGGGCCAAGAGTCACAGATGGGGAGCATTTACAATAGAGTTGGGATGAGTGGGATGTTTGAGTCACCACGATGGAGAGGAAAAGTTGTTGGAGAGGGAAAATGTACATCTATTCTTTCCTCTAGTCGACCTGAAAGGTTTGAAAAGTGTGGGGCGAATGGCCACGTAGGTCCTTCATATGATACTCAATGTGTCACAATGGCTTTTGAATACATTGAATATATCTAGTCTTGTATCTGGGAGGATCTCTTGTTCGGTTTCTAGTAAATCATGCATGACAGTAGGGGCCAATGGCCATAGCTGGGGAGAATTCTGAGTTGGGAGGAGTGGAAATAGGGGGCTCACCGCGTAGGAGAGGGAAACTTGGCATTCCCAGATATGTGATGACCATACAAGGGCATTTGAATGAGATCATGAGAGAAGTACTTCAAGTACCGGTACTTTAATCCCAAGAAGCCCTGACATGGTGAGTACTATCTTTGTTGCCTGACGACTCAAACTGAAATCTTCCGCTGCTCGATGTTCGCTACATACTTCAGTCTGAGACTGCCATCGTTGAAGTTGTTTGTAGTGATGTCAAAATAAGGGGTGATGTACAAAGCAAAGTCATCAGCGATTGGATAATCTCTAACCAATCAAGAATATCAAAGCCAATGGCACATTTTCGAAATGCCGCTTTACCCACTTGTGTTCTGGCTCTGGCCCAACCCATCAGTTTCTGGGACAAATCAAAACAGTTAGAATGTGTTTGCATTCTAGAAATCGTCGGGAGGTATTCAGATCCAGACTCACTGAGGGAGTTCTATTAACCTGAGCCGTGGTGCACTGGTCTATGGCCTGTGACGTGAACGGGCAAAAGCGGAGCACCCTTCTCAAATCGAACAGAAATCAGCGCCGCTCGGTCATGTTGTCAACAAGGCAGCATGGTGCATCGTCCAGAAACATATAACATATATTTTCCAGAAAATATATGTTTGAATTTTCCAACTAGTTTTCAATGGGAAGGCAGATAAAGCGTTTTTATCAAAAGCAATAATTTTTGCATGTGAAAACACAGATTCCTACTCATTACTCCATGTGCTTAACCTAGCCTAGGCTAGAGTCGACTTCGCCGTGGGCTTTGAATGGTGCACCTGCCTTACACCCGGGAGGCAGCCTGGTTCCAAAACTAATGCAATCACTTTTCCCCAGTGGAAACTCCTCCCATCGGGGTAACGTTGGCCAGATAATCAAATCCCCTCGTTGCAGAAAATAAACTAACATCTGTGGGCATGGCGTAGCATTTGGCCTGAGCAAGGAGTCTGGGTAGCCAGGCAACTATCTTTGCCTAAATTGGGAGCTATTCTCAAGCTGGGAAAAATGGGAAATGGTGTTCTATTTTACTGGGTAGTATTTGATGGACAATGGCTGGTTGCCAGTACTCTGCTCTACTCGTTTTTTAGTTTGAGCACTATAGGCTCACACACGCACACACGCGTGCATACACACACACACATACACACAAACCATGAAAACAGACATATCTGTTTCTGCCATTTTTAACACTCAGCAATACAGATCCATGCCATGTAGCCTATTTCCCGGCAGGACCTGATGTAGAAAGAGACACAAATGTCTGATGGACTTAACAGTAAATGTCTTGGCATTGCAATGTGGCTTTCTGCCACTGTTGAAATAAGCCCACTGCCAGTTTCCATGAGAAATGTCTTCTACACTATGGAATTATCTTACCTTCTGCAGTGACTTTTGTCTTTCGACTGATGTTTGTCGTTTGAGCAGTTTGAAAGTCGACTGTCTCCCTTCCTAAGCAAAATCAGAATGGCTAACAGTCATTGCTTCAGTGTACTGTGCATCAAGCATGCAGTAAGTAGTACACTACCTACAGTAATTGTGCAGTTGGCACTAGTTGTTGGTGAACAAGAAATAACAATAATAATTACAAATCAGATTAGTGGACTATGTACAGTTACTGCTTGTGCAAACTGGAGAAAGGTAATTGAATTTCCATTCACAGTTAGTTTTTTTATTTTGTGGCAACTGTTACCTACCTGGGTGAATACCAATTCTCTCCCTTACTTTTTTTCTCATCACCTAAGTAACATCCAAAACACCAGAATCATACACATTAATATGTTTCATGTACAGAATGAAAATGTTTGACATAGCCTACACACAATCAAACAGTAATAATACAATTCACTCTTTCTATGAGGCATATACAGTAATAGTATGACTGTCATCCTGAAAAAACTTTTCAAACGACTTTTCCTCAGAAATGTAACTCAGAACTATTTTGGGAGTGGGACAGACTAGTAGACTAGGCCTAGACCACCCTGAGTTATTCAGAGGAAAAGGCAGAGACTGAGACCTAGCTAGGCCTCACAGTGGGAATAGCATGGGGAGTTCTTCAGAGGGTAGCTCTGTTTGTGTTATTTTCAGGATGAGCAGTTCTGGCAGCAAGTTTCCATTGTGGACAGTCTTCCTGTTTATGGACACTTGGAGTCCCTTGATGGCACTGCTCAGGGGACAGGAAACACATGGCGGGAGGGGGAGGGATGCAGGGAGGGAGGGAAAGATTTGTTTGCATTCGGTCAGCTAATGTAGAGATAGTATGGACAGAGACTTAGGTATCCTTTACTAGAGGCTATTTTTTAGAGCTGATCTCAGTCTAGTGTAAACTTGTCATTTCCCAATGCATTGTTGAAGGAGGCAGTATTTCTGTCACTCCCATTTGCTTTACTACTCTAACCCATCCTGTTGTAGAGGACTCTTGGAAGAGAGGAATATGCTGCATGATAGCCTACTATAATGAAATTAGATATCTTCATAAATAATTTGTGTTGTTTGTAATTAACGTTTTATTCTATTTTTGATGACATTTAGATATTTTATGGAAAAGGGATCGAATGGTAGGAGTGTCATATAGCCTAATCAGGGGATACTTGATAAACCAAATTGTGAATCTGTTATTGTGAATAACTTGTGTTAGAACGATTTCTTTCTAACATCCTTATTTCTTTATCTTTGTTGTGATCCATGAGCGAGTACAAGGATTCTGATTGGCTTACCACAGGTCTCTCGCGCTGCACACTTTTTTTTTTTAGGTCGAAAGACAAGCTATCTACTGCGACACATAACTTTCTGTGCAAAGTCAGATCCGTGCTCTCTCTGTCTATCTGCTCACTGAAAACGAAGACTATTAAAGAGGTTGACAGATTTCTTTTATTTTCACAGTTGTAACTCTTGCACGGAGATTTCTACTTTGTAACAGAGGAAACGTGGAAGAAGCCGCAACTTGTGTTGCAAATTATTGACACTGTTTTACATTTGCAAAACAAAGGAAAATGACTCAATTCAACAAGGGACCAGTTTACGGGCTGACTGCAGAATTGAGAAGCAAGGTAAGCGTGCGTGAATATAAGGATTATACCATTTTAACTATCAAATTGATGAAATTATAGGTTTTTGGGAAGAAAATTATAATTTACATAAAATAGATCACCGTGAAACTGCTTCGCATCAATCGGTGCATTCATTTCCTCTCGATACGACCTGAAACTTTTTTTCTAATTGTGGAAAGTGTGTGATGGCAAATAGCCACGTACTTCACTATGAATTATGCTCTATTTGTCAATCAATGTGCCCTTTGTCTTGTTGCACATTTTGTCCTGAAAAGGATAGTCTACCAGGTTAAAGGGTGCAGAATAACGTGTGTTAGAACGCTTTCTTTCTAACATCCTTATTGCCTGTGATTTAATTTCTTTGACATAATTATTTAATTTTCTCAGCAAGAACAACACTGCGTTGGAAACAAATAGGCTGTATGTCAAATATTGACATTCTTGGTCCCCTTTTCCCAGACCTTTCACAAGTGCAACCTTTTTGGGCTTCAGTGATGCTGGATGAAAACAATTATACATTGTGTACAATATTCCTTTATGATCTTTTTTGTTACAGGAAAGGATGAAAGCGTCATGAATGAATGGCAAGGCCAACAACTCATTGTTGCTCCAACATAGTGGGTGGAGCCTGTATGGGCGGTGGAGGGGTCCCTATACTTCTGAGTGAAGTCTGCAGTACTAGACAACATCCGCCTCAACAATGCTTTCTCCTTGTCTGACCTCACTGTAGTTTATTGAATTTTGTACACAGTCTCAAGCTGCAGTGTTGCCTTCATTGTCAGACTCATGTGGAATCAATTTGCTACTATTGTTTTAAAGGGTCCCCTAGATGTCATTCTGTCTACCATTTTCTGTCTACCATGCAGCTCAGCAATATAGCATGACTCACTTATCCCATAAAAAATCTGAAAATGAAATATTAATATTTTTAGCTGTTGAATAGATGATGGGCTGGGCCCCTTGACAAGTCTTCCATGTTTTTTTTTTGGCTTCTGTTCCATTGAGCACATTGCTGCTGGGGAGAATCCCAGATGGCCCAGAGGTCTATGACCCACACGTACAGTATGTCCCACACTTTAACTAAAGAGGTGGATCACTAGTGTCAGGAGTTTTTCCTGATCACCTAACTTGACCCAGTTATAGCTATGGTATATCTAGGGCCCAGAGTTTTCCAGGTCAAGCCACATAGTCTGAAAAAAACTGCTATCGCCAATCATCGTATTTACCAGTCTTTTTATACCGATACCCACAGCTCCTCTCCAGTGGCTTTTTGTTATTTCACTCCCTTTCTAAATGGAGCCCAAAGTGGGTCATTCCATCCATGCAAAGCAATGGTTCCATCCTATCCCCGCCGCCTGCCAGTGTGAGCGGATACATTTTCCATGTGGTCTGCCAGAAGATACGCTTTATTAGAAGTCTGACAGAGATATACCAGCCCTTCAGTGGTCTGCTGCGATGGCTTGTGGAAAAGAAAAGTCAGATTGTGTTCCATAGGAAGTGCCTTGAATGTCTCTGAACTGTCAAGCGGTGCACAAAAACCTCTTAGCCAACCCTCCTTGTAGCATTTTAATATACCTTTCTAGTAAAGATCTGCATACTGTACTTTAGGCAAATCCTTTTGGCCTCTTTGGACAAGTTTCCCAGACCCGGATTAAGCTTACTCTTGGATTTAAGCATGCTAAATGGATATTCTCCATTGAAAGTGCATTCGAGTCCTGGAAGCTGTCTGTAATAGTAGAATTAAAGCCCTAGTAGAGCCCTCCACATGGGTTCCTGGTCATGGTTTTCATGGTAACTCCAGGCAGGCTGACATCCAGATGTGTTCCAGGAAGTAAGCTGATCACAATGGGAGGCTCCCATCATCACTTGGATGTCAAGACCACAGTGGGAGCTTTGGTGTGTGTAACTGGCTGTCAACAGGTCGTCAACATCACCTTACACGGCCTTTGATACTTTTAGTAAAAACCACCACACAACATCTTCACAGCTATGGCTGTATGCCAGACAGCAACAATGTAGGACATTGTACTGGAGTAGCAGGCTTGGGTGATTGGGGCCGATTCCTTTTCAACTCAGTGGATTCAGGAAATTAATTATTGACTTACTTGAAATGGTATTGACCCCGTCCTATGTTTATTTTACTTACAGAGATGGAAAATTCCCAGGAAATGCTTGTGTGTGCTATTTATGAATACTTAAAATGAACTCAGGAGTACAATAGAGCTCTACACTACAAAGGAAGTTGCTTTGTCCAGTAATTGCAAAAGTAATGTAAGTGAATTAGCCTACTTTGTAAAATACCCTCTCCCTGGTCTTTAGCCATATCTCAAGTTCTGGCTTCCTGCATCGTGTTATCTGACACCGTCCAAAATGTTGAAACTATGTCACTACCTGGAATTATGAATCTGATACAGGGCTGAAACTGTTGCGGTTATAGCTTTTTCTTTAGTACTACAGATACTTGGAGTACTCTGTAAGCTGTAACGTCTGTAAGACCGCCGCTGTAAGACGGGTCTATTTTTGCCATAACCCTTAACAGTAAGGACTGTTATAAAGTGGTGCTGTGATGGCCAGACCATCTGTGCTGGCTCGAGGACAGGACACTTAAACCTCCAGTCCGCTAGGAAGTGCTAGGAAGAAGAGAAAATACCAATTTTAACTATGAAAACTAGGCTGAAAGTGTTGACACATGGACATGACCCCTACTCATCTTCAGAAAGTATTCAGATCCCTTGACTTTTTCCATATTTTGTTAGGTTACAGCCTTATTCTAAAATTGATTAAAAAATGTTTTTCCCTCAATCTACACACAATACCCCATAATGACAAAGCAAAAACGGGTTTAAAAAAAAAAAAAAACATGGAAATATCACATTTACATAAGTATTCAGACCTTTTACTCAGTACTTTGTTGAAGCACCTTTGGCAGCGATTACAGCCTCGAGTCTTCTTGGGTATGACGCTACAAGCTTGGCACAACTGTATTTGGGGAGTTTCTCCCATTCTTCTCTGCAGATTCTCTCAAGCTCTGTCAGGTTGGATGGGGAGCGTTGCTGCATAGCTATTTTCAGGTCTCTCCAGAGATGTTCAAGTCCGGGCTCTGGCTGGGCCACTCAAGGACATTCGGAGACTTGTCCCGAATCCACTCCTGCGTTGTCTTGGCTGTGTGCTTAGGGTCATTGTCCTGTTGGAAGGTGAACCTTCGCCCCAGTCTGAGGTCCTGAGGGCTCTGGAGTAGGTTTTCATCAAGGATCTCTCTGTACTTTGCTCCGTTCATCTTTGCCTCGATCCTGACTAGTCTCCCAGATCCTGTCGCTGAAAAACATCCCCACAGTATGATGCTGCCACCACCATGCTTCATCGTAGGGATGGTGCCAGGTTTCATCCAGATGTGACGCTTGGCATTCACGCCAAAGAGTTCAATCTTGGTTTCATCAGACCAGAGAATCTTAGTCTTCAGGTGCCTTTTGTCAAACTCCAAGCGGGCTGTCATGTGCCTTTTACTGAGGAGTGGCTTCCGTCTGGTCACTCTACCATAAAGGCCTGATTGGTGGAGTGCTGCAGAGATTGTTGTCCTTCTGGAAGGTTCTCCCATCTCCACAGAGGAACTCTAGAGCTCTGTCAGAGTGACCATCGGGTTCTTGGTCACCTCTAGGAAGAGTCTTGGTCTTTCCAAATTTCTTCAATTTAAGAATGATGGAGGCCACTGTGTTCTTGGGGACCTTCAATGCTGCAGAAATGTTTTTGTACCCTTCCCCAGATCTGTGCCTCGACACAATCCTGTCTTGGAGCTCTACGGACAATTCCTTCGACCTCATGGCCTGGTTTTTGCTCTGACATGCACTGTCAACTGTGGGACCTTTATATAGACCGGTGTGTGCCTTTCCAAATCATGTCCAATCAATTTAATTTACCACAGGTGGACTCCAGTCAAGTTGTAGAAACATCTCAAGGATGATCAATGGAAACAGGATGCACCTGAGCTCAATTTTGAGTCTCATAGCAAAAGGTTTGAATACGTATGCAAATAAGGTATTTCTGTTTTTTTATTTGTAATACATTTTGCAAACATTTCTAAAAACGTGTTTTCGCTTTGTCATTATGGGGTATTGTGTGTAGATTGCTGAGGATTTTTATTTTATCCATTTAAGAATAAGGCTGAAACGTAACAATGTGGAAAAAGTCAAGGGGTCTGAATACTTTCAGAAGGCACTGTACCCCTCTAACCTTCACCCCTACGGTAGAGATACAGTAGACACGGTAGAAGTGGGCTACACCGGTACAAACCTGTTCACGTCATGAGTACCCTAACGAGAAAGAATGTGTTTTTTTCACATCAATATTCAATGCATACGGGTTAATCTCACTAAGAAGACACAACTTGCGTCATTTGCAATAAGGATGAATTCAAGCCACCTGTCCAATAACTTTTCCCATGACTCTGGCTGACCTCTTCAGTAATCAGACAACGTTTACACACCGTCCTTGTATCGTATCTGCAGCTTACGTGTCCACAGCTACTTTTCCCTCCTGTGCACAAGAGATAAGGCTGTGGTGAACATCATGTGCACAGTGCACCTCATCCATAGGACTTAAAATAGCTCCCCTGACTACAGTATTTAGGGTTAGCCCAAGTCCAGCCACACAGAACAAAGACATGTTTGTGGTGTTGGCTTGGCAGTTAGTTGTTTGAAAGAGGACTGAAGAGATTACGCGTATCAGTCCAGAAATATTTGCATTTAACTCCCAGGAATACTCACCACTTGTTCTGTTTTGCATAATTGAATGTAAATGCAAAATATGTTCATATATTTCAGCAAACTGTGGCCAGTGTGGTGGGGTGGGGGTGGGGGTGGGGGTGGGGGGGCCTCCCTTTAATTAGTTCTACCACCACAACACTAGCATAGCTGTTCTGAGAGAATGTCATGATTTTGTTGACACATCCTCCATCTGTTGAGGATGTCCCAGAGTGGCCTTTTAAACCCCACGCTGACATCTCAAGGAGAACAGGAAGGAGTCTTCCTGAGTGCTGTTAAGTAAACACTCACTATAATTACCCTTCAAACCCAGGAAGAGCAGGAAGAACACCGGATGGAGCAGCAGCACTTTCTGTTTTTGACATATCGGGAGTTATTTCCTTTTTGGTTATTTTTATATTATCAGGTCAAGAGGAGGTGTCTTAAGGATAACAGTGACATTTTGAGTCATGGCTCACAGGTGAAGATGGATAGAGCCAGATTTGAATTGGAAATGGGGAAAAACGTTGTCCACACAATTTGGAAAATGGCCGCCTTCCAGCTTTACTTGAGGGTCTCTGTTAACACGTTCTTACTGTATGTCAACAAACAGCACTATGACAATGGGCCTAGGGCAACGTAAACAGACGGCGTAATTGTTTCTACCTCCCCTTACACTCATCACAGACAAAATCGCTGCATCATTCCACTCCATTGAACATTTCCCAGAGCCACAGAAGGTTAATAATTTATTAACCCACCACCAGCTGTCTCTTGTCAAGGCTCCATTCAATGCCATTTCCTCTCCAATAAATGGATAACCAATATTTAAACAGGTTGTGGGTTTTGTAGTAGCATACATTTCGAGGTTTTGGAGGGCAAAGCCTGTCATTTTTGCCACAAACGTAGGCTAACTTTTGCAGAACAGTAATGTTGTATCCTGAAGGAGCGGCCCATTTACAATACGACGCTCTCATTCTTTTTTTCAGTCCAGATGTTCTCTCCATTCCCCAGACTCATCAGAAAATGCTTCCAGTTGCGTGGGCAGGATTGGTAGTATAAGAAGAGGGGGTTTCTTTCTCTGCATGTCTGAGAAAGAGAAAGATGAATCAATGGCTTTTTGGCTAGTCCTGCTTTTCTCCCCCTCTTTCCTCTCTGAATGCCTAGCTAGTTCTGCTCTATCAAGTCCAAGAACATTGGAGCTATTGTTTAGCCATGAGGAGCGATTTCTAGACCCGAACAGGGATTGTTCACACTCCCCTCTCAGCTCTCCATGGGATGTTTTTAAAGGTACTCGCTGTGTGGGACTTGTGTCTTCTGGGTCTCATAGCAACGACTAGCCTAACATAGCTTGTTTGGTGTGACACAAGGTTGTGAGGGCACTTTTTCCTTTATCTACCTCTCACATTGACCTCTGACCCTCCCAGTGTGGGATAGGAGTCAAATGAATGCATTTCTGGGACATCACATCAACTTTACCCTCCTTTTAATCCCATTAAAGACTCTTTGCCCTTTTTGAAGACTGCTGGTCTTTGTAGGAACGGTTGCCATCTTTCCTACACAGAGCCTTTGAGTGATAATGAGAATACGTCTTTTCCCTTTTTCATCTTGATGACAGATTTCTCATTTGACTTGTGGGCGGGTGATTAACTGTTAGACACTATAAAAGTTTTGTGTGAAGGGGAAGGGAGAGGTTGGTGGGGTTTGAGTCCTCTCTTGCTGAGGGAAGACTACTGAAGACTGTTTTCAGCAGAGAGAGCTGCAGGCATTGTGTGGGGATTGATAACTGTGTGTGTAACCCAAGTGCAGACTGGGGGTTTAATCAATTGCAGATGAGGGATCTCTCTTGAACCTCTACCTCCACTCCTCCCAGCTAAACACACGCACAAGCACACACACAGACAGACAGACCTTGAAGAGGCTCTGTTTTGACATTTGTGGTATCTTCAGTCTGAAGCAGCAGTGCTAGAATAAAAGCAGACTGATTCAAATCAAATTTCATTTGTCACATGCACCGAATACAACAGGTGTAGACCTTACCGTCAAATGCTTACTTACGAGCCCTTAACCAACAATGCAGAGTAAAAATAAAATAAAAAGAATGGAAAATTAGCTAAAAACACTAAAGGGGGGAAAAAAACTGGAACACAAAATAACAAGGCTACCGAGTCAATGTGCAGGGGTGCGGGTCTGGGAAAATCGGATAAATGTAGGTTTGTGGGTGTAGTTACCCTTTCATTCAAATGCACACCTAGCAAGAGGCTGTGGTTTAGCAGTGCTTTTGTAGCGCACATGTGATGGTAGAGTTTGCAAAACAAATAGCCACTTGATGAAAATAATCATTATATAATTCTGCCAGGTAAGCATAGTCTACTTTGTAGTTAACATTTCTATCTACCAGAAGAGTGTTTCATTAGCATCACAGAGAGGGGGGCATTCTCGTTGCCTCTTCAGAAAGTTACAGGAAATACAAATTATTGATGCATTCTGTTCATGTCTTACGATAAACTTGGGCAAATTAATTTTCTATACATTTAGTTGATTCCCTACTGTCAATAAAAGTTTTTTTTTATATTGTTGAATTCTGTTTTAATGCCTGGATTCCGTGAGGGCCCCAATTATCATACACTGCTCAAAAAAATAAAGGGAACACTTAAACAAAATGTAACTCCAAGTCAATCACACTTCTGTGAAATCAAACTGTCCACTTAGGAAGCAACACTGATTGACAATACATTTCACATGCTGTTGTGCAAATGGAATAGACAATAGGTGGAAATTCTAGGCAATTAGCAAGACACCCCCAATAAAGGACTGGTTTTGCAGTTGGTGACCACAGAACACTTCTCAGTTCCTATGCTTCCTGGCTAATGTTTTGGTCACTTTTGAATGCTGGCGGTGCTTTCACTCTAGTGGTAGCATGAGACGGAGTCTACAACCCACACAAGTGGCTCAGGTAGTGCAGCTCATCCAGGAGGGCACATCAATGCGAGCTGTGGCAAGAAGGTTTGCTGTGTCTGTCAGCGTAGTGTCCAGAGCATGGAGGCGCTACCAGGAGACAGGCCAGTACATCAGGAGACGTGGAGGAGGCCGTAGGAGGGCAACAACCCAGCAGCAGGACTGCTACCTCCGCCTTTGTGCAAGGAGGAGCAGGAGGAGCACTGCCAGAGGCCACAAATGTGCATGTGTCTGCTCAAACGGTCAGAAACAGACTCCATGAGGGTGGTATGAGGGCCCGACGTCCACAGGTGGGGGTTGTGCTTACAGCCCAACACCGTGCAGGACGTTTGGCATTTGCCAGAGAACACCAAGATTGGCAAATTCGCCACTGGCGCCCTGTGCTCTTCACAGATGAAAGCAGGTTCACACTGAGCACGTGACAGACGTGACAGAGTCTGGAGACGCCGTGGAGAACGTTCTGCTGCCTGCAACATCCTCCAGCATGACCGGTTTGGCGGTGGGTCAGTCATGGTGTGGGGTGGCATTTCTTTGGGGGGCCGCACAGCCCTCCATGTGCTCGCCAGAGGTAACCTGACTGCCATTAGGTACCGAGATGAGATCCTCAGACCCCTTGTGAGACCATATGCTGGTGCGGTTGGCCCTGGGTTCCTCTTAATGCAAGACAATGCTAGACCTCATGTGGCTGGAGTGTCAGCAGTTCCTGCAAGAGGAAGGCATTGATGCTATGGACTGGCCCGCCCGTTCCCCAGACCTGAATCCAATTGAGCACATCTGGGACATCATGTCTCGCTCCATCCACCAACGACACGTTGCACCACAGACTGTCCAGGAGTTGGCGGATGCTTTAGTCCAGGTCTGGGAGGAGATCCTTCAGGAAACCATCCGCCACCTCATCAGGAGCCTGCCCAGGCGTTGTAGGGAGGTCATACAGGCACGTGGAGGCCACACACACTACTGAGCCTCATTTTGACTTGTTTTAAGGACATTACATCAAATTTGAGGGTGACTCCAAATCCAGACCTCCATGGGTTGATACATTTGATTTCCATTGATAATTTTTGTGTGATTTTGTTGTCAGCACATTCAACTATGTAAAGAAAAAAGTATTTAATAAGATTATTTCATTCATTCAGATCTAGGATGTGTTATTTTAGTGTTCCCTTTATTTTTTTGAGCAGTGTATTTGGACCAGAATGCATCTCTCCACTGCCTATTGTTCCTGCAGTGATGATTCACCATCTTCATCGGATGTTTTAATAATTTATCTGCAGATAACCACCAAAAAGCCTAGGCCTACCAGTAGCCTATGCCTGTAGGCTGATGAGGCGAGAGTCACTTTAGCGTCACTGACTGGCAAGTCCCGACATCCTAGGAAAGGAAAGGAACCTATGCGATACCATGGACATAACTACGTTGCATGATTTCTGAATGGCAAAGGGATATAGGAGATGGACTTTATTCAGTCAGTTCAACACCTTTTTATAAACTAGGCAACACTTGCTGTTCAGTTGTCAATCAACACACAGTAAATAGCATAGGCCTACTATGGACAATGACTCCGCGTGGTTGGCCAAATGAAACACGCGGAAGAAATTAATAAATGAAATGTAAACCACTGCAACCAGAGATCTGTATATATTGACGAGATGCTCATGTCTCCACCCTGACAATGGGAGTCATTGTCCCAAAGGCGGGAAGACCCGTGACAAGCTTAGGTCCAAAATAAGCCCATAGAAACGCATTGGGCTTATTTTGGACAGATTTTGGCTGGAGTGAAACCTCTTGCTTCGCATCTTCCTCTCTGCAGCGTTTCCCTGTCATCGCTCGCTTTGTGACTGACAGGCGCCTGTCCTGTCAATAGATCGCTAGAAGACACATATCGTTCATTCTAGTGGGAGAGGGCTCGACGGACTAGCACATTTAAAAAAATGAAAAGTAGCCTAGTTAATATGAAGTGGAAAATGTAGCCGCACTAATGGAAAACACTGTTAAAGGATGCACTACAGCCCTCAAACTCAACTCTGGACCTAGAAGCCAGTTCCACTGCCTTTTTTCATTGTTCCCCTCTAATCAGGGACTGATTTAGACCTGGGACACCAAGTGGGTGCAATTAATTATCAGGTAGAACAGAAAAGCAGCAGGCTCCGGACCTCGTAGGGTAAGAGTTGAATACTCCTGCACTACAGTAACTCAAGCTGCGAGGAAGAGACCTGGTCGATCGCTATTCCACATTCCTTCTGAATGGGAAACTGCTGACTACAGCGTTGTTACTGTACCATAACCTGCTGGAGTTGCGCCTGTAGCCCGGAGAGGAAAACAATATTTTTGGTATCTCCGATTGTTCTGGCAATTCTCACATAGAAACTTAATTGGGAGGAAGGAGGTTTGGTATGCTTTTTACATTTTATAATGGTGCAAGTGGCCATTTTAAGCCTTTTTTTAGACCTATACAAGCCCCCTGTAAGACCCACTGATACATGATACAGACAACACCTTGGTGTCATTATACTCGTAATAGTGTGCTCTTAAATATTAATTATATCTGCTGAACACCTTCCTAATATTGAGTTTCACCCACTTTTGCCCTCAGAACAGCCTCAATTCGTCGGGGCATGGACTCTACAAGGTGTCAAAAGCGTTCCACAGGGATGCTGGCACGTTGACTCTAATGCTTCCCACAGTTGAGTCAAGTTGGCTGGATGTTCTTTGGGTGGTGGACCATTCTTGATACACAGCAAAATGTTGACCGTGAAAAACCCAGCAGCGTTGCAGTTCTTGACACACTCAAACCGGTTTGCCTGGCACCTACTACCATACCCTGTTTTTAAAGGCACTTAAATCTTTTGTCTTGCCCATTCACCCTGTGAATGGCACAATACACATTCCATGTCTCAAGGCTCCTCCCCTTCACCAACACTGATTTTGAAGTGGATTTAACAGGTGACATCAATAAGGAATCATAGCTTTCACCTGGATTCACCTGGTGAGTCTGTCATGGAAAGAGCAGGTGTTCCTAATGTTTTCTACAGTCAGTATATAATTGAAATACAATTTTACACATTAATTTATTCAACATTAAAAATATTAATATGAATATCTCAAAAGTACCCTTTTTGATTTTGTTCATATTTAGACATACTCTACAAGTACATCACATTTCCAGAGTGGGCTCTCTGCTACTTTCGAAGTTATGATACATTTTATGAGCATCACCAACACAGTGAATGGGGAAAATGGATTCAAAGGGAACTCCCTCTGCTGGTGATTTGCTAAATGCACAATCCTGCAGGAGGGCTGTGATTGATTTAATGATATATATATATATCACACACACACACACACACAGTGGGGAGAACAAGTATTTGATACACTGCCGATTTTGCAGGTTTTCCTACTTCCAAAGCATGTAGAGGTGTAATTTTTATCATAGGTACACTTCAACTGTGAGAGACGGAATCTAAAACAAAAATCCAGAAAATCACATTGTATGATTTTTAAGTAATTCATTTACATTTTATTGCATGACATAAGTATTTGATCACCTACCAACCAGTAAGAATTCCTGCTCTCACAGACCCGTTAGTTTTTCTTTAAGAAGCCCTCCTGTTCTCCACTCATTACCTGTATTAACTGCACCTGTTTGAACTCGTTACCTGTATAAAAGACACCTGTCCACACACTCAATCAAACAGACTCCAACCTCTCCACAATGGCCAAGACCAGAGATCTGTGTAAGGACATCAGGGATAAAATTGTAGACCTGCACAAGGCTGGGATGGGCTACAGGACAATAGGCAAGCAGCTTGGTGAGAAGGCAACAACTGTTGGCGCAATTATTAGAAGATGGAAGTTCAAGATGACGGTCAATCACACTCGGTCTGGGGCTCCATGCAAGATCTCACCTCGTGGGGCATCAATGATCATTAGGAAGGTGAGGGATCAGCCCAGAACTACACGGCAGGACCTGGTCAATGACCTGAAGAGAGCTGGGACCACCGTCTCAAAGAACCATTAGTAACACACTACGCCGTCATGGATTAAAATCCTGCAGCGCACGCAAGGTCCCCCTGCTCAAGCCAGCGCATGTCCAGGCCCGTCTGAAGTTTGCCAATGACCATCTGGATGATCCAGAGGAGGAATGGGAGAAGGTCATGTGGTCTGATGAGACAAAAATATAGCTTTTTGGTCTAAACTCCACTCGCCGTGTTTGGAGGAAGAAGAAGGATGAGTACAACCCCAAGAACACCATCCCAATCGTGAAGCATGGAGGTGGAAACATCATTCTTTGGGGATGCTTTTCTGTAAAGGGGACAGGACGACTGCACCATATTGAGGGGAGGATGGATGGGGCCATGTATCGCGAGATCTTGGCCAACAACCTCCTTCCCTCAGTAAGAGCATTGAAGATGGGTCGTGGCTGGGTCTTCCAGCATGACAACGACCCGAACCACACAGCCAGGGCAACTAAGGAGTGGCTCCGTAAGAAGCATCTCAAGGTCCTGGAGTGGCCTAGCCAGTCTCTAGACCTGAACCCAATAGAAAATCTTTGGAGGGAGCTGAAAGTCTGTATTGCCCAGCGACAGCCCCGCAACCTGAAGGATCTGGAGAAGGTCTGTATGGAGGAGTGGGACAAAATCCCTGCTGCAGTGTGTGCAAACCTGGTCAAGACCTACAGGAAACGTATGATCTCTGTAATTGCAAACAAAGATTTCTGTACCAAATATTAAGTTCTGCTTTTCTGATGTATCAAATACTTATGTCATGCAATAAAATGCAAATTAATTACTTAAAAATCATACAATGTGATTTTCTGGATTTTTGTTTTATATTCCGTCTCTCACAGTTGAAGTGTACCTATGATAAAAATTACAGACATCTACATGCTTTGTAAGTAGGAAAACCTGCAAAATCGGCAGTGTATCAAATACTTGTTCTCCCCACTGTGTGTGTGTGTGTGTGTGTGTGTGTGTATATGTGTATATATATATATATATATATATCTGATCATTTCTTCCAAAGTAGCGGAGAGCCCACTCTGGAAATGTTATGTTTGGAGAGTATATCGTTCCAAACAATATGTCTGCAAATAAGCCAAATCAAAAAGGTACTTTTGAGATATGAATAATAATGTTAATGTGAACATTTTGTACTTCAGAATATAGATATACTTCATATTTAAGAGCACACTATAGGTGCACATGTATAGGTTTAAAAGGGCCTTAAATGGCCACTTTCATCATGATTTCCTCAAAAATGGTTTGTGATACAAATGTATAAAGCATGTTAAACATCCTTCCTCCCAAAGAAGTTTTTGTGAGAATTGCCAGAACAATCTGAGATTTTTTTTTTTTTTATTGGCCGTGCTGACATGTAATCGCCCCTTAGTCCTTTAATAAGCCCTGGAGCCGTCTCCTAGGAGGAGTGCTGATCTAGGATCAGTTTTGCCATTTAGATCATGTTAAATAATATTATGGCCAGGGGGGACCTGGGGCCGTACTGTATGTATCAAGCGTCTCAGAGTAGGAGTTCTGATCTAGGATCAGTTTAGCCTTTTAAATCATAATGAATAAAATGACATGGGGTCCTGATCCTAGATCAGCACTCCTACTCTGAGATGGTTGATACATGTACATGCAGCCCTTGAGTGCTTTCTCTTGAGTTATTAGCGAAAGCAGCAAGAAATGTATATCGCAGTTGGAAGCCCTGGGCTTCAACCAAGCAGCCAATGAAAGCTCATTAAGATGACTGACAGAAATATCCCTCTAATCTCTCCCTCTGCTATGCCACGTAAAGTTGTCGCTGTGATATTTTTACTTTCTGTGTGTGTGTCTCTGTCTCTTTCTCTGTCTATCTCTCCTTCAAGCCGTTGGGTAATGAAACGGTGTCAGTCTGGTCTTAGGAACCTGTGGAGCCGTCCCCCTAAAACCAGGGTTCAGGCGCGGGGCAGCGGTCCATGTAATTTCCTGTGTCTTACATCTATTAGCAGTGGGCCTAGGTAAACACACAGCCGTGATGTGGGTGAGGAGAGAGGAGTGTTTTCCCAAAAAGCTGACCTTGCGGCATTGTCAGCACCTTTTAGAACAATATGTGATGGCTTCAGTTGAAAAGCTTTGGCCTGTTGTGAGGACTGAAGCGCTACAATATTTTGATTGCGTAATACTTTCTCAGATGTTCTGTATTTACAGTAGATTGGGCTAAAAGCCCTCTGAATTGTTGTGCAAGCCTTCCCTTTAAACAGACTGTATCTAACTTTCCCAAGGAGTGGGCCGGCTGGGCCCAATGACCATGAGTTATAACTATTGAGTGGGTGTGCTGCTCACTGCTTACTAAGCAATATGTTGAGGCATTACACACTCATAACAGCAAACTGCCTCTGCCTTGAGGCTATTATAACTTTCCTTCTCTCACTGCCTGTGGCCAACACATACATAAATATACGAAGAGGTTATTGAGTTTGCAAAGCAAAGTAGTCTGGGTTTAGGCTTACATTCGTTATAATTGTTTCAAATGACAAGCTACCTTAAGTGTGTGGCTTGGTTGGTTGGTGTTAGGATTGGGTTTGCTTAAAGGATTGGATGTTTTATGATAATAGCTCAACCTTGTCCTTTTATAAGCTAAGTGGTATTTATGTTTTATAGCCTACCTATCCAAACAAGTTAGATCCTAACAAGTGTCTAGGGGGTCAGGGTTTGATTTTGGACAACTGTTGAATGAAGAGTGGGTGGAGTAAACATCATTCTTTTGTCTTCTCAGATCGCAGGGAAGTACGACCTGCAGAAGGAGGAGGAGCTCCGGTTCTGGATCGAGGAGGTGACAGGCATGCCCATTGGAGAGAACTTCCAGAAGGGCCTCAAGGATGGAGTCATCCTTTGCGAGTGAGTTTTCTGTCTATACAAAAAAGTCTGTTAGATTTACCCACTCAACAACAGGGTTTGTATGCTGACATATGCTGCTGTTTTAGGTATTTGCATATTATACCATCCTTCCAATCATTTTATATTATCCCCCCATCATATGAAGTATGTTTTGCCCTGTTCAGGTTACTGGTTTACAAGCCCTAGACTTCACCGGTCTTTAGCTCAGTCAGCTATGAGAATGTAGGGGAATACTTAGTCACATTCCTCGACAGATGGTCACTCAAGTAGACTTAATACAGGATGTTATATTGTTGCCATAACAGTGATCAGGTGTTGAAAAAATCTACAGAGGATTAGCTGTGTTCTTAATCGCTTCATCATTCCTTTAACTACCACTGAGAATTTGTTTATGTTCATATCAAATTGGAAGAGATTTACTATTTTCTCCTGCTTTAGGCTGATTAACAAACTGCAGCCTGGTTCCATTAAAAAAATCAACCTCTCCAAACTCAACTGGCACAAGGTACGCGAGACAAAATAAAACTTGAGATTTTGATGTACAGTTGAAGTCGGATGTTTACATTCACTTAGGTTGGAGTCATTGAAACTCGTTTTTCAACCACTCCACAAATTTCTTGTTAACAAACTATAGTATAGGCAAGTCGGTTAGGACATCTACTTTGTGCATGACAAGTAATTTTTCCAACAATTGTTTACAGACAGATTATTTCACTTATAATTCACTGTATCACAATTCCAGTGGGTCAGAAGTTTACATACACAAAGTTGACTGTGCCTTTTAAACAGCTTGGAAAATTCCAGAAAATTATGTCATGGCTTTAGAAGCTTCTGATAGGCTAATTGACATCATTTGAGTCAATTGGAGGTGTACCCGTGGATGTATTTCAAGGCCTACCTTCAAACTCAGTGCCTCTATTCTTGACATCATGGGAAAATCAAAACAAATCAGCCAAGACCTCCGAAAAAAATGTGTAGACCTCCACAAGTCTGGTTCATCCTTGGGAGCAATTTCCAAACGCCTGAAGGTACCACGTTCATCTGTACAAACAATAGTACGCAAGGATAAACACCATGGGACCACGCATCCGTCATACCGCTCAGGAAGGAGACGCGTTCTGTCTCCTAGAGATGAACGTACTTTGGTGCGAAAAGTGCAAATCAATCCCAGAACCACAGCGAAGGACCTTGTGAAGATGCTGAGGAAACAGGTACAAAAGTATCTATATCCACAGTAAAACGAGTCCTATATCGACATAGCCTGAAAGGCCGCTCAGCAAGGAAGAAGCCACTGCTCCAAAACCGCCATAAAAAAGCCAGACTACGGTTAGCAACTGCACATGGGGACAAAGATTGTACTTTTTGGGGAAATGTCCTCTGGTCTGATGAAACAAAAATAGAACTGTTTGGCCATAATGACTATCGTTATATTTGGAGGACAAAGGTGGTTGCTTGCAAGCCGAAGAACACCATCCCAACCGTGAAGCACGGGGGTGCCAGCATCATGCTGTGGGGGTGCTTTGCTGCAGGAGGGACTGGTGCACTTCACAAAATAGATGGCATCATGAGGAAGGAAAATTTATGTGGATATATTGAAGCAACATCTCAAGACATCAGTCAGGAAGTTAAAGCTTGGTCGCAAATGGGTCTTCCAAATGGACAATGACCCCAAGCATACTTCCAAAGTTGTGGCAAAATGGCTTAAGGACCACAAAGTCAAGGTATTGGAGTGGCCATCACCAAGCCCTGACCTCAATCCTATAGAACATTTGTGGGCAGAACTGAAAAAGTGTGTGCGAGCAAGGAGGCCTACAAACCTGACTCAGTTACACCAGCTCTGTCAGGAGGAATGGGCCAAAATTCACCCAACTTATTGTGGGAAGCTTGTGGAAGGCTACCCAAAACGTTTGACCCAAGTTAAACAATTTAAAGGCAATGCCACCAAATACTAATTGTGTGTATGTAAACTTCTGACCCACTGGGAATGTGATGAAATAAATAAATCATTCTCTCTACTATTATTCTGACATTTCACATTCTTAAAATAAAGTGGTGATCCTAACTGACCCAAGAGAGGGAATTTTTACTAGGATTAAATGTCAGGAATTGTGAAAAACTGAATTTAAATGTATTTGTCTATGGTGTATGTAAACTTCCGACTTCAACTGTATACTGTAACGCTGCTACGGTATTTCACAGAAAAATAAAGACTAAATAATGACTGAACCGGAGTCTGATTTCCTTTGTTCCATTCTAGCTGGAAAATCTGGGGAATTTCATCCGAGCCATTCTGAAGTTTGGCCTTTGTCCCAACGACATCTTTGAAGCCAACGACCTGTTTGAGAACGGGAACATGACACAGGTCCAGAGCACACTGCTGTCTCTGGCTGGTATGGTAGGTTCTCAATTACTGGGGTGAATATAGAACCCTGAGTTTTTCCTGGTGTCGTTATTACCCAGTACCAAACATACAGAAGGAGTGTGCCATAGGAGAGGATTACGATTAATCAAAATACAGAAAAATAGGAAAACATTGTGTTTTTATTGGTGCTGAAACCCTGTATCGGACAAACGCTAGTGTTTTCTTATTGAAATGCTCAAATGGCTACCCGGACTATTTGCATTGACCCCCTTTTTTACAGCTACTTACTGTTTATTATCTATACATAGTCACTTTACCCCTACCTACATGTACATACAGTGGGGGAAAAAATTATTTAGTCAGCCACCAATTGTGAAAGTTCTCCCACTTAAAAAGATGAGAGAGGCCTGTAATTTTCATCATAGGTACACGTCAACTATGACAGACAAATTGAGAAAAAATATTCCAGAAAATCCCATTGTAGGATTTTTAATGAATTTATTTGCAAATTATGGTGGAAAATAAGTATTTGGTCACCTACAAACAAGCAAGATTTCTGGCTCTCACAGACCTGTAACTTCTTCTTTAAGAGGCTCCTCTGTCCTCCACTCGTTACCTGTATTAATGGCACCTGTTTGAACTTATCAGTATAAAAGACACCTGTACACAACCTCAAACAGTCACACTCCAAACTCCACTATGGCCAAGACCAAAGAGCTGTCAAAGGACACCAGAAACAAAATTGTAGACCTGCACCAGGCTGGGAAGACTGAATCTGCAATAGGTAAGCAGCTTGGTTTGAAGAAATCAACTGTGGGAGCAATTATTAGGAAATGGAAGACATACAAGACCACTGATAATCTCCCTCGATCTGGGGCTCCACGCAAGATCTCACCCCGTGGGGTCAAAATGATCACAAGAACGGTGAGCAAAAATCCCAGAACCACACGGGGGGACCTAGTGAATGACCTGCAGAGAGCTGGGACCAAAGTAACAAAGCCTACCATCAGTAACACACTACGCCGCCAGGGACTCAAATCCTGCAGTGCGAGACGTGTCCCCATGCTTAAGCCAGTACATGTCCAGGCCCGTCTGAAGTTTGCTAGAGTGCATTTGGATGATCCAGAAGAGGATTGGGAGAATGTCATATGGTCAGATGAAACCAAAATAGAACTTTTTGGTAAAAACTCAACTCGTCGTGTTTGGAGGACAAAGAATGCTGAGTTGCATCCAAAGAACACCATACCTACTGTGAAGCATGGGGGTGGAAACATCATGCTTTGGGGCTGTTTTTCTGCAAAGGGACCAGGACGACTGATCCGTGTAAAGGAAAGAATGAATGGGGCCATGTATCGTGAGATTTTGAGTGAAAACCTCCTTCCATCAGCAAGGGCATTGAAGATGAAACATGGCTGGGTCTTTCAGCATAACAATGATCCCAAACACACCACCCGGGCAACAAAGGAGTGGCTTCGTAAGAAGCATTTCAAGGTCCTGGAGTGGCCTAGCCAGTCTCCAGATCTCAACCCCATAGAAAATCTTTGGAGGGAGTTGAAAGTCTGTGTTGCCCAGCGACAGCCCCAAAACATCACTGCTCTAGAGGATATCTGCATGGAGGAATGGGCCAAAATACCAGCAACAGTGTGTGAAAAACCTTGTGAAGACTTACAGAAAACATTTGACCTGTGTCATTGCCAACAAAGGGTATATAACAATGTACTGAGAAACTTTTGTTATTGACCAAATACTTATTTTCCACCATAATTTGCAAATAAATAAATTAAAAATCCTACAATGTGATTTTCTGGATTTTTTTCTTCTCAATTTGTCTGTCATAGTTGACGTGTACCTATGATGAAAATTACAGGCCTCTCATCTTTTTAAGTGGGAGAACTTGCACAATTGGTGGCTGACTAAATACTTTTTTTCCCCACTGTATTACCTGGACTAACCTGTACCCCTGCACATTGACTCGGTACCGGTACCCTCTGTATATACAGTAGGCGCGTTATTGTTATTTTGTGTTACTTTTTTTACTTTAGTTTATTATTTGTATTTATTTTTTTTGCAAATATTTTCTTACTTTAAAAAGAAATCTGCATTATTGGTTACGAAATTGGTTGGGCTTGTAAGTAAACATTTCACGGTAAGGTCATCACCTGTTGTATTCGGCGCATGTGACAATAAAATGTTATTTGACTGAGATACCCATGCACCACTATGTAGGCTTACAGTACAGTTGGAAATAGAAACATGTTCATGACACTGACTTTGTTCCTTTGTCTCATAACATGCAACAGGCGAAAACCAAAGGCTCAAACTCCAACTGTGACATCGGTGTGAAGTTCGCAGACAAGAGGACGCGCCATTTCGACGAGGACAAAATGAAGGCTGGCCAATGTGTCATTGGACTGCAGGTGAGTCGTGCTCACACTAGCAATGACCACAGAGATAATGCTTTAAATGGATCTCATCTATGTGGTTTTACTAAATAATGATATTGTAGCAGTAGACATGTTTGTATTTTTCCACTTTTTTTATCCTGTCTGTACCATAACAATGGATCCCAGTCATACTCGGAAACACATCGAATTTGTGGTCAATAAAATGGCCAGATATAGAAGAGATTTGATTAGAGGACATTGTGACCTATGGATGGAGCCATGTCTGAAAGCTGTTTGTGTTTCTGTCCTGGATAGATGGGGACAAATAAATGTGCCAGCCAGTCTGGTATGACAGCGTATGGGACCAGGAGACACTTATATGACCCAAAGTCACAGACAGACAAGCCCTATGACCAGACTACCATCAGCCTGCAGATGGGAACTAACAAGGGAGCCAGCCAGGTAAGAATGTAGTCTTTGGTGTGCATGGTGTGTTTCTTTTGGTTCAATGGTTTCTGCTGCAATGGATTCCTAGCCACTGTAATCCCTGGAAGCAATTAGCAGTGATCTTGTAACAGGGTGAGATCTCTACCAACTAAAGGTTACTGTGGTCACACACACACACACACTGTCGCTCACACACACACACACACACACTACCAACCACTCCACCACCAACCTAACCTTCTCTCCCCCAGGCTGGCATGTCAGCCCCTGGTACCCGCCGTGACATCTACGACCAGAAGTCGGCGGGACAGACCGCAGACAGCTCCACCATCTCCCTGCAGATGGGCACCAACAAGGTGGCGTCCCAGAAGGGCATGAGCAGCTACGGCCTGGGCAGGCAGATCTATGACCCCAAGTACTGTGCCTCCCCCACAGAGCCCACCTCGCCCGTCACCCTCGGCAACCATGCCGGTAGCCACGGCAACGGGAGCCTGGGAACAGGCACCAATGGATCGGAGATTAGTGACAGCGACTACCAGGCGGAATACCAGTATCAGCATGACGACGAGGAAGAGTACAGGGGCAGGTACCAACAGCAGTACAGTGGGCACTATGACGAGGACCAGGGTATCAACTATTAGACTGACTGTGTCTCAAATGGCACCCTATTTGCCTATGTATTGCTCTATATCGGTAATAGGGTGACATTTTCCCCTCTGTGGGCCCCATTTTGGTATCGAAAAAAAGTAGCGCTTGTTTTGACAACGGCATTGCTTTTTTGCGTAGTCAAAATGTCACCCTGTGTAGCAGTAGTTCCAGTTGGCATAAGTGTAACACAGTGTGTCTGGGAATATGTAACGTTATAGTGGCCTTCTACAGGAATCAGGAGTGGAGTTGCATGTCCAAGTACCTTTACGGATCATATGAACCATAGGCCTATATGTAGTTTGATACAATTTTGTGGTACCACTTATGATGAAGTTGTTTAAACTGATGCAAATATGTGTTACTCTGGTATAAAGCCACTGTAATGTAAAGTGAGTGTGAGAGAGTGATTATGTTATCAACAGAGCAAGACACTTACTATCCTTGCTAGCTTTTTTAAACATTTTTTTCCCCTATAAGGGAAATGTTGGCTTATCAATCTAGCATTCCTTTTAAACTCTCGTTAAAGTGTCAATATTTTCCGACCAATCGTAACAATGTATAGAATGTGCCAAGTTCTTTCTATGTTTTATAGGTTTTGTAGTTCTCATAGTTCAGAAACTCAACTAGGGAGTTCTGTGTGAAATATTCCATCACTGACATTCACTACACATCATGTTTACCTGCTCCCTTCTTTCCTCTTTGTGTTCAATATACTATATTGTTTGTCCTCTTTCATCTCCTTCAAATCAGTCTACTGCTCTGTGGTAAGTTTTGGTAAGAGACTTATATTTTCTATATCCATTCTAAATATACAGCAATCATATTTTAGAGAAGGTTGGCTGGAGAAAAAGATGGATGGTTGGAGTTAAGATGCTTATGGCCATCCTGTCCCAGTTTGACTTGAAATCACTGGAATGTTTTTGATGTTCTCTGTGTGTAGTTTCTCTGCCTGTTTTGAGACTTTCACAAGATGATCGCAAATGTTAGTTCTGTCACATGACCAAAATTCTTATGGATTTTTAAATGTTATTTTATATCTCATTGATTCCTTGTGCCATAATGCCCCCCTGTCTGTATGTAGACCCCATCCACTGGTGTTGTATTTATTGCCATTTGTTCCAATATAGACATTTCTTCTATTGTTTTGGTATTTTGTATCAATAAACTTTTTCATGAAGTCTTCCATACAGCATGTCTCTAGTTATATCTAAACTGAAACCACTGAGAACCCACTTGTGGGTGTTCTTTTACCTCATA
This sequence comes from Coregonus lavaretus, assembly GCF_964263955.1. Lineage (NCBI taxonomy): Eukaryota > Metazoa > Chordata > Actinopteri > Salmoniformes > Salmonidae > Coregonus > Coregonus lavaretus. The sequence goes on along the minus strand of NC_140010.1, from coordinate 31,439,708 downwards.
ATTACTAATAACATCTGAAGGTCAAGTCATACTGACACTAGCCTGAGTCCCGGATCTGTTTGTGCTGTTTTGGCAGGATAATGACATAGGAGTTGGCAATGCCATACTAACAGATCTGGGACTCAGGCTAGTGTCAGTATGACTTCACCTTCAGAGAAGATTTAGTATATCTGAGATTGCCAACCTAAAACCCAGGGACACCCTCGACATCAGACAGTGGCGTAACCACTAGGCTGAACATGTGTAATAGACGAGCACAGCCAGGAATGATGTGTGTTGTGAAAAGCCACTGTGGCAGAATGACTGGCATAGACCACAACTGACCGGAGAGCAACAGAACAGACTTCCTAGCAACCAACAGGGATCATGAGAACAGGGCTGTGGCACACAGTCAAAAATCCAACCTCAACCCCCCTCTCCTCCCATCTCTTTATTCACATCACCCCCCCCCCCCCCCCCCTCTCTCCTCCCTTCTCTTTATTCAAATCAACCCCCCCCCCCCCCACCTCTCTCTTTCTCCCTCACCCCTTTCTCTCTCTTCCCATCAACAACCTCTTAAGTGAGTCTATGGCCAGGGTGAATAATCCCCTCTTTGTATGCTTGTGGAATTCACCCTCCATAATACAAGACTCAATTAGGGAGAGTACACAGGAGAGGGAAAACTGTTACCTTGGCAACGCCTCCTTTCAGAGCTAGCTGAATGTCCAACCATGTGGCACAACACTCAGACTTTTAGCACGTAGGCCTAATAGATAGACGACATGTGGAATCCCACTGGCACAACGTCTAGTTTTGATTTACATTTGGTTGAGTTGTCGTCTAACGTGAAATCAACCGAAATCACCATGTCATTGGATTTAGGTTATAAGTTGGGTGAGAAAAATTACTAAATTCCCTTATGTTGAGGACTTCTTTTCAAATCCAATCAGTTTTCCATGTTCATTCAATGTCATCACATTGAATTTTCTTGTTTAAATGAAGTGGAAACAATGTTGATTCAACCTGTTTTTGCCCAGTGGGATGGTTCTTAACCCCATAAGGGGTCTTTGGGTCTGCCGTTTAACTTGTTATCTGAAACTCTGAACTCCCCCTCAGTTCCCATTGCAAGATTTACAGAATAAGCTTGTCTTATTGACCAACTTATTAACTCAATGTAGGTTTCATATGCTTAGAGTAACCTTTAAGAGTCATAGACTCTTGTATTCTTTAGAGCATCGTGCCTTCATCTTGTCAGTGGTAGCCTAATCACATGGTTACAAGTGGTTTAAATAATAATAATAATAATAATATGCCATTTAGCAGACGCTTTTATCCAAAGCGACTTACAGTCATGCGTGCATACATTTTTGTGTATGGGTGGATAGAGATAAGATAAGCGTAAGGGAGGCATGAGACAAGATTTAAAGAAGAGTAATACATTGGATAGTATGGGAATGAGTTTTGGTAATGAATGAGTTTTGTGCGTGCTAAGATCCTACAGATAAAGTCTAACAACGATGCTATTGTTAGAATGCCTCTTCTTATAAAACCATCCACATGAAAGTGTTAAAACACAGTTGTAAACATGTTTGGAATGAAAGACACAAAGCTTCATAGCGTCAGCAGCCATATTTTCTTCCAGTAAATAACCCGGGCTAGTTTTTGCAGCTGTGCCAGGTTTCCTACTTGAGAGTGAAGAGTCCCATAGTGAAGCTTGATTTACAGTAAATCTCCCAGAGCAGAGCTGGGGTAGGACTGGGTGGTCTTCCCACACACAGGAACAACTCCCCATTCCACCAACACACCCACTTCCTGCCAAATAGATCATTATGTATATGATCTTCTGACCTGTCTGGGTCAGTAATAGTCGGGGTCCTGTTCAGCAGGCACTTAACGTGATAAAATGTTTTGATGTGGAGGCGGTTGTATCTGAACTTGTTCTCCATGTAAAAATATGTTCTCCAGTTTGTGGCTATAGAACTAGACAGACCCTGGTCTTACAGTGTTCACATGATCGGTTGAAGTTCACCAGCATCTGTTTTATGTGGATCCAGTGACGTGCTTTGGACCATTTCAGTGTAGTGTATAGCACGCATACACAAACACAGACTTGAGACTCAGAAATGGTGTGATTAGCACCACTACATTTAAAACAGGCTAGTGTAGATTTATGAACTTGGACTGAGTTTTAATCCTGAGGGGTATTTTCCTGCAGGCCTCTATCTAGCTGAACACATTCCTCTGTCCAGTCGGATGCACCAGCTGTGGAAGGACAAGGACTGGAAATGTTTCGCAAATCGTTCCACAAGGACAAAGTCTCACACTAGCGCTTGGGGTTGGATTTTGGGACAAAGTTATAAAGACAGTAATGTCTTAAAAGTAAGAGTTGGTGACAGAAATTGGCTTTGTTGCCCGTGCTAGGTACTATATTGCTGCAAATGTGGGGATATTGTTTGCAAGAGTCAAACTCAAAACCCTCTAGCCACCAAGACGAAACGATCGTAGAAGTCATCATAGACAGCCTACCAAAGGCAGGTTTGTTACAGCACATCGCAAAACACTCACTACACTGTTTCTCAGTCATGTCTTTCTTTCAAAGCCCATACCATCTAAGAGGAGAGGAGAGGAGATGCATTTATCAATAGCATGTTGTTTAAGACACTAAGACACATGCTTAACAGGCAAGACAAAGCACACCACAGAGTATGACCTCTGTCATTGATAGGTCTTACTGTAGCTACCCCAACTCTCCTGACTGCTTCATGTCACATGCTGCTTTTTCTCGGCTGTCAGTCAACGTCCACACCTCCACGTTAACCCTTCAGTTAGCCCTGGCTGGCTGTTGAACTCTGACCTGTGTGTCATGGTAGGATCAAATCATACTGTATTTGTCACATGCGCCAAATACAACAGGTGTAGACCTTACCAACAATGCAGTTTTAAGAAAATAGAGTTAAGAAAATATTTACAAATAAACTAAAGTAAAAAATATATATACTATATATATACACTACCAGTCAAAAGTTTGGACACACCTACTCATTCAAGTTTTTTTTTGAAGAATCTCAAATATAAAATATATTCTGACTTGTTTACCACTTTTTTGGTTATGCAAATAGTCCGGGTGGCCATTTGATTAATTGTTCAGCAGTCTTATGGCTTGGGGGTAGAATCTGTTAAGGAGCCTTTTGGACCTAGACTTGGCGCTCCGGTAGAGCTTGGCATGCGGTAGCAGAGAGAACAGTCTATGACTTGGGTGACTGAAGTATTTTATAATTGTTTTGGGCTTCCTCTGACAGTGCCTAGTATATAGGTCCTGGATGGCAGGAAGCTTGGCCCCAGTGATGTACTGGGCCATACGTATTACTCTCTGTAGCGCCTTATGGTCGGATGCAGAGCAGTTGCCATACCAGGCGGTGATGCAACCAGTCAGGATGCTCTCGATGGTGCAGCTGTAGAACGTTTTGAGGATCTGGGGAGCCATGCCAAATCTTTTCAGAAAAGGCGTTGTCGTGCTCTCTTCAGAACTTTCTTGGTGTGTTTGGACCATGATAGTTTGTTGGTGACCTACTCTTCCATAAGACTAAACTAATTGACTTGATAAAATAATGACTTAACGTAGCAGCTACAGTGTAGAGTGCACAGGAATGTCAAACTGTTAGCCGTATTAATGTAATTGAATTGAGAGACAGAGTTGATCAAATAAGAGAGGCATTTAGCCAAATAGACAATGGTTCATTATCTTGAGTCACCAAGATGTACTCAGCAAGACATAATCATCTCGTTGTTGATTGTTAAAATGGGGACAAGCTGCCCTTCATTTCCGAAAACACAATAAAAATCTGCTAAATTCGGTTCCTGTCAAACCTAGGGAAATCAGTTTACTGTGTGTTACAGGAAGGAAACGTTGGAGTGCCGGTGAGAGTTCTGCTTTTCATCATAAGACAGAAGTCTGTGATTCTGAGCCAGCATTTCAAAACATAATGTTGTTTCATTGAGATTAACTAAATTTGAATTGAAATAATGTAATTTAACCTAACAGATACAAGTTATTTTGAGGGTATACTGTAGAGGGGCGCACTTTTCACACACAAAAGATCTGTGTTAATTTCTATGATACATCTGTGATAAAGACTCCACATGGTATGGCATGCATCCAATGAACTATACATATCTTTGCCACATCCTTTATATTTGTATCAGATATCAATGAATGAGAGGATTTCACAGTCCCCAACCTAAGACACTGACTTTATCCTCTCACTCCCTTCCTTACTCCTGAATTCGACATGGTTGACTGGACTGGCCTGGATTAGACTGGCCTAGACTGGAGGGTTTGGCTAGATCATGTCCCATTGGCTTCCCCAGGCTTTGTGACTTTGAAGTCTGACAAGGTCAATTTTACAGCCTGATGCAATTGACTTCAGTAAAACAGTTCATTTCCAAATGTTATGTCATGAATTGAATACGGGGCAGCAATCGACCATGACCACATGATAATATGGTTTATCCTAATAACACACAAAGTTGATGACAGTGTCTCCTTACATTCCTTACACGTACAGTACTGAAAACTGTGTCTAAGTAAAGTTACTTATTTGTCAATAACAGCTGGTGCGCGATGTCTAATATTAAGGTAGTCTCGAGATATTGCTCGCCTGAGGTAGAGTACATCATGATAAGCTGTAGACCACTATCTACCAAGACAGTTTTCATCTATATTTTTCGTAGCCATCTATTTACCACCACAAACCGACGCTGGTACTAAGACTCCACTCAACGAGCTGTATAAGGCCATAAGAAAACAAGAAAATGCCCATCCAGAAGCGGTGCTCCTAGTGGCCGGGGACTTTAATGCAGGCAAACTTAAATCTGTTTTACTTTATTTCTACCAGCATGTCACATGTACAAACAGAGGACAAAAAACTCTAGACCACCTTTACTCCACACACAGAGACACGTACAAAGCTTTCCCACGCCCTCCATTTGGAAAATCTGACCATAATTCTATCCTATTGATTCCTGCTTACAAGCAAAAACTAAAGCAGGAAGTACCAGTGACTCGCTCAATACGGAAGTGGTCAGATGACGCGGCTGCTACGCTACAGGACTGTTTTGCTAGCACAGACTGGAATATGTTTCGGGATTCATCCAATGGCATTGAGGAGTATACCACCTCAGTCACCGGCTTCATCAATAAGTGCATCGATGACGTCGTCCCCACAGTGACCGTACGTACATATCCCAACCAGAAGCTATGGATTACAAGCAACATCTGCACCGAGTTAAAGAGCTGCCGCTTTCAAGGAGTGGGACACTAATCCGGACGCTTATAAGAAATCCCGCTATGCCCTCAGACGAACCATCAAACAGGTCAATACAGGACTAAGATTGAATCATACTACACCGGCTCTGACGCTCGTCAGATGTGGCAGGGCTTGCAAACTATTACGGACTACAAAGGGAAACCCAGCCGCGAGCTGCCCAGTGACGCAAGCCTACCAGATGGGCTAAATGCCTTTTATGCCCTTTAATACCTCAATTACCTCGACTAACCTGTGCCCCCGCACATTGACTGGTATAGAGGTCCTGTATGGCAGGAAGCTTGGCCCCTGTGATCTACTGGGCCGTACGCACTACCCTCAGTAGTGCCTTGCGGTCGGAGGCCGAGCAGTTGCCATACCAGGCGGTGATGCAACCAGTCAGGATGCTCTCGATGGTGCAACTGTATAACTTTTTGAGGATCTGAGAACACATGCCAAATCTTTTCAGTCTCCTGAGGGGGAATAGGTTTTGTCGTGCCCTCTTCACGACTGTCTTGGTGTGTTTGGACCATGATAGTTCGTTGGTGATGTGGACACCAAGGAACTTGAAGCTCTCAACCTGTTCCACTACAGCCCCATTGATGTGAATGGGGGCGTGCTCAGTCCTCTTTTTTTCCTGTAGTCCACAAGCTTGTAGCGTCATACCCAAGAAGACTCAAGGCTGTAATCGCTGCCAAAGGTGCTTCAACAAAGTACTGTGTAAAGGGTCTGAATACTTATGTAAATGTGATATTTCAGTTTTTTTATATTTTATAAATTTGCAAACATTCTAAAAACCTGTTTTTGCTGTCATTATGGAGTATTGTGTTTAGATTTATGAGGGGAAAAAACTATTTATCAATTTTTGAATAAGACTGTAACGTAACAAAATGTGGAAAAAGTCAAGGGGTCTGAATACTTTCCGAATGCACTGTATTACTGAGCTTTGAGTGTTGTGAGCGCAAGTGCAGAGAATGCATGGAATCACGATAATTCTGCCAAAAAGTTATACTTTGAAATACACATCAAGGGGTAATTTTGAAGAGTTGTTTGGCAAGGATAGGTGATTGGGAAACTGCTGAATCTGTGCCACACATGCACTGAAACGTATACAGTTGGCCTTGTTGGTTTGATTTTTGTTGTCCTTGATGTCTTTTGTTTTTGCATTGTTGTTTTCCTTTGTTTTTTTTTCTCTTATGTTCATTTTGTTGTTGTTGGTGCATTGGGGGATGGTGGCTTGGGGGGGGGTTATGTTTTGTATTTTATTTTATTATTATTTGTGGGGGGGGGGGGGGTCTCGGATGGTTGAGGGGCAACTCTTGGGGAACTTTGGGGGGATCTTGGATGGTTGGTGGTCTGGCGGTTGGGAGCTTGGGCCGGTGGCCGATAAGTCGCTGGTTTGGGTCCCCGTTTTGACTTGGTGGGAGATCTGTCGACGTGCCCTTGGGCGGGGCGCTTGACCCTGGTTGCTCCTGTGGGCCGCTCTGGACGGTAGCCAGTTAGATGACTGAATGTACTAGGACCCCTGGAGGTATTTGGCCTATCCACAGGTTGTACTTGAGAAGACTCATGGGACCATAGGCCTACTGGTAATATGCACATCAGGGGTACTCATGGAAGAGCAAGATTCAGTTGGTGGTACAGTAACCAAAAAGGGTTGGGAACCAATGCATTAGATGACTGACACCGTGCCTTCATCTTGGCACTCCCCCTCCATTGTACAAAATGTATTTATTAATGTCTACATTCGTTTTCACCACATTTACTCTATTACATATACCTTAATGCATGCTTTTAAATTATATTTTGTGAGGTAAACATAAAAAAAAAATATATATAGAAATACATTTTCCTTAAAGTATTAATTAATGTTTCTGTCCCCACTACACCCCAAAAAATACTTAAATACAAGTAATTTTGTCCTATTTAATTAAAATACTGTAGAATTCCATTCATTCCTATGGAGGAACTTTTTGAGGATCTGAGGACCCATGCTCAGACCCATGACTCATTTCTGTCTCCTGAGGAGGAATAGGCTTTGTCGTGCCCTCTTCACGACTGTCTTGGTGATTTTGGACCATGACAGTTCGTTGGTGATTTGGACACCAAGGAACTTGAAGCTCTCAACCTGTTCCACTACAGCCCCGTCAATGAGAATGGGGGCGTGCTCAGTCCTCTTTTTTTTCCTGTAGTCCACAATCATCTCCTTTGTCTTAATCACATTGAGGGATAGGTTGTTATCCTGGCACCACACGGCCAGGTTTTGGACCTCCTCCCTATAGGCTGTCTCATCGTTGTCGGTGATCAGGCCTACCACTGTTGTGTCGTCGGCAAACTTAATGATGGTGTTGGAGTCGTGCCTGGCCATGCAGTCATGGGTGAACAGGGAGTACAGGAGGGGACTGAGCACGCACCCCTGAGGGGCCCCCGTATTGAGGATCAGCGTGGCAGATGTGTTGTTACCTACCCTTACCACCTGGGGGCGGCCCATCAGGAAGTCCAGGATCCAGTTGCAGAGGGAGGTGTTTAGTCCCAGGATCCTTAGCTTAGTGATGAGCTTTGAGGTCACTATGGTGTTGAACACTGAGCTGTAGTCAATTAATAGCATTCTCACGTAGGTGTTCCTCTTGTCCAGGTGGGAAAGGGCAGTGTGGAGTGCAATAGAGATTGCATCATCTGTGGATCTGTTGGGGCGGTATGCAAATTAGAGTGGGTCTAGGGTTTCTGGGATAATGGTGTTGATGTGAGCCATGACCAGCCTTTCATTTACCCTCTAAGTCAGGTACACTGTATTCTTGAGTGATTTGCAAGTGCTCTCAGTCCTCTAACCTGTTCATTTGCCTGTACATGTCACGGTTCAGACAGACGACCAGAGGACCACAATTGCGTCACACCAGAAAGTTTATTAAAACTTAAGGGAAAAGGGAAGTAGGGAGTGAATGAAGGCTCCAGGGGTAACAGGGATCCCGTCCAATGTGCTGGGTCTGTGCCCCCCCCAGTGGCAGCGATGCGTCCTATGAAGCCGGTGGTGGGTGGTCCAGAAGTCCTGGGGGGGGGAGACACAGACACAACAGGGCGGAATGAAACAAGGCAGCAGTACAGTTCAAGGGAAATCCAAAATACGTAGTAGCAAGGCAGAAGGCTGGTCAGAGTTACCGGGATTGAAGAGTAGTCAGGAGTCGTTATGGCAGAAGCAGGTCTGGATCTCATGGGGCAGAAGAGTATCCAAAAATCAGGCAGGTCCGGGGTCACAAAACCAGGGTGAGCCAGAAGCGCGAGCAAACAGGTTCCGGGTGTGAGCTTTGCAGACGATCTGACACCGGAGAGCTGAAAGACAGGGCCTTAAATACTGGGAGAGGTAGTGGGTAATGCAGCGCAGCTGGCAGAGTAATTAGAGCAGAGCAGAGCAGGGACAGGTGGAGCTAGTTAGGCTGAGTAGAGAGAGTGGTGAGCAGAGTGGAAGAAAATTAAGGTGGTAACCCGGTGGAGTGAGAGGCTCATGACAGAACCCCCCCCCCAAGGGACGGCCCCAGAAGTCCCAAGAGCAACACCACGCCGGGCGGGAGGAGGGGAGCCGGAGGAGGGCTAGAACTCCTCCGAACGGTCCGAGTGAACGTCCTCATCCTCGGAGGAAGCCGGAGGGCCGTGGTCGGGAGATGGGACAGGTCCCGAGACAGGATCAGGCACAGGACAGGAAGCCGAGCGGGCAGGACGGTTAGGGACCCCTCTGGGGCGGCCCCTACGGATTGCAGGTTGATCAGGATGCCGTTGGTGGAAAGCGGTGATGAGAGTCCTATCCACAATCCGACTAGCTGGCACCCAGGTCCTTTCCTCAGGTCCATAGCCCTCCCAGTCAATGAGGTACTGGAGACCCCTACCCCTCCGTCTGGACCGAAGCAGGCGGCGGACGGTGTAAACCAGACCACCATCGACGAGCCGTGGAGGAGGAGGACAAGGCGCAGCAGGGACCAGCGGACTCTCATGGATGGGCTTAATCTTAGACACATGGAAAGTGGGGTGCACCCTCAGGGAATTAGGCAGTTGGAGCCGGACAGCAGTTGGGCTAATCACTCTTATGATAGGGAATGGGCCAATGAACCGAGGTGCCAGCTTCTGCGACTCCACCCTGAGTGGCAGGTTCTTCGATGACAACCACACCCTTTGACCAACATGGTAGGTGGGAGCAGGAATTCTCCGACGGTTGGCCCCGGTAGTGTAGCTGGCAACGGATCTGAGGAGTGTGGCTCGGGCTTGTGACCAGGTGCGGCGACATCGACGGGCAAAAGCAAGTGCAGATGGGCAAGTAACCTCCTCTTCCTGGCTGGCAAATAGAGGAGGCTGGTATCCATAAACACATTGGAAAGGGGACATACCGATGGCAGAGCAGGTCAGAGAATTGTGTGCGTACTCCACCCATGTCAATTGCTGCGACCAGGAGTGGGGGTTGCGTGAAGTCATGCATCGCAGTGCCTTCTCGAGCTCCTGATTAGCCCGCTCTGACTGCCCATTGGATTGGGGATGGAATCCGGAAGTCAGACTGACTGTGGCTCCCAGCAGGTGACAGAACTCCTTCCAAAAAGCGGAGGAGAATTGTGGACCACGGTCAGAAACTACATCCTTTGGCAGTCCGTGGATCCGGAAGACGTGTTCCAGGACCACCTGGGCGGTCTCCTTGGCGGTTGGGAGCTTGGGGAGGGGAATGAAGTGTGCCATCTTGCTGAAACGGTCAACTATGGTGAGAATGACGGTCATGCCACTTGAAGGGGGCAGCCCCGTGACAAAGTCAAGGGCGATGTGAGACCAGGGACGTCTGGGCACAGGCAGGGGCTGCAGCAATCCGGCTGGGGGCTGGCAGGACGACTTGTGTTGGTTGCAGATGGGGCAGGCTTGGACGAATTCCCGTACATCCTTTCTCAGAGAGGGCCACCAGAACCTCTGGGCGAGCAGGTTGTAAGTGCGGGTGGAGCCAGGGTGACAAGCTAGGCGGGAGTCATGTCCCCACTGAACGACCTGGGACCTCAGGTCTTCGGGGACAAAAAGGCGGTCAGCTGGGCAAGTGCTGGGACCTGGCTGGTTACGGAGAGCCTCCAGCACCTGTTCCTCAACAGCCCAGGTAAGAGCTGCAACGATGCAGGGACTTGGCAGAATCGACACAGGGTCCTTGGAGGGGGTGTCATCCTTCTGGAATTGACGGGAGAGGGCGTCTGGCTTGGTGTTGCGTGATCCAGGCCGGTATGACAGAGTGAAATTAAACCTGGTGAAGAACAGGGCCCAGCGGGACTGCCTGGAGTTCAACCGTTTGGCCGTGCGGATGTACTCCAAGTTCTTATGATCGGTCCAAACGAGAAATGGAATGGTGGACCCCTCCAGCCAGTGACGCCACTCCTCCAAGGCAAGCTTCACAGCCAGCAGCTCACGGTTCCCTATGTCGTAATTGCACTCAGAGGGGGACAACCGACGTGAGAAAAAGGCACAGGGATGGAGCTTCCTATCCTCCGCAGCCCACTGAGAAATCACAGCACCAACTCCCACATCCGAGGCGTCCACCTCCACAATGAATTGCCGGTCCACATCAGGCATCTGGAGGATGGGAGCGGAGGTGAACCTCACCTTGAGGGTACTGAAGGCTTTGTCGGCTGCTGGGGTCCAGGTGAAGGGTTGCTTGGTGCTGGTTAGAGCAGTGAGAGGGGCAGCAACGGTACTGTAGTTCCGGATAAACTTTCTATAGAAGTTAGCAAACCCCAGAAACTGTTGCAGCTTCTTTCTGTTCTCCGGAACTGGCCATGAAGTGACTGCTGATACTTTGGCAGGATCCATTTGGATACTTCCCTCTGCCACTATGTACCCCAGGAAGGCCACTGTCTTGACGTGAAACTCACATTTCTCTGCCTTGGCGTAGAGGGAATTCTCCAGAAGACGATGAAGGACTTGCTGGACATGGCGGGTGTGTTCAGACAGGTTTCTGGAGTAGATTAAGATGTCATCCAGGTAAACGAAGACAAACTTGTTTAACATGTCCCGCAGTACATCATTCACTAGAGCCTGGAACACAGCAGGAGCATTGGTGAGGCCAAAAGGCATAACCAGATACTCGTAGTGGCCTGTTGGTGTATTGAATGCGGTTTTCCATTCATCTCCCTCCCGGATCCGTACTAGGTGGTAAGCGTTTCTGAGATCCAACTTGGTAAAAACAGTGGCTCCCTGGAGCAACTCAAAAGCAGAGGTGAGCAGAGGCAGAGGGTAACGGTTTTTCACTGTGATGTCGTTGAGTCCCCTGTAGTCGATGCAGGGGCGAAGAGATCCGTCCTTCTTCCCCACAAAGAAGAAGCCAGCACCAGCAGGAGATGAAGATGAACGGATTAATCCTGCGGACAGAGAGCCATTGATGTAGTCCTCCATGGACTTTCTTTCAGGAGCAGACAACGAATAAAGACGACCCTTTGGAGGGGCTGTTCCAGGGAGGAGGTCGATGGCACAGTCGTACGGTCGGTGAGGGGGCAGAGATGTGGCTCTTGCTTTGTTAAACACCTCTCTGAGACCATGGTAGCATTCTGGGACATTGGAGAGGTCAGGAGCGGAGTTAGTAGGTACTGGCCGAGGGGGTAGTGCGGCAGCAAGCAGGCAGGTTCGGTGGCAGTCCTCTCCCCACTCCCTGATCACCCCGGTCACCCAGTCGAGCTGAGGGTTGTGCCGGCGGAGCCATGGGTAACCCAGGATGAGGGGTTGGCCTGGAGAGGGGAGCAGGTGAAACTGGATAGTTTCTTGATGGTTTCCGGACAGACCCATCGAGACCGGGGCCGTGACATGAGTGACCGATCCGAGTAAGTGTCCGTCCAGTGCCCGGGCAGGAATAGGAGGTGTCAAACGGAGGTTCTCCAGTCCCAGTTGGCGTGCCAGCTTGATGTCCATTATGTTGGCTTCGGCGCCAGAATCCACCAGAGCAGCCAGGGTGTGAGTTGAGTCAGAGAGGCGGAGGTGAACTTGCAGCAGGGGTTTGCGGTCGGAGGACTGGATGGTCATTGAACTCAACCGGACTCCCCCTATGCCCGGTGAGCTTCGGCCCTTTAAAGGGCAGGTTACCACACGATGTCCATCACCTCCACAATAGAGGCAGAGGTTTGAGGTGAAGCGGCGCTGGCGCTCTGCAGGAGTGAGAGAGGCTCGCCCAATCTCCATAGGCTCAGACTGATCAAGCTGACCTGGGTGAGTGGCAGTAGATGACAGGAGCCCAGTCGGATCTCTCCGAATGCCGGTAGTAGGTGGACCTTGGCGCCCCCTCTCACGACGACGGGTCTGTATCCTTCTGTCGATCCTGACAGTCAGTGCGATGGCTTCATCAAGAGTGGAAGGCAGTTCATGGGAGACCAACTCGTCCTTGATATAGTCAGCCAAACTATGGAAGAACGCGTCCACCAACGATGGTGTGTTCCAAGAACTTCGTCTAGCCAGGGTTCGGAAGTCGATGGAATGGTCTGCGACTGTACGTCTGCCTTGTCGAATACTGAACAGTTCACGAGACGCCTCTGCGGTTGGTGAATCCAGGTCAAACACCTTCAGCATCTCCTCAGCAAACAGGTCGAAGGTTGCACATGCAGGGGTTTGACGTTCGAACTCTGCTGTTCCCCAGAGTCGAGCTCGGCCCGTCAGGTGAGTGATGGCATACCCAACTTTAGCCCCCTCCGTGGCGAAGGTCCTTGGCTGCAAGGAGAACTGAAGTCGGCAGCTAGTCAGGAATGGCCGGACCTGGGTTGAATCGCCGTTGAACCGCTCGGGGTTTCCAATCTTGGGTTCCGGAGCAGCGGCTGCAATGACCGGGGCAGGTAACTCGGGGGCAGGGCTGGTGGGCAGACTGGCTGGGGTAAGGTTGGTGAGGAGTTGAATGATCATGGCGAGTTGTTGTTGCTGCTGCTGGAACTGCTGCTCATGCTCATCGGTTTCCATGTCGGGGAAAGTGTGCGCTGAGTCCATAATGGTCAGATCGTACTGTCACGGTTCAGACAGACGACCAGAGGACCACAATTGCGTCACACCAGAAAGTTTATTAAAACTTAAGGGAAAAGGGAAGTAGGGAGTGAATGAAGGCTCCAGGGGTAACAGGGATCCCGTCCAATGTGCTGGGTCTGTGCCCCCCCCAGTGGCAGCGATGCGTCCTATGAAGCCGGTGGTGGGTGGTCCAGAAGTCCTGGGGGGGGGAGACACAGACACAACAGGGCGGAATGAAACAAGGCAGCAGTACAGTTCAAGGGAAATCCAAAATACGTAGTAGCAAGGCAGAAGGCTGGTCAGAGTTACCGGGATTGAAGAGTAGTCAGGAGTCGTTATGGCAGAAGCAGGTCTGGATCTCATGGGGCAGAAGAGTATCCAAAAATCAGGCAGGTCCGGGGTCACAAAACCAGGGTGAGCCAGAAGCGCGAGCAAACAGGTTCCGGGTGTGAGCTTTGCAGACGATCTGACACCGGAGAGCTGAAAGACAGGGCCTTAAATACTGGGAGAGGTAGTGGGTAATGCAGCGCAGCTGGCAGAGTAATTAGAGCAGAGCAGAGCAGGGACAGGTGGAGCTAGTTAGGCTGAGTAGAGAGAGTGGTGAGCAGAGTGGAAGAAAATTAAGGTGGTAACCCGGTGGAGTGAGAGGCTCATGACAGTACATTCAGTGAGCTTTAAGAAGAGGGAGTCTATGGAGGCAGAGATGTCACTGTCAGTGGTGGAGCTGTGGCTAATCAGGTGAGCTCCATGTCAGCTCTCGTCGCCATGTAATATATGTTATATTTATATATAATATATTAAGGCTGTAACACAACAAAATGTGGAATAAGTCAAGGGGTATGAATACTTTCTGAAGGTACTGTATCTGTTTTTTCTAATGAAAGGACTGAAAATGAAGAACTGGAAGGCACACATTGCATGGCCACATGAAGCTACTTTCATTGCTCATTATCGTTATGGTCTTTGGGCTTGTTCAGTATTTAGTCTGTGTGGTTAAGGACCTTTTGTTTGTCTCCTCAACATCCTGTGTTATGTCACCTGTTAGGATGACAGCTCAGCCCTGTGGGTGGCTTCTCTCTCCAAGGCTGCGTGATGTTTGAGCTGGACGTTAACGGCCTTCCCTCTGGTAATAATGGGGGGGATGAATGGCTGTGAATGTGTGTTTACAACAATCGGATCCCCACCTCTCTTTTCTCCTCCTCTTCACTCACAAGTGTGAAGGGCAAAGTGCAGAGCAACCTATTCAAGATCAGAGCCCGCCAGGTCCAAAATCGACTGAGTATGGATGTGATTAGGGAACAGATTTAATCAATCAGCTCTAGGTTAGACATCAGAACACAACTCACAAAAGTAACTGGTGAAGATGTGTATCTCCATAGTTTCCTACCATCTAAAATGGTTTGGTCGCTGTATTTATTATTTGTCAATGAAAACATATTCAAGTTCACTGTACAATAATTTCACAGGTAACAATCCAGGTGCAGGATGAGACAGTAGCATGGTTGCACACAAGCATTTCACTGCACACGTTATAACTGATGTAAAGTTAGGTTCAAGTTTAGTTACTGTGCCATACATATTTTCATTTGAATGTATAGTATTGGGTCACTTGTCTTATAATGGACATAGATTCAATTTACTCTTGAGATGTTCACTTGTTGTATGGGAATGAAACCATATTTCACTCACATTCACCTGTGGTCTTTGCAGGTGACCCAACATGTTGGTCATACTTAAATACATTTCCCTGAAGCACACACTTATGACAAAAGCAATTATTCTACCACTTTTTATTTTTGCTGTGCTTTGCTCTGATGGACATTACATTACCTCACCAGAATAATATGGACTATTGCAGAATACCTATTGCTGTATGTCTTGTTTATCATAATCAGATTGAGTATTTTGTAACATTTGTCATATGAATAGAAAAAGAAAAATGTATAAAGTGTATTGGAAAGACTATTAAAGGGATACTTGTGAATTTTGGCAATGAGGCCCTTTCTCTTCTTCCCCAGAGTCAGATGAATTTGTGGATACCGTTTTTATGTCTGTTTCTAGTATGAAGGAAGTTAGAGGTAGTTTCGTGAGCCAATGCTAACTAGCGTTAGTGCAATGACTGGAAATCTATGGGAATCGACTAGCATATTTTTGTTGAGAGGAAATATTTTCCCTCTGATGACAGAATTATAAGAAAGGTTGCCAAGCCTATGGATGAACTAGACTGATGTTGGTTCATTTCAGGGACCCCAACGATGTGTTATTGTATGTAGCCATTTTGTGACTCCCCCAGGGTTCACGGGAGGTATTACAGAAGTCTGGCAAGCACAGGAAAATGTAAGTAATGTGGCTCAAGTGTGGTGATTCGAGCAGTCCAATGTATTGTCCTCACTAAAGTGCCTGTGATACGAAGCTACTGGTCTATTGAGACGCAGCCCCATTGTGTCTCCTTAAGGTGAGGAGGTGTTGAAAGTGCCCCCCGGGGACGTCTTGTCACTCGGTTTTCGTAGTAACTGCAAGAAGTCGGCCATCACAGCGCCGAGATCCGGGTGCTGCCGCCTTCAACTCCTCCTGTAACACACATACATACACACACACACACACACACACACACACACACACACACACACACACACACACACACACACACACACACACACGTCAGGTCATTTTAGAAACTTAGGGGTTAGTGGTTTAAGAGTAAGGGGCTAGGGTGAGAGTAGGGGATAATGGGTAGGGTGTAGGGTAAGACTAATATGTCACTTTTCTGTCCAGGAACTTGGAGTGCATCTGCATGTCCTCCTCCCAGACCAGAGGCCTCTTTTCAAACACTGGCTTATCATCCCTTACCTCTTACACACAAACATGTAAATAGGGGAACACTCCTAATAGTGTGTGTGTGTGTGTGTGTGTGTGTGTGTGTGTGTGTGTATTAGGGGTGGGAGCAGCAGGAGCCTCGAGTTGACAGGAGAGCCCACCTGCAGTCGGCTGGCCAGGTGTCTAAACAAGAACAGGATATGACATCACACAGGGAGAAAGAGATGGCAGGAGCAATGGTGCCCTGTATGTCCCAGGTTCCTCTGGTGTAGGCTGGGTTACTGTAAAAGCACTTTTTGACAATTGCTCATGTAAAAAAAGGCCATATACACTAAACAAAAATATAAACGCAACATATAAAGTGTTGGTACCATGTTTCATGAGCTGAAATAAAAGATCCCGGAAATTTGATACACACAATATCTTATTTCTCTCAAATTTTGTGCACAAATTTGTTTACATCCCTGTTAGTAAGCATTGGTATGTTATGGTATGGGTAGGCATAAGCTACGGACAAGAAACATAATTGAATTTTATTGATGGCAATTTGACTGCACAGAGATACTGTGACGAGATCCTGAGTCCCATTGACGTGCCGTTGTCGTGCCTTATTTTTAAAGGTATCCTGTGACAAACAGATGCATATCTGTATTCCGAGACGTATGAAATCCATAGATTAGGGCCTAATGAATTTCTCAATTGACGGATTTCCTTATATGAACTGTAACTCAGTAAAATATTTGAAATTGTTGCCTTTATTTTTGTTCTGTATATAAATTTGCACGATTGATTGATTGTATAAGTAGAAGTGATGTCCTCTTATCCGTTAGGTAGGAAGTAGCAGTGCGCCTATGTTTTTGACCACTGACCTGCTTCTGTTGTGGGGAGCGGCCATGATACGATGGCAGGGAGGCGTTCATGGTGGGTCCTGCCGGTGCAGAAGGAGGGCGTGCGGTAGGGACAGCTACACTCCACAGGCGGCCGGTGGCACCTTAATTGGGGAGGACGGGCTCATAGTAATGGTTGGAACGGAATTAATGGAATGTATCGAACACATGGTCTCCATGTGTTGGATACCATTCCGTTTAGTCCATTCCAGCCATTATTATGAGCAGTCCTCCCCGCAGCAGCTACAGTAGTTAGCTAGTTAGCTTTAAATGCTAGTTACATAATCTAGTTATGTACACAGCCGCTAGGTTAACGTTCATTTAGCTGGCTAGATTACCATGATCAAGTCCCTCAACTAACTAGCTAACTTGTCAAGCCACAAACACTAATTACACTCACCTAAGAGGATGCACCATCATTAATGTGAGCTAGCTAACTGCACTCGATGTAAACAAAATCAAATGCACCCAGTTCGGCAGCCCTTTTCCAATAACCTTGAAAGTGCCCATTTTCTGAAATAAAGAACGGAGAATGAAAAATGCTGATTTCTGTCAATTTGTCCTAACTCAGGGTTTCCCAAACTCTGTGCACATTTTGGTTTTTGCCCTAGCACTACACAGCTGAGTCAAACAATCAACTAATCATCAAGCTTTAATAATGTAAATCAGCTGTGTAGTGTTAGGGCAAAAAACTAAATGTGCACCCCTTGGGGTCCCGAGGACAGAGTTTGGGAAACGGAGAACGAGCAGTGAAACGATGACCCGTTTTCCTGTTTAATGTAGGTCTGTCACAGTGGTTCCCAACTCCTGTCCTCAAGTACCCCCAACAGTACACATTTTTATTGTACTCCTGGACAAGCATACCTGTCCAATAATCATCAGGCCCTCAATTAATTGAATCAGGTATGTTTGTCCGGGGCTACAACAAAAATGTGTGCTGATGAGGGTACTCGAGGACCGGAGTTGGGAACCATAGGATATCAATTGGCCAGAAGGTACACGGACCTTAGTAAGGCTCAGAAAGAGTAATCTGGAAAAAATGTTGGCCTTAGTTATAGGGTACAATAGGGTTACGTTTTTAATGGTCAAGTCATACAGTCAGGGAAATCTCATCGAAAACCATTTCTGTCTCGTGACAGAAATGTTCCCCTTCTGTCTTTTCAAGGAATTCACAGCACTTGAGAGATGATTCCCATGCCAGCCACAAGGGGGTGTGAGAGTGTAGAAGACTGGAGGTGAACTACAGAAGGATTTGTTTTACTGTTGGAGAGAGCGTGAGAGAGAGAGAGATTCCAGTTTTATGTCAGTTTTATCAATGAAATCCAATAGACATTAGTGTTAACTTTTCCCAAAATGCATGGTGATTTAATTATGATGGTTCAATTATGATGGTGATTTAGGGAGTCAATGATATTTGACAAAATGTTCTATCCAAACCCACAGATCTCCAGAGGCCACTGTTACAGCTGGATGCTAAATGTTTTATAACAAATTATTCTCCAAAAAGGGGACTAACAAATACAGTACCTAGTGAAAGTCTACACACCCCATGCACATTCTTCACATTTTGCTGCCTTAAAATTAAATCTAAAAAGAGATTAAATTGGATTGTTTTTGCCTACAGATCTACACAACCTACTCCACATTTTCAAAATGAAAGAAAGTTCTAGAAAATGGTCCATATATTCTCCAAGAAGGGGAATAACATTATAACTGTCTGAATTTATTATACCCACAGCAACGTCTTTCCTTTTCAAAGAAATTGCAGCAATAATTTGAATGTGTAATGTCAAATGGTAATTCAGAGATTATATATTGTTTAGATAACCTGACTAAACACCGGTCTCAGCATTATCTGAAGGATCTTTCAACACCTGAACTGGAGTGGAGTAAAGTGCTAGTAGCAGTGAGTTTGTTTTATCTCACTTTGTGGATTATAGGGGAGTTGTACCAAGCAGAGCTGGGCCGGGGCTGTGGATGAAATCACTGCCAAGGGAACATGAGGACAACCCAGTGAGACTGTACAGAATTTACAGACCAGAACAGAGTAAAGCCCTGAAATGTGTCATAGATAAGCAGACTGCACTGAAGCCCACGCTTCAATAGCCATACAATAATATTATCTCCCTCTCAAACACACGCATGCACACATACACTCACACACACAGATAGTTGTGAGAATAATTTACCATTTGACAGATACTGCTGAATAAGCATTTGGCTATGGTCCTCCTATGCATATGCCAATAAGAGATTTTGAGAATGTACCGGAAGGAAGCCCATAGAAATGTTTGGAACAAACCCTGTCGAGACGGTGAATAATGCACAGGATACAGCATTACTTTAACCTCTGATGTTCTCTAGAGCAGGGGTTTTCCAACTGGGGTCTAATTTTGTAAATATGTCTGGTCATGGATTTTTAGACAGTCTTTTCTTGTTGTTTTTGTTACAGGGGCCATTTTGAATCGTACCAACCCAAAGCCTGGTGCCAAGTAGACTCTGGAGGTTTCAGCTCTCACAGCTGGTACCATTTTGTTCTGGAATGGCATGATGGGGAGCGGTTATTGTTATGTAAAGGACATCTGGGGTACACAGCAAGGGACATCTTGTTGTTTGTTCCCCTGCCAAGGGAATGGTATAATGTCTATTGTATGTTCAACTTCAATCTTGCAATACCATGTCTATGATCAAACACATGAAGCCTACTTATTAAAGTGTCAAATTAGAGGTGAACAAAACCTCTGGAATGGGCTCTCTAAACATGAACCTACACTATACTACACTACAAAACGTTTATAGAAGAAAGGAAAATAATTACTCAAGAAATTTCACTTGACCAATAATGTTCTCCCCCTGTGTGAATAAGGTGTCTATTCATCTTGGCAAGAGGTCAGCACTGTTGAAAATTAACTCTGTCCACGCTAGGACAGAGGGAGTGAACAGGAATGTGCTGTGCATTTTTTTTTTTTTTTTTTTTACTGTAGATAAAAACAAATACAGATTTGATTAGACAAGTGAGAAATACAAGAGTCATGGTCTGACTAGAGATTTGTTGTCACTTATTATCTGATAGTGGGGGCCAGAACCATTGCTGCATGACTGTACTATCGGAAGAGTGGAGGATTTCAGGGAAAAGCAAACTTTGTCTCTGTGTATCATGTGTCTGGCAGGCAGCTAAATGAACCAATCTGTTGAAGATTGTCTAAAACAGTCTGGGGCTATATGCCATATCCCATCCAGCAGAAACCATACATACCAGAGGGTTAGGTTAGCCAGCCCTGTTGACAGGTCCAATTACGAGTGTCCTCCGGTGCAGATAGCAGAGAGACACTGCTCAGTTTCACAGACCTAAACCCAAATTACACTAGCCACTTCCTGCTGTTTCACTCCAACAGACCTTTACAAGGTATGTGAGAGTGAAATTCCTAGGTTTCACTGATGCTTTGCATATGGCTCAAGGGGGACACCAACAATGGAAGATATACGGCAGCCACATGTCCCTATACTTTACAAAGCTTTATGTCTTCATCATTATTATTTGAAGAGCTGAGTTATGCATCTGTTGGATTCTGGGGATGTTTAGTGGGGGACTTATAAAGTGCTAAATGTTGATTCTGGATCTGGATATGAAAATCAAATACGCCTGTAGGGAGTCCTGGATTTTCATGGATGGTAATTCCCCTCTCATAGGATGTTATGATTACACAATGTACACCAAAACAGCAGGGTGTATTGGGGGAAGGGTCTCGTGGGGTGAATGGGGGTGGGACAGTGGGAGTTCTGAGTCTAAGAATGCCTTGAGAAATATGTTCATGTGAACAGTTTATCCAGCTGTACAGCATTGCTTGATTCAACTCAATTCAACTCACTTCAACGCTCACAGTGCTGTGAGAATGGTTGGCCTCAATTTCATGGTTTCATTGAAGACACTATTGTATTCAGGTTTATGCAGAAAGGACCAGTATCCTGACAAAGATTTGTCCAGGATTAGGATGTCTTTAATCTGTCTGGGAAACTGGCCCTAGAGGCCTAAAGTCAGGTTGACAAATGTGGTGTATTGGTGGCTATTCGTTCGCTAACTGGCAGGCTGGCAGGTTTAC
Source organism: Coregonus lavaretus (assembly GCF_964263955.1). Lineage (NCBI taxonomy): Eukaryota > Metazoa > Chordata > Actinopteri > Salmoniformes > Salmonidae > Coregonus > Coregonus lavaretus. The sequence goes on along the minus strand of NC_140010.1, from coordinate 31,418,639 downwards.
ATGCATTCAGCAGGATTGTAGAAGGATTGTAGTCATCTTGGGGACACTGGGTTTTTAGAGTGAATGTCCTGTTACAAAGATCATGACCTTTGTCCGGCTGAAAATTATGACATAATTTCCTCATGACATTTCTGTATGTCATTTCTTGTTGAATAATTGTGAGTGTTGTCATTAAAAAAGATGCTTTGTTCAATGCTGTTTATAGAAACAGAGAAGTAAAGAATCGTGAAATGTATGTCAACTGACATTTTTCTCTAGTAACAAAGGAAATGTATAAATCTTTCCAAGAATCCGATGACATTATTCTCTGATTAGAAACGCGTTGAAGAAATCATATCATAATTGGTCAGAACTTCATGATCAACCTGGTTGGTCATTGGCCTAAATTAAAATAAACCAGTATACAGGTAGCAGATAGTCTAGCGGTTAAGAGCGAATCCCCCAGCCGACTAGGTTAAAAATCTGTCGATGTGCCCTTGAGCAAGGCACTTAACCCTGATTGCTCCTGTAAATCACCCTGGATCAGAGCGTCTGCAAAATGACTAAAATGTACAAATGTAATACAATTCCCTCCCTGCATGTTGCGAATGCAGGATTCCATAAAAGTTCTCTGCCCATAAAATGAGCGCCAGGCCCTATACAGAATGTGCTCGTTAGAATGACGAGGCAACCCACTGGGCACACCACGTCATTTCAACATGGATAATTGGGTAGAATTTGGGTGAGACGTTGATCAATGAGATTACAACCTATATTCACCCACTCAAAAAGAGAGCCAAAAGTTAGTTGAATTTCCAATGTGTTATCACTTTGCTTTTAACCATCTAAAAGCACAACCAAATTTAAATAAAAAAAACTAAGTTCAAATGGGAATACAATGTCAGATATTTTTTTTGTAGAAGTGATTAATATGTTATCACTGTGCTTCATCTAATAGCAGAACCAAATGACCCGGATTGCAGTTGAGTCTACATTAAAAGTACATGGTACAAGAGATTCTGCACAGATTATTACAGCAATTGTGAAGATCTCCACAGTATCTCCACACTATCTTGAACATGCAGGCTTTATATGATTACATAAGAAGAAATGTATACTCTAGTTACAGTAACCTCAATGTGGCCGTGGATGTGTTACTAATTTTAATGTTGAATGTTACATTAGTTTGTAAGATAGCCTTAACTTTTTACTGTATTACAAAAGTAATATTGAATTGTGTTTGGTTGACAACAATATGTATCTACTGCTTGGATATTTCCGTCTGAGCTACTGGTTTAATCCCATTCTTTAACTAACATTTTTGGAGTTGGAGACATGAATCCAACATATAATTTTTTAACTTGTCGACTCATTATCATTTATTGTATTTCAAAAGTGACATTGAATTGTGTTTGGTTGTCAAATCAACGAAATATCAACATTTGAAGTAGATTTATCTTCTGTTGGATAGTTCCATCTATGCCACTGACTTAGACTGGCTTTAATTCCAGTTTGTCTACAAATTAATAATTTATATGTTGGATTCATGTCGCCATCTCAACATAAAATCTAAGTTAAAGAATATAACTAAATCAAATCAAACTTTATTTAAAGTGCTTTTAAAGTTTGATTGGATTTGATTTAGTCCTATTCTTAGATTTTTGGTTGAGATGGAGACACGAATCCAACATATCAATTATTAATTTGTAGACAAACTGGGATTAAAGACAGACTAAGTCAGTGGCACTGATGACACAATGCAATATCATTAAATATAATTACATTTTAAATCAACCAGAGCTTGAAACCCTAGGCTTATTGTATTGTCAATTTTTGTTGAATTTTGGGTTGAATTGAAACAATAGCTGTTGATGACTTTGCAAATGTTATATAGCCCGAAATAGCATCATTGATGATGAGTGATAAAGTAAGGTCACATTTAATTTGCTCTGGTAACCTACCCTTTGGAAGGACTTCTATAGCAACAGTGAATCTATTTAGTTTTTAAGTGGAGCTGTCTCAACAATCATTCTCACAATAGCAGTCAGTAACAAATATCATAGCTAAGCAGGGCTAGGCTTGATTTAAAGATGTAGCTAGATCAATTCTCCAGGAGGAGGTGCTGCCCAGCCTGATGTTTTCTTTCTGATAATGGATATAACGTTGAAGATCTGACGTTGTTTTAAAGGTACAAATTCAACATTTTATACAAAGTTTGTCTATGTTGAAATTTGATTACCATGATGACATGATCCTGTAGTTGTAATTTCACCCTCAAAACAACAGTTGATTGTTTTTCAAATCACAATAGGTTGACAAATTACGTTGAAACAACGTTGATTCAACCAGTCTGTCCCCAGTGGGAAGGCTCTCTGTGGTGTGATAATTGGGACCAGACTTCCAGTGATTTAATAGATGAAACATCCACTTCACCACAGCAGCAGTCAGGGCAGGACAAACATCCCTCACTCTTATGTTGACTTCAAAGTCAAACAAATACAAACATTTAGGATTTTGTATAGACTGCAGATGAACAAATATTTCTGACCCAAATGGTCAAATATTTGGATTCTTTGAGGCACACTCTGCCTGAGTGCTTGAATATAACCCAAAACCTGTCAACTCGGGGGCTGTTTACTTCACATACTGTATGTTTTCCTAGTTTACAGTTTTATTACATTTATGCAACATAGGACAACATTTTCCATATACGTCAGAGGGAGAAAGGGGGTCTCCGTTACCATTCTCTTTCTCTTTCTATACACTCTCTTCCTCTTTTAGGATTTGTGCCTATGTCATCATGATTTTGAAAATTAAAGTAGCTTTGAGGACTGTAGTGTGCTTCCTATATGATTTTTAAAGGGGCTAGTTTGAAAGGACACCATATGTTTCCTTATGCTTGTTCCTATAGGAGTATGCCCTATAGATAAGAATTAAAAAACTGATGTAGAAAAAAGATGTAGCCCCACCATCCACCAAACTCATCCAGCTCGGACTCAGTGATCACAGCGGACAAGGACAGCTCCATTGTTCATCTGTCATCTCACTTTTATATTCATTTGTCATCCAGCTTGACTCTTTAACAGCATCTGGCCACTGAGCCCATGGGTGGAGGTGCCATGGCCCCTCACATCTGTCTGTGAGCCTGAGGAATGACTGTGTGCCAAGGCTAAGCGCCATTAAACTACTGTACCGTACAGAGCAGATTAAGGTTAGGTTTGTCATAGCCGTAGGAGACAGCAGACCTGAGGAGTTAGACATGTTACTCAGCCCACTGGAATAGTTTCACAGACAGTCTATTAATAACCAACAATACTCTGAAGAGAATGAGTCAGTTAATGATCAAGAGGTCAATCTGTGTGGTTAGTCTGTAGACTCAACAGTCAGTAACAACTTAAGTACATTGAAAATACAGTGATAAGAAGGAGTGGGACTGAGTGAGAATGATTGGGCCTATAGAATCAGAGACTGAAGTTATAAAAGGATTTCGAAATGTTAGAGAAACAGAGAGATTAACAAAGCCGGCGACAGGCGATTGGACTCATGCCACCCGTGGAATTCGAAACCCCAAAGGCTCATGGGACAGCTGTGAAAATAAATCTTCACATGAAGTGGAATGTGAGGGAGAATATACACTACCATTCAAAAGTTTGTGGTCACTTAGAAATGTCCTTGTTTTCCATGAAAACATACAATAAATCAGTTTGAATAGGAAATATAGCAAAATGCATAGGACATGTAGTCATTGACAAAGTTAGAAATAATGATTTTTAATAGAAATAATAATTGTGTCCTTCAAACTTCAAAGAATGCTCCATTTGCAGCAATTGGCTCCAATCAAGCGCCGTCCACAGGGTATGGTATGGTGTTGCAAAATGGAGTGATAGCCTTCCTTCTTCAAGATCCCTTTTACCCTGTACAAATCTCCCACAATCCCACAAATGTTCTTCTTTGTGATCTGAACACCTCAAACTTCAATTCGTCTGTCCATAACACTTTTTTCCAATCTTCCTCTGTCCAGTGTCTGTGTTCTTTTGCCCATCTTAATCTTTTATTTTTAATGGCCAGTCTGAGAAATTGCTTTTTCTTTGCAACTCTGCCTAGAAGGTCAGCATCCCGGAATTGCCTCTTCACTGTTGACGTTGAGACTGGTGTTTTGCGGGTACTATTTAATGAAGCTGCCAGTTGAGGACCTGTGAGGCGTCTGTTTCTCAAACTAGACACTCTAATGTATTTGTCCTCTTGCTCAGTTGTGCACCGGGGCCTCCCACTATTTATATTCTGGTTAGAGCCAGTTTGCGCTGTTCTGTGAATGGAGTAGTACACAGCGTTGTACGAGATCTTCAGTTTCTTGGCAATTTCTCGTATGGAATAGCCTTAATTTCTCAGAACAAGAATAGACTGACGAGTCTCAGAAGAAAGTTATTTGTTTCTGGCCATTTTGATTCTGTAATCAAACCCACAATTGCTGATGCTCCAGATACTCAACTAGTCTCAAGAAGGCCAGTTTTATTGCTTCTTAAATCAGCACAACAGTTTTCAGCTGTGCCAACATAATTGCAAAAGGGTTTTCTAATGATCAATTAGACTTTTAAAATGATAAACTTGGATTAGCAAACACAACGTGCCATTGGAACACAGGACTGATGGTTGCTGATAATGGGCATCTGTAAGCCTATGTAGATATTCCATAAAAAATCAGCCGTTTCCATCTACAATAGCCATTTACAACATTAACAATGTCTACACTGTATTTTTGATCAATTTGATGTTATTTTAATGGACAAAAAAATTGCTAAGTGACAGCCAACTTGGATTTGTCAAAAGGCATCTAAAGAATCTGACCATGAGAAACAAGATTCTCTGGTCTGATGAAACCAATTTTGAACTCTTTGGCCTGAATGCTAAGCGTCACGTCTGGAGGAAACCTGGCACCATCTCTATGGTGAAGCATTGTGGTGATAGCATCATGCTGTGGGGATGTTTTTCAGCGGCAGGGACTGGGAGACTAGTCAGGGGAAAGATGAACAGAGCAAAGTACAGAGAGATCCTTGATGAAAACCTGCTCCAGAGTGCTCAGGACCTCATACTGGGCCGAAGGTTCACCTTCCAACAGGAAAACGACCCTAAACACACAGCGAAGACAACGCAGGAGTGGCTTCGGGGCAAGTCTCTGAATGTCCTTAAATGGCCCAGCCAGATCCCGGACTTGAACCCGATCTCTGGAGAGACCTGAAAATAACTGTGCAGCGACGCTCCCCACCCAACCTGACAGAGCTTGAGAAGATCTGCAGAGAAGAATGGGAGAAACTCTCCAAATACAGGTGTGCCAAGCTTGTAGCGTCATACCCAAGAAGACTCAAGGCTGTAATCGCTACCAAAGGTGCTTCAACAAAGTACTGAGTAAAGGATCTGAATACTTATGCAAATGTCATATTTCAGTTTTTTATTTTTAATATGTTTTCCTTGTCATTATGGGGTATTTTGTGTAGATTGATGAGGGGAAAAAACTATTTAATCCATTTTAGAATAAGGCTGTAGTGTAACAAAAATTGAAGATTGGGAAGATTGTGGCTTGAGGAAATAATTAACAAATTCTGTGACATTCACAATATGCTGTAATCTTATTATCACTGATTTATAAAAAATGATCATCTCTTACATTCCAATAAACTTACACATGTATTATTAAAGAAACATTATTGCATTGAGTAAACATGAATGTAATGTATGTACTGTGCAGGGCTTACAGTGGGGAAAAAAAGTATTTAGTCAGCCACCAATTGTGCAAGTTCTCTCACTTAAAAAGATGAGAGAGGCCTGTAATTTTCATCATAGGTACACGTCAACTATGACAGACAAATTGAGAAAAAATATTCCAGAAAATCACATTGTAGGATTTTTAATGAATTTATTTGCAAATTATGGTGGAAAATAAGTATTTGGTCACCTACAAACAAGCAAGATTTCTGGCTCTCACAGACCTGTAACTTCTTCTTTAAGAGGCTCCTCTGTCCTCCACTCGTTACCTGTATTAATGGCACCTGTTTGAATTGTTATCAGTATAAAAGACACCTGTCCACAACCTCAAACAGTCACACTCCAAACTCCACTATGGCCGAGACCAAAGAGCTGTCAAAGGACACCAGAAACAAAATTGTAGACCTGCACCAGGCTGGGAAGACTGAATCTGCAATAGGTAAGCAGCTTGGTTTGAAGAAATCAACTGTGGGAGCAATTATTAGGAAATGGAAGACATACAAGACCACTGATAATCTCCCTCGATCTGGGGCTCCACGCAAGATCTCACCCCGTGGGGTCAAAATGATCACAAGAACGGTGAGCAAAAATCCCAGAACCACACGGGGGGACCTAGTGAATGACCTGCAGAGAGCTGGGACCAAAGTAACAAAGCCTACCATCAGTAACACACTACGCTGCCAGGGACTCAAATCCTGCAGTGCCAGACATGTCCCCCTGCTTAAGCCAGTACATGTCCAGGCCCGTCTGAAGTTTGCTAGAGTGCATTTGGATGATCCAGAAGAGGATTGGGAGAATGTCATATGGTCATATAAAACCAAAATATAACTTTTTGGTAAAAACTAAACTCGTCGTGTTTGGAGGACAAAGAATGCTGAGTTGCATCCAAAGAACACCATACCTACTGTGAAGCATGGGGGTGGAAAAATCATGCTTTGGGGCTGTTTTTCTGCAAAGGGACCAGGACGACTGATCCGTGTAAAGGAAAGAATGAATGGGGCCATGTATCGTGAGATTTTGAGTGAAAACCTCTTTCCATCAGCAAGGGCATTGAAGATGAAACGTGGCTGGGTCTTTCAGCATGACACTGATCCCAAACACACCGCCCGGGCAATGGAGTGGCTTCGTAAGAAGCATTTCAAGGTCCTAGAGTGGCCTAGCCAGTCTCCAGATCTCAACCCCATAGAACATCTTTGGAGGGAGTTGAAAGTCCGTGTTGCCCAGCGACAGCCCCAAAGCATCACTGCTCTAGAGGAGATCTGCATGGAGGAATGGGCCAAAATACCAGCAACAGTTTGTGGAAACCTTGTGAAGACTTACAGAAAACGTTTGACCTGTGTCATTGCCAACAAAGGGTATATAACAAAGTATTGAGAAACTTTTGTTATTGACCAAATACTTATTTTCCACCATAATTTGCAAATAAATTCATTAAAGATCCTACAATGTGATTTTCTGGATTTTTTTTCTCATTTTGTCTGTCATAGTTGACGTGTACTTATGATGAAAATTACAGGCCTCTCTCATCTTTTTAAGTGGGAGAACTTGCACAATTGGTGGCTGACTAAATACTTTTTTTCCCCACTGTATATTTCATGTGGTATTAGTTTAGTTTCTATATTACAAGTGTAGACACTGTTGTGGTTTGGGAAGGCTTTCCCCCCTTCTTTGATCACTTCCTTCCTTACTTTGAATTTGAAATGTTTAGTCATTTTGCAGAAGCTCTTATCCAGAGCGACTTACAGTTAGTGAGTGCATACATTTTCATACTGGTCCCCTGCGGGAATCCAACCCACAACCCTGGTGTTGCAAGCGCCATGCTCTACCAACTGAACCAACCTTCCTTCCTGTCTGTACAAACAGACATTTCAAATAGAGACAGACAGCAACCTTGGGAAGCGTTGGCAAAACTTGTTCAAGGGAATAGAGAGATTGAACAACCGTGAAAGGAACCAGACTCATAAGGGGATGCCCATTCTATGGCTGGCACATGGCATGATTGCATCACAGTCTATTTGGGCTGTTGGGAATTTTCTAAAAGCAGAAAGCTTTTAGAAAATCAGGTGGTGGGTATGCTACTTTTCATGTAGCAGTGCAATGGAAATCTACCTGATTACTTTACGAAAGGACTCAGTCATGGCATGAGTCTTGTGCCAGTGACAAACCTAGGGTAAATTACTTCCTGAGTGGATTCTAGTCAGCACAAAGGATATTGAGGAATTTAAAGTTTCATTTAATGACAACATCTTAGCCCTAGATACACAAATTATTACATTATCCAAAGTTTTAGCTGGACCAATGGTCAACATTGACTAAACTTTAGCCGCCACGTTCCCCGAGTCCTCTCTTTACTATAACACTCACATCTATACTGATGTCATCTCTTCCTCTGATTATGGAAGTCATTACTGGATGGTTTGTTTGAAGGATTAATAGATGAGGCACTGCTTACATGACATATTACAGCATTGTTGAACTATTCACATTGCCTAGACCCAAGGAGCTAAGATGTTTCATCCATACACTTTGCCTTTTAAGAAGTCGTAGGCTACCAGACACAAACCTTTTCAAGCTGGGAGAGATTGACAGAGCCACACAGAGATCCAAAATAGAAAACGTTTATTTAATCGTTGTATATTTGACCATGATTGTAAACTTCCCAAACTGTATACATATATTTTTTTAGGAACTCAGTCCGGCCTTCAACCTACTCTTGACAGTTGTAATAGTAGAATGCACAAGATGCAATTTCGAAATTGGGTAGTGCATCATCAGTTTTCCTCTTGTCATTGCAGACCTTAGAGCTATTTATAACTTGTCAGAAATGTCAAGATCAACTAGCCCAGGTTAGCTAATGTTTTTAGCTAGGTTTTTTAGCCCATTGATTTTGTTGTAATGTTTGAGTCACTCAGATATCACATGAACACACAGAAGAAATGGCAAAATGTGTAGAATTGCAGGAAATTAGCTTTATTAAATGCAAAATCTTCTCTCTACTCCATGGCAAAATGTGTAGAAATGCAGGAAATAAGCTTAAAACCTGCAAAATGTTATCTTCACCAACAAGAGGGATGTGAACAGTTTTTGTCATGGACAGTGCTTGTGCATATAGAAATAGACATTGCACTCGGGCACCCCTTCCATCCCCAATGAAAAAGTTTGGAAACCACTGAGACTACACCTCTGATTGCATTGCATTTCATTGCAGTTATTTGTTATGAGGGTTAATTCAGAGACGTTTGTTCTGCAGATTCTGATCATAACCATTAACTGCCTTAGCTTATTATGGTCAATGCAAATGTATGATTATTTTCACATACTCAATACTCTGAATCTTCAACATTTGGGAGTGATCAATGGTTTAGCTCACCATGACCACTAATTAATTCCCACAATAATATGTCTTACTTAGCAGTCTAGGCCAGCCAGAAGGAGAGGAGAGGAGGGTGTGGTGGAGTACTAGTCATTTGACATAAAGTCCATTGCTTAGTGATCAAGCTGTTCTCTCAAACAAGGGTAATACTGGATCCCATGCTTGTCAACTGTCTTAAAACTGCTAAGCCTAAATCAATTCCTTTATTGAACCAAATGCAGGAATCCCTGAGTGAAATATGAAATGGACCCACACTGGAGACATCCAGTAAATTTAAACAGTGCTCTTTTGTGTCCATATTCATATTCGACAGGAAACCGCTTTCAGCGAACAGCGGAGGGTTGGGAAAAAGTTGCACTGAGGACAGCTAATACCAAAGGTCCAGAGGTCTCCAGCTTGAGTCACATGTTCGTTCCCTGCCCACCACTCTACCGGACGGACTATCCTCCATGAGTTACATGTTCTTGGAGATGAGAATGGGAAGTTTTAGATATGAGTTGATGTCAGTGTAGTGATGTGTAGCTAATTATCGTTGTTAAAGTGTTATTAATGCATTATAACACCTTGACTAACACAATAAGTGTTTTAATTGAAAAGGATTGTAAATAAACTGTCTATCAGTGTTTTGTTGAGATTCACTTTGGATTACCTCTGCGCAGAAAGCAAGGTGGGGTTGTGAAGCTACAAAATAATTATTTATTTGACACATTACACAGTTAGATCAGTAATGATGATGGAAGTCAAGCATTGAATGTAACCATTACAATACTTATTTCAAAGGTTATTAGTCAATTAGTCAAAGGTTAAAGGTCAATAGTTGCTCAGACCATATGAACCATTCAATGAAATGGCTGATTGGAGTGGAGTAAATATAATCAGTTAGTGATATCTGGTATCCTTGGGACGTCCCTACCCTAAACCCTAACCTTAACCCCTACACTTACCCTAACCCTAACCATAAACCTTACCTAACCTTAACCTTAACCATTTAAAATGTAAACTTCAATGGGGTGACGTCAGAGTTGAGACGTTCCAATGATCCCATTTAGACTTTTCTAAATAGAATCATTCTAAACGGGTCCTCATGAAGACTGGTCTAATTGGAGTAAAGCGAAATGTCTTCCTCAGTCTTCCAGAAAATCATTTTTCAACTCCTGTTTTTACACAAGAGATTATGATGTCATATTTCAGTCGGGGGAAAGGGGCTGCCTGAGAAAGTAATTATGTATGGAAAAAAGACATGGAAACTTTGAGGAACTACTTTCACCCTTAAAGGGTCACGTAAGCCCATCCAGGGAAAGTTTGAGGATGATACTGTATTTTCAAATATACCACAAATAATACATCAAATCAAATCAAATTTTATTTGCCACATGACCCAAAAACAACAGGTGTAGACCTTACAGTGAAATGCTTACTTACCAACAATGCAAATAGTCCGAGTAGCCATGATTAACTGTTCAGGAGTCTTACGGCTTGGGGGTAGAAGCTGTTAAGAAGCCTTTTGGACCTAGACTTAATATATGATGTAATGTCATATTCAGCATATTAGTGAAATAACAGTGATGGCATTGCAGAATTGGGAGTAATCAACAACGAATTATCCATTATAAATGGTACAGTATGTGTAATGATAACCACCATTCATTCTCTCAATATGATTTGAGAGATTGATCCGATTGGACATTCTCCAAGTCCAAAAATCAAACATACATCAAAAGATATCTAAAACTATTGCCATGGTTTGTCATAGATTGGTAAATAATAGCCCTATCAATCAAATCAATGCTAGAAGATATACATAGTCTGTAGGTTGTGTGGAGATGCAGGTACACCAGTGTCTCAGTCCGTCTTTTCACTTAATGCTAATTCACCATGCTGAATCTAGAGCTTATCTGCTCACTCTCTCAGGCACTAAATCACCCCCATATGGCAACATACAAATAAATATGTCACAGGTTGGGTACTTGTACACTTAATTGAAGCTTGTAGCCTTAATTTATGTTTGACATTTTGAATTAATGTATTCATTTAGTGTGTACAGGACTTTTTTATGTTGACAAATTGCTTCAGGTTGTGTGTATGCTCAGAAATAATAAAATTCCATTCCATTAATCACACTTTTTCACATAGAATAATAGTGGAGACATCACAACTATGAAATAACACTTCTGTATACCCCCCCCCCTACCTTGTCACAACACAACTAATTGGCTCAAACGCATTAAGAAGGAAAGAAATTGCACAAATTAACTTTTAAGAAGGCACACCTGTTAATTGAAATGCATTCCAGGTGACTACGTCATGAAGCTGGTTGAGAGAATGCCAAGAGTGTGCAAAGCTGTCATCAAGGCAAAGGGTGGCTATTTGAAGAATCTCAAATGTAAAATGTATTTTGATTTGTTTAACACTTTTTTGGTTACTACATGATTCCATATATGTTATTTCATAGTTTTGATGTCTTCACTATTATTCTACAATGTAGAAAATAGTAAAAATAAAGAAATACCCATGAATGAGTAGGTGTTCTAAAACTTTTGACCGGTAGTGTATATATATATATATATATATAATTCATAATAGTTATTTATAGTTATAACAACATTTTATATAACATTGAAACTAATCATTCAAGTTATTTAAAGAACACAAAATACAGATCAAAGATGACTCCAACAAATCCAGACATTGACTCAAATTTCCATGAGCTTCAGGTCTGTCTCCATTCATGCCGCCGCTACAACGTTGCCATGGCAAGCTGCAGGTAAAATTGCTTGCCCATCATCCGGTTAACCATATATGGACAATAAACGCTTCGACAGATTGTATGCGAAGCATGCTCAGCCAGTGACAAAACGCCATGCTCGAGCAGAGTTATAAGGGAGGTGGAGCTATTGTTGAATGAGTCATAACCTAAATTTCCGACTGCTCGCAACCTCAATGTGGTATAAAAGCGAGGCACCAGCTGCACTGTGCAGTTATCTGACAAACTTTGATGTCTTATTATTAGACGAATAGTAGCCACACGCGTTTCACCTGGGGAAAATCAATGCTCACAATTCGCATTCGATAGTAAAGAGGCTACTGTAATAATTAGGATTATCATAATGGAGAATGTAAGGACTTTCCTTCACTTCGGAGTTTTACTCTCATCGCTACTATTCACAATTGGAGCAGCTGGTAAGTTTGACCGTTTGCATTCCACATGATCATCAGATGCACAATTACTCAGCCCTGAGGCTCAGTGGAAAATTTTTGAAATATGTGCATATCTGTAGGCTATAGATCCTATTTAATCTATAGGCTAAAGGCCTCCTTCGTGGATGATATCTTGATCTTTTCTGCTTTATCAATATACTGTAGCAAGTCTATGTTTTGCAGAACAGATAACTAATCATGGCTTTATCGTCCTGGGTTACAGATGAGGATTATTTCCCTAAGGCAATGGATGTTCAGTGGGTGTCCAATAACTTCAAGACTATTCTAACATGGGGCCCTGAGCCTACCAACTACACATACACTGTTGAATTTTATAGGTAAGTATCCTACATCATGTCTCTGCAGTCTCAGTCTGCACTATTCATCATTATATCACTATTGCTACAAAACAACCAAAAACATCCGGTCAGCACAAACACATTGACCACTTTCTGGGTGAATACTTTACTCTATGTCAACAGAATGCCAATTTAAAACTGAGTGTACAACCTACAGTGCTCTCCGTAGTTATTGGGACATGAAGCATTTCTTCTGATTTGAAATCAAACAATTGCTATGAGGTTAAAGTATAGATTCTCAGCTTTTATTTGAGAGTATTTGTGTACATATTGGTTCCACTCATTAGAAACGACAACAGTCTTTATACATAGCAAGCAATGACTGCGTCAAGCTTGTGACTACACATTTGTTGGCTGCATTTGCTGTTGGTTTTGGCTGAATTGCCCAATAGAAATGAATGGTAAATAATACATAATTTACCATTCATTTCTATTGGACACAAAATAATCTGAAACACAATCAAAACAAACAGCAAATGCATCCAACAAATGTGTAGAGTCACAGGCTTGACGCAGTCATTGCATGCTATGAATATGGGACCAAATACTTAACTTTTTACTACTTTAGTACACATATAAGTGAATTTGTTCCAATACTTTGGTCCCCTAAAATGGGGGGTCTATGTATAAAAAGTGTTGTCATTTCTAAATGGTGAACCTCCATAGTAATTGTTTGATTTCAAATCTAAACCTTTGGAGTATAGAGCCAAAAGAATGAAAAAATGCTTCACTGTCCCAATAATTACGGAGGCCACTGTATACCTAATATACAACTACACACTAGCACTTAATTCATTTGAAGTGAATGACAGAAAGGCAAATCAAGGACTCTGACTGATAGACTGTTGTTTGTTCAGTGTTGGTAAGGACAGACATAGGAACCCCCACTGCATCCGGAGCTCGGGGACAGAGTGTGACCTCACCAACGAGCTGCGGAACCTGCAGGAGACCTACTCTGCCGACGTCCTATCAGAACCCCTACCCGGCATTACCTCTGACCTTGTGGAGTTCCCCTACACCCGGGCCAAGAGGTTCAGCCCTTACAAAGACAGTGAGTGTTATCACATTATTATTCTGCCCTAAATTGCATTAAGTCATATAGTAACATTTTTCTGGGTCATTCATTATTTACATTGTTATTGTGTTGTACAATAATTACATTCATGCATTATTATTATATTAGAAAGGTTCATTTCACTGGGTATTTTTTTTAATTAAATACTTCATTGCTGTGTTTGTAAAGGTATTCAAAAATGAAATGAAGGCTATGGTGCCTAACTTACATCCCCTTCTCTTCTCAGCTCAAATAGGAGGACCCACTTTCAAGATTGTGCAGAGCGAAGACAAGACCAAGATGATTCTCCACATCCAGGACCCTCTCACTCCCCTCTACAAAGATGACCAGCTGTTAACCATCAGAGACGTCTTCAAGAATGACCTGAAATACAGAGTCGTATACAACAAAGCTGGGAGCACAGGAAAAGTGAGTTGAACAGTCATAGACATACATTCATTGTAAATGCTTTTGAGACTATACCGGTCAGGGGCGGACTGGCCATAGGGCAGTTCCGGCAAATAACATATGGGCTGGTCCATTTCTAGCCCCGTGAGCAGGTTTAAATTTGGGGGTTTGCCCAAAATTACAATTATTTGGCTAATAATGGGGGGCCTGTAGGAAACAAATGGCTGTTGTGGGGGCCTCAAAGGAAGGAATTGGCCAGTGTGTTAAAAATACCCAAGCCGATTTTTGGTCCCAGTCCGTCCCGGATACCTGTCAATTCCCTCCAATGACAACACAAACAGTGTGTGACTTGAAATAATACTAAACTGTAAACTCCTGTCCACAGAAAGAGAAGATGTCAGACCTGAGAAATGTAGAGCTGACCAATCTGGATAAAGGACAGAGCTACTGCTTCATGGTGGCAGCCTATATCCCCTCTCGTCCTGCAAAGAAGAGACTGGGAGATTGGAGCAAGCCGCAGTGCTCAGCCAGAGAGAGAAAGACCATCTTTGAGGGTAAGTGACCCTACAATGCAAAGCACAAGTTAAGGATGAGGTGGGGTGAAGGGAATTGAAGAAGGGTGAAATTCAGTGGATTCAATGAAATGTGTAGTGGATTGAGTAACTACAACAAATCTTGTTGATAAAGATCAAATGTGGGCAAGTTAGAATAGCCATTTTTACTGTAGGCTACAATGCTTAGCAACTTCAAGAACTTCAATTAAATGATCATGTTAAATTGAGAATTTTTTATTTCTTCAGAATTCAGCTTTGGTGTGATCACAGCTGCCATTGGCATCATGCTGGCTATATTCATCATCCTCATCACTCTCACCGTGGTGTGTTGCAAACGCTGCTGCTGCAAAAAGACCAAAACGGTGGACAAGGAGAACCTGCATTTGAGTTCAGTGTAAAGGTGTGTGTGATGATGGTGCGACTTGACCAACCCTTTCAGAGAGAGGGAGCTGTGCTCCCAATAATGTAGCACAAATGCGTCGAACACTGGAAACTGTGAAATTAATCTTGTCTTTTTAAATGTCATTATGAGCTGGTTCTTTTAATGGGTAGATAATTTTTTAGATTACTTATTTGTTTTATACCAATGTTGAACTAGTAAATTAAATGAATTGTTGAGAAGTACATGTTATTTTTGCCACTATGTAGATAAGAAACATTTAATATAATTTATTTCAATGTTTTATATGTTAAATGTGTAATGTTATGTCTCTAAGATGTATTATCTTATATGTTGATGATGTGTAGTTCATGTTGAATAGGATTCATCCATGTACTGTGCTGTTGGAACATGGATTTGGTACTTTTGGATGAGTGAAGGAAGGTTAGTAGGAAAATGATTACTTGTGATAACTTTTGTGCATTCTGGTAATTTTTACAATTAAATTCATATTTATACAATTAAATTCTAATTTGTCTTTCATGTAACAATATCCATGTGAGGGAACTTTGACATAACAGTGCCATCTGGTTTGCCTTAAAATTATCTATCATACTTAAATCATGTTTGAAACTGATATGAGACAAGAGGAAAGCCTTTTCATAGAGATTTTTTGATTGTAGCTCAATGCCTGCTTATCAGCTTATGACCCAGTAAGCCAGGTGGAATACTCTGGCAGAGGGGTGACACCACAATCACATTGGTAACTTGGCAACACAATGCCAGAGACCTCCGAGACATGCCCTGGAGCAGGTCCAAGTCATGGGTGTAGCTCAATCTAAAAAGTGACCTCCTCTCCTTCATCCAAATGGATTTAAATGCCCCTCTAACTTAGTCCTTGTTCCCCCATATTTGTCTTGCACTGTGTTGGGGTGACATTGAGTATTTTGCACTACTCTGAAAATACAGGATCAGGGACATGCCAGAAGCCTTCTGGGGGATTTGCTTTCAATTGCCCAACTGTTTCAAGATCAGTGTGGATGAACGAAATTATATAAGAGGAAGCCATTTTAGACTATTGGGATGCACAAACTATGCTCTGATATCTAACAGAGAACTCCACAATGAGCAGTCTGTAGGACAGAAGACAGAGGGCCTCTAAATTGTTTTGAGAAATATATATTAATGAAATATATTAATGTGTAGTTCAGCTCATAGCGATTGCATTTTAACTATCCTATGTTGACAAACAAATTCCCACGTCCTCAATCCCCTTCAACAAAATAATCAAAGCTCAACTTACAGTACAGTTCAAAATAACTACAGTACAGTAAAATACATTTTCAGGTACATGTATGTACTGTAGTTGACTGATTCGGACTAGCTATGCTTAAGATACAGTTACAGTAACTGGCTTAATGAAAGAAAAATGCACTTCAGTGTTTAAACTAACTGCACTAGACAAACATTTCAAAAACAAATCATGTCATGGAACTCTGACATCTCAATTCATTGACATCAAAACTGAACATTTTAAATAATTAAAAACAATGCAATATTAACGGAAATAAAACGGGAAAAACAATCGTTAAGGCTAGCTTTCTTAGTACATTATTTGCTTCATATACAATTAAAACTCTCCTGTACAGACACACGTTCTTATTGGTAGACTCTGCAATATGACATCATCATACACATTCCTGTTTCCAGGCATAAACAACAGAATTCAAAATCTGCCCTAAGGATGAACCAATACTTAGGAAGAACCAATACTGTCAGTCTCGGCAGAATTACATTTGGTTGTTTATTATTTCTGTAAGCAGGAAGTGTACCGTGCTGTGTATGATGATGTCATATTGTAGACCCTACCTTTAATGTACAGGTTTAGGTATTTCTCTCTTGACATTGAGAGAGCTCCCAGTCTTCATACTGTAGCGTAACATTTTAAGATGTTAGGACTTGACTTGACCTCTGTGCTCTATGCTTCATGAAGTGCAGAATTACTTAGGACCATCTCGGTGCGCAATACTTGGCTATAGTGAAATTGTTATGACCCAAATTCCACCGTTTCCTGGGTGATGGGTTTGAACTCATAGCTCCCCCTTCCGTCCATGTGCAGGTAGTACTGGAGAAGACAGAAACCACTGGTTACAATTTGAACAGTATGTTCCAAGCAAATAGGTGATAAAAGAAAATGCTCTTTGCATTTAAAAAAAATGAAAAAATAACAGGGTTCTGGTATTCACCTGCATTTTATTGTTATTATATGCAGTCATTTCATGTGTCATCATTCAGTATGAAAGCTCTTACCTCATGGTGCTTCCACAAAGACTTCCTGTGAGAAACCGTGAACAGCGTAATGCCCACCTGAGGAAAGGTAAATATGACATCCCATAAGCTCGGAATCCACTTTCTCAGCATCCTGTAACCATGCATCAGTTTCCCTGGTTCCTTTTCATTCCTTTTTCACAAGATCTACATAAATAATATATATTTTTTAAATAATCATCAATATATTGACAAATGACCTAATAATTTATCATCTGAATAATAGTCTACGGTGTTGTATCTTACCGTCCTACAGTGGCTGTAGATGAAGTCCTCCACATCTACACTAACAGCACTGGTGCACTCATCCAGGATGGCAAACTGGGGCTTATGGTAGAACAGACGGGCCATCTAAAAACCACACAGAGAGAGAGAGAGAGAGAGAGAGACCGAGAGAGAGAGACAGCGATCAATGAAAAGCTCCCTTCACACATTCTATAACCCAATGTGCTTGTAAAATGGACTCAAGTCATCATAAGACAAAATAAACTGTGAAGAGACAAAAAAGAATGACAGGCTCTGTTCTTTTCTTTTGACTTACAGCCATCCTCTGTTTCTCTCCTCCACTGAGGACGTCCATCCAGTCCTGGACCGTGTTCCAGCCGCCCTCCCGCTCCAGGATGTGACCTAGCTGGACGTTGTCCAGGTACTCCTTCAGCACCTGTTCTCCAGCACAACACATAAACACCATTACACAAACACACAGTCACAGAGATGTGCACACACATACACACAGACACAAAGCTATGCGTGCTGTTTGCTCAAGGAGTGTGGTGTGCTGGTGTGTGTACGTACAAGTGTGTCTCTGTGCATGTGTGCGTGTGTGCTCTGACATACCACACCCTACTGACAGAGGCCATGTATGACTGTTCTATTTGAGGGGCCTTACAATATATTGGTACAGTGAAGAGCAGATGTGATTGGATATTTTATATAACTTTATATAATCCCCTACCCCTTCAAACATTCAACCTCCAGCTGCGTACCCCCTCTAGCACTAGGGTCAGCGCACTCTCAAATGTTGTTTTTATAGGACCAGGGCACAAATAATAATAATTACTCACTCACTTGAGTGGGTTGAGTTACTGACGTGATCTTCCTGTCTGGGTTGGCGCCCCCCCCTTGGTTTGTGCTGTGGTGGAGACCTCTGTGGGCTATACTCGGCCTTGTCTCAGGATTGTAAGTTGGTGGTTGGGGATATCCCTCTAGTGGTGCGGGGGCTGTGCTTTGGCGGAGTGGGTGGGGTTATATCCTTCCTGTTTGGCCCTGTCCGGGGGTTTCTTCGGATGGGGCCACAGTGTCTCCGGACCGCTCCTGTCTCAGCCTCCAGTATTTATGCTGCAGTAGTTTATGTGTCGGGGGGCTGGGGTTAGTTGGTTATACCTGGAGTACTTCTCCTGTCTTATCCAGTGTCCTGTGTGAATTTAAGTATGCTCTCTCTAATTCTCTCGTTCTCTCTTTCTCTCTGAGAACCTGAGCCCTAGGACCATACGTCAGGACTACCGGGCATGATGACACCTTGCTGTCCCCAGTCCGCCTGGCCTTGCTGCTATTCCAGTTTCAACTGTTCTGCCTGCGGCTACGAAACCCCTACCTGTCCCAGACCTGCTGTTTTCAACTCTTAATGATCGGCTATGAAAAGCCAACTGAGAGACCTGAGCCCTAGGACCATACGTCGGGACTACCGGCCGTGGTGACTCCTTGCTGTCCCCAGTCCGCCTGGCCTTGCTGCTATTCCAGTTTAAACTGTTCTGCCTGCGGTTATGGAACCCCTACCTGTCCCAGACCTGCTGTTTTCAAACTCTTAATGATCGGCTATGAAAAGCCAACTGAGATTTATTCCTGATTATTATTTGACCATGCTTGTCACTTATGAACATTTTTGAACATCTTGGCATGGTTCTGTTATAATCTCCACCCGGCACAGCCAGAAGAGGACTGGCCACCCCTCATAGCCTGGTTCTTCTCTAGGTTTCTTCCTAGGTTTTCGCCTTTCTAGGGAGTTTTTCCTAGCCACCGTGCTTCTACACCTGCATTACTAGCTGTTTGGGGTTTTAGGCTGGGTTTCTGTACAGCACTTCGAGATATTAGCTGATGTAAGAAGGGCTATATAAAATAAAATTGATTGATTGATTGATTGATTGAATTAATCATTTTGCTCTTTATTTAGCCATCTTACATATAAAACCTTATTTGTTCATCAAAAATTGTGAATAACACCACAGGTTAATGAGAAGGGTGTGCTTGAAAGGATGCACATAACCCTGCAATGGTTGTATTGGAGAGAGTCTCAGTCTTAAATCATTTTCCACACACAGTCTGTGCCTGTATTTAGTTTTCATGCTAGTGAGGGCCGAGAATCCACTCTCACATAGGTACGTGGTTGCAAAGGGCATCAATGTCTTAACAGCGCGATTTGCCAAGGCAGGATACTCTGAGCGCAGCCCTATACAGAAATCTGGCAGTGGCTTCTGATTAAATTTTCCCAGGACAGCTTGTTGCAATTTCGATGAGGCTCTCTTGTTCAGATATCGGTAAGTGGACTGGAGACAGGGAATGAAAGGGATAACGAATCCAGTTGTTTGTGTCGTCCGTTTCGGGAAAGTACCTGCGTAATTGCGCACCCAGCTCACTCAGGTGCTTTGCTATATCACATTTGACATTGTCCGTAAGCTTGAGTTCATTTACACACAAAAATACATACAATGATGGAAAGACCTGTGTGTTGTCCTTGATAATGCAGACAGAGAAGAGCTCCAACTTCTTAATAATAGCCTCAATTTTGTCCCGCACATTGAATATAGTCGTGGTCAAAAGTTTTGAG
The DNA here is from genome assembly GCF_964263955.1 of Coregonus lavaretus. Taxonomy (NCBI): domain Eukaryota; kingdom Metazoa; phylum Chordata; class Actinopteri; order Salmoniformes; family Salmonidae; genus Coregonus; species Coregonus lavaretus. Next base: position 31,398,423 of record NC_140010.1, on the reverse strand, counting down.
AATGACACAAATATTAATTTTCACAAAGTCTGCTGCCTCAGTTTTTATGATGGCAATTTGCATATACTCCAGAATGTTATGAAGAGTGATCAGATGAATTGCAATTAATTGCAAAGTCCCTCTTTGCCATGAAAATGAACTTAATCCCCAAAAAACATTTCCACTGCATTTCCGCCCTGCCACAAAAGGACCAGCTGACATCATGTCAGTGATTCTCTCGTTAACACAGGTGAGAGTGTTGACGAGGACAAGGCTGGAGATCACTCTGTCATGCTGATTGAGTTAGAATAACAGACTGGAAGCTTTAAAAGGAGGGTGGTGCTTGAAATCATTGTTCTTCCTCTGTTAACCATGGTTACCTGCAAGGGAACACGTGCCATCATCATTGCTTTGCACAAAAAGGGCTTCACATGCAAGGATATTGCTGCTAGTAAGATTGCACCTAAATCAACCATTTATTGGATCATCAAGAACTTCAAGGAGAGAGGTTCAATTGTTGTGAAGAAGGCTTCAGGGCGCCCAAGAAAGTCCAGCTAGCGCCAGGACCGTCTCCTAAAGTTGATTCAGCTGCGGGATCGGGGCACCACCAGTGCAGAGCTTGCTCAGGAATGGCAGCAGGCAGGTGTGAGTGCATCTGCACGCACAGTGAGGCGAAGACTTTTGGAGGATGGCCTGGTGTCAAATAGGGCAGCGAGGAAGCCACTTCTCTCCAGGAAAAACATCAGGGACAGACAGATATTCTGCAAAAGGTACAGGGATTGGACTGCAGAGGACTGGGGTAAAGTCATTTTCTCTGATGAATCCCCTTTCCGATTGTTTGGGACATCCAGAAAAAAGCTTGTCCGGAGAAGACAAGGTGAGCGCTACCATCAGTCCTGTGTCATGCCAACAGTAAAGCATCCTGAGACCATTCATGTGTGGGGTTGCTTCTCAGCCAAGGGAGTGGGCTCACTCACAATTTTGCCTAAGAACACAGCCATGAATAAAGAATGGTACCAACACATCCTCCAAGAGCAACTTCTCCCAACCATCCAAGAACAGTTTGGTGACGACCAATGCCTTTTCCAGTATGATGGAGCACCTTGCCACAAGGCAAAAGTGATAACTAAGTGGCTCGGGGAACAAAACATCGACATTTTGGGTCCATGGCCAGGAAACTCCCCAGACCTTAATCCCATTGAGAACTTGTGGTCGATCCTCAAGAGGCGGGTGGACAAACAAAAACCCACAAATTCTAACAAACTCAAAGCATTGATTATACAAGAATGGGCTGCCATCAGTCAGGATGTGGCCCAGAAGTTAATTGACAGCATGCCAGGGCGGATTGCAGAGGTCTTGAAAAAGAAGGGTCAACACTGCAAATATTGACTCTTTGCATAAACTTAATGTAATTGTCAATAAAAGCCTTTGACACTTATGGAATGCTTGTAATTATACTTCAGTATACCATAGTAACATCTGACAAAAATATCTAAAAACACTGAAGCAGCAAACTTTGTGAAGACCAATACTTGTGTCATTCTCAAAACTTCTGACCACGACTGTAGTTGCGGAGAGTAAATAATAATAAAAGAATATGCCATTTAGCAGACGCTTTTATCCAAAGCGACTTACAGTCATGCGTGCATAAATTTTTTGTGTATGGGTGGTCCCGGGGATCGAACCCACTACCCTGGCATTACAAGCACCGTGCTCTACCAGTTGAGCTACAGAGAACCACCGTTAGTGGAATTCCCGCGAGAGAGTAACGGTTAATGTGATTGGATGTTAATTATTTGACTAGACTACCTGTATTTGACATTGTGTTGTTATTTCGCTGAACACTAGATGGTTTAATTTTATTTTTGGCAGTGAAACAAGGCTACTCAGGCGAGAGAAAAAAACATCACCCAAATGTATAGCCCCGTTGGAAAATCTAAATGGACTGTTTGAAAATGTGAATCACATTTTTATTTGGCGTACCCACGACAGCCAGGGGTACGTACCCCAGTATGGGAATAGCAGGGATATATGGTCCGGTAAAGGGCTGCAGTGATTGGATATGGCCTAGTAAAGAGATGTAATTGGCTAGCTAGACTACCTTATCAGAGGTCCCCTTCCTCCTCTGGTCCTCCACTGTATCTGGATAGATCACCTGATCCCTCAGAGAGCCTAGGGTCATGTATGGTCTCTGGGGAACATAGAAGAGCTTCCCTCTCTCAGGTTTTGTGAGACGGCCACCAAACAGAGGCCAGAGCTGAGAGACAGACACATCCATTATTACCCATGAGTGGAAAACTTTAACACTAAAGCAACATAACAGGCTTTTTCGTAAATTCTTGATCTCTCTTACCTCTCCCAGGACTCTGAAGAGTGAGCTCTTCCCACAGCCGTTGGGGCCACACACCAAGACGTTTGTCCCTGACGTCACCTTAGATTAGCAGATGAAGGGAAGGCACAGTTCAGCAGTTCAGTCTGCACTTACAGATGAAAACAGTCCCTCAACCATCATCACAAGTCTTTAGATTTCATGAATTGTATCAAATGGTTCAGTACGGAGTTGATCCTTCGAGATACTCACCTCAAAGCTGAGGTCTTTGATAAGAATGTCCCCATTAGGCGTTGCAAGAGGTGTATGCTCAAACCTGAGACACAAGTAAAATAATGTCAAACCAGGTGATGCCTACTTTATGAACCATTTCATCTTGTTTATTGTACTGCTATAATACATGTATTTGTTAGACACCTACTTGATGATCTTGTCTTTGTTGATGATTTCACCACTTCCTGGGACCAGGGTGATTCTATCTTGCGATTCACTATCTGAAAATGTATGACACCACTAAAGCAATCATCTTGCACTTAAACTAGTAATATGTTTTCATTTTCCTGCATGACACTACTACCACATGAGACTACTATCCAACAACAACAACAATATCATCAATACATTATCAGGGAACATGCAGCAGTCACCTCTGCCTCCCTGCTGAGAGACCATGGTCCTCTCGTATTTCCCAGAGTTCAGCTCTTTCAGTACCTTCATGATCTCGGTGATGCGAGCAGTGAACCTGTAGGGGGACAGCGGGAGTCAGTGAGGAGGGGACAGCGGGAGTCAGTGAGGAGGGGACAGCGGGAGTCAGTGAGGAGGGGACAGCGGGAGTCAGTGAGGAGGGGACAGCGGGAGTCAGTGAGGAGGGGACAGCGGGAGTCAGTGAGGAGGGGACAGCGGGAGTCAGTGAGGAGGGGACAGCGGGAGTCAGTGAGGAGGGGACAGCGGGAGTCAGTGAGGAGGGGACAGCGGGAGTCAGTGAGGAGGGGACAGCGGGAGTCAGTGAGGAGGGGACAGCGGGAGTCAGTGAGGAGGGGACAGCGGGAGTCAGTGAGGAGGGGACAGCGGGAGTCAGTGAGGAGGGGACAGCGGGAGTCAGTGAGGAGGGGACAGCGGGAGTCAGTGAGGAGGGGACAGCGGGAGTCAGTGAGGAGGGGACAGCGGGAGTCAGTGAGGAGGGGACAGCGGGAGTCAGTGAGGAGGGGACAGCGGGAGTCAGTGAGGAGGGGACAGCGGGAGTCAGTGAGGAGGGGACAGCGGGAGTCAGTGAGGAGGGGACAGGAGACAGAGGGAGAGAAGAACAAGTGGAGAGACCTAAGACTGGTGAACCATAAACTCTGAACAAGTAAACCATTGATTTACTGAACCCTTGAACCAATGAACCAGCTAACCAGTAAACTATTGATCCACCGAACCAATGAACCATTGAATACACACCAATTGGTTCACTGGTTCAATTGCTACAATGTTTCAATTGTTTCCAGATCTGTTTGTGCTCTTGCTTACTCCATTTCTGTCATTGTCACGCCAAACAGTCTGGCCTCACAGCAATCTTCAAATATGAATGCGCATTCTATCATTAATGAGCTCGAGGAGAACAGAGGATTGGATCCTGATTCGATAACCCCCACAGCTACCCTCCAATCTCAAGGGTTATGTAAATATTGGAACTCTATCGCAACAACTGACAAGGAGTTGGCATGATAGCGCAAACAGATGGGCATTCAGGCTACTCGTGAACCACCAAACCATTGAACCAATAAACCAGTTGTGTGATAAGAGCATTGTGTATGACTGACCCTGAGAGCCTGCTCATCTCCCTGCCAGCCAGGACGATCCTGCCCAGGGCCTGAGACATGCTCAACAACATACGCCCACTCTGGTAATAGTCCTGGATGTGAAACAGAGGGAAGTTAGGCTCTGAACCATACAGAACACACATACACACACTCCCTTTGTCTTTCCTCACCTCTAGCAGCTCAGCGTGGGTACTGTGTAGGTGGCGTGGGTGGGTATGGTTCAGGAACGGCCTGCTCACCACCAGGTACCCGACAACAGTGGCAATATCTAGAGGTGGGAAAAACAAGTATTTATCGCTGCCATCTACTAAACCATATCAGTGGAGATTATATAAATAACGCAAATGATAATACTACAAGCTTAGAATCAATGACAAGACAAGTATTCTCACATTTAGCAATGATGCTGTCCACGAAACCCGTTGAAAAGCGGAAGACAATGAAATTGTGCAAATGATCCACCTAGGGGTAAAAGGGAGAGGATGTAAGACACTGTATATGCACTGCAGTGTAAGTCTTCTCTGATCCCATAGTAAGTCAACTACCGCCACTGATACATTTAAAGTCCTAAACCCTCTCACCAGTTTCTGGAAGGTAGAGTGAATGGTCTGCTTCTCCCTCAGGTTTCCATTGTAGAAGGCAATCTCTTCACTGTGGGAAACAAAACATTCAACCATTTATTTTCACAGTGGAAAAAGAACATGAATCATTATTTGTCCAAAAAAGGAGAAGAGAAGAGGAACAGTGGAAAGGAGAGACGTGCGTCTGACTGACCTGTTGGTGATGAGGCGAGAGTTGACGAATCGGTACTCTCCCTCGTATCTCTGCTCCATCACCGTCATCTTGCCGATGGGCCTCCGCAGACGTGTCAGGATGAGCCCCGAGAACATCAGGTAGCCTATCATACAGGCAGGACCCTGATGGATTTATGTAGAGTAGTGTAGAGTAGAGTAGAGTAGAGTAGAGTAGAGTAGAGTAGAGTAGAGTAGAGTAGAGTAGAGTAGAGTAGAGTAGAGTAGAGTAGAGTAGAGTAGAGGCATTAGAAACTCTATTCTACTGTGTAGATGCATTGGGGATTATCATTTTCATGCTTTCAATTGAAACTGGATATCGGCATAGAAGGCTACATTAGACAGAGCAAGACTCACCTGTGCCCCGATGGCTGAGGTCAACTTGAAGATGTACAGACCAATGTCCAATAAAGGCTGAAGGTGGAAAAACATAAGTATACTTATCATCACAGGTGCAGTGTACTGTCAATAGCATTAGATTGTATCAGGCTTTGAGCAGCATTGGTTGTCTCTACAACAGAGGTATTTTTTAGTAGCCTGGTTGAACCAGACTGAATGCTAAACTCACCATAGTTTCATAAGACTGAAGCATTCAGTCTGGTATAACCAGGCTATTTAAGTGCAGATTACCTTGCTGACATTGGAGTAGAGGTCTACCACACTGTTACAGAACCTCTCCACATCCTGGGTCAGCAGCTGGTCAGGGTTACCGATGCGGTTGTCCAGGTTACCAATCTTATAGTATGTGTAACCTCTAGAGAGGAGATGGGGGATGGGAGGATGGTGTGGTGAAAACATGAAACAGGGTTTGGCAGGTGTGTTATGTATTTTCTATTACTTTGAGCTTATGAAGTCATTGTTCCTTACATCAGTGTAACGGGGTCAACACACTGTAAGTAACTATTGGATTGGGGCTAGGAAACTTGAGAGGATCAAGGCAAAATCCTTCCAATATAACTCTATTGCTAAAGGCTAATCTCGTTACCCAGAACCAAATCGCCCACTCCTCCATTTGGGTTACGTTTAAATGTTAACGTCTATCACAAGACACCAGCTAATGGCAGACAGACATATGTTCTCTCTTGTTTAAAGAAACTCGTTTTCTGCAAGAAGCAGGCATCAGAAGGACTTACTGCAGGTACTCATCATAGAGGTGCTTTGTGAGTCGAACCCGGCAGCAGAGCTTCAGTTCATTCAGGCCCAGCTTCAGGAAGTTGTTGACTAGCGAGATCTGAAACAGGGAAATTGGCAACGTTAGTGGTCTCATTTAAAAGCAGTGCATTACATTTTATAGTGTGAGTAAACCAAACCAATGGCATTTATGCATTGAGTAAATAATCATAAGAATCATGAACACCTCATAAAAACTCAAAGGACTATAGGCCAGGGATCACCAGTCTGTTAGTAATCAGGCAGGATCTTTGTTTTAGTACAGACTCCCCCTAAATTACACACACAAACACAAACTCTCTCCCTAATGGGCACAATACTAACCCCATCCTAAACCACCATTCCCAAATCATGAGGTTACCTGTTTTACAGTAGAATCATAAGCACATGATCAAATATACTGTAATGTGTAGAATTACAAATTATAATGTTATATCGTTATATATATTTAAATATCCACGGGTGGTAAAGACAATTAAGAAAACAAATGAGTTAGAAAAATTGTATGAAAGTTGCACTTACAAATGGCATGACTTTTATCAAGTTGAACAAGAACCTCTTGAAATCTTTTGTTGAACGACCAATAATTGCACTGCAAACCAACATGCACAAAGTGAACACACACACACACAAAATGACACATACAGGGCCAAAGTGGGGTCCTACGTTCTACATTTAAAACCAGAGGTGTTTGTTCTGTGGATTATCAGCACCTTAAACTAACCAAACTAGTTGGGGTGAGAGTGAGACACTGGATCTTGCGAAAGGCTATCACCAGTATCCTGATAAATTACTGAACAGTGGAAAAAGCCACTTGTGAGAGGTGAACACAGCAGGATGGGGATTGCAAAATGGAATGGACACAAAATAAACTAAGAATAATCTCATTCATAACTTGGGCCAGTCTGGTCCTGTAGGGCTGCGGGGATATAATTTCTTTATCCATCTTTTACCACCCCAACCACAAAATGAAACACGCTCTAGAAAATAACCTACTGTACCAGGACTACGTGAATAACTGACTAGAAGGTAAATAAAAAATTTCAAATATGTGCAGGCCTGCAACCCTTCAAGATCAGTGATGTCCACAAATCCAATTAAAGCGCAACAACAATACACAAGTGAATTCATAAGCACTTAATCATATTCTGCTACCAGGCACCACAAGCAGCACAGTGTTATATAGGGGTTTAGTGCTTGGCCAAAGTTTGCCATGCAAATATAGCATGGACAATAGTTTACCCCTGGTATGGCAGCAATATAGTAATAAAAATGCTTCTTAAAGAGATTGACATCTCTGCTAATGATTCCACTGTAGAAGAATTGAGAGGAGATTATTACGAGCTGTCGAACAAGACAAATAATGCTAAACAAGTACTTTATGTTGAAGTTGCTTCAGAAAGTGTCGTTGGTGTGAACTTAAGTGTTGGTGTGCAATAGGGTTTTCTATGGAGTCCTACCTCTCGATCATGGTTCCATTCTGGATCATCCACACATCACAGTAGGTTCTGGCCACCAGCATGGCAGCGATGAGGAGACAGTATCCTGACTGTGGGCAGATAGATTACCAGAAATAGGCAAACACAAGGGAGTGGGAGATGTGTTGAGATGTTACACAATACATGTCCATACAGCAAGTGAAAAATTATTCCAATCAAGATGAAAATGTTTGAGTGCATTCAAAGTAAAAAGTTTGTTAAAAAAAAGTTAATACCTCTTTGCAGAACACTCCAGGAACCATGATCTTCACTATCTTCAGGACACGTGCAAAGAACACCTTATCCACCACCGTCTTTTCCTTCTTGGCATCCTGCCTCACATCATACCAAACATTTACAGATTAATCAGATAAATAAACCCAAATTTAAATCTCACCAACTCAGTCCTACTTGTTAATCAGGGGCTAAAGTCTGTGGATATTGACATTCTTGCCAAGATTGTGGCCATTGGTGTGGTGAGAGCAATTTAAACAAAAAGTGCAGTAAGAGTCTTGGTTACATTTCTTGTCTACATGCACTTACATCTTTGCTCAACTGTAGTTCTGATGACCTTTTCCCCCTAAACAGAAAACAGGGATGAAGTATGTTACATAACAGTACGGGTCTATGGATGACGCCATGGTAGGAAACTCTGATTACTTTTAGTCCTTGGAAATCTGACCAACCAGCTAGCAGGCAGGCAATTCAATGACAACACCCACCACCGGGTGTCAGTAGAGAAAATTAACTCCATAAACTACTAGATATCTAAAATAGTATGTTAAAATAAAAGAACACTCTGATTCAATGTCATCGTCAAACTGCAAGTTGTCTCGGTGACAAATCTTATTCTTGTCTGACTTTCTAGTAGCCAGCCAATGTTGGCTACATCAGCTTAGCGTTATGATAGTCGTCACTTTAGCTACAAAATAGTTGTCAAGACTTAACTTACCCATTTAACTGGGCTGCATGACTTCTCCTCTTGAGAAGATACAAGGCAACGATTGTGGCACCTGCTATAGAGGAGTTCTTGGCTGTCAAGTATTTACTGATCGCCGCCATGTTTCCATCTGCCGACCAAGGGAGTAACAAGATGCATGCTGGGGTAGGGTAGTTAGCTAGCTATCTGGCTAGCGTGCTAGCAAAATGAGCTATGGTGCACAATTTCGTTTCATCAGACAAATGCATTGCAAGTATTCTATGCAGAAACTGTTTAAGGACTAAAAATTCAACAATAAACATGTCCTTTATTTGCACCAAATCATGCTATGTGTGTCAAGATTGCATTTTGCACTTTTGTTTTCATTTCTATCTCAGTAAGTTAGCGACATTTGGCAGCAGGAGAAAATCGGAAGCCAAGGCAATCCTTCAAATTAAAGGCCCTGGTTTATTTGTTTTTAATTTAGTAAGGACTCTGGCGAAAATACTACACACTAATGAAGAAGATATCGTAAGTATTATTAATTGTGAACATGAACAACTAATGGATGTTACAGCAACCTCGTTATGGTAGCGTTGTTATTTTTCATATGGCTTTTATTTTGCAATGTGGCTAAACAAACTCACTGAAAACCGGAGGTTCTGAAATAGTGCTGCTTGTTTAACACGTGCGTAGTAGAAAGACGGATGGAGATTCCTGATCACACAAGCAAGGTATGTTCTTGTTGCAAGTTTAATATAATCGTACTGTTCGTTAGTAACCATCAATAATCATCCCAGATTAATGTAACTCTAATCAAAAAAGTATTGATTATCGTCGGTTCATTGACATAAATAATGCAGCAGCTAGCTAACTAACGTTAGTTAGTGGGGGTGCGATTTCAATTCATATAGCTAGCTAGCTATATTACTAACTAGCAGCTATGTACTAACCTAACGTAGCAGGCGTAAAAGAAACTGTCTTTGAAGCTATAGCTAATTACGACTTCGGTCACGCACCCGCACACCTGTGTTGTTTCCTTGATATAAATAAGCTATAACAGCAGATGTTAGTTAAGCTGTCTGTTCAACTTGGTTAGGTAGAAACTGGTTACATCGAAGTAGCGTCAACCAACCAGCTAGTTAGCTACAAACGAACAAGTCAGTGGCCAGCCGACTAACTTAGTTAGCTAGCTAGTTGTAATGGGAACTACAGTCGCTCGCTAGCTATTGGGACTGCATTGAAGTTGTAGCAAGCTAATGTCAAGGACTCGGGAGTAAACAGTGTTATCCTTGGCTTGGATCCAGTCTACTGCAGAGTGTTCATGGCCAAGGTTGGCCCGGCTCAAGTTAGTTAGCTAGCCAGCTGTTTGTGGCTAACTATGGTTACAACTTGCAGATAAATCATTGACAATGTCATGTACGGCAGGGTTGGCAAATTTGGGCCGCGATAATTTTATTTGGCTCCACCAAGTTTTTTTGAACAAAACAAATATATATCGTTTTTTATTTGTTTATTGTTGGACATTTAAAATACTGTATACACACCAGCAAATCGGCTCCAAGTGATTAACATTTTGGAAATCTGTTCCAAAGTATTCCCACGCATAATGGAGAGAGATACGTGAGAGTATACAAAAATAAGGTTTGAAATTAGTATGTTTTAGTCAAATATTTATATATATATATATATATATATATATATATATATATATATATATATTATTATTTTATTTTAGAAAATGGGGCCATCCACCATCCCCCCACCCCCCCTCTTCGGAGGACAAAAATAAACGTTGTTTTTACAGCTTTTTCTTTTAATAATAATAATAATAATATGCCATTTATCAGTCGCTTTTATCCAAAGCGACTTACAGTCATTTGTGCATACATTTTTACGTATGGTATGGGTGGTCCCGGGGATCGAACCCACTACCCTGGCGTTACAAGCACCATGCTCTACCAATTGAGCTGCAGAGGACCACTTTTGTTGTCTTTCTACACACATTTGACATACATACATTTTTTTCTACTACAGTAGTTACATAGCAAGAATAAAGTAATTTGATATACATTACATCTGGATAGTACTTACACATTAAACATCAGTCATAACCAATGTACCAATGTTCCCCCAGGACTGCGGTGCAGAATAAATATCAGCCTGCGCAGAGAAGCACAATCAACTTTATAGAGTTTTCCCCCGTTAACACTATCAACGTTTCCCTTTACTGTTGGAATTGTGATCGAATCAACGCAATATTAGTATGCAAAACTAACTATGCAAGAGATTTTGTTGTAGGCAGAACGCATCGGAATAGGATTCTATTGCATTGACAGGCTACTGTAGGCTGAATGATAGAACAGCTATTGCCATGTTAAAATGTTCGTTTGTGCTCAGCAGACCTGACATTTTCTCAGTGCCAAAATTTTTTAGAGCGAACATTGGTCATAACTATTATAGAACATGAGCTTTTAAATCCACTCCTCAGCTACTCTGTCCATCCTACCCTTCTCTGTAAACTGCCCTCTTATGATTTCCATGTGCAATACATTTTTCAACTGTGCTGTGATGTTTCACATAAATTCTAATATTTGTTTGGGCTTCTTGCAGCCAATTTGCAGTCTACAAATGATTTGTAATTCGGTTCCGGCCCCCTGACCATCCACTAAAGAAAAAATTGTCACGTGTCTGAATCTAGTTGATGATCCCTGATATATGGTTTGGAGAAAATACCTGCTTAGATGTTGGCAACATTCATCTGTGAAAACTTGTATCTACATACCTGTCAGGTTTAATATTGTTATCTTCCTTGCATAGCTATCAAGTGTGTCAGAAGATGAGTTCTCAACAATATCCACGACCGGGAATACCTCCTAGTATGGGACAAAACCAGACTCCTGGAGGAAACACGGCAATGGTGTCTGGTAGTCAACCAAACACAGCAGGTAACATCATGCAACCTGCTAACCCACAGCAGAACTAACTCACTTTGTATCACAGCTTTCACAACTATTTGCAGTGGTCAGTCAGTGTGTGTGAAATCATTGGTCAGTCAAGTCTGCAGTGGTGTAAACTACTTAAATAAAAATACTTCAAAGTACTACTTAAGTAGTTTTTTGGGGTATCTGTACTTTACTTTAGTAGTTTTTTTTTTTGACAACTTACTTTTACTTCACTACATTCCTAAAGATAATAATGTACTTTTTACTCCATACATTTTCCCTGACACCCAAAAGTACTCATTACATTTTGAATGCTTAGCAGGACAGGAAAATCGTCTAATTCACACACTAATCAAGAGAACATCCCTGGTCATCCCTACTGCCTCTGATCTGGTGGACTCACTAAACACATACTCTATTCATAAATGATGTCTTGGTGTTGGAGTGTGCCCCTGGCTATCCATAAATAAACAAAAACAAGAAAATTATGCTGTCTGGTTTGCTTAATATAAGGAATTTAAAATGATTTATACTTTTACTTTTGATACTTAAGTATATTTTAGCAATTACATTTACTTTTGATACTTAAGTATATTTAAAACCAAATACTTTTAGACTTTTACTCAAGTAGTATTTCACTGGGTGACTTTCACTTTTACTTGTCATTTTCTATAAAGGTATCTCAAGTATGACAATTGGGTACTTTTCCTACCACTGCAAGTCTGCTTCATAAAAAGTAACTCCAACTCTTTGTACCACAGGTGGGGCAGATGATGGCAACCGTGACCCTCACCCAGACCACGGTCCTCGTGACCACCCCAGCAGTGGTGGTGGAGCATCGACCTTCAGAGATGACAAGCAGGAGACAGTGGTGGTCCGGCCTTACCCCCAAGCCCAGGTCCATGGACCCCCCCAGGGTCACCCCACTCCAGCAGGGCACCTGCCCCTCCAGCAGGGCATGCCCGTCACAGTGTCAGCCCCTCCACCACACATCCCCCAGGGCCTGCCTCTGGCTTTCACTGAAGGGCCCATGAAGGTATGGATGGGGGAGCTCAGAGCTCTGTCTGCTGCATTAGCCCTCTCTCTCTGTCTTGAGCTGACTCAGCTACTTTATCTCATCTTCTCTCTTCTCTCATCTCTCCATGCCTTTTCTTAGGTGCAACCAGCTCTGAAGTCGCCCATGCCCGGTCGAGTGATCGCCCCAGCACCAGCCAACACCCAGGGCCACATCACCCTGCCACCCAAGGTGCCAAGCCACGTCACTGTAACCATGGAGAGCACTGTGCCTCAGACCGCCGGCATCCCTGTTGCAACTATCAGTGGCCAACAGGTAAGGACTGGTGTTTGTAGTTGTAATACACCCCAGCAATAAAATACCCTATTGAGGTCTACCCAATGTGATGACATGATGAAAAATGTGGTTCCAAATCTATAATGCTTTGTGTCCATGGGCGTGGCGTTTCCAGGGCAACCCCAGTAACCTGCACCATCACCTGATGACAACCAACGTACAGATCATCCGCAGCAACGCCCCGCCCCTGCAGCTCGGCTCCCCTGGCACCCCCCAGCACACCTTCACCTCCCATCTACCCAGAGGTCAGTCAGTGCCCAAGACAGCATAGTAGCATAGTTGATGTACCTTGACCATTTTCAGAATTATAAAAAGTTTATAATTCTGAAAATGGTCAAGGTACTGACAAAAAAAATGCACCCTAGTGGTTTGTTCATATTTTAACCCACTGTAGGTCCTCAGCAGAACCATCCTAAGAACAGACATGGCTAACTGTTGTTCATGTGTGTTTCCAGGAGCTGCTGCAGCTGCTGTGATGTCCAGTTCCAAAGGACAAACAGTGCTGAGACCTGCTACAGGCCCTGGTGGTGGCACTGGCCCACCTACTGTCCAGCACATCATCCACCAGCCCATCCAGTCCCGCCCTATAGTCACAACGTCCACAGCTGTGATGCCCACGGTAGTTGCCCCATTAACGGCCACCAGGCCTCAGTCCCCAGTGGTTAGCTCAGCCACGCACTCCGCAGAGATGGTTCATGGGTAAGGAAAATAAACACAGTATGACATGCTGAAAGCGTTAATCATTTTTTACTGTTTCTTTTGTAAATGGATCTAGATGACTCCCGCTGAGATAGTTAATTTTAGGGAGCCCAATACTATTCCAGCTATTGCAAGTGTACGTAAAACCAATGTTAACTATCCTCTTGCTCTCTTCCATCAGGCGTCCAGGACTGAATATCCACCCCCCTCCAGCCACTATGAGCATCCAGCGTCCTCCCCAATCTCGGGACACCCCCACACGCATCACCCTGCCCTCCCACCCTGCCATTGGGGGTCAGAAACCCCAGCTGCCCCACACCATGGCACAGAAGCCCATGTTCAGCAATGTGACTCCTGTCGCGGCAGCAACTGTTGCCCCAATATTAGCCACCAATACTGCTCCATCGCCAAGCACTACGGGTATGATGCTGTTGTTGTGATAGAGATAGGTCTAACTAATCTATTTTCATTCCAGCATCATATTGACACTATCAACTATCAAGACCGACTGTTTCCTTTGTTCTGTTTTAATGGTGTAATAACCACATTATTGTAACTCACTCAGGACCTCACCCCCAAATGACCAACAGTAACATCGTCACCATGACGATGACCTCTCATTCCTCCCACGCCACAGCAGTCACCACGTCCAACATCCCTGTGGGTAAGTATCTCAATCATTAATGTTGAAGGAGTGCAAAGGCACCAAGCTACTCTCTGGAGTAAGCTACTCCACATTTCATGTAATGTTTACTTATCTAATAAGTAATTGATAGGAGTAGAGTGGCTATTAAGAACAGTGACACATTGAATTATCAACGGTCGAATACATTGCATCAGATTCTGTAATGTTTAGCTTACATTGAATTTACAGAAGTCCCTACAGGGTGATTTATATGTTGTAAGATTACAATTTCACCCATCTGATTGTACACCATTCCACCTCCACCCTCTTCAGCTAAGGTGGTTCCCCAGCCGATAGCCCACACCTCACCCAGGATCCAGCCGGAGTACCCTGGAGAGAGGGGCAACCTGATCCCCATCTCTGGTCACCGCTCCTCCCCGAACCCCATCACCATGGAGGCCCGCAGTGACAACAGGTCAGCGACGAGGGCTGATTGATTCATTTTTATTTTGGGTTGACGATACATTTAATCAACAAGATGATTATTTGATCCAGAGGATAGCGCATGAAAACACTTATTTCCAAGGTGGTCCTCGTTGGTCCTCGGCTACATCTCAATAGTGTCAAATGTCAGTCTCCTAATTTCTGATGTACTTGGAGTAAATTCCTGGTTGTTAGTTGAAAGTTTTCGATATGGTTGTTTTATTTCATTCATTTGATATGCATGTTCCCCCACAGGCAATCAGTGCCAGTGCAGTTCCAGTACTTCCTGCCTACCTACCCTTCTTCACCGTTCCCTCTGACACACACCTACACCCCCATCACCAGCTCTGTGTCCACCATCCGACAGTACCCAGGTACCATTCTCCTCTCCCTCTTAACAGAAAGCTACATCTGGCTCTATGTGACTGCAACCAGTCAGATAATACTCTGTCGTTTTCACAGAGCCAGATTGTTAACTCCTGAACACTCACTTTAATCAAAATTATTGATCATTTTGTTAATCAATTACATTTTTAATAAGCTCTGACTTTCTAAGCTATGTTACATTTGAGGTTTTAGTCATTTAGCAGACGCTCTTATCCAGAGCGACTTACAGTTAGTGAGTGCATACATTTTCATGTTCAACCTAATTATGCTCTAGTCTAATCTACATCTATAATACCATCCTTCATCCTGTGTGTCAAATCCAAACCCAACATCTCTCGGTTTCCTGTCACCCCTACAGTAACCCCTCAGGCTCCCAGCGGCACAGCCATGCAGACCCAGACCAGTGTGGGCGTAGCGTCGGCGGTGCACCTCAACCCCATGCAGCTGATGACGGTGGACCGCATCGCTCAGATCAACACGCAGAACATCCAGCCCGCCGGCATGACCACGCAGGGCATCCAGCCAACCACCATCAGTGCCCAGGGCCTTCACGCCACCACCGGTCAGATCACTGCACAAAACATCCAACCGGCGCCCATCAACCCACAACAACCAACCAATGAGAACAAGACCTCAAGTGAGTTGGTGAACAAAGCAGTTTAAGTTTCTTTGAAAGTTAAAATCAGGTCTGAGATATATTATGAATATAATCATTCTATGCATTTTCTCCAGTTTGGTTACATTTATTTATTTTTATGTCATTTATTGGAGAAAGGAAAAAAAGTATTACTATGATTCACAACAGCTATTCTTTTCAGACAACTATTCAAAACAACTATTCTGACAACAACATTGCTCTGTCTTCTCAGTTGTGTTAGCAGACGGCTCTACTCTGGTAACCAACCCCATCGGCCAGACATTCGGCAGCAGTCAGCCGCCCACCTCTGTGGGGCAGACACACCCCCAGAACACTGGGCCTGGTGCCCCCACCCTGGTGTCCTCTCCCCGGCCTAGCATCCTACGCAAGAAGCCTGCCAACGAGGGGTGAGTTTAGAAAACCCCTTAAAGTTTTATTTTGTGAATGCTACTACTTACTAGAGCAGTTGTGGTCACCAACCCTTGTCATGAGTAGGGCTGTTGCGGTGACCGTATTACCGCCACTCCAGCGGTCACGAGTCATGAAGGCAGTCAAATTCCACGTGACCGTTTAATCACGGTAATTAGGCTTCTCCAAGCTCTGATGCTGCTGATGGTCATAAGTAGCCTACCAAACTTGCTAACTACCTGGTACTCAGCGCTCTATTGTCCCTCTAATCACTCTGACATCAATGCAAATGTTATCAAAAATCTAATCAAACACTTCATGAGAGCCCATGAGCTCATGTTCCGCAACATTTCTATAGGCTATGAAATTGCAGGAGAACACCGAGTGATGGCCTCTATTAAAAAACGTTCCTAATATTAAGCAAATATTAAGCACATTGCTTATCTTTACAACAGGAGTATAGCCTACCTGGCTGGCATGAAAATGAACCACAGGAAAAGCATCCTCCATTCGCTATTTAAGTGCAGAGATTGCATGTATTTTTTTCCCCTGCCCCTGTTTCGAGACAGGTGCATGATAATAGCCTGTGAGAAAGACCAGATCACGTGATGAAGAGCCGTGTGAGTGAGAAGTGCTTCGGAGCAGGCAGCACTCAGGGAGAAGGACTGCAAAAGTAATGGATTTTTTTAGGGTGCTTTATGGCCACTCAAAGGGGATGTCGCTGGGAAATTCGAGGCATTATCAAGTGCTTGTCAAATTGTGACTGATGAAGTGTGTACAGCCTGCGCAAAAAACAAAGCAGAGCTCATGCCTTTTCAAGCAACTTTTTTCAAATCATCATTAGTCGCATCATGCAGCCTTACAATGTATTAAAAATCTAAACCTATAGCCCAACATTTGTAGAACAACTAAAGTTACATTAATAACTCTAAATTAAGCATATACAGTGAGGGGGGAAAAAAGTATTTGATCCCCTGCTGATTTTGTACGTTTGCCCACTGACAAAGACATGATCAGTCTATAATTTTAATGGTAGGTTTATTTGAACAGGGAGAGACAGAATAACAACAACAAAATCCAGAAAAACGCATGTCAAAAATGTTATAAATTGATTTGCATTTTAATGAGGGAAATAAGTATTTGACCCCCTCTCAATCAGAAAGATTTCTGGCTCCCAGGTGTCTTTTATACAGGTAACGAGCTGAGATTAGGAGCACACTCTTAAAGGGAGGGCTCCTAATCTCAGTTTGTTACCTGTATAAAAGACACCTGTCTACAGAAGCAATCAATCAATCAGATTACAAACTCTCCACCATGGCCAAGACCAAAGAGCTCTCCAAGGATGTCAGGGACAAAATTGTAGACCTACACAAGGCTGGAATGGGCTACAAGACCATCGCCAAGCAGCTTGGTGAGAAGGTGACAACAGTTGGTGCGATTATTCGCAAATGGAAGAAACACAAAATAACTGTCAATCTCCCTCGGCCTGGGGCTCCATGCAAGATCTCACCTCGTGGAGTTGCAATGATCATGAGAACGGTGAGGAATCAGCCCAGAACTACACGGGAGGATCTTGTCAATGATCTCAAGGCAGCTGGGACCATAGTCACCAAGAAAACAATTGGTAACACACTACGTCGTGAAGGACTGAAATCCTGCAGCGCCCGCAAGGTCCCCCTGCTCAAGAAAGCACATATACAGGCCCGTCTGAAGTTTGCCAATGAACATCTGAATGATTCAGAGGAGAACTGGGTGAAAGTGTTGTGGTCAGATGAGACTAAATCGAGCTCTTTGGCATCAACTCAACTCGCCGTGTTTGGAGGAGGAGGAATGCTGCCTATGACCCCAAGAACACCATCCCCACCGTCAAACATGGAGGTGGAAACATTATGCTTTGGGGGTGTGTTTCTGCTAAGGGGACAGGACAACTTCACCGCATCAAAGGGACGATGGACGGGGCCATGTACCGTCAAATCTTGGGTGAGAACCTCCTTCCCTCAGCCGGGGCATTGAAAATGGGTGACAATGACAATGACCCAAAACACACGGCCAAGGCAACAAAGGAGTGGCTCAAGAAGAAGCACATTAAGGTCCTGGAGTGGCCTAGCCAGTCTCCAAACCTTAATCCCATAGAAAATCTGTGGAGGGAGCTGAAGGTTTGAGTTGCCAAACGTCAGCCTCGAAACCTTAATGACTTGGAGAAAATCTGCAAAGAGGAGTGGGACAAAATCCCTCCTGAGATGTGTGCAAACCTGGTGGCCAACTACAAGAAACGTCTGACCTCTGTGATTGCCAACAAGGGTTTTGCCACCAAGTCCTATGTCATGTTTTGCAGAGGGGTCAAATACTTATTTCCCTCATTAAAATGCAAATCAATGTAGAACATTTTTTACATGCATTTTTCTGGATTTTGTTGTTGTTATTCTGTCTCTCACTGTTCAAATAAACCTACCATTTAAAATTATAGACTGATCATGTCTTTGTCAGTGGGCAAACGTACAAAATCAGCAGGGGATCAAATACTTTTTTCCCTCACTGTAGGACTACCTATTTCTTTGTTAACCGCTCAACACAGAATATCCCCGCGACACAGTTGGCATCAGTTGCTGGGATTGCTAGTCTCTGTCCAGTGATCCTGCCGACCAAGGACGGGTCTGAGGAGCTATTTGGCGTTGCAGCTAGCCTAGCTGCTAGCTAGCAGCATATCAAGCTAGTAGGGTTTTCTTGAGGGCTTGAACGCAGCCCGCGACGCGGTTAGCCATTGTGGCTGGGACCGCGGATTGTCCCGGGTTTGTGGATGTCTAGATCCCTGCTGTTTATTGTTTTCAATCTTCCCTGTGACCTGCCCTGTCTGGAACTGCAAGGAGTAACAGCGTAACCTACGTTGCTAGCTACCATGACAAAGACCAAAGCCGGCGGGAGTACCGTTGTCGTGGAAAGTGGCGGTTCTCTATCACACGTGAAGGATCTTTTAAACAAACAAAAATAGTTCTACAAGCAGTTGTTACAACAACAAGAAAATAGCGTCAAGTGCTTTGTCCAAATACTGGTGGATTCAACTAATAAAATAATGGACGACCTGACCAGAGAGGTCCAGGACCTAAAGAACAGTTTGCAGTTCTCCCAGGGTCAGCTCAATGAGTTGAAACAGGAGAACGGCAAGATTACAGCAGTCTGTAAGTCATTCAGAGAGGACATCAGTTCTGTGTGTGAATCCATGATAACAATGACGGATAAATCAGGCTCAAGGGACATTCAAGGCGTAACAACATGGTTGTGGATGGAATTGCAGAATCTCCACATGAGACCTGGACGGAGTCTGAGGACAAAGTGAGGGAAATGATCTGTGAGAAATTGAAGATGGACCACAGGAAGATTGAGGTGGAGCGCGCCCACAGTACTGGAAAACCCACCACCGGCCCAGGTGACAGGCCCAGGCCGATAGTGGTCAAGTTCCTGAGGTTCAAGGACAAGGTAGCTGTTCTGGAAAGAGCCAAGAACTTGAGAAGAACATATCTCTTTCTCAACAAGGACTCTCTTGAAGCTGTGCGCCAGAAGAGGAAAGAACTTATCCCAGCCATGAAAGCTGCCAGAGCGCGTGGGGACATTGCTTACATCTGCTATGACAGGCTCATTGTCCACCCTTCCTCCCAGAAGCCTGGAAGGGATGAGAGAGCCAAGCCTATGGGTTCGTAGCTTCAACCCCACAGCACACACACACACACACCAATTGATTAATGGACTGCTGAATGTATATATTTTTTCTCTCGCTTTGTTTGCTCTTTTCAGTATTATGTCTCTCTGATACACTACCCCTGAAAGTGCTGAAAATAGCCCATATTCATATATATAGCCTTAGCAAGTTATTGATTTCATGAACCTTATTTCTAACATCAGATAACATTAATATATTAGCCATTTCTGAGACTGGCTTAGATAATTCATTTGATGATACAGCAGTAGCAATACAAGAATATAACATCTATAGAAGAGACAGAAATGCTAATGGGGGAGGTGTTGCTGTATATATTCAGAGCCATATCCCTGTAATGCTTAGAGAAAATATTATGTCAAGTGTTGTGGTTGCAGGTTCACTTGCCACATCTAAAGCCTTTTCTTTTGGGGTGTTGCTATAGTTCACCAAGTGCGAACAGTCAGTATCTAAATAATATGTGTGAAATGGTTGATGGTGTATGATTTAAACAGAAAGGTCTACTTTCTTGGGGACTGGTTTTCATCTAGCTGTCCACTTGAGGAAGCTTCTTACTGTAACCAGTGCCTGTAATCTGGTTCAGGTTATTAATCAACCTACCAGGGTGTTTACAAACACTACAGGAACAAGATCATCCACATGTATTGATCACATTTTTACTAATACTGTAGAACTTTGTTCTAAAGCTGTATCCGTACCCATGGGATGCAGTGATCACAATATAGTGGCTATATCCAGGAAAGCCAAAGTTCCAACAGCTGGGCCTAAAATAGTGTATAAGAGATCATACAAAAGATTTTGCTGTGACTCATATATGGATGATGTAAAAAATATTTGTTGGTCTGATGTGATTAATAAGGAGCATGCAGACACTGCACTTGATTAATTTATGAAATTGCTTCTTCCAATTATTGATAAACATGCACCTGTTAGGAAACTTACTGTCCATGGATTGATAAAGGAATTGAAAAACTGTATGGTTGAAAGAGATGGGGCAAAAGGAGTGGCTGCACTCTGACTGGTTGACTTACTGCAAATTGAGAAATTATGTGACTAAACTCAACAAAAATAAGAAACTGTATTATGAAGCCAAGATCAATGATATAAAGAATGATGGAAAAAAACTTTGGAGTACTTTTAAATGAAATTATGGGCAGAAAGACATTCAACTCCATCTTTCATCGAATCAAATGGCTTATTCATCACAAAACCATTTGATGTTATTTTAATGATTACTTCATTGGCAAAGTGGGCAAACTTAGGCAGGAAATGCCAACAATGAACAGTGAGACATCGTATTCATGCATAAAAAACAAATGATGAAAGAAAAGCATTGCAAGTTTGAATTTTGTAAAGTTAGTGTGGGAGAGGTGGAAAAATGGTTATCGATCAATAATGACAAACCTCCTGGCATTAACAACTTAGATGGAAAGCTACTGAGGATGGTGGCTGACTCTATAGCCGCTCCTATCTGTCATATCTTTAATCTGCCTAGAGGAAAGTCTTTGTCCTCAGGCCTGGAGGGAAGCCAAAGTCATTCCGCTACCCAAGAATGGTAAAGCGGCCTTTACTGGTTCTAACAGCAGACCTATAATAATAATAATAATATGCCATTTAGCAGACGCTTTTATCCAAAGCGACTTACAGTCATGCGTGCATACATTTTTGTGTATGGGTGGTCCCGGGGATCGAACCCACTACCCTGGCGTTACAAGCGCCATGCTCTACCAGCGGAGCTACAGAGGACCACATAAGCTTTCTGCCAGCTCTTAGCAAACTGTTGGAAAAAATGGTGTTTGACCAAATACAATGTTATTCCCTGTAAACAAATTAACAACAGACTTTCAGCATGCTTATAGGGAAGGGCACTCAACATGTACTGCACTGACACAAATGACTGATGATTGGTTGAAAGGAATGGATATTAAGAAGATTGTGGGAACTGTGCTGTTAGATTTCAGTGCAGCCTTTGATATTATTGACCATAGCCTGTTGTTAAACACATATGTGTTATGGCTTTTCAACCTCTACCATATCGTGGATTCAGAGCTATCTAATAGAACTGAGGGTTTTCTTTAATGGAAGCTTCTCTAATGTCTAACATGTAAAGTGTGGTGTACCACAGGGCAGCTCTCTAGGCCCTCTACTATTTTCTATTTTTACCAATGACCTGCCACTGGCATTAAACAAAGCATGTGTGTCCATGTATACTGATGATTCAACCATATACACATCAGCAACCACAGCTAATGAAGTCACTGAAACCGTAACAAAGAGTTGCAGTCTGTTTTGGAATGGGTGGTCAGTAATAAACTGGTCCTGAACACCTCTAAAACTAAGAGCATTGTATTTGGTACAAATCATTCCCTAAATTCTAGACCTCAGCTGAATCTGGTAATGAATGGTGTGGCTGTTGAACAAGTTGAGGAGACTAAATTACTTGCCGTTACCTTAGATTGTAAACTATCATGGTCAAAGCATATAGATTCAATTGTTGTAAAGATGGGGAGAGGTCTGTCCGTAATAAAGAGATGCTCTGCTTTTTTGACACCACACTGCAAAAAGCAAGTTCTGCAGGCTCTAGTTTTGTCTAATCTTGATTATTGTCCAGTCGTGCGGTCCAGTGCTGCAAGGAAAGACCTAGTTAAGCTGCAGCTGGTCCAAAACAGAGCGGCACGTCTTGCTCTTCATTGTAATCAGAGGGCTGATATAAATACTATGTATACCAGTCTCTCTTGGCTAAGAGTTGAGGAGAGACTGACTGTATCACTTATTTTTATAAGAAACATATGTTGAAAATCCCAACTTGTTTGCATAGTCAACTTACACACAGCTCTGACACACACACTTACCCCACCAGACATGCCACCAGGGGTCTTTTCACAGTCCCCAAATCCAGAACAAATTCAAGGAAGCGTACAGTATTATATAGAGCCATTATTGCATGGAACTCCATTCCATCTCATATTGCTCAAATAAACAGCAAACCTGGTTTAAAAAAACTGATGAAGTAACACCTCACGACACAACGCCTCTCCCCTATTTGACCTAGATAGTTTGTGTGTATGTATTGATATGTAGGCTACGTGTGCCTTTAACAAAAATGTATGTAGTTCTGTCCTTGAGCTGTTCTTATCTATTCATGTTCTGTATTATGTCATGTTTCATGTTTTGTGTGAACCCAAGGAAGAGTAGCTGCTGCTTTTGCAACAGCTAATGGGGATCCTAATAAAATATCAAATAGCCGAATGTGCGCACTCTCTCAAATCGTTGGGAGATTTGTTCAATTGTATTCATCATACTATAAAATAGCCTCCCGAGTGGCGCAGCAGTCTAAGGCACTGCAGTGCTAGAGGTGTCTGCTCTAAGCAAATCTTGTCTGCTAATTGACCTAGTGTAGCCCACAGCCATATGGCATAGCCAGATCAGGGCCTAACATGAAGACAACTCAGAGTATGCTATTCTGTTCTTCTGAACTAGACTACATTTTCTTTATATCATGTTTAGACCTGTCTAAAATGGATAATATATTTATTGTGAAGGTGTGGTCTATATTACACAGATTTATAAGACTTTTTTAAATGTAGATGTTCCAAAGGTCTGCATCAGTGGCTTATAGGCTGTGTGTGGAAGCCAGGAGATGCTAAATGTTTTTATGTTAATTAACGGTCACTTACCGTGAGACCGACAGTTATTTGCTTGACAATCACCAGCTGACGAAATTGTGACCGCCACAGCCCTATTCATGAGCAGCTACAGTTTGAGTAGGCTTTTCTTTTATCACAGCACTAACCTGTGTCTGTTTTCCCTATAAAGGTCTGCAGTGAGGAAGAACTTGATCCCAGAGGCCACCAGCCCCAGGATAGACGGAGGAATCAGGCATGCATCAGGGTTTCCACGCCCAGCAGGGTAAGACTTAGCACTGCACATTGTTAGTAGGCACTGATCAAAGACTATGCTGTGTGCACACGCTGGAATCCTCTGGTGAACCGCATACTCTAGTATTAATAACATCTTGTAGTTGAAAATGTACTTTAAAATGATTGGGTGGTTGATTTATATTTTCCCTGTCCTCCCAGTGTGAAGCACAAGCCTGATCTCCACGTGTCCCTGGCTCCCCTGGTGACGTCATCCTCCATGGAGGCTCTGCCCAGCCATCAGACCAATGAACAGCAGCAGCACCCCGGAGCCCCGCCCCACCAGCACCCCTCTCAGCCAATCCAGACGCTCCTCTCAGTGTCAGCACCCCCACATTCACAGCCTGGCCCCGCCCTGTCCGCCATCACTCCACCAATCTTGTCTATGGCCAACGTGGTGGTTCCAGCTACCCAGTCAGCGGCCAGTAGCACTGCGGCATGTGGAATAAGCTCCACCCTCCCTGAGATCAAGATAAAGCAGGAGGTGGAGGCCATGGATACCTCCAAACCAGGTACATTTAAATTGAAAAAATAATTTGCCACGATATTGTCTTTAACTCTTTTTTTTTTTATTGGTGTTCTTCTATTGCTGATCTAGGATCGTAAAAAAAAAAAAAATCTAAATAGATCAGCATTCCTACTCTGAGACACTTTGTGTATACGGGCCCTGAACTATTGATCTCCTTGTTCTTCCTCTCTCCCTCCAGGCCCCCCCATGCCCCATGGTGGTGCCCCCTTGTTGTCCATGATGCCCGGTGGGGATGTGACCCCCGGGGCCTCCCCCAGGAAGAAGCCCCGGAAGCAGCAGCATGTCATCTCCACGGAAGAGAGCGAGATGATGGAGACCAACAGCACGGACGAGGAGAAGGTCCTGGCCAGACCCCTCAGCATGAGGGCCGAGAAACGCAAGTCGCCCCTCAAGGAGTACATAGGTAGGAGAAAGAAGATACTCAACCTCTTTATTCATGATTCACATGTCCAGGTTAAGGGTAAGCTTGCTGCAGTTACGGTAGGCAACATGCTAATTTCTCTAAGACCTAATTTCTCTATATTTGACCTTGTAAGTGACAACTGTACGTTTCTCTTCCCTGCAGATGAGGAGGGGGTGCGTTACGTCCCCACCCGTGCTCGCCCCCCGGTCACCCTCCTCCGCCACTACAGGAACCCTTGGAAGGCTGCCTACCACCACTTCCAGAGATACAGCGACATCCGGGTCAAAGGTCAGACCAATGTCTTTATTATTGATAACATTAAATCATAACTGTATTTATAATGAATTGTCATACATTCTGGGTTCTAAGAGCTTGTTGTGGGACTGAAATGCACTTAATGGGACTAAAATGCGGCAGGTAGCCTAGCGGTTAGAGCGTTGGGCTCGTAACCGAAAGGTCCCTAGTTCGAATCCTCGAGCCAACAAGGTGAAAAATCTATGTGCCCTTGAGCAAGGCACTTAACCACAGGAGGCTGCTGCTCATAATAATGGCCGGAATCGAAACCATGTGTTTGATACCATTCTGCTCCACTCCAGCCATTTCCACGAGCCCGTTCTCCCCAATTAAGGTGCCATCAACCTCCTGTGCACTTAATCCTAATTGCTCCAGGGTCGCTGTTGATAATGGCAGATCCTGGCCGTGACCCCACTCTCCGAGGGTGTCTCAGGGAGAGTTGGGATATGCAACAACAAAAAACATACACACTTGTACAATTCACACATGCGTATTAATACACACTTGTACATGTGTGAAATTGGACCAATATAAGCACCAACCAAATTACCCAGGACAGATTATATGCTAAACTGGCTAAAGACGTGGATGATTTCATTATCACACCTCTTGGCCACATTTTCAATGTATCATTTGCAAAGGGCATTGTGCCCTATGAACTGAAAATGGCCAAAATTGTTCCTATTCATAAAGCCGATCCAGCAAACTTGACAAATTACAGACAATCTGAATTTCGCCGGATATAAAAAATATTTTTGAAGCTTTCATATAACGGATAAATGAAATATCTATTATGCAAACATCCGTATGGCTTCAGAAAATCTCTCTCTATTTAATTGACGAAATACATAAAACAAATGATGGCAAAGATCATACATTAGGTATTTTCGGGATCTCTCAAGAACTAGGGATGGGCATTTGAAATTATTTCACTATTCAAATATTATTATTTTTCCACGGATATCCGGAAATACATGCGTTTTAAAGAAAAACATTTTTGGAGACTTGCTTGCGCGACTCGGGAGAGAGCTGAGGTGCGTTCAGTTCGCTTGAACGTTTGCTACATTGCGGAAAGGTTTGTACTGAACGGCAAGTTTCCCCCAAACATTCTTGTATGTTCTTGAACAGACTTTAAGGTACGTTTGCTCCTGTTTGGTGGGTGTGGCGAGGTATGGCTTGAAGCAATGAGTGAATTATTTAAAGGGCAGTGGCCATGCTGACAGGGTTCCACAACCCAACCCCTCGTTAAAAATAAAAAACTTGAAACTAGGGCGTGAATGAACAATCTCTGCTTTGGTTTTCCAGCTATCTAAAGGATAGAAAGCAATATGTGACTTTCAAAGGAATAGAGAATAAGTGTAGTGTGCCGCAGGGATCAATTATTGGACCCTATTATTCTTTTATCTATATAAATGATCAGCCAAAAGCATCCAAAGTGCTCTCCCAGATATTGTTTGCTGATCATATAAGTGTGTTTTACCCTCACATAAATCTCAATTACCTTATTAATGTTGTTAATTATGAACTGTGTAATGTCTCAGTGGTTTAAAATCAACAAATTGTCACTGAATCAAAAAAAAATGAAGATTTAGTCCAAAGAACAGAAAATACAATAAAGACTATATATACCACAGTATGAATCATAATACCCATAAAACCTAGCGGTCAAACAGGGAAATGGTTCCAATCGTTTTTCCACCATTCATTTTTCCCATAGGAGATTTTAGAAACACTTACAATAAGGGCTGTGTTTCGTGTAGGCTTACCCTGGCGTGATGTTTTGATTACTGTGTAAATCTCTCTAGGACAAGTGGCTTTTGTCGATTTAATATGCCTGTTGATCAAGCCTGTACGACCCTCTTTCTTGGTGTTTTGATTGATGATGAATTGTCATGGAAACCACAAAGACTATAACCTCTAAGATCAGAAATACGAGGAGACTTGGCAAAATTAGATATCTCATAAACCGAAGCACTGCTCTGTCTCTATTACACAATGATCTTCCCATTCATCAGTTACTGTAACATTACATGGGCCAGCACACAGCATACCAAACTACTATCAATCTTTCGCCTGCAGAAACGCTCTGTAAAAATAATAATGTCTGCCGGTTTTAGAGACCATTTATCACCACTTTTCAAACAATTAGGACTGAATATTTATTCAAGGAATTCTCTTCAAGTTGCTCAATTTGTTTACGGCTCTTTAAATCACTAACTACCCGCTTTCTTCAAAAACGATTTCACTGCCACATGAATTCCATAACTACTAACAATTAACAGACAACAGCTACGGCACCCACATTCAAGAACAACCAATTCCGAATGACCTACAGAGGCCCTATGATCTGGAACTCACTCCCGCCTGATTTTGCCAAGCTATCCCTGTCATTGTACTGAAAGAAATTTGAGGCAACTACTGTCCATCACAGCTCTACGCCCCCAGTAGTTTGGCTTACTGCTTAGATTTTATTTTATTTGACCTCTTTTGCATTTATTTGTCCACACTGTGTGATTTATGACCACTGGGGGGGGGGGGGGTGCTACTCAACAAGCCCTGGGCTTTTTCCCCCTCCTGCACATAGTTTTTTATTTTATTTTACTTTGTACAAACTGTCTTTCTATTTTGCAAAGAAATTAACTAAAAACTAAATGTATATTATAAAATGTGCTTTTCGAGGGACTGAAATTCAATTTTTTGGGGGACTGAAATTATATTATTCTGGGTCTGAAATGCGCTAATTGAGGACTGAAATGCCAGTGATGCTCTGGAGGCTTTTTGATGTTGAATTGTTTATTTATTGTTTTGTTTGGACAATCTAAATTACACAACAATTATTACAACAACATCACACAAGGTTATTATTCTCACCAGATGTTAAAATGCATACATAGGAAAACATTTAGAAATCACACATACACAAATCAAGAGGACGACTTTCTATTGTGCTATGTGCACTGTGATGCAAAACTGGAAGGTGTAGTATGCTATGAAAGCGAGTGTCATTTGTTGACTTCAAATTTTTGGAGACATCACAAAATGCTAATCAGGGAAATGCTATTTAAATTGCTAGCAAATGACCAGTCACTTTCATAGCACACACATTACATGACTAGGGCTTAGAGTTTATCCCTGCCATGTAACCTGACCAGGAAAAACTCCTGACCCTAGTTATAGTTAAATAGCTTAATGGTGTGTGTTGTTGAAGGTATTACTGGATTATATAATAATATGGCTTTAATGGTGCGTTGTCATGGTTTCAGAGGAGAAGAAGGGCACCCTGCAGGACGTAGCTAATCAGAAAGGGGTGGTGTGCAGAGCGCAGGGCTGGAAGATGCACCTGTGTGCTGCACAGCTCATGCAGTTGGTGAGAGAAACACTACTTCCCTTTGCAATGATCTTTGTATAGAGAGTACAGTTACTCAGTGCAGTCAACTTTTAAGCATTATGAAAAGAGAACTTAAGAGTTACGAAGTTGGAGGTGGAGCGAAAAGGGATGACGCTTGAAAATTTTACCGAAGTGGATCTCAGTCTCACGTCAGATAGCACGACGACTGTCTGCACTGATAGTGCTTCATGGCAACGCATCACGTTATGACGTGGCTGTCGGAAGACAATGACGTGGATCTAAAACCAGAGATCTTCTTAGACCAAGATACTTGTCCTCCTGAATAAGTCAGTTGTGATGTTGTACTGTAGTGTAGTATTGGTCTTTATACGTCTCTCCTCTCTCTATCGCTAGACTAATCTGGAGCATGACGTGTACAGCCGCCTCACTACCCTCCAAGAGGGTCTGATCCCAAAGAAGAAGGCCGGGTCGGATGATGACCTGCACCGTATCAATGAGCTCATACAGGTCAGAGGTCAAACAACACGAGACAACACAGCTTTTACAAATAAATAAGTCTGCTGCTCATGGATAGGAACAGAGTTTTCCCAGACCACATGACCTAACCAGGAAATACTCTAGGCCCTAGTTATAGCCTACAAACCACATATGTTTTCACATCACTATCTGACTGACCACAAGTTTACAATATCTAAGAACTCACTATTCCCATAAACACTACTACTACACACTATTATAACCAGGCATGCCGCCCTCTAGCAGTATTTGGGATGATTTTGATCAATTCCACAGGCAGCTTTATACCATTTCTGAGGACTCAGGGGAAATTCTACCTGGGCCTAGTCTTTGTTATGAATGTCAGTCAGCCATTTTGAATTGTCTCTCCCTCCCCTTTTTCCAGGGTAACATGCAGCGCTGTAAGCTGGTGATGGACCAGATCACTGAGGCTAGAGACTCCATGATGAAGGTGCTGGACCACAAGGAGAAAGTCATGAAGCTAATCAACAAGAATGGTGGAGCCAAGAAAGTCAACAAGCTGAAGCGCAAGGACAAAGCCTAGAACAGAGGGGGGACAACCAAGCCTAGGCTAACCCCCTGTACCCTTCTCTTTCTGAGGACCGCACTAGTCTACACCCCTCACTGATCTGACCGTGATTTAACCATGGACAACTGGCAGATTGTGGCAGTATGGTGTCTGGGGTTACTCGTTAGCTGTGCGTGACCGTCCGACCACTCTTGACCTAGAACTGTGACCTAGAACTGAGACCCAAGTGGTCGGCAGAAGGAACAGATAAGGAACAGACACGGTTCCACTACGTCCAAGTGAGGAGCTTGTCAACGGACAGGAATGTACAAGTATTAAGACCTTTTCAGGAAGTTAGTATGTCCTCAGTTGTTGATTGGATGGCGGGCAGAATTATTATGATTTGATTGGTTGAATGATGGTCTAGAGGGGATGCACTATGTTGAATTAATACCCTTGAACGTTGTGTAAAGCATCGATATGGGTTGTTGAACTATCATCAAGTACTTATTGCGTAATAAATGTGTAAATCAGTACAATGTATTTATCCTTACTTCACTCTGGTAATGGGATCAAATCAGAAGTATGCTACCAAGTTCAGTCATTGGAAATGTCACTACGGTCCAAGTAAAGAGTTTTGTATTCCACAGCTCTTGGGACAAATATATACAGTACCAGTCAAAAGTTTGGGCACACCTACTCATTCAAGGGTTTTTCTTTATTTTTACTATTTTCTACTTTGTAGAATAATAGTGAAGACATCAAAACTATAAAATAACACATATGGAATTATGTAGTAACCAAGAAAGTGTTATATCAAATATATTTTAGATTCTTCAAAGTAGCCAACCTTTGCCTTTGACAGCTTTGCACACTCTTGGCATTCTCTCAACCAGCTTCATCTGGAATGCTTTTCCAACAGTCTTGAAGGAGTTCCCACATATGCTGAGCACTTGTTGGCTGCTTTTCCTTCACTCTGCCGTCCGACTCATCCCAAACCATCTCAATTGGGTTGAGGTCAGGGGATTGTGGAGGCCAGGTCATCTGATGCAGCACTCCATCACTCTCCTTCTTGGTCAAATAGCCCTTACACCGCCTGGAGGTGTGTTGGGTCATTTGTCCTGTTGAAAAACAAATGATAGTCCCACTAAGCGCAAACCAGATGGGATGGCGTATCGCTGCAGAATGCTGTGGTAGCCATACTAGTTAAGTGTGCCTTGAATTGTAAATAAATCACAGACAGTGTCACCAGCAAAGCACCCCCACACCATCACACCACCTCCTCCATGCTTCACGGTGGGAACCACACATGCGGAGATCATCCGTTCACCTACTCTGCATCTCACAAAGACACGACGGTTGGAACCAAAATCATCAGACCAAAGGACAGATTTCCACCAGTCTAATGTCCATTGGTTGTGTTTCTTGGCCCAAACAAGTCTCTTCTTCTTATTGGTGTCCTTTAGTAGTGGTTTCTTTGCAGCAATTCGACCATGAAGGCCTGATTCACGCAGTCTCCCCTGAACAGTTGATGTTGAGATGTGTCTGTTACTCTGTGAAGCATTTATTTGGGCTGCAATTTCTGAGGCTGGTAACTCTAATGAACTTATCCTCTGCAGCAGAGAACTGTGGGTCTTCCTTTCCTGTGTAGGTCATCATGAGAGCCAGTTTCATCATAGCGCTTGATGGTTTTTGCGACTGCACTTTTAAGAAACTTTCAAATTTCTTGAAATTTTCCGGATTGACTGACCTTCATGTCTTAAAGTAATGATGGACTGTCGTTTCTCTTTGCTTATTTGAGCCGTTCTTTTACCAAATAGGACTATCTTCTGTATACCAACCCTACCTTGTCACAACACAACTGATTGGCTCAAACGCATTAAGAAGGAAATAAATTCCACAAATTAACTTTTAACAAGGCACACCTGTTAATTGAAATGCATTCCAGGTGACTACCTCATGAAGCTGGTTGAGAGAATGCCAAGAGTGTGCAAAGGGTGGCTACTTTGAAGAATCTAAAATATATTTTGATTTGTTTAACACTTTTTTGGTTACTACGTTATTCCATATGAGTTATTTCATAGTTTTGATGTCTTCACTATTATTCTACAATGTAGAAAATAGTAAAAATAAAGAAAAACCCTGGACCGAGTAGGTGTGTCCAAACTTTTGACTGGTACTGTATGTCAAATACTTTCATGTGCTTGTTTTAGCTTGGGAGTTCGCTGTCTGGCAAACTGAATCAAGTACAGCTTATGTATTTGACCCCAGGATCAATGTATTCTCTAAGTAAAGATTGTAAAAGAAAGTGCAACTGTCATCTCTTCTATACCTTTCACTGAGTAAGTGTTACTCTATTTGGGACAAAATATTTAATGGATGCCTTTTCTAATGCTATCAGTAGCTGAGAGTACAAGTTCTTTAAACCTATAGGGACAATGTACAACATTCCAAGCTAAAGCCCCAGAAAGTACAAGTCTTCTTTTTGGTTTGTGGGCAAAAGGAAAGATACTAAAACTGCAACAGTGTTATTCATGGCAGTCTGACATTTCAAATGAAGACATGGCTGGCATTTTGATGCATCTCCTGATCAATCATACAGTACCAGACCGGAAGGGGCGAAGCGAGAGGTTTTACTCCACCCAATATCTGGCCACGAAAATAAGCCCACATAGTGAGGAATTTTTGTATGGAGGTCAATGAGTGTTGAATTTGGTCAACAAAAAATGTAACTGATTTGCTACATGAGGCTTATTTGATTGAATATAAGTTTCACAATGGTATGGTTCTTACAAATTCACTGACATAAGTGGATGCTCGTGACATTTCGGCAATTTTGAAAAAAAATGCCTTTATATCGGAGTTGTGCCTGCTTTCATAGAGAGCGATGTAGGACTCATGGGTATCACCCGTTTTAGCATGGACAATGGCATTGAGGGCTTCCACTATTTTAAAGTAGTCAACTGGGTGGGGATTTCTGAGTTGGGAGCAATCAGCCAATGAAGAAAATGTACTACTTTAAAATGGAGTTGTAACCCTGATGCTATAATAGCACAGATACAAAATGAGTCCTCCATCTCTATGGCCTGTTGTTCACACACATCTGCCCTCACTGGCTAGAATGGTCCCACCTGATCTCGCCTCATTCTGCCTGCCTTCCATCTTTTGAGGACATGTATTTCCATAGTTAGAGTGGTCACTCCATGAGTCTACAGTACATAAAAGTTAAATCAAGATCTGTTGTCCTCAGTCGCTACATGTCTATTAATGTTCTAATTCTAAGTATCTAAGCATGCAAAATATTGGTAGACAGTCAATGAGGAGTGTCTTGTTATAGAGTTATTTGCTGAAGAACAAAAGTTATTTAAGGGTAAATGGACATGTTTTTCAAACCAATATGAACTGTGAATATACTTGTATACCCACTCATTAAAAGCAATGCTATTATTTGACACCATTGTGGTGTATGGTAGTTGATTACATCAATACAAGGTCATCTGTAGCTTCTGAACAACCTTCTCAGTGGCAGAAAGGTTATGTTGTGCTTTTTGTATGCCATATCTTGTTGATTCTGTATAGTATCAACTATGTTTTGATAAAATATGGATTAAGAACTGTATGAAACAAGGTGAAATTGTGCATCCATAGGCTTATATTGTGCATATGCACACAATGTACAGTATCTACACATTATTTGTTGTATGTGTAAAAATAAGTAGATTTTGTTGATTATATGGACTTTTATTTGACCAAGCAGGTTTACTAGTGTATTTTTCACTTATTTGACTATGTGTTGTAGCTTATGATGAATGTGTATTACATGCAGTTGGGTCTAGATTCTTACATTCTGTTTGTTTGTTTTGCCATTCCCCATCACTGCAATAAAGACACTTTGTACTAAGCATGTGGCTGTTGTTATATTGGCAGTATGCAAAAATGGGAGTTCATTTTGTAACACTATAGATATTTGCACACTGGCTGAACGGTTCATTTACAGTAGTATGTGTGAAAGATTAGCCACTCACTCACTTTGTAATTCCCTAAATGTATCTATGTATTACTGGCCCAGGGGGGTCTGAGCAAGTACATACGGATTTATATACATGTAGTTGTTGAAGGTTTGGCTCGCGCCATGTAACATTGATAGTTAGAATATAATATAGTCAACCAGGAGAGGGCAAATCCGGTCGTGGAAGGTCCAAGGTGTGTTAAACTGTTATGTAACAATTTGTATTGGCCACAGATGGCTTTACTTAAAATCTATTAAATTATTAATTAACAGTTGACTAATAAAATTTAAACACAAAACTGCTCAGACCCTGCATTCTACCAACCTGGTTCTCACCTCTCTCAAAAGTAATTGGTTGTATTTGCAGACAGCTCAATTCCAAACTATTCACTCCATCCTTTTCCCTATCCCTTGGCACCTCATATACTGTATTTCTGATAAAGGATGGATAAAGGATGGTTGAAGAGTTTCAAGATAAACAGGATAATACATCCTTTTGTTTTCATGCATTTCAAACTTCTGGTCTTAGGGATGTGGAATTGTATGTTCTCACCTCCGAGAACCTACTGCATCTGGACCCAGATTTAGTACTGTATTGCAACTTTAACAGGGTGTAGAACAAACCAAGGCCGTATAACTGCAAAGCAACCATCAGCAATTAATAACTCAGAAATTAGAATCATAAAGTTATGATTTTCAATGAACATATCAATCACTTTCAAATCAATGCAATGTTGCTAACCTTGACTAGGGGTCAAGGTGAATCATGCCAGCTTGGAGAAAAGAGACGCTCATTCTCTCATTCCCTCCTTTGCTTCCTATCCTTCCAACTACTTCCCCATTGTTGGGCTGTACTGCATAGTCATGGCCACACTGGTGATTCCTCCCAGGGAATGGTTCATTTGTCCAGGCTGTGTGTGCGGGGGTTGACTGGGCTGAATGACAAGGATTCCCTGGAGTTGGTCTGTGAGGCAAGAATACAAATGATAGTTCAAGTTACTGTCACTGGATCGTAAACTGTAAAATATGCACACATGCACAAACTAACACACACACATGCCCATGCTTGCACACAAACCCACAGCTACACACACCCTCTTACAGTATACCACATACACAACTATACAGTAAACACACACACATCCAGAACACACATGTCCACAGAGTGTCAAACAACAGAGCCACTGACCTTAACAGTCATCCAGTCAGAAACGGTGTCTACAGATTCGGAGTGGGCGGTGTCTCTCACTCTGAATTCAAAGTTGTCTGGACCAGCGGGGTTTCCCGGTCTAGGTTCACAGGGGTCGAGGTCAGGGGTGACATCAGGGTTACCATAACTACTGCTTCCAAACACAAGGTCCAGGTCCAGTAGGTCGCTTCCAGCTGCCATAGTTTGTACTGTTCCTATTGGGTCAGACGGTGTAGGATTGTTACAGTCTGACTCAGCAACACTGTTGGCTCTGCTGAGTTCCAGACCAAGGAGATCCATTGTTGCAGTATTACTGGGTTCTGAACTATAGTGGTCCATTGATGCTGCGTTACTGAAATCGAAGCTAAAGGGGTCCCTTTTGTTTGTGTTATTATTGTCTTCAAGGTTTGTATCATCGCCACTGTGTAAGTCGACGATAGCTTGGTTGTCAGTGTCAAAACTTGCGAGTTTGAAACCATAGGGGTCAAATGTGTCTCGGTTGGTAGCATGAGATGTATGTCCAAACTCGTAAGGGTCGAACTCGTCTTGGCTCTCAGATTGAGCAGTAGGCTCAAATTCGTAAGGATCAAATGAGGCTTGGTTGTCAGCTTCTTCATCGCTGAGTTCAGCGCCAAAAGGATTTAGGATCTCTTCGCTGTGGTGTTCGGGACTGAGTTTAAATCCATAGTTGTACGAAGTTTGACTACTGGGCTCGTAGTTGGGCTCGTAGTTCAGCTCAAAACTATTGTTTCCGAAGCTGAATTTACTGTTGTGTTCAGCTGAGCTGGTGAGAGGGTCAATCCCGATAGCACTGTCCAGCTCTGAATCTGCAGAGCGGTTGGAAGAACCTGGATCACAGCCTTCAGCTTTGGGAGTGTCTGGCTCTTCTAAAAGGTCAGTTGACGCTCCCCCTTTGAGGCGTCTAGGTGGACGGACCGGGCGGGTGGGCATAGGAGGGCTGGGTTCAGGAAGGTCGCATCCACCTGTTCCGGCATGTTCTGAGTCACAAGCCTGAATCCCAATAGGGTAGCTGGGTTCCACGGAGTCGTACCTAGGTGGCACAACGTCAAAGTCAACTGGTATAGATCCAAGAGTGATGTCGATCTCTTCTATGTCGGAAGGCGGGGATACTGCGTTGATGTCAAACTCGTATCCATTGGGGTCTGATTCGGTGGAGAAGTTGGGTCCAGCAGCCCAGGTGTTGGCCCTGGATGCTTGACTGAAGGGTTCGCGCCCAGAAGCTATGCCGGGTTCATCTGCGTCATCTAATTCAGTATCCAAGGTTTGAACTACATAGATGGGCTTGAAACCCAAGCGTTCGGTCATGATTAAGGTTTGGGGATCAACAAAGGAGAGTTCAACAGCGTCCGTGTGAACAGTGTCCAGATCCTCCCTGCTGTAACTGATTTCTATATCGCTGGATTCGTCCTCGTTCGGGAACTCGGACTCGAAGCACTGGGTGCCGGTGGAGGCTTTGTTCTCAGCGCAGGAGAGGCTGTTGTCTGTCTCGTCATTAGATCCAGGTTCCAGGCGGGCAGGGGTGTCTGGGTCAGCAGAGGGATAGGGCTCCTCTGTCCCCTCTGGAAAGAGGATGTCTGCAGCGAAGGGGTCTGTGCCTTTGAACGGGTCATCATCTACGATAAAGGATCAGTCGCAACAGAATTAGAGGCCTGGATAATGCTATAGCGTATCATAATCAGATTGTCAAAGTTTTAGATACGAACTTCACTCACCAGATTTATCAGTTTTGGCAAAGAGGTCGTCATCTTTGAAAAGGTCATCTGCAAAAAGAAAATAATCATCATTATCATCATCCCCATCATCACCACCATCATCATCATTATCATCATCCCCATCATCACCACCATCATCATCATTATCATCATCCCCATCATCACCACCATCATCATCATTATCATCATCCCCATCATCACCACCATCATCATCATTATCATCATCATCACCGTTATCATCAGTACCACCATCATCATCATCGTCATCAAATCATATGGAACAGAGAACAGATAGATACTCACGTTCAGATTCACAGTGAATGAAGGGGTCGGGGTGGTAGAAGTCCAGCTCTTCGACTGCTATGCTACTGGTGGATCGTGTCTGGGAAATATTTTCTTCGTCCTCCACTTTCTCTTCCTTTTCTCCCTTATCTATCTGCTAGAGAGGTATAGGTTAAACATTTCTCACAGATTAAGGGAGTTTTCCTCATACATCCAGTCTCTTCAAATTATTTTTGGTTTACAGTACTATACACTGAGGTAATACGGTACCCATACCTTTGGTGTGCTTGGTGTAGGTGTCGCCTCCTCCTCTTCTTGTGTATCAGCCAATCCGTTCTTAGCACGAGCCGCGCACCCAAGGTTTGCCTATGAAAAGAGAGAATAGGCAACTAATTTCAAAGCACGGAGGACCCATAATTCAATCTATCCCAAGTTTTCTGGTTATGATGGACATCATGTGGGATTTAAACACATTTGTATGAAATATACCAGGATTTCAGCGTAGACAGGCAGTGATTGGCTCCTGCCCCATGACCTGGCTGGTACATCTGGTACGTCTAGGGTTCCGTCCTCTGTCCTGAGGCTGCTGGGAGATGTGTTGTTTGGCTCCACCTGTTGGTGGTCTGGCAGTGTTGCATCTCCCGTTCGCTCCCCACTCAGTGTACTGAGCATCTGCTCCTCCTAGTCCACAGCAGTCATCAACGAAAGCCATTATTTGTCATTTACATACATCTTAGAGAAGTCTATGCATGTGTTAGCTTTGCCCAGAACAGGAAGAGATGGAGGAAGGCCTATTGCTCCACTTGGCATGGTAAAGACCAAGTAAGTAAGTGGTTGGCGTCTCCTGAGTGGCGCAGTGGTCTAAGGCACTGCATCGCAGTGCTAACTGTGCTACTAGAGATCCTGGTTCGAATCCAGGCTCTGTCGCAGCCGGCCGCGACCGGGAGACTCATGGGCGGCGCACAATTGGCCCAGCGTCGTCCAGGGTAGGGGAGGGAATGGCCGGCAGGGATGTAGCTCAGTTGATAGAGCATGGCGTTTGCAACGCCAGGGTTGTGGGTTCGATTCCCACGGGGGGCCAGTATAAAAAAATTAAATAAAAAATGTATTCACTAACTGTAAGTCGCTCTGGATAAGAGCGTCTGCTAAATGACTAAAATGTAAATGTAATGTAAATGGTTGGGCTTGAGTGCCAGTGTAACAGAGTTATATTGGTGATTCCCCTTGCCACTTTATTGTTAAGCCAATGGGTTTTTGGTTTTGTCTTGCCTTCACCTACTCAACATGGCATCTTATTGGCTGGTTGGCATAGCTTGCTTACGAGGGAGGATGTTTCAGTTAGAATCGTCCCAGTGAACAAACACCAAACCAGTGGTAAGTTGTTGGTTGCAAAGCACTGTACGTCAAAAGTGATTTTTATACTCCCAAGTGATGATGTAAATGTATAATTTATATCAATTTGTTTGTAAATGTTATTCGAACATCACACATAAGATGCAGTGTTTTTTAGTGAATATTTGTTGTGCATTTTGTTGTAGAGAATTCCAGCTAATACTAGCTAGCAACTTACTGTGTCTGGTGGGGGGTTTGTATATTGTGTACAGTGCGTGAGTGCAGAGTTGGATGGTGAGCCGTGCATTGCATGACGTGCAATTTTGTGCTGTTCCTATCAGGTACATTGTTAAAGATATGATATTGTAATTGTATTATTTTGGTAACTACATGCCCCAGTGAACAAGCACCAAACCAGCGTGCGTGAGTGCAGAGTTGGATGGTGAGCCGTGCATTGCATGACGTGCAATTTTGTGCTGTTCCTATCAGAATAAAGCTCCATGACTGGTGTTACAAGATGGCGTTCGTGTTGATGATTGATAATACACAACGCAAGAAGAGTACTGTTACACCAAGCACACGGCTATTGAAAGACCTTGTGCTTGTCTTTATCCAATAACATAGACCTTTTGAACTCTCCCTGAATCAATGACTGTTATCTGTTTAAAGATTATGTCTGGTACATCATCAGCAAACAAAAGGAATCCAGCTGATATGAAATATCGGTCTACTACAGCTTGAAGGCTTTTCTCATGAGACAGAATGATTAAAAGGAGCAAAAATCAACATGGAGGATCAATGACACACACAACGGATCAATGCAACCAGCCTCTTCACCCTCCAGTCCCGTGACAACACAGATCAATACACTGGGGGCATGTCAGCAGGGGACTGAAATAACACAGAATCCCCACCACCTACTGGTCTGACTGAGCCGCTTTATATTAGTAGTCTCATGTAACAGAGGTGGTTTGGAACCACCTTCCTGTGATGAGTACCTTCGCCTGAGACCTGAAGCTTTAGCTCAGCGGGCTAACACAGAGGAAACCTGGATTTGAACCTCAGTTGGTCACACCCGCATATAGCATGATACCATATTCTCATATTTGCTCTACATCCTGGCATTCTAGGAAAACCCTAGAAGCCGGGCAAGTGAGGCTATCTTACTTCCAGGGTTCCAGCTGCCACATGAGGAGAATAGCAGGAGACACAGTGGCAGGAAAATAAGAGGCCATGGTCGAATTCTCTTAATGGGCTTTACCAGCTTGAATACTCTCCCTTGTGACCATAGCCCAGGGCTTGTATGCTGTCTTTTGTGACCACTGTCCCTTTTTATGACTGCAGGACTGGATCAATGAACTCATGAAAGACTAGCCTATTGTAATGCTGTCATCAATCCAATCTTTCCATAGCAATCATTTTTTGAAGGACAATGAGTTTATAACCAGAGTGGGACATATTTGGAAGGGATGGGTCTTCAATTAAAACACATCCACCTGTAAAATCTCCTCATATGATTGGCTGATGGACTCCTCGAGCGGGATGGTGCGTTCGCCCGCCTCCTCCACCTTCCCCTGGGCCCGTCTGACCTCCATCTTCAGCTGTTTGAGTTTCCTCCTGGCACGGGCCAGCTCACGCTCATACTCCTCCACCTTTGTTTCCCTGGCCACCTCCTCCGCCTGCAGGGAAAGAATCTGTAAGGAGGGAAGAAGTGGGACAGAGGAGGATAGAAGAAGGAGACAGCAGAGTCAGAGGGAGCTAACGTGGGAGCCGTGAAGGGTAGCAATGATAACATGGATGAATATAATCTTTATTCATTTGAAGATTGGAGAAGAGGTCTGAATTGACCACAAACCAACTAAATCTGTCTATGGTTGGTAAAGGTCTTTGTTGTTCAGTGTCTCACCAGCAAAGCATAGATGACTGCATAAAAATTGGATTCAATTTGTAGTGCCGAAGATCAGCGTTGTGGTGTGATTGAAATTTAAAGGCAACGTTTCCATGTTCGCAGAGACTGCGTTCACGGTAAACGCTGCATATGTCGGCTCAATCGAAAATTATCTTTACATTTCAACCATGCTACAATGCTGATCTTCGACGCAACGGATTGAATCCAGCCCCAAATCTGTCTATGGTTGGTAAAGGTCTTTGTTGTTCAGTGTCTCACCAGCAAAGCATAGATGACTGCATAAAAATTATAAAATGTGCAATAAACTTTCACTGATACAAATGATCATCACTCATAAAAACGGTATTTGTTATGTTTTATTCAGTAAGAGGCTGATTCAGAAAGGTGTGGCTCCCTTGCGCGCACTGAATAAATGTTATTTAACCGCTGAAAACCCTCCCACTTGTTGGCCAACAGATTTTCTCGTTGAGTTTTCATTCAATAGGGTTTTCAGTACATTTATCTTAAGCCATCCCTTTAAATACTGTGTACCTTTAATATGAATTTTCTCGACAGGCTCACTAGAATCGAGTGAACGGGTTCGGAATATTAGGGATCCATGAAAGCTTTTCAGCACCAATTAGTAGATGTAAAAATACTCTGATCTTGTAGATTATTTAGGGTTAGGAAAGTCTTTATGAATCATACAAAAACAGGGATGGAGAGCCTTTACACAAAACAATATACTACATGACCAAAAGTATGTGGACACCTGCTCGTTGAACATCTCATTCTAAAATCATGGGCATTAATATGGAGTTGGTCACCCCTTTGCTGCTATAACAACCTCCACTCTTCTGGGAAGGCATTCCACTAGATGTTGGAACATTGTTGAGGGGACTTGCTTCCATTCAGCCACAAGAACATTAGTGAGGTCAGGCACTGATGTTGGGCGATTAGTCCTGGCTCGCAGTCGGCGTTCAAATTCATCCCAAAGGTGTTCGATGGGGTTGAGGTCAGGGCTCTGTGCAGGCCAGTCAAGTTCTTCCACACCGATCTCAGAAAATCATTTCTGTATGGACCTCGCTTTGTGCACGGGGGCATTGTCATGCTGAAACAGAAAAGGGCCTTCCCCAAACTGTTGCCACAAAGTTGGAAGCACAGAATTGTCTAGAATGTCATTGTATGCTGTAGCGTTAAGATTTCCCTTCACTGGAACTAAGGGGCCTAGCCCAAACAATTAAACATTAAAAACAGCCCCAGACCATTATTCTTCCTCCACCAAACTTTTCAGTTGGCACTATGCATTGGGGCAGGTAGCATTCTCCTGGCATCCGCCAAACCCAGATTTGTCCGTCGGACTGCCAGATGGTGAAGCATTATTCATCACTCCAGAGAACGCGTTTCCACTGCTCCAGAGTCCAATGGCGGCGAGCTGTACACCACTCCAGCCGACACTTGGCATTGCGCATGGTGATCTTAGGCTTGTGTGCGGCTGCTCGGCCATGGAAACCCATTTAATGAAGCTCCTAACAAAGACGTTATTGTACTGACGTTGCTTCCAGAGGCAGTTTGGAACTCGTTAGTGAGTGTTGCAACCGAGGACAGACGATTTTTACGCGCTACACGCTTCAGCACTCGGCGGTCCCGTTCTGTGAGCTTGCTCCTAAACATTTTCACTTCACAATAACAGCACTTACAGTTTTACATTTTAGTAATTTAGCAGACGCTCTTATCCAGAGCGACTTACAGTTAGTGAGTGCATACATTTTCATACTGGCCCCCCGTGGGAAACAAACCCACAACCCTGGCGTTGCAAGCGCCACGCTCTACCAACTGAGCTACAGGGGACAAACAGTTTCTTTTTTTTTTCAGGGGACAAACAGTTGACCGGGGAAGCTCTAGCAGGGCAGAAATTTGACGAACTGACTTGTTGGAAAGGTGGCATCCTATGACGGTGCCACGTTGAAAGTCACTGAGCTCTTCAGTAAGGCCATTCTACTGCCAATGTTTCTCTATGGAGATTGCATGGTTGTGTGCTCGATTTTATACACCTGTCAGCAATGGGTGTGGCTGAAGTAGTCGAATCCAATAATTTGAAGGGTTGTCCACATACTTTTGTACATATAGTGTATATTGGTGAATCAAAAAGACAGTGGTTTGAGTCATCCTGAAAGTTGCTATATTCAATTGTTCAATCCATGACATATTGGAAGGTGAGAAAAGTGTACAATAGGGGTTGAACAATAATCCTATAAATCTACCTTCACTAATCATGGAACTGTGATGACAACGGTCCAGTCGTCGTGAACAGTGCGAACTGCTATGTATGGTCTGCGTTCCATAATGATTCAAATAAGCTACATGTCTCAAATTATTGCACAACTTGTAACACATTAGCTTAATATGATCCACTATTGTTAGCGATCCTCAGGAACAACCACACGGGCATGACAGAGGAAATAAAGGTAAACTAATGACGTAATGGGATGATGTAAAATGTAGGCTACAAATTGAAGGAAACTAACACTAAAGTGATATTATTTATGTTGGTATTACTGACACACCTCTGCCACACCTCCATTTATGTAATCTCCGCCCCAAACGTATAACTGGCTGGCATGTTTATGTTCAAGGTCAGAATACGCGTAGAGTGAAAAGTGCATTAAAAGGGAATTAAATTCAATTTACATGCGTGTAACTTAAGTCTGAATTCCCCCCTAACAGCAGCCACAGCAGCTGTCGTCTCTGTGTGTATCTCACCTGCTGGCTCGCTTGGACACACTC
This sequence comes from Coregonus lavaretus, assembly GCF_964263955.1. Lineage (NCBI taxonomy): Eukaryota > Metazoa > Chordata > Actinopteri > Salmoniformes > Salmonidae > Coregonus > Coregonus lavaretus. The sequence continues at coordinate 31,355,972 of NC_140010.1, read as the reverse complement.
CAGCCTGGTCAGTTTGAGCTGCTCCTCCAGCTCCATCCTGTGCTGCTCCAGCTTCTCCAGGGTCTCCTCCAGCTCCCGGCGGTCGCCCCGCTGCTCCTGCAGCTCAATGCACTCCTGCTGCACTGCATCCTGCAGGTCCTGGTGGGGTGGAACACACAGGTAGGTGGACGGAGGGAGGGATGGAGGGACAGCAGGGGCAAATGGAGTAGAGAGAGAACGGAGGGATGGAAATAATGGAAGGACACGTGGACAGATTCAAAGAAAACAGGACCAGATGGAGAGGGAATGGGGAGAGAGAGAGAGAGAGAGAGAGAGAGAGAGAGAGAGAGAGAGAGAGAGAGAGAGAGAGAGAGAGAGAGAGAGAGAGAGAGAGAGAGAGAGAGAGAGAGAGAGAGAGAGAGAGAGAGACATCAGTGGTTACTGAAAATCTGAGGAGATAGAGGCTAGGGACAGAGCTATGCAAAGTGCCTTTCACTGCAGAAATAAGGCTTACTTGAAATGATGCTTTTCCATTAATTTTACACAGCAGTAACCTGATATCCAATCTAAAAAGAGGAATGATTAGAAATCTAACTGACGGAAGGAAAAACTGCCAAGAAAGAGGGGGATGGGCAGGAATAGAAAGGACAGTGGGAAGGAGAGGAGGATAGTGAGAGAGAGCGAGAGGGAGGGAGAGAGAGGGGGGGGTGGGGGGGGGGGGGGGGGGGTAGTGTAAGAGCCAAAGTTCAAGCAATGCTTGAGGCACTTTCCTAGCGAGTATCCAGGGCTCTACACACATGGGTATTTTGATAATGAGCTTGTCGATACACTAGTGCGAGAGGTGTTATGAATGACAGACAATGTACAGATAAATTACTTTATATTCACAGGCACTTTCAACACTTCAACCGCTGGCGTCTTACACTTTGAGAGTTCTATTTTCAGCTGTAAAGACTAAACAGCTTTGTAGTGAGCGAAGCAAAGTAAAGAGAGAGATAAAATCTCACTGTAGTGACTCAGACCTGCATAAACCATGAGAGAGCTGTTTCACTCAGGCTCAATATGCACAGCTCATCCTGACAGTTGGCTATTGTCTGGAAAGGATTTCAGCCCTTCTGCTCAAGGTCATAAAAGATGTCACTAGGGGATCAAGTTGTGATAATTTGGAGAATCATCCCAGATAGCAAGCTGACACAGGGACAATTTTAGGCTAACTTGCAATCTTGCTAAACAAATCTGACATTTTCCCAACGTCAACTTGCTACCTTGGATAGAGGGGCAGTTCATTCACTTGAGTAACCTTCATAATGCTACAATGCATCTATCATGCATCTACTACCATTTATGCACAAAGTAGTTCATTCTGCACTGTGACATTGCAGCTATTTGACAGCAGAAAAACACAGTGGATCAGGACCTGTATTCACAAATGACCTAATCCTAGATCAGCACTCCCTTTTGAATACGGGCCCAGTAGCATAGACATTTGCAACAATAATCCTGAGACAGGAAATCAGCTTTGGGTGAGATCACGTCGGGGCCACCTCTCGGAAGTCAAAGAGATGCTGTTGCCGGGGGATACAGAGCTCCATCCCAGGTTGTTGAAGGCTTACAAAAATAGAATCTCACACAGTGACATCTCCACAGGCAGCGGTGCACGGAACGTGTTCATAGTGTACTGTAGTTGAAACAATGATGGTCTTTCCTATGATGCTGGGATGGGCATTCCTATGATGCTGAAGGACACCAGTAGACATGATCTGTGTTCTCATGGCTTGATGGTACTCTTTATTCATTTGGCTCTGCAAATGCAGAGCTTGCCTGCTCTAAAAGGAAGGCGAGATAGAGAAAATCATTTGGAGATATGTAAAGGATAAGGGAATCTGGTTATTTAAGGCTAGTGATTCCCTAAAGGATTACTAATACCTGTACAGTCTTCCTCAATCCTCATTCACAGAACAACATGACAACACAGAAGCCTCTCAGCTAAGAGACCTGATACATACAGTACTGTATGCTCATGTAAGGTGCCATTAGAAACCCTGTATATCCTGATCAGGCTCGCACATAACAGGTACACCTTACTGTAGGCAGTGATACATGAGAACCCACACAGATGCACACACAGACGTGCACACACAGACGCACGCTCACACACACACGCACACACGCACACCAAATGAATGTAATAAGAAACGTGTAGCCTTACTCTGATTTCTCCAGTCTTCTGAGCGACACACTCGTCCTGTTCCACAAAGTCCTTGTCCCTGGGGGACCAGCAGAGAAGACAGGAATGTTTAAGGAGGGATGAAACTGATGCTGCACCTAACCATCCTCCCTTTCCTTCACCTCCTCCTCCCCCTTCTCTCTTCCCCTCTTCCCCAGCCTCCATCCCCACTCCATCCATTCTCATTAGTCTGTCAGTCAAACAGATGGTGCATATGGAAACTGAGGCAGGCTGTGTGTGTTGTGTGTATGTATGGGCACCAGGCAGTAAAAGAGGGAGGGGAGAAGGGGAGGCAGAGAGTGAGAATGTACCAACTAAGCTTGTGCAGAGGGGTTGCATGTAGATGGAGAATGAATCAGGAGGGAGGGAGGGAGGGAGGGAGGGAGGGAGGGAGGGAGGGAGGGAGGGAGGGAGGGAGGGAGGGAGGGAGGGAGGGAGGGAGGGATGAGAGAAGAGGGAGAGGACAGGAAAAGAGAGGGGCAGTCATATTTCCAGGGTAGCCCATAAAAAGCTTGTCCATCCATGACAGAAGAATTAACTACCTCCTCCCCCTATCTCCCCTCTCCAACCACTATCCATCTATCCCCCCCATACCTGATTCAGCACCGTGAAGGGTTAACAATAATAAGAAATAATGGGAATGTGCCATTCCTCAAGGACATGCTGTCAAACCACAGTATGAGAGGCATTACTTGTTCATTAACCATTTCCATGATGCCGATTGTCTCTGACAAAGCAAAGTTAATACCACAGTACTGTGTTACACTGTATTAACCCTGCTGTCTCTCTATGCAAATGACTGTTTGCTCCAAGCTGCAGAGGAATGGGCTAAAGGAATAGGCTATGCCCAGTGAAAATCTCAGAGCTCAGAGGGCTCTAAAGTAAAACAGCCTCGTTTGAGAATGACTGTAATATCAATATGACTGCAGTGTCAATGCAACACTATATGTCAAGGGAGACCTCACCTGAAGACTCTTACCTATCTAGTGTTATTGAATACAGTAGATTTAATAAACATTTGCACCAGTAAATGTTGTACTGCACCTTTTTGTTCTTCAATAAATACCATACAGTTTTCAAAGGATAATTTTAAATAGCAATGAAAAATGAATGAGTGTACAGGTGAATGTAAAAGGCTATTTATTATACTCAATAGGAAATAGCCCAATCTACTATATAGACCTATTTCCGATAGGTGTACATTTGTGAAATTATTTGCTTATATTTCTCTTTTTGGGGTGATGACCAAGAAATCCATTTTAGAATGTAATTAATTGCAATCAATTTGAAAATGAACCAATTGCTGTCTGTCTGTCTAAAATAGTCTATATTTTATTGTTGGTGCATGTCCCTGAATATAATGTATTGCATGCATGGACCAGCTGTTACTACGATCATTGCTAAGATATGAAACATTCACTGCTTTAGTGCCTCTTACTGGTCATTCATAAAAAAGCATCTCTTCACAATACGATTGTTGAAATTGCATAGGAGGGTGAGCCGTTAACCTTAAACATGACCTCGCTCCATTATGGATGATGGGTCAATGTAGAAAATTAGATTATCGTTAACTAAGCATTTCCTAATCCATTATCCCAATACCAACCTCTCACTGCACGGTGCCCGTTGCCTTGGCGTCCGCAAGCAATCCAGTACAAAACGCATCATCTCTGCGGTACTCGCTCTCCCATTGCATCCCCGGGTACCCGACTAGATCTTGGCTGCGGTCCCGTGCAAAGCGTGGGATCCCAAAGCGATTATCCGAGAAGGTTTTGGTAGTTCGGTTATTTACCTCGACATAACCATGGTCGACTCTGTTTGGAGTAAACTGGCGCTTCTAGTAAATTTGACAATTTCTCCTTGACTCTTCCGACTCCATTCTTGAGCATTTCATCACGTGGGGGAGTCGACCCTTGATACTAGCTGAGTTCAGAGGCGTCCAAACATCATTAGCGCTGTTTACATTGTCATTGTGCTGCATTACAGAAGTTATAAAGCCCTTTATATGGTGCAAAATGTATATTAATAACATGCTATTCTGCTGACGCAAATGTGCAGGAGGGCAGATAAGGCTTCAACAAGCTACATTGGACCTAGAGACAGACGATGCTGACTGCTGGTGATACAAAATATTCACTTTGGAGAGACAGTAACTGCAATTGGAAATTAAACTGCGTACTTGTCACTTTCTCCTCTAAATCGCAAGACAATAACTTCAACACAGAGAACAAATATTTTCTAAAGAGATTTTATGAAAGGCTGTCAGTGTTTGTGATTAATTCTGCTCTGTAGAAAAATGCCTAGAAGCATCCATATGGTGCTATTTAATTAGTTTGACTTCTAATTGCCTGTAAATACAAGTAGTATAGTGTGATGGTGATTTTTAACAAAGGCACACCATACACATGTCAAATCCAAACAGCCCTCTTTTTTATTACTGTACAGTATTTTTGCACAACAATCTCTGTAATCATAATTTCCAAATAAGGTAACAAATATCTACAAAAACAATAAGGGGGGAACAAATGCAATATGCTACATTAGGAATTATGAAGTTAGTGGTTGAGAGACAAAAGTTTGATGATTTGGCTACAATAGTTCTTGGCTGAATGCGGGTGGAATAAGAGGTTGTTGACTGAATTTGGATAGGTGAGGTTATAGATGTTACTTCTAAATTCTACCTAATATTATGTATTCCAGTGTGTGACTTAGTTTAGTAAGAAAATGGAAATGGAATGAATGGGAAACTATCACTATGCATATCAATGTCAAGTAGGATTCACATGGTGTACATAATCACTCAATGTGAATTAATAATACAAAACAAACAAGCTCCATTAAATTAGACTTCATCTGTAATATTTGGTGGAGCAACGGACTACAAAAAGCCTACTTACAAGAAATAGGTTAGCATTAAGTCGAGGCTGTAAGAAAAAACACAGTAAAAACATTTGCCAATATATTACCAAATGTGAATTATTATTTGATACAATAACAAAAAAGGGTCCGTTTTTTTATTAATTAGGGGATAAACTAGCAAGTAAAAATCCAATAAATTAACAAAAAATGTACATTTAAAAAATGGCACCGATTTTGCAGTAAATGACTCCTTCACCTCCCGTTCTCTCAACATTATTACTTTGAGGCCTGGCTGACTGGATGGTAAAGCGAAATGATGCAGAATCTCTCCCCAGGCTCAAAGAAGGAAGTTGCCCCTATGAGAAAGTCAAAGTCCTCTAAAGTTCATCCTTTATAGAGTCTGTTTCCTCCTCCTCTTCCTGTGCTCCAGTCTCCTCTTCTTCCTCCTTTTCATGCTCTAACTCTTCCACTCCTTCCTCCTCATGCTCTAACTCTTCCACTTCTTCCTCCTCTTCATGCTCCAACTCTTCCACTTCTTCCTCCTCTTCATGCTCCAACTCTTCCACTTCTTTCTCCTCTTTCCTTGCCATCTCTTCCGCCTCTAGTTTCTTCCTCTCCTTCTCCTCCTGGGACTCCTTCATCTTTTTCTCTGGATCCTACAGAACATGAAAAATACAGCCTTTTTAACAAACTGCAGAAATTAGAATTTTTACTGTTTGTAGTGTCCTGGTAGCAGTGGTGGAAAAAGTACTCAATTGTCATACAAAAGTCTAAAAGTATTTGGTTTTAAATATACTTAAGTATCAAAAGTAAATGGATTTGCTCAAATGTACTTAAGTATCAAAAGTAAAAGTATAAATCATTTCAACTTCCTTATATTATGTAAACCAGATGGCAGGGGCCAGGGGCACACTCCAACACTCAGACATAATTTACAAACGAAGCATGTGTTTAGTGAGTCCGCCAGATCAGAGGCAGTAGGGATGACCAGGGACGTTCTCTTGATAAGTGTGTGAATTGGACTATTTTCCTGTCAAAATGTAACAAGTACTTTTGGGTGTCAGAGAAAATGTATGGAGTAAAAAGTACATTATTTTCTTTAGGAATGTAGTGAAGTAAAAGTAAAAGTTGCCAAAAATATAAATAGTTAAGTAAAGTACAGATACGGCAAAAAACTACTTAAGTAGCACTTTAAAGTATTTTTACTTAAGTACTTTACACCACTGGCTGGTCGGCAACGTTACAAATATGTCTTCATAAGGATCTGAAAGCAAACTAGTGAATTTATTCAGACAAAGCATCCTGGAACAAATTGTCAGAGAACAAATTGGGGTTGGGGGGAATGTGACTCGAGAGAGACACCAGTGTGAATATGTAAGCGTGAAAGTTTGAACCTGAGAGGTGAGTGCCACTGACCTTAGTCTGACCCCAGGTCTCATTGCCGACCTCTTTTGCCAGCGTAGCATCATCTGTGATCAGGAAGTTATCGAAGATGGTCCCAGATTTCACCTGTGACGGCAATGAATAAGTCAGAATTACTTCAAACATTTCAGGGCAAAAATACTCTTTCAGGGATGCGTTTCCTTTTCACTTTTCGATGAAATTAAAATATAGAGGCTTTTAAAATAATGATCCCAAACTGAATCCTTTTTAATACGATTCCACTCTTTATTATTAATGATCAATAACTAAAGTATTAAAAGACTGAATAAAGGCCTCCACAGTACCTGCCACAGGTCCAGGCCAATGACTCCTATGCTGTCAAATCTGTAGATCTCAGAGTCTGCACTGTAGTCTGGATTGTCAATCTCAGGATGCACCCATTTGCCCTTGTAGTCAGGGTTATCGATCTTGCTGGGTTTCCATTCACCCTGAGAGGGCAAACAAATCAATCAAACAGCTGTTCATATAATTGAAGCAGTAATCCAAACCATAGGGAATGCTACTGTGTCTGACTGCTTGCCTTATAGTCAGGGTTGGAGACCATGGGTGGCTCCCATTCACCATCCATCTCATCATCCCAGTCCTCAGGCTTCTTAGCGTCAGGGTCAGCAATGTTCTCTGGCCTATCCCAGTCCTGACAAATAACAGAATCATTAACTAATCATTAATAAAACTAAATTCATGAAAGACATATTACTCATAAAAGATTGACAAGATGGATTGCTTTTGCATCAGAGTAGCTGGCTAGATGCCTGGTCTGCTTCTGCCATTGTCCTGCCAACACAATAATGTGGCTAGCTAGCGTAGCATTGTTGAATGCAGAACAGCCATGGGTCCAGGCGGGCTAGGTGTCCATCTACCCACCTCTGGTTTCTTATCGTCTGGGTCCTCTACCCTCTCTCTCTCATCCCAGTCGTCTGGTTTCACAGCCTCAGGGTCCTTGACCTTTTTAGGGGGCAGAATGTCCCAGTCCTCCTCCAGACTTCCAGACTCCACCTTCTTGTTGTCAATCTTCACCTCATACGTGTCGTCAGGGTTCAGGATCAGAGTGTACAGATGAGTGTACTCATCATCCTGAAAAACAAAGAAGATTGATTTTGATTCCTCCCAATGAGGAAGTAAAATATTGAAAAAGCCTGATTTGTGATATAGGCTTACTGTACCTTGCATCTGATGTCCTTTCTGATTAGGTGATTCTTGCCCTTGTAGTTGATAATGACATGAACTTTCTTTGTGGCTGGGCCACAGATGTCTGGACCTGGAGATGGGAGAAAAAAATCACTATGATTAGCAATACAAAATAAATGTAGAACCTGAACAATTTCTCTAAATGTTGAATGTGTAACAACGGAGGAACTGGTTCTCAATCAAATCTCATTGTTCATGGTGTACTTTACCGAACATGATGTTGTAGTTAGAGTCTCCATGCATGTCTGCCTGGTCAAGGTCAGCGGGGAATAGCTTGATGTAGCCTCCCCCACAGTCCATGTTCTGTTCGTGCTTGACAGTGAACTGGATCACCAGGGTCTTTCCCTGGTTGCTGAAGGGCTCAAAGCGAGCAGAAGAAGAGTAGAAGTGGGCATCCTGGCTGGTCTGGAGACCTGGGAGGAATAAGATATGTTTTGGACTACTTCAACTTCAGAGTTGGCTCCTGCTCCACACAGAGAGCAGAAATGTGTAAGACTGACAATCTGAAATTCTCAAAACAATGCTGGGGTAACAACACCAGATATTTCATCACATGGACAGGGGTCACAAAACCAGATAATATTTCAGAGAGATAAAATAGTCTTCATTAGCAGGTAAGAGAATATACATTCAAGGTTCTTTACTCTACTGCATGAAGTCTCAGGTCCATGACATCTACCTTTGTCTTTCTCTGCATCTCCATAAAATTTCCCAGCTGTCAGGACAAATTTCCCATAGTCCGACCTATGGCTGGATTCAACCCAACGGGTATTCCAAGCATCTGACAGAAAAAATACATTGTTAGAAGCAAATATTGGCATGGTTGAATAAAACCAATTTAGCGAACGTTTCATACATGAATTAGGATTAGCTTGATCCGTTAGCTATCAATTTGATTCGCTTGATAGCTAGCCGGCCATTTTTGCAGTCAGTGTGGCTAAATGGCAAACAACTACGCATGCATTATCGCGTCTCACAAAGCATAGCTAGCGAACTACATAGCTAGCCATTACTCTGTTTCATCATGGTTAGATAGATTTTCCAGCTAGCATCTTAATGTCAGTGAGCTAAGGTCAGCTAGCCGTTAGGCTAGTTGGCAATAGCTGCAGCCTGCACTAAATGGAACTTGCCCCCATCTTCAAACTGCTCTCGAAAATACACCGATGGTTCGGCACTGGCTAGTGCAATCATCAATAGCACCGACACTAGCATGATGTAGGTCGCGAATTTATTGAATTTAGCAATACAAAATGAATGACCACTCTGCTCCCCGAAACATACACAGGTTCCCCCAGTCTGTCCGACCAATCCCAGTATACTCGGAACAAATGTCCTAGTTTCATTGGCTGACAGAAAAAAATCCGCGACCTTGGATGCTGTAGTACATCTGGTACTGTGGCTGCCTTTACCGTATACTTCAGAAAGGATTAACCAAAATTGAGATTTTACGTTCCCTGAAAACTAAATTGCCAAATATTAAAGAATTACTGAACGAATATTGCACACAGGGTAACTATTACTGCTAGGCTAGAACAAAATCCTGCACCCTCCACTGATACAGGCGCTGCTCGAGTCAAATCCTCATCAGCTAACGGTTGATAAGCAGCAAAATACACACGCAACAATGTCAAAGATTTTACTGAGTCAAAGTTCATAAGAAAATCAGTCAATTGATATAAATCCATTAGTCCCATTCTATGGATTTCACATGACTGGGGATAGATATGCATCGGTTAGCCAGATACCTTAAAGGTAGGGGCATCTTCAGAGTTGGTCAGGCTGATTGAGACCTGTGGAACATTGTCCCATTCAATGCTGTGCGAAGTTACTGGATATTGGTGGGAACTGGAACACGCAGTCGGAGCATCCCAAACATGCGCAACGAGTGACATGTCTGGTGAGTATGCAGGCCATGGCACTTTTGCAGTTTACGGGAATTTGAGTACAGAGCCTTACGACAGTGCATTATGCTGAAACGAGGTTATGGCGGCAGATGAATGGCACGACGTCTCCGCACATCCAAATTGCCATTGATAAAATGAGAGCATGTTCGTATCTTATGCCTGCCCATACCATAACCCCACCACGTGGTACTGTTCACAAAGTTGAAGGCAGCAAACCCTGTGCCCACGCGAAGCCTTACATACAGAGCCTGTGCATCCAACCAGTTATGAGGCTGGTTGGATGCACAGCCAAATTCCCAAAAAACAACGTTGGATGTGGCTTATGGTAGAGAAATTAACATTCAATTATCTTTGACCAACACTACATGTTGTGTTTATATACACACCAGCACAATGTCATCATGCACATAAACCCCATTATTGTTATAACTGCAAGTGAAACGTCAATGCTTGGGAGTATTTTTTTATTGACCAATCTATAGTTTATACTACATGTACAGTTTGTTTATTTTTGACAGCGCCATCAAACATAGTAAAGAACATCACAGGTCAGTGGTGATTATTGCAGTCATGACCAAACCCTGTGGGAAGAGGAAGACAAGTTAGCCAAATGAAGTCACACGGCAGTCAACCATTAAGACACTGGGGCAAGATCAGTATTCTTGTAGTCATCAAAATCTCAGTGAGAGAGTTCAAGAATTGAATCATCATTTGCACACCCCCACATGAAACAGGTAGAACGGACCAGGTATAGCTTCACTGAAACAATATGCCAATCAGACTTAAACAAGCTACTTCGTCTGTACACATTAAAACATACCAGCTCAGTTTATATTCATGCGTCAAGGACATGTACTGCAAACGCAGATGGTCTGACAGCCTCTAGGAACCTAAAGTGGAAAAGAAAAAGGCTTAGTGCAGCACACAGCAAAAACAGATGCTGAAGTAGAGCTCATTGAGGCCTCAGAAATAAATGGAACGGTAGGAGTATAATCAGTGTACTCATATGGCAGAATCTTTTCATCACCGGCTGTTGGAATGCATCAAGTCAGTGTGGCGCAAGTGCTTACCTCGACTTGTGGTTGATCTTGTGCCGTAGCCCCAAAAATGATGGATCAGCCATCTTTCCATTCCGCCATGCCTGAAAGATAAAAATGGTGTCAGGAAACACAGAGAAGCAATCTTCAAAATCTCATATACACCACACTGAACAAAAACGCAACATGTAAAGTGTTGGTCCCATGGTTCATGAGCAGAAATAAAAGACCAGATATTGTTTTTACATACGCACTTCTATGAACTGGAACTCAGTAAAACTGTTGGAAGTTGTTACATGTCCAATTTCCATGTTTGGTTCAGTATAATAGCTGACACATCAGATAGGAGCGAAAGACAATGCTGAGTGTTCTTCATGGTTAATCTGCTGAACTATGCGGTCATCATTGTGTCAGCAATGGTTGAAAGTGTTCCAGCTGCAGTAAACAACTTACAGGCAACTGTTATGTGATGAGTCCAACTAGAGGTTCCAACCACCTGACACCAACTGAGGAACAAATAAAGTTAATTAATAAAATGTAATCAGGGAGAGCAGAAATCAGTCTTATTTAACAGCTGATAGAGCACCTAGGAAAGACAATGCTGATAGTTTAATGGTTAATCTGAACTATGCGGTCAACGTATCAGCAATGAGACATTCCAACTGAGTAAACAAAGCTTACAATCAACTGCTCCATGATGAATAGGGCAAGCAGTTCTGACCAGGTCTACCCAGTCAGGCATACCTGAGGACCAAATACATTTGATCAAGATTTAGATACACATAGAGGGGCAGGACATTTTAGAATTCTACTGCAGACCGTTTCAGTGATCTATATTCTTTCACATAGTCTCAGAGAGATTCCCAATGATACTTTAAACATCATCAACGGCATAGTCAAAAAAATGCATATGGTCCAAAACTAAGGTTTTCCATGCAAAGCACTTACCAGGAGCGTGGGAGGTCTTGGTTTCCTTAACAGGGTCAGCAAAAAGTGGCTTTAACCTAAAGGAAAACATTTGCTTTATCAGTTTGTCCATTTAAAACAATTCAATCACGTCACCAAATGGATATCCATCAGTTTGAAATGTGTCAGAAATCACTTCTGTCCACTACTCTTATTCAAATATTCATCATGTAGGTTTGATATAACTACAATGAGTTAGAAGTGAATCCATGTCATACCTGATCGTAGACCACTTTTGCTGATTCATTAGTCATCCAAGAACAAGTAGATTGTTCTTCATAATCTGAAAGGTTAGGAGCATGAGATAACCAGCAGAAAATTGGCAAGTGGAATGAACAGTTAAACGCAAATCCATGTCTGGTCAGTAAAGTTGGCGTTTCCTCATTTTTTTCAGATGTCCCTACCAACATACGTATCATCACATTAGACATGGGTTAAGTTGCTTACAATTTACTAAAATTCTACCATAAAACTATGGTTCTACACGACATAGCTAGGTAGCTAATCATGAAGCTATTGAGTTTAGTTAACATAATCACTTGTCCACTAGACGCTTATTCAAAATAATGTATGCTCGATTCAAATTACAATGAGTGATGTGAATGCGTGCCATACCTGATCATAAGCCATTTTTGCTGATTCATTCATCATCCAGGATCAAGTAGATTGTACTTCATAATCTGAAACGTTAGAAGGGCATGATAAGATAACATGCAAAGACTTGTTAAGTGGAATGAAGTTGAAAGCTCAAATCCATGTCAATCAGTAAAGTTGGTGTCGTCAGATGTCCCTACCAACATGAATTTTATCAAACTGCAAAAATAAAATACGCAATATTTCCGTATTAACACTAGGTCTATTTAAATGAACACGTAAATAATGTTTGGCGAATCCAAAAAGGGTGTAGCCTCGTTTGGTAGTATACTTCAGCTGGTGCTAACAGTTAACACGTGGCGGTTTAGGCCACGCTGAACAAGTAGCTGTGCGTTAGACCTACAGTGCCCAGGAAGTCTCGATTAACCTCCCATTCATCAGCTCTGTAAGCGTTATGTGTCCCTGTATTGATGTAGTATTGTTGTAATAAATAAAAAGTCAAAATACGTTCGTAGATCACCAAATACAGTTTCGCTGAGCAACTAGTTTCATTTAAGTTAGTTACTCCCATTACGGCAGGTATGTACTTCAAAAAGAATAAGTCAAAAATTATTTACAAGCGACCGAAAATTTATAACGGTACTCGGTACTCGGCAGTCAACAACAGCTCAATACAGTTGCAGTGACTTTAGACGTACATACCGGCTGAAAATGAAAATATTTACTCAGCGAAACTCCATGTGTTCAACGAACGTATTTTGACATTCACTTTTGCAGAGCTGGTGGTGAATGGAAGTTTGAATCCGTAACGCAGATACTGGTTCAAGGACACGCATGCACATACACCATGCAATAAAAAAATAATCAAAATAGCCACGTGTGCCACGCAAAATACACATTTTGAGTAGTACATATAACATTATAGTTATTTTTACGTTATAATATCGTCTAAAGCAAAAAAATATAGAATAGTTACCATTTTGTGGACCGCACAATATCACCTGCACACCATACACTGCTGAGTTAAGCGCGGAAGAGGATTTCTTAAAGGGGTGACGTTGGTATTTATACTATCGCCCTGCTGCCTTGTGGGAAAAATTGGTATCACGTTACATGATGTCATCATTCTTCATTTCATAGCCATAACATCAAAGACAGTACGTGATAACGTTTTGTTCTACCAGAAAACATTATGGTTTTACTTTTAATGGTTCTACCTTGTACACATACGGTAAGAAAGCAGTGAATGTGTTTAGCTAGCTAGCTAGCCAACTACCTAACCAACTAGAAATCTGGATTATTGAATGGATCCCACTGATTGAGACATGGAGGGCATGGTTTAGCCTTTTCTTTTCATACTGGTAAATTAGCTAGCCTGATTAAGCAAAATAGTATAGTGTCTTGCTTAGTCAGACTATGGCTAAGGTTAGCCAGGCCAGCTCTGATAAACAATATGGGCTTGAATTTCTGGTTCCTAAACCCCAATCTAATGAGTGTGTAGTCTATTATAATTTCAATTTCAAGTCTATCTGTATTTATGAGCTTTGAAATAAGAAAATTATTAACTATGTAGTTAAATTATTCTACTTTGTCTTTCCCTCGTGTGTGTGTGTGTCTGTATTTCTTTCAGGCTGCTGTGGAGTGAGCCAGTGGGTAATGGATGGAGCAGGAGGAAGTGCCGGACACAATTGGTCAGGCCAGACACTCTTTGGATGCATCAATAAGAGGTTGGTGTCTGAATTTCACTATTATAACTTCTCTCATAGAATGTCATCCATTGACCACTACATGTGATATCATGCCTTCAAATGATGGTATGATTATTATTTTCTCATACATAATTGTGTTCCTTGACTATTATATATTTGCATATGAACTGATATTGCTCACCTTAACCCTATTTCGTTGTTGATACATTTTAGAGAGGAAGATTAAGACGGTTGGACAGAACCTTCAGAGACTGTAGAGGGGAATGACTCCCCGTTCAATGGAACAGACGCATCACAGCCCAGAGTAAGGGGTTCCTCCTGTCTCTTCACTGAGGTTTCAGAGTCAAGTGAGGAGGATGAAGATGCCCTTTCCTCTGAGACAAAACCATAGAGAACAGAGCTTCAAAAAATAGAAAAATCATCTCCAGCCCTAAAGCAGCACAGAAAATGGGGCAAAAGAAGGCCACGCCTCTCTCCATCCACTCCACCCTGGACACCCATCCCTGCCAAATCCAGGAAGAACGCTCATCCAGCCACACCTCTTAACAGTGGGTCAGCGAGGAGGTGGAGGACTGAGGATGAACCAGAACAAGAGCCTAAACCGTTCCGCTTCGAACCAGCCAGGACTCCAGGACCCCAGCTAGACACTTCAAAGAACTACACCCCTCTAGAGCTCTTCCAGCTGTTCTTCAGTAATGACATTGTTGATACTCTCCGCTCAAACACAAACAAGAATGCCAAGAGAAGACAGGAACAGGGATTTAAAGAAACATGGAGACCTGTATCCATGGAGGAAATGTACAAATACCTCAAGATTTCGGGCCAATCACCTATTCACTGCACTTGAGTGACCCAGCAGAGGATGAGGAAAAGGCCAAGAAGAAGGGGACTGCAGGGTACGATCGGCTCATGAGAATCAAACCTCTCAAAGACCAGCTATTGGAGACATGCAGGGACTTCTCCTATTCCAGAACCTTTCCATTGATGAGCGCATGGTGCGCTCCAAGGCCCACCAAAGCCTCAAACAATACATGAAATCCAAGCGCTACAGGTATGGATTCAAGGTCTATGTTTTAGCTGATTCACGAAATGGCTACACCTGTGACTTCAATGTATTTATAGGCAAGAACCCATCTGCTACAGGAAAAGGGGAGTGCTATGACGCTGTCATGATCCTGTTGAATGTCCCTCACTTGGGCACAGGGTACCACATTTACCTTTGATAGCTATTTCACCAGCGCAACTCTCTTCCGTGACCTGTACAAGAAGAAATTGGGAGCATGTGGAACCATACGTGAAAACCATGTGGGCCTCTCTGGCATCCAAGAGAACAGCATGCCTCCCAGAGCAAAGAGAGGGACCATCCGCTGGCTTCGTGGCTGGGAGCTGCTCTTCAAGTAGATGGACGCATGACCAGTCACCATGTGCTGACATTGCACTGAAAGGGGATGTTCAGGAGGAGAGGGGGGAGGAGCAGGAGGAACAACAGAGTAAACAGCGAGTGGAAAAGCAGGGTGAAGAAGAGGAGGTGGAAATGGGTTCATTGTGCTGTCCTGTGCCCACTAATGATCCCATCACTGTTGAGACAAGGGATAAAGCTAGTGAGGGCAGGATAGTCTGTCATTTGTGCAAGAAAAATAGCATTTGGCAGTGCGAGTCCCGCAAGGTGGCACTCTGCATTATACCAGATTGGAACTGATTCAGAATATGGCATGTGAATAAAGACAATGAAGACAAGTTAATAATTTATTTTCGTTCCATGGGTGAGGCCTACAGGATTTCTGAATTGGTGGGATGTATAGGGAATTGTTGTACCTATATACTGTATTGTTGCACATGTAGCTAACACATTCAAACGTATTTGTGTTCGCCACAAATGTTTTCTTAGGGTAGCCAACATTCTGAATAGATTTGTGTGGCGAAAACATGTCTTAGGGGAGAGTGGGGTAAGTTTAGCCACCCTTGTTTCTAGGAAACCACACACAAAATTAATAATTTGACCAAATATTTAGGAAGAGGTCGTTATTTCATGGAGTCTGTGAAGGAAGAAACCACATGGAAAAGTGGTAAGCAAGTTATATCCAAAAAACGTATTTTCACCAAGTCAAAGGAATGTATTGTGGTAAAGGTTTCATGATGCTTGTATCTGAACCAAAGTAGATCATTTTAATATTGTTCTATACATCAGTTGGGGGTCTTTATAAGCTTCAATATGAGGTCCTAAACCTAGAATGAAAGTGCATCCTTGTAGCTGTGTGGGCTAATATAGTCAAAATGTTTGCCTTGGGGTAAATTGAGCCAATGGCAAGTTGAGCAAATGTAAGTGTTTTCTTCCCAGGCGTAGTGATGCAAGGCATTATCGCTGGGATATGAGGTAACAACAGGGCCTAGCCTATGTTAATAGTGTTTTAAGTGTTTGTACTAAGCCTATGTTTAAAATATGCTTAAAATTATTAAAAGACAAAAAGCGATTGTGATTGTTGAATTGTGTTTGGGAAATAAAGATAGACGTGGTTTTAAAAAGGTAGTGGTAATATTTCATTCAAATCAGAAATATCCATGGTAAGTTGTGCCAAGAGACCACTTTTTTTGGAGAAAGAAGCTATGTTTTCAAAACTGTAATGTTTACATGAATTCAGATTATTTCCAGGGATACACAACATCCTGAAATATATGTAGACATTTTTGTTAGGATGAATACTCTATTGCCCTTGACGGAATCATTTTGCTGTTTTGAAAATTACCAACTTTTTATTTAGCATTTTGGAACTTTTATCTCATAATTCTGAAAATATTGTTGTTCATCACTATGCCTTGGGATTGCCATTTTGGACACATCTCAGTTTGCCTGCTTTGGTTACCAGGGTTAATTCACAAAAAAATCTATAACATTATTTTCATTTTATTTCATTGTTTCATTAAATTACACTTTGAAATGTATGCAACAAATTTAACTGTCTCTTTTTTAAGTGTCTTGTTTTGAAATGGATTATCTTTTGTCTCCAATAATGTACCATATTATGAGGGAATAGTATCTGATAGGAACAGTATATAATTGATTCTGTTTGGATTTTCAGGCAAATTATGATTTTACTTCCAAAAGATTTATTAGGAAATAACTTTCATATGAGCATTCTGGGGCTGGACCTTTCACAGTTGGATCATGTATAACCTGCAAAAATGATGAGATAAATTAGCATATTGGTAATGTGAACATTATGGCACCATTACATTTTTGCTTTTGGGAAATTCACATAAATGACTGTTGTCACCAGTAGTTCAGCTCATATTCAGCTCCCCTCTAGCTCTATTCTTTACCATTTTTGCAACTTCTGCCATTTGGTTATTTTCTTGGTCCGCAGAGGTGCAGTGGACTTCTGTACAGTAGCAGGCCCTACTCTGCCCTCCTGGCCCTGAGTCTCCTCCCTCTGGTAGCCCATGTCCCAACGTCCCATCATCTCCACCCTGGTATGGCTTCCAGGGTACTGGGACTGGATTCCTGGATTGGCAGCAATGAACTCCTTGATCTTCTGGTCTGCCTCTAGATTCAGGTCTATCAGTCTATTGAGCCTGGCCTGTTCCTTCTTCTGAAGAATTGTATTTATCTTCTCGGCCCTCGCCTTCTCCCACTCCTTCCAGCGCTTCTCCAGCCTCTGTCTTCTCTCCTCCTTTTTTACGAGTTCCCGCCTTATGATCTTCTGTAGGTCCCATTGGCGAAGGATGGCGTTTCCGTAAATTGCATAATCATCACATACTAAACTCTGGATGTTAAAGGTTGTGTTGATTCTCTTGCGATAATCTTCTTTGACTCTTGTATTGATCCAATTGATTATCCTCCTCTTGCTCCTCGCCTCGTTGGGGTCTGTCTCCTCCTTGTCATAATTGTACCAGAGACATTTGTATCCGTCCCTGCAGAGTTCGCAGTCGCAGGGCCCGTACGTTAAAAGGTATTCCACCTCTTCATCACCATCAGCCTCAGCTGCTTCATCAGGCAGTGAGTTGTCCTCATGTCTACCCTGGCTGTTGTACTTGTTCTCCAACTCCTTGTACCAGAGCCCATTTCTCTGTACCCTCTTCAGCGTGTTCTTTTTTCTGTCTCTCTTCTCCTCACACTCTTGCCAGCGTCTTTCCAGCCTCCGTCTGGTTTGCTCACCCTTGAGGAGTTTTGACCTCTTTTCTCTCTCTCGCTGGGCACGGCTGCAAATCACTACACCGTTTATGTACAACTGATCACTTTGAGTCTCCTCCCTCCAGTATGTTCTTGCAATCTTTCTCTCATTTCTCTCTTTGACTTTTTTGTTCACCCAGCCAATCACTTTCCCTGTCACGCTGTCCACTTTGGTAGTTCTCTCATCTGACTCGTTACTGTTTGAGGAACAGGTTCCTCCCTCCATATCCCCATTAGTCGTACCATTGGCAACGTTCATAGGTGGTGCGCTGTCCTCTTTACTAATATTACTAGAGCCTGATAAGATTTCCTCATCATTGTGTCTGTAACATTTCTCGATGGCCTCGGCCTGGCCTCTACGCCTGGCCTCCTCAGCCTCCTTTTGAAGCTTATGCTGGGCTTCCTCCAGATCTGAGGAACGCATAATGTTATTGTTGCCCATGAGAGTCAACTCTTCATCCTCACACTCCTCATCCTCAATGTCCGGCAGCTCCATGTTTGTCTTGTCAGCCCTGGGCCTCGGTGCTGGATCAGCATTGGGCTCGAGTCCATATTCAGGTGTCAGTTCTGGTTTTGGCCTGGGCTTGCACTCGATGACCCTGACATTTAGCACAGGGACAGCAGGCTCACACTTTCTCGGGATCCTCCCTTTGTCCTGTTGCACACTCTCCATATCTGTGTTCCCCCTTGTCTTCTGTCCTATTTTTCTTTCATATTTTTCTGCCTTTGTCTTATCCTCTTGTACCCTGAAATTCTCTATCTCTTTCAGTCTCTCCTTTGTTCCCTTCTCCTGTTGCCTCCTGTCCATCTCTGCCTCCTGCCTGTCTTGTTGGCACAAAACAGGGATGTATGGAGGTGATCAATCTGAAGAAGACTAAACACAGCTGTGTCTCTTCTTGGGAACTCCTTATTTATGATGTCATTCCATTCCATTCTATCATTCATACCATTGTCATAATCCAAACCTTTTTTGTGATGTCAGTGTTAAATCATTTGTCTCAAAAGGCACAGATGATTCTGAAGCAGCAATTCTTTTCCTGATTAACTGATATTGTGTCTTTGGAAAGGGTATAAAACTAGGCTCATCAATATGAAATAGCCTACTACTAATTTTTTATTTATTTATTTTTTATTTCACCTTTATTTAACCAGGTAAGCCAGTTGAGAACAGGTTCTCATTTACAACTGCGACCTGGCCAAGATAAAGCAAAGCAGTGCAATAAAAACAACACAGAGTTACATATGGGGTAAAAAAACATGAAGTCGAAAATACAACAGAAAATATATATACAGTGTGTGCAAATGTAATCTTGGTTACCCAGAATAAAAATTCTCGCAAAGTTGTCACTTCCCGTTTAATTTCTGGGGGAATGTGTTGTGAAATTGTGTTTTCCGTTGTGTAAAGGAAGTGAGAATTTCCGCCCGTGAAGCCCATAGACTTCCAGAAACTGGCCTCTCTAGATTACTAGCAGATATGGTTTTGAAATAGTGTTATTATTAGTGGTTTACTGACGCCTGCTGTTGCTGAAGTGCGAAACAAATTATTTAATTTTGGTCCATTCATTGTGCAGAGGGACTCGTTGTTGTGTCTGGACTGGACGCACTGGAGATAAGGAAAATGGCGTCCCTTGAGAGGGCAAGAACAAGATGTATGTCAGGAGAAGTGCAGTATTATCATAAGGAGACGTATACTTGGAATACAGAGGAGGAATGGAGGGGAAAAGGGAGGCAGAGGAGGTCGAAGAGAGAGAGAGGGAGGAAGAGGGTGAGCTTGAATCTGGAAAAAATGTAGGGAAAAAGGGAGATGGTTTATTAAAGAAGATTGGTAGAAAGTGTAAGCAGAGTGAGCTGTACGTCAGATTGAAGACAAGAGAAATGGAAGTGAGTGAGGGCGAAGTATCGGAGGCGGTAGGTGTGGTGAAGTTCTCGGAGCCCGAAGCTTGCACCGAGGGTCAGGATAAAGATAAGTCTGTGACGATAGGAGTGATTATTTCTTTTTAAAGTGGACACTTGCCTTTTGGATGATCCGTTTGTGGTTTCAAGGTGGGTGAAGAGTTGGGTGCTGTGGAATCAGTGAAGGTAACCAGAAGTGGTCTGGTGATAATTGTTTGAGTTTCTGCTGGTCAGAGGGAGCAGACGCTCTGCGTTAAATGAATGGGGACAGGAGATGTGAATTGTTTTGCTCTCAAGAAAAGGGCACCATTGAAAGGAGTGATTACTGGGGTAGCAGTAAAAAAAACAACTGAAGGGGAAGATTCCCGGTGTTTATGATACTCGTCGTTTGGTGCGACGCAGACAGGGTGGCGTGAGTGGTGAAACAGAATAGTCATTGTCTGTTCTGTTGAGTTTTGATCTTGAATCTCTTCCCGACAAAGTGATGTTAGGATATATAAGTTATCCTGTACGAGCTTTTGTGCCGAATAGCTTACGTTGTTACAGGTGTCAAGCTTATGGGCATGTGGCAGCAGTGTGTAGGAAGGAGGTTCCTAGGTGTGAGAAGTGTGCAGAAGGGCATGAGAAAAGGAATGTGTAGCATTGGGGAAAGTAGTGGTATGTGTTAATTGTAGGGGTGCCCATGGGGCTGGGGATACATTTTTTGTATATTTATTTTGTATATATATATTTTTAATTATTCTATGTAATTTTAAATGTTATACCCACATGGTAGTTATTAATTTTAATGTTTTTATAACCTGCAGGAATATTCTTGACTTGTATTTCAAGACCCTGTCCTGAAATCACGTACAGTGGAGAGAACAATCATTTGATAAACTGACGATTTTGCAGGTTTTCCTACTTACAAAGCATGTAGCGGTCTGTAATTTTTTATCATAGGTACACTTCAACTGTGAGAGACGGAATCTAAAACAAAAATCCAGAATTAAGTAATTAATTTGCATTTTATTGCATGACATGAGTATTTGATCACCTACCAACCAGTAAGAATTCCGGCTCTCACAGACATGTTAGTTTTTCTTTAAGAAGCCCTCCTGTTCTCCACTCATTACCTGTATTAACTGCACCTGTTTGAACTCGTTACCTGTATAAAAGACACCTGTCCACACACTCAATCAAACAGACTCCAATCTCTCCACAATGGCCAAGACCAGAGAGCTGTGTAAGGACATCAGAGATAAAATTGTAGACCTGCACAAGGCTGGGATGGGCTACAGGACAATAGGCAAGCAGCTTGGTGAGAAGGCAACAACTGTTGGCGCAATTATTAGAAAATGGAAGACGTTCAAGATGACGGTCAATCACCCTCGGTCTGGAGCTCCATGGAAGATCTCACCTCGTGGGGCATCAATGATCATGAGGAAGGTGAGGGATCAGCCCAGAACTACACAGCAGGACCTGGTCAAAGACCTGAAGAGAGCTGCGACCACAGTCTCAAAGAAAACCATTAGTAACACACTACGCCGTCATGGATTAAAATCCTGCAGTGCACGCAAGGTCCCGTTGCTCAAGCCAGCGCATGTCCAGGCCCGTCTGAAGTTTGCCAATGACCATCTGGATGATCCAGAGGAGGAATGGGAGAAGGTCATGTGGTCTGATGAGACAGAAATATAGCTTTTTGGTCTAAACTCCACTCGCCGTGTTTGGAGGAAGAAGAAGGATGAGTACAACCCCAAGAACACCATCCCAACCGTGAAGCATGGAGGTGGAAACATAATTCTTTGGGGATGCTTTCTGCAAAGGGGACAGGACAACTGCACCGTATTGAGGGAAAGATGGATGGGGCCATGTATCGCAAGATCTTGGCGAACAACCTCCTTCCCTCAGTAAGAGCATTGAAGATGGGTCGTGGCTGGGTCTTCCAGCATGACAACGACCCAAAACACACAGCCAGGGAAACTAAGGAGTGGCTCCGTAAGAAGCATCTCAAGGTCCTGGAGTGGCCTAGCCAGTCTCCAGACCTGAACCCAATAGAAAATCTTTGGAGGGAGCTGAAAGTCCGAATTGCCCAGCGACAGCCCCGAAACCTGAAGGATCTGGAGAAGGTCTGTATGGAGGAGTGGGCCAAAATCCCTGCTGCAGTGTGTGCAAACCTGGTCAAGACCTACAGGAAACGTATGATCTCTGTAATTGCAAACAAAGGTTTCTGTACCAAATATTAAGTTCTGCTTTTCTGATGTATCAAATACTTATGTCATGCAATAAAATGCAAATGAATTACTTAAAAATCATACAATGTGATTTTCTGGATTTTTGTTTTAGATTCCGTCTCTCACAGTTGAAGTGTACCTATGATAAAAAATTACAGACTTCTACATACATTGTAAGTAGGAAAACCTGCAAAATCGGCAGTATATCAAATACTTGTTCTCCCCACTGTAGCTCATGCATTTACATCTTACGATCATAACCCATGGCATATTTCTTCAGGACTTTGTCCTGGTATCTCTATAGTACCTCAGGATCTTATTCTGGATTCGCTTTCTTCAGGACTCTGTCCTGGTATCTCCAACACGTGACCTATTCCTAGAACGGGATTTTCTACAATTACTTAGAACATGATTTTTAAAGTTCCCAGAACTTTCCCCAATTTGGAGGTTGTGTTTTAAGAAAATCAGTCTCACCCTTAACTCTGCATGTTCGGAATGGCGTTCACTGACGCTCCCTGCAGTCCGAGGCGGGTCCCTTTCTGCTCCGAGTGTGGGGCTCCCTGAGCCACGTCTAACGCAGCTCCTGCGCGCAGTTAACCTCAGTCTCCTCATCGCCAATTGTGGTGGTAATTCTAACCAAAGAGAGAGAGACTGTATTCTTCAAAACAACTTTATTATAAGATTTGCAAAAATGAAGCAATCATCCATCACTGAATAGTTCAGAATTGAAAAGCTTAATGAACAGAGCTCCTTTTATAGAAAGTACATCCTTTTATCTTTGTGTCAATTAGCAGATGTGCAGAAACAGGCCCTGTGAACAGAGTTGTAAATGCCCCTCCCTATTTTACTGCAAGTAGGCTGTTCTGTTTTGATATTATTTAGCTGATTTCATTAGTTAGCTTAGTTACTGACTGACTAGACTAATTCTTATTCATGTTGCATTTCAGGTGGAGAGGGAGTTGGATCACAGAAAGCAGCTTGCTGCAGACAGACCAGGGCCCGTATTCACAAAGCATCTCAGAGTAGCAGTACTGATTTAGGATCAGTTTTGCCTTTTTATGTCACAATGAATATGATTACATTGACAAGGGGGAGCTGGTCCTAGATCACTATTCCTACTCTGAAGATTCTTTGTGAATACAGGCCCTGGAATAAAGCTGTTTCCCCAATACCTTGCACAGCATTCGTTTCACCACGGGACCTTAGAGGTATTCCAGTCAATGCTTATGAACTGAATATAAGTGAATTTCCATATATCAATGACCCTAACAAATGGGTTGAATTGTTCAGCAACATGTGCAGTGAATGCTAACACAGCTTTGGTGATGAAAGGTACACAATGCATTTATTGTCATCTGCCGTGAAATGGGCCTGGATGGTGACATATCTTCAAGCATACTGACTGAAGACTGGGGCCTTCAGGGCTACTGGAAGCAAGGGCCTTACTTGGGAGCACAGCAACAATCTCTCTCACAGCCATTCTGTCAACATATATTGTATGTAACCACTCAAATTCATACGAAGTACTACGGGCAGAAGCAGTGACTTATATTAAACTTTGTCCATTTGACCCATTCTTCAATCTTGACTGGGATATGCAGTAAATTTTAGGTGACACGCCCGTCTAATGAATAAAAAGGTAGTCACCCTGGACATGAGACACTGATTTTAGACCTTTTGAATCATAAGTGCTGTCTTGATGTTGAAGTTACCACAGAAGTAAAACATAAAAACTAAAGACCAACATGCCAAACATGCTTTGTCAAAGTTATTGTTCGTAATCTAACAATTAGAAAAATGTAAATGAGTTTTTTTATACAAAACCTTATTGCATTTGGTCATCCCCAAAATGTAACCATTAAAAGGGTTAGTTAGTTGCATCCTTCCTCAGGAAACTCTGCGGATAGCTGACAACAGGGTGTCAGGTTTTTTGATGTGCTGCTATAGAGTTCCATAGCCCAGAAGACTCACCTGGGGATAGGGGGATGGACACCACAGGAGGTTGGTGGCACCTTAATTGGGGAGAACGGGCTCATGGGAATGACGAGCGGAATCAGTGGAATTGGATCAAATACATCAAACAAATGGTTTCCAGGTGTTTGATGCCATTCCATTTGCTCTGTTCTGTCCATTATTAGGAGCCATTTTTCCCCTCAGCAGCCTCCACTGATGGACACGTGTTCGTTTTTATAAAAGCCTACGTCAGGTGGTGTGTTGCGTTGTGTTCTGGCGCCTTAAAAGAGGAGTCGTGCTGAGGGTCTGAGGATTGGCTTTATTGAAAGCTCTGGATCACAGGGCAAAAGGAAAGGGGACATCAGGGCTGGATGTCGTGCAGGCTATATATTTGCTGTGCCTCCCCTCGTTAAGATGGAAACGTCTCTCTTCAGCAGCTATAGCTCCATTTCCTCCCACGCACGTACTGAACATCTGTCTGAACCATCTCCCCTAAAGCATGGAGGCTCTTTGACGTCAGACTGCAACACTAGCTTGACCCCTGTGAGATTTAACTCTGTAGGTCCCTGCTCTGCTCTGCTCTCTGTTGACACACTCTCTGCTGTATCACTGTCCCCAACAAGTTTACCCATGTCACACAGCTTGACTGTAATTGACTGACCAATCTGATTGGCCGACTGTGTGATGAGACTACCTAGGCTCATATGAGTGGAGTATTAGTACTCTTGATATTGTTGAAATAGTATCATGCAATGTAAAGGAAAACAATAAGATCATGACTTACTGATACAGAGTGCTACATGTTCCTGTACTTTGCAGTTAACATTTCATTGAGAAGGTTTTGGGGAAAGTATTTCTGTCAACCCACAAGACGGTTATCACGTCAACCGGCTACACACAGAGTGATAGACAAATGTTCGCACCACACAGACAGATCGGCAATAGTGCTGGAAATTAATTGGCAGATGGAGGGACGGTTTCCTGGATACAGATTAAGCCAAGTCCTGTATTTAAACGTGCTGTCAATGGAAAATGTTTTTTAGGCTAGGATTAGGCTTAATCTATCTGGGAAACCGGCCCATTGTGTTAGGTTGGCTTTTTTAGTGGCTAACCAGGTGTGGGATAATGTCAATGTTATGTTGATTAGATAGTAGCTGGGAGCTTGCAGTTTCTGATACTTGTGAGATTTGTTTATGACAGTTTGGGGTGGAACACGTGAAAATTGCATGTACTTTCAGAATTATTTGGCGAGCTACTCATTGATGGGCTGCGAGTTACTGGTAGCTTGCGATCGACCTGTTGGAGACCCCTGCTGTAGACAGTCCGGTGCCTTATTGTCAAAAAGCAACCCACTTGTTATACAGCCACCTGGTGCAGCCATTGCTCAGTGTTCCAAAGCTGTTCACTGGCACAGCAGCATCGATTTTATCTCAAATGTCCAATTTTTAATAAAATAACAGTGACATATTTATACATATATGCACTACACATTATTGTTTGGGGGTGTTAATGTAAAACATGGCATTAATGAAAATATAAATGTTGAACGAACAGTCCGTCTTTAGTGTTTCCCAGGTAGTACAGTAACTACTGCACACACGGCTTGAAATCACCACCCCAAATGAAGCACCACCTTCACCTAATCCTGATTCGTCCAAATAAGCAATTAAGAAAACCCCAAACCAGGAACTACTGCTGTTGAAACTGTGGGATGCTATGCAAGCAATATCGGAAGAAGAGGAATATTGGGACAGGGACACAGAAAGGTGAATTTCTATGGAGGGAGAAAAAGAGGAAGAAGAGGTGAAGAGAATGAGGAAAGCAGAGGTTGGAGTTGAATTTGAGGAAGATGGCGATAAAAAATGGAGATGGGTTGTCGAAGAAGATTGGTGTCAATTGCAAACAGAGCGAGCCGTGCACCAGACTTGGTTCTGGAGGTGAAATGGAAGTGAATGAATGCGAGTTAAGTGAGGTGGAAGGTGTGCTGAAGAGTTTGGAGTTTGAGCCTGGCATCGATAAAGAAGAATCTGCTCCAGTAGGAGTGACATTTTTGGAGAAAGTGGATCCTTGCCTTCTGGCAGATCCATTTTTAGTTTCAGTGTGGGTGGGAAAGGAGTTGGGTGCAGTTGAATAACAACCTGGGGAATAGTTACATGGGAGAGGAGGAGGGATGAATGAGCCAATTGGAAGCTGGGGAGATTATGTGTCCATGATGGTATGATTGCCAGATTGGGAATTTAGCCAGGACACCAGGGTTAACACCCCTACAATAAGTGCCATGTGATCTTTAGTCACCATAGAAAGTCTGGACACCCCTTTTAACGCTCCAGCCAAAGGACTGCACCCGACACAGGGCAATGTCCCCAATCACTGCCCTGGGATATTTATTTTTTTTTAGACCAGAGGAAAGAGTGCCTCCTACTGGCCATCCAACACCACTTCCAGCAGCATCTTGTCTCCCATCCAGGGACTGACCAGGACCAACCCTGCTTAGCTTCAGATGCAATCCAGCAGTGGGATGCAGGGTGGTACGCTGTTGTAGTCCTTTGTGTTTCTTCTGCCAGAGGGAGCTGTGTCATGCAACTTGTTTCTTGCTTCGCGCTTCGGAATAGGGCACCATTGAAAGGAGTGATTTCTGGGAGGTGGAGCAATTGAAGTTGAAGATGCCTGCCGTTTGGTGCGACGCAGACTCTGTGGTGAGCGTGGTGAAACAGGAGTTACTGTCAGTCCTTTTGAGTTTTCCCATATGGAAAAAAAAATACATTTAAATATATTTAACTTAAAATGTATTTCAAATGTATTTAAAATACTGTACATTTGCTCAAATGCATGTAATGCCTTGAAATATATTCCAGGGATGCATGTAAATACATGTGCATCTATGCTCAATTGCATATTCCTGACAATGTATTCCAGAAATGCATGTAAGTACATGGCTATGACATATCGTCTACAAGGTGGCCAGGTGGTTAATATTATTTACATTTACATTTTAGTCATTTAGCAGACGCTCTTATCCAGAACGACTTACAGTTAGTGAATACATATTTTTTTTATACTGGCCCCCCGTGGGAATCGAACCCACAACCTTGGCGTTGCAAACGCCATGCTCTATCAACTGAGCTACATCCCTGCCGGCCATTCCCTCCCCTACCCTGGACGACGCTGGGCCAATTGTGCGCCGCCCATGAGTCTCCCGGTCGCGGCCGGCGGCCGGCGGCGACAGAGCCTGGATATTATAACACAACAATGTAATTACACACAAAGGAAAAACAAGAATCCATTTCAAATTTCAAACAATTTATTTGACAAGGTTCACATTTTGTCACACCCTGGCTCTGGGACTCTATATGTTGAGCCAGGGTGTGGATAGTCTATATGTTGTATTTCTATGTTTGCCTGAGTGACTCCCAATCAGAGGCAACGAGTGTCAGCTGTTGGCTGGTTGTCTCTGATTGGGAGCCATATTTAAACTGTCTGTTTTTTCCTTTGTGTTTGTGGGTTTTTGTTCCGTGTTGGTCATTGTTACCAAGGACGTTACGAGTCATTTATTGTTTTGTTTCGTGCTTTATTAAATAAAGTAACATGTTCGTTCATCACGCTGCGCATTGGTCTACTTGTCTCCCTGACGATCGTGACACATTTAATAAGCATTTAATTTCACACATCAATTAAATTTGTTTTATTAAAGTTAATAAAAATTCCATATTCTATACATTCATGTTCTCGTCTCATGACATATTCCATGTACTTATTCCATGGTAGCTAGCTTCTTTTTTGTCGAGTATCACTTGACCATCTCACATGTACTTACACTTGTTCCTTCACAAGACATAATATTATTCCATGTTCATATTCCATGCTAGATACAGTGGCTTCTTTTTTACTTCAATGTCAATGTTTTATTTTTTTTAAGTTAAACAATTCATATTTCATACATTTATGTTCTTGTCTCATGACATATTCTATGTACAGTGCATCTGGAAAGTATTCAGACCACTTGACTTTTTCCACATTTTGTTACGTTACAGCCTTATCCTAAAATTTATTAAATAGTTTTTTTCTTTCATCAATCTACACACAT
Source organism: Coregonus lavaretus (assembly GCF_964263955.1). NCBI lineage: Eukaryota > Metazoa > Chordata > Actinopteri > Salmoniformes > Salmonidae > Coregonus > Coregonus lavaretus. The sequence continues at coordinate 31,327,755 of NC_140010.1, read as the reverse complement.
TACCCCATCATGACAAAGCAAAAACTGGTTTTTAGAAATTGTAATAAAAATAACAATAAATATTACATTTACATAAGTATTCAGACCCTTTACTCAGTACTTTTAGCAGTGATTACAGCCTCGAGTCTTCTTGGGTATGATGCTACAAGTATGGCACACCTGTCTGATGAAACCAAGATTGAACTCTTTGGACTGAATGCCAAGCGTCATGTCTGGAGGAAACCTGGCACCATCTCTATGGTGAAGCATGGTGGTGACAGCATCATGCTGTGGGGGTGTTTTTGAGCGGCAGGGACTGTGAGACTAGTCAGGATTGAGGGAAAGATGAAAGGAGCAAAGGACAGCGAGATCCTTGATGAAAACCTGCTCCAGAGCGCTCAGGGACCTCAGACTGGGGCGAAGGTTCACCTTCCAACAGGACAACGACACTAAGCACACAGCCAAGACAACGCAGGAGTGGCTTCGGGACAATTCTCTGAATGTCCTTGTGTGGCCCAGCCAGATCCAGGACTTGAATCCGATCTAACATCTTTTGGAGAGACCTGAAAATAGATGTGCAGCAACACTCCCCATCCAACCTGACAGAGCTTGAGAGGATCTGCAGAGAAGAATGGGAAAAACTCCCCAAACACAGGTGTGCCAAGCTTGTAGCGTCATACCCAAGAATACTCAAGGCTGTAATCAATGCCAAAGGTGCTTCAACAAAGTACTGAGTAAAGGGTCTCAATACTTATGTAAATGTGATATTTCAGTTTTTTATTTTTAATACATTTGCAAATATTTATAGAAACCTGTTTTTGCTTTGTCATTATGGGGTATTGTGTGTAGATTGATGAGGGGAAAAAACAATTAATCAATTTTAGAATAAGGCTGTAACGTAACAAAATGTGGAAAAAGTCAAGGGGTCTGAATACTTTTCAAATGCACTGTAGCTAACCTTAATTTCAATCAACAATCATCATAATTGTTACTAACAATAATTACTAATTTACTAATTGAGTTGAGTTTTACGCAATAAAATCATGATAGGATATATCAGTTATCCTGTTAGAGCTTTTGTGCTGAATCCACGGCGCTGTTTCAGCTGCAACGTTTATGGTCATGTTGCAGCAGTGTGTAGCTAGTAAGCCTGCATGGCCAAGCACGACTCCAACACCATCATTAAGTTTGCCGACGACACAACAGTGGTAGGCCTGATCACCGACAACGATGAGACAGCCTATAGGAAGGAGGTCAGAGACCTGGCCGTGTGGTGCCAGGATAACAACCTCTCCCTCAACGTGATCAAGACAAAGGAGATGATTGTGGACTACAGGACAAGGAGGACCGAGCATGCCCCCATTCTCATCGATGGGGCTGTAGTGGAGCAGTTTGAGAGCTTCAAGTTCCTTGGTGTCCACATCATCAACAAACTATCATGGTCCAAACACACCAAGACAGTCGTGAAGAGGGCACAACAAAGCCTATTCCCCCGCAGGAGACTGAAAAGATTTGGCATGGGTCGTCAGATCCGCAAAGCAGCTGCACCATCAAGAGCATCCTGACTGGTTGCATCACCACCTGGTATGGATACTACTCGGCCTCTGACCGCAAGGCACTACAGAGGGTAGTATGTACAGCCCAGTACATCACTGGGGCCAAGCTTCCTGCCATCCAGGACCTCTATACCAGGTGGTGTCAGAGGAAGGCCCTACAAATTGCCAAAGACTCCAGCCACCCTAGTCATAGACTGTTCTCTCTGCTACCGCACGGCAAGCGGTACCAAGTCTAGGTCCAAAAGGCTACTTAACACCTTGACTAACCTGTGCACCCGCACATTGACTCTGTCCTGGTACCCCCTGTATATAGCCTCGCTACTGTTATTTTACTGCTGCTCTTTAATGATTGGTTATTTTTATTTTCTTTTTCTTTTTTACTTCCTAAAAACTGCATTGTTGGTTAAGGGCTTGTAAGTCAGCATTTCACTGTAAGGTCTACACCTGTTGTATTCGGCACATGTGACAAATACAATTTTATTTTATGTGGTGTGTCTCTCCTCTGTGTCTCTCCAGCGTGGCCCTGCTGAGGAACCTGATCCACCTATGTGGTAGCCTGCATGTCAGTCAGCCCGGGCCTGCCAATTGCATGCTCCCTCAAAACTTGAGACATCTGTGGCATTGTGTTGTGTGACAAAACTGCACATTTTAGAGTGCCCTTTTATTGTCCCCAGCACAAGGTGCACCTGTGTAATGATCATGCTGTTTAATTAGCTTCTTGATATGCCACACCTGTTAGTTGGATGGATCATCTTGGCAAAGGAGAAATGCTCACTAACAGGGATGTAAACAAATTTGTGCACAGAATTTGAGAGAAATAAGCTTTTTGTGTGTATAGAAAATGTATTGGATCTTTTATTTCAGCTCATGAAACATGGGACCAACACTTGCTGCGTCTATATTTTTGTTCATTATAGCTATGTCATTATGATAAACACATTATTTTAATGATTTATTTGTTTCCAGAATGTATTGAATGGGTACAGATGTTGTCACAGAATTAAGGTGGACTGTATGTCGTACTCAAACTACAATGAAATATGCCGGTGAAATTATCCATTCCACCTTAAAATGTGGAGAGAGGTGTTGTTTAGTGCCACTTCCTACCACGCTGTCATGACCACCTGAAGCGGGCCGGAGATTGTCGACACTATATTGGTGGAGTACACGAGCTGAAAAACCCAATCTCGAGATATTCCGTGCGTGTTATAACTTTTGAGGTAAATTAATCGACAAAACCACCATTCTCTTCTTTGTATCCTAATTCCGCTGCTTCGTAGCCATTTCTATTTCATGTTTGTACTTTGGAGTTGCGCCCACTAGTGCAGTGCCCATTTATGCTGGTATCTCAGACAGTTTAGTTTAGCTATACATTTATAGTCTTAATATGAAAATATGCTGCTACACTTTTTACGACGGTACTTGCAGCTGTTAAATGGAATCAACTAGAATTGCTGCTATTTAGCTGTGTAGGTTTGGGGAAGCTCCTTACACAGAAGAATATTTTGCAATCACTGCGCAAGAATGTCACACCTACTTTGTATATTTAAGGTCAGGTGAGTCATGGGGCTTGGCAGGCAAGCACTACTGCCACAGAGTTCTTTGCTACTGCGCTGTCTATTTAACCCTTTGAAGACCCAGGGATTATAAAGCATATATTATATATTTCATTTTAAATGTAGCCATTTCTGTATTCGCAGGCTATAGCCTAATTTTATGGGTAACATGTTGGTCATGGTAGGTCATTCAAATTAAATGCGTTTTCCTTATTAACTAACGTTATATTACTTTTCCTAGAGAAGGCATAAGCTCTCTGGGACCCCTAAAATGAGCAGACACCAAAATGGGGAGGAGGAGTACAGGAACCCAACAGAGGTGAAGAAGTGCCAGATAGTGATGCCCTGCCATGCCAACCACCGCCAGGAGCTCAGCGTAGGCGAGCTGCTCAAATGGATGGACTCTACAGCCTGTCTGTCAGGTGTGTGTGTATGTGTGTTCTTACTCACAATGGGCTTGTGGGAATAGGCCTATCTGTCCAGTTTTGGATTATAGATGGGATGATAATTTTAATGATTTTTATTCAGATCCCCATTAGCTGTTGAAGAAACAGCAGCTATTCTTCCTGGGGTCCACACAAAACATAGAACATGACAAAATACAGAACACTAATGGACAAGAACAGCAACACAAGTTTAAACTAAGAACACCAGACTAAATGACAATAGGACTAAAGTTTCTTAGTAAGACATGATTAGGTTTCATAGTAAAGTTTATCTTAGGTTTTATAGCTAGTAAGACATGATTGAATGATAATATCTCATACAAGCCCACATCCTCCTCAGTAAGCCCTTTGCATATATAATGTTGGCATAGTTTCTCACTGGCATAACAATTGTAACTTTTGTTACTTAGTTTAGGGGGAGAAAACATCCAGTCAGGTTAGGCTAAATATGGACAATATCCAGGGACTGAAAGGTCACACTGTTCCTACTGATGTGCTGCTGTGACATACAGTGAGGGGAAAAAGTATTTGATCCCCTGCTGATTTTGTATGTTTGCCCACTGACAAAGACATGATCAGTCTATAATTTTAATGGTAGGTTTATTTGAACAGTGAGAGACAGAATAACAACAAAAAAATCCAGAAAAACGCATGTCAAAAATGTTATAAATTGATTTTCATTTTAATGAGGGAAATAAGTATTTGACCACTATGCAAAACATGACTTAGTACTTGGTGGCAAAACCCTTGTTGGCAATCACAGAGGTCAGACGTTTCTTGTAGTTGGCCACCAGGTTTGCACACATCTCAGGAGGGATTTTGTTCCACTCCTCTTTGCAGATCTTCTCCAACTCATTAAAGGTTTCGAGGCTGACATTTGGCAACTCGAACCTTCAGCTCCCTCCACAGATTTTCTATGGGATTAAGGTCTAGAGACTGGCTAGGCCACTCCAGGACCTTCATGTGCTTCTTCTTGAGCCACTCCTTTGTTGCCTTGGCCGTGTGTTTTGGGTCATTGTCATGCTGGAATACCCATCCACGACCCATTTTCAATGCCCTGGCTGAGGGATGGAGGTTCTCACCCAAGATTTGACGGTACATAGCCCCGTCCATCGTCCCTTTGATGCTGGGAAGTTGTCCTGTCCCCTTAGCAGAAAAACACCCCCAAAGCTAAATGTTTCCACCTCCATGTTTGACGGTGGGGATGGTGTTCTTGGGGTCATAGGCAGCATTCCTCCTCCTCCAAACACGGCGAGTTGAGTTGATGCCAAAGAGCTCCATTTTGGTCTCATCTGACCACAACACTTTCACCCAGTTCTCCTTTGAATCATTCAGATGTTCATTGGCAAACTTCAGACGGGCATGCATATGTGCTGTCTTGAGCAGGGGGACCTTGCGGGCGCTGCAGGATTTCAGTCCTTCACGGCGTAGTGTGTTACCAATTGTTTTCTTGGTGACTATGGTCCCAGCTGCCTTGAGATCATTGACAAGATCCTCCCATGTAGTTCTGGGCTGATTCCTCACCGTTCTCATGATCAATGCAACTCCACAAGGTGAGTTCTTGCATGGAGCCCCAGGCCGAGGGAGATTGACAGTTATTTTGTGTTTCTTCCATTTGCTAATAATCGCACTAACTGTTGTCACCTTCTCACCAAGCTGCTTGGCGACGGTCTTGTAGCCCATTCCAGCCTTGTGTAGGTCTACAATCTTGTCCCTGACATCCTTGGAGAGCTCTTTGGTATTGGCCATGGTGGAGAGTTTGGAATCTGATTGACTGATTGCTTCTGTGGACAGGTGTCTTTTATACAGGTAACAAACTGAGATTAGGAGCACTCCCTTTAAGATTGTGCTCCTAATCTCAGCTCGTTACCTGTATAAAAGACACCTGGGAGCCAGAAATCTTTCTGATTGAGAGGGGGTCAAATACTTATTTCCCTCATTTAAAATGCAAATCAATTTATAAAATGTTTGACATGCGTTTTTCTGGATTTTGTTGTTATTCTGTCTCTCACTGTTCAAATAAACCTACCATTAAAATTATAGACTGATCATGTCTTTGTCAGTGGGCAAACGTACAAAATCAGCAGGGGATCAAATACTTTTTACCCTCACTGTAAATGGCTGTCATAATAAATGACTCTTGCGCTCACTAGAGCCCTAAACTTGGCACACAAGGCTATAATAGTATGTGGAACAGTAGTCCATCCTTAACTGTAATCAGCACACTTTAGACAGGAAGTATAACGTCAATATTTATTTACTCACCACAGCTGAAAGGCATGCTGGGTGTCCCTGTGTCACTGCCTCGGTCGATGACATCCACTTTGAACACACTATTGGGTAAGTGTCTGTTGTTGAATCATCTTCCATTGAATGCACTAATTCCCTCTTAATGAGAACTTCTGCTAAATTACTATCATGATAAAGTATGGTTTACTTATGGAAGTCTGTGTGTTTCTTCAGGGTTGGACAGGTGGTCAACATCAAGGCCAAAGTCAATCGAGCTTTCAACACCAGTATGGAGGTCAGGCCATATCCAAACCCTATAACATATACCCAGTCCAAATCCAAACGTATTGATTTTCAACTGCACAATAGTATAATTCCTGTGATTTTATCCACTGTGATGCTTTGTGTGTGTGTCTAAAGGTTGGCATCGTGGTGAGCTGTGAGGACCTGTTCAGCGATAGCCACTGGAGGGTGTGTCAGGCAGTTGCCACGTTTGTCAGCCAGCGCACTACGGAAGGGAAGGTGGGATTGGATTGGGGACATAGTGTGTGGACGACCATCAATGAGAGAATGCCTTTATAAAGATGCTGTGATGACGTTTAAGAGTTGATGCTGAGTAATGTTAAGTGTGTGTATGCTCTGTGCTGTAATCTGCATTCACTTCACTTTGTGATTGTCCACTCTACAGGTGCAGCTGCGTCCGTTGGTCCCCCGTACCCAGGCGGAGCAGGTGGAGCACAGTCTAGCAGCTGAGAGGAGGAGGATGAGGCTCGTCCACGCTGACATCATAAAGGACCTGCTCACCAACAGGGCCTTCCAACAAGGTAAGTCGCCGTGGCATCGACCTTTGCGAGAGGACTATCACCACTATAGGAACTGTAATGGTGTATGACACTTTATGCTGAGTAATATTGCATTTGTTTACATTTTACATTTACATTTTAGTCATTTAGCAGACGCTCTTATCCAGAGCGACTTACAGTTAGTGAGTGCATACATTTTCATACAATGGAACCAATAGTTTTGTCCTAAAAGTACAATGGAAATCAATAGCATTGTCCCAAAAGTACAATGGAACCAATAGCATAGTCCCAAAAGTACAATGGAAACAATAGCGTTGTCCTAAAAGTACAATGGAACCAATAGCATTGTCCTAAAAGTACAATGTAAGCAATAGAATAGTCCCAAAAGTACAATGGAACAATAGCATAGTCCTAAAAGGTAGTGCAGTCTGTCTATACTATGTCCCCTGTGGTGGGGTCTGGTACATTTAACATTTACATTTAAGTCATTTAGCAGACGCTCTTATCCAGAGCGACTTACAAATTGGTGCATTCACCCTATAGCCAGTGGGTTAACCACTTTACAACAAAAACATTTTTTAAATTTTTTTTTTTTTGGGGGGGGGCTAGAAGGATTACTTCATCCTATCCCAGGTATTCCTTAAAGAGGTGGGGTTTCAAATGTCTCCGGAAGGTGGTGAGTGACTCCGCTGTCCTGGCGTCGTGAGGGAGCTTGTTCCACCATTGGGGTGCCAGAGCAGCGAACAGTTTTGACTGGGCTGAGCGGGAACTATGCTTCCGCAGAGGAAGGGGAGCCAGCAGGCCAGAGGTGGATGAACGCAATGCCCTCGTTTGGGTGTAGGGACTGATCAGAGCCTGAAGGTACGGAGGTGCCGTTCCCCTCACTGCTCCATAGGCAAGCACCATGGTCTTGTAACGGATGCGAGCTTCAACTGGAAGCCAGTGGAGTGTGCGGAGGAGGGGGGTGACGTGAGAGAACTTGGGAAGGTTGAACACCAGACGGGCTGCGGCATTCTGGATGAGTTGTAGGGGTTTAATGGCACAGGCAGGGAGCCCAGCCAACAGTGAGTTGCAGTAATCCAGACGGGAGATGACAAGTGCCTGGATTAGGACCTGTGCCGCTTCCTGTGTAAGGCAGGGTCGTACTCTCCGAATGTTGTAGAGCATGAACCTGCAGGATCGGGTCACCGCCTTGATGTTAGCGGAGAACGACAGGGTGTTGTCCAGGGTCACGCCAAGGCTCTTCGCACTCTGGGAGGATTTGTGTGTGCTGACGGGTGCTGTAATAACGTGTGTGTGTGTTAGTGGAGGTCCAGGAGGCTGAGAAGGCGGTGCCAGCAGAGAGGACACGGGTGGAGAGTGTTGAGTTGGTTCTTCCTCCTCATGCCAACCACCAGGTCAACACGTTCGGAGGACAGATCATGGCCTGGATGGAGAACGTGGCTACCATCGCTGCTAGGTATAACACCCACACCAGATGCACACCACCTGTAATACTCTTAAATATGTAAAGATGTTACAGGACTGCACTCAAAAAGCTTTTTTGACTGCGCACCTATCACATTTTTGCTTAGCTAGATTCATTGGTTTTATTCTCCAACCAAACTTTTGGGAGAGTGTGATGGTCCTATTTTGACACAAGCCGAGTGTAATAATGTTATTACACATTGATTCCAGGTAAAACAAAACGTATGACATTTAAATGACTTTTTGGACTCATCTGTGTCATGTCCTCCTCCTCCTCTCCTCCTCCAGTCGTCTGTGTAACGCCCACCCCACCTTGCAGAGCATAGACATGTTCCATTTCAGGGGTCCCTCGCACGTGGGTGACCGGCTGGTCCTCAAAGCCATCGTCAACAATGCATTCAAGAACAGGTGAGCTTTAGATCATATACTGTATAAAGCAAAATTATAAATTGGTTTGACAGTGACAGTTTTTTGTATTTGAGTCTTTTAAATCAATGGGGGAGTACTTGTGTACTATTGAGTAATCGGGGTAACACTTTACAATAAGGTTCCATTTGTAAAGGGGTTATAATAGTTATTAACGATTGATTTAATCATTTGTAAATGCATTATAAACCATTAATAAACGGTTATATCGCATTTGGTCAAAATAGTGCAATAACAGGTCAGTGTTAGCCAAATAGTGAGCCAATATTTACCTCCAGTTATTAGCCATTTATAAATGGATTTACAAATGCTTATAAGATTAGCCCTTATGTATCATCATGCAACCGTCTTTTCAATGCACCGTTGAACAACAGTTACTTTCTCACTTTTGGGTTTGATGCATTGGTGCTCTGTCCCAGGAACAGAAGAGGTTGGTTTTCATGTGTGTGGACCCACCTTTGAAACCTTGATGCCCTGGCCAAATTTACATCCAGGACATTTATTCAATCATCATTCCTAACATATTACCCCTTACCAGATTATGGCAACACACTTACCACTTCTCTGTGATAGTATGGTGAACGCTCTGGTGTGAAATGGTAACCGTAATACCTTTGGTTGGTAAAACAGTGGAGGAGGTATCCTCTCAACGTTGAATGTTTTGGTCCTCGTACCCACCATTCATTGACTGAACATGTTTAACAAAGTGATGTATGTAGTGATGAGTACCCAATACTGCCTATAAGTACACTATATATACAAAAGTATGTGGACACCCCTTCAAATTAGTGGATTTGGCTATTTCAGCCACACACGTTGCTGACAGGTGTATAAAATCGAGCACACAGCCATGCAATCTTCATAGACAAACATTGGCAGTAGAATGGCCTTACTGAAGAGCTCAGTGACTTTCAACGTGGTACCGTCATAGGATGCCACCTTTCCAACAAATGTATGCCCTGCTAGAGCTGCCCCGGTCAACTGTAAGTGCTGTTATTGTGAAGTGGAAACGTCTAGGAGCAACAACGGCTCAGCCGCAAAGTGGTAGGCTACACAAGCTCACAGAACGGGACCGCCGAGTGCTGAAGCAACGTCAGCACAAGAACTGTTCGTCGAGAGCTTCATGGCCGAGCAGCCGCACACAAGCCTAAGATCACCATGCGCAATGCCAAGCGCCGGCTGGAGTGGTGAATCACGCTCACCGCCATTGGACTCTGGAGCAGTGGAAACGTGTTCTCTGGAGTGATGAATCACGCTTCACCATCTGGCAGTCCGACGGACTAATCTGGGTTTGGTGGATGCCAGGAGAATGCTACCTGCCCCAATGCATAGTGCCAACTGTAAAGTTTGGTGGAGGAATAATGGTCTGGGGCTGTTTTTCATGGTTTGGGCTAGGCCCCTTAGTTCCAATGAAGGGAAATCTTAACGCTACAGCAGACAATGACATTCTAGACGATACTGTGCTTCCAACTTTGTGGCAACAGTTTGGGGAAGGCCCTTTCCTGTTTCAGTATGACAATGCCCCCGTGCACAAACGAGGTCCGTACAGAAATGGTTTGTTGAGATCGGTGTGGAAGAACTTGACTAGCCTGCACAGAGCACTGACCTTAACCCCGTCGAACACCTTTGGGATGAATTGGAACACCGACTGTGAGCCAGGCCTAATCGCCCAACTTCAGTGCCCGACCTCATTAATGCTCTTGTGGCTAAATGGAAGCAAGAGCCCGCAGCAATGTTCCAACATCAAGTGGAAAGCCTTCCCAGAAGAGTGGCTGTTATAGCAACAATGGGGGGACCAACTCCATATTAATGCCCATGATTTTGGAATGAGATGTTCGATGAGCAGGTGTCCACATACTTTTGGTCATGTAGTGTATGTCTAAGCTCTGATTGAACTCTCAAATCATCTATAAATGATTTACCCACATGTAGAACTGCTAAAAGTATACCTTATTTTAAAGTGGCAATCCACTGACCATTAACAAATGAGTTACCAACATTTATAACTGCTAAAAAGATGCCTTTGGGGGGTTGTGTTCTCCCCTTTAACACTAGCTACACATAACTCTACTATCATCATTATTTATACTATTTAGGCTTAGCTAGTTATTTTATCCACTGCAAGCTAATAATAATAATAATAATAATAATAATAATAATAGCTAGTGTTTAACCCTAATAGTTAGCTACCACAGATTAAAGGGGTTAGTTATCACAATTCCTGCTAATACACTAGCTAGCTAGTAAGTTAGACTTCAAATTGGAACCGCTAGTGTGGTGACAAAGGATGCTAGCTAGCTAACTTGCCAGCTACCTAGCTAGAGACAGTACCTGAGTTCAACGGTTAGATAACTACTTAGCTAGCTAGCGTTCAAATCCAAAAAAGCTAGCTAGCTTAACAAATTGCATGGAAATTTTGTTAGCTAGCTGGCAGCTAACGTTTGCTAGCTAGCGAAGCTAGATAACTAGCCAGCAAACTTGATCTACTTAGCTAGCTAACTATATCATGCCAAATATTAACTTGTGCTAAATCGTCTAGCAGAATTTCTATATAAAAAAATGTGTTTTAAGTTTGACCTAATGTTAGCTAACTTTTCCTAGCTAGCTAAGTAGAACAGAGGTGCTACTACTGCTAGCAAACATGATCTATCTAGCTAGCTACTTAGCTGAGCAGCGTGCTAAATCATCCAGCAGAACTTCTGTATACAAAACAGAAACAAATTGCATAGAGAATTTACCCTCTGTCAACATTTGTATCTTCTGAACAACGTTTATTTTGCGCAATCTCTTCTTTATGGCCTTTGCACACTTCTCATAGCCACATCCATCCTGATTCTTCACGACGCACTGTCACATGATGTCAGTGTCAACACAAAATTCTGTGCTCGTTCCAGGTCGTCTTTATTTCAATCGCGTTTCACAAATGGGCAGATCTCACAAAGTCTGGAATTTCTCCGAAACCAGCGAACCACACCAATAATATGGCTTGAGATCTTCAGATGAGGCCTTCATTCCTGGAATAAAAAAGTGTAATTACAAACCCTTTATAAACCCTTTACAAATGTAACCTTATTGTGGTCCTCTGTAGCTCAGCTGGTAGAGCACGGCGCTTGTAACGCCAAGGTAGTGGGTTCGATCCCCGGGACCACCCATACACAAAAAAAAAATGTATGCACGCATGACTGTAAGTCGCTTTGGATAAAAGCGTCTGCTAAATGGCATATTATATTATTATTATTATGTAAAGTGTTACCAGTAATGGATTGATCAATTTCTAATAAATTCAAATTTCACTCATTAACTTCCATTGGAGTGCTGAGCTGAGATGGTAACGTGAGTGTACCTGTGATGTCGCAGCATGGAGGTGGGCGTGTGTGCGGAGGCTTATCAGGGGGAGGAGCCTCTGAGACACATCAACAGCGCCTTCATGATCTTCGAGGTCCGCGACCGGGAAGGCAAGCCCTGCACGTTGCCAAGGATACAACCCGAACCGCTGGTCAGTCACCTGAAGCTCATTTACAACTGATCAAGATTAGATTAAATATTCAAATTTAAAAAAAAAAATTTATAAGCAGTAACGGTAATTAAGGGCCCTATTTAATCAATGTTTCACAATGTTGTCCTTTACATTTATATTTACATCATTTAGCAGACGCTCTTATCCAGAGCGACTTACAAATTGGTGCATTCACCTTATAGCCAGTGGGATAACCACTTCACAATATGTTTTTTTTTCTTCTTTTTCTTTGGGGTGGGGTAAGGGGGGGTAGAAGGATTACTTTATCCTATCCCAGGTATTCCTTAAAGAGGTGGGGTTTCAAGTGTCTCCGGAAGGTGGTGAGTGACTCCGCTGTCCTGGCGTCGTGAGGGAGCTTGTTCCACCATTTGGGTGCCAGAGCAGCGAACAGTTTTGACTGGGCTGAGCGGGAACTGTGCTTCCGCAGAGGTAGGGGGGCCAGCAGGCCAGAGGTGGATGAACGCAATGCCCTCGTTTGGGTGTAGGGACTGATCAGAGCCTGAAGGTACGGAGGTGCCGTTCCCCTCACAGCTCCGTAGGCAAGCACCATGGTCTTGTAGCAGATGCAAGCTTCAACTGGAAGCCAGTGGAGTGTGCGGAGGAGCGGGGTGACGTGAGAGAACTTGGGAAGGTTGAACACCAGACGGGCTGCGGCATTCTGGATGAGTTGTAGGGGTTTAATGGCACAGGCAGGGAGCCCAGACAACAGCAAGTTGCAGTAATCCAGACGGGAGATGACAAGTGCCTGGATTAGGACCTGTGCCGCTTCCTGTGTAAGGCAGGGTCGTACTCTCCGAATGTTGTAGAGCATGAACCTACAGGATCGGGTCACCGCCTTGATGTTAGCGGAGAACGACAGGGTGTTGTCCAGGGTCACGCCAAGGCTCTTCGCACTCTGGGAGGAGGACACAACGGAGTTGTCAACTGTGATGGCGAGATCATGGAACGGGCAGTCCTTCCCCGGGAGGAAGAGCAGCTCCGTCTTGCCGAGGTTCAGCTTGAGGTGGTGATCCGTCATCCACACTGATATGTCTGCCAGACATGCAGAGATGCGATTCGCCACCTGGTTATCAGAAGGGGGAAAGGAGAAGATTAGTTGTGTGTCATCTGTGTAGCAATGATAGGAGAGGCCATGTGAGGATATGACAGAGCCAAGTGACTTGGTGTATAGCGAGAATAGGAGAGGGCCTAGAACTGAGCCCTGGGGGACACCAGTGGTGAGAGCACGTGGTGCGGAGACAGATTCTCGCCACGCCACTTGGTAGGAGCGACCGGTCAGGTAGGACGCAATCCAAGAGTGAGCCGCGCCGGAGATGCCCAACTCGGAGAGGGTGGAGAGGAGGATCTGATGGTTCACAGTATCAAAGGCAGCAGACAGGTCTAGAAGGACAAGAGCAGAGGAGAGAGAGTTAGCTTTAGCAGTGCGGAGAGCCTCCGTGACACAGAGAAGAGCAGTCTCAGTTGAATGACCAGTCTTGAAACCTGACTGGTTTGGATCAAGAAGGTCATTCTGAGAGAGCTAGCAAGAGAGTTGGCTAAAGACGGCACGCTCAAGAGTTTTGGAGAGAAAAGAAAGAAGGGATACTGGTCTGTAGTTGTTGACATCAGAGGGATCGAGTGTTGGTTTTTTGAGAAGGGGTGCAACTCTCGCTCTTTTGAAGATGGAAGGGACATAGCCAGCGGTCAAGGATGAGTTGATGAGCGAGGTGAGGTAAGGGAGAAGGTCACCGGAGATGGTCTGGAGAAGAGAGGAGAGGATAGGGTCAAGCGGGCAGGTTGTTGGGCGGCCGGCCGTCACAAGTCACAAGATTTCATCTGGAGAGAGAGGGGAGAAAGAAGTCAAAGCATAGGGTAGGGCAGTGTGAGCAGGACCAGCAGTGTCATTTGACTTAACAAACGAGGATCGGATGTCGTCAACCTTCTTTTCAAAATGGTTGACGAAGTCATCCACAGAGAGAGGGGGGGGATTCAGCAGGGAGGAGAAGGTGGCAAAGAGCTTCCTAGGGTTAGAGGCAGATGCTTGGAATTTAGAGTGGTAGAAAGTGGCTTTAGCAGCAGAAACAGATGAAGAAAATGTAGAGAGGAGGGAGTGAAAAGATGCCAGGTCCGCAGGGAGTCTAGTTTTCCTCCATTTTCGCTTGGCTGCCCGGAGCCCTGTTCTGTGAGCTCGCAATGAGTCATCAAGCCACGGAGCAGGAGGGGAGGACCGAGCCGGCCGGGAGGATAAGGGACATAGAGAGTCAAAGGATGCAGAAAGGGAGGAGAGGAGAGTTGAGGAGGCAGAATCAGGAGATTGGAGGGAGAAGGATTGAGCAGAGGGAAGAGATGATAGGATGGAAGAGGAGAGAGTAGCGGGAGAGAGAGAGTGAAGGTTGCGACGGCGCATTACCATCTGAGTAGGGGCAAAATGAGTAGTGTTGGAGGAGAGCGAGAGAGAAAAGGATACAAAGTAATGGTCGGAGACATGGAGGGGAGTTGCAGTGAGATTAGTAGAACAGCATCTAGTAAAGATGAGGTCAAGCGTATTGCCTGCCTTGTGAGTAGGGGGGGACGGTGAGAGGGTGAGGTCAAAAGAGGAGAGGAGTGGAAAGAAGGAGGCAGAGAGAAATGAGTCAAAGGTAGACGTAGGGAGGTTGAAGTCACCCAGAACAGTGAGGGGTGAGCCATCCTCAGGAAAGGAACTTATTAAGGCGTCAAGCTCATTGATGAACTCTCCAAGGGAACCTGGAGGGCGATAAATGACAAGGATGTTAAGCTTGAAAGGGCTAGTGACTGTGACAGCATGGAATTCAAATGAGGAGATAGACAGATGGGTCAGGGGAAAAAGAGAGAATGTCCACTTGGGAGAGATGAGGATTCCTGTGCCACCACCCCGCTGACCAGATGCTCTCGGGGTATGCGAGAACACATGGTCAGACGAGGAGAGAGCAGTAGGAGTAGCAGTGTTTTCAGTGGTAATCCATGTTTCCGTCAGCGCCAAGAAGTCGAGGGACTGGAGGGTAGCATAGGCTGAGATGAACTCTGCCTTGTTGGCCGCAGAACAGCAGTTCCAGAGGCTGCCGGAGACCTGGAACTCCACGTGGGTCATGCGTGCAGGGACCACCAGGTTAGAGAGGCAGCAGCCACGCGGTGTGAGGCGTTTGTATAGCCTGTGCGGAGAGGATAGAACAGGGATAGACAGAGGCATAGTTGACAGGCTACAGAAAATGGCTACAATAATGCAAAGGAGATCGGAATGAAATGAACTAAACATCTGGAAAAGCGAGAGAGCGGGCCTCCCTCACTTACGTTTCACTGAAACACCCAAATATAACTCTCCCAACTTCCACCTCAGAAACTGTAATTGTTGTAAACTACAGTGGTTCAATGTTTTCTAGGAATAGACTAACTTAGTTTATTCAGCTAGCTAACTTGGTACAGTATTCGTCCGTGAAAACCGTCCAGGGCACCTAGTCATATGACGCCACAGCCAACTAGCATGCCGGACTCCAACAACACGGTTTAGCACCAATACTCGGCCACAACAAACCACCAGTGTGTCAACACGCCAAGCCAATCATTCGTGTCCGTGTCTAACGTTGTGGGCTAGTCCGGACAGCTTGAGCGAGTCCGTCGTCAATTTATTCAGCCAGTTAGTTAGCTAGAATAGTTAGCATACTAGCTTAGCTAGCCATTGCTTTCTGCCAATGAAGAAACCCGTCCTCCCACGGCACGAACACACAGAGAGAGCCAAGCTAACGTTAACTAGTCACCCATGTCCCGAATTCCCTTGAACGACTCTGGCTACCAGTATGTAAAAACAAAACAAAAATGTAGGTTATAACTTACCCCTAGCAGCTACTGTTAGCTAGCCAAGTGCAAAGCTAGCCACTGAATTGACTCAGCCAGTTCGTCTGTTCGCTAGGCGTTCCAGCTATTGTTTAGTAGCTATCCAGGTAGCAACAACCTAGCTACATTTCGAGCACAGTAGCTACTTACTACCTAACGTTAACGCTTCAGACAATGAGGTTAGAAAAACAGCTGAATGGTAGGCATTATTGTATGTAATTATTGTAGGCAGCTAGCTGCCGTAATTACAGGTACTCTCAGGCGTGAAACAACTATCCACAGTTGCTAATAGTTACCAGTAGCTACCCGCTAGCTAGTCCAGGTAGTGGGTTAGCTAGCTTCGTGCTTCACCGGGCTCAGCCGAATACAATACCTACAATAATTACATACAACAACCCACGATAACTACCTACAATACCTGACTACAATCTAAATACATAGTTTAAGCTTTACTCGACGAAGCTTAAACTATCATATTACTATTGTCCTGTTGTCTGATCTGAATCTCACTGACAGGAGGGAAGGAGACGTTACCAGGAGGCCATTGCTAGAAAGAAGATCCGACTCGACAGGTGAACAGATTAGCCTATTTGTTAACATAACTAGTATGAAAGTGTATGCACTCACTAACTGTAAGTCGCTCTGGATAAGAGCGTCTGCTAAATGACTAAAATGTAAAATGTAACTGCAAAATCTAGATCTATCAAAATATCTTCATGCACTATATATATTCATAATTGGAATTAAGGCACAAAACGGAGATGCCAACAGAATTTTCTGTGTTTATTCAGGAAGTACATAATATCCTGCAAGCAGACAGAGGTGCCCTTATCTGTACCGTGGGACCACAGCAACCAGGTAAAGGAGGAGAAGGGGCCTCAAAGGTCTCACTGTACTCACTGACTACAAGCTCTGGTTCTCACTCGGGTTCTCTCTTAACATAACAGTTGATACAACTTAGACGTGAGAGTTAAACAGTACCGACATGAGTTGAAATGCTGATCAAGAAGGATCAAGAATAATAAACACATCTCAGTCACAAGTAAGACCAAAGGGCATACTTGGGCCGGTTTTATGGACTGTCCAATCACTTGAAGCTAAATTAGTGTAAAATATGAATAGTGGAACAATTCCTATTCACATACAGTAGTAATATGATAGTAGTATGTGAGTAACAACTGACTTTTAATGTATTGTGAATGGCTGCAGGTGTACCTCAGCTACAACAACGTGTCTGCTCTGAAGATGCTGGCCGCTAGAAACAACTGGGTATTAAACTCTGAGAAAAACAAGGTGAGCATTCTTGAGACTCTCTTTTAGGTTAACCACAAGGCATAGTGGACCACAGGTTATGGCTATGGGGGCCCTGAGTTTTTCTCGATCACATGATCACATATGTAAAGGTCATGTCTAGGGCCAAGGGGGCCCTCAGTTTTTCCTGATCACATGACCGAACTAGTCTTTTCCTGGTTTATGTAATCCCCCTCTGGCCCCCAGGTGAACCTGTACACCCTGGAGCAGAAGCAGGTGTTGAGTTTTAAGGTTGAGACGGAGGTAGACGTCCCGGCTGAGAGGGCCTTCATGCTGCTCTCTGACCTCAGCAAGAGAGTGGAGTGGGACCCAAACTATGAGTGGGTATCTGTATGCACACACACACACACACACACACAATCCGGACTCTCTCTGGTGGCATATAAGTCCTCAAGAGTATACACAGCAGCCTCCCCCACATTTACAGTGTAATGTGTCACACTGGCTTCTCCTGATTTCATGACTTTCCCTGTGTAGGAGGTGTGAGCTGATTCTTAGGGTGGACGATGATGACTCTCTGTACCGCTTGGTGACTCCTTCCATAGGCCAGGGCGGGGTCAGTAACAGCCCTTCATCCAATCAGGGAGGGATGGTCCAGGACTTCATCCTCCTGGCCTCCAGGAGACCACCTTGTGACAGCGGGTGAGTGGCAGACGGACATACAGACAGGCAGGCAGGAAAAGAGAGGAGAGACCATGTGAGTGAAAGCGATTGAGTGACAATGTTTGTTTTTTTTGCCTTCCAAGGGACCCTTATGTTATTGCTCTGCGTTCGGTCACTCTACCCACACACCCTCCTATAGAGGGCTACAACAGGGGAGAGGTGCTGTGTGCCGGCTTCAGCATACTGGAGGTCTCCAAAAATATCTCCAAGGTAAGAAAGAGTGTGAACTGTAATTTGTAGTTCTGCTCATAAGTTCTGCCCCTGCACTTGTTTGTAAACCAAAGCGGTGGGTCTTGGCAAATGTAATTGTTTGCCTTTTGCTTGCCCAATTTCTTTGAAATACCTTGAATTTCCACTGGGAAAATGAACATGACAGATTGCACTGTTAATGATGATGACAACTCCTATCCTTGTGTTGGCTCTCCTAGATCTCCTATTTCAACCAGGCGTCTCCCGAGGTCCTGCCCTACATCTCGACAGACATCGCCGGGCTCTCCTCCAGCTTCTACGGCATCTTCTGCTCCTGTAACACCTTCCTCCAGGAGAACAGGGAGGACCATGCCTCCACCCCCAGTCCCAACTAGAGAGACCAACCACCCTTCTCCACACTAAAAAGTACACAACTGTAACCCCTTATCCTCACCACCCTGACCCCCTCACCCTTGATGACTATTGTACTGATCGATTGAACAAACTTCCATTAGATGATCTGATTATCTTCAACTGTTTATTAGACTGATTAATGAAAGGAGCCTGTTCCCAGATCTGTGCAGTCTTGCCAACTCCTATGGTCATTGACAATGACCATGAATGTAGGATTTAGCAAAACAGATCTGGGACCAGGCTATAATGAAAGAAGATTTTGGAGCATCTACAGTGAAATTGTGTGGATTGAACAGGACTCAATCCAGCACCTGGACAGTTTTTGGGGATGTGAGCAATGCATATGACTACCCCTAAAGCACTTGTCTCCCTACACTCCCCACCTGTGTTCATTAGATTGACACCCAACCCCCTGTGACCTGGCTCAACCATGCCCAGAGCCCTCTGGCCTCTGCACACGCTAAAATGATCCATGAAGTTGACAACAAGGATTATTCGTATGGAAAACGATATAGTTTTCTTTTTGAACAATGTTCCAATCATAACTTGTGAAAAATGAGACAATGTTTGAAATCAATTTAAAGTATTTAAACTTTTCCAGAGAAAGAATACTAACGAGATGTTGTTTTTTACTGAGAAGGGCTCTTTTATTTGACGAAGGGTCAGAATTGCATTTGATATGTCCGATATGTTTTTAGGCAATTAAATGTTGAACTTTACACATAAGATAAGATATTGTTATCTAAGATAAGATATTGTTATCTTAAACTAAGGTAATTAAAAAAAAGTGAATATATTGAAAATTGAATAGAAAATACAAAAGATAGTACACAATTATTGCTAATAATCTTACAATAAATATTTTATGATGAAATTGAATACATTTGTTTTTCATTTTTTTGGAATAACTTTAAATACAACAAAACATAAATGTTACAAACTGTCATTTAAGACGTGATCATGTCTTCACATCTTAGACCTGTCCCACTGGGCACAGACGTCAATTCAACGTCTAGTTTTGATTTACATTTGGTTGAGTTGTCAACTAACTTGAATTTACATTTTACATTTTTAGTCATTTAGCAGACGCTCTTATCCAGAGCGACTTACAGTTAGTGAGTGCATACATTTTCATACTGGCCCCCCGTGGATTCAATGTGAAATCAACAAAAAATGTCATCTCATTGGATTTAGGTTAAAAGTTGGGTGAAAAAAGGACGAAATGTCCTTACGTTGATGACTTTTTGCAAATCCAATCAGTTTTCAATCCAATCAGTAATGCTCTCTCTCCCTTCACCCATTCCCTATTGAATAAGTGAGTTTTTCTATTTAACCCCAAAACACGCTACAAATCGTCCATTCAACATTACCAAACCAAATACTCAGTAGCATCCGGTCACCACCCACACCAGCCGTTGAATTCACTCATACACACAGACTTCACCTCATGCCACCGAAATGCCCAACAAAACATAATAGTTCAATGGAGCCCCCTATTGGCTCTCCACTATTTATACATTACTTCTATAACCACATTAGTTATGGTCCGATTACCCATTAAACCTTATCACATGATCAAACAACGGCACAACCTTAAACTCATATGGGGCGGCAGGCAGCTTAGTGACCAATAGCGCCGCGCCAACAACCTAGAGGTCGCCGGTTCCAATCCCCGAGCCAACCAGGCGAAAAATCTGCCGATGTGCCCTCGAGCAAGGCACCCAACCCCAATTGCTCCTGCAAGTCGCTCTGGACAAGAGCGTCTACTAAATTACCAAAAATGCAAATGTAAATATTCTCTACTTTCTCACCCATGATGTACGTCTACGTTCGGGTGAGCAAGTTCATACGTATATATCGTCAGAAACCCACAGGCACCTCTCAAACAATCGCCCCGTGGTGTTCCCAGCCAACTCCCAGTCTTTCCTGACTCCAAAAGCCACACTCTCGCTGTCTCCAGCCCCTCCCCTCGCGGCTCTCCCTTCTGTGTCCAGTGGGAACAGGCTTTGTCTGTTTTTCGTTTTAGCGTTTCCAATATTCTGCCGTTATTTAAAGTACTTTAGTCTATTTATTTAAATCAAATTATTCCCACCTAATTAGTTAAAGTCGGTGCATATTTATATTTCAACGATAAACCAAATTATTTCAGTCTAATTATTTTACCAGTATTTTGCAGGGTCAAACATCAAACGTTAAATCAAATAATAAACCAAATTGCTTCAACATAATTATTTAAAACCAGTATTATGTTATTTCAAACACCAACGTTACAGTTCAGTTATATCAGTTCAAACGTTTCAGTTTAGTCATACTAGTTATTCATTATCTTTACATTGTCAAATTCACCATCGCCTACTATCCTCCTCCCTATCTAAAAAATACTCCGCTTAACCTAGCCGTACCCTCTAAGTTACGGACCTTGCCAGTCGCTAGTATTTATCAAAAATTTCCCGAACCTAGCCATACCCTCGTAGTTACGGACCTTGCCGGTGTAATTCTTCGAACCTAGCCGTACCCTCGTAGTTACGGACCTTGCCGATAGCAATTACTAAGTCAATTATTCCCTGTATCTTCGAACCTAGCCGTACCCTCGTAGTTACGGACCTTGCCGGTAGAACAATACTCTATGGTACCATGGTTTAACATCACATTCACCACAGGTTTGCATGTCACAATATGGTGCTTATCTACTCATAATAGTTTCATAATTTAGTTCACTTACATCAGACAGGTATTTCACAAAATTAATTTGGATAAAGCCAATGTGCAGAACTTTAGTTATATAACAATAGGTGTCTGCTTACCTGTTTTTAGTAGTCCGGACTCTTTGTGAAACACACCGTTCAATGACAGAGATGTCCAATGGGCCGGACAATACCCAGCGAAGTCCCTTCTACCAGATCACATCGGGGTCACCAATTGTTAAGTTGCGTCAATTCAAATCTGGTATTAGGAACAAAAGAGGTCTTCTAAAATAGACTAGTATTTTAATTAATGCAAACAACTTCAATGGTAAATATGATGTTCGTATATACGGGTCCACTGAAATACCACACAGGGCACTCAGAGAACTAAGCCATTGTTATGAGTTCTTCTTAAAATACTCTGACAGAGATAGTTCCTGCTCCCTGCTGGGCCTATCAGAGTAGAGACTGAGCGTGGTTTAGACTTACTCAGCCAATCGTTGGCGCACAGGCTGGTCCCAGACCCTTGGCGCTCCACTGTTGCCAGGTGTCTAGTTGTTTTGCAACTTATCCAGAAAGTCAGCACTTTTTGCAGTACACATGTCCTTGAGTATGATGGTTTAACAAAGAGGCAGTGTGTATGTGTCTGTGAGAAATACAAGTCTTATCTCATCCTACCCCCTAACGTTCCTCACATGAATCACAGCTTGTTATGTGAAACAATTTATATCAGTACAGTACAAACCTTTTATGTTTAATCATTAATGCATTCTTTCTAAGCTAGTCATCACATCTAGATCCCCACACTAACTAGTGAGTGTGAACAAGTCAAACCTGAGATATTTCCGTAACCTCAACCAGTGTGATTGAAAGATGTGAAAGTCACGACTAGATCAATTACTGTATATAGGAGCAGTTCCAGTTACCATGGCGACTGACTGAGCAGTCAGCTGATGTGAGGTGATCCGTTCCTGGCCATGAGAGCGTGGATGGGGAAGGTGACTTTCTGAGGGACATTTTTGATGATGGTGTACATGTCCTCCACCATGGCCTATGTGTAGGTGACTTTAGAGAACAGGGGCATGTACAGAACTGCCCATCCAGGAGAGATGGTCACGTCTGGAAACTTCTGCTGGATCAGTGCCAAGAACCTGGAGAAATAGGACAGTTGAGCATACTAGTAGAAGAGAAGTGAGTTTTATCTGGCTAATTGTAAAAGAAAAAGACAAAACTAAATTGTACATGGTGAAACAGAAGACCAATGAGAGGTCAATGAAGAAAGATTGCTCTAGCCTGGTCCCAGATTGTATGTGTAAGGAGTTGGCTATTATAGCTAAAGCACATACAGGTCTGAGATCTGGCTAATATGATTGCCCTTACCTGGCTACTCACTCAGATCCGTTAACGACAGGCCAGAAGGCTGGGACGTTGGGCCCAGAGAGGATGTCAGTGTTTAGCCACACTGGCCTGTTGATCCCTGTAGTCGTGTTTGTCATGCTCAGGATGTCCAGGGAAGGACTCACCGCCTGAATGCTTTTGAAGTCCAGCTTTATGCCTGAAGGGGTCAGAATACAATAGTATCATACACCTGTTGTATGTGTTATGGAATAGGTTAGGTATGTTAGTTCTTAGGAGCATATTTAGACACTATACTACCACTTCCACACGCTTTGCCAGGGAGTCTTGTTAAAGCTACATGTAACTTAAAGCTACAATATGTAATGACCAAATTCACATAGAAATGTAAGTTATAGATCTTTAATTGTCATTGAAAGCAAGTCTAAGAACCGGTAGATCTATTCTATGTGCGCTATTTCTATGCTTCCCGTTCTTAAGTGTCGTTTTTGCGTCTTTTACTTTCGGTTTTGTACACCAGCTTTAAACAGCTGAAAATATAATATTTTTGGTTATGGGAATATATATATTTCACAGCAGTTTAGATGGTACAATGATTCACTACACAATGAACGCTTGTTTTGTCACAATCTGAAATTAGGCAAACTATTAGAACTTTAGCAACCAGGAAATGGCAGAGCGATTTCTGTATCGTGCATCTTTAAGTTTCGATTGTGCACAGGTGTGGGCAATCAGTGTGGCAGCTTGCAGAGCCGTGAGGCTGCTGGAGTTTGGTGGGCCTTTTGGTTTGGTTTAAATCCTTAGTTTTGGGCATACCTTTTTGTAGTCTCCTTTTTGTATATATTTATTTTCATCACTACTCTGAACATCAATCACTCACTTGGGCTGGCCGACCGGGAAGTCAAGACAGCTAGCCTTGAACTCTGTAAGTTTGCTGTCTCCTGGGGCACATGCATACAACACGGTCTGCATACTGAATTCTCACGTAAATGCACACATTAAATCAGGTTACAGACGATTTAGCTAGGCCTAAGACCCCTAGCCTTAGCGAGTGTATCAATATTATTAGTCTAGTTAGCTGGTTTCGTAAAATATGAAAGTACATCAGATTAGATTCACTATGCTATCTTATGTTATGCAGCTGATCCTTTTAGGTAATTGATCGACATTATTGATTGGTACTAAAGGACCAGAAGACGCTAAGGCTCTAACTGATATCTAAAGTTGTATTGATAGGTTTGATACCTTTCTTTGACTGGAGCACTGCATCCAGCCACTGGCCCAGAGTGGTGGTCACGTTGACCGTGTTGTGTCCCTGTATGGTCACATCAGCCTCTAGAACCCAGAGAGGTGGACAGAACAGGGTTGTATTCAAATGGCACCAACAGATGAAAATGAACTGAAACAGGGAGGGACTATCTGAATGTGTCCAATAAGAAACACATTCAGGTGTTTGTATTTATTAAAGATCACATTAGCTGCTGCCAAGGCAGTAACTACTCTTCCTGGGGTCCTGCAACATTAAGGCAGTTTTATACAATTTAAAATATTACATAACATCATATTTCATAACACTTTACCCAATAAATTTAGTGTGTTCCCTCAGGCCACTACTCCACTATCACATATTTACAATACAACATCCATGTGTAGAGTGAGTGTCTATACGTATGTGAATATGTGCCTGTGTGTGTCTCTTCACAGTCCCTCCCTTTGCTAAACGTTTTGCTAAGGTGTGTCCTAATGAATACTACCCAGGTTTTTACTACTGCAAATGTAAACTGTCAAATGTAGACTTGATGTCGACACTTTCTGTACGATTCTGCTAAAGTTACATAGAATTCAGAGAACAACTTATATTTTATCAAAATACATTACTTTGCAGTGCTTTGTTCATCTCTGACATGTTGGCATGGTGATACCAGGTGGCATGCAGTGCGTCTCTCTCCCTGATGTCTCCAGTTTGGACAAGGAAGTCCAGCATGTGTCCATCAGTAGGGAACGGTAGGATCGTCTCAGAGGTCCCTAGCAGTATGCACAGGCACAGTTATCACAGATGGTTATCTATCATTACCCTGTAAACCCTAGTTACAAAGATAAATAAGAAAGTCATATACAGTAGGCTACAGTAAAAAAAGGTCATTTTGACATTATTGTATGACATTAAGGTCAATACTGGTGATGATACGTTCCAAGTATATCTGATTACTGTATGCTGATGAATGTATTTTTTGTTCTGTCTTGAAAAAGTGAAACAAAATAAGAAGTTTGAGTTACCTGCATTTTGAGTCACAACAACAGAGGTGATGGTGATGGTCAGAAGCAGTACAAGGAGACCTACACCGACACAGCATGATCTACTGTTCTTCAGGAAAGTATCTGATATATCATCCTCTTCCTCTTCTTTCCTTCTTCAAATGTTTTCTTCCTCCATGCATCGTTAATTTCTTCATACATTCTTTCTCTGTTCTATGAGGTCTCAAAGCTGTGACAAGTGCTCAATTGGTAGAGCATGGCGCTTGTAACGCCAGGGTAGTGGGTTTGATCCCCGGGACCACCCATACGTAAAAATGTATGCACACATGACTGTAAGTCGCTTTGGATAAAAGCGTCTGCTAAATGGCATTATTATTATTATTATTATTATTATTTTAAGATTGGGTGCAGACAAGGACTGTTGTGGAGTGAGAGAAAGTTTAGAGTTTTAGTGTGTGTTAACACTGTTGGCCTGCACTGGAGAGTAATCTGTGGACCAGTAATCAGTGATTTCACAGGGCAGATCACCTCTCATCTCACTCTTAATGGCTCGACCCTTCAGGGAAAACTATTGGTTTTTCACGGGTCAAGGATGAACTTAGAAGGTGAAAGTGTGGTGGCCTAATGATTTATAACCAAATTAATGTATCCAATAGTTGATGGGTTAATTATTGATACCCTTTTATATAAAGATATAGTAATAACAACTGCTGGTGTGATAGGGAGTTTATTTTCCAGCACCTTGTATTCTAATGTCACATTATCAGCTTATCAGAACATTGTTTTTCTCCAGACAACAGGATTGTGTTCATTAGGACATGCAACGGAAAATATCAAAATATTTTACAACGGAAAACGAAAATGTAAGTTTCTTACTGGACTAGTCCAGGTTGTCCCTGCCTGTTTCAGTATGTTTTGTTCCGTTTGGTGCCTAATGAACATGACCCAGTGATTCACTACTGAACGCTGTGAAGGACAGACAGTCCCATACTGAATAATATTTTGTTGATTGCAATTTACTCTCATGACTATGGATATTGACCATGGTAAACATACAAACTTGGGGCCCTAGTTAAAGACTAACATGGAATTTGGAAACCTCAGAGCCCTGTGAGGGGATCACATGAGATGAGCAAATGTGAATAAAAGAGTTAGTGGGCCAAGTAAACAATGGAATAACTGACTCTTGTCAATACTTTTAGGCTCAGGTGCAAGCTGGTAATAATGGCAGACTGCCTTATTCATTATTCACACACAACCAAGGCTAAGAGTTTACAAGGTCACCATTCAGACAGTCTTCCATGAACTTCATCCCACTGTTCCACTCATTCAGGGGTGGTTTTGCAGACAGAGATTAAGCCTAATCCTAGACTAAATTGAATTTTTAAACTGGACTAACTGAAATGGCATTTCTCAGACATGGTTTAAAATAGTCTGATTTGCCCTAGTCTAGATTATAAGTCTGATTTCCAGAAGGACGATTAGAGTTAATCTAGATCTAAGTGAAGGTTTAATTTCAGATGAATGGATGTTAGCACCCAGGTTGACCTTGGCAATGGATTACCTGGACTATTTCAATGATGATCAAAGAGCACCACCAAGGCCAGACAGAAGAGCGGTTATAGACAGACGGCAACCCAAATGCAGCTGACATCATTTGTTTGCTTGAGCCAAGGCTTTCATCTGACTCTTTTAGGGTAAGGCCCATCCCTCCTTCCCTACAAGTACTGATTACCTTGAGGTTTTTGGCATCTGGAACCTTCCATTGTGAAACAGGAGATTTGTGTGGTGTAAGTGAACCGACTGTATGCAGAATAGTCCACAAAGTCTGCAATGCTATATGTGAACTGAAAGACAATTACATCAAGTTCCCTGATGCTGCTGCCCAAGCTAACTACAAGGTAGAGTTTTATGAATATGGGAACTTCCCTGGAGTCATTGGTTGTATAGAGGGATGTCATATTCTACAGCAGATGCTGAGGAGTGCTGTAATCGTAAAAACTGGTTCTCAATAAATGTACAGTGTGTGCACTCCCAATTTGCAGTTCTCCAACAGTGTTGCACGTTGGAAAGGTGAAACTCCTGACTCAATAATTATCCAGAATTCCTCTTGAAGGAGGACAACAGTGGAATCATACTTTGTGACAGTGGGTATGCACAGACCTACTTCTTTTTCACCCCTATCTTCATGCAATAGGACCTGAGCAACAACGGTACAACCACGCTCATATCTGCACCAGAGGTGTAGTGGAGCGCATGTTTGGTGTATGGAAGAGTCGTTTCCAGTGTCTCAAACACAAGAAGATGCTGCATTGTCATAATTGCAACAGCAGTGCTTCACAATGACCTCAAACAGCATGGCTGCCCAGATCCTCGCACTGAAGATGAGGATGACCCAGATGTTCCCATGGTCGAGGCAGACAATGACAGTAAGGGATTCGCCTGCAGAGATACTGTGGCTCAAGTGATTGAAGCAAACAATAGCCATGGATTGGTAACAAATTGGGTTTTAATTCACAAATGGAAATATTGGAACCCCGAACTGGTGCTGGTTTGAGAAGAACATTGGTACTGCTGCTGCTTTGTGTTTCTCTCCTCCTTCATAGCTAATTCAACATGAAGGATTCACGTCTTCATATCATGCTCTTCTGTTAAATACATTAGCTTGCACTCATGAATTTCCATGGCCAGTTTCTCATGCATACTCAGCCTCTTTGTCTTTGTCCTCCGGCCCGGGTTAGTGACAATTTTCCCTCCTGGCTGACCTTTATCCTGTCTTATGCCCTGCAAGCTATGGTGATCATCTGCCTCAAGAAAATGATTACATTGCTGCATTAGACAATATTATTTCCTCAAGAGTTGAGTTCATTACAGAGATGACTGACATGACATATTCCCTGCAGTCCGAGGATGGCACATGTTGAATTGTGTCCTACCAAAAGAGGATTGGAATGGTCCCCCATCTGAGCTGTCCAAATGGTCATCATTGGGATACCTTCCAGCGGTTGCTGGCCATCAATGATCCCGGTCAAGTCCTCCAGCTAATCTGTCTCTGGTCTAACTGGGGGTCCGCCACCTGTCTTGAAACGCTCCCTATGAGTAACAGCATTTGTCTTCTTTATGTTGATTTTTGTTTTTCCACAGGAACTTATGAAGACAATATAGAAATTATATTAGTAATTATGTATGATAGTGTTATACAGTTGAAGTCTGAAGTTTACATACACCTTAGCCAAATACATTTAAACTCAGTGTTTCACAATTCCAGACATTTAATCCTAGTAAAAATTCCCTGTCTTAGGTCAGTTAGGATCACCACTTTATTTTAAGAATGTGAAATGTCAGAATAATAGTAGAAAGAATGATTTATTTCAGTTTGTATTTCTTTCATCACATTTCCAGTGGGTCAGAAGTTTACACACACTCAATTAGTATTTGGTAGCATTGCCTTTAAAATGGTTTAACTTGGGTCAAACGTTTCGGGTAGCCTTCCACAAGCTTCCCACAATAAATTGGGTGAATTTTGGCCCATTCCTCCTGACAGAGCTGGTGTAACTGAGTCAGGTTTGTAGGCCTCCTTGCCCACACATGTTTTTTCAGTTCTGCCCACAAATGTTCTATAGGATTGAGGTTAGGGCTTTGTGATGGCCACAATACCTTGACTTTGCTGTCCTTAAGCCATTTTGCCACAACTTCGGAAGTATGCTTGGGGTCATTGTCCATTTGGAAGACCCATTTGCGACCAACCTTTAACTTCCTGACTGATGTCTTGAGATGTTGCTTCAATATATCCACATAATTTTCCTTCCTCATGATGCCATCTATTTTGTGAAGTGCACCAGTCCCTCCTGCCTCAAAGCACCCACAAAGCATGATGCTGCCACCCCCGTGCTTCACGGTTGGGATGGTGTTCTTCGGCTTGCAAGCTACCGCCTTTTTTCCTCCAAACATAACGATGGTCATTATGGCCAAACAGTTCTATTTTTGTTTCATCAGACCAGAGGACATTTCTCCAAAAAGTACGATATTTTTCCCCATGTGCAGTTGCAAACCGTAGTCTGGCTTTTTTATGGCGGTTTTGGAGCAGTGGCTTCTTCCTTGCTGAGCGGCCTTTCAGGTTATGTCGATATAGGACTTGTTTTACTGTGGATATAGATACTTTTGTACCTGTTTCCTCCAGCATCTTCACAAGGTCCTTTGCTGTTGTTCTGGGATTGATTTGCACTTTTCGCACCAAAGTATGTTCATCTCTAGGAGACAGAACGCGTCTCCTTCCTGAGCGGTATGACGGCTGCGTGGTCCCATGGTGTTTATACTTGCGTACTATTATTTGTACAGATGAACGTGGTACCTTCAGGCATTTGGAAATTGCTCCCAAGGATGAACCAGACTTGTGGAGGTCTACCATTTTTTTTTCTGAGGTCTTGGCTGATTTCTTTTGATTTTCCCATGATGTCAAGCAAAGAGGCACTGAGTTTGAAGGTAGGCCTTGAAATACATCCACATGTACAGCTCCAATTGACTCAAATGATGTCAATTAGCCTATCAGAAGCTTCTAAAGCCATGACATCATTTTCTGGAATTTTCCAAGCTGTTTAAAGGCACAGTCAACTTAGTGTATGTAAACTTCTGACCCACAGTGAATTATAATTGAAATAATCTGTCTGTAAACAATTGTTGGAAAAATTACTTGTGTCATGCACAAAGTAGGTGTCCTAACCGACTTGCCAAAACTATAGTTTGTTAACAAGAAATTTGTGGAGTGGTTGAAAAACAAGTTTTAATGACTCCAACCTAAGTGTATGTAAACTTCCGACTTCAACTGTATTTCTGTCACACAAATACATTTAGTCCCCACTGAATTGTGTTACCCAAGAAAACTAACATTTCAAAGTGACTCTGATTTGTAAAAGTGGGCCAACAGTAAATACAGTATCTTACCTGAAGTTATTGTAGCGTCCTTTTGTTTACTTTTTCATTTGTTGAATTCATTACAAATGGTAGTCCAGGCAATCTTTTCATTGTTTTCTGTTGCTGAATCATGCTGTTTGTTCTCGATAATTGGGGGGTCTGACACGATTCCCTTCTACGTTTTTTCCAAAGTCACTGAAATTCTTTGAACGTTTTCTTTTACCTCTGTCCATTGTTTGGTTTAGGTGACTTGCTCAAATTCCACACAATGCTTATGTATTAGTGTCCCATCCCTGTTTTTTATAATCTAATTAGGCTTCACAAAGATTAACTGGTTAGTCCTTACTCCCTAGTCTAGAACTAATTCAGCTGAAGTTAAGCAACGTCTCAGAAAGCCATTTTTTAAATCTGGATTAATTTAAGTAGAATTAGCCTAGTCCTGATTTTAAATTAAACTCTGTCTGGGAAACCGCCCCTAATAGTTTACCTAGAAATAGAGCCCCTTGTTGAGCTACAAAGCCTTATAATGAAGTGTCACTGAAGAAAATGTTCTCTGTAGCTCTCTGGTCCTCTGTAGCTCAGCTGGTAGAGCACGGCGCTTGTAACGCCAAGGTTGTGGGTTCAATCCCCGGGACCACCCATACACAAAAAAAAATGTATGCACGCATGACTGTAAGTCGCTTTGGATAAAAGCGTCTGCTAAATGGCATTTTATTATATTATTATATTAAAAGGACTAGGGCTAGAATGGACTGGGTTCAGGACTGTTCTTGCTATAATGGTGCATCAGTCAGAATGCAAATAAGGAGATGGAGCAGGAATCCAGGTTTAGGGGTATTTATTACACACACACAGTTGAACATAGGAACGAACAGAGCACATGGGGGGAGGGTTTGGATGGCGGTTAGGATAGGGTTAGGAGTTGTGGCTTGTAAGGTCTTGGAGATTGGATTGGATGTGGATAACAAGGATGTGCTTTAGGATGTAGTGGTATCTCCAACAACATGTTAAATAGGCACTTTCTCATATCACGCACAAACGGAAGGGAGGAAAAGGGCTGCCCCGTGGCATCACCAATGAACCATTACTAGTGCTCAGGGAGAAGAAAGCTGTTTATATGGTGAAACAGAGAAGTGAAAAAGTAGAGGAGGTGATTAAGGCTAATTGGAAGCAAATAGAGTCCTGTAGGGGTGCCATGACCCTTCACAACAGTCACCTTGTGAAAGCCTAAACCCAATGGAGTGGATTTAGGGGTCAGTAGGGCTGTCAAACTAAACCGTAAACACTGCCATGTGTCTACCCTGTGCCAAATGTAACCCAAACCAACATGTGTAACTTAAAATAAGGATTCAGGACACTTGAGGACAGGGCACGTTTTATTTCCAAGTTTATTTTTATTTTTTTATTTGTGTAAAACAGAATTAATAGAAATACAAGTCATCTTCCAGTGTACACACGTAACAAAAATTCAGCATTAAATAGTTTATAACCCCTTGAATCAGGTGTTACAAATAGGATGACAGGTTGAGTAAGTGCATTGGCTGACAAATATTGAATGTACAGTTGTTTGTGTTTTTTTACTGTAACTGGAAGTCCTTTCCATTCCTGTGAGGGGGTGTGCTGTTGACAGTTGTGGGTTACTCAATGCCCTCTGAAGAGTCACTCCATCGCCTAGGTAACGGGGGTGTTGGGGTACCTCAGGGATTAGTGCTAGGCCCTGTCCATTTTTGTATTGTTTCACTTGTTGCCCATTGGCTGAACTACCACCAGCTCTGTTGGGGTCTGACTGGTAAGGACTCAAATTACTTGGTATAGGTGCTCCACCAGATTCCTTTGTTACTCCTCCAGTTCTATTTTGTGAGACATTGGCCTTCTTCTGATCTTGAGCAGCTCTACTCTCATTGGGATGGTAATTCGAGCCTTCCTGGTGTTCCTGTTTTGCTTGGAGGATGCCTTGTTTTTCTGTGGCCTTCCTTATCTTCCTCCTCTTCTGACTCATTATCTTCATAATTATCATCAGTTTCTTTAGACTTGCTGGTGGTAGATTTATTTTTGGTTGACTGATTGGCTTTGTTTTTGGGAGTCGAGTTTCCTTTATTGGATATGTCTGTTTTTCCTTTAGACTCATCCTGGTGGTGCCTTTTGCCTTTGACATCTTTAACCCTCGTTTTCAGTTTTCGGTTCTTGGAGTTGGTTCGTTCTCTATCACCTTGTTCTAGTTTCTCGCGGCTGTTTTTCCTTGGATGGACCTTGCTTTTCTTAAGTGGGTTAAGGTTGAGCTTTACTTTTAGTAAACCATTTGACTGGACTTTATGTTTATGCCTTTTGGAGTGGTCTTCTCTTTCAAGAGCATTATTCCTCACAGATCGTCCAGTGCCTTCATAGCTCAGGGTCTGCTTGTCACTATATTCCACATTCTTAGAACTTTGAATCCTGTCATGCACTCCAGATCTTTCCAAGTCAAAAGTCACACTCCTCTGCTCACTTGCATGCTTTGCATAGATGCCCACATTAGACTGGTTGTAGTTCATGTTCTTTCCCATATTTAGGCTTGTCAGTTGGTTGTGGTTGGGGAATCCCTCATACCCAGCAGATTCTCTTGCATGGAGTCCATATGAAACATCCCTGACTTTATCCCCTGGCTGTCTGTACTCATAGGTTCTGTGACAGTTCACACAGCTGGTGATTTGGGGTTGATAGTCAGTCACAGGTCTCCCACCCTCTGGTTGGACATAGAAATTTGACTGTTTGTTGTCAATGTAATTTCTAGGCCTTGCCATCTCATATTTTACACTGTTATGTGTGGACATGTTTCTTTGATCAGGCGAAAAGTAGCTGTTGCTGCCACCCAATGGCTGGTTGTTGCCATTAGGACCATGTTTTTTATAACCCTGTTGGTGATGGAGAAACTCCTGATGACTGAGAGTATGGTTGCTCTGACCCTCTGGTCTCCTGTTAAATGGCCTTTGACCTCTTAGATCTATGTATGAACACCGGGAAAGACAGTGTTAGATAAATCTTTGATAATCTGAAGTTTGTGTGTCTGTCAATTACTTATTGTATTGTCTGTAGTCTAATTTTCTTTCATCCTAATACATTTTCCTTCATTCTCTCATCCTAACAGTCTATGCAGTTGTAATGGACGTCACGCTCCTTGCTTAGCGACAGGGTTTGGGAGTAACTCATTACATAGAAACTGCAACTGTAATCAGTTACGTTACCAGCTAAAATATTGTAATCAGATTACAGATACTTAGAAAAACTAAAATTCAGAAAGGATGTTTGCAGAAAAAAAGAACACATTATGACACCTTTCTGTTTTCTCAATGACATTCATTGAATAAAGTTTGCATTTTATCCACAAGTCAGAGACACACTAAATGCGTTTGATGCCTTTTTGTCTTCTAATGCCTCTTAAAGGGAAAATAATCCAAAAGTAACTGAAAGTAATCAGATTATGCTACTGAGTTTGGGTAATCCAAAAATTACATTACTGATTACAATTTCGGAGAGGTAACTAGTAATGGATTACATTTAGAAAGTAACCTTCCCAACCCTGCTTAGCGAGTACCACTTCTGCCTGATTCGGCTCACACTGACGCTTGAACCCAGGACCTCTGCTATGCTAGCACACGTAACCGCCCTCCCGAAGCGTTTTACCAGTCGGCGCCACCGATAAGTTAACAATTTTGTGGCGACACTTCATGCTGAGGAGTACGTTTCACGCATCCCCATGTGCTAGCTACACAGTCAGGGAAATAGTCACCAAAACATGCTCACCTTTCATCTTTGAGATCAGTGCTTGCGGTGGCACGTGTCTACTCCTCTCATCCCTCTCTTCTGTCATGGCCAGACTCTCCATCTTATTAGGTTGGGCTCCGCCCTGCCTGAGCATGTCCAGGGCCGCGTCTATGTGTCCAACTCCTCCCCCCTGTTCCACTGCAGACCCAGTGAGTGCAGGGCCACAGTGGGGGCATGTAAAATGGCAGCCGTCTTTACCCATCCTCAGATCATACATGGCTTTCTCCCTTTCCCAGGGCTGAAGGTGGCTGCCTTGCTGGTTGCTATTGAGGAGCGTCAGCTTGGTTTCCAGTCCCATTCGAGCCAAGTGTAGGGCTTGGTTCTCCCTGCTCAGATCCCACTGGGGGACTGTTTGGGTGGGTGCTGTCCTCCTATTCTCCTCCTCCTCAGCTCCAGTCCGGTCTCTCTTATTCGTCTCCAGTTTGTGGTGAAAAATGTACACCACAGCTAGGGTGAGTCCAACACCACCTTTAAATTATTAGCATAGTTATGAGTTACAGCTGACTGACTTATTTATGTAGGGGGATAAAAGACAAAACACACTGTACTTTAGTGTTGATACACTTTACAGTGTTGAATGAATGATACAGAAGCCAATCAATTTCATATACTGTATTTACCACTATTTAAGAAGAGAAAAGTTACAGTTGAAGTCGGAAGTTTACATACACCATAGCCAAATACATTTAAACTCAGTTTTTCACAATTCCTGACATTTCATCCTAGTAAGAATTCCCTGTCTTAGGTCAGTTAGGATCACCACTTTATTTTAAGAATGTGAAATGTCAGAATAATAGTAGAGAGAATGATTTATTTAAGCTTTTATTTCTTTCATTACATTCCCAGTGGGTCAGAAGTTTACATACACTCAATTAGTATTTGGTAGCATTGCCTTTAAATTGTTTAACTTGGGTCAAACGTTTCGGGTAGCCTTCCACAAGCTTCCCACAATAAGTTGGGTGAATTATGGCCCATTCCTCCTGACAGAGCTGGTGTAACTGAGTCAGGTTTGTAGGCCTCCTTGCTCGCACACAATTTTTCAGTTCTGCCCACACATTTTCTATAGGATTGAGGTCAGGGCTTTGTGATGGCCACTCCAATACCTTTACTTTGTTGTCCTTAAGCCATTTTTCCACAACTTTGGAAGTATGCTTGGGGTCATTGTCCATTTGGAAGACCCATTTGCAACCAAGCTTTAACTTCCTGACTGATGTCTTGAGATGTTGCTTCAATATATCCACATCATTTTCCTTCCTCATGATGCCATCTATTTTGTGAAGTGCACCAGTCCCTCCTGCAGCAAAGCACCCCCACAGCATGATGCTGCCACTCCCGTCATGGGATGGTGTTCTTCGGCTTGCAAGCATCCCCCTTTTATCTCCAAATATAACGATGGTCATTATGGCCAAACAGTTATATTTTTGTTTTATCAGACCAGAGGACATTTCTCCAAAAAGTACGATCTTTGTCCCCATGTGCAGTTGCAAACCGTAGTCTGGCTTTTTTATGGCGGTTTTGGAGCAGTGGCTTCTTCCTTGCTGAGCGGCCTTTCAGGTTATGTCGATATAGGACTCGTTTTACTGTGTATATATATACGTTTGTACCCGTTTCCTCCAGCATCCTCACAAGGTCCTTTGCTGTTGTTCTGGGATTGATTTTCACTTTTCGCACCAAAGTACGTTCATCTCTAGGAGACAGAACGTGTCTCCTTCCTGAGTGGTATGACGGCTGCGTGGTCCCATGGTGTTTATACTTGTGTACTATTGTTTGTACAGATGAACGTGGTACCTTCAGGCGTTTGGAAATTGCCCCCAAGGATGAACCAGACTTGTGGAGGTCTACAATTTTTTTTCTGAGGTCTTGGCTGATTTCTTTGTATTTTCCCATGATGTCAAGCAAAGGGGAACTGAGTTTGAAGGTAGGCCTTGAAATAAATCCACAGGTACATCTCCATTGACTCAAATGATGTCAATTAGCCTATCAGAAGCTTCTAAAGCCATGACATCATTTTCTGGGATTTTCCAAGCTGTTTAAAGGCACAGTCAACTTAGTGTATGTAAACTTCTGACCCACTGGAATTGTGATACAGTGAATTATAAGTGAAATAATTTGTCTGTAAACAATTGTTGGAAAAATGACTTGTGTCATGCACAAAGTAGATGTCCTAACCGACCTGCCAAAACTATAGTTTGTTAACAAGAATTTTGTGGAGTGGTTGAAAAAACGAGTTTTAATGACTCCAACCAAGTGTATGTAAACTTCCGACTTCAACTGTACATGTGGCCATTGAGGAGATAGTTCCTGAGGTACTGACCAGCGAAGCAGAAGGCAGCGGCCAGAGCCAGGTCTCTGGTGTAGCGCTGAGGAGAGACTGAGTTCTTGGCCTCCACCTGCACTGTGATGTTCTGATTGGGTGGAACACAGTTGGCCTCCGTCAGCTCCAACACAGTCTTCACTGCCGGGTTGTCAGCACTCACACACACCATCCTACGCCCGTTGAACAGCACCTGAACAAGAATAATAAACATTATTTAGTATCTTTCATACAATGTGCAGTCCAAATTAAATAATTGTATGAAAAGACAACAATAAGAGGTTAAAACAAACAACCTTATCCGGAGCCTCCATGTAGCTGGTGAGGAAAGACGCCAGCTCCCTCAGCTCACACGTACAGTTCCACCTGTTCAGTTCCAGGTTGAGACTAGTTAGCCAAGACAGGTATGAAAACGCTTCAGGCAGGGCTTTCTGGAGCTGATTCCTGGACATATCCAGACTACGGAGCCCCGGCAGACCCCGAAAGCTATCCCTCCCCAGATATGTGATCAGATTATCAGACAGATCCAGGGTCTCCAGCCCCCGGAGGTCGGCCGAGGCAAAGGTGGTGGTGTCCAGCCTGGTGAGGCGGTTCCCCCCCAGCTGCAGTGTCCGCAGGGCCCTGGCAGCGTGGAACCAGGAGCCTTTGACTTCCCCCAGGACATTGTTCCCCAGCTGGAGGATCTCCAACCTGGGCAGCCAGGAGAAGGTGGCCCTTTCCAGGGCCTGGCTGGAGAGGCGGTTGTGGTCCAGGAGGAGGGTGTGGAGGATGGTGAGGTTTTGGAAGGCGTCGTGGGTGAGGGTGGCGATGGCGTTGTGGCTCAGGGACAGCACGGTCATGTTGGACATGTCAGACAGGAAGTGACGGTCCACGGAGACGATGGCGCCATCGGTCAGCATCAGGGCCTTGGTGGTCTCAGGGGCCTCTAGATGGGGAAGAAAACATACACCTGGCTACACAGATAGCTGACACAAAGAGTCAGGATCTTTATGATAGCCATAGGCTAGTGTGGAGCCAGACATTCCAACAAATCATACTCCAATTAATGCCATCTTTCCATCAGTAGACGGCAATATTTGTTCATCAAACTTAGTCAATGCTCATTCTTACCTATGATGTTGGAGAGCTTGTGGCAGATGACAGCGTCGCCAGAGCACACAACACAGGAGGCTGGACATGAAGAAAGGCTCTGGTCATGTGTGATTGACAGCATCAGCATCAGGAGAACACCTGGGTTTCACCAAGGACGCACGCACACACAAACAGCTGGTTAGCATGGGAGGGGGAATGGTATATCTAAATGCGGTGTTACCATGTTTCTTGTCAATATATTTAGTATCTTAGCTGTTCATACATTCAATAGGCTTACATTGTAATGTAAAGCATTAATCCAATACCTGTACAGCACGTGTAGAGAGAGAATATATATTTTATGTATTGAATATTGACATGGGTTTTGTAAGGGTATGGTAGACTTACTTCTCATGGTTTGTTATTGGCCAGGCTGCATGGTTTTGTGTTGGCTCTTCCATGTAAGTGGTCTCAGGGCCTCATCATCTTAAAGCTTGACGCATCATCTTGTCTCAACTCTTTCACAGGCCTGGTCTTACTGCTCCTATGGATAAAAACCCCCATAGAGATACAATATGTAATTATTATATTGTTATAAAAACACACTTAGCTCAGTAACAAATATTTTGCTCATTTAGTGTGGGAGATCAATCAAACTGGGGGGAAAGCGATGTTAACAATCTGGGAGTAATGAAACATACATGGTGACCGCCCCTGGAGTCTATTCAGTTCACCCATGTTACATATGTGTTTATCAGTCATAGCTGGCCTAGCAACAGCTGCCATGTACACAGTGACTGGATAAGGGGAATCCACTGGTGGAAAAGGTACCCAATTGTCATACTTGAGTAAAAGTAAAGATACCTTAATAGAAAATCCAGGCTCTGTCGTAGCCGGCTGCGACCGGGAGACCCATGGGGCGACGCACAATTGGCCCAGGGTAGGGGAGGGAATGGCCGGCAGGGGATGTAGCTCAGTTGGTAGAGCATGGCGTTTGCAACGCCAGGGTTGTGGGTTCGATAAAATAATGTATGTGCTAACTGTAAGTCGCTCTGGATAAGAGCGTCTGCTAAATGACTAAAATGTAAAAAATGTAAAATGACTCAAGTAAACGTGAAAGTCACCCAGTAAAATACTACTTGAGTAAAATTCTAAAAGTATTTGGTTTTAAATATACTTAAGTATCAAAAGTAAATGTAATTGTTAAAATATACTTAAAGGAAAACTCACCCAAAAACTGTATTTTGGTATTTGTTTCATTAGTCCATTGTTGACACTGTCCCAAAATGTTTTGCTTGTCAGCAACCAGGTTTTCAAAATATGCAACTTTCAAAATACAGAAATCATCCCTGTATGATACATTTTGCATCATGACGCAAAACGCAGCATCATATGATGCAAAATGAAAGAAATACCAAAAGATAGTTTTCGGGTGGAATTTTCCTTTAAGTATAAATCATTTCAAATATATTAAGCAAACCAGTTTTTTAAAAGTTTTTTTTTTTGGGGGGGGGGGGGGTAGTCAGGGTCCACACTCCAATACTCAGACATAATTTACAAATGAAGCATGTGTGTTTAGTGAGTCCGCCAGATCAGAGGCAGTAGGGATGACCAGGGATGTTCTCTTGATAAGTGCGTGAATTCAACCATTTTTCTGTCCTGCTAAGCATTCAAAATATAATGACTACTTTTGGGTGTCAATGAAAATGTTTGGAGTAAAAAGTACATTATTTGCTTTAGGAATGTAGTGAAGTAAAAGTTGTCAAAAATATAAAATAGCAAAGTACAGATACCCCCCCCAAAACTACTTGAGTAGTACTTTAAAGTATTTTTGTCATCTTTTTTGGGGGTATTTTATTAGGATCCCCATTAGCTGTTGCGAAAGCAGCAGCTACTCCTCCTGGGGTCCACACAAAGACAAGGACAGAATTACAAACATACATAAGTACTTTACACCACTTGGGGAAGCTTAGATTGGTTTGACACCTAAGGTTTCAGGTTTCTGTGGATGCTGTTCATGTGAAATGTCTCCTCACCTCACCACCAGGACAGAGAAACAGGTCTGTGGGACAGGCATGTAAACACCCCTCCCACTGGGCCCAGTTTTTTACTATCCAGGATCAGATCGATCTGGCTGTTTTTGAGCCAGTTTTTCAGAAAATAATCAGATAGGATCATTCTGATCCAGATACCACAATATCAAGGTCATAGAATCCAGATTTTCAGTGCTTTGAACAGGGGCGTATTCATTATGCCGATTCTGTTACAAAACGGAATGAAATGGGAGAGACTTACCTGAATTTGTCCAATAGAAACTCATTTTCGTAACAAAACAGAACGTTTTGTAACTGTTTGGAGTAATGATTACACCCCAGGCTTACACCGTGCCATCTACTGAAGAGGTTGTGGTACTACTTCTACACTGTCATAGGGAAACAAAGATGAGTAAACTACATGAATTAAAGTAAGATAAAAAAATATTAGATCTTTCAAATCACTTATAAGATGCATTTATTTGACTCTTCTCAATATAACAACTGACCGCATACCTACAGTGCATTTGGAAAGTATTCAGACCCCTTGACTTTTTCCAAATGTTGTTACGTTACAGCCTTATTCTAAAATGGATAAAATAAAAATCTACACACAATACCCCATAATGACAAAGTGAAAACAGTTGTTTTGAAATGGTACAGATACCTTATTTACATAAGTATTCAGACCCTTTACTATATGACTTGAAATTTAGCTCAGGTGCATCCTGTTTCCATTGATCATCCTGGAGATTTTTCTACAACTTGATTGGAGTCCACCTGTGAAATTCAATTGATTGGACATGATTTGGAAAGGCACACACCTGTCTAAGGTCCCACAGTTGACAGTGCATGTCAGAGCAAAAACCAAGCCATGAGGGCGAAGGAATTGTCCGTAGAGCTCCGAGACAAGATTGTGTCGATGCACAGATCTGGGTAAGGGTACCAAAAAAAAATCTGCAGCATTGAAGGTCCCCAAGAACACTGTGGCCTCCATCATTCTTAAATGGAAGAAGTTTGGAACAACCAAGACTCTTCCTAGAGCTGGCCGCCCGGCCAAACTGAGCAATCAGGGGAGAAGGGCCTTGGTCAGGGAGGTAACCAAGAACCCAATGGTCACTCTGACAGAGCTCTAGAGTTCCTCTGTGGAGATGGGAGAACCTTCCAGAAGGACAACCATTCTCTGCAGCACTACACTAATCAGGCCTTTATGGTAGAGTGGCCAGACGGAAGCCACTCCTCAGTAAAAGGCACCTGGCACCATCCCTACAGTGAATCATGGTGGTGGCAGCATCATGTTGTGGGGATATTTTTCAGCGGCAGGGACTGGGAGACTAGTCAGGATCGAGGGAAAGATGAACGGAGCAAAGTACAGAGAGATCCTTAATGAAAACCTGCTCCAGAGCACTCAGGACCTCAGACTGGGGCGAAGGTTCACCTTCCAACAGGACAATGACCCTTAGCACACAGCCAAGACAATGCAGGAGTGGCTTCGGGACAAGTCTCTGAATGTCCTTGAGTGGCCCAGCCAGAGCCCGGACTTGAACCCGATCAAATATCTCTGGAAAGACCTGAAAATAGCTGTGCAGCGACGCTCCCCATCCAACCTGACAGAGCTTGAGAGGATCTGCAGAGAATGGGAGAAACTCCCCAAATACAGGTGTGCCAAGCTTGTAGCGTCATACCAAAGAAGACTTGAGGCTGTAATCGCTGCCAAAGGTGCTTCAACAAAGTACTGAGTAAAGGGTCTGAATATTTATGTAAATGTAATATTTTATTTTTAATACATTTGCAAAAATGTCTAAACCTGTTTTTTCTTTCATCATGGGGTATGTGTGTACAGTCGTGGTCAAAAGTTTTGAGAATGACACAAGTATTGGTCTTCACAAAGGTCGCTGCTTCAGTGTTATGAGATATTTTTGTCAGATGTTACTATGGTATACTGAAGTATAATTACAAGCGTTCCATAAATGTCAAAGGCTTTTATTGACAATTACATGAAGTTTATGCAAAGAGTCAATATTTGCAGTGTTGACCCTTCTTTTTCAAGACCTCTGCAATCCGCCCTGGCATGCTGTCAATTTAACTTCTGCGCCACATCCTGACTAATGGCAGCCCAGAATGCTTGGAGTTTGTCAGAATTTGTGGGTTTTTGTTTGTCCACCCGCCTCTTGAGGATCGACCAGAAGTTCTCAATGGGATTAAGGTCTGGGGAGTTTCCTGGCCATGGACCCAAAATGTCTATGTTTTGTTCCCCGAGCCACTTAGTTATCACTTTTGCCTTATGGCAAGGTGCTCCATCATGCTGGAAAAGGCATTGGTCATCACCAAACTGTTCTTGGATGGTTGGGAGAAGTTGCTCTCGGAGGATGTGTTGGTACCATTCTTTATTCATGGCTGTGTTCTTAGGCAAAATTGTGAGTGAGCCCACTCCCTTGGCTGAGAAGAAACCCCACACATGAATGGTCTCAGGATGCTTTACTGTTGGCATGACACAGGACTGATGGTAGCGCTCACCTTGTCTTCTCCGGACAAGGTGTTTTCCGGATGGCCCAAACAATCAGAAAGGGGATTCATCAGAGAAAATGACTTTACCCCAGTCCTCAGCAGTCCAATCCCTGTACCTTTTGCAGAATATCAGTCTGTCCCTGAGGTTTTTCCTGGAGAGAAGTGGCTTCTTTGCTGCCCTTCTTGACACCAGGCCATCCTCCAAAAGTCTTTGCCTCACTGTGCATGCAGATGCACTCACACCTGCCTGCTGCCATTCCTGAGCAAGCTCTGCACTGGTGGTGCCCCGATCCCGCAGCTGAATCAACTTTAGGAGACGGTCCTGGCGCTTGCTGGACTTTCTTGGGCGCCCTGACGCCTTCTTCACAACAATTGAACCTCTCTCCTTGAAGTTCTTGATGATCCGATAAATGGTTGATTTAGGTGCAATCTTACTAGCAGCAATATCCTTGCCTGTGAAGCCCTTTTTGTGCAAAGCAATGATGACGGCACGTGTTTCCTTGCAGGTAACCATGGTTAACAGAGGAAGAACAATGATTTCAAGCACCACCCTCCTTTTTAAAGCTTCCAGTCTGTTATTCTAACTCAGCCTTGTCCTCGTCAAAACTCTCACCTGTGTTAACGAGAGAATCACTGACATGATGGCAGCTGGTCATTTTGTGGCAGGGCTGAAATGCAGTGGAAATATTTTTGGGGGATTAAGTTCATTTTCATGCAAAGGGGGACTTTGTAATTAATTGCAATTCATCAATTCATGACATTCTGGAGTATATGCAAATTGCCATCATCAAATCTGAGGCAGCAGACTTCGTGAAAATTAGTATTTGTGTCATTCTCAAAACTTTTGACCACGACTGTAGATT
Organism: Coregonus lavaretus; assembly: GCF_964263955.1. Taxonomy (NCBI): domain Eukaryota; kingdom Metazoa; phylum Chordata; class Actinopteri; order Salmoniformes; family Salmonidae; genus Coregonus; species Coregonus lavaretus. Next base: position 31,285,574 of record NC_140010.1, on the reverse strand, counting down.
GATGAAGGGAAAAAAACGATTGAATCCATTTTAGAATAAGGCTGTAACGTAACAAAATGTGGACGAAGTCGAGGGGTCTGAATACTTTCGGAATGCACTGTATACTAGGGTCAATTTAACATAATGAACCTTTGGTTTTCAGACGTAAGAACTTTTGTTAAACCTCCTCACCTTAGTTACATTGAGATTTCTTGGTTATAGTGCCTTTTACCTTTCTATATCCACCCTGAATCCACCATTCCAGTGGGATCAAGATAATCCTGATTTACGGCATAATCACTACCTTTTGAGTTTTGAAAAACGCAAAAATGCCATTTAATTCTGATTTAAAAGTCAGATTGAATTACCAAATCCCTATCCTGAGGATCAGAATCTAATTTTTCAGTTTTGAAAACCCAATTCTAACATTCTATCCAATTGCCAAAATCAGATCAGATCAAACTGGGCCCTGTAGACCAGAGCAACCAACCCTGTTGTTGAGTGTTCAGATTGAGGGGCACTACAATACTACTCCAAAACAGGACGTGACGATTGTACACACATTGTTTTTCTTCTAAATAGTACCAGATAGGGGTTATTTGGCTTGTAACCATTGTGTAACCCTTTTTGGTGCTATATAGAACCCTTTTTTGAAAGTTCAATAAAGAACCATTAAAAAGGTTGTATATAGCACCAAAACAGGGTTCCGCTATGGTTACAATGCTTTTTGGGGCTATATAGAACCCTTTTTTATGGTTATTTCTAGAACATTTATGGAGAAAGGTTCTTTATAGGACCATTCTCAATCTTTAAGGTTCTTTGTAGATCCTTTTAAAGAAACATACAGGTTTCTTTTTATTTTGATCAGCCATATTATATTGTTAAAATTCCATAGGCGTTATTATTGTGTTAATTGACAAGTTAAATCAAGTGAGCTACCTCTGGAAGGAGTTGGGGGTCCCCTGAGGAGAGAATTGAGAACCACTGACTGATTTAGTCAACCTTTCTTAATTGACACAAGGCCATACGTGAGTCTTTCACAAGACACCATCACTGGCCATAGTCATATACACTGAGTGTACAAAACATTACGAACACCTTCCTAATATTGACTTGCACCCCCTTTTGCCCGCAGAACAGCCTCAATTCGTCGGGGCATGGACTCTACAAGGTGTCGAAAGTGTTCCACAGGGATGCTAGCCCATGTTGACTCCAATGCTTCCCACAGTTGTGTCAAGTTGGCTGGATGTCATTTGGGTGGTGGAACATTCTTGATACACACGGGAAACGGTTGAGCGTGAAAAACCCAGCAGCTTTGCAGTTCTTGACAGACTCAAACCAGTGGGCCTGGCAGCTACTACCATACCCCGTTCAAAGGCACTTAAATCCTTCTTTAACCTGTTTCCTTCCCTTCATCTACACTGATTTGAAGTGGATTTAACAGGTGACATCAATACGGGATCATAGCTTTCACCTGGTCAGTCTGTCATGAAAAGAGCAGGTGTTCCTAATATTTTGTGCACTCAGTGTATAATATGTAATGACATAACCAATTATGTACATAAACCCTGGATTACTGATGCTATGTATTGGCCATTGAGAGGCTTTGAAGCCACCGGTCGGCCATATTGGCACTCCCCAGAAGGAACAATCCTCCAAATGTTTTGTTGTAGTGGGGACAGTAACATTAGTCATCTTCAAGGAAAATGTTTTTATATTTTTTAGAATTGTTATGGTTAGCTCACATAATATAAAAATATACATTAAGGTTTATGTAATAGAATACATGTATGAAATGCACTTCGATAACTTCCAGAATATTTTTTTTAACAATGGTGGGGGAGTGCCAAGATGGAGGCACGGTGGCTTCAACACAGCACCCCCTATAAGTATTCTAGTGTGTATATATAAATCATTGAACAACACATTCGATAAACTGGAATGATACTCACTCACGTTTGCGCAAAAAGAGCTGTGAGCAAACCACGCCGCAAAATATTCTAATGAGCCACCTCCCATATATTTTAACTTTCACTAAAAGAGCAAATTCTCATTGTGCTTCATCATGTCAATGTTGACCAGCCCAGGTTACGGTAGTCAGTTCTACTGTGTCACAGTCAACAGTCTGTGTTCCTATTGGAGAGGCTGGGTAAGGTTACCTGTGCTCCTCTGGGCATGCTCAGTCCGCAGGGGCTGTCACCTGAGATGGCATGGATGGGACGGTGTCACACGCACCCCTGACTTCTCTTGTACCTGATAGAGGTAAAATACTCTGTACTTCAACTCTATTACTTCATCTGAAACAGGAGGCCTTCCCTTTGTAACAATTTAGAAAAATGGCATTCAGATAAAATATTTATTTCATAACATTTTTCTTATGACCAGTGAGAAATTGAAATTATTCTACCAAATGCATCTAAATTACAACAAATTCACATGATTAAAGACAGCAGATAACCGAAAGTGAGCACCAACATCTTCGTCTGTGGCAAGATTTCAAGCAATGTGAATTCCATATGCATGAAACACTTCCTCCACGAACTCATGTACAGTAATCAGAATTCCATCCCGATCAGTAACATTTCACAGTAAGTAGGTAGGTACTGGTAGGTATGGATAACTATCTCAAAATAGGATAGTGGTATCTCAAAATATAACCCATCATGGTAATTGGTGAATTGAGTATACAGTGCCTTGCAAAAGTATTCATCCCCCTTAGCGTTTTTCCTATTTTGTTACATTACAACCTGTAATTTAAATGGATTTTTATTTGGATTTCATGTAATGGACATACACACAATAGTCAAAATTGGTGAAGTGAAATTTAAAAAATAACTTGTTTCAAAAAATTATAAGAAATAAATAATGGAAAAGTGGTGCGTGCATATGTATTCACCCACTTTGCTATGAAGCCCCTAAATAAGATCTGGTGCAACCAATGACCTTCAGAAGTCACATAATTAGTTAAATAAAGTCCACCTGTGTGCAATCTAAGTGTCACATGATCTGTCACATGATCTCAGTATATATACACCTGTTCTGAAAGGCCCCAGGTCTGCAACACCAAGCAAGCGGCACCATGAAGACCAAGGAGCTCTCCAAACAGGTCAGGGACAAAGTTGTGGAGAAGTACAGATCAGGGTTGGGTTATAAAAAAAAATCTGAAACATTCAACATCCCACGGAGCACCATTAAATCCATTATTTAAAAAATTGAAAGAATATGGCACCACAACAAACCTGCAAAGAGAGGGCCGCCCACCAAAACTCACGGACCAGGCAAGGAGGGAATTAATCAGAGGCAACAAAGAGACCAAAGATAACCCTGAAGGAGCTGCAAAGCTCCACAGCGGAGATTGGAGTATCTGTCCATAGGACCACTTTAAGCTTTACACTACACAGAGCTGGGCTTTACGGAAGAGTGGCCAGAAAAAAGCCATTGCTTAAAGAAAAAAATAAGCAAACATGTTTGGTGTTCGCCAAAAGGCATGTGGGAGACTCCCCAAACATATGGAAGAAGGTACTCTGGTCAGATGAGACTAAAATTGAGCTTTTTGGCAATCAAGGAAAACGCTATGTCTGGCGCAAACCCAACACCTCTCATCACCCCGAGAACACCATCCGGTGAAGCACGGTGGTGGCAGCATCATGCTATGGGGATGTTTTTCAATCGTCAGGGACTAGGAAACTGGTCAGAATTGAAGGATTGATGGATGCGCTAAATACAGGGAAATTATTGAGGGAAACATGGGGTTGTGCAACAGTTGTCCATTATTGTTTTCAAAATTCTTCATGCTCTGTCAAATTGGTTGTTGATCATTGCTAGACAACCATGTTCAGGTCTTGCCATTGATTTTCAAGTAGAGTTAAGTCAAAACTGTAACTCAGCCACTCGGGAACATTCACTGTCTTCTTGGTAAGCAACTCCAGCGTAGATTTGGCCTTTATGTTTTAGGTTATTGTCCTGCTGAAAGGTGAATTAATCTCCCAGTGTCTGGTGGAAAGCAGACCGAATCAGGTTTTCCTCTAGGATTTTGCCTGTGCTTAGCTCTATTCCGTTTCTTTATCATGAAAAACTACCCAGTCCTTAACGATTACAAGCATACGCATAACATGATGCAGTCACCTCTATGTTTGAAAATATGGAGAGTGGTACTCAGTAATGTGTTGTATTGGATTTGGCCCAAACGTAACACTTTTTATTCAGTACATAAAGTGAATTGCTTTGCCACATTTTTTGCATTATTACTTTAGTGCCTTGTTGCAAACAGGATGCATGTTTTGGAATATTTTTATTCTGTACACGCTTCCTTCTTTTCACTCTGTCAATTAGGTTAGTATTGTGGAGTTACTACAATGTTGTTCAATCAATCAAATGTTATTTATAAAGCCCTTTTTACATCAGCAGATGTCACAAAGTGCTATACAGGAACCCAGCCTAAAACCCCAAACAGCAAGCAATGCAGATGTAGAAGCACGGTGGCTAGGAAAAACTCCATAGAAAGGCTGAAACCTAGGAAGAAACCTAGAGAGGAACCAGGCTCTGAGGGGTGGCCAGTCCCCTTCTGGCTGTGCCGGGTGGAGATTATAACATTAAGGCCAGATTTTTCTCCAAGATGTCATCATAGATGACCAGCATGGTAAAATAATAATCACAGTGGTTGAAGAGGTTGCAACGGGTCAGTACATCAGGAGTAAATGTCACTTGTCTTTTCATAGCCAGGCATTTAGAGGTTGAAATAGCAGGTGCGGTAGAGAGAGAGAGTTGAAAACAGCAGGTCTGGGACAAGGTAGCACGTCCGGTGAACAGGTCAGGGTTCCATAGCTGAGAGGGAGATCGATGTTGATCTATCCTCAGATTTTTCCTATCACAGCCATTAAACTCTGTAACTGTGTTAAAGTCACCATTGTCCTCATGGGTGGTGGACCATTCTTGATACACACTGGAAACTGTTGAGCGTGAAAAATCCTGCAGCGTTGCAGTTCTTGACACACCGGTGTGCCTGGCACCTACTACCATACCCCGTTCAAAGGCACTTAAATATTTTGTCTTGCCCATACACAATTCATGTCTCAATTGTCTCAAGGCTTAAAAATCCTTATTTAACCTGTCTCCTCCCCTTCATCTACACTAATTGAAGTGGATTTAACAAGTGACATCAATAAGGGATCATCGCTTTCACCTGGATTCATCTGGTCAGTCTATGTCATGGAAAGAGCAGTCTACGTGAGCTCTGTTCTTCAGGACCAGCTTCAGTCCCTCTGGGGTCCCTGCTGTCCCCAGGCCCCTCAGGCCCGTCTCTGGCCATCTGACACGCTGCCACCCCCACCTGACAGATACACACCACCAAGAAAAGGTCACAAACGCTGAGCCGTATTTAATCAACCCCCCTAAAAAACCTATTGTGCAATAAAGGTTATTAGGATTAATTTGATCTTTATAAATCAAAATGAAAAACGAAATATACAGTACAAACATTAAACAGAAGAGGGCATTGGTCTTACCCTGCCGCGGGCTCCATGGATGAGTAGTCTCGCCTGCTTTAGCATGTGCTCTGCATAAGACAGAGTGGAGCACAAGACTCAGTCACACTCCCTTTACAGTACACACCCCACAAACAAAGACTATTACTAAATAATAGGCATACAGCTTTTAACATAAAATGAAAGTATTTTTTGTCAGCCGAGTCAATGAACCTCCTCAATTTAATTGAACATCAAATCGATTGTGATGCTGAATCTGTCTAACCATGTCAAATCCAAAGACCTCAACCAAAACATTGGTGTCAAAATGTTGGTGTCTTACTTATGGAAGAGAGCTCTGTATGCTGTGAAGTAGGGGATCCCAATGGCAGCTCCCTGTTTGTAGTCTAAGGAGGCTGGCAGCCGCTGGACACAGTCCTCAGACACAAAGGTGTATTCTGCATACCCTCCCATCTTTGTGGCTGTGGTGAACACAAAGTCACCAGCCTGAAAGATGAAGGGTCAAATTAGTGTCACAAGGTCAACACACACCTGACATCCCTCTTCAGAAAGTCATGGTATAGTCATGCAAACAACTTAAAGACATGCTCAGGAACTTAGGCGACTAAGTCTTTTTTAAACCTCCCGCTTTGGACAGGATGTGTCAATGTGTAGTTCATACATGCATAATCTATGGGCAGAATTACTGTCTTATCTCACTTAGCCACAAAATCCCTAGTTTGAAAGTGACTTTTCTTCTAGAAGCTGTGATGCGCCATTTTCCCAAAATTTTTCCCCCACGTGGGCCAGCCCCCGAGCAATTCGAGTTCTAGCCAATGAGCTTCAACCCCTCGCCAACTGAGTGACAGCTAGCAAGATGCACACACAGCAGAGCGCGAGAGAGAGAGAAACAACGTAGCGCACATATGTGACGTAGTAAGCAATTTTAGGGGACCACTTTTGGCTCATCAGCGCTACATTCAGAAGTACTGGCTAAAAAGTATACAATAGTACCGGAGAATCTCTTTAATATATACTGAACAAAAATATAAACGCAACATGTAAAGTGTTGGTCCCATGTCTCATGAGCTGAAATCAAAGATCCCAGAAATGTTCCATACACACAAAGTTTATTTCTCTCATATTTTGTGCACAAATTTGTTTACATCCCTGTTAGTGAGCATTTCTCCTTTTCCAAGATAATCCATCAACCTGACAGGTATGGCATATCAAGAAGCTGATTAAACAGTATGATCATTACACAGGTAAAAACTTGTGCTGGGGACAATAAAAGGCCTCTCTAAAACGTGCAGTTTTGTCACAACACAATGCCACAGATGTCTCAGGTTTTTAGGGAGCGTGCAATTGGCATGCTGACTGTAGGAATGTCCACCAGAGCTGTTGTCAGAGAACTGAATGTTCATTTCTCTACCATAAGCCACCTCCAAAGTCGCTTTAGAGAATTTGGCAGTACGTCCAACCGGCCTCACAACCACAGACAACGTGTAACCACGACAGCCCAGGACCTCCACATCTGGCTTCTTCACCTGCAGGATTGTCTGAGACCAGCCACCCAGACAGCTGATGAAACTGAGAAGTAATTATGTCTGTAATAAAGCCCCTTTGTTGGGAAAAACTCATTCTGATTGGCTAGGCCTGGCTCCCCAGTGGGTGGGCCTTGCTTCCAAGTGGGTGGCCCTATGCCCTCCCAGGTCCACCCATGGCTGAGCCCATGCCCGGTCATGTGAAATCCATAGATTAGGGCCTAATGAATTTATTTCAATTGACTGATTTCCTTATATGAACTGCATGTTGCTTTTATATTTTTGTTCAGTATAAATGCATTCACCCAATGGCTACTTGTGGTTCATCAGTCTATAGTGCTGGATGCAAAATGTTTCAAATCAAATCAAATCTAAATGTATTTGTCACATGCGCCGAATACAACAGATGTAGACCTTACAGTGAAATGCTTACTTACAAGCCCTTAACCAACAATGCAGTTTTAAGAAAGAATACCTAAAAAATAAAAAATAAATAAAAGTAACAAATAATTAAAGAGCAGCAGTCCAGTTCAAGGTGAGTAATCGCTGTTCTGATGTCCAGAAGCTCTTTTCGGTCATAAGAGACGGTAGTAGCAACATTATGTACAAAATAAGTTACAAACAATTCGAAAAAACTAACAAAATATATTTCTTCACTACTGGATGCAAAATGTTTCTTCACTACTGTTTCTTCACTACACTAGCATCACATTCCACATGAGAATACCATCAGTAATCATGATGTAACAGGGATGGATGGATAAGATCAGCACCTGTATGAGCAGCCTCCACGACCCCGGACACATCAGTTCCTGGAGTGTAGGGCAGGCTGGGCTTCCTGGTGTAGGTCCCAGAGCGGATGTAGGTCTCCACTGGGTTCACTCCACACATGCTCACGGATCAGTACCTGGAGAACACACAGGCTGTTTCATGAGAACCATCGGCTGAACAACATTCACCTAACATAATACAACATATAAAACAGCTACAGGTAGAAATATAATAGCTAACCATGAAAATGTATCCATTATACATTGCACTTTAGCAAAAGTTATAGTAAGTTAAAGTTTTTGAATGATTTTATTTACCTGTTTCTGACCTGGATTTGGCACAGGTATGTTGAAGCAGAGTTTCCAAACTGAAGGTCATCAAACTCACTCACTAGAATGGCTCTCATTAACTTGGATGTTGTAACCTGCCCACAAATAGAGTAGTCTTTGTAAATAACGTTAAATGCAGCTCGCTGGCAAGTACTGTTAATAGTAAAAGACACACGAGTGACTTGTGGACTTTGGACAGTGGCATTAGCTAGCAAGTGAGCCATTGTCTGGTTACCTAGCTAACGTTATTATTTCAGCAGGACATTTGAGTAGAAATACCATAATGTGTCTAAAATACAACTAGCATAAACATAAATTATATCAAGACAATGATAAGGTATGTCAAAACGGACTAATTCATGCAAGAAGTTGTCAGTGGCTGTCCTCCCCTCTTGCCTGTTGCCTCACGGTGGCGACAGCATGACATTTATAAACATCCGCATTTGACCACAGATTATTCATTATATTGACCAGATACTCAAGTGGCCGCTCTAACGATTAAAATAAATGTATAAAAAAAATGGAAACGCAGGCAAGATCAGGTGGGACCATTCTAGCCAATGAGAGGGCAAATAAACTGTTTCCACTAGTTACTACAGCCACAAAGTCAAAATTGGCTATATGTAAACGTTCATTAAAAAAAATGTTTTTGGGTTTTAATTTAAGGTTAGGGTTAGGCATATGGTTAAGATTGTGGTTGAGATTAGGGTTAGGTTTAAAATCACATTTTAAAAAGACAAATTGTCGAAATGGGCGGGGTTTATGAGTTTGTGGCTGTGGTAACAACTCCGATATAAAGTGTTTTTTATATCCGTACACTCGTAACAATCTAATCATTACGAAATTTGTATTCGATGAAGTAAGCCACACGTAGCAAATAAGCCATTACATTTTTTGTTAACCAAATTCGACACTCTCTCATTGACCTCCATACAAAAACTCCTCGCTTGTTGAGCAAATTTTTTTTATAAAAAATACGTGCTGGAGAAGACAGATGTTTTATCCCTCTCGCTTCGCCTCATCCTGTCTGATTTGACTGATCGGTATTTGACTCTCTCTTTCATTTGATAAACATTACACTTAATTCAAGACATTAGGCAAGCATACTAGCTGGCATTATCTAGTTTACTAAATGCAAAATGCCGTATATTATAGATGATACAGAGTAATATACTCTCAATCTGTCTGTTAGCTAAAATGGAAAATACACTGCTCAAAAAAATAAAGGGAACACTAAAATAACACATCCTAGATCTGAATGAATAAAATAATCTTATTAAATACTTTTTTCTTTACGTAGTTGAATGTGCTGACAACAAAATCACACAAAAATGATTAATGGAAATCAAATTAAAGTGGAAAACCACACTACAGGCTGATCCAACTTTGATGTAATGTCCTTAAAACAAGTCAAAATGAGGCTCAGTAGTGTGTGTGGCCTCCACGTGCCTGTATGACCTCCCTACAACGCCTGGGCATGCTCCTGATGAGGTGGCGGATGGTCTCCTGAGGGATCTCCTCCCAGACCTGGACCAAAGCATCCGCCAACTCCTGGACAGTCTGTGGTGCAACGTGGCGTTGGTGGATGGAGCGAGACATGATGTCCCAGATGTGCTCAATTGGATTCAGGTCTGGGGAACAGGCGGGCCAGTCCATAGCATCAATGCCTTCCTCTTGCAGGAACTGTTGACACACTCCAGCCACATGAGGTCTAGCATTGTCTTGCATTAGGAGGAACCCAGGGCCAACCGCACCAGCATATGGTCTCACAAGGGGTCTGAGGATCTCATCTCGGTACCTAATGGCAGTCAGGCTACCTCTGGCGAGCACATGGAGGGCTGTGCGGCCCCCCAAAGAAATGCCACCCCACACCATGACTGACCCACCACCAAACCGGTCATGCTGGAGGACGTTGCAGGCAGCAGAACGTTCTCCACGGCGTCTCCAGACTCTGTCACGTCTGTCACATGCTCAGTGTGAACCTGCTTTCATCTGTGAAGAGCACAGGGCGCCAGTGGCGAATTTGCCAATCTTGGTGTTCTCTGGCAAATGCCAAACGTCCTGCACGGTGTTGGGCTGTAAGCACAACCCCCACCTGTGGATGTCGGGCCCTCATACCACCCTCATGGAGTCTGTTTCTGACCGTTTGAGCAGACACATGCACATTTGTGGCCTGCTGGAGGTCATTTTGCAGGGCTCTGGCAGTGCTCCTCCTGCTCCTCCTTGCACAAAGGCGGAGGTAGCAGTCCTGCTGCTGGGTTGTTGCCCTCCTACGGCCTCCTCCATGTCTCCTGATGTACTGGCCTGTCTCCTGGTAGCGCCTCCATGCTCTGGACACTACGCTGACAGACACAGCAAACCTTCTTGCCACAGCTCGCATTGATGTGCCATCCTGGATGAGCTGCACTACCTGAGCCACTTGTGTGGGTTGTAGACTCCGTCTCATGCTACCACTAGAGTGAAAGCACCGCCAGCATTCAAAAGTGACCAAAACATCAGCCAGGAAGCATAGGAACTGAGAAGTGGTCTGTGGTCACCACCTGCAAAACCCGTCCTTTATTGGGGGTGTCTTGCTAATTGCCTATAATTTCCACCGGTTGTCTATTCCATTTGCACAACAGCATGTGAAATGTATTGTCAATCAGTGTTGGACAGTTTGTGGACAGTTTGATTTCACAGAAGTGTGATTGACTTGGAGTTAAATTGTATTGTTTAAGTGTTCCCTTTATTTTTTTGAGCAGTGTACATTTATCCAATGGAAGAAACAATTTCTAAACAAAATACATTTTATCAAGAAGGGAAGTGTGGATGAGGTCTGTCTGTCTGTCTATTTATCATCTATCCTCCCCAGGTGTCAGACACTCCAGATGTGCAGAAACAGAACTGCCCCTGGCTTTTCATCACACACAAGAAATGTCATATGGGAAATTTGATGTCTGGTTTGGAGAAGTCATGTGGAGATGCTGTGTTGAAGTTTGAGCCTTTTGTGCTTCATGTCCAATGCAGACAGCTTGAAGATGCACAGCTTCTGGTAGGAGTTAAAGAACCCTCCTGCTCTGTAGTTCTCATTGAAAATACCAGAAAAAAATACCAGACTCTCCAGACTAGTTTACAAACATATTACAGTTGGCTCAGTATAGCTTGCTTATATTGAAACTACTGTACGTTTTTCATTCATTCATTCTTCTGTATGAAGTGCTTTACTTATGTGCTTGTGTAACAGAAGTTATTTGTTTTATTCTGTGTGAATTCTCCATGTGATATTTCTCTAAGCAGTCCGAAGTACCCATGGCCTGGAGGTTTCACTGAGCCTCAAAGGACAGGTCCTGGTGAAGGAGGACTACATCTACTTCCTAGTGGAAGTAGCCAATCAGAAAATGGAGGAAAATGTCAAATGAATTGAGAGGTAAATTGTCCATTACCAACTACAGCAGCTAGCCACATATCATTGTGTCTAAAATGATGATCAAAGTTTAGTTCATGACTTGATTTACAAAAAGAGCTCAGAATTGATTGGAATTGATTGATTGATTGATTGATTCGCTATAGCAAAAGTGTTTCATGCATCAACAGGTTCTACGAGTGGATACAGTCTGCTTTGCAACCAGCTGAACCTCAAAGCCCAGGTAGACAGGATGACGGAGGAGAAAACTGTTTACAAGCGACGGAGGAAAAGAGGACAGACATATGTTCAGACAGACGCTCAGGCAGACGCCTGCCAAGACAACAGAGACATTAATCCAGTTCAGCTGGTGGACTGCTTGGGCAGTGGGCTGGATCTGTTCACATAGACAAATCAAAAATCAAATACATGTTTATTTGTCACATGCTTCGTAAACAACAGGTGTAGACTAACAGTGAAATGTTTACTTACAGGCCCTTCCCAACAATGCAGAGATAGAAAATATAGAAATAATAGAAAAGCAATAACACATAATAATACAAGTAATAATAAATACACAATGAGTAATGTGCAGGGTGTTGATGTGCAGGGGTACGAGGTAATTGAGGCAGATAAGTACATATACAGTATATTCGGAAAGTATTCAGACCCCTTGACTTTTTCCACATTTTATTACATTACAGCCTTATTCTAAAATGGATTAAATAGTTTTTCCCCTCTACACACAATACCCAATATTGATATAGCAAAAACAGGTTTTTAGAATTTTTTTGCACATTTATAAAAATAAATAAAAATTAATATTACATTTACATAAGTATTCAGACCCTTTACTCAGTACTTTGTTGAAGCACCTTTGGCAGCGATTACAGCCTTGAGTCTTCTTGGGTATGACGCTACAAGCTTGGCACACCTGTATTTGGGGAGTTTCAGAGATAATCGTTGGTCCCCATAATCATTTGGGAAACACTGGTCGTATGGAAGACACTCTGTAAAGCTTGTCTAGACAGAGTAAAGAGTGGAGTGTATTCAACTATGGTGTTATTAATGGACTAAAGCAGAAGGAGGTTTAAGGATCCATCAACCACACATTATTGTAAATATATTACAAGGTCAATCAAACATAGCCTTAAGACAAAGCATGGAGTGCATGCATATTTGTCCTTTATGTAAATATACTGTAAATCTAATCTCACTAAAGACTCCACCTCCCTTTGTTTTTGATAACTGGCGCCTGTGTAACAATAAAACAAAGTGCATGTTCGTGTTTGCTTTTGCCTCCCGTGCAACTCCCTCCTGTCTGTTTCAGTTTAAACCATCATCATTGTCTCAAAGCATGCAGAAGAACACACACACACACAAGCATACGTACATCCGTGTGTATGTATTTGTGCTTTGTATTTGAGTACAAAGTTGGCTGCTCTCTGACGGTGTCTTTGCCTGTGAAGAGAGAGGAGATTTACTACTATGGGAAAATACATCAACAGACCACCGAGCACCTTTTTCATGTCTGACAGTGTCTGACAGTTGCTCTGATGGGGATATGGCGTGCGCTTAAGAGCCCATTTCCTGAGGATTAGAACCCAGTAAATCAGATTCTGTCCAGGCCCGGTTGGTTCCTGCTGCATTCATGCCTCATTAGGGAGACCCGTCTCATTAACCAGGAAGAACTGCACTGGCTCTGCTCTGAACCACCAGGAGGCCCAGCTTCATGCCCAGGGTTTCCCCTGGTGTTACACTATACATAGGCCCCCCTGCCTAAATTTGCCTCCTGAAAATGGAGATGTTACCTAAGTATCTTAGGGTGCTTTTCGCTACTCTGGAGAGAATTGTATGGGGCACACTGCAGCTTGGTTCAATGTTTGGATTTGACCCGTAGAGTAGGCTAGAGCCGCTTTTAATCTGCATGCTGTAGTATAAACACTTGGCTGGTCACAGACCTCAAGGTGGATGAGACAAATAACTTAACCTATACTTGATTTTAACTGAGGGGATATGGTAGAGACACCTGCATGCCCACATCATTATTCTGCATGCACCCTTCACTGCTAACAGAGGCTTATAGGGCCAGGGTGGCTCGTTGCGAGAGATTAGGATTGGCAGTGTGTCTTCAGGCTGGGGGGTTGGTTGAGGGTTTCGAGGGGGGCATACGACCTCTGCAATCAGTGGTGAATTGGGAGTCCTCCTGTCTGATTGTCAAGTGGGCTATTCTGCTACTGATTAGTAACTAGTGTCCTTCACCTGATTGGATGGCTGGACGTCCCCTCAGTGGCAGATTGGATAGCCAAGTAATTACTGCTCTTACTGTCAATCTGACCTTAGTTGGACAATATCCTCCCCTTTCACTGACAGAAACAGCGCTCATAGAACAGAGGGCAAATTGCCTGGTACTTTAAAGGGCATGTAGAATCATCATTGCTCCTTCCATGCACACACCAGAAATTAGCTTTAATTTCAATACCACAGGTGAAGGTTTCCCACATCAAATAATACTACAGTTTACTATAGAATTCTGTAGTAAACTGTAGTATACTGTAGAGTACTATACTACACACTGTAGTATCCATCAATCGTGTAGTGCTTGCTACATAATTTTGTAGTATACTATACTACTCTGTGGTATCCCTCGATCATGTGTAGGACTTACTATAGAATGTTGTAGCATACTGTAGAATACTATAGTAAATACTACCATATTATCAGCAAAAAACACTGTCCGTAAATACTACACTAATGTCCGCAAAAACACTGCAGTCTGCTATTTTTTAAAAACTATAGTAAATACTACAGTATTTTATTTGCATATACCCTGTCCCCTCCCCCATATATATTATAATTTGTGCCACCCATAACTGAGAAATCTACATGCCAAGTATAGACCATATATTGGGTTCCCAACAGGCTATATATAGAACAACGCGGAAGCCTTGATCAACATCCACATCTCTGGCGCCTGGGGAACAGTGGGTTAACTGCTTTGCTCAGAACAACAGCTCTGGGATTCAATCCAGCAACCTTTCGATTACTGGCACAACACTCCAACCCACCAGGCTACCTGCTACCCTATGAGGTCATAACATGTGTTGTGAGTCAGTCCTGTTTGTGAAGAAATGTTATGAGTGGGTTTGGCTTTCCCAGTTTCCCAAAACATGTCCACAAACAACCTAAAACATGGAGGATATGCATTGTTTTTTGTTTTGGGAACAGCCATGAAGTCTTATCTCTTAAGGATGAGGGTGGTGTTTGAGTGTGTGTGTGTTGAAGGGTTGTTGTCATCCTCTTTGGGGCAGATTGTTTGGCCACCATGTCCTGTTGCACCAGCCTCTACGCAGGCTCTCCCTTAGATCTGCATCTTCATACAGCCTATCAGGGCTAAGAGAGATGGCTATATCCCATATCTGTGAGGGTTCCTCAGTGGCAGCACTTCAGAGGGTCAAGGTTATGGTGAGGATCAGGGTTTGGGTTACTAGAAGTACAAATTGCAATAACTAAACCCCAATCCTAAACTTATCTGACCCTAGTATCAGAGGTTGGGGGCAACTTCTTCTACCTACTCTGTTTATAGCTCAGTCCCCTCCAGACAGAGCCACACTCCACGCTGCCTGCCTGGAGTTGTTGTCACCTGACCCAAACAGGAAGTGTCTCTCGTTTGATCCTGACAGCTCTGACATTCATGAATTGCCTACGTGGTCCGTGGTGGTCCCTCCACCTCACAACTTACAGTACAGCTACCAGCAGCAGTTTACAATTACACTCATGTCTGAGGTAGGGTAGAAGGGAGTGTGAAGAAGGGAGTCTGACTCCACAGAGAAAGTAGAATAACTTGACTGTCGCTTTCATCTCAGCTGCACAATTGGCTATCGGGAAGCAGCGCGAACCTAAGGTCCCTGACTTGCCCGGCTACACCACCGGAGAAACGGACGGAAAATAAAATAAACAGTTGTACTCTGGGTACTGTATCATTATCACAACAAAGCGAGGGGGCGGGGAGACTTGAAATCGGAGGACGGGCACATCTGGAGTGCGTTAATCAACCGGTGAATGACGGATGCATTCTATTCCACCGGCAGACACATGCAGGGCCGGCTGCAAGTCGCTTGTGACTAGTGGAAATTACATCATCAGGATGAATTGTTCTTATCCTGGGCATTTGGGTTGAGGGTGGTCCATCTCAGTGCCCTGAATAATCACATGCTGTCCGCTCCAGGCATGGCTATTAGTTACCTTGCCTAAATTGCTTCCATTTAGTACAGTGGCCTCCGGCGTGGTGTTAGGCCTACAGTAAAGTAGGAAATAGTTTACTGGAATGGTATATGTCTAAATGAGAATAGGCATAGGTCTATCATCTGTGTTGTAACTTGATGTCTGCAGGTATTTAAGTTTTAGTCATTTAGCAGACACTCTTATCCAAATTTGATTTGAAAGCGACTTACAGGAGCAATTAGGGTTAAGTGCCTTGTTCAAGGGCCCATCGACAGAATTTTAAATCTAGTCGGCTCAGAGATTTGAACCAGCGTCCTTTCGGTTACTGGCCCAACGCTCTTAACCAGTAGCCTATCTGACCAGGCTCCTGCATGCATCTATGCAAGGGGCATCACACAGTAGAGTATTTGGTAATGTGCCATAATAACGTAACCTGTTACTGACTGTTCTTGAGGTATTCTTCACAACCTGTTCCTGTTCGGTCAAATCTTAACCTGTGGACTTCTGTCTCGATCAGGTCCCTAGCCATTTTACCCTCTCCTCCACCCCTCCCCCACTAACCTCTCCCCCTCTCCTCCCTCCTCTCCTGACGGGTGGCGTGCTCCCTGTTTGCCGGTGGGCCGGCTGCAATTAGTCAGATCCCTTGTAATTTCCTGGAGCCCTCTGAAGTGGTCGATGGGGGGGGGGACAAGGGGATGGAGGGGGTACATAGAGGAGAGGAGAGGGCTCGGAGGGATTGGGGCACAGGGGGTACATAGAGGAGAGGGAGCGGCGGAGAACCCATATCTGTTAGGTGAAATACCACGGTGTGCCATCACAGCAGCAAGATTTGTGACCTGTTGCCACAAGAAAGGGGCAACCAGTGAAGAACAAATACCATTGTAAATAGAACCCATATTTATGTTGATTTATTTTCCCCTTTGTACTTTAACTATTTGCACATCATTATAACACTGTACATAGCCATAATATGACATTTGAAATGTGTCTATTCCTTTGAAACTTGTGAGTGTAATGTTTGCTGTTCATTTCACTTTTGTTTATTATCTTTTTCACTTGCTTTGGCAATGTAAACATATGTTTCCCATGCCAATAAAGCCCTTTGAATTGAATTGAATAGAGGGCTGGAGGGATGGAGAGGGTACAAAGAGGAGAAGTGAGGAGAAGAGAGGAGGGCAGCTGAGCTGACCCTGTCTCCATTTGCCTTCATTTAGAGAGGCCTAAAGGAAGCAATTACATGGGAAGTAGAGAGATGGATGTGGAAAACCAAATCAACAGCAGGTTGGCCATTATCAACAACTCTTGACCTGACCTGATCAGAGCAAGCAAGAGGGTAGACCATTACAATATGAGGTCAGAGGTTGGGTTAGCCTATGCTCATTTGTGAACAAATATTTATACAAAATTGTACATACATTCAGAAGAAACATCCTATATAATGCAATTTTTTAGTGAAACCAGACAGGGCTAGATCTCGATAAATGATACGAAATGAATTGGAAAATCGTCTAATAGAATTCAGATTAATAAAGATGCTCTATATAAAATGTAAAAGATTCACAATTTGTGAATTCAGTCCTGGTAACTAAATAAATAACTGCAGTAGGGTAGAGTGGGGTGAGTTGAGACATCTTTTACATTCAGCATCACTCCGTCAAGGGAAATATAGTATTATTTCTAACAAAGATATCTACATATACAGTATTTCAGGATATTGTGTATCCCTGGAAATAATCAGATTTCTGTAAACATAACCGTTTTGAAAACGGTATAGTTTGGCACAACTTACGGGGTATGGGGTAAATTTAGCCACGTGACAGGGTAAAGTTCAGCCGGCTATACATTTCTGTACTGAATGAAATATTACCACTACCTTTTTAAAACCATATATATCTTTATTTCCCAAACACAATTCAACACAATCAAAATCATTTTTTGTATTTTAATCATTTTAAGCATATTTTAACAGAGCCTTAACACCTAACAAACACTTTGTACTTGTTTAAACACTTTTAACATAGGCCAGGCCCTGTTGTTACCTCATATTCCAGCAATAAAGCCTTGCATTACGCCTGGGAAGAAAACACTTACATTTGCTCAACTTGCCATTGGCAAAATCCTCATGGCCATTGGCTCAACTTGGAAGGGAAAGGGGGTACCTACAGTGGGGAGAACAAGTATTTGATACACTGCCGATTTTGCAGGTTTTCCTACTTACAAAGCATGTAGAGGTCTGTAATTTTTATCATATGTACACTTCAACTGTGAGAGACGGAATCTAAAATCCAGAAAATCACATTGTATGAGTTTTAAGTAATTAATTTGCATTTTATTGCATGACATAAGTATTTGATCACCTACCAACCAGTAAGAATTCCGGCTCTCACAGACTTGTTAGTTTTTCTTTAAGAAGCCCTCCTGTTCTCCACTCATTACCTGTATTAATTGCATCTGTTTGAACTCGTTACCTGTATAAAAGACACCTGTCCACACACTCAATCAAACAGACTCCAACCTCTCCACAATGGCCAAGACCAGAGAGCTGTGTAAGGACATCAGGGATAAAATTGTAGACCTGCACAAGGCTGGGATGGGCTACAGGACAATAGGCAAGCAGCTTGGTGAGAAGGCAACAACTGTTGGCGCAATTATTAGAAAATGGAAGAAGTTCAAGATGACGGTCAATCACCCTCGGTCTGGGGCTCCATGCAAGATCTCACCTCGTGGGGCATCAATGATCATGAGGAAGGTGAGGGATCAGCCCAGAACTACACGGCAGGACAATGACCTGAAGAGAGCTGGGACCACAGTCTCAAAGAAAACCATTAGTAACACACTACGCCGTCATGGATTAAAACCCTGCAGCGCACGCAAGGTCCCCCTGCTGGTCTACAATCTTGTCCCTGACATCTTTGGAGAGCTCTTTGGTCTTGGCCATGGTGGTGAGTTTGGAATCTGATTGATTGATTGCTTCTGTGGACAGGTGTCTTTTCTACAGGTAACTCCCTTTAAGAGTGTGCTCCTAATCTCAGCTCGTTACCTGTATAAAAGATACCTGGGAGCCAGAAATCTTTCTGATTGAGAGGGGGTCAAATACTTATTTCCCTCATTAAAATGCAAATTAATTTATAACATTTTTGACATGCGTTTTTCTGGATTTTTTTGTTGTTATTCTGTCTCTCACTGTTCAAAAAAACCTACCATTCAAATTATAGACTGATCATTTCTTTGTCAGTGGGCAAACGCACAAAATCAGCAGGGGATCAAATACTTTTTTCCCTCACTGAATAAAAATAATGTTTCTTTGCAGGATCCTTGTCCTGACTTTCAAGAATATCTGAATTATTTTGACTTGCTATTCTGGTTGGCAGGATGCAAGTTTCACAATGCAATTATTTCAGATCTACAGGAGTGCAAGTTTCACCATGGCACGTACCGTGGCGATACGTTGGCACATGATAATTAGTAGAATATGGCAAATATTAGTCAATTATTGCATTCTATCCATGCTGGCTTTTGCAGGCTACCTGATACATGAAACAGATAGGTAGTAGGGCATACAGGCTGTCGCCAATTTCTTAAGGCCTGATTTGGCCTCGTTTTCAAGATTGCTCATTAAGAACTGCTAGCGGCCATGACTGTAGCGAAACGAGAGTTGTCTTGGGGATGTGGTTTGAAGTGGGTGTGTTATGTTCATACCCTGACAGGTACTGTTGTTTGTCCCTCCTGAGTCACTGTAGCAACAACATAGCCAATTCCTCAAAATAGTCACCTCCTTAAAAACGTCCAAATTAATTTCAGCATTAATTTCCTAAATGTTTTGCTCTTCAGCTCACCTAAAGGAAGAACTTGTCATGCAATTTACAAGCTTTTCAAGCACATGAAGACTACGAGATTTGGCTCCGACTTAGGTGTCTGTTAGTGGGGAGAGAGTACTCGTCCCCCTAGATGTTGCAAGTTTTGGGTCTTGGTATCGGTCGTTGAATGTGGTCACAATGCTGCAGATGTATCATATGGATTTGCTGCGGGAGCTGAATAAGACCGTGGAGGCGGGGAAGCCGGTTTCAGAGCTTCTCGATGAAATCCATGCTATGGCTGATTTTGTGCTGCGTCTGTCCCGCTGTACTATCCTGACTGTGAGGAAAAGTATGAGGGCGACGGTGGTGGCTCAGAGCTACCTCTGGTTGACGTTGTCCCGGATTCCTGAGATGGACAGGCGGATGTATTTGGTTGAGCCAGTTTTGCCAACAAGGTTGTTTGGCTCGGCTAAGGAGGCCCTACAGGCCCATTTTGTTGCCCAGGGCCAGGGGGCAGCTTCGAGGTCATCTTGCTGCTTCTGGGCAGTGGCAGACGTCTTGACACAGACACTGTGCTGGGTCGAAGGAGAGCGGGCTGAAAGCAGATTATTCTGCGGTGGAAGCTGGGGGAGGGGGCGTGTTCTCAGGGCCCTCCTCCCAAAGCATTTACTGTGGTAACAGTGGTCCCAAGTGGCTCGGTCAATGAGGGCAAGTTACTGGTTGCCGAAGTCCCCGAACTCGGGGTGGGCCAGGTATCAGAACGGCGGTACCACAAAAGCACATTGTTTCTACCCAAGGTTCCTTGTTTTTCAAGGGGATCGAGAGTTTGGTATTGTCCAGGTGTGGGCATTATAAACACAGTTCCTTCCCCACATAGACACACGGTTGTCAAGAGTGTTGGATATGAAAACAAGCATGACAGAAAAAAACAATTATCCCAGTCCTCAGGGTGGTGCGCTGCCCCCTCAGGAGATAATGTATGGGAGACTGGCAGCGTGTTCCGTCCAGTGGCGAGCATGTGCAGTTTCACCATAGGTGATAAGGACTGTGACGAGGGGGTACGGTCTGCAGTTCGCTGTGCGTCCTCCTCCTTTTCGTGACGTCATTACGTCAATGGTCCCCAAGGTCCTAGCGCCTGTTTTGAGAGAGGAGATTTCCTCACTATTCAGGTGGTCCCTGTGTCAGAAGCACAGAGCAGTTGGTACAGCCGGTACTTCTTAGTTCCCAAGAACAAAGGAACGTTGCATCCCATCCTGGACTTGTGTGTTTAAAACAAGCACATCAAGGTTTGCAAGTTCAAAATGCTCACACTTCACCGGCTATTACAATCAGTTCACTTCCATAGATCTAAAGGATGCATTATGTTAATGTGGCTATACATCCTCCCCACAGAACGTTTCTGAGGTTTTGTTTCGAGGGTGTTGGGCTACGAGTTTCTGGTCCTGCCTTTCGGGCTCTCCCTATCGCCCGCACCTTTTCTATCATGGTGGAGAGGCTTTGGCACCGGTGCGGTGCCAGGGGATCAGAGTATTGGCTTATCTGGATGATTGGCTGGTCATAGCGGAGTCAAGTGAACAGGTGAAGCTCCACACTACCACGCTGGTTTCCATAGTCAGTCTCTGGGGTTCATAGTGAATCACTAGAAAAGTTGTTTGACTCCGGCTCAGCACATTCAGTTTCTGGGTCTCGTTCTGGACTTGGTTTTGAATCATGCATTTTTGTCCCAACAGAGGAGGGTCACACTCCGACTCTGTATGGCATGGTTACAGCTGGGGCACTCAGTGCCTTTTTGCTTCTGCCTGCAGTTAATGGGTCTGATGGCATCTATGATAGCTGTAGTGCCTCTGGGACTTCTGTTGATGTGTCTGTTTCAGCGCTGGGTGGTTGCTACGCATCTGGACGCATCTCACCACTGCCATCGGTTGCTCAAGGTATCACCATCGTGCCTAAGAGCTTTGACTCCTTGGAGGGACCCGTGACTGCTTTTGCAGGGGGTTCTCATGAGCTGGGTAGTGTCCTGCAGGGTGATCACGACAGACGCATCCTTACAGGGATGGGGAGTGCTGTGTGTAGGCTACTCAGAAAGAGGGATTTGGTCAACAGCGTAAAGGGTGCTGCATATCAATTACCTAGAGCTACTGACTGTTTTCCTAGGGCTGAGGCGTTTCCTTCCGATTTTGAAGGGCCAGCATGTGTTGGTAAGGTACGACAACAGGACGGCGGTGGCGTACATCAACAGGCAGGGGGAGACGCGGTTCTCTCTCTCCTAAACCTGGCCCGTTATCTGCTCGTATGGAGCAGGGCACATTTCCTGTCGCTCAGGGCAATGTATCTTCCCGAATCTCACAACGTGGGTGCGGATCTACTTTCCAGGGGGCGTCCTATCTCTATGGAGTGGTGACTGCACCCCTCGGTGGTTTCCCAGATATGGTACGGGTTTGGCAGGGCCGACAGAGATCTTTACGCATCGCGAGAAAACGTACATTGTCGTCGGTTAATCTCAATGAGGGATCTGGGCGCTCTGTTGGGAGCAGATGCTTTGGCGTATCAGTGGCCTCGGACCCTGCTCTATGCGTTTTCTCCGGTGAACCTGATTCAGGACACCGTGGAGAGGGTCCATCAGGAGGGTCTGTTGTTGATTCTGGTGGCTCCCTGTTGGCCCAGACAACCCTGGTTCCCGGAGATCATCCGCCTGTTGGGCGGGGACCCATGGAGGGTTCCGTGTCATTGGGATCTATTGTCCCAGGCGCACGTTAGAGTTTGGCACCCATGACCACATGGGATCTCTGGGTTTGACTCCTGAAAGGTGAAATTTGATGACTAAGGTTACATTTGACGACTAGGAGTTTACCCTCGAACGTGATTAAGACTATACAGTCGGCGCATGTGTCCTCTATGAGAGGGTTGTATACATTTAAGTGACGCGTGTTTAAGGGTTGGTGTCAGGTTTAAGGAGTTTCTCCTTTTCCGAGCTCTTTAGTGAACTTTCTTGCAAGAGCTTTTTGAGCAGGGCCTTTCTTTCTCCGCATTGAAGGTTTATATGGCAGCCATCTCAGCGTGTCATGTAGGGATTGATGTCTCTACCCCGAAATCTCATCCTCTGGTGGAGCTGTCAGTAGACCCTTCCTGTTTGGAGTTTGTGCCTGACGAGTCCAAAGTGATGTTACGTCCTAATGCAGCTTTTTCTCCCAAGTTTGTGCCTATGTCTTACAGGTCCCTGGCTTTAGAGCTGTTCCTTTTCTCACCTCCTCTGTTTGCTTCCAGTGAACAATGGAGGTTGCATGGCCTGTATCCAGTGCGCGCTTTACACATGTATATGGATAGGACCAAGGATATCCACATTTGTGACCAGCTTTTTGTCTGATTCGCTAATCCAGCTTGGGGTAGGGCTCTTTCTAAGCAGCGTTTTTCTCATTGTATTGTGGAGGCTATCTCCCTGGCATATGACAGCAAAGGACAAGGGTTGCATAGCGGGTTGCCTAGCGGTGTGCATGCTCACTCCACTAGGGTTGTGGCGGCTTCTTGGGTATTGTTCAGGGGCATGAAGATTGGTGATATCTGTGCTGCAGCGAGTTGGGGTTCCCCACATACTGTACTTTTGTGAGGTTTTATCGCTTTGCTGTAACTGCTCCCAGTATGGCTCATAGTGTTCTTATGGCTGGGTCTAGGAGTGGGTGTTAGGCAGCGCGCTGGTTGCGCATTTATTCGGGTTACCACAGTTCCCTGTAGGTTTGAGCCTTGGGCTGCCTTTGGTTGCGGCAGCACGTAAGGTGTGCATTATAAGGGTTACCACAGTTTCCTGTGGGTTTGAGCCTTGGCCTGCCATGGTTCATCGACTCTGGTTGATGCTATGCACTGGGCGTCTGAGCTTTACCAAGTCACAACAGGTGTTCTGTTGTTTTGGACTTGCAGTTCCTTGTATGAGTTCTGACATTTCAGGCTTGCAAGGTAAGTATTGCTCTTGGATAGCCAAGTTGCAACAGGTTCTGGTTCCCTATATGGGGCTCTGACAGTTCAGGCTTCTTGGGTAAGTATTAGTGAAACCCCTTTTTGGAGCCGATGGAACCTGTGTGTGCTCGGGCTGAGCTGGCTTGGGGCGGGATTGTATGTCCCCATAGTATGTTATACCGAGTGACCGACTGAAAGGTAACGTACAGTTATGAATAACTGCTGTTCCCTGAAGGAGTTTTGGACTCGGTGAAGAGTAGTACTGAATTGAGGAAATGAATGCAAGCCCCGGTATTATAGCCAGGAAGGCAGGAGTTCCGAGGACGGGCAAGGCATCCATTGGGATGATTTTAGTTTTCTTCAGGTGAATATGATTGGTTGTTTATTTTTGTACCTTTATTTAACTAGGCAAGTCAGTTAAGAACAAATTCTTATTTACAATGACGGCCTACACCGGACAAACCCGGACGACGCTGGGCCAATTGTGCACCACCCTATGGGACTCCCAATCACGGCCGGTTGTGATACAGCCTGGAATCGAACCAGGGGGTCTGTAGTGACGCCTCAAGCACTGAGATGCAGTGCCTTAGACCACTGCGCCACTCGGGAGCCCTCCTTCAGGGAACCGTAATTATATTCATAACTGTACGTTTTTGCCAAGGAGGTCTCACAATTTTTAGTCGCACAATTTTACATCTAGCGAAGGTGTTTGGTGCAGTATATCTCAAGTTAAAACATTTGCATGAAAAACTAGTGCACTGCATACAGTCTATCGAGTCGGGAAAGTCTTGCTGCGCGCTCAGGACTGATTTCTGAGAACAATAACATGTCTACAAATTCATAATCTTGTCAAACGTAAATAAAGCACTTGATAGCTTGCTACAGTGCATTCGGAAAGTATTCAGAACCCTTTTTCCACATTTTGTTAGAGCCATTATTCTAAATTGGATAAATTATTTTTTCCCCTCATCAATCTACACATAATACCCTATAATGACAACGCGAAAACAGGTTTTTAGAAATGTTTGCATATTTGTTACAAATAAAAAACAGAAATACCTTATTTACATAAGTATGCTATGAGTCTCGAAATTGAGCTCATGTGCATCCTGTTTTCATTGATCATCCTAGAGATGTTTCTACAACTTGATTGGAGTCCACCTGTGGTAAATTCTATTGATTGGACATGATTTGGAAAGGCACACACCTGTCTATATAATGTCCCACAGTTGACAGTGCATGTCAGAGCAAAAACCAAGCCATGAGGTCGAAGGAATTGTCCGTCAAGCTCCGAGACAGGACTGTGTCGAGGCACAGATCTGGGGAAGGGTACCAAAAAATGTCTGCAGCATTGAAGGTCCCCAAGAACACAGCGGCCTCCATCATTCTTAAATGGAAGAAGTGACATGGGGATGTCTTTCAGCGGCAGGGACTGGGAGACAAGTCAGGATCGAGGGAAAGATGAACGGAACAAAGTACAGAGAGATCCTTGAGGAAAACCTGCTCAAGAGCTTTCAGCACCTCAGACTGGGCGAAGGTTCACCTTCCAACAGGACAACGGCCCTAAGCACACAGCCAAGACAATGCAGGAGTGGCTTCGGGACAAGTCTCTGAATGTCCTTGAGTGGCCCAGCCAGTGCCCAAACTTGAACCCGATCAAACATCTCTGGTGAGACCTGAAAATAGCTGTGCAGCGACACTCCACATCCAACCTGACAGAGCTTGAGAGGATCTGCAGAGAATAATGGGAGAAACTCCCCAAATACAGGTGTGCCATGATTGTAGCGTCATACCCAAGAATAACTCGATCCTGACTTGTCTCCCAGTCCCTGCCGCTGAAAGACATCCCCATGTCACTTCTTCCATTTAAGAATGATGGAGGCCGCTGTGTTCTTGGTCCTCTGTAGCTCAGCTGGTAGAGCACGGCGCTTGTAACGCCAAGGTAGTGGGTTCGATCCCCGGGACCACCCATACACAAAAATGTATGCACGCATGACTGTAAGTCGCTTTGGATAAAAGCGTCTGCTAAATGGCATATTATTTATTATTATTATAAGACTCGAGGCTGTAATCGCTGCCAAAGGTGCTTCAACAAAGTACTGAGTAAAGAGTCTGAATACTTATGTAAATGTGATATTTCCGGTTTTTATTTTTTATACATTTGCTAAAATGTCTAAAAACCTGTTTTTGCTTTCTCATTATGGGGTATTGTGTGTAGATTGACGAGGGGGAAAAAACAATTTAATATATTTTAGAATAAGGCTGTAAGGTAACAAAATGTGGAAAAAGTTAAGGGGTCTGAATACTTTCCGAATGCGTTGTAAGTTCCAACTCTGTGTTTGTCAATGAAGCTAGCAAGTTGTAGCTAGCAGGCACATTGAGCATCCAGGCTATAATACGCTTATCAAGTCACTGGTGAGTGGCAAGGTGTGTGGTTCGGTGCCGTTTTGTTTTTTAAAACTTTCTCACTATCTATAACCAGAGTATGCGTCTGTCTGGCATTGTTTCATAGGGAATCATGTTACAGAACAGGTCGCGGGGGACACAAGATGCTTGCGAATGGGTTTTGGAATATTTTGCCCCAAGAAGTGGCAGACTCGAGTGATTGACATCATCAAACACATCAGCAAGTGGTCACTCCATAAAGGCCAAGGTTAATTTCAACATAACATTGACGACATGTTGTCTTATGCAAACAAGTCTGAGGCGCTACGTAATGGGCAGGTCTGTCTCAGTAGGCAGGTTTCCATTGACCTAGGTTTATTCGACAAAAGCAATGTCACAAAGAAATCACTGCGACATGTGTAATGGAAACGGCAGATATAGGAGACATTTTCTAAAGATCGACAAAAAAAATTATGTTCGACGGGGTGGATATTTATTTTGTCAAATGTTCTTTATTGCGACAAATGATGATGGAAACTGTGTTTTTCGAATAAATGATGATTGCTGAATTATATTGAAGGTACGGGGGGCACGTGATGTCATCACATAACTATAAAGCTCCACTCCACAATTCATTTTAAATGCCTACTGCTTGCAAAATAAATAAATTAAACAATACAAATTATATTTTTTTGCAGGACAAGGATTGTCCTGACTTTCAAGAATGCTTGAATTCCTTCGCCTTGCTTTTCTGGTTGGCTGGCAAGTTTCACCATACATTTATTTCAGATCTACAGGAGTGCAAGTTTCACCATGGCATGGACTGTGGCAATACATTGACACAAGAATTATTAAAATATGGAAAATATTAGTCAATTATTTCATTCTATCCATGCTGGCATTCACGGGGTATACCTGAGACATGAAACAGATACAGTAGGTGGGAGGGCATACAGGCAGTCACCAATTTATTAATGTGCAATATGCCTAAATGGGTAATGGAAACACTTCAACCTTGCATTTTTATTCGACACGGTAGGTTTTTGCGAAGTCATTACGTCCAGCTGTTTTTATCGACACAAGATAGTTAAATGGAAATGCACCCTAGCAGGCAATTGTCGCATCTCTTTTCTATGCAACATTTCTAAATGTCGACACAAAAAATACTGGACAAGTTAATGGAAACATAGCTACTCTCTGAAGGTTCTGGTTGCTATGATTGGATAACGCGTACACAGCTAATAGAGCGCAATCAGCACAGCTGCTTCTCTCGTGTTAGTGGGCACTGGGCAAGTGGGCATGATCGTAATCCATGCCCAACCCTACAGTAAATCGTGACGAACTGACTTTATGACCAAAATGATCTTATTTACACTTTGTAGTCAAATTTGACACAATAATTCATGTTTCTGACTCATATCGATGTCACAAATGCTGTTTAAAACCAGAGAAGTTGGTTCAAAGGGGCAGTTGGCCTTTACTTAATTATGTCATGCTTTAGTTATAACTTGGAGAGCGGTTTAGACCCTGATTTTCATAGTTTCATCGTCTCTGAGCTATCTAATGTAGCTACTATCACCTAAAGAATGTTAGTTACAGTAGCTAGCTCGAAAAAGATTAGCTAGCTATCCTCATCATGTTGTAGCTACATGTCATTTATTTGTTCGCATTCTAGTCTGTTCCCACTCAATGATGACTTCTCCCATCCTCATACTCAAGGTATGCTCAACAATTCCCTTCAATGTTTGTCTCAAAATAATAAGTAAAACACTTCAACAGGTGAAATATTTAGTCAGATTAGCTAGCTACTTGTCAATAGGCCTTGAAAATGTATGCACTCACTAACTGTAAGTCGCTCTGGATAAGAGCGTCTGCTAAATGACTAAAATGTAAATGTAAAGGGCCCCCCTCCAGAGGAAGTTGGCACCACTATTTCAACGTTTTCGAAAGGAAATGCACATTCAGATTCCACCCCCGAAGAATGACAAAGGGTACTTATTCACAAATTGGGTGTGGGAATGTCCATGTGAAGTAGATAAACATCAACAGATAGGGCACTGACAGCTGTCAGTATAGTTAGCTGGCATGGTAACCTTACAGTGAGGGAAAAAAGAATTTGATCCCCTGCTGATTTTGTACGTTTGCCCACTGACAAAGAAATGATCAGTCTATCATTTTAATGGTAGGTTTATTTGAACAGTGAGAGACAGAATAACAAATATTTGACCCCCTCTCAATTAGAAAGATTTCTGGCTC
Organism: Coregonus lavaretus; assembly: GCF_964263955.1. Lineage (NCBI taxonomy): Eukaryota > Metazoa > Chordata > Actinopteri > Salmoniformes > Salmonidae > Coregonus > Coregonus lavaretus. The sequence continues at coordinate 31,257,497 of NC_140010.1, read as the reverse complement.
CCAGGTGTCTTTTATACAGGTAACAAGCTGAGATTAGGAGCACACTCTTAAAAGGAGTGCTCCTAATCTCAGCTTGTTACCTGTATAAAAAACCTGTCCACAGAAGCAATCAATCAATCAGATTCCAAACTCTCCACCATGGCCAAGACCAAAGAGCTCTCCAAGGATGTCAGGGACAAGATTGTAGACCTACACAAGGCTGGAATGGGCTACAAGACCATCGCCAAGCAGCTTGGTGAGAAGGTGACAACAGTTGGTGTGATTATTCGCAAATGGAAGAAACACAAAAGAACTGTCAATGTCCCTCGGCCTGGGGCTCCATGCAAGATCTCACCTCGTGGAGTTGCAATGATCATGAGAACGGTGAGGAATCAACCCAGAACTACACGGGAGGATCTTGTCAATGATCTCAAGGCAGCTGGGACCATAGTCACCAAGAAAACAATTGGTAACACACTACGCCGTGAAGGACTGAAATCCTGCAGCGCCCGCAAGGTCCCCCTGCTCAAGAAAGCACATATACAGGCCCGTCTGAAGTTTGCCAATGAACATCTGAATGATTCAGAGGAGAACTGGGTGAATGTGTTGTGGTCAGATGAGACCAAAATTGAGTTCTTTGGCATCAACTCAACTCGCTGTGTTTGGAGGAGGAGGAATGCTGCCTATGAACCCAAGAACACCATCCCCACCGTCAAACATGGAGGTGGAAACATTATGCTTTGGGGGTGTTTTTCTGCTAAGGGGACAGGACAACTTCACCGCATCAAAGGGACGATGGACGGGGCCATGTACCGTCAAATCTTGGGTGAGAACCTCCTTCCCTCAGCCAGGGCATTGAAAATGGGTCGTGGATGGGTATTCCAGCATGACAATTACCCAAAACACACGGCCAAGGCAACAAAGGAGTGGCTCAAGAAGAAGGACATTAAGGTCCTGGAGTGGCCTAGCCAGTCTCCAGACCTTAATCCCATAGAAAATCTGTGGAGGGAGCTGAAGGTTTGAGTTGCCAAACGTCAGCCTCGAAACCTTAATGACTTGGAGAAGATCTACAAAGAGGAGTGGGACAAAATCCCTCCTGAGATGTGTGCAAACCTGGTGGCCAACTACAAGAAACATCCAGAAAAACGCATGTCAAAAATTTTATAAATTGATTTGCATCTTGCAGATATACAGTGGGGAAAAAAAGTATTTAGTCAGCCACCAATTGTGCAAGTTCTCCAACTTAAAAAGATGAGAGGTCTGTAATTTTCATCATAGGTACACGTCAACTATGACAGACAAAATTAGAAAAAGAAATCCAGAAAATCACATTGTAGGATTTTTTATGAATTTATTTGCAAATTATGGTGGAAAATAAGTATTTGGTCAATAACAAAAGTTTCTCAATACTTTGTTATATACCCTTTGTTGGCAATGACACAGGTCAAACGTTTTCTGTAAGTCTTCACAAGGTTTTCACACACTGTTGCTGGTATTTTGGCCCATTCCTCCATGCAGATCTCCTCTAGAGCAGTGATGTTTTGGGACTGTCGCTGGGCAACACGGACTTTCAACTCCCTCCAAAGATTTTCTATGGGGTTGAGATCTGGAGACTGGCTAGGCCACTCCAGGACCTTGAAATACTTCTTACGAAGCCACTCCTTCGTTGCCCGGGCAGTGTGTTTGGGATCATTGTCATGCTGAAAGACCCAGCCATGTTTCATCTTCAATGCCCTTGCTGATGGAAGGAGGTTTTCACTCAAAATCTCACGATACATGGCCCCATTCATTCTTTCCTTTACACAGATCAGTCATCCTGGTCCCTTTGCAGAAAAACAGCCCCAAAGCATGATGTTTCCACCCCCATGCTTCACAGTAGGTATGGTGTTCTTTGGATGCAACTCAGCATTCTTTGTCCTCCAAACACGACGAGTTGAGTTTTTACCAAAAAGTTCTATTTTGGTTTCATCTGACCATATGACATTCTCCCAATCCTCTTCTGGATCATCCAAATGCACTCTAGCAAACTTCAGACGGGCCTGGACATGTACTGGCTTAAGCAGGGGGACACGTCTGGCACTGCAGGATTTGAGTCCCTGGCGGCGTAGTGTGTTACTGATGGTAGGCTTTGTTACTTTGGTCCCAGCTCTCTGCAGGTCATTCACTAGGTCCCCCCGTGTGGTTCTGGGATTTTTGCTCACCGTTCTTGTGATCATTTTGACCCCACGGGGTGAGATCTTGCGTGGAGCCCCAGATCGAGGGAGATTATCAGTGGTCTTGTATGTCTTCCATTTCCTAATAATTGCTCCCACAGTTGATTTCTTCAAACCAAGCTGCTTACCTATTGCAAATTCAATCTTCCCAGCCTGGTGCAGGTCTACAATTTTGTTTCTGGTGTCCTTTGACAGCTCTTTGGTCTTGGCCATAGTGGAGTTTGGAGTGTGACTGTTTGAGGTTGTGGACAGGTGTCTTTTATACTGATAACAAGTTAAAACAGGTTCCATTAATACAGGTAACGAGTGGAGGACAGAGGAGCCTCTTAAAGAAGAAGTTACAGGTCTGTGAGAGCCAGAAATCTGGCTTGTTTGTAGGTGACCAAATACTTATTTTCCACCATAATTTGCAAATAAATACATTAAAAATCCTACAATGTGATTTTCTGGATTCTTTTTTCTCAATTTGTCTGTCATAGTTGACGTGTACCTATGATGAAAATTACAGGCCTCTCTCATCTTTTTAAGTGGGAGAACTTGCACAATTGGTGGCTGACTAAATACTTTTTTTCCCCACTGTATAATGCAGGTAGGCTGGGCAGGTAGGCTAGTCTACATGAGATTATGGATAAGAGCGAGAATATTTGCATTTGTCAAACGGCAGTCAATAATCAATCATCATGTCACCAGAATAAGACCTTCGATATTTATTGGAAAGGAGCATCAAACTCATCACCCTGCACTTTCACCACCTTGTGAAGTTCATCTTAATTTATCCTAATAAACTGCATGGTTTCCCGAGTTATAGTGGGAGGACCACGGTCGTCCCTAGTTACCACAGCCACAGACATAAACACCGCCCATTTATACAATTCATCTTCTTAAAATCTGATTTTAAACCTAACCCTTACCTTAACGACACTGCTAACCTTATGCCTAATCCTAACTATAAATTAACAGAATTGTTTACATTAATCTTTACGATAAAGCCAATTTTGACTGTCGCTGAGGTAACTAGCCACAAAACTTGTGAAAACCGAGTACCACATGACCAAGTTTATGTCGATATAGTTAAAGATTTTCGCATTAAGGAGTTTCTACCGCCATTTCTCGCATAAATGTTACCGACACAAAAAGATCCCACCTAGGGTGACTACATTTAAAATACCCAAATGCGGTACGATTTTGCAGGACAGTGTAGTCTACATGAATACAATGTTTTTGGCAGCATTGGCCATGTTGGCCTACATCTCGTCCTGCGCTGTGCAGAATATCAGATCTCATCAAGATTGAGTGTTTAACATCAAACCGGTACCACATCCTAGTCGTGACTTCAGAAGAAACAGGTTGGAATGTAAATTCTCAAATGAAATCTGACTGAAATATAGGACAAGTCTACCTTATGTAAGTTAGTGGTGGGTTTTAATTTGTTGATAAAATGCAGGACATTACTTTTGTTGCGGGACAAAAGGCACAATCTGGGACATGTAGTTACCATAAACCCACCATGTCGAACGAACAAATGATTGTCTGCATTTATAAAATTGTACTGAAACTTACTGTTTCCATCACAGCTGTCGTGATAAAAAAAATATGGTATGACTTTACCACCCCACTGGGCAAAACGTTATTTGACGTGGAAACGTTATTTCAACAAAAAAATTCAATGTGATTGTAATGAATACTCAGGGAGGAAAAATGTGTAGTTTCACACGCAGAGCATGGCAGGTGTTTATTTCGCCTTTGCAGAAGGCAGGACTCGTGGTCACAGGCAGGCAATGGTCATACACAGGTAGGCAAACAGGCAGGTGAATGAAAACTAGGACTGAAGGCTATAACTGGTTCTCATAAACGAGCTAGGAAAAGGAATAGTAGAGTGAAAACGAACAATACCTCACAAGGCACAAACAGAATGAACTGAACTAAATAAGGAGCTGATGAGACCAGGTGAGTAACTAACACAGGTATGGCCCAGGCCATATACCGACTCCAGTTGTGGGGAGAGGCAGAACATTGTTGGCAGAGGTACTTCCCCATTTCTTGGTTCAGGCGTTCTGTCTGCCCGTTAGTCTGGTACCCGGAGGAGAGGCTGAGGGTGACCCCTAGTAGGTCACAGAAGGCTCGCCACACCCGAGAGACAAACTGGGGCCTGCGGTCAGAGACAATGTCCTCTGGAATCCCATACAGACGGAACACCTGCTGGAACATACACTGAGCCAATTCCATGGCGTTAGGTAAATGAGGAAGAGGAACCAGACAAAACATTTTAGAAAAACGGTCTACTATGACAAGGATGGTGGTGTTACCAGAGGATTCAGGAATGTCTGTGATGAAGTCAACAGCTATGTGGGACCAGTGTCTGTGAGGGATTGGCAATGGTTGAAGCTTACCGGAAGGGAGATGACGAGGGCTTTTGGTTTGGGCGCAGACTGGACAGGAGAGTACGTAATCCCTTACGTCGGATGCCAGTGAGGACCACCAGAACTTACAGGCTAGAAGTTCAGTGGTTCGTGTAATGCCCAGATGTCCTGACCCCAAGGACGTGTGACACCATTGCATCAGTTGGGGTCTAACAGCTGCTGGTATGTAACTCTTCCCAGCTGGTGTCTCAGGAGGAGCCGGGTCTGAGGTTAGGGCTTCTTGTATAGCAGAGTGAACCTCCCACTGTACCGGTCCCATAATGCAAGAGGAAGAAAGAATGGGTGTAGGGTCTGAGTTACAAGTCGGAAGGTCAAACTGGCGGGAGAGAGCATCAGCTTTAACGTTTTAATTTCCAGGGATGTAAGTAACATGAAAATGGAAGTTGGTGAAGAGAGCCCAGCGGGCTTGTCTGGAGTTTAACCTCCTGGCCACTCTGATATGTTCCATATTACGATGATCTGTTAGGACGAGAAAGGGATGTTGTGCGCCCTCCAACCAGTGGCGCCACTCCTCGAGGGCCAGCTTGATGGCGAGGAGTTCTGTTCCCCACATCGTAATTCCTCTCAGCGGAGGATAACTTCCTGGAGAAGGCGGCACAGGGATGTGATTTTGGAAGAGTATGGCTCCTACTGCTACTTCGGAGGCATCCACCTCCAGGGTGAAAGGAAGGGTCGGATCAGGTTTGCGGAGGACAGTAGTTGAGGTGAAGAGGCATTTCAAGGTGTTGAAAGCAGTCAGGACGGTATCAGTCCATTGAAGGGTCTGGGTCTTTTGGCTGGTAAGGGCAGTGAGGGGAGCGGCAGTAGAACTGAAGTTCCGAATGAACCGGCGATAGTAGTTGGAGAACCCAATGAAATATTGGAGTTCCTTAACGGTGGTGGGTTTGGGCCAGTTACTGATGGCCGTGACTTTGTTCTCATCCATGCTGACCCCTCCAAGTGTCAGTACGAAACCGAGCAAGTTTACCGAGGTTACATGGAAGGTGCGCTTTTCAGTCGTCACATAAAAGGTTATTGTCAAGGAGCCGTTGAAGAACCTTATGTACATGCTGTATGTGTTCCTCCAGGGAGTAAATCAGGATGTTATCAATGTAGACGATGAGAAAGCGGTTGATCATATCCTGGAAAACCTTGTTCATAAAGGATTGGAAGATGGCAGGGGCATTAGTAAGGCCGTAGGGCATGACCAGGTATTCGTAGTGCCCTCGTGCGGTGATAAAGGCCATCTTCCATTCGTCGCCATCACGTTATATGCACTTCGCAGGTCGAGTTTTGTATAGATGTTGGCGTGACCCACTTGTTCAAGGGTCGCTGGGCTGTGGTGGCAGAGTGGAGGCCTTGATTTTACTGAAGACATTGCTGTACTGGGTGTATTCAGATGGTATGGTGGGTGGCACTGCAGAGGCAGAGTCGTCAATGGTGGTGGCTCTGCAGGGTAGGCTGAGACATCTGGTGAAGCAGGTAGAAGACCAGGACAGTAGTTCACCTTGTCACCACGAGATGGCAGGGTTGTGACGACAAAGCCAGGGGTGTCCGAGGATGAGTGGCTGTTTGGGGGATGAGAGTTCCATGAGTTGAATGGTTTCGGTGTGGAAGACTCCAATCTAGAGGGTGATGCTCTGTGTCAGGTGCGTAATGAAGCCTGTGCTCAATGGCTGCCCGTCCAGGGTGTTAATCCTTAAGGGAAGGGTGACAGGTGTTAGATCAATGTCAAGCTCTTGCACTAGCTGGTGATCGATGAAATCACCTGCTGCTCCCGAATCTATCAAGCCCTCTATGTACTTAGTAACCCCCTTCACGGTTATCAATACTGGGATGGAGAATTGCTTCTGGGAGATATTTAGAAATAAGTACACGCCTACCTGCATGGCAGCGGAGGGACCCTTCTCATCTCTCCGTGGGGGGGGGCGAACAGGGCAATGGCTGAGTAGATGATCTTTCCCGCCACAGTATAGGCAGAGCCCTTCTTGGATCCGCCTTTGACGTCGATACACGGGAGAGGAGCATGGCCCAACTGCATGGGCTCTGGAAGACTCGGACGGGATGAAGGAATCATGGAAAGTGAAGGTTTCGGGTTCCTGGGTGGCAGAGTTCTTCGGCGGTGAGGTGGTCGATGGAGATTGACATACGAATGTTTTGATTTAAATCCTGAAGGTCACCTCTACAACAGGCCAGCTCCGCCTGAAGTTCCCTGTTGAGCCCTCTTCGGTAGATGGTAAGTAAAGCAGCCTCACTCCATCCTCTCCCTGCAGCCATGGTGCGGAACTCGAGGGCATATTCGGCAGCTGAATTGCGTCCTTGTTGAAGTTCTATGAGGAGGTCTCCTATAGGACGACAGGAAGGAGAGTGATCGAATACCTCTTTGAAGAGGGTGTGGAAATGGGTCTCGGTTCCGAGTTCTTTGCTGTTGGCAGTCCATATGGTGGTGGCCCAATCCAGGGCTTTGCCTGTGAGTAGAGACACAACAACATCCACCCTGCTCTTGTTGGTGGCAAAGTTAGTGGGGTTGTGTTCAATGAATATGGAGCTGATGAGACCAGGTGAGTAACTAACACAGGTGAAATCAATGAACAAAAATGAAAGACAGGGCTATGTTCATACCATATAAAACATTTTTTACGACAGCTGTGATGGAAACAGGAAGTTTCGATACAATTGTATGAATGCCGACAGATAATTTGTTCTACCGACATAGTTAATTATGCGATAAATGGCAGTGGAAACGCCTTTATGTGCAAATATTGATATAATAACCATCATATCGAAGTAAACTTGGAGTCACATGATGATATGGTGTGTGGTCCTCCCACTACGACTCAAGAAACCATGCAGTTTATTAGGCTAAAGATTAAATAAGTTATGATGAACTTCACAGGGTGGTGACAGTGCATGGTGATGAGCTTGATGCTCAATTCCAAAACATATTGAGGGTCTTCCACATTAAAAGTACATTACCACTATAACAAGAGGTTGTGGAATATTTATGATGTGTGCAATAAAGTGCATCCACCCCAACTCCTCCTTCCCTAGAAATAAGTGGGAGGACCAACATCATATCATCGTGTGACTTCGATATGATGGTTATTATTTCAATATATACGCATAAAGGCTTTTCCACCGCCATTTCTCACATAATTAATTTCACAGACACAAAAAGATCCCACCTTGTCTAGCGTATTTTATTTTGTCGACATTTGGAAAGTTAACCGACAAATTTGTACGCCAATGTTTTCTCTGACGTACTTTACTCGCATAAAAAGGTTGGATGGAAATCTAGTTAGTCATCCTTCCAAAAGCAACACACCAACTCCACTGAGGCCAAATAGTGTTCTGGAGCTCTATGAAGATTAACATGTTTATTTAAACCTGTTTAGGCCTTCAGTCATTCCAACCTTCCAGACGCTTTTCAAGCTCTTACAAAATACTACACTGTAGATGTTACTGTGTACAGTGTCATGGAGGCCAAAACACTGTGAAGTAATCATGTCCAATTATTTCTAGGGAAGGAGGAGTTGTGGTGGACGCACTTTATTGCACACATCATAAATATTCCGCAACCTATTGTGCTAGTGGTAATGTACTTTTAATGTGTACTCAATCAACCAGCTTTTACAGTAGCTTTGATTTCAGTGAGTGATGTGAAAATTGTTTTGTGGTGAGGAGACTAATCAAATTATCAAAAATAACAGAACTTGCAGGGCTCTGTAGATCCAAGTCTTCATATACAGTGGGGGAAAAAAGTCTTTAGTCAGCCAACAATTGTGCAAGTTCTCCCACTTAAAAAGATGAGAGAAGCCTGTAATTTTCATCATAGGTACATGTCAACTATGACAGACAAATTGAGAAAAAAAAATCCAGAAAATCACATTGTAGGATTTTTTATGAATTTATTTGCAAATTATGGTGGAAAATAAGTATTTGGTCACCTACAAACAAGCAATATTTCTGGCTCTCACAGACCTGTAACTTTTTCTTTAAGAGGCTCCTCTGTCCTCCACTCGTTACCTGTATTAATGGCACCTGTTTTAACTTGTTATCAGTATAAAAGACACCTGTCCACAACCTCAAACAGTCACACTCCAAACTCCACTATGGCCAAGACCAAAGAACTGTGAAAGGACACCAGAAACAAAATTGTAGACCTGCACCAGGCTGGGAAGACTGAATCTGCAATAGGTAAGCAGCTTGGTTTGAAGAAATCAACTGTGGGAGCAATTATTAGGAAATGGAAGACATACAAGACCACTGATAATCTCCCTCGATCTGGGGCTCCACGCAAGATCTCACCCCGTGGGGTCAAAATGATCACAATGAGCAAAAATCCCAGAACCACACGGGGGGACCTAGTGAATGACCTGCAGAGAGCTGGGACCAAAGTAACAAAGCCTACCATCAGTAACACACTACGCCGCCAGGGACTCAAATCCTGCAATGCCAGACGTGTCCCCCTGCTTAAGCCAGTACATGTCCAGGCCCGTCTGAAGTTTGCTAGAGTGCATTTGGATGATCCAGAAGAGGATTGGGAGAATGTCATATGGTCAGATGAAACCAAAATAGAACTTTTTGGTAAAAACTCAACTCGTCGTGTTTGGAGGACAAAGAATGCTGAGTTGCATCCAAAGAACACCATACCTACTGTGAAGCATGGGGGTGGAAACATCATGCTTTGGGGCTGTTTTTCTGCAAAGGGACCAGGACGACTGATCCGTGTAAAGGAAAGAATGAATGGGGCCATGTATCGTGAGATTTTGAGTGAAAACCTCCTTCCATCAGCAAGGGCATTGAAGATGAAACGTGGCTGGGTCTTTCAGCATGACAATGATCCCAAACACACCGCCCGGGCAACGAAGGAGTGGCTTCGTAAGAAGCATTTCAAGGTCCTGGAGTGGCCTAGCCAGTCTCCAGATCTCAACCCCATAGAAAATCTTTGGAGGGAGTTGAAAGTCTGTGTTGCCCAGCGACAGCCCCAAAACATCACTGCTCTAGAGGAGATCTGCATGGAGAAATGGGCCAAAATACCAGCAACAGTGTGTGAAAACCTTGTGAAGACTTACAGAAAACGTTTGACCTGTGTCATTGCCAACAAAGGGTATATAACAAAGTATTGAGAAACTTTTGTTATTGACCAAATACTTATTTTCCACCATAATTTGCAAATAAATTCATTTATTCAAATCTTTTTATGTAGGAGAACTTGCACAATTGGTGGCTGACTAAATACTTTTTTTCCCCACTGTATGTCAGTTTCCTGATTAGGGAAGAGGTGTATAGGCTAGTACAGTAGTAAAGTAATGTAGAGTACATTAGACAACAGATTGGAAAATACCAACATGATATCGTGGGAAAAGTCATGCTGTCAGGTTTTTGCAAAAGTTATGCATCAACCAATTGGCCATTCAATGAGAAACAATGAGTGTCACAGGGTTGAAGCTTATGTCAATACATTGCATTCAATGGGAAAAGATGAGATTCAACCAATTGGCACATCAATACATTGAATTCAATGGGAAAAGATGAGTGTCAAATGGTTGACGCGTATGTCAATACATGGCAGTCAATGCGCTTTATCACAGATTATCGGTTTCAGTGGCATGCATTGAAACACGTGGCTTTCTCGTGGCTTTTCTTTTGCAAAATAACTATTAATTAATTAACAGACTTATTTTCAAATAATTGTCAACATATAATTCGCATTAAGGTGTGGGACGTTTACTGTATGAAAAGGAACAACTAGCAGGTCTATTCTGCTCCAGTAGCTAGCATATTTTTCCAGTTCACAATTCACCTGTAGGAAAATGGCAGCTCTTAACACCCCGAAAGAGTTGGCCACTAATATCTAAAAGATTGTTTGAGGAAATTATCTCTACCCTCGACTTGCAATTAAATCCGATAAATGAATCTCTTGCACTGTTCACTTCTTTTTTTTGTGACCAAATGGGGGGTATATTATCCATTTCAAATTATAAGTTTCTAAAACCTGTACACGTAGGGGGCCACACAAAAGAAACAAATCCAGTAAGAAATACATAGAGTTTAATAACAAATAATACATTCAGTATAAACAGGAAAAGAAAACATCCCACCCCCACCCAGTCAACCCCCCACCCACTACCCAGAAACCCTGTTTCCCACCCACCCTAGCAACTAGGATTACTCATTTTCTGAAAATGTCCAAGCTGTTTAAAGGCACAGTCAACTTAGTGTATGTAAACTTTTGACCCACTGGAATTATGATACAGTGATTTATAAGTGAAATAATCTGTCTGTAAACAATTGTTGGAAAAACTACTATAGTTTGTTAACAAGAAATTTGTGGAGTGGTTGAAAAACGAGTTTTAATGACTCCAACCTAAGTGTATGTAAACTTCCGACTTCAACTGTATATTTATGCACTTCGAAGTGATTTTTGTAACTTTGCCCCAGAAGCATTTAACTGCAGGGCACTCCCATATCATATGGAGGAGTTTGCCTACCTGATTTAGGGGACACAGTGAACAGTTCGGAGTTGTGGCCAATTTCATCATAAAACATTTCCTTGGTGTTAAATAGAGTCTGTGAACAAACTTAAAATGTATAAATTGATGGTTCAGATTATAGGATGCCAAGGTCATATTTTTCCATATTCTGTTCCAGTTAAAGGGTTGTTCAGATTCAATTAGATCTGTGGACCATACTTTTTTTAATGGCTGGCTCAGAATATGCTTTCTAAAAGTTGTTTTTATACCGTACAAAATCTGTCCTTTCGGAAGCATAGATAATTTATTTATAAATCAAATCATTGGATGGTTCGGTAGTTGGGTTTTCCAAGGTACTCCATAGGTCAGCGTAGCTGACCTAAATTGTAAATATAGAAAAAAAGAATGTGTAATATGTATTACACAAATCTTGAAATGTTCGAAAACCATTACTTTCCATGATATCAGCAAGAGTATAGATTCCACAATTGGACCATTGAGGGGATGAAAAAGGCTGCCCTCCAACTCACAAGGTGTTATTGTGAAATATTGGAGTATGGGCATGCCATTTTGATTCCCAGTTACATTGTTTTTAAATTTTCGCCAAATAGAAATTGTGTGAGCAATAATAGGACCAAAGCGTAGTTTACATTGTTTAAAGGATATATCAGTGAAGACCACCTCTTCCAGGGCAATAGGAGACACCATATTTCTCTCTATACTCAGCCAGGGGGTGGAAGAATCATGTCTAAACCAATTTAGGATGGGACGAAATGCTTGTGCCTGGAAATGCAAGTATGGTTCGTATATTCCTCTTACGTCTTTCCCTCTTTGCAAGTTTGTTAATTTTATCCGCGCTCGCTTACCTTGCCACATACATTTTGAAACCGCACTATGGATTTTATCCCAACAGCCAGAAGAGGGAGACAAGGGAAGCATTGAACTGCAGAAATTCAGCCGTGACAATATGTTAATTTTGACAATAGATATTCGGCCAGTTAAAGCAACTGGGATATTAGTCCATCTACTGAGGTCAAATGTAATTGATTTGAGCGTTCTGTTAAGTTTCTGGCAATGGTTTTATCTAAGGAAGGAAATATATCTATTACCAAATATTTAAAATTGGAATCGATTGGGATTCCATGAGTAGAGATGGAGTCCTCCATCGGGGTCTTGGGAGGCAGTAGGGCAGATTTGGTCCGATTTATTTCATAAATTGAGATAGAGCTGAATTTGTCTATGACATTCATAGCTTTTGGGAGGGATTGTGATACATTGTATAAATTAAGTAAGATCTCATCTGCATATAATGAGATGACGTGATCCGTAGAATTGAGAGATATTGGTGTAATTTCTTTCGATTGTCGAAGTGCCTGGGCCAGGGGCTCCATAGACAAGAAAAATTGCAGAGGCGAGATGGGATCACCTTGCCTTCTACTTCTAGTTATTCTGAATGGAACAGAGCAGGTATTGCCTGTTATTACTATCGATGAGGCATTGGCATATAGTATTTTAATCATATTAATAAAATTGGAGCCAAGTCCCATATGTTCCAAAACCGACCAAAGATATGACCATTCTAGTCTATCTAAAGTTTTTTCTGCGTCGAGAGGTAGAACTGCCCAAGGAGCTTTAGTTTGTGATGAAGCATGTAAGATATTTAATAGATGACGGAGGTTATCTGGGGATAATACTTTTTTAACAAACCCACTTTGGTCCAGATGTAGCAATTTGGGTAAGTAAGCTTCGAGATGGGACCACAGAATTTTTGAAAATAGTTTAATATTTGTGTTTATCAAAGTGAGAGCACTGGGTGGCATCCTTACCTTTTTTTTTATAAAAGCGAAATTAGTGCTGGATTTACATCCCTTCCAAATGAACCTTTTTCAACGGCAGTGTTAATCATTTCAAGTAACAGTGAACCTAATACAGTGGAGGCTGCTGAGGGGAGGAAGGCTCATAATAATGGCTGGAACGAGCAAATTAAATCAAATCAAATTGTATTTGTCACATGCGCCGAATACAACAGGTGTAGACCTTACAGTGAAATGCTTACTTACAAGCCCTTAACAAACAATGCAGTTTTAAGAAAATTAAGTGTTAAGTAAAAAATAGATAAGCATCAGTAAAAGGCTATATACAGGGGGTACTGGTCCAGAGTCAATGTGCGGGGGCACAGGTTAGTTGAGGTAATTCAGGTAATTTGTACATGTAGGTTGAGTTAAAGTGACTATGCATAGATAATAAACAGAGAGTAGCAGCAGTGTAAAAGAGGGGCGGGGGGGTGGAACAATGCAAATAGTCCGGGTAGCCATTTGATTAGCTGTTCAGGAGTCTTATGGCTTGGGGGTAGAAGCTGTTAAGAAGCCTTTTGGACCTAGACTTGGAGCTCCGGTACCGCTTGCCGTGCGGTAGCAGAGAGAACAATCTATGACTAGGGTGGCTGGAGTCATTGACAATTTTTAGGGCCTTCCTCTGACCGCCTGGTATAGAGTGGTCGGAAGCCGAGCAGTTGCCATGGCAGGCGGTGATGCAACCAGTCAGGATGCTCTCGATGGTGCAGCTGTAGAACTTTTTGAGGTCTGAGGATCCATGCCAAATCTTTTCAGTCTCCTGAGGGTGAATAGGCTTTCTCATGCCCTCTTCACGACTGTCTTGGTGTGTTTGGACCAAAATGGCAAGAAGACAAAGAAGAATGGATGCACATGCTGCGTTAACGCTGCTACATGATCTGAATGAAAATTACTCAGATGGCGGGGAAGAAATGAATCATGACATCTCTTATGATTACAGGTGCCTGCGCCACTACCAAATGAAACAGTGAGACAGGAGAGAGGAAGGGATGGCACCGTTAAGATAGAACAAGCCGGTGACAATGCTATGGGCTGATTATCATTACAAAATGTAATCACTGAGAGAGCAGGACCTACATCTCAAGCAAAAAACAACATCAGCAATTCACTCACCAGCTTTCGTTGTTTATGTGACATGGACATGCTACAGCATTCAGGGACTGAACTGTGGCTAAGGCGCACACGGAGCAAGGAGACACTGCCTGGGATCTGTCTGTTGATGAGCTGGAAGCGTTCATTTAAATCCTGTATGTCTGTGGAGCATTCGGTGGAAAGAGCGTGTATATGGAGAGCTTCTGGTCAGACGTGTATGGGATACTTTTCTTTGGAGAAACCATGTCATGGCATCGCTTCAGAGAGATGATGCGTTACCTCAATTTTTATGATAAAGAAACTGACAAATTTGCCATACTATCTGATGTATAAATAACTGAAATGTTTTTACTGCTGTCATATCGACACTTGTATTCATTATAATGCCATTATTACTTTTGTGCTGATTTTCACTATTAACAATCACACTTGTTGCTTATAATGATGTTGAAGCTACTGATGTTTTCATCATTTGACCACTCTTCTTGCTGACTGTGCGTCTTGTTGGTTGGGGTATTTTTTTTATTTTGTCGTTATAAAAATAAGCTGTTAACGTGTTCCAACACGTACGCTTTCTGTTTCATAGTTCTAACAAAGGCACTCCACAAATAAAAATGATTGAACAATTTGAATTTTTTTTAAATTGTTTTTTCTGTTTTTACATATAGCCTACAGTAACATAAACTAATGAAAATGCTATTGTGTTATTTGAAATACCTTAGACCTTCATAAACACAACCAAATTATTATTTTTGTGATAGCATATATGTATGAATTACGCTGTTAGAATGTTGCAGTCAAAATGACTGCTCATTAGCTTGAAGGGGGGTCCCTCAAGGCCCAGCGGTTTTAGTGTTAATAAAACCTTTAATGGCGTCCCATAAAATCCAGGATCATCAACATAATTTTGTTAATCATTATGAATTTGTTCAATTCAGTTACAAATTGTTCACAGAAGTAGGATGCTGTAGCAAGGAAACATAAAAGCGCCATCTTGTGGCTCTTTTAGGAGATTCTGAAATCTGGCAGCAATAAGCATAATGATCAGATTTCTATTTTCTTGATTAAAGAAAATAGAGGAGTAGCTAATAGTACGAAATCGATTCGGGAGAATGTTTTGTGCCTGTTTGAATAGAAAGTGTAATCTTTTACTTTAGGGTTATTAGCTCGCCAGGCATCAATAAGGTTGTAAATCAGATAGTATATGTTGGAGAGCCTTGGGTGCCTGTGGATTGTAGTTGGTTTTATTAGATTTGTCCCGTATGTCCAGAATGGTATTCATGTCTGTCCCAATAACCAGTTGGAATTCAGTTAATTCTAGCAATGTGCTGTCCAGAGAATCAAAAAACATAGGGTCATATGAATTTGGAGCATACACATTAATAAAGGCAATTTTCTTTCCATTATGGATACATTTAAGGAAAGTGATTCTGCCTTTTTGGTCTTCGCCTTTACCCAAGATGGTAATTTTGAGTTTGTTATGTATCATTATGATTGCACCATTAGTTTTGTTTGGGGCTGATGAAAAAGCATCCAATTTGTACAAATGGTTCTCTACATGAATGCCAGGATTCTGTGGGATGCCACCAAAGGTTTTATTAAAAATAATGCAACTTCATTTGCATCTGGGTTGAATAAATCCCAATTAAAGAAGATATCAAAATTAGAAATGTTGTTAATTGTGTTAGAGCATTCTCAACAAACACTATTTTCAGACCAGGTAGCTATTACTCTTTCCAAAGTTAAGACAGAACTTAATTTATTGATAAGACAGAGTGCAGGATTTTCTATCCATCGAGTAAGACTAAACCATTACTTCCATTACTTCCATGGCCAACAAGCTACGCAGTAATGATCAATTAGCTGATAAACTGTAGCAACTGTTGAATCTGAATTACTATCAGAACCCAAATTAATCAAAGATTCTACCACTTCTTTAAAGAACTGTTCACCTCTGATTGTAAATCCACACCAAGCCAGACTAAGTCCTTTCTAAAATAATTAGTAACTCTTCTTCTCTCAACAGAGGAAGCCACCTCGCTGGGAACCCAAATCTCTCTCAATGAACTGAAAAGGGCATTGGATAGCATGAACAAAGGCAAATCACCTGGAAGGGATAGTATTCCTCCTGAGGTCTATTAAAAATGTGGAATCAATTAGGTCCAGGCTCTGTCGCAGCCGGCCGCGACCGGGAGACTCATGGGCGGCGCACAATTGGCCCAGCGTCGTCCAGGGTAGGGGAGGGAATGGCCGGCAGGGATGTAGCTCAGTTGATAGAGCATGGCGTTTGCAACGCCAGGGTTGTGGGTTTGATTCCCACGGGGGGCCAGTATGAAAAAAAAAAATATATATATATATATGTATTCACTAACTGTAAGTCGCTCTGAATAAGAGCGTCTGCTAAATGACGTAAATGTAAATGTCCACTATTGCTCGAAATGGTTAATACAGCCATTCACAAAGGTTCATTAGGGACAGATGTGAACACAGCACTAATTTAGCTTTTATTTAAAAAAGGTAAGGATTCCACCCAGTTTTCTGATTATCACAGATGTTAAATTGTTTTCCAAAATGTTGTCATCTTGTCTCAAGACTTACCCAAATTGATCCACACGGACCAAAGCGGGTTTGTTAAAAAGCGTCGACTATTACATATCTTAGATGCTTTATCAGAATCAACAGCTCCTTGGGCTGTATTATCTTTTCGATGCAGAAAAAGCTTTTGATAGACTAGAATGGTCATATCTCTGGTCTGTCTTGGAATATATAGGAATTGGCTCCAATTTCATTAACATGATAAATATACTATATGCCAATCCCTCAGCCATAGTTATAACAGGCAATATCTGCTCCGCTCCATTCAGAATCACTAGAAGCAGCAGACAAGGAGATCCAATTTCGCCTCTGCTATTCCTATTATCCATGGAACCTCTGGCCCAGGCAATTCGGCAATCGAAGGAAATAACACCAATGTCTCTCAAATCTACTGATTACTTAATCTCATTATACGCAGACAATATCTTACTGTAGCTAGACAATGTGTCTGAATCACTCCCAAACGCATTGAAGAGCCTAGATAAATTCTGCTTCATCTCAAGTTATACAATTAATCTAACCAAATCAGCCCAACTGCCTCTCAAGACCCCGATGGAGAACACCATATCTACTTATGGAATCCCAATGGTTTCCGATGAAAAATATTTGGGAGTACATACGCTGAGAGTACAAAACATTAGGAACACCTGCTCTTTCCATGACATAGACTGACCAGGTGAACCCAGGTGAAAGCTATGATCCCTTATTGATGTCACAGTGTAGATGAAGGGGAGGAGAGGTTAAAGAAGGATTTTTAAGCATTGAGACAATTGGGACATGGATTGTGTATATGTGCCATACAGAGGGTGAATGGGCAAGACAAAATATTTACAGTGAGCACCATAATTCATTGGACAGTGACCATTTTTTTGTTATTTTGGTTCTGTACTCTAGCACTTTGATTTTGAAAGGATACAATGACAATGAGGGTGAAGTGCAGACTGTCAGCTTTAATTTGAGGGTATTTTCATACAGTGGAAAAGGCTCACTTGTCTTCATCGATGATGTGACTGCAGACAGAAGTAGAACAATGAATTCTGAAGTCTACAGAAATATTTTATCTGCTCAGATAAAACCAAATGCCTCCAAACTCATTGGACGGCACTTCATCATGCAACAAGATAATGACCCTAAACATACTGCTAGAGCAATGAAGGGGTTTTTGATGGCCAAAAAGTGGAAAATCCTTGACTGGCTGAGTCAATCACCGGATCTGAATCCAATTGAACATACATTTTACATGCTGAAGAGGAGACTGAAGGCAATAAGTCCCCGAAACAAGCAGGAACTGAAGATGGCTGTAGTACAGGCCTGGCAGAGCATAACCAGGGAAGATACCCAGCGTCTGGTGATGTCGATGCATCACAGACTTCAAGCAGTCATTGCATGCAAAGGATATGCGACCAAATATTAACAATGATTACTTTATTCTACATTATGTTAAACTGTCCAATGTTTTTTGATGGCCGAAAATGGGGGGGACCATGTACAAAAGCTTCTATAATTTCTAAACGGTTCATCCGATATGTATGAAAATACCCTCAAATTAAAGCTGACAGTCTGCACTTCACCCTCATTGTCATTGTATCCTTTCAAACTCAAAGTGCTAGAGTACAGAACCAAAATAACAAAAAAATGGTCACTGTCCAATACATTATGGGGCTCACTGTAAGTGCATTTGAACAGGGTATGGTAGTAGGTGCCAAGCGCACCGGTTTGAGTGTGTCAAGAACTGCAACGCTACTAGGTTTTTCACGCTCAACAGTTTCCCGTGTGTATCAAGAATGGTCCACTACCGAAAGGAAATCCAGCTAACGTGACACAACTGTGGGAAGCATTGGAATCAACATGGGCCAGCATCCCTGTGGAACACCTTTTAGTCCATTCCCTGATGAATTGAGGCTGTTCTGAGGGCAAAAGGGGGTGCAACTCAACATTAGGAAGGTGTTCCTAAGGTTTTGTACACTCAGTGTATAGTTCCTTCTTTAGATAAAACCCTTGCCAGACATTTTTACAGAACACATTCAATCTGACCTCAGTACATTTACATTTTTTAGCAGACGCTCTTATCCAGAGCGACTTACAGTTAGTGCATACATTATTCTTTTTTTATTTTCATACTGGCCCCCCGTGGGAATCCAACCCACTACCCTGGCGTTGCAAACGCCATGCTCTACCAACTGAGCTACCTCCCTGCCGGCCATTCCCTCCCCTACCCTGGACCAATTGTGCGCCGCCCCATTGGTCTCCCGGTTGCGGCCAGCTACAGCAGAGCCTGGATTCGAACCAGGATCTCTAGTGGCACAGCTGGCACTGCAATGCAGTGCCTTAGACCACTGCGCCACTCGGGAGACATCAGTAGATGGAATAATATCCCAGTTGCTTTAACCGGCAGAATATCTATTGTCAAAATGAATATATTGCCACGGCTGAACTTCTGTAGTTCAATGCTTCCCTTGGCTCCCCCTTCTGACTATTGGGATAAAATGAATAGTGCGGTTTCAAAATGTATATGGCAAGGTAAACAATCGTGGATAAAATTTATACATTTACAAAGAGGGAAAGACGTAGGAGGACTATCTGTGCCTAACCTTAAATTGTATTTCCAGGCTCTAGACATGATTATTTGTCACGATCATTAAAAATAGCTGACCAAGGCGCAGCGTGGTAAGCGTACATCTTTATTACTTGTACACACAATGAACCAAAACAATAAACGATACGTGAAGTCCTAGGTTAAATACACAAACCTTCCGGAACAAGATCCCACAAAACAAAAGTGCCAACAGGCTGCCTAAGTATGGTTCCCAATCAGAGACAACAAGCAACAGCTGCCTCTGATTGGGAACCAGCCTGGCCAACATAGAAATACGTGAACTAGAACACCCATAGACAACTAAACATAACAAGTCTACACCCTGGCTCAACATTTAAGAGTCCCCAGAGCCAGGGCGTGACAGTACCCCCCCCCCCAAAGGCGCGGACTGCGACCGCGCCAACCAAAAACAACAGGGGAGGGGCCGGGTGGGCATTCCGCCTCGGAGGCGGATCCGGCTCCGGGCGTGACCACCACTCTCTCGCTACCCCCCGTAGCGCCCCTGGTCTGGCTCCGGCGTGGAGCAGCTGACCGGTGCCGGACCAGGCACAGGTGGAACAGGCACGGACGTGCCGGACTGACGACGCGCACCACTGGCTTGGTGCGGGGAGTGGGAACGGGCTGACGACGCGCACCCCTGGCTTGGTGCGGGGAGCAGGAACTGGCCGGACCGGGCTGACGACGCGCACCACTAGCTTGGTGCGGGGAGCAGGAATGGGCCGGGCCGGGCTGGCGACGCGCACCACAGGCTTGGTGCGGGGAGCAGGAACAGGCCGGACCGGGCTGGCGACGTGCACCATAGGCTTGGTGCGGGGAGCAGGAACAGGCCGGACCGGGCTGGCGACGCGCACCGCTGGCTTGGTGCGGGGAGCAGGAACAGGCCGGACCGGGCTGGCGACGCGCACCACTGGCTTGGTGCGGGAACAGGAACAGGCCGGACCGGGCTGACGACGCGCACCACTGGCTTGGTGCGGGGAGCAGGAACAGGCCGGACCGGGCTAGCGACGCGCACCACTGGCTTGGTGCGGGGAGCAGGAACAGGCCGGACCGGGCTGGCGACGCGCACCACTGGCTTAGTGCGGGGAGCAGGAACGGGCCTGACCGTACTGGGAACACACACCACTGGCCTTGTGCGGGAATCAGGAACGGGCCGGACCGGACTGGTAACACACCCCAGTACCTCTCGCCGTGCCTCTACACTACCCTTCTCCCTCGTGACCAGTGGCCCCCGTAATCTGGCGGCCTCCTCTGCTAACCTGCTGAACCGCTCTATCGCGGCCTCCCGCTGCCTCACCGTCCACGGTGTGAGCCCCCCCCCCTAAAAATGTATTGGGCTTGTCTCTCCCCCGTGCTCAAGGCCTCCATCCCTCTTGCCAGACTCGCACTCATCTCCTCCCAAGTCCATCCTCTCTCCTCGTCACGCTGCTTGATCCAGTCGAGGTGGGATCTTCTGTCACGATCGTTAAAAACAGCGGACCAAGGCGCAGCGTGGTAAGCGTACATCTTTATTACTTGTACACACAACGAACCAAAACAATAAACGATACGTGAAATCCTAGGTTAAATACACAAACCTTCCGGAACAAGATCCCACAAAACAAAAGTGCCAACAGGCTGCCTAAGTATGGTTCCCAATCAGAGACAACAAGCAACAGCTGCCTCTGATTGGGAGCCACCCTGGCCAACATAGAAATATGTGAACTAGAACACCCATAGACAACTAAACATAACAAGTCCACACCCTGGCTCAACATTTAAGAGTCCCCAGAGCCAGGGCGTGACATTATTCTGCCCCCTGGTTCAGTATGGAGAGAAATGTGGTGTCTCCTATTGCCCAGGAAGCGGTGGTCTTCACTGATATACCCCTTAAACAATGTAAACTACGCTTTGGTCCTATTATTGCTCACCCAATTTCTATTTGGGGCAAAATTGATTAAAAAAAAAAAACTGGGAATCAAAATGGCATGCCCATACTTCAATATTTCACAATAATGCCCTGTGATCTGGAGGGCGGACTTTTGCATCCCCCCACTGGTCCAAATTAATCCATAACCTTACCGATATCATGGACAGCAATAGTTTTGAGAACATTCCAAGATTTGAAAGATACATACACATTACCAGGCAACTCCTTTTTTCTATATTTACAAGTTAGGTCAGTTTATGTCAGCTATGCTACCGAAACATCCAATGATGGGATTTATAAATACATTATCTGGGCTCCCGAAAGGACTGGTCTCTATAATATATAAACAACTTTTGGAAAGCTCATATTCTGAGCTAACCATTAAAAAGGTATGGTCGACAGAGCTAATTGATTCTGAACCACGCTTTAACTAGAACAGAATATGGAAAAATGGGGACTGAGGGGGAGAATGAGTCAGGGTTATCTTTGTATGCATTTATTTGATTGTTTTGATACCTGTAACCCCCCTCTGAAAAAGAAAATTGACAACACAAAAAAAGATGAATTGCGGTCAAATGGAAAAGACGAGTGTCACAGGGTTGATGCTTATGTCAATACATCGCAGTCAATGGGAATGTGTCTGGGAATGTGTCTTGTTAGAATGAATTCTGAAAAGGATATTGAAACTGTCTGTGTCTACCTGCCTGCGTGCCTGCCTGTGTTTGTCTGTCTGCCTGCCTGCCTGCCTGAGTTTTTCACCAATTTACCCATTGCAGCTGTATCACCAACTTTCTTTGCCTTAAATGCAATGTATTGAGTTACGCGTCAATGCCCTTGATGCATATTTATGCGTCAATATCCTGTCTGTGGAGCTGTGAGAGAGGAGAAAGAGAGGAGGGAGGGGAAGGGAAAGAGAGGGAGGAGAGAGAGAGAGTCAACAGACATACAGAGGTGAGAGAGGGGAGGGAGAGATAGATGAGAGGAGGGGGAGGTGAAGGAGATGGTGAAGGAGGAAGGGGGAGATATGAGGGAGAAAGAGAGAGATAGAAGAGTGGGAGAGAGAGAAAGAGAGAGGAGGAGGGAGAGAGAGGGGCAGGAGGGGGTGAAAGAAGGGGGAGGGAGAGAAAAGAGGCAGTGGATAAAGAGGTGGTAGAGAGAAAGAGACAGAGGGAGGCAAAGAGAAGGAGGGAGGGAGAGAGACAGAGAAGAGAGACATGTCTGTCTGAGTAATCTTTTCCTCTTTTCCCATTGACTGGAATGTATTGACATAAGCATCGATTGGTTGACAGTCTTCTTTTCCCATTGAATGCAATGAATTGACAGAAGCATCAATTGGTTGATGTTTATCTTTTGCTATTGACTGCAATGTATTGACATAAGCATCCACCCTGTGACGCTTATCTTTTCCCATTGGCACTGCAAAGCCTGCTGGGAGCATAGCCAGTTGACATAAGAATCAATTGGTTGATGCCTAACTTTGAGCAAAAACGTGACAGGATGACGTTCTGAGGTTGATAATGGGCAAAAAAATACCTATTCTATATTTGATCTCAATGAGAATACAATATGGATACTTAAAGATTGAATGAAAATACTGTACCTTTCCAGTTAATTGAGTTTCCACTGCAGTGGTGGGCCCACTGGAAGCCCCACACTGTGTACATCCACAGTCTACCATCCATTTCCTCCATCAGTAGTCCAACCAGCATCACCACTACCACTACCGATAGAACCAAAGATTGCTACAACACTGTTTTACTGCACATATGCTACAGTTCCATGTTATTGCAGCAGGGGCACATCTGATTGGCAAGTCCTTCTTGGCTAGCTGGGTGGCTGTGGCTGTCAGGTCTGTGAGCAGGGATGAAAGCGTGGGGAGCGGAGTGCCATGTTTCCAGATGGGTCCACTGATAGCAGCCATTCATCTTCATGGGGCGGAACGAGGCGGAGAGAGATCCAGGCACGCTAGGCCTTTTATATCTGCTATCTGCCAGGAGGCCCCAGACTAAACCAGACGGAAAATGCTTCATGTTAGCGCAGGTCTTGGAATAGTCACTGTGTTAGTGAGTCTCAGTGTGGAGGAGGCCACTGTTTGGAGACCTTTAGGAGCTCTCCAATGAGCTGTGTGCTGACATACTGCTCAGTGGTGGAAAAAGTACCCAATTGTCATATTTGAGTAAAAGTAAAGATACCTTAATAGAAAATGACTCAAGTAAAAGTGAAAGTCACCCAGTAAATACTACTTGAGTAAAAGTCTAAAAGTATTTGATTTTAAATATACTTAAGTATCAAAAGTAAAAGTATACATTATTTCAAATTACTTCTATTAGGCAATCCAAACGGCAAAATTCTCTAGTTTTTCAAATTTACGGATAGTCAAGGGCACACCAACACTCAGACATCATTTACAAAAGAAGCATGTGTGTTTAGTGAGTCCGCCAGATCAGAGGCAGTAGGGATGACCAGGGAGGTTCTCTTGATAAAAGTGTGTGAATTGGACCATTTTCCTGTCCTGTTAAGCATTCAAAAATGTACTTTTGGGTGTCAGGGAAAATGTATGGAGTAAAAAGTACATTATTTTCTTTAGGAATGTAGTGGAGTAAAAGTAAAAGTTGTCAAAAATATAAATAGTAAAGTACAGATACCCCAAAAAACGACTTAAGTAGTAATTTAAAGTATAAATTAAATACTTTACACCACTGATACTGCTCAGGCAACACTCAGATCCCTGCCTTTACTCAGTTACATGCTGATGATAGAGTGGTGTGTGTGTGCTTGTGTGTATGCCCATGCATGCCTGCGTGCGTGAGTGTGTGTGTACGCTCCTGTGCGTAAACAAATACCTCATAAGACAGAACTGTGTATTTTTTATTCCTAACAGTGAAAGTTCAACAAAGATCAACTTGGTCTCATAGACGATAATTAAATCCAGGCCACTGAAATTAGTATGATATGTTATGTTTGGTGTGGTTACATAAAACAGAAGGTTATTTAAGGCAAAAACTAAAGTATGGTGGTTGGCTGGGGTGTATGGATGGATGGGTGAGCGTATAACGCAAACATCTAGTAACCTAAAGGTTGCGTGTTTGAATCTCATCAGGGACAACTTTGGTATTTTAGCAACTTTGCAACTACTTATTACTTTTAAGCTACTTTGCAACTACTTAGCATGTTAGCTAACCCTTCCCCTAACCCTTTAATCTAACTCCTAACCTTAACCCCTAGCCTAGCTAACATTAGCCACCTAACTAACAGTGTTGATAGTTAAGGGATAGCTTCAATGTGCTTTCTGTCATTTTATTGACTAACGCACTTGAATTAGGGGAAACAAAAATCCTAAAAAGGCACTTCCTAAGAGCTTTGTTATACTTGCCATTGTGCCCACTGTAATCTTTAAAAGGGAACTGCACCCGCTGATTTGGCCTTGTTTTTTGGATTGCTCCTCAAGAAATGCTGGCAGCCATGACAGAAGCCAAACTTGAGTTGGCTTGGGGGTTTGGTTTGATGTGGGTGTTTCTTGGGTGTGTCCTTGCCACCACCAAGACACACCCATCTGTCAGAACCTTGCCCACAGCTGTTTCCTCCCACTCACTCACAACAAATAAACCTGCAGGTTGAGTTCAATAACTACAGGCAGATGTATGGTGAGATGCCAGAGGAAGCTTTGAATAGGTCAGTAGCCTACAGAGGAATATGATAAGAATGCAATTGTTGAATTTATGTAGATATTCTAAACTAAGTGTTTTGATAACTTTAAAATGTAGTAACAGGTCCATGTAGAATAAACAACCCATTACATAACACCATAGGAGCAGGGTTCTGCTAATATAACAATGTGCACCTTTCATCTTTTATTGTCATTCCCAGCCGATACAGATACTGTGTCTATCAGCATTTTGTCTGGTGGTAATGGGGCTACCTTGGCAAACATGTCAGAGTGGTCATACATTCCTGTGTGGTGTCCCATATACAACAGAAATTCCCTGATCCTGGTGCAGAATACACAGGCTTTCTCCCTCCCCATATTGACTGATAACATTCAATTCAATAATACAAAAAGACAATACAAGTAAAAGTTGTGTATATTTTTCACAGCACAGTGGGAAAATATATGGCAGCTAGAAATCAACACTGGATGGGTCTTCAGAGATAGGGTTGAGAGTAGCTGAAGGGTGGGACTAAAAACAAACAAAAGATAACTAATGTAAATTATAAACTGGGTGGTTTGAACCCTGAATGCTGATTGGCTGACAGCCGTGGTATATCAGAGTATGACAAAGCATTTATTCTTACTGCTCTAATTACATTGGTAATCAGTTTATAATAGCAATAAGGCACCTCAGAGGTTTGTGTTATGGCCAAAATACCACGGCTAAGAGCTAAATCCAGGCACTCCGCGTTGCGTCGCGCATAAGAACAGCCCTTAGTCGTGGTATATTGTCTATATACCACACCCCCTCGTGCCTTATTACTTAAATATACTGTGTCCGTAAAATGTATATAGTATGTATAAACTGGAAGTAGAAGCTTAAGTATTGTTGGCCATTAGTTTACTCCAATTAGGGGAGGGGTGGTAGGGTTAGGGGAAAATAATAAAAATGAAAATATATCAAATGTGTACGCTACCAGTCAAAAGTTTGGACACACCTACTCATTCAAGGGTTTTTCTTTCTTTTTTTAAAAACTATTTTCTACATTGTAGAATAATAGTGAAGACATCAAAACTATTAAATAACACAAATGGAATCATGTAGTAACCAAAAAAGTGTTAAAACAAATCAAAATATATGTAATATTTTAGATTCTTCAAATAGCCACCCTTTGCCTTGATGATAGCTTTGCACACTCTTGGCATTCGCTCAACCAGCTTCACCTGGAATGCTTTTCCAACAGTCTTGAAGGAGTTCCCACATATGCTGAGCACTTTTTGGCTGCTTTTCCTTCTCTCTGCCGTCCGACTCATCCCAAACCATCTCAATTGGGTTGAGGTCGGGGGATTGTGGAGGCCAGGTCATCTGATGCAGCACTCCATCACTCTCCTTCTTGGTAAAATAGCCCTTACACAGCCTTGAGGTGTGTTGGGTCATTGTCCTGTTGAAAAACAAATGATAGTCCCACTAAGCCCAAACCAGATGGGAGGGCGTATCACTGCAGAATGCTGTGGTAGCCATGCTGGTTAAGTGTGCCTTGAATTCTAAATAAATCACAGACAGTGTCACCAGCAAAGCACCCCCACACCATAACAGCTCCTCCTCCATGCTTTACGGTGGGAAATACACATGCGGAGATCATCCATTCACCCATATCGCGTCTCACAAAACCACGGCGGTTGGAACCAAAAATCTCAAATTTGGACTCCAGACCAATGGACAAATTTCCACCAGTCTAATGTCCATTGCTTTGTTTCTTGGCCCAAGCAAGTCTCTTCTTCTTATTGGTGTCCTTTAGTAGTTTTTTCTTTGCAGCAATTCGACCATGAAGGCCTGATTCACACAGTCTCCTCTGAACAGTTGATGTTGAGATGTGTCTGTTACTTGAACTCTGTGAAGAATTTATTTGGGCTGCAATTTCTGAGGCTGGTAACTATAATGAAATTATCCTCTGCAGCAGAGGTAACACATTCCTGTGGGGGTCCTCATGAGAGCCAGTTTCATCATAGCGCTTGATGGTTTTTGCGACTGCACTTGAAGAAACTATCAAAGTTCTTGAAATGTTCCGTATTGACTGACCGTCATGTCTTAAAGTAATGATGGACTGTTGTTTCTCTTTGCTTATTTGAGCTGTTCTTGCCATAATATAGACTTGGTCTTTTACCAAATAGGGCTATCTTCTGTATACCCCCCCTACCTTGTCACAACACAACTGATTGGCTCAAACGCATTAAGAAGGAAAGAAATCCCACAAATTTACTTTTAAGAAGGCACACCTGTTAATTGAAATGCATTCCAGGTGACTACCTCATGAAGCTGGTTGAGAGAATGCCAAGAGTGTGCAAAGCTGTCATCAAGGCAAAGGGTGGCTATTTGAAGAATCTCAAATATAAAATATATTTTGATTTGTTTAACACTTTTTTGGTACTACATGATTCCATATGTGTTATTTCATAGTTTTGATTTCATCACTATTATTCTACAATCTAGAAAATAGTAAAAATGAATGAGTAGGTGTGTCCAAACTTTTGACTGGTAGCGTATATATTAAAAATAATATATCTATTTACAAAACAATATATATGGGGGATTGGAAATTATGCAGACAACTACATTGATAGAAGCCACAATCTATATGCAATATTAACGCTGATCTACCCCCCCCCCCCCCCCCCAAAAAAAAAAACGTTGTTACTAGAAAAAAAAATAAGGCCGAGCGCCAAGTCTGGACTCCATCACATCATCTTGCAAGTCTCCAAGTGCTGGCTCCATAGATGCATCTGTGAACACATACACAGTCACTATTCTATTGCCAATGGCAGTTAGGAGAAGTGATATTTGACAAACAAACATATACTATGTTGAAGTTTGAACAGGTCAGACTAAACCTATACAATTTTGGTATCCCAATCGACGAAGGTTGGTGAGCAGGCAAGAGGTGAGGCTGGCGGTAAGGTCTTTTTGCCAGCGCCAAATTCATGGGCATAGCAGCGTAGATCAGCTCCTGGCCCCTCATCAAAGATACTGGTCGGTTACACACAACACACACAGAGCACTGATTACATTATCAATGGTGGTTATGATTAACATGGTGGAACCAACCTGATCGCTGCATTCAACTTTCTATTTCACTTCATGATATGTGAAGTGAAATAGAATGGTACATGCAGCAATCAGGCTGGTTCCACCAGGCTATGTTATGAAGGTGAATTGGGACAAAGCTCGAAACAGTTTTGACCTTTGACCAGGTCACCAACCTGATTCAAGTGTCCTCCCTTATCCATTGATAGGAAGGCTCAAAACGAAGGCATGTCTGCGAGGGTTCCCCTTGCTGGTCTTCTTTATGTGCATGTTCGGCTTGCAAACTGGACATCTCTCGAACAACTGCAGCAGGCAATCCTCATAAACAATGTACTTCCTAATCTTATCAGGTGGTGTTGACTGGGAGGGCCTATGGCAGGGTGATACAATAGACAGCCAAGTGGTAAATTGCTTTTTGATAATGCCTTCACAACCAAAGTTGCTCTACTATTTGAATCTGCTTGGCTGGGTAATTAACCTACACGTTTATCAAACCAGAAATGTTTTCATAGAACTAATGTTAGCTAGCCTGCCTTGCTCTATCAAAAGATAACTACCTACGTAACCAGCAAGAACATTATCTAACATCGTTAGTTAAGTTATACCAGAGAGGTCATTATATTCCAGTATCTCTGGTTACTCACCACCACTGTTCGTTGCACACCAAGCTATTGTTACTGGTGCAGACCTGGGGACCGACGAACTCCTAGCACCTATTCCGACCACATACTAAGGTCCTTCGGCAGGGCATGCAAACCATAGAACTTTGGCTGTGGAGTCATGGTCAATCTGTATAGGGCCAGTGATCCTTTGAACGCGTTTGGGGGCGATGAAACAATGGAGCCCCATTCAATGAAGGGAAGCGAAGTGGGCGGAGGGGCGACTTGCACGTGGAGCTTGGCAAAAGGGGGTATGATTTGTTGACATAATTGTAATCCAAACCCAACCTTCATTTACTCGTTGTGACGCACTGTGGTTCCAAACTCCGTTTTAGACTGACTTTATGACCAAAATGATCCTATTTACACTTTGTAGTCAATTTTGACACTAGAATAACTGTTTCTTACTCAGGCCATTTTTCAAAAGAGATTAGTTGCATTTTAGCGCCAATCGGTCTTTAAAGCTCACGCACTGTTACTTTTTGTTTATCATAACAGATCTTAAACTGCTTTGCTCTCATTTCCTCATAACTCATGAACTCATAACCGTGAGAAAGGAATGTCTTTGAAGAGAGGATCATTTGTCCATTAATTCTCTCAGCTCAGGTCAGGGTGGCACTCTTTCGCTCTCCCTCCCTTTCCTCTCTCTCTCTCTCTCTCCCTCCATCTAACTGTCTGTCTGCGTGTCTCTCTCTCTCTCCCTCCATCTAACTGTCTGTCTGTTTGCGTGTCTCTCTTTCTCTCCCTCCTCTTTTTCTCCTCTGCCCCCTGCCTCGCTCTCTCTCTCTCTCGCTCTCTGACTCTCTTTGACATGACATTCTGCTTCCCCTTATTTTAGAAATGGAGTAACTCCAGTATAATCTTGTTTTTGTTTTACGTTGGTCGGCTGCTAGAGAGTCATGTTCGCCGGCACGCTATTGAAGGAAATTGGTAAATAACAGGTGTTAAGTGACAGGCTATTTCTAGCCTGGTAAATGGTCTAAACAAACTGAGATAAATCGGGTAAACGTCCGGGTTACTCACAAACAGTGTTTTGGAGGTATGGCTGGTCGGACAAAAGCGTCAGTCAACAGGAGTGGGGACAATGTCAGCTAAACACAACTCGGAAGTCTTTGTGTCGACTGTTTTTAGAGATTTGGCCAGACTGAAATTGTTACTCATATTGATCATTCTGATAAAATTGTTGCCTATGGCTGTGTGTGTGTGTAAGAGCTTGTGTCTTCAGGTGTGTGTGTATGTACACTACCGTTCAAAAGTTTGGGTTTACTTAGAAATGTCCTTGTTTTCGAAAGAAAAGCAATTTTTTTGTCTATTAAAATAACATCAAATTGATCATAAATACAGTGTAGACATTGTTAATGTTGTTAATGGCTATTGTAGCTGGAAACGGCTGATTTTTAATGGAATATCTACATAGGTGTACAGAGGCCCATTATCAGCAACCATCAGTCCTGTGTTCCAATGGCACGTTGTGTTTGCTAATCCAAGTTTATCATTTTAAAAGGCTAATTGATCATTAGAAAACCCTTTTGCAATTATGTTAGCACAGCTGAAAACTGTTGTGCTGATTAAAGAAGCAATAAAACTGGCCTTCTTGAGACTAGTTGAGTATCTGGAGCATCAGCAATTGTGGGTTCGATTACAGAATCAAAATGGCCAGAAACAAAGAACTTTCTTCTGAAACTCGTCAGTCTATTATTTTTTGAAGAAATGAAGGTTATTGCATGCGAGAAATTGCCAAGAAACTGAAGATCTCGTACAACGCTGTGTACTACTCCCTTCACAGAACAGCGCAAACTGTCTCTAACCAGAATAGAAAGAGGAGTGGGAGGCCCCGATGCACAACTGAGCAAGAGGACAAATACATTAGAGTGTCTAGTTTAAGAAACAGACGCCTCACAGGTCCTCAACTGGCAGCTTCATTAAATAGTACCCGCAAAACACCAGTCTCAACGTCAACAGTGAAGAGGCGACTCCGGGATGCTGACCTTCTAGGCAGAGTTGCAAAGAAAAAGCCATATCTCAGACTGGCCAATAAAAAGAAAAGATGGGCAGTCTGAGATATGGCTTTTTCTTTGCAACTCTGCCTAGAAGGTCAGCATCCCGGAGTCGCCTCTTCACTGTTGACATTGAGACTGGTGTTTTGCAGGTACTACAAAAAATGCATTACAGACAAAAGACTTTACAATTTACATACATTTTAAAACATGAACATGTAGTGTGTGTGTGTGTGTGTGCATCTTTCAGTTACACATACAGTACAGTGTGCAAAGTTGTCATCAAGGCAAAGGGTGGCTATTTGAAGAATCTCAAATATAAAATACATTTTGATTTGTTTAACACTTTTTTGGTTACTACATGATTCCATATGTGTTATTTCATAGTTTTGATGTCTTCACTATTATTCTACAATGTAAAAAAAAGAAAGAAAGAAAGAAAACCCCTTAAATGAGTAGTTGTGTCCAAACTTTTGACTGGTAGTGTACATGTCAGTACATACACACAACAAGTAGGTCAGATGGGGGAGAGGCGTTGTGCCATGAGGTGTTGCTTTATTTGTTTTTTGAAACCAGGTTTGCAGTTATCTTGCGCTATGTAAGATAGAAGGGAGTTCCATGCACTCATGGCTCTGTATAATACTGTATGTTTCCTTTCATTTGTTCTGGACCTGGGGACTGAGAAAAAACCACTGGTGGCATGTCTGGTGGGGTAAATGTGTGTGTCAGTGCTGTGTGTAAGTTAACTATGCAAACAATTTGGAATTTCCAACACATGACTGTTTTTTATAAAAACAAGAAGTGACGCGGTCAGTCTTTCCTCAACTCTTAGCCAAGAGAGACTGGCATGCATAGTATTAATGCTAGCCCTCTAATTACAATGAAGAGCAAGACGTGCCGCTCTGTTCTGGGCCAGCTGCAACTTAACTAGGTCTTTCTTTGCAGCACTTGACCATATGACTGGAAAATAATCAAGATAAGATAAAACTATAGCCTGCAGGACTTGCTTTGTGGAGTGTGGTGTCAAAAAAGCAGAGCATCTCTTTATTACGGACAGACCTCTCCCCATATTTACAGCCATTGAGTCTATATGTTTTGACCATGACTGTTTACAATCTAAGGTAACACCAAGTAATTTAGTCTCTTCAACTTGTTCAACAGCCACACCATTCATTACCAGATTCAGCTGAGGTCTAGAACTTAGAGAATGATTTGTACCAAATACAATGCTCGTAGTTTTAGAGATGTTCAGGACCAGTTTATTACTGGCCACCCATTCCAAAACAGAATGCAACTCTTTGTTAAGGGTTTCAGTGACTTCATTAGCTGTGGTTGCTGATGCGTATATGGTTGAATCATCAGCATACATGGACACACATGCTTTGTTTAATGCCAGTGGCAGGTCATTGGTAAAAATAGAAAAGAGTAGAGGGCCTAGAGAGCTGCCCTGCGGTACACCACACTTGACATGTTTGACATTAGAGAAGCTTCCATTAAAGAAAACCCTCTGAGTTCTGTTAGACAGATAGTTCTGAATCCACGATATGGCAGAGGTTGAAAAGTCATAACACATACGTTTTTTCAACAGCAGGCTATGGTCAATAATATCAAAGGCTGCACTGAAATCTAACAGTACAGCTCTCACAATCTTCTTATTATCAATTTCTTTCAACTAATCATCAGTCATTTGTGTCAGTGCAGTACATGTTGAGTGCCATGCTCTATAAGCATGCTGAAAGTCTGTTGTTAATTTGTTTAGAGGGAAGTAGCATTGTATGGGGTCAAACACCATTTTTTCCAACAGTTTGCTAAGAGCTGGCAGCAAGCTACAGTGGGGGAAAAAAGTATTTAGTCAGCCACCAATTGTGCATGTTCTCCTACTTAAAAAGATGAGAGAGGCCTGTAATTTTCATCATAGGTACACGTCAACTATGACAGACAAATTGAGATTTTTTTTCTCCAGAAAATCACATTGTAGGATTATTTATGAATTTATTTGCAAATTATGGTGGAAAATAAGTATTTGGTCACCTACAAACAAGCCAGATTTCTGGCTCTCACAGACCTGTAACTTCTTCTTTAAGAGGCTCCTCTGTCCTCCACTCGTTACCTGTATTAATGGCACCTGTTTGAACTTGTTATTAGTATAAAAGACACCTGTCCACAACCTCAAACAGTCACACTCCAAACTCCACTATGGCCAAGACCAAAGAGCTGTCAAAGGACACCAGAAACAAACTTGTAGACCTGCACCAGGCTGGGAAGACTGAATCTGCAATAGGTAAGCAGCTTGGTTTGAAAAAATCAACTGTTGGAGCAATTATTAGGAAATGGAAGACATACAAGACCACTGATAATCTCCCCCGATCTGGGGCTCCACGCAAGATCTCACCCCGTGGGGTCAAAATGATCACAAGAACAGTGAGCAAAAATCCCAGAACCACACGGGGGGACCTAGTGAATGACCTGCAGAGAGCTGGGACCAAAGTAACAAAGCCTACCATCAGTAACACACTACGCCGCCAGGGACTCAAATCCTGCAGTGCAAGACGTGTCCCCCTGCTTAAGCCAGTACATGTCCAGGCCCGTCTGAAGTTTGCTAGAGTGCATTTGGATGATCCAGAAGAGGATTGGGAGAATGTCATATGGTCAGATGAAACCAAAATAGAACTTTTTGGTAAAAACTCAACTCGTCGTGTTTGGAGGACAAAGAATGTTGAGTTGCATCCAAAGAACACCATACCTACTGTGAAGCATGGGGGTGGAAACATCATGCTTTGGGGCTGTTTTTCTGCAAAGGGACCAGGACGACTGATCCGTATAAAGGAAAGAATGAATGGGGCCATGTATCGTGAGATTTTGAGTGAAAACCTCCTTCCATCAGCAAGGGAATTGAAGATGAAACGTGGCTGGGTCTTTCAGCATGACAATGATCCCAAACACACCGCCCGGGCAACGAAGGAGTGGCTTCGTAAGAAGCATTTCATGGTCCTGGAGTGGCCTAGCCAGTCTCCAGATCTCAACCCCATAGAAAATCTTTGGAGGGAGTTGAAAGTCTGTGTTGCCCAGCGACAGCCCCAAAACATCACTGCTCTAGAGGAGATCTGCATGGAGGAATGGGCCAAAATACCAGCAACAGTGTGTGAAAACCTTGTGAAGACTTACAGAAAACGTTTGACCTGTGTCATTGCCAACAAAGGGTATATAACAAAGTATTGAGAAACTTTTGTTATTGACCAAATACTTATTTTCCACCATAATTTGCAAATAAATTCATAAAAAATCCTACAATGTGATTTTCTGGTTATTTTTTTCTCATTTTGTCTGTCATAGTTGACGTGTACCTATGATGAAAATTACAGGCCTCTCTCATCTTTTTAAGTGGGAGAACTTGCACAATTGGTGGCTGACTAAATACTTTTTTTTCCCCACTGTAGATAGGTCTGCTGTTAGAATCAGTAAAGGCTGCTTTACCACTCTTGGGTAGTGGAATGACTTTGGCTTCCCTCCAGGCCTGAGGACAAAGACTTTCCTCTAGGCTCAGATTAAAGAAATTACAGATACAGTTGAAGTCGGAAGTTTACATACACCTTAGCCAAATACATTTAAACTCAGTTTTTCACAATTCCTGACATTTAATCCTAGTAAAAAGTCCCTGTCTTAGGTCAGTTAGGATCACCACTTTATTTTAAGAATGTGAATTGTCAGAAAAATTGTAGAGAGAACGATTTATTTCAGCTTTCATTTCTTTCATCACATTCCCAGTGGGTCAGAAGTTTACATACACTCAATTAGTATTTGGTAGCATTGCCTTTAAATTGTTTAACTTGGGTCAAACGTTTTGGGTAGCCTTCCACAAGCTTCCCACAATAAGTTGGGTGAATTCTGGCTCATTCCTCCTGACAGAGCTGGTGTAACTGAGTCAGGTTTGTAGGCCTCCTTGCTCGCACACACTTTTTCAGTTCTGCCCACAAATTTTCTATAGGATTGAGGTCAGGGCTTTGTGATGGCCACTCCAATACCTTGACTTTGTTGTCCTTAAGTCATTTTGCCACAACTTTGGAAGTATGCTTGGGGTCATTGTTCATTTGGAAGACCCATTTGCGATCAACCTTTAACTTCCTGACTGATGTCTTGAGATG
This sequence comes from Coregonus lavaretus, assembly GCF_964263955.1. Lineage (NCBI taxonomy): Eukaryota > Metazoa > Chordata > Actinopteri > Salmoniformes > Salmonidae > Coregonus > Coregonus lavaretus. The sequence goes on along the minus strand of NC_140010.1, from coordinate 31,222,859 downwards.
TTGCTTCAATATATCCACATAATTTTCCTTCCTCATGATGCCATCTATTTTGTGAAGTGCACCAGTCCCTCCTGCAGCAAGGCACCCCCACAGCATGATGCTGCCACCCCTGTGCTTCACGGTTGGGATGGTCTTCTTCGGCTTGCAAGCAACCCCCTTTTTCCTCCAAATGTAACAATGGTCATTATGGCCAAACAGTTCTATTTTTGTTTAATCAGATCAGAGGACATTTCTCCAAAAAGTACGATCTTTGTCCCCATGTGCAGTTGCAAACCGTAGTCTGGCTTTTTAATGGCGGTTTTGGAGCAGTTGCTTCTTCCTTGCTGAGCGGCCTTTCAGGTTATGTCGATATAGGACTTGTTTTACTGTAGATATACATACTTTTGTACCCGTTTCCTCCAGCATCTTCACAAGGTCCTTTGCTGTTGTTCTGGGATTGATTTGCACTTTTTGCACCAAAGTACGTTCATCTCTAGGAGACAGAGCATCTCCTTCCTGAGCGGTATGACGGCTGCGTGGTCCCATGGTGTTTATACTTGCGTATTATTGTTTGTACAGATGAACGTGGTACTTTCAGGCGTTCAGAAATTTCTCCCAAGGATGAACCAGACTTGTGGAGGTCTACAATTTTTTTTCTGAGGTCTTGGCTGATTTCTTTTGATTTTCCTATGATGTCAAGCAAAGAGGCACTGAGTTTGAAGGCCTTGAAATACATCCACAGGTACACCTCCCATTGACTCAAATAATGTAAATTAGCCTACCAGAAGCTTCTAAAGCCATGACATCATTTTCTGGAATTTTCCAAGCTGTTTAAAGGCACAGTCAACTTCTGACCCACTGGAATTGTGATAGAGTGAATTATAAGTGAAATAATCTGTCTGTAAACAATTGTTGGAAAATTACTTGTGTCATGCACAAAGTAGATGTCCTAACCGACTTACCAAAACTATAGTTTGTTAACAAGAAATTTGTGATGAATAAGCAATCGGATTTGATGAAATAATTTCATTTAAAGTATTCAACGTTTTTTTCCTATTACTCTTTATCTCTTTTTTTCACCTTTATTTATTATCTACCTTTATTATCATTGATCTTGGCTTCATGAAACAGTTTCTTCTTCTTTTTGTTGAGTTTAGTAACACATCATTTCTCAATTTGCAGTAAGTCAGCCAGTCAGATGTGCAAGCCAGACTTATTAGCCTCCTCTTTGGCCCCATCTCTTTCAACCATACAGTTTTTCAATTCCTCATCAATCCATGAAGCCTTAACAGTTCTAACAGTCCGTTTCTTAACAGGTGCATGTTTATCAATAATTGGAAGAAGCAATTTCATAAATTCATCAAGTGCAGTGTCTGGATGCTCCTTATTAATCACATCAAACCAACAAATATTTGTATCATCATCCACATAGGAGTCACAGCTAAATATTTTGTATGATCTCTTCTACACTATTTTAGGCCCAGCTTTTGGAACTTTGGCTTTCCTGGATATAGCCACTATATTGTGATCACTGCATCCAATGGGTACGGATACAGCTTTAAAATCAAGTTCTTCAGTATTAGTACAAATGTGATCAATACATGTGGATGATCTTGTTCCTGTAGCGTTTGTAAACACCCTGATAGATTGATTAATAACTTGAACTAGATTACAGGCCCGGGTTACAGTAAAACGCTTCCTCTTGAGCAGACAGTCAATATTCAGGTCCCCAAGAAAGTAGACCTCTCTGTTTACATCACATACACTATCAAGAATTTCACAAATATTATTTAGATACTGACTGTTAGCACTTGGTGGCCTATAGCAACAACCCAAAAGAAAGGCATTACAGGGATATGGCTCTGAATATATACAGCAACACCACCCCCATAAGAATTCCTGTCTCTTCTATAAATGTTATATCCTTGTATTGCTACTGCTGGATCATCAAATGAATTGTCTAAGCCAGTCTCAGAAATGGCTAATATCTGAATGTTATCTGATGTTAGCAAGTTATTGATTTCATTAACCTTATTTCTAAGGCTACATACATTAATATGGGCTATTTTCAGCCCATTCCTGGGTAGCTTATCAGAGATGGACATAATATGGGGAAAAAAATTATACATTCAAGGGTCCATTAATCAGTTGGTGAATGTAAGTGTGTGTGTGTGCTGCGGTGTTGAAGCTACGAACCCATAGGCTTGGCTCTCTTATCCCTTCCAGGCTTCTGGGAGGAAGGGTGGACAATGAGCCTGTCATAGCAGATGTAAGCAATGTCCCCACGCGCTCTGACAGCTTTAATGGCTGGAATAAGTTATTTCCTCTTCTGGTGCACAGCTTCAGGATAGTCCTCGTTGAGGAAGATATACAATCCTCTCAAGTTTTTGTCTCTTTCCAGAACAGCTACCTTGTCCTTGAACCTCAGGAACTTGACCACTATCGGCCTGGGCCTGTCACCTGGGCCGGTGGTGGGTTTTCAAGTCCTGTGGGCGCACTCCACCTCAATCTTCCTGTGGTCCATCTTCAGTTTCTCCAAGATCGTTTCCCTCACTTTGTCCTCAGACTCCGTCCAGGTCTCATGAGGAGATTCTGCAATTCCGTCTACAACCATGTTGTTCCGCCTTGATTGTCCCTCGAGATAATCTGATTTCTCCGTCATTGTTATCATGGATTCACATACAGAACTGGTGTGATCTTTCAATCACTTAGAGATTGCTGTCATCTTGCCGTTTCCTGTTTATACTCATCGAGCTGACCCTGGGAGAACTGCAAACTGTTCTTCAGGTCCTGGACCTCTCTGGTCAGGTCATCCATTAATTTACTAGTTGAATCCACCAGTATTTGGACAAAACACTTGAAGCTATTTTCTTCTTGTTATTGTAACAACTGCTTGTAGAACTCTTTTTGTTATTTTAAAAGATCCTTCACGTGTGATAGAGAGACACCACTGTCCTTAACGGTACTCCCGCTGGCTTTGGTCTTTGTCATGGTAACACCGTAGGTTATACTGTTACTCCTCGCAAATCCAGACAAGGCAGGTCTCAGGGAAGATTGAAAACAACAACAACAAACAGCAAGGATCTAGACAGCCACAAGCCACAATGGCTAACCACGTTGTGGGCTGTGTTCAATCCGTCAAGAATACCCCACTAGCTTGATAGGCAGTTAGGCTAGCTGCTACGCCAAACAGCTCCTTAGACCCGGCATTGGTTGGCAGGATCACTGGACAAATAGTAGCAGTCCCAGCAAGTGATACCAAACGCGTAGCGGGATCCAAACTCAAAAGGTAGCTAGCTAGTAACCAAACTTTTCAATATACTTTCCAAAACAACAAACCGAGCTCTCCCTCGTTCCGTGTTCAACAGGAAGTGACGACAGGAAGTGACGAGTGGCTGGATTCTGACTTTTTGGGGGGCCTTCCTCTGACACCGCCTGATATAGAGGTCTCGGATGGCAGGGAGCTCAGCCCCAGTGATGTATTGGGCTGTCCACACCACCCTCTGTAGCTCTTTGTGGTCAAGGGTGGTGCATTTGCCATACCAAGCGGTGATGCAGCCGGTCAAGATGTTCTCAATGGTGCAGTTGTATAAATTTTTGAGGATCCATGCCAAATCTTTTCAGCCTTCTGAGGGGGAAGACACACACACAGCCGTGCCCTCTTCACGGCTGTGCGGGTGTGTACGGATCATGTTAAGTCCTTAGTGATGTGGATGCCAAGGAACTTGAAGCTCTCAACCCACTCCACAACAGCCCTGTCGATGTGGATAGTGGCGTGCTCTTCCCTCTATCTCCTATAGTCCATGATTAGCTTACTGACGTAAGAGGTTGTTGTCCTGGCACCACACTGCTAAGTCTCTGACCTCCTTCCTGTAGGCTGTCTCATTGCCGTCGGTGATCAGGCCTACTACCATTGTCTCGTCAGCAAACTTGATGATGGTGTTGGAGTCATGCTTGGTCACGCAGTCGTGGATGAATGTGGAGTGCAGGAGGGGATTAAGCACACATCCCTGTCCCCCGTGTTGAGGGTCAGCGTGGCGGAGGTGTTGTTGCCTACCCTCACCACCTGGGGTCAGTCCGTCAGGAAGTCCAGGATCCAGTTGCAGAGGAAGGGGTTCATTCCCAGGGTCCCTAGCTTGGTGATGAGCTTCGAGGGGACTATGGTGTTGAACGCTGAGCTGTAGTCTATGAACATCATTCTCATATAGTTATTTCCCCTCTTGTCCAGGTGAGAGAGGGCAGTGTGAAGTGCAATTGAGATTGCGTCATCTGTGGATCTGTTGGGGTGGTATGCGAATTGGAGTGGGTACAGGGTGTCTGGGATGATGGTGTTGATGTGTGTCATGACCAGCCTTTCAAAGCACTTCATAATTACAGATGTGAGTGCTACAGGGCGATAGTCATTTAGGCATATTACCTTGGAGCTCTTGGGAACAGGGACAATGGTGCTGAGGAGTATTACTGTCTGTAATAAAGCCCTTTTGTGGAGAAAAACAAATTCTGATTGGCTGGGCCTGGCTCCCAAGTGGGTGGGCCTATGCCCTCCCAGGCCCACCCATGTATGCGCTCCTGCCCAGTCATGTGAAATCTATAGATGAAGGCCTAATTTATTTATATGAACTGTACCTCAGTAAAATCGTTAGAATTGTTGAATGTTGCTTTTATATTTTTGTTCAGTATATACAGTGGCTTGCGAAAGTATTCACCCAACTTGGCATTTTTCCTATTTTGTTGCCTTACAACCTGGAATTAAAATTGATTTTGGGGGGGGGGGGGGGGGGGGGTTGTATCATTTGATTTATACAACATGCCTTCCACTTTGAAGATGTAAAATATTTTTTATTATGAAACAAACAAGAAATAAGACAAAAAAACTGAAACTTGAGCGTGCATAACTATTCACCCCCCCAAAGTCAATACTTTGTAGAGCCACCTTTTGCAGCAATTACAGCTGCAATTCTCTTGGGGTATGTCTCTATAAGCTTGGCACATCTAGCCACTGGGAGTTTTGCCCATTCTTCAAGGCAAAACTGCTCCAGCTCCTTCAAGTTGGCTGGGTTCCGCTGGTGTACAGCAATCTTTAAGTCATCCCACAGATTCTCAATTGGATTGAGGTCTGGGCTTTGACTAGGCCATTCCAAGACATTTAAATGTTTCCCCTTAAACCACTCGAGTGTTGCTTTAGCAGTATGATTAGGGTCATTGTCCTGCTGGAAGGTGAACCTCCGTCCCAGTCTCAAATCTCTGGAAGACTGAAACAGCTTTCCCTCAAGATTTTGCCTGTATTTAGCACCATCCATCAATTCTGACCAGTTTCCCAGTCCCTGCCGATGAAAAACATCCCAACAGCATGATGCTGCCACCACCATGCTTCACTGTGGGGATGGTGTTCTCGGGGTGATGAGAGGTGTTGGGTTTGCGCCAGACATAGCGCTTTCCTTAATGGCCAAAAAGCTCAATTTTAGTCTCATCTGACCAGAGTACCTTCTTCCATATGTTTGGGGAGTCTCCCACATAACTTTTAGCGAACACCAAACGTGTTTGCTTATTTTTTTCTGGCCCAGCTCTGTGGAGTGTAAGGCTTAAAGTGGTCCTATAGACAGATACTCCAATCTCCACTGTGGAGCTTTGCAGCTCCTTCAGGGTTATCTTTGGTGTCTTTGTTGCCTCTCTGATTAATTCCCTCCTTGCCTGGTCCGTGAGTTTTGGTGGGCAGCCCTCTCTTGGCAGGTTTGTTGTGGTGCCATATTCTTTCAATTTTTTAATAATGGATTTAATGGTGCTCCGTGGGATGTTCAAAGTTTCTGATATTTTTTTATAACCCAACTCTGATCTGTACTTCTCCACAACTTTGTCCCTGACCTGTTTAGAGAGCTCCTTGGTCTTCATTGTGCCGCTTGCTTGGTGGTGGCCCTTGCTTAGTGTTGTGACAGATCATGTGACATTTAGATTGCACACAAGTGGACTTTATTTACCTAATTATGTGACTTCTGAAGGTAATTGGTTGCACCATATCTTATTTAGGGGCTTCATAGCACCACTTTTCCGTTATTTATTTTTTAGAATTTTTTGAAACAAGTTATGTTTTTCATTTCACTTCACCAATTTGGACTATTTTGTGTATGTCCATTACATGAAATCCAAATAAAAATAATTTTAAATTACAGGTTGTAATGCAACAAAATAGGAAAAACGCCAAGGGGGATGTATACATTTGCAAGGCACTGTACACTACCAGTCAAAAGTTTGAACACACCTACTCATTCAAGGTTTTTCTTTATTTTTACTATTTATTACATTATAGAATAATGGTGAAGACATCAAAACTATTAAATTAACAGATGTGCCTTCTTAAAAGTTCATTTGTGAAATGTCTTTCCTTCTTAATGCGTTTGAGCCAATCAGCTGTGTTGTGACAAGTAGGGGTAGTATACTTGTGACATATTATTATACAGAAGATAGCCCTATTTGGTAAAAGACCAAGTCCATATTATGGCAAGAACAGCTCAAATAAGCAAAGAGAAATGACAGTCCATCATTACTTTCAGACATGAAGGTCAGTCAATACGGAACATTTTAAGAACTTTGAAAGTTTCTTCAAGTGCAGTCGCAGAAACCATAATAATAATATGCCATTTAGCAGACGCTTTCATCCAAAGCGACTTACAGTCATGTGTGCATAAATTTTTACGTATGGGTGGTCCCGGGGATCGAACCCACTACCCTGGCGTTACAAGCGCCATGCTCTACCAATTGAGCTACAGAGGACCACAAACCCTCAAACCTTCAAGCGCTATGTTGAAACTGGCTCTCATGAGAACCGCCACAGGAAAGGAAGACACAGAGTTACCTCTGCTGCAGAGGATAAATTAATTAGAGTTACCAGCCTCAGAAATTGCAGCCCAAATAAATGCTTCACAGAGTTCAAGGCACAGACACATCTCAACATCAACTGTTCAGAGGTGACTGTGTGAATCAGGCCTTCATGGTCGAATTGCTGCAAAGAAACCACTACTAAAGGACACCAATAATAAGAAGAGACCTGCTTGGGCCAATAAACACAAGCAATGGACATTAGACCGGTGGAAATGTGTCCTATGGTCTGGAGTCCAAATTTGAGATTATTGGTTCCAACCGCCGTTTCTTTGTGAGACGCGGTGTGGGTGAATGGATGATCTCCGCATGTGTATTTACCACCGTAAAGCATGGAGGAGGAGGTGTTATGGTGTGGGGGTGCTTTGCTGGTGATTATTATTATATTATTACTGTTTGTGATTTATTTACAATTCAAGGCACACTTAACCAGCATGGCTACCACAGCATTCTGCAGTGATAAGCCCGCCCATCTGGTTTGGGGTTAGTGGGACTATAATTTTTTTTTCAACAAGACAGTGACCGAACACACCTCCAGGCTTTGTAATGGCTATTTTACCAAGAAGGAGAGTGATGGAGTGCTGCATCAGATGACCTGGCCTCCACAATCCCCCGACCTCAACCCAACTGAGATGGTTTGGGATGAGTCGGACGGCAGAGTGAAGGAAAAGCAGCCAACATGTGCTAAGCATATGTGGGAACTCCTTCAAGACTGTTGGAAAAGCATTCCAGGTTAAGCTGGTTGAGAGAATGCCAAGAGTGTGCAAAGCTGTCAAAGGCAAAGGGTGGCTATTTGAAGAATCTCAAATCTCAAATATATTTTGATTTGGTTACTACATGATTCCATATGTGTTATTTCATAGTTTTGATGTCTTCACTATTATTCTACAATGTAAAAAATAGTAAAAATAAAGAAAAACCCTTGAATGAGTAGGTGTGTCCAAACTTTTGACTGGTACTGTAATTCCTTCTCACATCTATCCACGCGCTCTCCTCCTCTCATCTTTTCCCTTCACTTGTGGACTGCAGTGCACAACACATCAGCTGACTGTAACCAGGTAAAAAAAACTTTCCAAGCCAAACTTTCAAGTCATGACCTCTAACCACTACACACAGCCTACATCGTTGTCACGTCATGGTCATCATAGTTACTAGAACTAACGCGTTAGTAAACCCGCTACAATCATGCAGCACAGTGTACAGTCAGCAGCCAGTAGTTTAGCAGTTACACCGGCGGGCCCCGCTGGCAATAAATTAATAAAACCAGAAGTTTACCTTGACTTGGAAGAGTTCCAGTGTTGGATAGCCATAGTCAGCTAGCTAACATAGCATCCCTCTCTGTTTGAGCCAGGTGTTTGAGTAGGCTAAACTAGGCAGCTGCATTCGAAAGTGAACAAAAATATACTACGGAATATAGCTCTCTCTCTCTCACTATCCTCCTCTCCTTCCCACTGTCCTTTCTATTCCTGCCCATCCCCCTCTTTCTTTGCAGTTTTCCCTCCCGTCAGTTAGATTTCTAATCATTCCTCTTTTTAGAATGGATATCAGGTTGGATACTGCTGTGTAAAATTAATGGAAAAACATCGCTTCAAGTAGGCCTTATTTCTGCAGTGAAAGGGACTTTGCATAGCTGTCTGTCCCTAGCCTCGATCTCCTCAGATTTTCAGTAACCACTGATTTCTCTCTTTCTCTCCTTTCCCTCCTCTTTCTGTCACTGCTGACTCTACTCAATCTGCTCCTACTATCACTTCATCTTTCCCACCCCTCTCCATCTGCCCATTGTTTCTCTCTCTCCCTCTCGCTTTAATTTGGGAATAAATTAATTTGTTCAACTATTGTCTTTCTCTTTGAGTCAACTACTCACCACATTTTATGCATTGCTGTGCTAGCTAAATGTAGCTTATACTTTCAGCACTAGACTCATTCTCTGATCCTTTGATTGGGTGGATAACATGTCAGTTCATGCTCCAAGAGCTCTGATAGGTTGGACATCCTCCGGAAGTTGTCATAATAAGTCTATGGAAGGATGTGAGAACCATGAACCTCCTAGGTTTTGTATTGAAGCCAATGTACCCAGAGGAGGACAGAAGCTAGCTGTCCTCCGGCTACACCATGGTGCGAACCTACAGAGTGCTGTTGAGGGTACTGTAGACCTTCATTGCAAAATAGTGTAGTCTTAATCAATTATTTGGTGACATATGAATATATTTAGTATAGTTTTATCTGAAAAGGATAACTTTTTAATCTGCAAACAGATATGGTGTTTGTGTTTGTCTGCACTGCTGTTGACTCTGGGGTGTATGAATGAACAGGACCGCAGGCTTCAGGGTCAGCGGTTACACTGTGTTGTCTTGAGGGGTTACAAAATACAATTTTGACAAATCCCACTGCACAGAGAGGCTTTTCAGAGAGAAGAAACCCTGGTCCTGGTTTGAGTCTTTTCAATAAGATGTGCATGTACTTGCTATATCATGACAACAGTAAATAAAACTGGTGCATATCAAACCAGTCAACATAACAATCTGTCACTTCATCGCCAATCAGTCATTTTCGATTCAGTGAACCAGCCAACTGCAGAAAGCTGTATGAAGTAATCATAAAAAATAGTTTGGTTGACTTTGATACACTTTCCTCAATAATAATTAAATGTGACATTTATGGATATACCGGTAGATCAGTGCTTCACTTCACTTACAGTAAGTGTTGATAGGAGCACCACTGGGTGTATCTTCCAATGGAATGATACATTACATCTTAGTGTCTTTTTAATCTGGCAATGCTAAATGTTTTTTAAAAAAGAAACAAGTTGGGACAGCCTGAAAATCTGTTCCTGCAGTCATCTCTCTCTGCAACTGTCACCACTCTCAGATGATAATCATCCTACAGGCACAGACAGAATAGATGCCCTCCACGCAGCAAGGCTATAACTGTAAATAAGGGTGCTGTTTCTGTCTTTTCAATGTGTGTGTGTGTGTGTGTGTGTGTGTGTGCACATCCGTGTGTGCGTCCTTTATCTTCCCATCTTCCTTTGCTACATTGTTGTGGCGGCTTGAGAGATCAAGTGGGGATAGAGGGAGAAATGAGAGAATGCACCTGGGCACAGCTAAACTGGGACCACTATAAACATTTAAACTGGGAACACTGGCAGCTGCCTAGCTGTAACCATATTTCATTTGCCATCAGTAAGATAGGCATAAGATATGACGAACAATGTTCTGGCTCAATTCGCTCCCTGACTTTTTCTTTCGGAGGGCACTCCTCAGGAAAATAGTAAGTGTGGGACGAGTTAAAATGCATACTCTGAAGAACTACTGTACATCTAAAGAGGTTTCTTGCAACTTTTGAAAAATATTTTTTTTTTTTTTTTTTTAACACTCTGCCTCCTTGAATCTGAGGAGAGACCTGGAGAGAAACTATCCCTTTCTGACACGCCAACCAACAGTCTCCTGGGAGCCGGCTCCTGTGCTCATGTCCAGACATGCCACCCTTCCCCAAAACTGTTTTGACAGATGGCAGCTCATACTGAAATAAATATGTCTCACAGTGCGGAGTAAGCAACAGAATCATATGTGCGTGTGCATTGAACTGTGAACTTGGGCCTTTTCAAAGTCACTGCAATGTCCTACATCGACTATTAAATAATGGTTGAAGGGACTAGTCTTCAAAATGTGAAATGGGATGTTCCCCCCTCTCTCAACCCTAGGACGCCAAGATACTTTTCTCAATGGAGTAACCTGTGATAGGCATGTGTGGGACATCACTACAAAATCCCAGTTCAGACTTATTCCTACCAATCAAGAGCCAGTACCCTAAATATGTTACCCAGCATTTAGCGCCCCAAAATTCCCACCCCAGACCAGTCCAGGGGTATGATCCCCACTAAACCCCACATTGGGGGTTTAGAATGGGAAGTAGATGGGGCCTCCTCTGTCTGGAGAAGTGCAAGATGACTCCCTGGCAAGAATTTCACCTCGCGATAATTTATGCACAACGGCAGCCAAGAGAAATTAGGACTTTCTTTGCACCTGGTTCGACACACGCAACCAGACCCCCCAAATCCCTCCCATAACCCACTTCAGGAGCGAATAATGGGGGTTTTGTGGGGGAGGGAGGTAGAGGAGGGGATACGGACTCAGACTGCACGGGGGTCAGCCCTGACCTAGGCTTAGAGGGAAAGTGTGTGTGTGCGTACATGCATGTGGGTGTGTGTCCGTGTGGAGTATGAAGTGTGTCGCTCCAGACAAGGTCCATGGGGACTTGAGGAGGACACGGAGCCCAGGTTATGAGGTTCTGAAGGTTGCTGAGGGCAGGAATAGGGGAGAGGCATGCAAATGTCAGATGTCACCCTCCTCTGATGGAAAGAGGGGAATAGGGGGAGTCACCCTCCCCCTGGTGTTTATGTATCCTTGGCAGGATTTCCTGCTACATGATGAAATAATTAGAGGCCCAGTGTGGAGGGGCAACGCCATGCCAGGAGTCTGACCAGGAGGAGGGGGTGAATCTATTACTGGTTCTGTAGAAGATCTGGCTCCCTCCTTCCTCCCAGGCCTCTTCAATGCTCTTTGTCTTGGTGAAGCAAAGCGACGCTTCTTCCACTAAATGATCTTCAGATCTGTATATCGTTTGAGCTAAGAGGACACAAATGATGTCAATAAAATGCTGGAAAAGTTAATACATTTTTTATGATGATTCTATTCTTCAAACTATATTTACAGCACATGAGCAAGCAAAGGCCATTTATTTCAGCAACATCACTGCTCGTTTACTTATGGATATTCAGAAACCTGTCAGTCAGTCAGTCATTTCATAGCGTATGAATCTCCTCATATCAGACATCCGTGGCTGTACCCTTTCTCCCCAGGTCAGGAGCACTGAGGTACGGTGCAGGGTCAGAAGGTCAGGCAGCTTTGGTGAAAGGACACGTGCAACAGATCAGACTTTTCAGTAGAGGCCCAACTCACTGGAGCAGGATAGGGATGACTGCCAGTCAGCCATGTTTGGTTACAGAGCAGCTCAAGTGTTTTCTGAAGACTCAGAAAACACATATCAATATAAAAGTATAGAGTATGTCAGTTTTAGTTGTACTTATATGAATGTCAATTTTCATGCACTAATGAATTGTAATTACACACTTCAGCTATGGGCTTTCTATTTGTCAAGGTACCTCACCCACATAACAACACTCGCTGTTTTCAGACTGGATGATGTCATATTTTTGGTGTATGTGTCCGCCCTTCTTCACATTGTCCATTTGTTTCTCCCCATACAGCCGCGCTGAGGTGTTACCCCCAACGCCCCCCTCCACTCCTGGTTTCTCCGCTGAGGCAGCTGCGACAGGTGTCAGTGGTGCCTGCGTTCCCTCTCGCCTCGCATTTGTTGTCATAGCTGGAATAATTGTGCAGGTTACCGTCATCGGCCTGCTTCATGCCTGCCTTCCTCTCAAAGCTCACCTTTACACCCTTTTCACTTGTGTTATGTTCATACCTTAAAATAGGAGGGGGTTGTAGAGAGGGGACGGGTGTGTGTGTGCGTGCTCTTACCTGTGTGTGTGTGTAAGCAGGGAAGATCCTGAAGCCTCCAACAGGCAAGCCATTTTTCCACTGGTCATGGTTGTTACCTCTTACATCCCCCCAGAAACACCCAGAATAAAAGGTATATAAACAAGACTTGACATTTGTGTGCTTGTATTGTGAGGGCTGATGGTGCTGGTTAGTTGGTGTTTACCTTCACCTGCAGCAACACAAATGCAATACTTGTGGTTTCTGTCACCTTGCCAGCTACAGTATGTGGTGTGCACTGTATAGTGGGAGAGACATACATATTTTTGCTTTGCATTCCATTATGTCTTTACCTCACAGCAGAGTTAATAATGTGTGCCCTATAGGGTGCTCAGGGGAGAGCTGTGTGTATGTGTGCCTGCACATGCACTTTGTGAATGTGTTTGAGTGTGTTGGTGAGGGGGTATGCCTGTGTGCATTTTCATAGGCTATGTTTAAATAAGACCAAACGTTGTACAATAGAAAATCTGATCAGATATTATTCAATGGAGAGAGTATTGTATCTTCCATTCAATGCACTCAATGTACTATACATGTGTGGCCATCTACTGGACAGTCAATGATCAAGGAGTTCAGCAAAGTCCACAGTTACCATAATATTAAATGTAGGACAGTTACAACCCTCTAAACATACCTTGCTTAAAACACTGAATTTAACACACAGTCTATACGCCCAACCTCAGACCCTCTTCCTCACTTGACACATGCAGTAATCAGAGCTCTCTCTCTCTCTCTCTCTCTCTCTCTCTCTCTCTCTCTCTCTCTCTCTCTCTCTCTCTCTCTCTCTCTCTCTCTCTCTCTCTCTCTCTCTCTCTCTCTCTCTCTCTCTCTCTCTCTCTCTCTCTCTCTCTCTCTCTCTCTCTCTCTCTCTCTCTCTCTCTCTCTCTCTCTCTCTCTCTCTCTCTCTCTCTCTCTCTCTCTCTCTCTCTCTCTCTCTCTCTCTCTCTCTCTTACAACAATGCAAAATTAAGAGATTTCTGTGTACAAAACAGTAAGGACACCTGCTCTTTCCATGACATAGACTGACCAGGTGAGTCCAGGTGAAAGCTATGATCCCTTATTGATGTCACCTGTTACATCCACTTCAATCAGTGTAAATGAAGGGGAGGAGACAGGTTAAAGAAGGATTTTTAAGCCTTGTGACAATTGAGGAATGGATTGTGTATGTGTGCCATTCAGAGGGTGAATGGGCAAGACAAAAGATTTACGTGACTTTGAGCAGAGTATGGTAGTAGGTGCCAGGCGCACCGTTTTGTGTCAAGAACTGCAACGCTGCTGGGTTTTTCACACCCAACATTTTCCTGTGTGTATCTAGAATGGTCCACCACCCAGAGGACATCCAGACAACTTGACACAACTGTGGGAAGCATTGGAGTCAACATGGGCCAGCATCCCTGTGGAACGCTTGACACCTTGTAGAGTCCATGCCCCGACGAATTGAGGCTGTTCTGAGGGCAAAAAGGGGGATGCAACTCAATATTAGGAAGGCGTTCTCAATGTTTTGTACACTCAGTGTACAGTAGGTATGAACATGAGTGTAGTGAGAGATGCAGACTCCATAGCCCACCTTGTGTCATCAGCAAACATAAGTTGAGAAAGTTGATGCATTTGGCAGATCATTAATATAAACTAGAATTAAAATAATAAAGATCCAAGAATCGATCCCTGTGGAACACCACACTTGAAAGGTGAGCTAGCAAAATGAAGGCATCAGAAAAGGTTCATTTTAAATCATGAGGTAAACGACCCTGTCATGGTAAGCGTTGACAACTTCACTCCATGAAATCCATAAATTAAAATAGGAAATGTCATCGGTCATACTTACTCTGAAACATCATGCCAGTAAATAAGATGTACGTTTGAGTACATACAAGCAGTTTTATTTCCATCCCTTTCCTCTGAGTATGCGAATATGCAAGGCTTTAGAGCTCCTCTCTCATTGCTCAATCAAACTAGATCCTGTTCCAGCGCAAGTGTAATTGAGCAGTGCGTGCGGCTGCTCCAGAGAGGCTTCCCCTGGCTTACGTTCCCCAGCCTGGCCAGATGAAAGGAAGCTGGGCCCTGAGCACTCCACTTACATCCAGGCCTTTCCCTCCGGTTGCTCTGTAGCCCAGCCAAACCAGCCATCCCTCTGTGGGTATAAAGTGGGGGGCTTCAGCGGATGTGGGTGTCCAAGGGTGGTTGTCGAGGGGCATGTAAAGGGGCGTAAGGAGGTATAGATTGGAACCGGAGCGGTGTGACCGAAGCTGAAGCGATGTCGGCTCACCTGGGATGCAGGGAGAAAGGACAGAGTTCAAAGCTGAACGTCTAGACAACATATTCCTGTCTGGAGGGATCCGGTGTGGCCCCAAGATGGCCGACGGGTGCAGACAGGGAGGGGGCTGGGCAGCAACTGGCTGGGCTGACAGAGTTCAATTTACAATCCACATTGAATATGAATTGAATGGTTAAGAAGCCAAGAGAGTGTGCTCTAAAGTTCATAGGTTTCTTGATCCCCTTGTTCGTTCTTGATCCCCAAACTTCCCTCTGAAAGTGACTCTCGATGTGTTAGGGTTAGTGACTATGGAGGGGCAGTCGAATGGAAAGAGTCTTGAGTTGATGTCAAAGAAGTAGGGGGTGGGTTCTACAGCACAAAGTGCAATGTTTCACGGAGCCGTAACGGCATTAAACCTACAACCTTGCTGTTAGCAGCACTATGCTCCAAACAACTGAGCCATCTAACAGCCAAGAATGACCACAGGGTTCAGGAGGTCAGTAAGAGTTTTGCAGGACACTCCTCTTAAGCAACAAAACAAACACCAGCTCAGAGACGGAAGGTCTGGGCCAGAATAGGCAGACCCAGAGGAGCGGGCATTAAGGCCAGTGTGTTTTGGGTCGGACTTCCACGTGGGAGTGATGTTGTATACTCTGTTTCCTGAGGTCAGAGTGATAGTGGCTGCACAGAGTCCTGTTGCTAGCCGAGAAGCTGTCATCAGCTCCATTTCCTACCACCACATCAACATCCATGAACTGAAGCCCTGACACACAACACACCAGAAGAAGTGCGTTGTTCCTGCCAGCCTGACCAGCCAAGCCATCAACATGTAATGTAATGTAATGCCATATGAAGCACCATGTTTTCATCTCAGTCCCTCTTTCTATTATCAATGTAAACATTTGCCATCCCAACGATCAACACACCAGCCTGTTTTATAAGTTATCTACATGTATTTAAATCACGTACATCTAAAAACACCTACATCTTCAGATGGAAAGAGCTGGGCTCAGCATTGAGATCTGATGTCACTGAATGAGACCTGAAGCATATGCCTTGACACCAGTGGAGATTTATCTTCCTTCCAGAAAACATGACCTCTGCAGCCCTCCTCTGTCCCCCAGGTTAGCCTGTCAAAGCTTATTTGGATGACAGGCGCTCTGAGGGCTCTAGCCTCCCAGGCCTGCTGGGTAATATGACTCCTGCCCACCTCCACCTTCTATATTTCGTATTTTGGTGAAAAAGACACATACAGTCAAAATTGTGGCTATATGCCAATGGCAAATAGCCTCTTGTCGAATCTCTATCATTTGGATTAACCTCTCTGAAAGTGTCTAGACTGAAAACATAATTCACAAGGTCATAACTCATCAACATGGCTTGAAATTGTATTACAGACCCCTAACTTAATAATAATAGTATGCCATTTAGCAGACGCTTTTATCCAAAGCAACTTACAGTCATGTGTGCATACATTTTTACGTATGGGTGGTCCTGGGGATCGAACCCACTACCCTGGCGTTACAAGCGCCATGCTCTACCAATTGAGCTACAGAGGATTGAATAAAAAACAATAGCCATAGATAAATGTTCTGTGCCTGTCCATCAACACCAAAAAAACAAAACAAGACAATTTCCTTTAGGTTTGTTATTCTTCTATGGCCGATGACAAGATGCAATGCTTTGAGGGGTATTATCTTACACACACAGGCATATCTTTAGACCCAGCATATCTCCACTATCACAATAGAGAAAGCCCTACCGAGACGTTGCTGGAAGAACAATTGCAATGCAAGAGGAAAAGGGGATGTGAAATGTTTTCAGACTGTTTTGAGGGAGAATAGCAACAGAAGTCTCGAATAAAGGATCCATTTCCTTTTTTAGACTTTGATCACTTATCAGTTCGCTTTGTAATGTCTATCCTTCACCAGTTTTTGTACTAGTTGCCATTTCTACTGTGGGTAAAAGCTAGTCCCTCCTCTTCCTTCTACTTTGTCCACATGTGTGTAACAGGATGGGGGTGGGGGTTTCACTATGATGGGAAATCGAAAGAACGCTGTGAATACGAGAGAATGGAGGAACCAAGTCACTCTTGGATTGGGCCCATTTCCCGACAAGGTTCTACAACGTAGAGCAGCATCAGAATCCAGAGGAACCTTCTCCTCTCTAGGGCCAATCAAATGGAGCGGACACGCCAATTTATGTCAACGTTTCATATTTGGTGTGCCACCCATAAATCTCTGGACTGAGGAGCTTTGTCCATTCTATCAAATCTATTTCTATGGATGTACCCATCCAGAGCTCAACAAGGTATGAGCTTGGTGTCACACACAGTACAGTGAAAAAAGGGAGGCAGAGAGAAGCCAAGGAACAAAAATGTGTCAATCTTCAGCTGTGCTGCAGAACATTTCACATTTAGGCCTACATGTGGTTTTGCAGACAAACTTATCCAGAGCGACTTAGAGTCAGTAAGTACTGTAGCACAGTGCACTTTGGTGATCACTGCAGTAAATCACCGTGCAGGTGGGAAAAACAAAGCATTTGAGTTTGGAGTCAGAGGCAAACAAACACACACTGATGTCAAGTGAACCAACAGTATTCCCCCAATATATTTTGTATATGATGTCACCTGAAATGATATCATGACCTAACCAAAGATTAGACTCAATGCACCTTTATCTGAGACTTGTACACAATGGTCTGAGTAACAGAGAGCACAAATTTAGAAAGATGACAAAATCCAGATGACTGTTTTGGCAATTATGTCAGGCATACTTTGATTCCTCTCTCACACAATTGTATCACACAAGCATTACCTCAAATGGACCAACACCAAAAAATAAGATATCATACATTTATCTTGTATCCAAGACAATAGCTTCCTAGTTCCGACAAGACCCTCTTACAAACTCCAGATTACCAGTTTCTGCTGTCTGTCAATGATTCAATGAGGTGAGTTATCCAATATAATGATAAGTGGCTTCAAGACCTACGGAAAGTGCTCAAATGTGAGCCATTATTATGCGGGGCTTGTTTGTCATCATACCTGTGATGGACATGAATTGTTGGACGTTTGTGTCCATACTGCCTTATCCTTTCCCATTAACAGCTTAGGCCAAAAAAAATTGAAATAACGTTGTGAAGTGGGTCAATTAGGTTTTTTAAATGGTGAAATTCCCTGGCAAAGAATTTAAGTCGGAGTGGTTTACTTGTCTTTGTAATTATGTTACAAAAAAAACATTTCCCCCAAGCGTCTGAAAGTTGATATTTTTAACGGTTGTGGGTTTGCTGTGAAATTCCCGCATAGGGAGAAACACAAAGATGAAGTGGCTGATATTGTCAATCACACACTCAAAAAACGACATATCAAAATGTGCATATTATAATACACATACCGTTCATTTGATCAGATTCAGTGGGTTTCAGTGGTAGCCCAGAGAAAGGTGTAAATGGTTCTGTCTGCTCTTGTGAAATGTGATAATTACATATTCTAGGAACCGTGAATCTAATAATAATGATTTTATAATTTTTCCATAACGAGAAATCGATTTTTGGTACGTTGGAAAAAATGGGGTTTAAGTCGAATTTATCAAATTATCATTTAAAAATTCTGTAGCTATGATAATAATAATAATAATAATAATAATAAGCATTTTTGTATTCATGTAATTGGAACCTTTAAATTAGGACTATCTGAAAGAATGGTATTGCTGATAAACAAATATATTTTAAAGAAGGGTTACATTTACAAAATACTTTCATAAAATATTTTCAGCAGTGATGAAAAAAAATGTCCACTGTGTGTATGTGTCAGAGCTGATGTCACGCGCGCAATGTCAGAGCTGTCAGCTCGCTCTCTTATAACAATATATATATATATATATATATATATATAAAACGTTTATACAGGTATAAAAAGTTTGCACCAGGCTATCACAATTTAGGGCAACATATAGGCCTACAGTAAATCAACAATATCGGCAAATTCAACAGCATAACTCAACATCAACACAAGTAATTATTAAATATTATGCTGGCAATTATAGCAAATGAGCACAATTTCACCACTATATTAGATTTTGCATGCATTTGTATTATGAAAACGAAAAAATGAAAGAGACCTGCTGAAAAATGAATGTAGAGCAAAATCCTACAATTTCAGTAAAACAGGGAGGGTAAAGAATTGCTGCAGTGGGCCATACATCGCATAACAACTTTTAACAGATGCATGATGATCATTGTTATAATGCTGAAGATTGCGCGTAGGCTTTCCTATTGAAAAGGGTCCCTAAGCCTATCAGGTTTAACTAATGCTTTGTGCGTACAATGGCAAACCAAATAATGGGCACCCAATAAATTATTTTAAAACATTAGAGGTTTCACAAACCTGCTTGTATTTAGCAATTACAGGGCCCATTGTTCATTTAACTACTACCACCATCATCATCAGCAGCTGCAGGTAGCAATAACGATACTGAACTCAGCTGGGAGACAATAAGACAAAATTGGGTGCTGTCGGTTGCTTTCTGCCCAGATGCCACCGGTTAGTCCTAATGGGGTGGATTAAAAACGAAATGATTGCGGCTGTGTGAGTTCTTTCTTTTCTGAAACTAAGGTTGCAAACACTCGTCTACAGTAGTAGCTGTAAGAGATATACCAGGCTTAAATGGGCTGTTACATTTTGTTTCAATTTCTTTTCATGTTTGGCTTTGGAGCAGCGTGTAGCCTACTATGAAATGGGAATTAATCATGAGCATTTTATCCAGGACCAGGAAGATTGTTGCATATGTCCCCCAAAAAAGATCAAAGGTTATATCGAAATACTTGCCCGATGTATAACGTCTCATATCCACTGCAAGGCGGGCATGTGTAAAGGGGGTGCGGCCAAGACCGTCATAAGGACAATGGAGAGGGAAAAAGTTCCACCCTCACTAATGTAAAGACCGCTTCAGTGGAGCATGGGGTTGGTGCAGCAGCCTCTGACACTGGAATATATCGGATTATTCTCCTGGTTGATTTGTGTTTTGTTCTAGGACTACAAGTAATGTATTGGAAAAATGAACTAATGTTGCCTTGCTCCAAAGTGGACGATATTGAAAATGGGTTCAACTCGATCTCCAACAGCACGGTAAGCCTATGTTCCAAGTTGGCAAAAATTATCGTGTTGAATTTCTTTTGTTGTTATTGCCATTAGTTTAAATGGCCTATAATTGGACCGAATTGTGGCTACTCCAAACCGACAGGCTATGATTCGGTTCCAAGTTAACGAAAATGTAATAATTTTATAGTAGATTTGATGAGCCACCCATTCGTTTTCTCGGCACAAATCAGTTCATTCATTACCCGAGGGAGTTTGCGTTATTAATCAAACTAAATCCCTGCAGCTGCGGGCTGCGCGCACGTTGAAGAGTGCTGCAGTGGCGCTAATTGCCGAAAGTCAACAAACATTTAGTTTGATTTGGTCATTACGGCTATTTTTGTTTAATATAGCCTATTCTGTTCAGTCAGATTTGTCTTCAAATTCACTTTTAGAATTGCCCTCCTGCAGACAACTAATTTGACAGCAGAAACGGATGAGTTGGTAATGTGAACCATCGAAGGGTCCTGTTGCGAAAAGTGCTTGAAGTAGGCTATAACATTTTCTCAAGAATCGTACAATTTGTTTTGTACACTTTTATTCTTTGAGATGGCATCTTATTCGTCGTTGTGGTTGTCATAGCTAGCAGAAGTGGGGAAAAGTCCATCCACAGTATTTTTTTTTGCTGCAATTTCTTTTAACCCCTCACTATGCCTAAGGAGGGATGTAGAGGTGCATCTTCCGACGCTCAGAGTATAGGCGTACAAGTAAAAGGAGGAATCAAACAGGTAACCTATTTTACTATGCGTAAAACCTTCACTGGAAATTATGCCAACTTCGCGCTTTCCTTCTCCACTCAGTTAGGCCACATTTTATGAAATTAATTTTTGTCCGTAGTTTACACATGGAAATGTTGTTTTTGTAAATGTTAGTTGACTTTAATTTAATCCATTACATTTCTTCTATCCAGGGCACCTCGGATGATATTTTTGAAGACGAGTCATATTCACCGTCTTCGTCTTTGTCTTCATCCTCTACACTGCAGACGATGGCATCAGCCTCTTTGGGGAAAAGCCTTTGTGGAAGTTGTGGTTTGGAGATAGTTGACAAATACCTGCTCAAGGTAAGTTGCCGAGCCTATGACAGGCTTTATTAGGCCTATTCAACCAAGGCCTAAAATGTTTATGTTAAATGGTTTTCCCACGTCCGTAAACTAATAGGCCTACAGTATTGACATTTTCAACCGAGAAAGTTTGACATTGGCCTATTTGGTAAGTTAGCCTAAATAAAATCACATTTCAGTTAAGAAAGTGTTGACATTGAACATTTATCACTAACATCGAAAGATGTTTATTTTCGTGTACTAAAACTGTAGATTAAGCTACTCTTTCGGTTGAATAAATGTTTGAAGTCTAACTATGCTATGGCTACATTTCAGGTGAACAACTTGTGCTGGCACGTGAAGTGCCTCTCGTGCAGCGTGTGCCAAACTCCTCTTGGAAGACATGTCAGTTGTTACATCAAAGAGAAAGAGGTTTTCTGCAAACTCGACTACTTCAGGTAATTATGTGGCCTCAGACTGTCTATCTTAAGCCTGTTTACATAAAAAAAAAATGGATTCATAGAATGAAGTGAGATTTTTCATTTTGGGGGTTGACATGACCTTGGGCCCTATGAGGCCATGCACTTCCTCAGCCTACAATTTACATTTCATATGTTTGAGACAAGGTTTAAATCTTCAATTTGAACATAGTTTTTGATGTAAAAAAATAACTTCTCATAACATTTACAAGTTTATAAAAGTTAAAGAATATTTGCATTCCCCACAGTTAAGTTATTAGTAGGCTAGAATTTATTTTGATACAAATGTGTTGAATTAGTAGTCTACAAACATATCAGTGTCATGTTAAAAAATACAATCCAACTTTCTCACAGGAAGTATGGAACTCGCTGTGCCCGCTGCGGCAGGAACATCCACTCCAACGACTGGGTAAGGAGGGCGAAGGGCAACACCTACCACCTGGCCTGCTTTGCCTGCTTCTCCTGTAAGCGCCAGCTCTCCACGGGGGAGGAGTTTGCCCTGGTGGAGGAGAGGGTGCTGTGCCGCAGCCACTACGACTGCATGTTGGACAACCTGAAACGGGCCATGGAAAGTGGTAAGCAACATTTTTAAGGGTATATAGAAAGAACAAGGCCTGTATTTTGAGTAAAGGTGTTTTATTGAACAATATTGACTGTACACAGACCTTTTTTCTACACATTTATGATGTAGCAATTTAATTGAAGCTTGTTCTTGTGAAACATTCATTGATAACTAAGATTCAAGCTTTCCCCTATTATAAATTCATTTTTCTCATTCTCCTTTACAATGTCATGACCTCTGGTTACATGTCCTTACAGGAAAAGGTGTGAATGTAGAGGGAGCCCTGCCATCAGAGCAGGAAGGGTCCCAGCCCAAACCAGCTAAGAGGGCTCGCACTAGCTTCACTGCAGACCAGCTACAGGTGAACATCATGGTTTATTTTTACTTTTACTTTTCTGCATGTTTGGAATTGCACTTGACCCCCCCCCCCCCAGACTCTACTGATAGCTAAGTTATTGAGGAATAATGTACTTTCTATGCCTGTGATATGTTTGTCCCACCAAGCTATCTTAAGATGAATGCACTAACTGTAAGTCGCTCTGGATAAGAGCATCTGCTAAATGACTAAAATGTAAAAGTGCCAAAACCACACCAAGAACAGTATTAATGTGTGTATCTTGTCGGTCAGGTGATGCAGGCTCAGTTTGCTCAGGACAACAACCCAGACGCTCAGACCCTCCAGAAGCTGGCAGAGAGGACTGGCCTCAGTCGCAGGGTCATTCAGGTGAGCGCTCTAACATTTTAGTTTAGTCAAATAATTAGGTGTCCCTGAAATTACAAAGCTTAATCCATCCCTGTTCCATCTCCAGGTTTGGTTCCAGAACTGCCGAGCTCGTCATAAGAAGCACGTGAGCCCCAACCACCACATGTCCTCTGCAGCAATGTCATCACTACAGCAGTCCAGGCTCTCTCCGCCTCTCCTGGATGATCTACAGTACACAGCTTACATACCAACAGACACACCCATGCACACGCCCATGCTTACCGCACTACACACATACATGGATGGTGAGCAAAGTCGGCACTTGGAGATCACAGGTTCATATTTTTACATGTCTTGTGTATCATAGTGAGATTTTATTGGATTTGCTTTAGAATTCAGTGCAAAGATCTGAAGTCAAAATAATATTTGAAATCACAATATGAACACTGTATCAATATTACTATAACCAATAATGGGTTTTGGACTAACAATAGCATGTTTGTGTTCTTCAGTGCACTCTCCATCCTCACTGGTGTTCCAGCCTATTCTATCCCATTCCATGACACAGCTGCCAATCAGCCATGCCTGATCGTTACATTCCACCCCCTGCAGAACCGGGCCTTACCATTGGGTCAGAATGCTGCGGAGCGATACTCATCGTCCATCAAAGGGCATGTGGTGCGAATGTTAGATTATATGTTGAGGGTTTATCGAAGGAGATACAATGGTCAGAATTTAATGTAAAAAAAAGGCTGTAAACTTTTTGTTAATATATAGTATCTATATTGGCTATGAAATTTCATAATTTATTTGACGCATGTGACTGAGCACTTTGTTTAAAGTAATGAAATTATTTGATCTCTTAGTTTCTGTTTTGTTGATATATAGCTGATCTCTGTTTTTGATGGCTGTGAAGAAATCTGAATAAAAGCCATATGATCACTGCTGACAGGGAGGGACTGGACTTCACTAGATGCTGTCTTGTTTGGATGTTCATGACAAACATAATGCCATTTGACACACTTCAGTTTAACTGAATTAATAGTATTTTTGTTGTAAGCGGCATATGCGTAAATGTCACATTTCTCTGTTGCTGGTTGACAATTTGGATTGGGCACTGGCACATGGGCGAGCATGCCGTCAGAACGTTCAGACCCATCCTCTTGCCTTTAGTCCCTCTTCTGAATCTAAATCTTCCTACTCCCTCTTCGGTCTTGTCCGCCGCCTGCGGAGCATCCTCCTCAGAGTGCTGGTCATGTGGTAGGGTCGAGCTGCTGAACCATCATTGTACTCTTGATCCAGCACTGGAATAAGAGTTAAAGACGAACTCAAACTGAGGGAGAATAGACTTTTCTTTTATGGTGTAATTGCATTGTGGCACAGCAAATGCTGTAAAGCACATGAAACTATTCAAATGCTTTTTATTTATAGAAGTGACTAAATGTTACAAAAGAAAATCACATTAAATACTGATCCCAAAATGTAGAAAAGAGCATGTACAAGTAATGACATTAAAAACATAGCACTTTTTTCAATTGTACCACTGAAGTACAAATTCTACCAAAATGGCTTTGACATCCTTCCATTGTCAGGAGTCTAAAATACATTTAGGCTAAAGTAAAAACCTCAATTATCCACTAGCTAGGCACGCTAACTAGAACCTGTAGTCATAACACCTTATGCTCAGCTAACAGAACTGCCTTTTAAAAAATTGTATGGGTCTTCATTGCAGTGACACATGTGCACATCCTCTGTATTTGATAGTCTCCCCAAGTATTTGCCAGAGCCACGGTGATCAAGGTAAAATGAAATCACTTCAGACAACTGTAATCAAACATCAGCCAGGGATTATTTCACTTGCATGCTTTCCTATCAGACAACATACAGTATGTGTATGGCTTATGGAGAGCAGTCCATTGCCATGAAGTAACTCCATTCAGTTGTAAGGACATCCCATCAGGACCATGAGATGACATGCCTTCAAATCTGTACACAGGCTCTGGTTGAGTTAAAGTGAAAGCATCAGGTTTTGACAAAGTCGATACAGTAGGATTCAATATTCATATAGCGGGAGAGGATCATATTAGATATACAGGAGCCCTTATTTGAAACAGCTAGTCCGCCCATACATGTATAGTATCACATACATAACGTAGGCTACCCGTGCTGTACATGAGCCCATGTGTGGGTGTAAAGGTCATCCCAGTTGCAGGTTTTGACCGTAGAGTTTTCTGCAATAGAGTGATATAGGGCATAATTTTATCATGATTGTTACTTAACCTTTAGTGGCTGAATATTTGGAACTCCATTAGTACCCAATATTGATTTTGAGTAGCATAAATCAACCGGTTTAAGCATTAGCTTAAAGACAGTCTGCAGAACAAGTATTGGTCTGACTACAATTTAGGGTTCTATCAGTCTGCTGCACCCAAAATGTTCCTTTAGTTCTAAATATGGAAGTTCATAACGTGATTGTTTTTGCAGTAAGGGCCATCGTCCATGTAAACTGTAGTTACAGTACAGCTGCTGAGGACTAATAAAGAGGATAGGGACGATAGCAGTGTACTGCAGGTTGGATATGCATAGCCTCTGATCTGTTTGGAGCAAACCAGAAGTGTTTTGCTCTCTCTCTGGACCAGAGAGTTACAAGTTTGTTTCTTATCAGCACAAGTCACAGTGAAGTCTGACCACCTGAACTTGTTCCAAAAGAGTTCCTGCTTGTCAGTTCCTAGTCTTGAGGTAAGGCAGTAGCAAAGTCGTCACAAGTCTAATGGTCACACCATTAGTCTCATTGTTCGATTCTCTAAGTCTAACCAGTTATTCTAATGATCACACGTCATAGTCGATGTAAGAGTTCGTGTGAGTCTCTCAAAACCACAGTCACTGTTAGTTCTGAAGACTTTAGACGTTTGAGTTGCAAAAGTCACAGTCAGTGGTCTCATTGTCCATTAGAGACTGATATCTCCTTGTTAGCTGATAGACAGCATAGTGTAGGTAGCCAGAGTTGAGCTCTGTTCAGTTTAAAGCATGCTAAATATCTTGGAAGAGTAAAGCTATTAGTTTGTATGAGAGGGTTGTATTGTGTCCCTCAGTGGTGCTCAGTTTTTCTCAGAATACTGTGCAGCTCAGCAGACATGAGGAAGGGTTTCTCAGGGCTCCCATCGTTCCTCTCCAAGTCCTCACCTGGAGGGGTGTATGGGAGGAGTGGAGAAAGGGATACAGGAGGAAGGGAGAGGTGGAAAGGAGATGAGCGAGAGGGATTAGAGGTGCTCAGATAGAACGTGAAGCAAAGCAAGTGAACAGCCATGGTGGTTTTTACAGTTGTAAAAGTTTTTTTTTTTTAAAGGTCAAAGCATTGATATTGAGATCGACTGAATAGCCAATCAAAGATGCCAGAGCCCAGGATGAGAGCAGGTGTATTCCTTCAGATGTGTTTTGGAAGCATGTCTATGAAGAAGAATACGTAGGCTTTACTTACAGAAACACAGAAACAGCGTGTCCACACACATTGCATAGACGCTGAAGAATCCATGAGCGATCAAATAGGACCCAAATATCACCGTCTGCCAATGATAATACACCATCAATACACAGATGAATGTAGGATATACCCATTTCTATACACTTTCTATTTTTGTATCTTACCAGTAGAGGTACCCAGTAGTAATGCAAGGTCGGCACATCTTCCTGAACAATTGGTATTTTGTGTGTGAAGAAAAAGAAGGCTATGACGCCTGCAACACACAAAAAACACAACATTGTAAATACCCCAGCCAGGTCACCCGTGATACAAGTTAGTATTTGATGTCCATCCTAGTCTGAGGACGTCGGGAGATTATATGGAAACCGGCCACTAGGGGAAACAGTGAGCGCTGTTATCTTCAAGTAGGTTTCGGTAAGCATCTGCCTTTAATTACAAGATGTAAGTTTGAATCCAGCGATAAAAAGTTTTGGGGGGATTATTATAATTTTTTGCCTATCCCAAACCTTAACCATTAACTTAACCATTCTGAGTTAATGCCTAACCTTAAGAATTTGGAGTTAATGCCTAAACTTAACCTTAAACACTTGAAATTCAATGTTTGGAACAACTTCGAAATTTGAAGTTTGAGAAACATGGATGAACATCTAATTCTGATGTGAGACAGAGAGCTTGTTGAAATACCCACCAATATGCTTCATCATTTATTTAGACTTTAAAACGTGACTTTTGACTGATTGCAGTCAAATAAAATATCAACTATTATCCTAAAAGGGTTAAGAAGTCACAAGAAGAAAATATGTTTTTTTGCAATGACTCACCTACACTCCCTGCTATTAGCACTTTCCCCAGGAACAGTAGGAAGTCTGTCACTCTGTCCAGCACCGCCACCCTGCAGGAGAGAGGGGTGAACCCAGTAAGGTTAGCCCAGTGAGGTGCCAGCCAACACTGGGTAGCCTAATAATCTAGCCCCTGGCTTCAGACGGCCTTACCTTACTACATTTCTCATCAATAGGCAGAAGGCGTCTCGAGCTGACGTGCAGAAGCACTTCCCATATATCGCAATCTAGAGGGAACACACAGACCATGGGACCATATTGAGTTATAGCACACACAGTAACTAATCTACCCTTGATTCAGTTGATACATAATCAGCGATTCACATTGATAAAAGCTGTGTAATAATATCAATACATATGGACACACACATATCACACTACTCACCATAATGTAAGCATTTCTGTTCATGAATTTGATGAAGCGCTCTAGACACCAGAAACAGCATTTGAGGCAGCAGAGCAGGAAGCGTGCTACCACGTTATTGACACCTGAACACAGACCACCGACCATTAGTGATGAGTTACTCCACAGAGTCAAATCCATGACTAGATGATGTATTACTGTGCTGTACTAAAGCCAAACTCACCTTTGAGTTTTGAATCTAGATACTCCAGGATAATTCGTGCCATCTGAACAAGGGCCAGAATTAGAGCACCAAACGCCAGTGAGCCCGTGTGATACCTGTAACCCAGCCACACACACACACACACACACACACACACACACACACACACACACACACACACCTTTAGTCAGTCTATCATGAAGAAATCATAACCTCCCAAACACCCAAAATTCTGGCTCAAACAATCCCTGAGCCATTGTGAAACTAACTCTTCCAGTTAGATCACTAATCTTCTGTACTGGCAGAATGGTATGGAAGGCTCCTTACCGTATTGCCCTGCTAAATGAAGAAAACAGGGGGCAGGTGGGGATGTCCTGGGGCTTCCTCCGGGCCCAGTAGTAGGAGGCGAAGGCCCCAGCCAGGGTGCACTGGCCCAGGGCGATGGTGAAGTTGACCAGCCACAGGAAGATGAGCAGGTTGGACAGCTGGAGGATGAAAAGGTAGCGGTGGTAGGGCGTCTCCCCGCCGTAGAACGCAAATGTACACTGGGCGCCCGGACACGTCTTGGACACGTTGGTCTTGTTGAAAGTCTGGGAGGGAAATTGTGAAAATACACAATAACTATTTATACAAATCGGGGGTACTCAATACCAGAGTTTCTGTGTGCGTCTGCAGGATACTTAGATTGAGTTGAAAAAAAGGTGCCTCACCTCAGGATCGCATGTCTTGTTTCCGTACATGCAGTTGGGCTCAGCAGCCATTACTTTATAGATGGCATCTCCAGAGGAGGCCAGGAATCTGTGTGTAACGCTGGTTAAGCATCAAACATGTTGCGGTTGTACAACAATACACAACAGAACTTTCTTAGATCAATTTCTGTGTCTCTGTATTCCATAAGTCATTCAATACAATATACTTGATAGAATCTGGGACTTAGGTTGGAATCATGAACAGCACGCTGAACAAAGAACTGCATCAACAGCGCCCTCTAGTGGAGGAACACCGCACCAGTAAGAGGATACACAGAGGTGACAGCAAAGTAGGAGATGCAGATGGCCAGCAGCAGGAAGGTGATGATTGGGTAGAAGAGTGTTGACATGATGTAGCTGATGGCCCTAGAGACAGAGGCACAAGAAGAACATTGAAAATAAACTATTCTCAAACAACAGTTATGAAGAAAGACAGCAAGAGAACACAAACAGTTACTGCGAGAGAAACTGTTACTATTAGTCGACTTACTTGCTTCCCTCTCTCAGTAGAGCGATAGCGACCCGTAATCTCTTCCTCAGAAAGATCAGAATGATCAAGATGGAGGCCTCTATGGTACCCAGAGATATCACTAACAGAGAGAGAGGGGGAAAACACAGCAGAAGGTTAGAGAGAGTCTGAGCAAAACCATAGTAACACCAACCCATAGTAACATCAAACCATAGTAACATCAACTCATAGTAACATCAAACCATAGTAACACCAACCCATAGTAACATCAAACCATAGTAACATCAACTCATAGTAACATCAAACCATAGTAACATCAACTCATAGTAACATCAACCCATAGTAACATCAACTCATAGTAATATCAACCCATAGTAACATCAATCCATAGTAACATCAAACCATAGTAACATCTACTCATAGTAACATCTACTCATAGTAACATCAACCCATAGTAACATCAATCCATAGTAACATCAACCCATAGTAACCTCAACCCATAGCAACATCAAATCATAGTAACATCAATCCATAGTAACATCAAACCTAACCTCAATTATCCTCTCCATTTGTAATGTGTTAAGTAAATGAAAGACAGAAAACCTTTTTACTAATTTTCAACTTTTACAGGAACTGGTAATCAGGCTAAATGGTTTGAAATAGGCTTTTTCCCTAAGAAAGCTGAGAGAGAGAGAGAGAGAGATTGTCATGAGTGAGAGGGAGGGAGAGAGAGAGAGAGAGAGAGAGAGAGAGAGAGAGAGAGAGAGATAGAGAGAGGGAGAAAGACAGAAAGAGACAGCGAGATAGTCATGAGAGAGGTGATGACTCACAGAAGATGAGCCATGTCTGGCTGAGATGCAGGTAAACCGTGACGTCTGTCTGGAAGCCGATGTCTACGATGGTCACATCTGCCCCGGGCTGCTGCCTCAAGAGGGAGAACTCCAGGTAACAGTGCCATATCCCTACAGAGACACAGGAAGCAGATGTTAGAGAGGTGAAAACAGACACATACTGGTAACACACTGGTACACGGCCATGCACGCACACGTGTATGTACAGTTACACACACACAGGTTATTATAGTAAACTAAAACTAAAATGAAAACTAATCATGACATTTATTTTTGTAAATAAAATAAATAATGAACAAACCCATTTGAAAACTAAAACTATACTGAAACTATTAACTTTGACCCCAAAACGAACAAACATTTAATAAAAAGCATCATGAATTATGTTCAGTTTTAGCAGGTTTTCCAATAGGGTTTTCAAGCTTTTTTCTTCTAATGGGGTTTTCAAGCTTCTGAATCTGGCGGGTCACATTGAGATTAATTTATATTTTAAAAGGTAGACTCAGCAAGATGACGTTGCCACAGCAGCACCGCAGATATTGGGCTCGTTTGAGTGGTAAGGCTAAAGCAAACAACTGTAGACAAAAGTGGCGGCGTGAAGTCAGGGGAGGTGCATCTGCGACAGCTGAAAGTCTAATATTGATGTGTTTTTTCAACAGCAAGGCTCAGATCAACATGGCAGTGTTGCCATTGTTTATAAAAGGTTTTCTTTATAATGTCGAAATAAATATTTATCTAACCCCTATATCACACACTCACAAACTGAAATCATAATATAGTATTATGTGTGTACATTGTACAATCACTTAGTGAGATAGAGCCTCACATATCAAATGTATTTGTATATATCCACTGTGCACATAAATTGCGGAAAATTCATTCTTGTTTCAGTCGTGCCTTTGGTCACATTCGTGTGGGTCAAATAAAAACACTAATGATTGGTTGACAATAGAGCCTCCAACTGCAGAAACTTGCGGTCGACTGAGGTCAAAACTTAATGACCTTTGATCACATGATTTTTGTAAAGTTCATGCACTTGACATGTGGGCACAAGTCAGACCATTTTTATCTCCAGAATGTAACACACATTGAAAGGCGGTGACCAACAATGTTAACCGACTTGACAAAAATGATCAGCTCGAACGCGGCGATTGAGATGAGCATGATGCAAGACTTTGCTCTCACACAGTCCCACAGAATATCTGCGTATGTGCACGGGTGCGCGTCACACTGCTTCAACGTGGTAACTACCGGACCACAACAGCAGAGAAGTTTAGCCTTGCGCTTCACCGCTCCTGGTTGTTGCGGAAATTGACCCACTACTACTGTTTACTTTGTGCATCTATGTCATCCCGCTGAGTCTACCTTTAAACCTAACCTAACCTCATCACCTTATGTATTACTGTCCCACACTGGCAAGAAGTGACATCCCCAAAAACACACTACAACTAAAACTTCAACTAAATAAAAACGAGTAAAGTGGATCGGAAAACTAACTGAAACTAAACTAAATTTCAAATAAAAGTCTGAAAATTAATAGAAATAAAAACGAATATTAAAAACACAAAACTAGAATAGCTTTGACACACACAGACTGACCGTAAGCAATCACCAGTATGACGGCGATGATGGTGAACCAGAGGAGGAGTCCGGCAGTGAAACGTAACAGCAAGATGAAGATCAGACTGACCACCAGAGCTATCACCAGACCTCTGGAAATTAGACACACAGTAAAATCTCTAAATATAGTATTTTACAGTACCGTAAAAGTACAATAAAGTACCGTACAGTACAATTAATTGTCTGTTATAATAACTCCACCCAGTGTATCTCTGCTAGTTAGAGTTCTTACATTAAGATCCAGTTCCATGAGGTGGCGTAGTCCTCCACAATCTTCATCCCAACCTCCTTAGCATCCACCAGACCTGTGATGCCACTGTAGGAGACAATACCCATTATAAAACTGCCATAATTACAGAAATGTTTGTGTGCGTGCGCATTTGTGTGTGTGTGTACTGTACGTGCGCGCATGCATGTAAACACACATCCACGTGTGTGAGTGTGTGTCTTTATAACTCACTTGGCGGCGTCTCTTAGTTCAGTCACACTACGGGCTGTGTCCAGGGCATCTTTGAAGTGGGTTCTTTTGGCCACCGTCAGGGTTCCATTCAGAGTGATGAAGTCAGGAAAACAGCGCTGTAGGACTAGTAGACAAGATAATTCAGTATCACAACTTCTTCCTTATTGGCCGTCAGCTGCTGTCATTTCTTGCTGTACTTACATGGTCTGCTAGGCACAATCACTGATGGACAGTCCTCGTCTCGTAACACTTGTGCAACAGGCTTAAAGCAAAAAGAGGAGGAACGTCAGTCATGTAATACTAATTGTCGTTACACTCTGAACAGAAAATGACAAAAACAGTGTTAAAACTCCTGTCTCCTGATAAAAAAACGGTCTTTAATTCATAATCTTTCACACAATGCAGCACAGTTCAGTAGCCTGGGTGTAAGGCTGTTCCTGCTTTAGCCAACTAGTCGTTGTTAAGCACCATTGTTGAATGGAAAAACAGTTCACATCCTAACAGTACACACTTCCAAACTGTGCTAAACCTACATGCATACCTTTGTTGGGTTGTTGAATCCTGGTTTGCAGAACTGCCTGTAATATTCCCAGGGGGCTGCAGTGATTTGGTATTGCAACTGCATATCTGTGTAGGTTGCAAATCTGTCCGGGCACTTGGAAACACACATCTGAGGAAGTATTGAACACACTAATGAATACTCAGTAAGCTGATATGACACCCTTTTTTAAAGGCCCAATGCAACCGTTTTTATATCAATATCAAATAACTTCTGAGTAACAATTAAGTACCTTACTGTAATAGATTTCCATAAAATTGACAAAAATTGCTTTTTAGCAAAAAACTATTTCTCAATCAAGGATTTTGCTAGGACTGTCTGGGAGTGGTATGAAACTGAAAACTAGCTGTTATTGGCAGAGAGGTTTGGAACTCTCTTTGTTATTGGTCTATTAACCAATTTATCTCATGGTGATGTCACCATGGAAAGCCGAAACTCCCACCCATGCAAACCTGGTGATTAGAAGGTCCTGTGTAGATTGTATTTTCAACCAGCCACTATCTGGAAATAACACAGATATTTTTTCTCACACTTTTACAGTGTTAGTTTCATCAGCTGCAGTTTGGTCCTCTGTAGCTCAGCTGGTAGAGCACGGCGCTTGTAACGCCAAGGTAGTGGGTTCGATCCCCGGGACCACCCAAACACAAAAAATTTATGCACGCATGACTGTAAGTCGCTTTGGATAAAAGCGTCTGCTAAATGGCATATTATTATATTATTACAATATGATATAAAACAGGAAAAAAATGTGTTGACTGCACTGGGCCTTTAACAGTAACTGTACCTATGTACTCTATAAGTCAATATTGTTACTGACCAATATGTTATGAATACCTGAGTGGTGGGGCACTGTAGGTTGATGAGGACAGCAGGGTTGGCACATTTCAGGATATTGAAGTAGAACAGTATGGATTTTTTTCTATAGAGAGAAAACAAACATCGACACAGTGCTGATACAGTATTACCACTAGGTGGTTGTAGAGTACAGAGTACACATTCAAAGAAAAGCCCTCTAAGAGTCTCACATACAATGATGTAACAGTTTCACATACAATCTTAAAATGGACAACTATCTCTTCCCTTCCATTCTTAATATCTCTATGCATTTTTTGTGAATTTCAGGATGATATTCTCCAGTATTTCAGTATAATGGGTGAGAGAGTGGTGTAGTCTCTCCCCGACACGTGTTCCAGACTAAACTCCATCATAATCCTTAAAGCCTGGGAGAACAACACAGTGCTAATTATGAGCTGATGAGATCTGAGGGCCCCAGCTAGCTGGGAGTAAACACACTACTCCCTATCTCACAGCCCGGCTCCACAAACAGCCTTATCACCGCTCCGCAGCCGCCACTAAATAACTACTTTAATCATTGCCAAGGTTACAGCCTGTCAATCACACTTGAGGTTTATGAGGGAAATTCAACACCGAGCTGTTTAGTGTGGGGATGCAGTACCAGACTTTTAATTCAATGGGTTTGATTCCTTAGACAATGGGAACTGTGTGTGGGGTTGAGCTGCTTTTCAATTGTAATGGTCAATATAACAACATTGAAGCACTCAGGGCTAAGATAAAGAACCAGCAATTAAAGAACCAGCAATTTATAGCAGCAAATTGGGCACAAGGGAATTATCATGACCTCAAATTGCTCATAGGTATGTCCCTATGGCTGTGTTTACATAGGCAGCCTAATTCTGATATTTTTCCACTAATTGATCTTTTGACCAATCAGATCAGATCTTTCGCCAATAATTGGGCAAAAAAATCAGAATCGGGCTGCCTGTGTAAACACAGCCTAATTACTCAGAGATATCGAGATATACCTGGTTAATCAGTCACTACAGTAATTACTCACGCATTTGGGGTGCCCTTCTGCCCACAGAACTGTCCGTAGCTGTCTGTAGGGTAGATCACCTTCCTGGGGTCACCGTGTAGCCACGCTAGAGAGAGAGAGAGAGAGGAGGTAGAAGGAGAGCGAGAGAAGGAGAGAGAAAGAGGGAGAAAGAAGGAGAGAGCGAGGGAGCGAGAGAGAGATAGAAACCAGTGAATTAATTAATCATCCTTGTATCTCCGTTTTCCATTACCGAAATAAAAGACAAATAGATGGAAAGTCTCTTTGCACGATAGACTGATATCTTATTCCCATTCCCTGAATCTAACTGCTCTGATTCTTTTCTATAGGACAATCTTGATGTGTTCTTCAGCTCCTGTGGCAGGGTATTAAAGACGAGGTCATTTTGTGTATTTTAGTGCCTCTCTACTGCTGTAGCTGAGTGTTGACTGAGTCGATAGTGTTCGCCAAAAGCACAATCCCTCTTCTAAGGCTTATATTCCGCATCATTTACAGCATTGTTCAGAAAGCGTACAGGAAAGGAGATCGTTGGATTTCCCTTTCTAAGACACCATACGTGCATGTTTATCTGTGTCCATTCGTTGTGATCAATAGCAGTACCTTTTTTCAATGAATGAAAGCCTATCACGGACTACCTCTCTCTAAGAGTCTGACTGACTAATGGGATCATTGATTCCTGGCTGGCATTAAATGAGTGGCAGGTAATGTACTTCACTGCACAGTCTGTATGGTCGCCACATCAAAACTGATGTTTACAACTCACTCTGCGCAGTAAGTACAGTATTCATGTTTTCACCCATTTCTTTTTACACATTTCCTTACACATTAAGGTAGTATTCCAGAGCCACCCATCCATAATGGGGTAACAGAATCCAACTGTAATGCTTCTGTACAGTATCTGAACTACTTAGTGAACACTAATGACAGACAGATAGGGAGATAGAGAGTGGACTGGCATGTAGGGACCTGGACCTGTAGATACACTTACCGGACAGTTTATTAGGCACACCACCCCGTTCACGAAAATGGTTCACTCATACAGACAGTGAGTCACGTGGCCGTGGCTTGCTATATAAAGCAGGCAGACAGGCATTCAGTTACTGTTCGATTGAACGTTAGAATGGGCAAAACGAATGACCTAAGTGACTTTGAGCGTAGTATGATCGTCGCTGCCAGGCATGCCGGATCCAGTATCTCAGAAACGGCCACCCTCCTGGGCTTTTCACGCATGACAGTGTCTAGGGTTTACCGAGAATGGTGTGACAAACAAAAAAGAACTGCATCTTGGAACACACAACTCGTCAATCCTTGTCACGGATGGGCTATTGCAGCAGACGACCACACCAGGTTCCACTCCTATCAGCTAAAAACAAGAAGAACAGAAATTTTATAAAATTCACAAAAAATCTGTGCCCCGAAGAATTCCGGCTGTTCTGGAGGCAAAGGGAGGTCCGACCCGGTACTAGATGGGTGTACCGGCCGGTGAGTGTATATAGTATAGTTGCCACTACTCTACAAATCAAAGATAATCAGTAATTATGCTGAATTAATTATACACTGTATGGTGTGTGTGTGTATGTACAGTGTGTGTGTGTGTGTGTGTGTGTGTGTGTGTGTGTGTGTGTGTGTGTGTGTGTGTGTGCGTGCAAGAGAGAGAAAGAAAGAGAGAAAGAGAGAGAGAGAAGTGGGGTGAGTGCGTGTGTCTGAGAGGATGAAGTCATTGTGGATTTTTTGTGTGGTGTAGAGAGGGTTGGATTGGAGTAAATTGTAGTAAGGTGTGTATGTGTGTGTATGTGCTCATCCTTGTGCGCATGCATCCATCCTTTTTTTGTGTATGTGTGTAGGGTGTTTGCAATGATTGTCTAGTGTGTGCGTGCATGTAGTATGAGTGAGTGTGTGTATGTATGTGTGTATGTGTGTGTGTGTGTGTGTGTGTGTGGGGGGGGGGGGGGGGGGGGTTCCTCTCCTGATGGCATGAGGTCATTTGTAGCTGGCAGGCGGGATGAAGAGTAAAGAGTGACTTCATCATCGCTCCAATATCAAGCTCTCTACGCTCTATTGGTTACGACTGCCAGCATCCCTTCTGCTCTTCAAAGGATGAGATCACACTAAAATATGAGACAAAAGCTACAACACGGTCATTACCGAGGTGAACTCATACTCAAATATGAGATGGAATGGTTGTGGCACATTGAAAAAGGATGAACTTGAGTCTAGAGGACTGGGCTGCAGCAAGAGTGGACAACTTATATTACACTGCTCAAAAAAATAAAGGGAACACTAAAATAACACATCCTAGATCTGAATGAATGAAATAATCTTATTAAATTCTTTTTTCTTTACATAGTTGAATGTGCTGACAACAAAATCACACAAATATTATCAATGGAAATCAAATGTATCAACCCATGGAGGTCTGGATTTGGAGTCACCCTCAAAATTAAAGTGGAAAACCACACTACAGGCTGATCCAACTTTGATGTAATGTCCTTAAAACAAGTCAAAATGAGGCTCAGTAGTGTGTGTGGCCTCCACGTGCCTGTATGACCTCCCTACAACGCCTGGGCATGCTCCTGATGAGGTGGCGGATGGTCTCCTGAGGGATCTCCTCCCAGACCTGGACTAAAGCATCCGCCAACTCCTGGACAGTCTGTGGTGCAACGTGGCGTTGGTGGATGGAGCGAGACATGATGTCCCAGATGTACTCAATTGGATTCAGGTCTGGGGAACGGTCCATAGCATCAATGCCTTCCTCTTGCTGGAACTGCTGACACACTCCAGCCACATGAGGTCTAGCATTGTCTTGCATTAGGAGGAACCCAGGGCCAACCGCACCAGCATATGGTCTCACAAGGGGTCTGAGGATCTCATCTCGGTACCTAATGGCAGTCAGGCTACCTCTGGCGAGCACATGGAGGGCTGTGCGGCCCCCCCAAAAGAAATGCCACCCCACACCATGACTGACCCACCGCCAAACCGGTCATGCTGGAGGATGTTGCAGGCAGCAGAACGTTCTCCACGGCGTCTCCAGACTCTGTCACGTCTGTCACATGTGCTCAGTGTGAACCTGCTTTCATCTGTGAAGAGCACAGGGCGCCAGTGGCGAATTTGCCAATCTTGGTGTTCTCTGGCAAATGCCAAACGTCCTGCACGGTGTTGGGCTGTAAGCACAACCCCCACCTGTGGACGTCGGGCCCTCATACCACCCTCATGGAGTCTGTTTCTGACCGTTTGAGCATACTATTGCACATTTGTGGCCTGCTGGAGGTCATTTTGCAGGGCTCTGGCTGTGCTCCTCCTGCTCCTCCTTGCACAAAGGCGGAGGTAGCAGTCCTGCTGCTGGGTTGTTGCCCTCCTACGGCCTCCTCCACGTCTCCTGATGTACTGGCCTGTCTCCTGGTAGCGCCTCCATGCTCTGGACACTATGCTGACAGACACAGCAAACCTTCTTGCCACAGCTCGCATTGATGTGCCATCCTGGATGAGCTGCACTACCTGAGCCACTTGTGTGGGTTGTAGACTCCGTCTTATGCTACCACTAGAGTGAAAGCACCGCCAGCATAGGAACTGAGAAGTGGTCTGTGGTCACCACCTGCAAAACCAGTCCTTTATTGGGGGTGTCTTGCTAATTGCCTATAATTTCCACCTGTTGTCTATTCCATTTGCACAACAGCATGTGAAATGTATTGTCAATCAGTGTTGCTTCCTAAGTGGACAGTTTGATTTCACAGAAGTGTGATTGACTTGGAGTTACATTGTGTTGTTTAAGTGTTCCCTTTATTTTTTTGAGCAGTGTATAATGGGTCTGGATGGCAAGGTTAAATAATGACATTGGAAGAAATAAGGCTAGGTCGGTATTTAAAGGTCATGAGTATATGGTGGCCAGTTCTGAGTAAGCTGCTTTTATGAATATGTCTATCAGCTGTATCAAAGAAGGGTTGGGATTGGGAAGCTTCTCATCTCAATGTTTCAGAAGCAAATATATATATGCCTGCATTCACTTATTCTGAAAACTGGAGGGATTTATTTGTGTGCTGAGTTGCCAAGGCCATTCTGTGGTTTAATTTGACTACAGGATAAAAGGTATATTTCTATAGTGTGCTACTAAGGACTGCAGCGTAGGTTTTGATTGAATGAAGCCCTATGTTCTCAAAGGCAATGTCACAGTATCTATCTATCTATCTAACTGTCCCTTTTTCAACAAAGAGACCCAATGCTGCGACTGTCTAAATCAAAGGGATTTTTTAACAAAGGGCCTCTCACCCTTTTTCACTCTCTCCCTGCCGGTCCTTTGCTGCATATCACTTCTCTATTTCAACACTGACCAGATATCAGTCATAACCCAACTCTCTAGAACCAGAATCAATACACAGGACTGCTGTATTTTCCCTTTCTACGTTTTATCCTTCTCTCGCTTTTCTCAACGATACAGCTTCCTCTTAGTGAGCTACTGTTGGTCATAGGGAGTAGGGCTGCCTATAACGTTTGTACCTATTGGCGATGGTAGTATAAGGGGAACAGATGATTGCATTAATAGTATTCAGAATGGAAAAAACAGGGGAAATTGTAGAGCACAGCATGCATAGTAATTAGCTGCTTGTACTCGATTTTTGAAGCAACTTTATCTTCAGTGCATTAACTTCTTAAACTTTAATTTGCTAGCTGCTTACCATTTCTGAGATCATTAGGATGAGAAAAGGTACACAACTTTTGAAGCAGAAGCAATCACTGACTGACGGATTGATCTTTACCAGAAGAGGGGAGGAGGAGAAGAGGAGAGGGGGAGTAAAAGAATAAAGAAATGAGAGAGGAGATAAGAAGCACTTCATAGAGCTGTGGGACATGAAACATTCATTTCTACCAGAGGTGCTGTGAACGCAATGTCTTCGCACTCTGTCTCTGTGAATAGAACAGATGCTACACACATATATTTTTATTTCTCTCTCTCGTTCTTTTTCTTTGTATCTCTCTACTGCACAATCTATGATAGTGATGTTTACTATCTCTCTCACACTTGCTACTTTTTTCTCTATTTCTCGCTCTCTCACACACACACACCCTATCTTGTTTTTATCCTTTTATCTTCCTACTCCACCATCTAAACCCCAGTAGCTACAGTAGTTAGAAATGAATGGTATTCTGTTTTATCTTTTCTAACACAGTGCTGAGTATTGAGTGGTGGATTTTCAGAGCCCTCTGTGATCAAAGGTTCATCTGCTGACTCGTACTCAGGGGGACAGTGTCTTTGGGTTTGTGCCAGTGTGGCGTCACTGCTTTCAATGAAGATTTCTAAACACAATACTTCTCATGCAGCATCTCCCTTTACATCGCTTGTTAACACTGTTTTGTTTTAAGCGTAACAGAAATTTGACTCAACTAGGATAATTAAATAAGGGATGGATGGAAATGTACAGAATGGGGACCTTGAGGAAAATGGGGGAGAATCATAACTTTTTCAATTTCAGTCAAGGGGAGGGTTTAGTATTGTTTTAAATCTAGTCCAGGGGAGGTCATGTAATTTGTAATTAATGAAATTTCAATATTTCTCAGTGTTTTAGAATTAGTTGCTATAAATGGATGTGTGCCTGATGCCGCCCCTCACCTCTGATTCTTCGCTGGGCGTAATATCAAGTGCACCTATAGGCTATTTAGTGAGGTCTCAATCAAATGATCAACAGCCTATAGGCTATAGGCTACAAAGTCCATGCTGGGAGAAACACAGAGCAAAGTTATATTTCTAAACTAGCTGCTGGGATGGTGTAAATAAAACTAGGCTGCATTACACACTGCAATAGATATTCCAACCCTGAGCCCCGGCCTTGTCTGCTCTTGCTGATCCAAAACGTTGTTGTGTGCTGCCTAACCAATGGCAGTGCTGTGTAGGCCTACGGTGGCAGTTCAGGAGGAGTGTTAAAGGCTTCTTCCGAAAATAATTTTAGATTAGGCCTAGTCCAAAAGATCTTGCGCGTGGACTAGCGTATGTTCTGTTCAGTTTGAGAAGGAGAGCGAGAAGAGGAAAAGGAGGACCTGAGGTCAACTTTGATAACTTACTACTACTACAATAGATTTTATTAAAAACAATATGTTTCTTGCCCATGATGTATTTATCAGAGTTATTGACCTCTCAATAAGCTTGATTCGATTAATTTACATTGTGGTGCTGAAACTTGAAGCAGCAGCTGCAGCCCAATCAATCAGAAATGGACAGCTAATGTTGCTGAAAGTAGGCAAATTAGAGTATTAGACTTTACTAACAACAAGAGGGTATTGTTTTGGAGCCTATTTCTTCCTATTTAAGAAATAAGAGGTAAGCCTACCTGTTTGACAGATGAAATGTGGGTATAGGCTGCTACAGTGAGGGAAAAATGTATTTGATCCCCTGCTGATTTTGTATGTTTGCCCACTGACAAAGACATGATCAGTCTATAATTTTAATTGTAGGTTTATTTGAACAGTGAGAGACAGAATAACAACAACAAAATCCAGAAAAACGCATGTCAAAAATGTTATAAATTGATTTGCATTTTAATGAGGGAAATAAGTATTTGACCCCCTCTCAATCAGAAAGATTTCTGGCTCCCAGGTGTCTTTTATACAGGTAACGAGCTGAGATTAGGAGCACACTCTTAAAGGGAGTGCTCCTAATCTCAGCTTGTTACCTGTATAAAAGACACCTGTCCACAGAAGCAATTAATCAATCAGATTCCAAACTCTCCACCATGGCCAAGACCAAAGAGCTCTCCAAGGATGTCAGGAACAAGATTGTAGACCTACACAAGGCTGGAATGGGCTACAAGACCATCGTGCGGTTGGTGCGATTATTCAATGTCAATCTCCCTCGGCCTGGGTCTCCATGCAAGATCTCACCTCGTGGAGTTGCAATGATCATGAGAACGGTGAGGAATCAGCCCAGAACTACATGGGAGGATCTGGTCAATAATCTCAAGGCAGCTGGGACCATAGTCACCAAGAAAACAATTGGTAACACACTACGCCGTGAAGGACTGAAACCCTGCAGCGCCTGCAAGGTCCCCCTGCTCAAGAAAGCACATATACAGGGCCGTCTGAAGTTTGCCAATGAACATCTGAATGATTCAGAGGAGAACTGGGTGAAAGTGTTGTGGTCAGATGAGACCAAAATCGAGCTCTTTGGCATCAACTCAACTCGCCGTGTTTGGAGGAGGAGGAATGCTGCCTATGACCCCAAGAACACATTTTTTAAAAACATTTTTAGTCATTTAGCAGACGCTCTTATCCAGAGCGACTTACAGTTAGTGAATACATATTTTTTTTTATACTGGCCCCCCGTGGGAATCAAACCCACAACCCTGGCGTTGCAAACGCCATGCTCTATCAACTGAGCTACATCCCTGCCGGCCATTCCCTCCCCTACCCTGGGCCAATTGTGCGCCGCCCATGAGTCTCCCGGTCGCGGCCGGCTGCGACAGAGCCTGGATTCGAACCAGGATCTCTAGTGGCACAGTTAGCACTGCGATGCAGTGCCTTAGACCACTGCGCCACTCAGGAGCCACACCATCCCCACCGTCAAACATGGAGGTGGAAACATTATGCTTTGGGGGTGTTTTTCTGCTAAGGGGACAGGACAACTTAACCGCATCAAAGGGACGATGGACGGGGCCATGTACCGTTACATTTTGGGTGAGAACCTCCTTCCCTCAGCCAGGGCATTGAAAATGGGTCGTGGATGGGTATTCCAGCATGACAATGACCCAAAACACACGGCCAAGGCAACAAAGGAGTGGCTCAAGAAGAAGCACACTAAGGTCCTGGAGTGGCCTAGCCAGTCTCCAGACCTTAATCCCATAGAAAATCTGTGGAGGGAGCTGATGGTTCGAGTTGCCAAACGTCAGCCTTGAAACCTTAATGACTTGGAGAAGATCTGCAAAGAGGAGTGGGACAAAATCCCTCCTGAGATGTGTGCAAACCTGGTGGCCAACTACAAGAAACGTCTGACCTCTGTGATTGCCAACAAGGGTTTTGCCACCAAGTACTAAGTCATGTTTTGCAGAGGGGTCAAATACTTATTTCCCTCATTAAAATGCAAATCAATTTATAACATTTTTGACATGCGTTTTTCTGGATTTTTTTGTTGTTATTCTGTCTCTCACTGTTCAAATAAACCTACCATTAAAAAATTATAGACTGATCATTTATTTGTCAGTGGGCAAACGTACAAAATCAGCAGGGGATCAAATACTTTTTTCCCTCACTGAATATATATAGATTTGTTGGTCAATTCCTCCACACACCATGCACTCTTTAAATAGCCTACCTCCGTGTCAGTGAAGGGCTTTTAAGTTAAAAACAAGACTTGAATTGAGAGGGTATGAGAGGGTATGCCATAGGCCTACCTTTTATTAAAGAAAATAGCTTAAGATTTTTAAGAAAATAAAACTGATCCGATTATATAAAGTGATCAATAACAGCGATTTGGTCCGCAATGCTTTATGCTAGAAACAAGCTGTAAAATACCGGGAAAAGACTTGACTCCGATGCATATGGGGATATCATTGTTTTGTTTCTTTGAAATTCAGAGGCTGAGCTACAACCTTCCATAGCTGAGGAGACAAAACATTTACTTTGCTTGGGAAGTAATCTAATTCTGTCACTATCCATTGATTAAGCTATTCACTGTCTGTAAAATAGAAGATGTTTAAACCCAGACAGCTTTTAAGGAAACACTTGTGACCTTCTCTCATTGGGTTAAGCAACGGAAAAGAGTAGCCAGCAGTTAAAGCTTAAATTTAGAATTGCATTAAATGTTTATAAAAGGCAATTTTTTCTTGGACCTTTAA
Organism: Coregonus lavaretus; assembly: GCF_964263955.1. Taxonomy (NCBI): domain Eukaryota; kingdom Metazoa; phylum Chordata; class Actinopteri; order Salmoniformes; family Salmonidae; genus Coregonus; species Coregonus lavaretus. Next base: position 31,180,010 of record NC_140010.1, on the reverse strand, counting down.
ACACGATGATAGATTAATGCATTGCTTTTACTATAAAGGAGCTCTTTACACCCCTACTCTTGTCCACGGTGGTCTGCAAACCCACAACCTTCTGGCCTTCATGTGTGCTATAAAAATTCCTGCGTTGCCATGTAATGCTTACAGGATGAAGAACAGTTTCTAAAACTGCATATCTAAGGCTCTGGTCTGTCCAAGAAGTGAGGTTAAACGGTTGTAATTATTATTTTGGGTATAGGGGAGGGTCACTTGTTTTGTTTTTCAAGCGTTAAGGGAGGGTTTAAGGTGAAATATATTTTGCTGAAGGCCGGGCCATCCATTTTCATTTCAGAGAGGACCGATTTTCTCCCTGTAACCCTTATTATAAATAACGTTCCCTCCCTAAAGGCTAATATTTAGTCTGTCCAATGCTAGTCTCACATTGGCATCCTGGACTCGTGGAATGTGAGAGATCGGGTTTCGTCCAATACATGTAGACCTATATGTCATGAAAAGTTGTGATTTTGAGTTTCCATGTATAAACATCCTTACACCTTCCTGGTAATACTGGTTATGGTTTTGTCTCCACTCACCCACAGTCCCCAGTGCTATGTATCCAAGGATGATGATGATGAAGATCACACAGCAAAACACGTCTGTGCAGCTTCTGTAGAGAGAGAAAGTAAAGGTAAATATCCTTGACAAGGCTTTCAATATTCAACATACCCAGAAAGAGAGCAACGAGAGGAGAGAGACAGAAATGAGTGTAAAGAGAGAGAGAAACTAGAGGAGATGGAGATAAATTAGTGTAAAGAGAGAGAAATATAATATAATATGCCATTTAGCAGACGCTTTTATCCAAAGCGACTTACAGTCATGTGCGCATACATTTTTACGTATGGGTGGTCCCGGGGATCGAACCCACTACCCTGGCGTTACAAGCGCCATGCTCTACCAATTGAGCTACAGAGGACCACAGAAATGAGAGGAGAGAGAGAGAAATGAGAGTGTAAAGAGAGAGAGAAATGAGAGGAGAGAGATAAGTACCCATCAAGGCCTCGTTCATTATTCTGTTTAAGATCAAACCGCAGCAGAGGGGAACCATTTTGATGATGAGATGTTTTCCAAACGTTTAAATGAAATATTAACCTCAACAATCTGCTGCTATGAATCCCTGTGGACACATCACATTCCCACACTCTCTTTCCCAGGGTTTGGCAATTGGAATGGCTCTTGCAGTGTGTGTACCAGTATGTGTGTGTGTGTGTGTGTGCCAAGTGCTTACATCTTTCTCTCCAACCGAGGACTGGATATTGTCACATATCCACAAAGGGTAGTGTGCACGCACGTGTTCCGATCCAGATAATTGTTAGTGTGTTCCGATCCAGCGACCTATCTAGTGTCATGTTTAATGAGTCTTAATCACAAAGGGGACTGTGAAGAGACAAAGCCATTTTATATATCTTGTATTTGCACTGTACTATGTATTATGTCATGTTTCATGTGGACCCCAGGAAGAGTAACTGATGCTTTTGCAGCAGCTAATGGGGATCCTAATAAATACTAAATACCAAATTAATCAGCTTACATATCAATCGAATGTGTAGAAATCCCTCCCTGGCCTCCCAGCTGAGCACTGAGGTAATGGCTGATTAATCCAATTTGATTGGTTGGGATTGACCTCTATCAATGAGAGTTATGTCCAGTCATGTCCAGCCCCTCTCTGACCTGGCAGGTAAGGCCTTCAAGTGGCAATCTCTTTCACCAGCCGTATACCTTCATTGGAATGAATGAACCTCAACAGGTTCCTACCGATCCTTGACTTCGGCGATGTCATTTACAAAATAGCCTCCAACACTCTACTCAGCAAATTGGATGTAGTCTATCACAGTGCCATCCGTTTTGTCACCAAAGCCCCATATACTACCCACCACTGTGACCTGTACGCTCTTGTTGGCTGGTCCTCACTACATATTCGTCGCCAAACCCACTGGCTCCAGGCCATCTATAAATCACTTCTAGACAAATCCCTGCCTATCTTAGCTCATTGGTCACCATAGCAACACCCACCTGTAATATGTGCTCCAGCAGGTATATCTCACTGGTCATCCCCAAAGCCAACACCTCCTTTAGCCGCCATTCCTTCCAGTTCTCTGCTGCCAATGACTGGAACGAACTGCAAAAATCTCTGAAGCTGGAGACTCTTATCTCCCTCACTAACTTTAAGCATCAGTTGTCAGAGCACCTTACCGATCACTGCACCTGTACACAGCCCATCTGAAATTAGCCCACCCAACTACATCATCCCCATATTGTTATTTATTTTGCTCATTTGCACCCCAGTATCTCTATTTGCACATCTCTTGCACATCTATCATTGCAGTGTTAATACTAATTGTAATTATTTTGCACTATGGCCTATTTATTGCCTTACTGCCATAACTTGCTACATTTGCACACACTGTATATATATTTTCTGTTGTATTTTTGGCTTTGTGTTTTGTTTTACCCCATATGTAACTCTGTGTTGTTTTTATCGCACTGCTTTGCTTTATCTTGGCCAGGTCGCAGTTGTAAATGAGAAAAAAGGTGTAAAGGTGAAATAAAAATAAAATAAATATAAAACAGTCCAGGTTAGTGGGTTATAACAGATCATGTCTGTAAGGTGGTGTGTTTAGGGAATAGTGATTAGGTTGTGATTGGCAGCACTGGGTCATTGAGTTGACAGTGTTAGTGTGAGACCTGGTGTTGAGCTGCACAGCAGGCTTTCACAAACACATTGCCCAACACTCCCTAGTGCTTAATAATTCAGCCTTTAGCTGAGCTCAGGCAGCACTTTCCCCAGATCCAACAGGCCTGCAGAGACACACAGAACAGTACACAAACACACACACACACACACACACACACAAGCAGTCATGCACACATGTATGGAGCACACACACACACACACACACACACACACACACATAATATTGAGCCATGTGAATGTGTGGGTAGTTGAGTTTATTAGAATCCCCATTAGCTACACATGCAGCAGCTACTCTTCCTGGTGTCCACATAAAACGCACAAATACATGAAAAAGTACAGAACAGTTATAGACAAGGACATTACATTTAAAATAATAATAAATAAATACAATTTAAACAAAAACAAAAAAATAAATAAGAGTTACATATCAAATCAACATGCGCCGAATACAACAGGTGTAGACCTTACAGTGAAATGCTTACAAGCCCTTAACCAACAATGCAGTTAAGAAAAAATAAGTGTTAAGAAAGTATTTACTAAATAAACTGAAGTTAAAAATAAAAATAAAAAGAAGAAGAAAATAGAAAAATAACAAATAATTAAAGAGCAACAATAAAATAACAGTAGTGAGGCTATATACAGGGGGTACCGGTACATGTGTGGGGGCACAGGTTAGTTGAGGTAATTGAGGTAATATGTACATGTAGGTAGAGGTAAAGACACTAAGACACTAAGAGACAACAAAAATACTATTTACACACAATCATATATACATATTCATATTCTTATATACAGTTAAGCAGTAGTTGTAGTAGTAGTTGTAGTTGTAGGAGGAGTAGTGGTAGGACAGGTTGAAGGTTCTGCCTCCCTGGTGATATTAGGTCTGTCCAGACTAGTTTGTGTTTTCCTGCTCTGTCCTGTCCTTTCCAGTCCTCTGGAACGGAACGACCCTGCATGATGCTGAAAGCATGACACTCATTCACCAGCTGATGAGAAACATCAGCTAAACTCAAGCAGGGAGAGAGGGAGAGAGAATGTGTGTGTGTGTTTGTGTGTGTGTGCATGCTTGTGGGTGTGTGTGTGTGCGAAATAGAGATAGAACGATAAATAACTTTTCAGAATCAGGATTCTAAAAACCCTGAGGACACTAAAATCAACTCAGAGTAGCACACATTGATAATGTCCCTATATCAGCTGGTAGAGCACGGCGCTTGTAACGCCAAGGTAGTGGGTTCGATCCCCGGGACCACCCATACACAAAAAATGTATGCACGCATGACTGTAAGTCGCTTTGGATAAAAGCGTCTGCTAAATGGCATATTATATTATTATTATATTATATATACAAACAAACAACCTGCAGAGTACAGTATCTATCCCTCAGCATGTTCCCATCTATCTCCCTAAAGAGTGATACAATAGACAGGGGTGCCCAATTACATAGTTAGAAATCATTTGTGCACTACAAATTGACCGCAAGAATCCCAAACAGATATAATATTTGAAAAAAACCTCATTTCAAACATTGGGATACGATTACATATGGCTCTCTATTTATGTGTGGGAATACTTGGTCACAGATTTCCTAAATTAAAATCACGTTGAGCTTATTTCCTGGTAATTTTACAGTCTTTTATGTCCAAGAACGGAAATAATTAAAAAAGATAAAATAAAAAAACATTTATTTGCTCAGAAAACTTGGGGGGCCCAAAAAAATCATGCCGCCTATTGGGGAACCCTGCAATAGAAGAATTAACAACAGCAAACATCTGCCAGTGAGCTCTATGATAAGGAACGACCACCTCAGTCTGAAGGGTGATGGACGACTTATAGAGAGACAAATCACCAAGACAGTCACCTCTCAACACCACGCTACAATTTATGTGTTGCCTTTCAGGAGTTATCGGCACACAAAATGTAATTTTATAAATCACTGCCTCTGAACCAGTCATGTGTGTGGGGGGCCCTGTGCTGTTCGCTTAATCGCTGTCATGAATTCAAATTTCACAGGAGAATTTAGGAAGGAGAGAAACAGTCAGAGTATGATAATTGATGCGACCTGGAATTCAATAGCCTGGTCCATGATCTATTCGTGCTCTTTTGCCAACTTGCGGCAATGAGTGACAAGGAATTGGAAAGATAACACAAACAGATCTGAGACCAGGCTAGAGATTCAATAGTCGACTGGTTTAATCTACGGCCATCTTTAAAATCCCATCATTAAACAACTCCATTTCTCTCACTCAAAATAGACATTGAAGAGACTGAATTAATGTCTCTCGTTTTTAATTAAAACCACTGATCCATTCCTGCAGGACTGCTTTATGTCTCTGAATAGGAACTTGATTAATGATTCTAACAATGGCTGTGAACAGTAATGAGAAGTTGGCAGTTGGCACCCTGAGTGAAATATGGGCTTCAAATTATAACTGCACATAACAAAGCAAATCTATATTTATGAGCTTAAAAAGAAAGACCAGACAAAAGTGTCCCCAAATAGGCCTAGTCCAAGTTTTCAGCATCTTTGAGCTACTTTAAATGATTGGATAAACAGACTGGAGAAAGATATATGGTCAGCATTAGAACTAGTAAATGGGTGGAGGTGTGTGTGGTGGGTGGGATCCATACGTCTCATCCTTGACAGGAACCGAGAGTGTTCTTAGAGTCGAGGGTAGGAGTCGAGGGTGGGGGGGGGGAAGAACTTGAGAAATAGAGGGTCGCTAGCTGGCTACAAACCTTTCACTTCATCATGTCCACTCATTGGTTTTATAACAACTTTGCAACAAACTGCACTTGTAAGTTTGAACAAGGATATTGTAAGGACATGATACATAGTCAAACACCAGTACTTACTTATGAAATAGCAAGCGACCCAAGCGGGTATCTTGAGGTATGAGTCTGCAAGACTCTCATAGGTAGCTCTCATTATACAGGTAGGACTCATACTGTTTTAAAGGTGAAAACGATCTACACTGCTCAAAAAAATAAAGGGAACACTAAAATAACACATCCTAGATCTGAATGAAATACTTTTTTCTTTACATAGTTGAATGTGCTGACAACAAAATCACACAAAAATGATCAATGGAAATCAAATGTATCAACCCATGGAGGTCTGGATTTGGAGTCACCCTCAAAATTAAAGTGGAAAACCACACTACAGGCTGATCCAACTTTGATGTAATGTCCTTAAAACAAGTCAAAATGAGGCTCAGTAGTGTGTGTGGCCTCCACGTGCCTGTATGACCTCCCTACAACGCCTGGGCATGCTCCTGATGAGGTGGCGGATGGTCTCCTGAGGGATCTCCTCCCAGACCTGGACTAAAGCATCCGCCAACTCCTGGACAGTCTGTGGTGCAACGTGGCGTTGGTGGATGGAGCGAGACATGATGTCCCAGATGTGCTCAATTGGATTCAGGTCTGGGGAACGGGCGGTCCATAGCATCAATGCCTTCCTCTTGCAGGAACTGCTGACACACTCCAGCCACATGAGGTCTAGCATTGTCTTGCATTAGGAGGAACCCAGGGCCAACCGCACCAGCATATGGTCTCACAAGGGGTCTGAGGATCTCATCATGGTACCTAATGGCAGTCAGGCTACCTCTGGCGAGCACATGGAGCGCTGTGCGGCCCCCCAAAGAAATGCCACCCCACACCATGACTGACCCACCGCCAAACCGGTCATGCTGGAGGATGTTGCAGGCAGCAGAACGTTCTCCACGGCGTCTCCAGACTCTGTCACGTCTGTCACATGTGCTCGGTGTGAACCTGCTTTCATCTGTGAATTTGCCAATCTTGGTGTTCTCTGGCAAATGCCAAACGTCCTGCACGGTGTTGGGCTGTAAGCACAACCCCCACCTGTGGACATCGGGCCCTCAAACCACCCTCATGGAGTCTGTTTCTGATCGTTTGAGCAGACACATGCACATTTGTGGCCTGCTGGAGGTCATTTTGCAGGGCTCTGGCAGTGCTCCTCCTGCTCCTCCTTGCACAAAGGCGGAGGTAGCAGTCCTGCTGCTGGGTTGTTGCCCTCCTACGGCCTCCTCCACGTCTCCTGATGTACTGGCCTGTCTCCTGGTTGCGCCTCCATGCTCTGGACACTATGCTGACAGACACAGCAAACCTTCTTGCCACAGCTCACATTGATGTGCCATCCTGGATGAGCTGCACTACCTGAGCCACTTGTGTGGGTTGTAGACTCAGTCTCATGCTACCACTAGAGTGAAAGCACCGCCAGCATTCAAAAGTGACCAAAACATCAGCCAGGAAGCATAGGAACTGAGAAGTGGTCTGTGGTCACCACCTGCAAAACCAGTCCTTTATTGGGGGTGTCTTGCTAATTGCCTATAATTTCCACCTGTCTATTCCATTTGCACAACAGCATGTGAAATGTATTGTCAATCAGTGTTGCTTCCTAAGTGGACAGTTTGATTTCACAGAAGTGTGATTGACTTGGAGTTACATTGTGTTGTTTAAGTGTTCCCTTTATTTTTTTGAGCAGTGTATAATGGGTCTAGATGGCAAGGTTAAATAATGACATTGGAAGAAATAAGGCTAGGTCGGTATTTAAAGGTCATGAGTATCTGGTGGCCAGTTCTGAGTAAGCTGCTTTTATGAATATGTGTTGTTTAAGTGTTCCCTTAATTTTTTTGAGCAGTGTATATTCTAATACAGCAAAAGGTTTAGCAATACACATACACAGCTTTAGAAAACTCTTCAACATAGTCTTAGACATCTGTGGAGGATCTCGGTCTTGCTGGTAGCTGAAACATATCTTTAATAAGATATCCCCTGATCCCTGAAATTGCTGCTGGAGTGAAAACACTGATACAGAGAAATCCTAAAATAATCAAATAGAACAACATTAACACTTATTGTGTAGCTATAAAAAGTTTGGTAATTTCATAATTAATTCCTGTGTAATTTTTGCCACCATAAGAGCTTTGCACGCGCACACGCACACGCACACGCACACACGCACACACGCACACACGCACACACACACACACACACACACACAAGATCTATAATTACATCTCTGCAGCTCCCTACTCTGACTTTAAGGGAAGCCTTCAGTAAAGGATCAAATTAAGTGTTCAAATGAATTTCTCACCTTTTCTCTGGGAACAACAGCAATAATCTACCCCTCCTTTCCCCTGATCAACACTGCAAACTAAGGTGTTATTTATCGTCAATTGAACCTTGTGAATATAAGCTGAAACAGTGGGAGATGGGTCGATGGCAGATTTGAGGTCTGTGCACCCACAACGCTCTTCAAATCATACAATTAGTCCGAATACATTTCCATTGACAAACACCCAAAGCAAAACTACAAAGATGGCTACAATCTCCACAACACCAATCCTCCAGCATTGTCCCACCATAACAATCAACCACCCAGGCACTCATTTTCTCTCTCTTTTTTCAGCCTCTTTTCCCCTGGATAGGTTTTGTCAGTGAGGTCTAATAAAGGATTTGAAGTGTCCTCCTCGTTGCTCATTTAAACATCCCACTTTGCTCCACTCCTTGCCACCCCTCTCTGTCTGGGCTAGTGGGGCTCTAACCAGCTGACCTGGTCCCTGTTCCAGCTGGTTGGCACTGCAGCCACACTGATTGCAGCCAGTCAGTCACCTGAGTCTCTAATAGCCATCGATTTCCTCCCTCTTTTCTCTGACAGGCTTTTAGCTGTGACACCGTCAGACGGGAGAGAAAAGCGAATTGTTTTCGCTCTCTGGCTTCTGTCAGGTTTAATGCTCTGCCTAGGATATTGGTTGGGAAGGGAGGGTCTGAATCATCTGTGAAGGTTGGCTAGAGAATCTCACATGTTTGGGTTTGTAATGTAGTGGCAAAGACATGTATAATATGGATGGTATTAGAATATAAAGTTTAACCTCTAATAGTTTGTTTGAGGAGATGTGTGCTTTTCCAAAGCACCAAATCCTACTACTGAATTCTATGGAATAATATTTAATTATTTCACCAAAGGATAATCTCTTTGTCACGACTTCCGCCGAGCCTGCTTTCCCTCCTTGTTCGGGCAGGGTTCGGCGTTCGTCGTCACCGGCTTACTAGCTGCTGCCGATCCATTTATCATCACTCCACTTGTCTTGTCTAATTAATCACACACACCTGGTCCTTAGTCATTGTATAAGTGTTCCCTCTGCTTCCTTGTCTGTGTGGGTGATCGTTTGTAGTGAGCTGTGTGTAGCTCGGTTGAGCTACCCTTACCTTGTTGTTGTCGGGGTAGATTTTTCCCCTGTGCCTGTGTTTTGTTGTCGCATGCTTGCGCAACTGTTTATAGACGGAATAAACTTTTTGGATGCGTATTACTCTCCCGCGCCTGACTCCTATCACACGCATCACAGAATCACCCACCCGCTATGGAGTCAGCGGGAGAAGAGCGCATGCCTGGAGTCATGGCACGGGTTCAGGAGCACTCCACGATGCTGGCCAGCTTGGGGGAAGCGATGGATCGGGTTCTTCAGGTCGTCCAACGCCTGGAGAGGAGCAGACCCGATCTGTCGAGACCAGCTGGCCAACCAGATCCAGCCACCTACACCCCAGCACTAGGAGGGATCCAGATATCCCGACCAAGGTCGTTCGAGGGGACAGCGGCGCTGTGCCAAGGATTCCTCCTCCAATTGGATCTTTACTCCGCCAGCATCAGGCCGGCACCATCGGAGCGGGAGAAGGTGTCCGTCGTCGTTTCCTGCCTCTGTGGGAAAGCCCTGGAGTGGGCCAACGCGGTGTGGAACGAAGGGGGAGCCGCGTTGGAGGACTACAGGGAGTTTGCTTGCCTCTTTCGGGCGGTATTAGACCACCCGCCCGAGGGTCGAGAGGCTGGTGAGCGACTGGTCCACCTGAGGCAGGGGACGAGGACCGCACAGGACTTCGCGTTGGAGTTCCGGACGCTGGCAGCGGGGTCCAGTTGGAACGAGCGGGCCCTGATCGACCATTTCTGCGGGAGGACGTCCGACGGGAGCTAGTCTGCCGGGACACCATGTTATCCTTCGATAAACTGGTGGACATGGCCATTCGGTTGGATAACCTGCTGGCAGCCAGAGAACGTCCTGGTAGGGGTCTGCCCGTTTCCACTCCGGAAGACTCTGACATTTCACCACACGTTGTCGTCAATGCTCTTCTGGGTTTGGAGGCGGCAGGCAGGGCACTCTCGCATCACCCCAGGTATCGAACACCCACACTTGTTCAGAGCCCTCTGCTGCGCACTGTAAAATAATTGTCTCCTTTCCTGAGCACATGGATGTTCCCCAGTGTAAGGCGCTAGTCGATTCAGGCGCAGCTGGGAACTTTATGGACAGGGCATTCGCACACCGTATAGGCATTCCATTGATTCCCCTATCCATTCCACGCCCCATCAGAGCACTTGATAGTCGACCATTAGTGTCCGGGTTGGTTAAGGAAGTTACTGCACCAGTCACCATGATTACGCAGGAGACTCATTGTGAGCAGGTTACTTTTTTCCATTATTGAGTATCCTGCTTTCTCATGGCCGCAGAGGGTTCTCACAGGGTGGTCATGAGAGTGTCAGGGTAGGTGTCTAGGTGTTTCCGTTGGTGCAACCACGGTGGAAAGTCCAGGCAGTACCTCCACCGTGCGCATTCCCCCTGAATACCTCGATCTGGCGCAAGCGTTCTCTAAAACGCAGGCTACTAAATTACCACCTCATCGGGCGGGGGATTGCGCGATAAACCTCCGGGTAGACGCTGTACCTCCCAGGAGTCATATATACCCCCTGTCACAGGCTGAAACGGTGGCTATGGAAACATATGTCACTGAGTCCCTGCGCCAGGGGTATATACGTCCCTCCACTTCACCTGCCTCCTCGAGTTTCTTCTTTGTGAAGAAGAAGGACGGAGGTCTGCGCCCGTGCATTGATTATCGACCACTGAACAGGGAGACGACAGGGAGATCGTATGTGGAGATGGAGGGAGATCGTATTTCAGCCGTGCGTAATTGGCCGACTCCAACCACGGTTAAGGAGGTGCAGCGCTTCCTTGGCTTTGCCAACTATTATCTGAGGTTTATCCGGGGCTTTGGCAAGGTCGCAGCTCCCGTTACCTCGCTGTTGAAGGGTGGGCTGTCCCGGCTCCGCTGGTCTGCTGAGGCTGACCTGGCCTTCAGCAAACTGCGGGGTCTGTTCACCTCAGCCCCAGTACTGGCCCACCCCGATTCATCACTACCGTTCGTAGTGGAGGTGGATGTGTCCGAGGTTGGGATAGGAGCTGCCCTGTCTCAACGCTCGGGTACGCCACCCAAGCTCCGCCCCTGTGCATTCTTTTCGAAGAAGCTCAGCCCGGCGGAGCAGAACTACGGCGTTGGTGATCGGGAGCTGTTGGCTGTTGTCCGAGCCTTGACCATGTGGAGGCATTGGCTCGAGGGGGCAAAACACCCTTTCCTCATCTGGACGGACCACCGTAACCTGGAGTACATCCGGGCTGCGAGGTGGGCCCTATTCTTCACCCGGTTTGATTTCACTCTATCATACATCCCGGGTACGAAGAACGTGAAGGCAGACACGCTGTCCCGGTTGTATGACACAGAGGAGAGGCCCAGAAACAACACTCCCATACTGCCGGCCTCCTGCATTGTGGCGCCGGTAGTATGGGCGATGGACGCGGATATAGAGCAGGCATTACGCACGGATCCCTTTCCACCTCAGTGTCCAGATGGGCTACAGTACGTGCCTGCTCTTATCCGTGATCGTCTGATCTTCTGGGCACACACGTCACACTCCTCTGGTCATCCAGGTATTGGTCGTACAGTGCGCTGCATGAGCGGAAAGTACTGGTGGCCTACCTTGGCTAAGGACGTGAGGGTGTACGTCTCCTCCTGCTCGGTGTGCGCCCAGAGTAAGGCACCTAGGCACCTCCCAGCGGGTAAGCTACAACCATTACCAGTTCCACAACGACCATGGTCTCACCTTAGCATTGATTTTCTGACTGATCTTCCCCTCTCCCAAGGTAACACCACCATCCTGGTCATTGTGGACCGCTTCTCAAAGTCCTGCCGCCTCCTTCCTCTGCCCGGTCTCCCCACGGCCCTGCAGACTGCGGAGGCCCTATTTACTCACGTCTTCCGGCACTACGGGGTACCAGAGGATATAGTGTCTGACCGAGGTCCCCAGTTCACGTCCAAGGTCTGGAAGGCGTTCATGGAACATGGGTATCTCATCAGCCTGACCTCTGGGTTCCACCCCGAGAGTAATGGGCAGGTGGAACGGGTAAATCAGGATGTGGGTAGGTTCCTGCGGTCCTACTGCCAGGACCGGCCGGGGGAGTGGTCGGTGTTCTTGCCATGGGCAGAATATGCCCAGAACCCTCTCCGCCACTCCTCCACTAACCTAACACCTTTCCAGTGTGTTATAGGTTACCAACCGGTTCTGGCACCGTGGCACCAGAGCCAGACTGAGGCTCCTGCGGTGGATGACTGGTTTCGGCGCGTGGAGGAGACATGGGATGCTGCCCACGTTCACCTCCAATGCGCCGTGCGTCGTCAGAAGGCCAACGCTGCCCGCCACCGCAGTGAGGCCCCTGTCTTTGTACCGGGGGATCGGGTCTGGCTCTCGACCCAGAATCTGCCCCTCCGCCTGCCCTGCCGGAAGCTGAGCCCGCGGTTTGTGGGGCCGTTCAAAGTCCTGAGGAGAGTCAACGAGGTCACATATAGGTTATTACTTCCCCGTGATTACCGTATTAACCCCTCGTTTAATGTGTCTCTCCTCAGGCCGGTGGTAGCTGGTCCGCTCCAGGAGTCTGAGGTGCGGGAGGTCCCTCCATCTCCTCTGGACATCGAGGTGGCCCCGGTGTACTCGGTCCGTTCCATCCTGGATTCGAGGCGTCGGGTGGGGGGCCTTCAGTACCTCGTGGAGTGGGAAGGGTACGGTCCGGAGGAACGGTGCTGGGTCCCGGTGAGGGATATCCTCGATCCCTCCATGTTACGGGATTTCCACAGCCGCCATCCGGCTCGCCCTGCTCCGCGTCCTCCTGGCCGTCCCCGAGGCCTGGGTCGGTGCGCTGTTGGAGCTGCGCGTCAAGGGGGGGGGTACTGTCACAACTTCCGCCGAGACTGCTTCCCCTCCTTGTTCGGGCAGGGTTCAGCGTTCGTCGTCACCGGCTTACTAGCTGCTGCCGATCCATTTATCATCACTCCACTTGTCTTGTCTAATTAATCACACACACCTGGTCCTTATCCCCAATTAGTCATTGTATAAGTGTTCCCTTTGTTTCCTTGTCTGTGTGGGTGATCGTTTGTAGTGAGCTGTGTGTAACTCGGTTGAGCTACCCTTACATTGTTGTTGCCAGGGTAGATTTTTCCCCCTGTGCCTGAGTTTTGTTGTCGCATGCTTGCGCAACTGTTTATCGACGGAATAAACTTTTTGGATGCCTATTACTCTCCTGCGCCTGACTCCTATCACACGCATCACACTCTTATAATATCTGAAATGTAAGTTAAACACTGGGTTAAGCACCACTGACATTTCACAGGGTCTGTATGAGAATAGGCTTAACTCACATTAAATATTAGCTTAAAGGTTAATGACTATAGCCTATAAATGTAATTTCCACAACAGAGACATTTTCAGTTCAGTCAAAGCAGAGATCAGAGCAGACCATGGGCTCTGTCTCAAATGACACCCTATTCTTCGATTAGTGCACTACCTTTAAAGGATAAGGGACATAGCCCTTCATTTATTAAAATATTCTGTTTTATATCAAATCAAACACTGTCGATATGGGCAGTTCCATGGTGACTGAGGTCTTTAACATTGATGTGTAGTACTAAAAGTTGTGTAGTACATCACCAAAGCCCTAAAATGTGTGCAGTACATCACCAGTGGGACAGCCCTTTGGCAGCACTCTCATTTCATCATCACTTCTAGCTATTAGTAGCAGTATAGTGAAAACACTCACCGTCTGGAAATGGGATCACACATAGCAACAAGCACTCAGTGCCTCTCACAAATGAAACAAAAAGACCCACTGTTCAGCTGTGAAGGCGAAAGCAAAAAAGGGAAATTACCTGTTGCTGATTGGTCCTCTGAATGTTGGGTCAAACTTGCGTGGTTCTCCTGAAAAAGAGAGATTTACACATTAGTCAAAGTGATATGAAGAGTAACGATACGAAACATAATTAAACAGCTGTCAGCTTACACTTAATAACCAAACAGCAACACCCAACAGACATGATTCTGTCCATGGTCCAGGAGTGGAGAAACTCTGTAGTGTTCCTGGATGGTATTGGTCTTTGTGCGGAAAAAGTTGAAAGGGTTCAAGCCAGTGACCTGGAAGGCTTTGGGGAGAGAAGACTGTGCTGGGTTTGAAGGTGTTCTGCTCATAAATTCTGTATCTGTCACCAGTATAGTTCCACTTGTCTGCCTGTGGTAGCAGTGTGAGAGAGGAGTAGTGTAGAAGGGTGGTGAGTGTGTGTGTGTGTGTGGGGGGGGGGGGGGTGAGAGAGCAACAGAGGTTGAGAGACTGAGGCAGAGAAAGAGTTTGTGATTCTGGCCGGAAAATTACTTCATTGTGGTTTGTTGAAGGTGACTTTCCTGAGTTTGTGTTCTCACATTCTCACTCAGGTGTATGAATGCCAGTCATCAACCATCCAATTTATCTCTTCTTGTCCGACTTATGCAGCTTGAGTGACTTTGCTGAATGAAAATCCGGCACATGAAAAATGAGTGTGAAAAAATGAGTGTACTCATTCAACAGTTATTTCAACTCAAACCGTAAACAAAAGATTCAGTTGATTGGCAGGTCACAGTTTGTAGAATGAACACCTCAATTGAAGGTGCCTTTAAAGGGGAACTGCACCCGCTGATTTGGCCTTGTTTTATGGATTGCTCCTAAAGAAATGCTGGCGGCCATGACAGAAGCCAAATGTGAGTTGGCTTGGGGGTGTGATTTGATGTGGGTGTTTCTTGGATGTGTCCTTGCCACCAGCAAGACACACCCATTTGTCAGAACCTTGCCCGCAAATAAACAACAAATAAACCTCCTGCAGGTTGAGTTCAATAACTAGAGGCAGATGTATGGTGAGATGCCGGAGGAAGCTTTGAATAGGTCAGTAGCCTACAGAGTAATATGATCAAAATGCAATTGATGAATTTATGTAGATATTCTAAACTAAGTGTTTTCATACATTTCAAATGTAGTAACAGGTCCATGTAGAATAAACAACCCTTTACATAACACCATAGGAGCAGGGTTCTGCTAATATAACAATGTGCACCTTTCATCTTTTATTGTCATTCCCAGCCGATACAGATACTGTGTCTATCAGCATTTTGTCTGGTGGTAATGGGGCTACCTTGGCAAACATGTCAGAGTGGTCATACCTTCCTGTGTGGTGTCCCATATATACAACAGGAATTCCCTGATCCTGGTACAGAATACACAGGCTTTCTCCCTCACTATATTGACAAATACCATTCAATTCAATAATAAAAAAAGACAATACATGTAAAAGTTGTCTAGCCAGTTTTAAATTTTAATGCTGAGTGCAAGGTCCCTCTCCATTGAGAGACATCAGTATCAAGCCCGTCTGTCAGTCTGGACTTCTTCACATCATCCTGAAAGTCTCCATGTACTGGCTCCATACATGTTTCTGTGAACACACACACATAGTCACTGTTCTATTACCAATGGCAGTTAGGATAGGTAATATCTGACACACAAACAGGTACTATGTTGAATTTAGAATGGTCAGATAAAACCTACCTAATTCTGTTCTCCCCATCGACGACCGTTGGTGAGCAGGCAAGAGGTGAGGCTGGAGGTGAGGTCTTTGCCAGAGCCCCATTGATGATCATAGCAGCGCAGATTCGCTCCTTGCCAACATGTGGCTGACTGTTCTATTCATAGGAATTATCACTGCGAGGGCATGTCTGCATGATGCTGATGAGGAGCCCCTTGCTGGTCTTCCTATTCTGCATGTTCGGCTGCAAACTGGACATCTCTCGAACAACTGCAGCAGGCAATCTTATGAGGTGGTGTTGACTGAGAGGACCTGTGACAGTGCATTTGGAAAGTATTCAGACCCTTTGACTTTTTCCACATTTTGTTACGTTTCAGCCTTATTCTAAAATGGATTAAATAAATAAATAAATCCTCATCAATCTACACACAATACCCAATAATGACGAAGCGAAAACAGATTTTTAGAAAAGTCTGCAAATTTATTACAAATCAAAAACAGAAATACCTTAATTACATAAGTATTCAGACCCTCAAAATGTAGCTCAGGTGCATCCTGTTTCCATTGATCATCCTTGAGACGTTTCTAAAGCTTGATTGGAGTCCACCTGTGGTAAATTCAATTGATTGGACATGATTTGGAAAGGCACACATCTGTCTATATAATGTGCCACAGTTGACAGAGCATGTCAGAGCAAAAACCAAGCCATGAGGTTGAAGGAATTGTCCGTCAAGCTCAGAGACAGAATTGTGTCGAGGCACAGATCTGGGGAAGGGTACCAAAAAATGTCTGCAGCATTGAAGGTCCCCAAAATCACAGTGGCCTCCATCATTCTTAAATGGAAGAAGTTGGAACCACCAAGACTCTTCCTCGAGCTGGCCGCCCGGCCAAACTGAGCAATCGGGGGAGAAGGGCCTTGGTCAGGGAGGTGACCAAGAACCCGATGGTCACTCTGACAGAGCTCCAGAGTTCTTCTGTGGAGATGGGAGAACCTTCCAGAAGGACAACCATCTCTGCAGCACTGCACCAATCAGGCTTTTATGCTGGCCAGATAGATGCCACTCCTCAGTAAAAGGCACATGACAGCCCGCTTGGAGTTTGCCAAAAGGCATCTAAAGACTCTCAGACCATGAGAAACAAGATTCTCTGGTCTGATGAAACCAAGTTTGAACTCTTTGGCCTGAATGCCAAGCTTCACTTCTGGAGGAAACCTGGCACCATCCCTACGGTGGAGCATGGTGGTGGCAGCATCATGCAAGATGGCGCCGACAAACATGGCAGCTCTGCTTCTAGCTCCTAAGCAACTTTGTAGTATTTTGTTTCTTTGTGTGTTATTTCTTACATTATTAGCCCAGAATGTTTTTTGTGTTATTACATACAGCCGGAAATAACTTTTGGATATCAGAGTGGCGAACTTTCCCGAACAGGATCCTTTGTTCGTACCCCCTAGAGCAATTTAACTTACCCAGAGGCTGCTCCATGACGCCGCCGGCGGGCAAACCATACACCGCTTCAGAGTATATTACTCACTAATGTTCAGTCTCTGGACAATAAAGTAGACGAGCTCAGGGCGAGGATCTCCTTCCAGAGAGACATCAGGGACCGTAACATACTCTGTTTCACGGAATCATGGCCCTCTCAGGATATACTGCCCCCGTCCATACAACCAGCTGGGTTCTGAGTACATCGCGCAGACAGGAATAAAGAATTCTCTGGGAAGAAGAAAGGCGGTGGTGTATGTTTCATGATTAACTACTCATGGTGTGATTGTGATAACATACAGAAACTCAAGGCCTTTTGGTCACCCGACCTAGAATACCTCACAATCAAATGCAGACCGTATTATTACCTCCCAAGAGAATTCTCTTCGGTTATAGTCACAGCCGTGTATATTCCCCCTCAAGCCGATACCACGACGGCCCTCAAGGAACTACACTGGACTTTATGCAAACTGGAAAGCACATATCCTGAGGCCGCATTTATTGTAGCTGGGGATTTTAACAAAGCAAATCTGAGGAAAACGCTAACAAAGTTTTATCAACACATTGAATGTACTACTCGCTCTGGAAAAACACTCGATCACTGCTATTCCCATTTCTGGGATGCCTACAAGGCCATCCCCCGCCCTCCCTTCAGCAAATCAGATCACAACTCCATTATGCTCCTCCCTTCCTGTAGGCAGAAACTCAAACAGGAAGTACCCGTGCTAAGGTCTATTCAAAGCTGGACTGACCAATCGGAATCCATGCTTCAAGATTGTTTTGATCACGTGGACTGGGATATGTTCCGGGTAGCCTCAGAGAATAACATTGATGTATACATGGACACGGTGACTGAGCTCATCAGGAAGTGTATAGGGGATGTTGTTCCCACGGTATCTATTAAAACCTACCCAAACCAGAAACCGTGGATAGATGGCAGCATTCGCGGAAAACTGAAAGTGCGAACCACCGCATTTAGCCATGGCAAGGTGACTGGGATAATGGTTGAATACAAACAGTGTAGTTATTCATTCCATAAGGCAATCAAACAGACAAAACGTCAGTACAGAGACAAAGTGGAGTCACAATTCAATGGCTCAGACACAAGACTTATGTGGCAGGGTCTGCAGACAGTCACGGATTACAAAGGCCACTTCGCGGACACCGATGTCTTTCTCCGGAACAAGCTAAACACCTTCTTAGCCCGCTTTGAGGATAACACAGTGCCACCGACGTGGCGGGCTCTCGTTCTCCGTGGCCCACGTGAGTAAGACATTTAAGCGTGTTAACCCTCGCAAGGCTGCCAGCCCAGATGGCATCCCTAGCCGCGTCCAGCTGGCTGGTGTGTTTACGGACATATTAAAGCTCTCCCTATCCCAATCTGCTGTCCCCACTTTCTTCAAGATGTCCACCATTGTTCCTGTACTCAAGAAAGAAAAGGTAACTGAACTAAATGACTAATCGCCCGTAGCACTCACTTCTGTCATCATGAAGTGCTTTGAGAGGCTAGTTAAGGATCATATCACGTCTACCTTACCTGACACCCTAGACCCACTTCAATTTGCTTACCACCCCAATAGATCCACAGACGATGCAATCGCCATCGCACTGCACACTGCCCTATCCCATCTGGACAAGAGGAATACCTACGTAAGAATGCTGTTCATTGACATTATCTCAGCCATCAACACCATAAGGTCTGAACCCCGCCCTGTGCAACTGGGTCTTGGACTTCCTGACGGGCCGCACCCAGGTGGTGAAGGTAGGAAACAACACCTCCACTGATTCTCAACACAGGGGCCCAACAAGGGTGCGTGCTCAGGCCCCTCCTGTACTCCCTGTTCACCGATGACTGCGTGGCCACGCACACCTCCAACTCAATCATCAAGTTTGCAGACGACAACAGTAGTAGGCCTGATTACCAACAATGATGAGACAGCCTACAGGGAGGAGGTGAGGGCCCTGGAGGAGCGATGCCAGGAAAATAACCTCTCCCTCAACGTCAACAAAATGAAGGAGTTGATCGTGGAGGGAGCACGCCCCTATCCACATCAACGGGACCGCAGTGGAGAAGGTGAAAAGCTTCAAGTTCCTCGACGTACACATCACTGACAATCTGAAATGGTCCACCCACACAGACAGTGTGGTGAAGAAGGCACAACAGCGCCTCTTCAACCTCAGGAGGCTGAAGAAATTTGGCCTGGCCCCTAAGACCCTCACAAACTTTTACAGATGCACCATTGAGAGCATCCTGTCGGGCTGTATTCACCGCCTGGTATGGAAACTGCACCGCCCGCAACCACAGGGCTCTCCAGAGGGTGGTGCAGTCTGCCCAACGCATCACCAGAGGCACACTGCCTGCCCTTCAGGACCTCTACAGCACCCGATGTCACAGGAAGGCAAAAAGATCATCAAGGACATCAACCACCCGAGCCACAGCCTGTCCATCCCGCTATCATCCAGAAGGCGAGGTCAGTACAGGTGCATCAATGCTGGGACCAAGAGACTGAAAAACATATTCTATCCCAAGGCCATCAGACTGTTAAATAGCCATCACTAGCCGGCTACCACCCGGTTACTCAACCCTGCACCTTAGAGGCTGCTGCCCTATATACATAGAATCACTGGCCACTTTAATAATGTTTACATACTGCTTTACTCATTTCATATGTATATACTGTATTCTATTCTACTGTATTTTAGTCTGCCACTCCGACATTGCTCGTCCTAATATTTATATATTTCTTAATTCCATTATTTTACTTTTAGATTTGTGTGTATTGTTAAGATACTACTGCACTGTTGGAGCTAGGAACAAGCATTTCGCTACACCGCAATAACATCTGCTAAATATGTGTATGTGACCAATACAATTTTATTTTATTTTATGCTGTGGGGATGTTTTTCAGTGGCAGGGACTGGAAGACTAGTCAGGATCGAGGGAAAGATGAACGGAGGAAAGTACAGAGAGATCCTTGATGAAAGCCTGCTCCAGAGCACTCAGGACCTCAGACTGGGAAGAATATTTACCTTCCAACTGGCCAACGACCCTAAGCACACAGTCAAGACAACACAGGATTGGCTTCGGGACAAGTCTCTGAATGTCCTTGATTGGCCCAGCCAGAGCCCGGACTTGAAACCGATCGAACATCTCTGGAGAGACCTGATAATAGCTGTGCAGCGACGCTCCCCATCCAACCTGACAGAGCTTGAGAGGATCTGCAGAGAAGAATGGGAGAAACTCCCCAAATACAGGTGTGCCAAGCTTGTAGCGTCATACCCAACAAGACTCAAGGCTGTAATCGCTGCCAAAGGTGCTTCAACAAATACTGAGTAAAGAGTCTGAATACTTATGTAAATGTGATATTTCCGGTTTTTATTTTTTATACATTTGCTAAAATGTCTAAAAACCTGTTTTTGCGTTCTCATTATGGGGTATTGTGTGTAGATTGACGAGGGGGAAAAAACAATTTAATATATTTTTGAATAAGGCTGTAACGTAACAAAATGTGGAAAAAGTCAAGGGGTCTGAATACTTTGCGAATGCACTGTAAGACAGCCAAGAAGTAAGTTGCATTTTGTTCTAAAGAAAGGACAAAGTTTTTTGCTAATGCACAAAATGACTACTAGTTGTATCTGCTTGGCTGGAGAATTAGCCTAATATTTTATCAAGCCAGGTATTTTTTAATACAACTTTTCAAATTTCACATAACACACATTACCTGTCGTTGCTGATGAAGCCGTCTGGGCAGTCATCAGGGCAGTAACTCGGGTCACTATCAGAGGCCTCATGTCCTTTTCATAGGAGTCGAGGGAGACTCTTGCAACAATGGAGGTGGTGTCACAAGTGTACTTGTGTCACATGACACACTTTTATTCTGAGGTCTTGACTGACAAGCTGTGAAAATAGCAAGTGAACAGTGAACTAAAGGATTTTTGGAGGTTGCTAAACCATTGCAATCACATTGTTATGATACCCACCTTTGCTCCTTCTGGTAGGTCCCGGCATCCGTTCATGACCAGAGGATCAGTCTTGCACCCTACTGTGCACTTTGTCTAACAGAAAAACAGGGTCAGCGATGGTCATCATCCCTCAATTATAAACATAGCTTGAGAAATAACGTAATCTTTATTGGATTAGATTCAGGTCGGTGACGCCGTTACACTACACAACCAACTGTGACATGTTTTGCTATGGCCCTGGGTTAGTTTGAGTTTGTTGCCGCTAGTTAGTACACTGCTGTAGTCAGACATGAGTTAACAAGTACCACCATAGCTGCATCCAATATTTATTTGTGCCCTAGACATGGGACATTGTGCCCTAGACACCTCGGAGGCTAATGTGATGTTTCTTCTAAATTACATTAGCTAACTTAGAGTGGCATGAAAATACAATGACATTGCTAAAATAGGCAAATACTTAGTAGGAAACAACTTTGTCATATTATATCATCAAATTTACTTTAGAGAGATGGCAAAGTTGTGATTACTGTTACTAGCAATGCTAATGTGGGCTAGCTAAAATATGGTGGTCCCCTCAATCTTAGTTAGCTGGCTAAAGTAATACTGCATCTAAAGTCAATTTGGTGACATCACAATCATGACGAAAAGTTTCCTACAAATGATTTGCCTTCTTTTGAAATGTGATTGTGTTTCTAAGCCAAATCCGAGTTGTATTGAGGTAGGCTAACGTTAGCCAGCTAGCTAGTTAGGTAGCTAGCTGGTTGGTAGCTAGCTAGGTAACTAGCAAGCTAACGTCAGCTATGCTAGTGATGATCGTGATAATGATTATCAAAATATACATAACTAGATACATAACCAGCAGTCTATGGTCTAGCTACCGGTATACTCATTGGGGACCAACAAACTACAACCACCTATTCTGATAGGGTCCTTCGGCAGTGCATGCAAACCATAGTTGTTGGCTGTGCATACTGCTGGAACCATGCATTGCATGGTCAATCCGAATAGGGATTTTCAGTCTCAAACGGCTGTGTTCCTTTGAACAAGTTGGTTGGGGGGCGATGAAACAACGGAGCCCCATTCAATGAAGGGAAGCAAAATGGGGGTGAAGGGGCGATTTGCACGTGGAGCTTGGCACAAGGAGGCATGATTTGTTGACATAATTGTAATCCAAACCCAACGTTCATTTACTTGTTGTGACACACTGAGGTTCCAAACTCTGTTTTAGACGAGACTGACATTATGACCAAGATGATCCTATTTACACAGGTCTATTATCCTAAAATGTCTGTAGTCAGAATGGTTTGAGCTACAAACTATTAAAAGCTATCTATGAAAAGCTGAGACTCTCACGAACATGCACATTTTACTCTTTGACGCTCACAAGCCACACAAGAGTCGCTAGAATGTAAAGGGTTCTTCTAAACTGCATAGAAGATCATAGGAAATCCCAGGACATAGTGTCTATAATACTGTTATAAACTCACATAGTTGCTGTCACAAACTCCAAACAGTTGTCACTGACTAGTTGGATATTCATTTCCCAGTGAGCAAACAAATTATGTACTTAAAGCATTCATATAAATTAATTTTTATCAGGTTTTTGCTTTGGCTGAACATTTGTCAATAAAACTCATGAATGCAACTGTTTATGTCATATTGTTTTGGGTTCTACTTGTAGCCCTGGTTGTCCTGAAAAGAAAATGTTAAAACACTTAATTTGAGGCTAAATATAAGGGCTGGACATGCAGATAAATGAAAGTCAGATAAATGAAAAGCTGATTTTTGCTGGGGTCTCGGGACTGATAGGGTTAAAATAACTACTGCCATGCAGTAACTTAACTGTAGTACAGTATGTACAGTATTACTGTTGTCTAACTACCTTCAAACTGCTCCACTGGATAATCAGCATCTCCAACTGCATTCTACTGTGAAACAAAATAAATCCTGACCTAAAATGGAGAGTAGGTACTGAATAATCCAGATTTTTCAAGTCAGTCAAAGCTTTTGTAAGCTACTGTAACTCTCTCTATATAACTGGCTCAGTTTATGCATCATCCCTCCATGTAGTCTGCTAAGCAAAGGAAACAGAAATAGGCCAGACAGAGTAACTCTCATTTCTTATTTAACACTCTTTCATTCACAGTTACACACAAACAAACACACACACACACACACACACACACACAGAGCACTGATGACATTATCAATGGTGGTTATGATTAGCCTGGTGGAACCAACCTGATCGCTGCGTTCACCTTTCTATTTCACTTCAGATTTCATAAATAAAAGTCATATAAATGAAAATACAATTTTTACTGGGCTCTCAGGACTGATGGGTTTAAAATACCTACTGCCATGCAGTAACTTAACTATAGCTCAGCATTCAACACCATAGTGCCCTCTAAGCTCATCACTAAGCTAAGGATCCTGGGACTAAACACCTCCCTCTGCAACTGGATCCTGGACTTCCTGACGGGCCGCCCCCAGGTGGTAAGGGTAGGTAACAACACATCTGCCACACTGATCCTCAACACGGGGGCCCCTCAGGGGTGCGTGCTCAGTCCCCTCCTGTACTCCCTGTTCACCCATGACTGCATGGCCAGGCACGACTCCAACACCATCATTAAGTTTGCCGACGACACAACAGTGGTAGGCCTGATCACCGACAACGATGAGACAGCCTATAGGGAGGAGGTCAGAGACCTGGCCGTGTGGTGCCAGGACAACAACCTCTCCCTCAACGTGACCAAGACAAAGGAGATGATTGTGGACTACAGGAAAAAAAAGAGGACTGAGCACGCCCCCATTCTCATCGACGGGGCTGTAGTGGAACAGGTTGAGAGCTTCAAGTTCCTTGGTGTCCACATCACCAACGAACTATCATGGTCCAAACACACCAAGACAGTCATGAAGAGGGCACGACAAAGCCTATTCCCCCTCAGGAGACTGAAAAGATTTGGCATGGGTCCTCAGATCCTCAAAAAAATTATACAGCTGCACCATTGAGAGCATCCTGACTGGTTGCATCACCGCCTGGTATGGCAACTGCTTGGCCTCCGACCGCAAGGCACTACAGAGGGTACATCACTGGGGCCAAGCTTCCTGCCATCCAGGACCTCTATACCAGGTGGTGTCAGAGGAAGGCCCTCAAAATTGTCATAGACTCCAGCCACCCTAGTCATAGACTGTTCTCTCTGCTACCGCACGGCAAGCGGTACCGGAGTGCCAAGTCTAGGTCCAAAAGACTTCTCAACAGCTTCTACCCCCAAGCCATAAGACTCCTGAACAGCTAATCATGGCTACCCGGACTATTTGCACTGCCCCCCCACCCCATCCTTTTACGCTGCTGCTACTCTGTTAATTATTTATGCATAGTCACTTTAACTCTACCCACATGTACATATTACTTCAACTACCTCAACTAGCCGGTGCCCCCGCACATTGACTCTGCACCGGTACCCCCCTGTATATATAGCCTCCCTACTGTTATTTTATTTTACTTCTGCTCTTTTTTTCTCAACACTTTTTTTGTTGTTGTTTTATTTTTACTTTTTTTGTTAAAAAGAAATGCACTGTTGGTTAAGGGCTGTAAGTAAGCATTTCACTGTAATGTCTGCACCTGTTGTATTCGGCGCATGTGGCCAATAAAATTTGATTTGATTTGATTAGTACAGTATGTACATGTACTTACTGCTGTCTAACTACCTTCAAACTACTCCACTGGATAACCAGCATCTCCAACTGCATTCCACTGTGAAACAAAATAAACCCAGACCTAAAATGGAGAGTAGGTACTGAATAATCCAAATGTTTCAAGATTAAGTCAAAGCTTTTGTAAACTACTGTAACGCTCTCTCTACACTCACTGGACAGTTTTTTAGGTACACCCATCTAGTACCGGGTCGGACCCAATGCCTCCATAAGAGCCTGAATTCTTTGGGGCATGGATTCTACAAGGTGTCAGAAACATTCCACAGGGATGTTGGTCCATGCTGACGCGATGGCATCACACAGTTGCTGCAGATTGGACGGTGGTACATTCATGCTGCGAACAGCCCATTCCATCTCATCCCAAAGATGCTCTATTGGGTTTGGTCAGCAACAATGTTCAGATACGCTGTGGCGTTCAATCGTTGCTCAATTAGTATCAAGGGACCAGGAAAACATTCCCCACACCAGTACACCACCGCCACCAGCCTGTACCGTTGACACCAGGCAGGATGGGTCCATGGACTCATGCTGCTTACGCCAAATCCTGACTCTGCCATCCACATGACACAACAGGAACTGGGAGTTGTCGAACCAGGCAATGTTTTTCACCTCCTCAATTGTCCTGTGTTGGTGATCGCGTGCCAATTGGATGTTTTTTTGTTTGTCGCACAATTCTCGGTAAACCCTAGACACTGTCGTGCGTGAAAAGCCCAGGAGGGCGGCTGTTTCTGGGATACTGGATCCGGAGCGCCTGGCACTGATGATCATACCCCTCTCAAAGTCACTTAGGTCACTCGTTTTGTCCATTCTGACGTTCAATCGAACATTAACGGAATGCCTCGATGCCTGTCTGCCTGCTTTATATAGCAAGCCACGGCCACGTGACTCACTGTCTGTAGGAGCGATCCATTTTCGCGAACAGGGGTGTATACCTAATAAACTGGCTGGTGAGTGTACAGATGCATCAGGAAATTCCAATAACCCTCGTGAGTAGTGGAAAATGGGCAGTTCTCTTTCTGTCCATGCAGGGGCAGTTGAGTCATTGGGATCAGGGCTTGCTATTATTATGTTCTCTCTCGCTCATTCAAACACTAGGCCTAGCTCCTATTACTGCAACAATTAAATTGTACAAAAATGTATTTGAAATGCAGCCATACACATCAACAACCATCGTATTATATAGCTTAATAACACAAGATAGAAATTGGTCTCAACTAGGCTACTACATACACGTGTCTAGTGTATCCTAAGGTTACAAATGACCTAAAAAATGTAGGCCTGGGATGGTCTAGCAGTTAGAGCAGCTGCCTTCAGCGCCCACATACAGCGGGGAGAACAAGTATTTCATACACTGCCGATTTTGCAGGTTTTCCTACTTACAAAGCATGTAGAGGTCTGTAATTTTTATCATAGGTACACTTCAACTGTGAGAGACGGAATCTAAAACAAAAATCCAGAAAATCACATTGTATGAGTTTTAAGTAATTAATTTGCATTTTATTGCATGACATAAGTATTTGATACATCAGAAAAGCAGAACTTAATATTTTGGTACAGAAACCTTTGTTTGCAATTACAGAGATCAGACGTTTCCTGTAGGTCTTGACCAGGTTTGCACACACTTCAGCAGGGATTTTGGCCCACTCCTCCATACAGACCTTCTCCAGATCCTTCAGGTTTCGGGGCTGTTGCTGGGCAATACGGACTTTCAGCTCCCTCCAAAGATTTTCTATTGGGTTCAGGTCTGGAGACTGGCTAGGCCACTCCAGGACCTTGAGATGCTTCTTACAGAGCCACTCCTTAGTTGCCCTGGCTGTGTGTTTCAGGTCGTTGTCATGCTGGAAGACCCAGCTACGACACATCTTCAATGCTCTTACTGAGGGAAGGAGGTTGTTGGCCAAGATCTCGCGATACATGGCCCCATCCATCCTCCCCTCAATACGGTGCAGTCGTCCTGTCCCCTTTGCAGAAAAGCATCCCCAAAGAATGATGTTTCCACCTCCATGCTTCACGGTTGGGATGGTGTTCTTGGGGTTGTACTCATCCTTCTTCTTCCTCCAAACACGGCGAGTGGAGTTTAGACCAAAAAGCTCTATTTTTGTCTCAGCAGACCACATGACCTTCTCCCATTCCTCCTCTGGATCATCCAGATGGTCATTGGCAAACTTCAGACGGGCCTGGACATGCGCTGGCTTGAGCAGGGGGACCTTGCGTGCGCTGCAGGATTTTAATCCATGACGGCGTAGTGTGTTACTAATGGTTTTCTTTGAGACTGTGGTCCCAGCTCTCTTCAGGTCATTGACCAGGTCCTGCTGTGTAGTTCTGGGCTGATCCCTCACCTTCCTCATGATTATTGATGCCCCACGAGGTGAGATCTTGCATGGAGCCCCAGACCGAGGGTGATTGACCATCATCTTGAACTTCTTCCATTTTCTAATAATTGCACCAACAGTTGTTGCCTTCTCACCAAGCTGCTTGCCTATTGTCCTGTAGCCCATCCCAGCCTTGTGCAGGTCTACAATTTTATCCCTGATGTCCTTACACAGCTCTCTGGTCTTGACCATTGTGGAGAGGTTGGAGTCTGTTTGATTGAGTGTGTGGACAGGTGTCTTTTATACAGGTAAGGAGTTCAAACAGGTGCAGTTAATACAGGTAATGAGTGGAGAACAGGAGGGCTTCTTAAAGAAAAACTAACAGGTCTGTGAGAGCCGGAATTCTTACTGGTTGGTAGGTGATCAAATACTTATGTCATGCAATAAAATGCTAATTATTTACTTAAAAATCATACAATGTGATTTTCTGAATTTTTGTTTTAGATTCCGTCTCTCACAGTTGAAGTGTACCTATGATAAAAATTACAGACCTTTACATGCTTTGTAAGTAGGAAAACCTGCAAAATTGTCAGTGTATCAAATACTTGTTCTCCCCACAGTATACATACTCATATTCATTCATGTAGTGGTGAAATATATACTGAACAAAAAAATAAATGCAACATGTAAAGTGTTGGTCCCATGTTTCATGAGCTGAAATAAAAGATCCCAGAAATGTTCCATACACACAAAAAGCTTATCTTAAATGTTGTGCACAAATTGATTTACATCCCTGTTAGTGATCATTTCTCCTTTGGCAAGATAATCCATCCATATCAAGAAG
Source organism: Coregonus lavaretus (assembly GCF_964263955.1). NCBI lineage: Eukaryota > Metazoa > Chordata > Actinopteri > Salmoniformes > Salmonidae > Coregonus > Coregonus lavaretus. The sequence continues at coordinate 31,152,257 of NC_140010.1, read as the reverse complement.
CTGATTTTAAACAGCATGATCATTACACAGGTGCACCTTGTGCTGGGGACAATAAAAGGCCACTCTAAAATGTGCAGTTTTGTCACACAACACAATGACACAGATGTCTCATGTTTTGAGGGAGCGTGCAATTGGCATGCTGACTGCAGGAATGTCCACCAGAGCTGTTGCCAGTCTATGCTACAGTAATGCGCATCTAATTTACCCGTCTCCATCTGGTTTTCGGGGTCACCTTGTTTTTTGCCTACCGTGTCAGCGTAGGTTTGATTCCGGCCCGCCCTTCTGGCACAAATAGCTCAATCCCCTGATTGACTTGATTTAGTTATACATTTCAAATATGGGCAGTATAGGGTTATTTTCCCTGTTCTACCAACAATATCTATTTTTGAAGTGACTAGGAAATACTTTATTTCTATTGTATGGAATGCTTGTTAAATAGATAAAAATCGCCCTTAGTCTGTTCAAAAAGGACTAAATTGTTTTGATGACAATATCAACCTGAGGGCGATCATATTTTGAAAGACTTTGTTGCAAGCATCTTTTAGGGTGTGGTAATGAGGTGTCCAATGGTTGCAATTGAGATCAGCTGTGAGGGTGAATTTAGCGCGTATTGATGGTTTAACGAGACAAACTTGTGATGCTTGGAGCTGAAGCGTGCAGCTCAGACAATGCTTTGGCAAGCCGTGAGAATACTTGATGATACTTGATGGTATGAGGTCGGTTGGTTTGCAGAGCCTTCCCCAAACCATAGCCCCATAGGTACGTTACTGCATTGTATAGCTGCCTACAAACACCGCTTCCAGCTGCTCCCAGTGGCGATTAAACATTTTAAATATTCAAATCCTCCTGCTGCAGGATTATTTTCCTCCTGCGACGACATGGGTCATATTAAGATCTGACATCTGTATAACTGTCTTAGTTTGTGCATCATTCCTCCATGTAGTCTGCTAAGCAAAGGAAACAGAAATAGGACAGACAGAGTTACTCTCATTTCTTATTTAACGCTCTTTCATACACAGTTAAATCAAAGGGTGTCATCAGAGAATAGGCCACTGGAGTGTGGGAGTTGATTATCAAGTTTGCCTTGCAAGGATCCTAGTTACTTTTGTGTGTCATTGTGATGTTTTCAGAAGCTTTAAGTATTGAATAGGTCTCCCGAGTGGCGCAGTGGTCTAAGCTGTGCCACTAGAGATCCTGGTTCGAATCCAGGCTCTGTCGTAGCCGGCCGCGACCGGGAGACCCATGGGGCGGCGCACAATTCGCCCAGGGTATGGGAGGGAATGGCCGGCAGGGATGTAGCTCAGTTGGTAGAGCATGGCGTTTGCAAAGCCAGGGTTGTGGGTTCGATTGCCACGGGGGGCCAGTATGAAAATAAAATAAAAAATAAATGTATGCACTCACTAACTAAGTCGCTCTGGATAAGAGCGTCTACTAAAATGTAAATGTAATGAATAGAAGTATATGTACAGTGCCTTGAGAAAGTATTCACACCCCTTGACTTATTCCACATTTTGTTGTGTTACAGCATGATTCAAAATGGATTAAATATAATTTCTCACCTACTGTACCTACACACAATACCCTATAATGCCAAAGTGAAAACATGTTGAGACATTTTTGCAAATGTATTGAAAATGAAATACAGAAATATCTCATTTACATACAGTACCAGTCAAAAGTTTGGACACACCGACACATTCCAGGGTGTTTCTTTATTTTTACTATTTCCTACATTGTATAATAATAGTGAAGAAATCAAAACTATGAAATAACACATATGGAATCATGTTAAACACTCTTGGCATTCTCTCAACCAGCTTCATGAGGTAGTCACCTGGAATGCATTGCAATTAACAGGTGTGCCTTGTTAAAAGTTAAGAAGGAAAGAAATTCCACAAATTAATGCATTTGAGCCAAACAGTTGTGTTGTGACAAGGTAGCGTTGGTATCCAGAAGTTAGCCCTATTTGGTAAAAGACCAAGTCCAAATTATGGCAAGAAAAGCTCAAATAAGCAAAGAGAAACGACAGTCCATCATTACTTTAGGACATGAAGGTCAGTCAATCCAGAACATTTCAAGAACTTTGAAAGTTTCTTCAAGTGCAGTCGCAAAAACCATCAAGAGCTGATGAAACTGGCTCTCATGAGGACCGCCACAGGAATGGAAGACCCAGAGTTACCTCTGCTGCAGAGGATAAGTTCATTAGAGTTACCAGCCTCAGAAATTGCAGCCCAAATAAATGCTTCACAGAGTTCAAGTAACAGACACATCTCAACATCAACTGTTCAGAGGAGACTGCGTGAATCAGGCCTTTATGGTCGAATTGCTGCAAAGAAACCACTACTAAAGGACACCAATAAGGAGAGAATTGCTTGGGCCAAGAAACACGAGCAATGGACATTAGACTGGTGGAAATCTGTCCTTTGGTCTGAGGAGTCCAAATTTGAGATTTTTGGTTCCAACCGCCCTGTCTTTGTGAGACGCAGAGTAGGTGAACGGATGATCTCCACATGTGTGGTTCCCACCATGAAGCATGGAGGAGGTGTGATGGTGTGGGGGTGCATTGCTGGTGACACTGTCTGTGATTTATTTTCGAATTCAAGGCACACACCAGCATGACTACCACAGCATTCTGCAGTGATACGCCATCCCATCTGGTTTGCACTTACTGGGACTATAATTTGTTTTCCAACAGGACAATGACCCAACATACCTCCAGGCTGTGTAAGGGCTATTTGACTAAGAAGGAGAGTGATGACGTGCTGCATCAGATGACCTGGCCTCCACAATCACCCGACCTCAACCCAATTGAGATGGTTTGGGATGAGTTGGACCGCGGAGTGAAGGAAAAGCAGTCAACAAGTGCTCAGCATATGTGGGAACTCCTTAAAAACTGTTGGAAAAGCATTCCAGGTGAAGCTGGTTGAGAGAATGCCAAGAGTGTGCAATGCTGTCATCAAGGCAAAGGGTGGCTACTTTGAATAATCTAAAATATATTTTGATTTGTTTTTGGGTTACTACATGATTCCATATAAGTTATTTCATAGTTTTGATGTCTTCACTATTATTCTACAATGTAGAAAATAGAACAAATAAAGAAAAACCCTTGTATGAGTTGGTGTGTCCAAACTTTTGACTGGTACTGTAAGTATTCACACCCCTTTGCTATGATACTCCAAACTGAGCTCAAGTGGGCCCCAATTTCCTTTGATCATCCTTGAGATGTCACTACAACTTGATTGAAGTCCACCTGAGGCAAATTCATTTGTTTGGACATGAAAGAAACACACCAGTCTGTATAAGGTCCCACAGTTGACAGTGCATGTCAGAGCAGAAACTATACCATGATATCCAACAAACTGTCTGTAGATCTGGCTTGTGATGAGGCATAAACTGAGTGTACAAAACACCTGCTCTTTCCATGACATAGACTGACCAGGTGAATCCTGGTGAAAGCTATGATCCCTTATTGATGTCACCTGTTAAGTCCACTTCAATCAGTGTAGATGAAGGGGAGGAGACAGGTTAAAGGATGTTTAAGCCTTGAGACATGGAAAACATATGGAAATACCCAGACTCTGTCTAGAACTGGCCGTCCGACCAAACTGAGCAACCGGGGAAGAAGGACGTTGGTCAGGAATAGAAGCAAGTCCCCGCAGCAATGTTCCAATATCTAGTGGAAAGCCTTCCCAGAAGAGTGGAGGCTGTTTTAGCAGCAAAGGGGGGACCAACTCCATATGAATGCAGATTATTTTGGAATGAAATGTTCGACGAGCAGGTGTCCACGTACTTTTGGTCATGTAGTGTAGTAGCCTAAACCTATCGATGTTACATTGAACTGGGTGAATGGAATATGAATGACAGTCATACAATATCAACCCGAGTGGCGCAGTGGTCTAAGGCACTGCATCGCAGTGCTAGCTGTGCCACTAGAGATCCTGGTTCGAATCCAGGCTCTGCTGTAGCCGGCCGCAACCGGGAGACCAATGGGGCGGCGCACAATTGGCCCAACGTCGTCCAGGGTAGGGGAGGGAATGGCCGGCAGGGAGGTAGCTCAGTTGGTAGAGCATGGTGTTTGCAACGCCAGGGTTGTGGGTTCGATTCCCACGGGGGGCCAGTATGAAAAAAAAAATGAATAATGTATGCACTAACTGTAAGTCGCTCTGGATAAGAGCGTCTGCTAAATGACGTAAATGTAAATATGCTGTAATAAAAATAAGGCCATGCTCACAAAAAAAAAGGCATGTAATCGACATAATAATAATTTCCTGTTGCTGCAGGATTATTTCCCTGCTGTAGCAAACTGGCTCAAATTAAGATCCTACATCTGTTATTATTTTATTTGTTTATGTTATCCAAAAGTGTCTGGTATGGGGGAAAATATCCCTGGACTGTCTAAATCACGTCAATCATGGGGATGAAGTTACTTGCCGGAATCGAACCCACAACACCGCGGTAGGTCTATATAACCGCTAGACCACCTCAGAATTGAACACAATTTTGACCTTAGCATACACTTGACACTAGTAGAGACCAATATCTATCTTCTGTTATTAAACTATATAAAACGACAGCTGTTGATGTGTATGGCTGCATTTCAGATCTATTTCAGTATATTTGAATGCTGCAGCAATAGGACCTAGGCCTAGCATTTGAGCAAGCGAGAGAGAAAATTGTTTTGATTGCAAGCCCTGATCCCAATGACTCGACTGCCCCCGCATGAAGAGAAAGAGAACTGCTCATTTTCAGGGACTGATGCAGCAGGAAAATTCTCTGCGACAAAAGTGTGATGAAGTTAAGATCCGACATCTGTATAAGTACAGTGCATTCGGAAAGTATTCAGACCCCTTGACTTTTTCCACATTTTGTGACGTTACAGACTTATTCTAAAATTGATTAAATAAAAATAAATCCTCATCAATCTACACACAATACCCCTTAATGACGGAAGCGAAAACAGGTTTTTTGAAAGTTTTGCAAATTTATAAAAAATAAACAGAAATACCTTATTTACATAAGTATTCAGACCCTTTGCTATGAGGCTCGAAATTTAGCTCAGGTGCATCCTGTTTCCATTGATCATCCTTGAAATGTTTCTACAACTTGACCATGCGATGAGGTCAAAAGGAATTGTCCGTAGAGCTCCGAGACAGGACTGTGTCGAGGCAGAGATCTGGGGAAGGGTACAAAAACATTTCTGCAGCATTGAAGGTCCCCAAAAACACAGTGGTCTCCATCATTCTTAAATGGAAGAAGTTTGGAACCACCAAGATTCTTCCTAGAGCTGGCCGCCCGGTCAAACTGAGCAATCAGGGGAGAAGGGCCTTGGTCAGGGAGGTGACTAAGAACCCGATAGTCACTCTTGACAGAGCTCCAGAGTTCCTCTGTGGAGATGTGAGAACCTTCCAGAAGAATAACAATCTCCGCAGCACTACACCAATCAGGCCTTTATGGTAGAGCGGCCAGATAGAAGCCACGCCTCAGTAAAAAGGCACATGACAGCCCACTTGGAGTTTGCCAAAAGGCACCTAAAGACTCTCAGACCATGAGAAACAAGATTCTCTGGTCTGATGAAACCAAGATTGAACTCTTTGGCCTGAAAACCAAGCGTCACGTCTGGAGGAAACCTGGCACCATCCCTACGGTGAAGCATGGTGGTGGCAGCATCATGCTGTGGGTCAAAACTGTTCGCTGCTCTGGCACCCCAATGGTGGAACAAGCTCCCTCACGACGCCAGGACAGCGGAGTCACTCACCACCTTCCGGAGACATTTGAAACCCCACCTCTTTAAGGAATACCTGGGATAGGATAAAGTAATCATTCTACACCCCCCTTACCCCACCCCCAAAAAATAAGAAAAATAAAATAAAAATAATAATTTGTAAAGTGGTTAACCCACTGGCTATAAGGTGAATGCACCAATTTCTAAGTCGCTCTGGATAAGAGCGTCTGCTAAATGACGTAAATGTAAATGTAATCTTTTTCAGCGGCAGGGACTGGGAAACTAATCAGGATCGAGGGAAAGATGAAAGGAGCAAAGTGCAGAGAGATCCTTGATGAAAACCTGCTCCAGAGTGCTCAGGACCTCAGACTGGGGTGAAGGTTCACATTCCAACAGGACAATGACCCTAAGCACACAGCCAAGACAACGCAGGAGTGGCTTCGGGACAAGTCTCTGAATGTCTTTGAAAGGCCCAGCCAGAGCCCGAACTTGAGAGACCTGAAAATAGCTGTGCAGCGACGCTCCCCATCCAACCTGACAGAGCTTGAGGGGATCTGCAGAGATGAATGGGAGAAACTTCCCAAATACAGGTGTGCCAAGCTTGTAGCGTCATACCCTAGAAGACTCGAGATTGTAATCGCTGGCAAAGGTGCTCCAACAAAGTACTGAGTAAAGGGTCTGAATACTTATGTAAATGTGATATTTCCGTTTTTTATAAATTTGCAAACATTTCTAAAAACCTGTTTTTGCTTTGTCATTATGGGGTATTGTGTGCAGATTGATGAGGAGAAAAAACTAACGTGTACGCTGGGAGTCGGGAAGCAAGTACAGAGAGTGAATTTAATAATAAATGAAACAAGGAACAAAACAAGAAACACGAGTAGCTTACAGACATGAAACACAGGAACAGAATCAATAACGCCTGGGGAAGGAACCAAAGAGAGTGACAGATATAGCGGAGGTAATCAGGAAGGTGATGGAGTCCAGGTGAGTCTCATGAGGCGCAGGTGCGCGTAACGATGGTGACAGGTGTGCGTAAAAATGAGCAGACTGGCGACCTCGAACGCCGGAGAGGGAGTACACGTGACAGTAACCCCTCCATGACGTGCGGCTCCAGCCGCAGACATTCATATTTACCAAGTTATCTATTTGTCGGTCTCTCCTCTTATCCATCTTAAAGCTACTTTGAGTTGAGAGAGAGGACTGGGTACACTCTCACTAAAGCTGCTTTAAGCTGAGGGGTATATTAGTGAATTATTACTAAAGACGTTCAGGGGGAGGAAGGGCAACTGAGGGACTAATATAGCCTTGAGAAGACAAGGGTTAGATAGACTCAATAAAACCACCACTTTACCCTCCCTCCCTCCCTCCCTCGCTCTCTTTCTCTCTCTCTCTCTCTCTCTTATCCTCTATTATCCGTCTCAACCAGTCTCAATACCTCAGGCTTACCTTGGAGTGGCTGGAAGCAGCAGAAATCGATTCCTCTAGCCTAGCTAGCTGACCCCCTGACGAAACGGCTTCCTGGGGGAAGTGTGTGTGTGTGTCAGTGTGAATGTGTTTGCGTGAGTGTGTGTCTACGTAGTCTGTGTGTGCACTGTGTGTGTGTGTTTATTCATGCGTGTGTGTCTGCATGCATGTGTGTGTGACTGTGTGTACTGCACCTAGAATCTCCAGGAGAGAAGCAGAGAGGCAGAAAGAGAGCAGTAATGTTGTGTTTACTCCAGTCAGGCAAGACTACAGGGAAGAAGTGTGCTGGCACTATTAAATCAGATGTGCAGGTCCAAACCCTGCCAAGTCTGCTGGCCTGGCCCACAGACCCATACCAGCCTTGGATTGATCTGTTTAGGTGGCTGGGGAGGGAACCTAAGTCCACTGATAGAGCTAGAGTGGTGTTTTCTCCACTGCTAGTCTTGAGGACAGGGTAGGTACGTACGTGTGGAGATTGTTGAGTGAGCTTGGGAGTGGAGAGGAGAGGCACTTACAGTGAGGGAAAAAAGTATTTTATCCCCTGCTGATTTTGTATGTTTGCCCACTGACAAATAAATTATCAGTCTATAATTTTAATGGTAGGTTTATTTGAACAGTGAGAGACAGAATAACAAAAGAAAAATCCAGAAAAACGCATGTCAAAAATGTTATAAATTGATTTGCATTTTAAATGAGGGAAATAAGTATTTGACCCCCTCTCAATCAGAAAGATTTCTGGCTCCCAGGTGTCTTTTATAGAGGTAACGTGCTGAGATTAGGAGCACACTCTTAAAGGGAGTGCTCCTAATCTCAGTTTGTTACATGTATAAAAGACACCTGTCCACAGAAGCAATCAATCAATCAGATTCCAAACTCTCCACCATGGCCAAGACCAAAGAGCTCTCCAAGGATGTCAGGGACAAGATTGTAGACCTACACAAGGCTGGAATGGGCTACAAGACCATCGCCAAGCAGCTTGGTGAGAAGGTGACAACAGTTGGTGCGATTATTCGCAAATGGAAGAAACACAAAATAACTGTCAATCTCCCTCGGCCTGGAGCTCCATGCAAGATCTCACCTCGTGGAGTTGCAATGATCATGAGAACGGTGAGGAATCAGCCCAGAACTACACGGGATGATCTTGTCAATGATCTCAAGGCAGCTGGGACCATAGTCACCAAGAAAACAATTGGTAACACACTACGCCGTGAAGGACTGAAATCCTGCAGCGCCCGCAAGGTCCCACTGCTCAAGAAAGCACATATACAGGGCCGTCTGACGTTTGCCAATGAACATCTGAATGATTCAGAGGAGAACTGGGTGAAAGTGTTGTGGTCAGATGAGACCAAAATCGAGCTCTTTGGCATCAACTCAACTCGCCGTGTTTGGAGGAGGAGGAATGCTGCCTATGACCCCAAGAACACCATCCCCACCGTCAAACATGGAGGTGGAAACATTATGCTTTGGGGGTGTTTTTCTGCTAAGGGGACAGGATAACTTCACCGCATCAAAGGGACGATGGACGGGGCCATGTACCATCAAATCTTGGGTGAGAACCTCCTTCCCTCAGCCAGGGCATTGAAAATGGGTATTCCAGCATGACAATGACCCAAAACACACGGCCAAGGCAACAAAGGAGTGGCTCAAGAAGAAGCACATTAAGGTCCTGGAGTGGCCTAGCCAGTCTCCAGACCTTAATCCCATAGAAAATCTGTGGAGGGAGCTGAAGGTTCGAGTTGCCAAACGTTAGCCTTGAAACCTTAATGACTTGGAGAAGATCTGCAAAGAGGAGTGGGACAAAATCCCTCCTGAGATGTGTGCAAACCTGGTGGCCAACTACAAGAAATGTCTGACCACTGTGATTGCCAACAAGGGTTTTGCCACCAAGTTCTAAGTAATGTTTTGCAGAGGGGTCAAACACTTATTTCCCTCATTAAAATGCAAATCAATTTATAACATTTTTTACATGCGTTTTTCTCGCTTTTTTGTTGTTGTTATTCTGTCTCTCACTGCTCAAATAAACCTACCATTAAAATTATAGACTGATCATGTCTTTGTCAGTGGGCAAACATACAAAATCAGCAGGGGATCAAATACTTTTTTCCCTCACTGTACACTGTACTAGCCAACACTTGCCAACTAGCTTACAGTTTGTGTCATGACTGTGAAAAGGGTGTTTTATCTGACAACTGAGGAAGTTTTGTCTGACCACTGACAGTTTTGTCAGATAGCTGACCATTTCCTAATATGGATGCCGTACTGTTGCCATAAGATGACGACAGCTACCTTGACTGTCAATATGCAGGTTTCCATTGACCCAGGTCTATTCAACAAAAGCAATGGTCTCAAAAAAAGTATTTGTGACGTGTAGTGGAAACAGCAGATAGGAGACATATTCTAAAGATCAACATAACAATTCCATTCGACAGAGGTGGACTTTTCTTCTGTCAAACTTTCTTTATTGCGACAAATGATTATGGAAACCGTTTTTTCGATAAATTATGATTGTGAATCATTTTGAAGGTATGCGGGGCACGTGATGTCACCGGGTAACTATAAAGCTTCACTCCACAATGAATTGTAAATGCCTTCATCTTGCAATATCTATTTTTTCAACTATAAATATGTTTCTTTGCAGGACAAAGATTGTCTTTCAAGAATACCTGAATTGCTTCGCCTTGCTTTTCTGGTTGGCTTCACCATCCAATTATTTCAGATCTACAGGAGTGCAAGTTTCACCATGGCACGGACCGTGGCGATACGTTGGCACGTGAATTATTTGAATATGGCAAATATTAGTCAATTATTGCATTCTAGCCTACATACTGGCTTTAGCAGGCTACCTGATACATGAAACAGATAGGTGGGAGGCCATACAGGCTGTCGCCAATTTATTAATGCGCAATTTGCCTTAATGGGTAATGGAAACACTTCAACCACTACATTTTTATTCGATACGGTAGGTTTTTGCGAAGTCATTACGTCCAGCTGTTTTTATCGACACAAGATAGTTAAATGGAAATGTCCCCAAGCAGGCAATTGTCATATCTATTTTCTATGCCAACTTTCTAAATGCTCTGTCAAATTAGTTGTTGATCATTGCTAGACAATCATTTTCAGGTCTTGCTGTAATAACCCACGGAACTCTTTATGCTTTGGAAGGAGTGAGGGAGTAGCTCTTTATAAACTGATTGCTTTATTACTAACCCGGAGCATGGTGTAACAGGCAGGCAGTCGCAGCTGCACACGTGTGTATTGGGTGCATCCCAATCCTCTAACAATGACACCAATAGGTACTCAAGTGCTACACCACCTGGTGGTGTGTATGTGTAATGATGTTAATACCACATTACCACATTCCTCGCCTCTTAAGATTTTCACAAATAAACATTTTTTTAGGATATAAAACACAAGACATTTCCTATGCTCTTCTATTGTGTTAACGAAATCATTCTGAAATAAAGTTCCTTTAACTGAAACATCATTCTTTAAACTTGTTATGTACTCTACGGATCTTAGCAAGTCACTGTAAAAAATAAACATGACATTTCACGTTCACAATAATTTTCTTAGGTTACTGTAAGTATTTAACTCTCGAGTCTCTTTTGCTGTGAGTCTTTTAGTTGTATTTTTAAAAAACTATTTACATCACCGTTTATTTTATTTTAGTTTAAAGTCTTTTAAGAGGCTTGGAAGCTTTGTATGCCTCTGTGAATGATGAACACTAGGGGTAGTGTTCATTCTCAACGCTGGAAAAGCCACCAGCTGTTTGAGCCGGGCTCAGTATCTGATTCTGAAACTGGGTTCTCCTCTTGGTGAACTGTTTCCTCTGTTAAAATCTCTGTCTGTGGAATGTGCACCACAGAAGCACTTGAATGGCTAGAGCATAGCCTGTCCTCTGCCATCACAACTGGTAACTCACTTGTTGTTCCTTCCTGTCTGGCAAGAATCTGATCAACATGTCTGCGAACCACTTTACCATCTCCCATCATTACCTTGTAGGAGACCGGACCAGTCACTGAGTCCAGGAATCCATTTTGGCCCATGACTGAAATGTCTGGTAAGGACAGGGTCCCCCTCTCCAAAACTTCGGCCCTTGGTACATTTGTCATGGTTCTCTTTCTGTCTGTTTTGCTTGTGGTTAACGTTCCTTTTCAGGTCTGGATGTACTAGGTCCAATGTGGAGCGTAGTCTACGACCTCATGACATCTCAGCAGGAGAAAGTCCCGTTGTGGATTGAGGTGTTATTCTGTAGCTGAATAGAACACGTGACACTTTTGCTGCTATGCTCCTTTGTTTGGCACTTTTCTTCATCATTTCTTTGAACATTCCGTTTGAAGATGGATGATATGGAGTAGGTGTCACATGCACAATTCTGTTGTTTCTGAATAATTTTTGTGTTTCTGTACTCACAAAACAGGTCACATTTTCGCTCACCACCATCTCAGGTATAATTGGTTACTAAAGCTCTGTCGTAGGCCATCTATAGTAGTGGTGGATGAAGCAGAACTAACAGGATACACATCCATCCATTTTGAATGTGCATCGATGATTATCAGGAACATTTCCCCTATGAATGGTTCTGCGTAATCTATGTGCAATCTTCTCCAAGGTTTCTCTAGAAACTCCCAAGGGTGGAGTGGAGCTGCTGCTGGTGCCTTTCTGTGTTCCATGTCTTGACTAGATTCTCTATCTCCTGATCTAGTTTTGGCCACTATAAGTAACTCCTAGCCATCGCTTTCATACGCTGTCACGATCGTCGTTAGATGAAGCGGACCAAGACGCAGCGTGATATGCGTACATTCTTTTATTACAGTACACAACACGAACCAAAACAACAAAACAAACGATATGTGAAGTCCTGGGTTGAACACAAACCTTCCGGAACAAGATCCCACAAATTAACAGTGCCAAACAGGCTGCCTAAGTATGGTTCCCAATCAGAGACAACAAGCTATAGCTGCCTCTGATTGGGAACCACCCTGGCCAACATAGATCTAAACGATCTAGAACACAAACATAGAAAACTAAACAATGAAACCTACACACCCTGGCTCAACATAAAGAGTCCCCAGAGCCAGGGCGTGACATACGCGAGACCCCAGGGTGACTCTGATGTAGTTGCTGTAGGATAGCCTGGCGTGCTGGCAGTGGAATAATCACTCATGCACCCCACAAAACGCAACCATCCTGTACGCTAAACTCTGTTTTCCTGACACTGTATGGTGTGAATTCAGTCCCTTCTGTTTGTTGTGGCCATACCCTTAGCACATCTTCTCTAACTCTAGACAGTACTGTAACTTTACCTGTCCAGGTTCTCACTTGCTCTGCAGTCACGAGTGCTGTGTCTGCGACCTCGAACATCAGCACTCTGTCCTCTTGAGCTGTTATGATGGGTGTGTACGGCAGCGGAAGACGGCTCAAGGCATCTGCGTTCCCATGGTACTTTCCTGCCTTGAAAACGATTACATACTCCTACGCCCTCAACGTCACTGCCCACCTCTGGATTCTCGGAGACACCATCTGTGGAACTGCCTTCATTTAATTGAAAGGAGACAGTAAAGGTTTATGATCTGTACATATGGTAAACTTCCTGCCATATATGTATTTGTGTAACCTCTGAACCCCAAAAATGACTGCTAACCCCACTTTGTCTAGTTGGGAATAGTTATTTTCTGCTGGGTTAAGAGTTCTCGACATAAACTCTATTGGTCTCTCTCAGTTCCGTCCTGCATACAATGTGAAGGAACTGCTCCTTCCCCGTAGGGTGACGCATCACACGAGAGAATGAGGTCCTTCTCTCCGTCGTAGTGAACCAACACATCCGATGACTGCATCAGTTTTTTTGATTTCGCAAACGAAGACTCCAGCTCTTTCCCCCACTGCCACTTTGTCTCGTTACGCAGTAGTGTGATGAGGCGCTAACACTATTGACAAGTTTGGCAAAACCCTGTTATAATAGTTTAGCAGTCCCAGGTAAGCTTTTAACTCACATTTGTAGGAGCAGGTGCGTTCTGTATTGCTTGAACATTGTCATTGAGTGGATGGATACCTGTGGCGTCCACTCTGTGTCCTAGGGACACTACCTCCTTCCCCTTGAAGGCACACTTACGCTTGAGACGTAAGCCCGCACTCTCCGATCTCTGTAGTACCTCAGTCAGCGTGCTCAGATGCTCCTGGTCACGCCTCTCCGTAACCAGGATGTCATCCAGGTAAATGGCAACATGTGGAATCCCTTTAAGTACGCCCTCGATGGTCCTCTGAAAAATATCAGGACAGCTGGAGACACCAAAAGGTCAACGTTTATACATAAACAACCCCTTGTATGTGTTTACTGTACAATACTTCTTAGATTCCTCATCCAGAGTGATCTGTTGATATGCATGGCTCATATCTAACTTTGGAATAGGATACTGCTCTAACTTGGATACTCTGTTAACAGTCAGTTTGTAATCCCCACATATTCTCACAGTTTTGTCAGGTTTCAAAACAGGCACTATGGGAGCTGCCCATTCTGAGAATTAGACTGGTTCCATAATGTCCTCTTTCAAGGAGATGGTCAATCTCTGCCTCTACGTTTGGCTTAATGGCATTAGGCACAGATCTTGGTTTGTAAAACGTTGGTGTGCCCTCCTTGTCTACATAGATTTTAGCTGGGGGCCTTTCAATGTTCCAAGTTCCTCTTTGAACACATTCTCATGCTTTGTCAACACCTCTTCCAATGTCCACTGTTGACCCTCATCAATCTGATTTACTGTTCCCCAGTCTAACGTCAGTCCCGACCTAGCAGGTTTGGTCCGGAGCCTGACACGACTACTACAGGTAGCGGAGTCACTGTGTCTCTGCGCTGCACAGTTACATTAGCTGCACCTAATGTGTATACTCTCTCACCTGTGTACGTTTTGAGGTGCAGATAACTATTCTTTAAGTCTGGAACTTTTGCACTGTCCGACAACTCATGTTCATTATGGTTACACTGCACCCTGTATCCACTTCAAACTTCACATCTGATTAATTGACTTTCAATTTCATTGTGATAGGAGCCACTTTTGGAATGTTATCTGACATGCTGTACATTGTAAACATATCCTCTTCTTCCTCTTTGTTTTGTTCAGCTTCCCCACTGATGTGAATTGTCCCATACTTTTTTACTAATTTTTCTTGCTTTTGCTTCCCTCCCCTTTTTGGATTGGAACTCTGCAGGGGATTTAGCCCTACATGCTCGTTTTATATGTTCTTGTTTACCACACTTATGGCACTCTCCATCCTGAAAACGGCCCTCACTTGCCATGTGATCACCTTTACATCTGTAACATGCTTTCACGTGCTCAACTCATTCTGGTTTCTCTCTCTGACGCATGCTTAGATTGCGCACACTTCTCCTGGCCTGTCCCTTGTTTCCAAGTCACATTAGCACTGTCCACACATTATCCCTGGATTTCTTTGACATCCTTGTTGGCAGTCTCCATTGTTTGTGCAAGGGTTAAAGTAAGTCCAGTCTCAGAAAATAACTTCAGTTGGATCCAATCATTATTTATGCAGCAAACTAGCCTACAGTGCCTTCGGAAAGTATTCAGACCCCTTTACTTTTCCCACATTCTTAAATGGAAGAAGTTTGGAACCACCAAGGCTCTTCCTAGAGCTGGCCGCCCGGCCAAACTGAGCAATCGGGGGAGAAGGGCCTTGGTCAGGGAGGTGACCAAGAACCCGATAGTCACTCTGACAGAGCTCTAGAGTTCCTCTGTGGAAATGGGAGAACCTTCCAGAAGGACAACCATCTCTGCAGCACTACACCAATCAGGCCTTTATGGTAGAGTGGCCAGACGGAAGCTACTCCTCAGTAAAAGGCACATGACAGCCCACTTGGAGTTTGCCAAAAGGCACCTAAAGACTCTCGGACCATGAGAAACAAGATTCTCTGGTCTGATGAAACCAAGATTGAACTCTTTGGCCAGAAAGCCAAGCGTCACGTCTGGAGGAAACCTGGCACCATCCATACGGTGAAGCATACAGGGATGTTTTTCAGCGGCAGGGTCTGAGAGACTAGTCAGGATCGAGGCAAAGATGAAAACAGAGCAAAGTACAGAGAGATCCTTGATGAAAACCTACTCCAGAGCGCTCAGGACCTCAGACTGGGGCGAAGGTTCACCTTCCAACAGGACAACAACCCTAAGCACACAGCCAAGGCAACGCCCCAAATACAGGTGTGCCAAGCTTGTAGCGTCATGCCCAAGAAGACTCGATGCTGTAATCGCTGCCAAAGGTGCTTCAACAAAGTACTGAGTAAAGGGTCTGAATACTTATGTAAATGTGATATTTCCGTTTTTAATTTTTTATACATTTGCAAAAGTTTATAAAAACCTGTTTTTTCTTTGTCATTATGGGGTATTATAGAATAAGGCTGTAACCTAACAAAATGTGGAAAAATTAAAGGGGTCTGAATACTTTCCGAAGGCGCTGTATATCTCAGCATTTCCTTCAGATTGTCCCCATAATTGCAATCTTGTGCCAGTTTCACAACACCGCTACATAGTCCACCACACTCTCGTCCGCATTTCTGTTCCTTGACTTCAACTTTAACCGTTGCACAATCTCACTCGGCTTCTAGTTTAAAATGTGCTTTTAGCAACTCCACTAGCTCCTCAAAGTGTTCATCTCCAGGCTTACCAGGACTAAGCAGATTTCTCATAAGACTGTAGGTTTGGCTTCCAACTGAACTCAACATAATGGCTTTTTTCTTGTCAGTACTTCACAGTATTCCTCCCACGATTGCGTCTGATGATCAAAGGAAGATACCAATGCTACCGTGGCAGCCATTTCTCTGACATCTTTAGCCTTCCTGTTAGTGAATCCTTAGAAGTCCCTGGAATGTGAACTTGAACTTTTCATGCATCCAGTCGTTCTTTTCGTCGTCCTTTTACCTCGTCGCCATTTTCAGGTCTTGCTGTAATAACCCATGGAACTCTTTATGCCTTGGAAGGAGTGAGGAAGTAGCTCTTTATAAACTGATTACTTTATTACTAACCCGAAGCATAGCGTAACAGGCAGGCAGTTGCAGCTGCAAACAACGTGTGTATTGGGTGCATCCCAATCCTCTAACAATGATACCAGTAGGTACTCACTTGCTACACCACCCTGTGGCGTGTATGTGTAATGAAGTTAATACCACATTACCAGACTTGCCACAGATTTTCAAGCAGATTTAAGTGAAAACTGGAACTCTGCCACTCAGAAACATTCACTCTTCATGGTAAGCAACTTCAGTGTTGATTTGGCCTTGTGTTTTAGGTTATTGTCCTGCTGAAAATTGAATTTGTCACTCAGTGTCTGATGGAAAGCAGAATGAACCAGGCTTTTCACTAGGATTTTGCCTGTGCTTAGCACCATTCCGTTTATTTTTTATCCTGAAAAACTCCTCAGTTCTTAATGAATACAAGCATACCCAAAACATGATGCAGCCACCACTATGCTTGAAAATATGTAGAGTGGTAGTCAATAATGTGTTGTATTCGATTTGCTCTAAATATAACACTTTGTATTCAGGACAAAAAGTGAATTGCTTTGCCACATTTTGCAGTTTTACTTTAGTGCCTTATTGCAAACAGGATGCATGTTTCGGAATATTATTTATTCTGTACAAGCTTCCTTCTTTTCACTCTGTCAATTAGGTTAGTATTGTGGAGTAACGATGTTGTTGATCCATCCTCAGTTTTCACCTATCCCAGCCATTCAACTCTGTAACTGTTTTAAAGTCACCATCGGCCTCATGGTGAAATCCCTGAGCGGTTTCCTTTCTCTCCGGCAACTGAGTTAGGAAGGACGCCTGTATCTTTGTAGGGTCTGGGTCTATTGATACACCATCCAAAGTGAAATTAATAACTTCACCATGCTCAACGTGATATTCAATGCTAGCTTATTTTTTTTACCCATCTACCAATAGGTGCCCTTCTTTGCGAGTCATTGGAAAACCTCCCTGTTCTTTGTGTTTGAAATCCACTGCTTGACTGAGGGACCTTACAGATATTATTGCACACAGAGTGAGTCCTGGCAACTTATCATGTGACTTGTTAAGCACACTGAACTTACTTAGGCTTGCCATAACAAAGGGGTTGAATACTTATTGACTCAAGACATTTCAGCTTTTCATTTTTAATTAAACATTTCTAAAAACAAAATTCAACTTTGACATTATGGGATATTGTGTGTAGGCCAGTGACAAAAAAAAATCTCAATTTAATCCATTTTAAATTCAGGCTGTAACACAACAAAATGTGAAAAATATCAAGGGGTGTGAATACTTTCTGAAGGCACTGTAGCTAATGGCATCACTCTTAAACGGCCTTATGATGGAGAGATCAAGTAAAGTGTCACGTCTTTGTCTATAGGCGTGTTTGTTCAGCAATACCCTCTCTGCCACATAGTGAATGTGTTCAGTACTGAGACTCAGGCCTAGTAAACACACCCAGTCATTCAGGCCCTGCATGGTTTAGGCTGTCACACTGTGTCACTCTGTGACTTTAATCCTTTAACAATCCCATTAGCGACACCATGGCAACAATCTGTGCTGGTGTCTCCTAAATCCTTGTTTAGTTTGGCCTGCTACACTTGTTTACATTAGCCCTATGTTCCTCAGTACTACGCTAAAGTCAGGGGTACGGGCCAAATGGACCAAGCAAGGTCTATAGGCCAAGCTAGCTAGGTGAGACGAAAGCACTTATTGGGAGTCCAAAACGTGTGTACGTGTCCGCACAGCAGTGTTCTAGAATACTGAACCGTTGGCTTTCATACTTTTATCATTCTCAGCGCGGATCAAGCAATTTCTCCAACCGTCACCACATTCAAATGAATACAGGCGGACAGTTGTCTCAGATCAGCCTAGCTATGCCGAGTGGCGCAGCAGTCTAAGGCACTGCATCTCAGTGCTAGAGGCGTCATTACAGACCCTGGTTCGATCCCGAGCTGTATCACATACGGCCGTGATCGGGAGACCCATAGGGTGGCACACAATTGGCCCACCATCGTCCGGGTTAGGGGAGGGTCGCCGGGGTAGGCCGTCATTGTAAATAAGAATTTGTACTTAACTGACTTGCCTAGTTAAATAAAGGTTGAATAAAATACAAAAATGCCACAATGGACCACCGTACTATTGTGTCTGAGGACTCTGAATTGCGCTTAACAGGGGAGAGACACACCAGTCCTAAACATACACTACCAGTCAAAATAAATGCTTCACAGAGTTCAAGTCACAGACACATCTCAACATCAACTGTTCAGAGGGGACTGTATGAGTCAGGCCTTCATGGTCGAATTGCTGCAAATAAACCACTACTAAAGGATACCAATAAGAAGAGATCTGCTTGGGCCAAGAAACATGAGCAATGGACATTAGACCGGTGGAAATTTGTCCTTTGGTCTGGAGTCCAAATTTTAGATTTTTGGTTTCAACCGCCGTGTCTTTGTGAGACGCGGTGTGGGTGAACGGATGATCTCCGCATGTGTAGTTCCCACCGTAAAGCATGGAGGAGGAGGTGTTATGGTGTGGGGACACTGTCTGTGATTTATTTAGAATTCAAGGCACACTTAACCAGCATGGCTACCACAGCATTCTACAGCGATACACCATCCCATCTGGTTTGGGCTTAGTGGGACAATCATTTGTTTTTTAACAGGACAATGACCCAACACACCTCAAGGCTGTGTAAGGGCTATTTTCCAAGAAGGAGACTGATGGAGTGCTGCATTAGATGACCTGGCCTCCACAATCACCTGACCTCAACCCAATTGAGATGGTTTGGGATGAGTCGGACGGCAGAGTGAAGGAAAAGCAGCCAACAAGTGCTAAGCATATGTGGGAACATATGTTGGAAAAGCATTCCAGGTGAAGCTGGTTGAGAGAATGCCAAGAGTGTGCAACGCTGTCATCAAGGCAAAGGGTGGCTATTTGAAGAATCTCAAATATAAAATATATTTTGATTTGTTTACCACTTTTTTGGTTACTACATGATTCCATATGTGTTATTTCATAGTTTTGATGTCTTCACTATTACACTACAATGTAGAAAATAGTTTTTTTTTAAATAAGAAAAACCCTTGAATGAGTGTCCAAACTTTTGACTGGTACTCTATGTGCAAGATAGTGGACCCTTACAGCCAAGGGAGGTGACAAGAAGGCAGGCTTCAAGGTCATCAAGGTATTCAAGTGCAGATTAGTTAATTTTACAGTGAAGGAATTTAAGATGTCCAGATCCCACCACAGTCAGCAAATGTAAGATAGTGGATCTTATATTATCGGCTTCAATTATACCAGACTTTGCCGAAATTTGTGGTGATGAGTAGGTGAATTCCTATTAACTGAACCATAAAGGCCAGTCTAGCTATAGTAGCATAATTTAAGTTAATATTCAGTGTGAGTTTCCTCAGCTCTCTCATTTCCCTCCTCCAGCACTGTGAGCAGCCAAACTATCTAAACTATCAGACAGTCTCCCCACGCACCACACATTCCCCAGCAAATTTACTACCAGGAAATCTTCCCCCGTTTTAATACTGCTTTAATTCCCTGGCCTACAGTAAAAACACACATTAGCATTATTACTGCTTGTCAGGAGCAGACCCCATGAATCACAAAGCGCCTGCGTTCCTCCTGAAGGAAGATTGCTGTGCAGCGGTGTGCAGAGATGATGATGACGAAAAGTTTAGTGGAGTGGTTCTGCTCTGGGCTGGCCAATCTCATGGTCAGACGCTCATGGTCAAGTGGGTGCTAAGGTTCTCACAGCTAGACGGTCACGGTCAAACACGGTCAGATACGGTCAGGCAGACCGACTGTTGGTGGAGATGTATGGTTGAGCGGTCAAATTAACCATAATGAGTTGTGTTCACTGCACCATAACAAGGGTAGAAATCTGACTGCCAATAGGTACTTAGCACCTCGGCCCAGAGTGTTGGCAGTTAACTTTTTGTTGTTCACATAGAAAATGTTTACCTCTGATTTGCTTTGTTTACATACTCCAGGCCACAAGGTGGCAGTAGCTTGTTTGGCTTGTGCCTGCTGTAGCTAACGTTATTGCTAGCTAGATAGAATTTGTAGTAAGCCCTTGTTGATACTAACCAGATGGCCACAACTAGATAACTAGCGTATCGAGCAACATTATAATTAAATCACAATGGATTTGTTTTTGAATGAAGCAGATGCCTGTTAGCTGTCGAGAGTCGGTGGAGTAGCTAGCTAGCTATGTTGTGCTAAAGAGCGATGCTAACCGTTTAACTAACGTTAGCTAGCAAGCGAACTGGCATTGGCAGTATAGGAGAGTGAATTAAATGATTTCTTTATCTTGCTAGAGCGCTACCTTTGTAAAGCATTTAGTGTTGTGTGCATTGAGCTGCACTTACCACCCCATTAGTTTCATATGATGTGTGTGTTACTGCCTGGCTAGCTAACTAATGAGCAGGTGTACATTATCAAACTGAACCTAACAACAAAATCCTTATTCAAGCACATAACTTCTTAGCTATATGTAAAAGATGTAAAGACTTGCTCTAGAGAATATGTATTATGCAGCTTTATTGTTTTGAAAAGGGGGTGGATCACACCGGGTAAAGTGCCCTATTTTTTCCATTTTCTTGTCACTTCTGTCGGCTCCCCCACGTGGAGGTTTGTGCTCTCGGATTGGCTCAAAGTCCAATTCTCGACCACTGGCGAGCATTGCGATTCTACAAGTAGAAACGGCAGGTTCTAGGTCGATACACAGCAGGGACGTATTTTGTTCTAGCAAGAGAAAGAATGGCCTCCTACTGTGCTTAGTACCTATAGGCAGTCAGATTTCCCGGTGTGTCTGTCCCATAAGACTTTGCAGTGTCACAGCTCTTTCTACCTGGAGTATTACAACACAGCAGTGCTGTAAGAACTTATTTTCTTCACAGCAGTGCAGCTCCCAATACTGTGGTTGTGTTTGTTTTTCATGGTCAGGAGGATTATGAGACCACGTGGGGTTAACGGTGGTGAAGGCCACAGGACCTGCTGTCTATGCCTTGGTTACCAGAGGCTGTTGAATGTTAATGAATGAGGGAGAGATGCTAAAGGGACTTTCAATTAACACCTCAACAGCTATTTACTGTACAAAATGGCTGCCTGTTTATGTGCAGCAGCCAAAGTACAAAAGTTTGAGTGAACGCCCATCTCTAAGATAGTATTCACCAGTGGCGTTCGGTGGCGTTTAAGATGAGGGAGGACACTTTTTTTTTTTATGAGCATGTCCTTATTTCTATTATAGCAAATTGGATGACTCGTTTATATTCCATTCACCCAGTTCAATGTAACATCTATAAGTTTATGCTAGTACATGATACTCTAATTTTCCCTATACCCATCATGAGGTTGCTACAACCTAGGCTATGAATGAAAGTTTACAACATAGGTCCACACAGGTCGAGATAAAAATAAAAATGTGAGGTGACAGTGACACATGGACAGACACTGACACATTCAATAACGTCTTGCACACTCTTGCCTGCATCTAGCTGATCTTGGGTGTAATTGTTAGTCCAACAGTTGCAAACAAGAATTTCTATTGGCCAAATTCAGATTTGATATTCACGTTTTGTTTGCTTCCGTTTAAGAACTGTTATTTTAACAGAATCGGCAGAATGAATACGCAGCTGATCACGCGTAAACACAGTTCACTTTCATAGCAGCCATGTTGTATTCCTTCTCGCATCTATGCGCTCTCCCCCTCTGACCTTTACCCTTTTCATTTGTGGACTTCAAATGCACAACACATCAGCTGTACAGTGGGGAAAAAAAGTATTTAGTCAGCCACCAATTGTGCAAGTTCTCCCACTTAAAAAGATGAGAGAGGCCTGTAATTTTCATCATAGGTACACGTCAACTATGACAGACAAATTGAGGGAAAAAAATCCAGAAAATCACATTGTAGGATTTTTAATGAATTTATTTGCAAATTATGGTGGAAAATAAGTATTTGGTCACCTACAAACAAGCAAGATTTCTGGCTCTCACAGACCTGTAACTTCTTCTTTAAGAGGCTCCTCTGTCCTCCACTCGTTACCTGTATTAATGGCACCTGTTTGAACTTGTTATTAGTATAAAAGACACCTGTCCACAACCTCAAACAGTCACACTCCAAACTCCACTATGGCCAAGACCAAGGAGCTGTCAAAGGACACCAGAAACAAAATTGTAGACCTGCACCAGGCTGGGAAGACTGAATCTGCAATAGGTAAGCAGCTTGGTTTGAAGAAATCAACTGTGGGAGCAATTATTAGGAAATGGAAGACATACAAGACCACTGATAATCTCCCTCGATCTGGGGCTCCACGCAAGATCTCATCCCGTGGGGTCAAAATGATCACAAGAACGGTGAGCAAAAATCCCAGAGATGACCTGCAGAGAGCTGGGACCAAAGTAACAAAGCCTACCATCAGTAACACACTACGCCGCCAGGGACTCAAATCCTGCAGTGTCAGACATGTCCCCCTGCTTAAGCCAGAACATGTCCAGGCCCGTCTGAAGTTTGCTAGAGTGCATTTGGATGATCCAGAAGAGGATTGGGAGAATGTCATATGGTCAGATGAAACCAAAATCTATTTTGGTAAAAACTCAACTCGTCGTGTTTGGAGGACAAAGAATGCTGAGTTGCATCCAAAGAACACCATACCTACTGTGAAGCATGGGGGTGGAAACATCATGCTTTGGGGCTGTTTTTCTGCAAAGGGACCAGGACGACTGATCCGTGTAAAGGAAAGAATGAACGGGGCCATGTATCGTGAGATTTTGAGTGAAAACCTCCTTCCATCAGCAAGGGCATTGAAGATGAAACGTGGCTGGGTCTTTCAGCATGACAATGATCCCAAACACACCGCCCGGGCAACGAAGAAGTGGCTTCGTAAGAAGCATTTCAAGGTCCTGGAGTGGCCTAGCCAGCCTTGAGATCTCAACCCCATAGAAAATCTTGAGGGAGTTGAAAGTCCGTGTTGCCCAGCGACAGCCCCAAAACATCACTGCTCTAGAGGATATCTGCATGGAGGAATGGGCCAAAATACCAGCAACAGTGTGTGAAAACCTTGTGAAGACTTACAGAAAACGTTTGACCTGTGTCATTGCCAACAAAGGGTATATAACAAAGTATTGAGAAACTTTTGTTATTGACCAAATACTTATTTTCCACCATAATTTGCAAATAAATTCATTAAAAAATCCTACAATGTGATTTTCTGGATTTTTTTTTCTCATTTTGTCTGTCATAGTTGACGTGTACCTATGATGAAAATTACAGGCCTCTCTCATCTTTTTAAGTGGGAGAACTTGCACAATTGATGGCTGACTAAATACTTTTTTTCCCCACTGTAGCTGTAGCTTATGCTTTCAGTACTAGATTCATTCTCTGATCCTTTGATTGGGTGGACAACATGTCAGTTCATGCTGCAAGAGCTCTGGTAGGTTGGAGGACGTCCTCCAGAAGTTGTCATAATTACTGTGTAAGTCTATGGAAGGGGGTGAGAAGCTAGCTGTCCTCCAGCTACACCATGGCGCTGCCCTACAGAGTGCTGTTGATGCTTTCAATGCAAAACAGTGTGTTTTAATCAATTATTTAGTGACATGTGAATAGTATAGTTTTACCTAAAAAGGATAACTTTTTTTAAACGTTTTAAAATGTTTATTTTTATGAAATTCACTGAGGAGGATGGTCCTTCCTCCTCTGAGGAGCCTCCACTAGTAACTTCCAGGTCTTCAGTCAGGTCGAGCTGAGACACGGACAATTCTACTGCAGTGGCACATTGCTACAACAATAAAACTCTCCTACAGCTAACTTCAGCTGAGATACAGAGATACTTGATGTAGGAACAAAAACAGAGGAAGCACTTTCTCATGTGTTGGTCTTCCCTCCCAGCACTAGCAGTGATAGATTGAGGCACTTTGTTCCAGACAAGATGATTCAAACACGAACACCCAGAGTCAATGACTCTCCATCTACAGAAGCAGGAAGCCAGATTGGCTCGTTCAGTCATAATAACACAGTGAGGTAGAGGAACAACACTTTGTCCTGTCTTAGGGTGGTTAGAGCTCTGAGCTGTCTCGACTACCGGCCCGCTGAAATACATCACACTGGAACAGACAAACACGCGCAAGGGTGCATATACACACACGTACACACACACACACACACACACACACACACACACACACACACACACACACACACACACACACACACACACACACACACACACAGATATAGCTCCATTTAGACCGAGCTACGGAATTAAATGTCAAACGGTCAAATAAAATCAAATTTGACACAGAATTAAGGTGAAAGGTGTTGCTGTACTACCGTGATCAACTCGCAAACGTTGTCATCAATCCACAATGTCTCAGTACTTTATCAAAGAACTGAAATTGGAACATTAAGTTTGCAATTCAACGAAGTTCGCAGTTCAATGCTTTGTTTGCTTGGAAGATTTGTTAGTAATGGATCAAAAACGAGCTCGTTGTGGAGTCTGCAATAGTGGAGTAAGTGAGTTGAGAATTGCTATGGGGAGCAATAAGCATAAGTAGCCTAAATACACTACATGACCAAAAGTATGTGGACACCTGCTCGTCGAACATCTCATTCCAAAATCATGGGCATTAATATGGAGTTGGTCCCCCCTTTGCTGCTATAACAGCCTCCACTCTTCTGGGAAGGCTTTCCACTGGATGTTGGAACATTGCTGCGGGGACTTGCTTCCATTCAGCCACAAGAGCATTAGTGAGGTCGGGCACTGATGTTGGGCGATTAGGCCTGGCTCGCAGTCGGTGTTCCAATTCATCCCAAAGGTGTTCAATGGGGTTGAGGTCAGGGCTCTGTGCAGGCCAGTCAAGTTCTTCCACACCGATCTCAGAAAACAATTTCTGTATGGACCTCGCTTTGTGCACGGGGGCATTGTCATGATGAAACAGAAAAGGGCCTTCCCCAAACTGTTGCCACAAAGTTGGAAGCACAGAATCGTCTAGAATGTCATTGTATGCTATAGCATTAAGATTTCCCTTCACTGGAACTAAGGGGCCTAGCCCAAACCATGAAAAACAGGCCCACACCATTATTCCTCCTCCACAAAACTTCACAGTTGGCACTATGCATTGGGGCAGGTAGCGTTCTTCTGGCATCCACCAAACCCAGATTTGTCAGTCGGACTGCCAGATGGTGAAGTGTGATTTATCACTCCAGAGAACGCGTTTCCACTGCTCCAGAGTCCAATGGCGGCGAGCTTTACACCACTCCAGCCGACACTTGGCATTACGCATTGTGATCTTACGCTTGTGTGCAGCTGCTCGGCCATGGAAACCCAATTCATGAAGCTCCTGACAAACAGTTATTGTGCGGACGTTGCTTCCAGATGCAGTTTGGAACTCGGTAGTGAGTGTTGCAATCGAGGACAGACCATTTTTACGCGCTACACGCTTCAGCAATCGGCAGGCCCGTTCTGTGAGCTTGTGTGGCCTACCACTTTGCGGCTGAGCCGTTGTTGCTCCGAGACGTTTCCACTTCACAATAACAGCACTTACAGTTGACCGGGGGAGCTCTAGCAGGGCAGAAATGTACATACTGACTTTTTGGAAAGGTAGCATCCTACGACGGTGCCACATTGAAAGTCACTGAGCTCTTCAGTAAGGCCATTCTACTGCCAATGTTTGTTTATGGAGATTGCATGGCTGTGTGCTCGATTTTATACACCTGTCAGCAACAGGTGTGACTGAATCCACTCATTTTAATGGGTGTTCACATACTTTTGTATATATAGTGTATAATAGACAGTGGAGGTTGTAGGAACAAAGGTTATAGAAACAGAGGAATTCTCATGACTCAATCTAAGCAGTAGGAGGTACAGAATCAGTCTTAAGCAACTCCATGTAAAATGTATGATTGAGGCATCATAAGCTGTTAGGCTCCATAGACTTTCCCCTCTATTTTCCACAGGCTTTATGATTAGACTTTCTCCAGTGTGAATTTAGAGCAGGTCTTGCTGTGTGGTATATAGAGGGTGATACACCCAGCTGCGTTAGTAATAACCATTTTCCTTCTCCTGCACCAAGCATGGGGGAATATAACGCTGGCTAATAATTCATTTTGGAACTGAATTATGAAGGGTATTAGTCTCTCCTTTATCACGCTGCCACAGGATGTCTTACACATCAAGAACAGAGTTTCATCTTTGCAGATATGGGAGCTTATTGCTCTGTCGCTCTTTTAATTTGTCACTCACTCTTTCTTACATTATCTATCTCTCTCTCTCTCATTCATTTGGCTTCAGAGCTGCATCCACACAGTGGAATATTCTGGGTAAGAAGAATAAATGAGAGAGGCATCCACGACGGTACAGTAGGTATAAATAAAACCAGGCCCTAACTCGTCTGACGCCTCCCCTCTCAGATAAATCTGTTTACCTCTGAGGAAAAACAGGAAATATTGGGCGAGCGTGTGACATTACTCCCCTCTCATCCTGCTACTTCCTGTGAGTGCGATCAAAGCGTTGAGTCGTTATGTAACAGCCAATCAACCACCCAGTCTCAGCCAGGGCCCATTCGCTTCCTGTCTGACAGATACTAGAATCTCTATTTTCTCTTCCTTCTATCTTCTTTTCCCTCTCGCTCTCTTCCTCTTCCCCTCTCCTCCCCCTCTCTCTCTTATCCATATCGCTCTCTCTCTCTCCCTCCCCCTCTCGCTCATCATCTTGTCATTACTCTTAGTGAGGGATAGTTTAAATTGCCTCACTATTATCCACTATCCTGAGAGGGAGAAAATACATATTTTTTTCTCCTTCATCGATATGAGTCATCTCTCCATGTCTCTTAGTGAGAGTGAGTGATGGCCCAGCAAGGCAGACCTGCAGTCAGAGCTCTGTGGGGAAGCTGAATTCTCCAGGCCCCCTGAGTTTATCCACTGCTGGGCCATACAATGGAACCCAAAGCAAGGTCAGAGTTCAAAAGCACTATCTGGACCATGGATGGACAAGATGGCCGCCTCGATGTAACACCACACATACTTTTAGAAAACCGACAACAATAAGTCGTTGTATTGACTGAGGCTCACTGACTGTAGAGCCTATATTGGCTGTATCAGTTTCTTGGAAGCAATGCAGGCCATGTTTGGGCTAATTGTATCAGTGAGCCTCAAGTGAAAACAGGCTTAGTGTGCTGTCACGCTGAGTACCACCTGCTAATATGTCTTGAAGCGTCACGCTTCAGCCAGGAAGAGCATGTCAACGGAAATAAATGTAAGGAGACAGAGCCAGACTAAGAGAACTTGAAGGCAATGTCCAGGTACTATTATAGAGTAGTAATGTTATACTGGATCACTATTACCATGAAATGTTTGACATTTCTAAACATTTAACCCATGACGACCACCCAGACCATGCTTGGATTTTAGTCGCTGTTGCATATACAGTGTCCGAGTTCTAATGAGACTGACACAACCCCTGCTATGACTGACACAAGTCCTGCTGACACTGACAAGTCCTGCTGAGACTGTCCTAACCTGGACACCGTATCCATAAGGCCGTTTTAAAACTGCCTCTACAGTCCTAAGGTAGAGAAATAGACCGATGAAGACCAATCGAGAGAAAAATGCTGGTGAGGGTTGGAGCTCCCCACAGTAATGGGATCTAGTTTGTTAGAAATTATTAAAGTTTAATATGATGCAGCCTGTTCTAAACTAGGTCACATCCACTGGCTGTGTAGATCACTGCTA